>NC_073256.2:110602500-111852500 GCF_029289425.2 Pan paniscus | reverse complement strand
TGAGTCCAGAGAATTGCTTAAGACCAGGAGTTTGAGTCCAGCCTGGGCAACATAGCTAGATTTCGTCTCATAAAAGAGTGCTATGTGTGGTAATACTAACTGCTTAAATGTTACAAATTGACAATTTGAAAGCTTTTTCCCTAGAGATACTAATTCAGTCTACTGTAGTAAATCTGAGTATACTATATTTTTCTATAGTACAGTCATCCCTCACTGTCTGCGAAATTGGTTCTCAGACCTCCCTTGGATACCAAAATCCAAGGATGCTCCAGTCTCTGATATAAAATATAAAATGATGTAGTATTTGCATATAACCTATGCATATCCTCTTGTATACTTGAAGTCATGTCTAGATTACTTATAATACATAGTACAATATAAATGCTCTGTAAATAGTTGTTATACTATTATTGTGTAGGGAATGATGTAAGAAAAAAGTCTGTACATGGTCAGTACAGATACATTCTTTTCTGTCTTTTTTTTTTGAGACAGAGTCTTGCTCTTTCACCTAGCCCAGGCTGGAGTGCGGTGGCATGATCTTGGCTTTCTGCAGCCTCAACCTCCTGGGCTTAAGTGATCCTCCCACCTCAGCCTCCCAAGTAGCTGGGACTACGGGCATGGGCCGCCATGGCCAGCTAATTAAAAAATTTTTGTAGAGACAGGGTCTCACTATGTTGCTCAGGCTGGTGTGAAATTACTGCGCTCAAGTGATCCTCCAGCCTTGGCCTCCCAGAGTGCTGGGATTACAGGTGTGAGCCACCACAGCCAGCCCAGGCTTTTTTTTTTTTTTTTGATGCAGGGTCTCACTCAGGTTGGAGTGCAGTGGAGCAATCATGGCTCACCACAGCATTGACCTCCCTGGGCTCAGTCTCTTCAGTAGCTGAGACTACAGACATGCGCCACCACACCTGGCTAATTTTTGTATTTTTTGTAGAGACAGGTTTTTGCCATGTTGCCCAGGCTGGTCTTGAGCTCCTGGCCTAAAGTGATCTGCCCGCCTCGGCCTCCCAAAGTGCTTGGGATTGTAAGTGTGAGCAACTGCACCTGTCATCAGATGCACTTTTAAAAAATATTTTCGATTTGCAGTTGGCTTAATCCACAAATGCAGATGTGGAGTGCTGACTGTATATACTATATTTTTCCTAGATACATGAATTTAAATATACCAATATGCCATGAATAAAGTAGGACCATGGTGAAAAAGGAGCATTTGATAAGTGTCCTGGAAAGAAGGCCCAAAATTTAAAGAAAAGCTTGTCAATAATTATTTATTTAACATCTGTTGAGTGCTAACTAGGACAAAGCCTCACAGAACATTCACTCTTATTTGGCCTCATCTAGAGAAGACTTGCCACTCACATTGTGTTTTCAGTTAAAGCAGTATATTACTGAGGATAAGGATTATGGTCATTAAAAATTTTTATCAGTGTCTTGTCTGAATATTGAGTAAATGAAGAATGCTTTGCACTGACTTGACATGTATCAATTAACTCTTCCACAGATATCTTCACAGTCATCACTTCTTGGAGTTGGTTACCTTGCTTCTGTCAATTCCAGTAACAAGTGCTCACCCTGGTGTGCTGCAAGCCACAAAAGATGTTTTGAAGTTTCTTGCACAGTCACAGAAGGGTCTTCTTTTTTTTATGTCGGAATATGAAGCAACAAATTTATTGATCCGAGCTCTGTGTCACTTTTATGATCAAGATGAGGAGGAAGGTCTCCAATCTGATGGTGTTATTGATGATGCATTTGCCTTGTGGCTACAGGACTCAACACAGACATTGCAATGTATTACAGAACTGTTCAGCCATTTTCAGCGTTGTACAGCCAGTGAAGAAACAGACCATTCAGATCTCTTGGGAACCCTGCACAATCTTTATTTGATTACTTTTAATCCTGTGGGAAGATCAGCTGTTGGCCATGTTTTTAGTCTGGAGAAAAATCTCCAAAGTCTTATTACTCTAATGGAGTACTATTCCAAAGAAGCCTTGGGGTAATTTCCTACTTACTCCTTAAATTTTCTATGATGTTAGAAAATCAGATTAACTAATGGTCTAGTTTCTTAAAAGAGGGTGTTATTTTGAGAGGGAAAAACTATAGTTTTGATATAACACAAAACTTGTTAATTAAAGGTTAGAGTGACAGAAATCTCTAAAATATAAGATGTGGCTATAAAGTAATACAGTGGACTCTTTAGCACCTTCCTTCAGTTAACCCATGGTGTTAAAGATTGCAACTGTAGTACCCCCTGCTGTTTTATGCAGAGGGGAATTCTAAGGCACAGGAATACGTACCTTAAGGTATATATTCCTTTTATTCCTCTTACACTTTCTTGCTGGCTCCTGCCCTTGCATTCTAAACCATGCTCTGGATTCAGAATTGCTTTGACTAGATGGGTAAATTGAGAATGATAATGGTTTGAAGAGCCTTCTTGGTAAGGCAGAGGGTTTTATTATATGAGAAGAAAGACATGCCTTATTTCTGGTTCATGTCACACAAGGCAAATGGCATCCAGATAACTGCCCTCATTATGAGGACTGGGTGTATAACTCCTTGAGTGACAGATCTTTTGTGGGGTGCTTATGAAAAGCAAACAGCAATGACTTCCATGCCTAGCTGTATCTTAACAGGTTTATAGTGGAATACTGAGTGTTGAAGGCAGGTGATCATACTCGTTCTTATTTATCCAGATTGGACAAATATTTTGAAGGAGACTAATGAAGTATACTTCCTAACCTTTCATTACTAATGAAGTATACTTGTTAATATTTCATTGTTTTTCTGATCTTATTTCTTAATAGAATTTTACTTTCCATGGTGATATGTATGCTTTTTTATATACTTTTAAGTAATGGTTTCAGGTGAATTGGATATGAACTGTAAAATCTGATTTCTTGTCTTCAGACAATTAGTCATGTTTTATTGTAAATGTCCTTGATCTCTTTAAAGCCAAGTAGAAGAAAATTTTTAGAAATTGTTCCTAAAAAATTGTTTTTGTATCCAAAACTTAAAAACCTTATTTTGTTTCAGTGATTCCAAATCTAAGAAGTCAGTAGCTTATAATTACGCATGCATACTTATTTTGGTGGTGGTTCAGTCTTCCAGTGATGTTCAAATGCTAGAACAACATGCAGCATCTCTCTTGAAGCTTTGTAAAGCAGATGAAAATAATGCTAAATTGCAAGGTATGGTACTTAAAGTTATTTTAAGCATTTGTAATATGTGAAGGAACAAACCTTTGAATATCTGTAATTAGTCCTTCATCATGTTTTGATAATATACCTAGTAATACTGTTTTTAACTTCCTGAAATTACTTTTTATGAAGACAGTTTATAAAAACTAAAGGTTGATAAAATGTTTTAGTATATAAACAAAATAGTTTTTACAAGTACCTTTTCTGGAAAGTCATGAAAATTGGTGGTTTGTTGAAATTTCTAATCAAAATGGAAGAGTTTAAAGACAAACTCAAGGCCGGGTGCAGTGGCTCATGCCTGTAATCCCAGCACTTTGGGAGGCCAAGGCGGGTGGATCACCTGAGGTCAGGAGTTCAAGACCAGCGTGACCAACAAGGTGAAACTCCATCTCTACTAATACAAAAATTAGCTGGGCGTGCTGGCACACGCCTGTGGTTCCAGCTACTCGGGAGGCTGAGGCAAGAGAATTGCTTGAACCCGGGAGGTGGAGGTTGCAGTGAGCCAAGATTGCACCACTGTGCTCCAGCCTGGGCAACAGAGCAAGACTCCATCTCAAAAAAAAGACTCAAAAGTTTAGTTTTGGGTATAGTTTTCCTCTGTGTGTTTTGCTGTGTATGTATTTCTACATGAAACACAAACTACAACTTAGAAATCTAGTTGTGGAGTAACACATTTGTGCTATCCTCAAAAGTAAATAATAGTAAATATGAATATTATTTTTTAAAGTATATAAATGTGTATTGAATGACATTTATGGGAAACCTTATGTGGGCAGCCTTGACAAGTTTAATATACCTAATCATAAGTTTTAAATTATTTTATTTTGGTTCCTCGTTTTCTGACCTTATCAAGTAGAAAATTTGATAACGTTGAGTAAATATTGTAAAAATGCTTTAAAATAGCATGTGGCCTCTTCTTTTCTTTTTAATCCTAAATTTTACTTGTGATAGCTCCAGTAAAAGTTGGGTAGTAAACTCAACTTTCCATTCTGGGAGTAGATTTTTTTCCTGAAGAATGCGTTTATAAAAGGAGGGCACACAGTGTCTTCAAAGGTATTATTAGTGCGTTAGTACTTTTTCTGGGTGTTGGGTATTCTGGTATTTGTTTTATTATTATTTCTTATATCTTTGAGCTATATATTCTATATATAAGAAAGATTTAATTTTAAAATGCATGGGGAAAATTGTACAGCTGTAATTCTTGTGGAGGAGTGTAGAACCAAGGAAAGACCTGGCTACTATTTTCTATTTCCTGTATGGCATCTGGAACTGGTATTTCACTTTTTACATTGGAGTGCTTTTCTAGAAACATTTTTGGTGATAGAATATAGGAGTTATGGTATAGCTTCTGGGAGAGTTTTGAGTTTGTTTGCAGTAAATGGCAGATTGTATTTGTGTTTATTCTATAAACAAAGTTTGCTGTCATTCTTTTGGGGTGATAGTAATTTTATAAAGGCAAATTTGGAAGTTGACAGAATTAAAATTTCATGTTAGAGGAAAAGGCACTCAGCAAAATATCTCCCCTTGGGTTTCATTCCTTTAGAAATTAATAAATTTTGTTTATACTTTTTTTGGGTGGGTGTGAGAGGCAGTGGCAAAGATAGGTGAATAAACACTATGTTACATTAATTTATAAGCAGTCTATTTTGTATGTATGTACATTTTTTTTGAGACAGAGTCTCGCGCCATCTCCAGGCTGGAGTGTAGTGGTGTGATCTCGGCTCACTGCAGCTTCCTCCTCCCGGGTTCAAGTGATTCTTCTGCCTCAGCCTCCCTAGTAGCTGGGACTACAGGTGCGTGCTACCATGCCCAGCTAATTTTTGTATTTTTAGTAGGGACTAAAGTAGGGATGGGGTTTCACCATGCTGGCCAGGATGGTCTCCATCTGTCGATCTCGTGATCCACCCGCCTCAGCCTCCCAAAGTGCTGGTATTACAGGCGTGAGTCACCACGCCCAGCCCTATTTTGTAATTTTTTAATGTTGTAAATTGTTGTAAAAATTCATTTTAATTATATAGACTATTTAAGCATGTAAACATCTAAATTTGCATAAACCAGATAACTAAGAGTAGGCACTTCTTTCATTTTAAAAATAAATTGTTTAAGCTGGGCGCGGTGGCTCACACTTGTAATTCCAGCACTTTGGGAGGCTGAGGTAGGTGGATCACTTGAACCCAGGAGTTTGAGACCAGACTGGGCAACATGGTGAAACCCCATCTCTACAAAAAATACAAAAATTAGCCAGGTGTGGTAATGCACGCCTGTAGTCCCAGCTACTTTGGAGGTTGAAGCAGGAGGATTGATTGAGTTGAGGAAGCTGAGACTGCAGTGAGCCGTGATCACACTGCTGCACTTCAGCCTGGGCAACAGAATGAAAAACTTGTTTAAAGAATTAGATACAAGTTGTAATCCCAGCACTTTGGGAGGCTGAGGCGGGCGGATCACGAGGTCAAAAGTTCGAGACCAGCCTGGCCAACATGGTGAAACCCCGTCTCTGCTAAAAATACAAAAATCGGCCAGGTGTGGTGGCAGGTGCCTGTAATCCCAGCTACTCGGGAGGCTGAGGCAGGAGAATTGCTTGCATCCAGAAGGCAGAGGTTGCAGTGAGCCAAGATTACGCCTTTGTACTCCAGCCTGTGCAACAAGAGCCAAACTCCGTCAAAAAAAAAAAAAAAAGAATTAGATACATGTCCATCCCTGCATGAAGTTTAGATGATTGAAATCAACATGGACCTAATAATGATTTTCTTTGGAAAAAATATTTACTTTCTTTGTTATAAAGCCTTCTATTTTAAAATATTATAAATTATTTTTCTTTTTAAGAACTTGGCAAGTGGCTTGAACCTCTGAAAAACCTTAGATTTGAAATTAACTGCATCCCAAACTTAATTGAGTATGTTAAGCAGGTAAGTGTAAAACTTAAAAGTGCTTTGACTTTTTGAAACTGTGTGGTAGTACATGGTGATACTGCATTGAATCACTTGTGTAGATAATGTAGACATTGTTAAGTGTCCTTGATTGATTTATTAGACTTTGTAGGTACAGGTTGGTATATGCATATAGATGGACGTGTGATTATATGCATATGTGAACACACGTGCACATAACCCTGTGTACTGTACTACTTTTCCCTACTGGATTCTGTCCTATTTTTTCCCTCTGAAATGGAAATAGTATCACCTACCATCTTGATGACATTTATAAGTGTTTTAAATGCTGTAGTCATGTAACATATAACTGTTTCAGCTATTCAGAATATGATGTGCCATCATATTCTTCCGTGTTCTTACTCTGAACCTCAAATGACATCTAGAACTTTTCACTACATTTTCTTTTATTTAGGAGAAGTACAATTAATATCCTGTAAATTTAGATGGTCATGTATTCTGGGTACTTGTGCATGGTTGAGTGACTATTAACAAGATGCTCAATAAATGGCGATGGTTTGAGTAAAACTATTTAATCAGTAAGAAATTTAGTTCTAGAAATGTGAATTACATGCTGTAGTTAAGAGTTGATTTTTATGTAAATCTTTATCCCATTAATTATGATATTATAAGTGGTTCTCATCCCAACATGGTCTATAAAAAGTTGATCCAAGACTGAAACTTCACTCTGTGTCTCCCTGCTGCCTTATGTAATTTGTGGAATTACAAGGAAAAGGATTAGAATAAAAGAAAAGCTAAAATGAGGTAGTAACTTTTTTTTTTTTTTTTGGTCTAGACTCTACTATGAGCTAAGAGATAGTAACGTTTTTTGAATGTTATTTCTTCCAAGGTTTTTTTGTTTTGTTTTGTTTTGTTTTGAGATGGAGTCTTGCTCTGTCACCCAGACTGGAGTGCAGTGGCTCGATCTCAGCTCACTGCAACTTCCATCTTCCAGATTCAAGCAATTCCCTGCCTCAGCCTCCCAAGTAGCTGGGATTACAGGCATGTGCTACCACGCTTGGCTAATTTTTGTATTTTTAGTAGAGACGAGGTTCCACCATGTTGGCCAGGCTGTTTTCAAACTCCCAACCTCAGGTGATCCACCCGCCACGGCCTCCCGAAGTGCTGGGATTACAGGCATGAGCCACCACACCCAGCCCCAAGTTTTTAAACAATTGATAATGCTGTTCTGTGAAAGCTAAGAAAACTGAAACATAACTATTTGTTACCTAGAAACATAGCATAGGCAGGTGCTAAGGACATAGGCAATTGTATTTGTTTTTCCTCTAACCTGTGCCCCACTTGGCTACAATACTAGACTCTGTTGGTATCTGCATTTAAAAAAATGTATGCCATGTAGGCCAGAAACATTCCTTGCTGCTTCCTCACTTTTGAATGAAGTTTAGTACTCACAGCGCTTTTTATTTTTTTTTTTTTTGAGACAGGGTTTCACTGTGTCACCCAGGCTGGAGTGCAATGGCACGATCACAGTTTACTCTAGTCTTGACCTCCCAGGCTAAAGTGATCCTTCCACCGCAGCCTCCTGAGTAGCTGGGACTATAGGCACGCACCGTCATGCCTGGCTGATTTTTTAATATTTTGTAGAGGCAGGGTCTCACTATGTTGCCCAGGTTGGTCTCTAACTCCTGGGCTCAAGCAATCCTTCCACCTCAACCTCTCAGAGTGCTGGAATTATAGGTGTGAGCCACTGCACTCAGCCTCCACAGGACTTTTTAAATATAGTCATTGCTTCATTTTTGGCAGAGAAGATGTATGAAAAGAGTATATAGAAAGTAGCCATTGTAAACTCATAATACAGGGAGTTTCATATATTTCTTTATGTTATCTTTGTTCTAGTTGGTTCTTTTCAGTGAATTTGTGCATTACAGTTCTTTTTATTTACATAATATTGTATATAGTACAACATATGCCAGAGATCAAATAATCTTGATAAATTCATTTAACTCTAGGGCCTTGTTCATGTTTTAAATTTACTTAATAAATATAAAATATTGTATGTTCTTAACTTGAAGCTCATATTTTCAAGTAATTCCTTGTCTGGAATTTTCTGTTGATCTCATGGGTACTAAGAAACAAAATATTCTGTTCATTTTCATTTTTAAAGAATATCGATAACTTGATGACCCCAGAAGGAGTTGGCCTTACCACTGCCTTACGTGTTCTCTGTAATGTTGCATGCCCACCACCTCCTGTTGAAGGTAATGTGGCTACTATATTTTAAAAACTACGATTCTTAAGCCTAGAATAAATATCATTTATTAAATATTTAATTATTAAACATCATTTATTTAATGAAAAATATCATTTTTAATTAAAGTAATTAAATATTTGTCATAATAAAAATCATTTATTATAAATATAATTATCATAAATATTAAATATTCACTTTAATTAATAATTCTTAATCAGTTATTAACATATAAGTAATTAGTTTTGTTTCTTTTCCTTATCCTATATAAAGGTCAACAGAAAGATCTGAAATGGAATCTTGCCGTTATTCAGCTTTTTTCTGCTGAAGGAATGGACACGTTTATTCGAGTTCTGCAAAAATTGAACAGTATTCTGACTCAGCCTTGGAGGCTCCATGTCAACATGGGGACTACCCTTCACAGAGTTACTACTATTTCAATGGCTCGCTGCACACTCACTCTTCTTAAAACTATGTTAACGGAACTCCTGAGAGGTGGATCCTTTGAGTTTAAGGACATGCGTGTTCCTTCAGCGCTTGTTACTTTACATATGCTCCTGTGCTCTATCCCCCTCTCAGGTCGTTTGGATAGTGATGAACAGAAAATTCAGAATGATATCATTGATATTTTACTGACTTTTACACAAGGAGTTAATGAAAAACTCACAATCTCAGAAGAGACTCTGGCCAATAATACTTGGTCTTTAATGTTAAAAGAAGTTCTTTCTTCAATCTTGAAGGTTCCTGAAGGATTTTTTTCTGGACTCATACTCCTTTCAGAGCTGCTGCCTCTTCCATTGCCCATGCAAACAACTCAGGTATCACTTCCATATAACATGCATCTTATAAATGACTGCAGTAACACTTTTTAAAAAGCCAGTGATTTTGTTAAAAAACAAAAACCCTCATCTCCCTTCCTCCCAAAAAGACATAAAATAACCGGATGAGGGGGAGATAAAACTGAAACAAGTTGGTCATTGAGGAAATATGGGGGTAACATTTTAAATAAATTTTTGTTAAAGTGAGTTTTATTATGCTGTTATGTATGTTTGTACTTACATATTTCTGTTATTTTAAATCCTTTCCCCCGCACCTTACCATGTGTTAGAATTTGCCAATAACTAGATTGCTTCACCAATGGACTCTGCTCAACTAACTGCTAACCTGAGAACAATAAGATTTTTTAGACTCATTGAATTCAAGCAAATGTTTAACTGTATAATAGAAAATTAAATGTTTTAAGCATGCAGTAAAAATGTTCTTTTCATAACATTTCTTCCTGAACAGTTTTTGTGACTATAAATAAATATTTAAAAATCTACATACACACACATTATACTTTTTTAACAGGTTATTGAGCCACATGATATATCAGTGGCACTCAACACCCGAAAATTGTGGAGCATGCACCTTCATGTTCAAGCAAAGTTGCTCCAAGAAATAGTTCGCTCTTTCTCTGGCACAACCTGCCAGCCCATTCAACATATGTTACGGCGTATTTGTGTTCAATTGTGTGACCTTGCCTCACCAACTGCACTTCTGATTATGAGAACTGTGTTGGATTTGATTGTAGAAGACTTGCAAAGGTATTTTCATTTTGCATTAAAAATTTTTTCCTCAAATTATTTTTGACACATATATTTTTTCCCTTACAATTTGGAAACTAGGGTTTGGAATGCCCAGATATCATATATACATGTAAATATACACATATACCTACATATGCACACATATGTATATATGAATACTTGTAGACTTTTAAAATTAGAAAGCTTTATTTCATCATTTCATGTGCAAGATATCTTGAAGGTCTTGATTTGGGATTTTCAAATGGTGAATCCTAAAGAAGTACTCTGATTTAAGAAAATATATTATTAGAAACCTGAATTTATAAAATTTTTGCAGTCATTGTAAAATTCCAGAGAATTTGTCATTATACCCAAGGAATTAAATGTTTTATGCAAAATTTGTGTAAGTTGATGTGTATTGAGAAATAAATACTAGTTAAACAATGCCTTAAGGTCAAGAACTTTGTTTACTAAATGTATCGATTTTATTTCAGCACTTCAGAAGATAAAGAAAAACAGTATACTAGCCAAACCACCAGGTTGCTTGCTCTTCTTGATGCTCTGGCTTCACACAAAGCTTGTAAATTAGCTATTTTGCATCTAATTAATGGAACTATTAAAGGTGATGAAAGATATGCAGAGATATTCCAGGATCTTTTAGCTTTGGTGCGGTCTCCTGGAGACAGTGTTATTCGCCAACAGTGTGTTGAATATGTCACATCCATTTTGCAGTCTCTCTGTGATCAGGTATTTATAGTTATTTTATAAAGTCTCTCTCTGTGTGTGTGTGTGTGTGTGTGTGTGTGTGTGTGTGTATTTAAGCATCTTGATGTAAATTTTGGCTGTGAATGAACAGCTGTCATCTATGTTTTATTATTCCTGCTATTGTTCATGGGTTTCTCTGAAGAGCTTTTTTCTTTCCTTTATAAGATCATAACCTTGGGTAATTGCTTTATGTGCCAGTGTTTCTGTATTTTTTAGGGTCTAATTCATTTTCCTTCCAATTACGTTACACACCAAGTCATTCTTTTTTTTTTTGAGATGGGGTCTCATTCTGTCGCCCAGGCTGGAGTGCAATGGCGCGATCTCAGCTCACTGCAGCCTCTGCCCCACTGGGTTCAAGTGATTCTCCTGCCTCAGCCTCCTGAGTAGCTGGGATTACAGGCACACACCACCACACCTGGCTAATTTTTGTATTTTTAGTAGAGACAGGGTTTCACCATGTTGGTCAGGCTGGTCTTGAACTCCTGACCTCAGGTGATCCACCTGCCTCGGCCTCCCAAAGTGCTGGGATTACAGACGAGAGCCACCATGCCTGGCTACACCAAGTCATTCTTAAATTTCATAGCTTGGTTGAATTAATATGTTCTCTTGTTAGGGCAATCTTTGAAGGCTACTACACTTTTAGTGTGTTTCAGACTACTTTGCTTATAGATGTTGGCTAAAGTAGTAGTATCTTTTCCTGTTGTCTATATTATTGACTTCCAGTTTATAGTTTCATGGGTTAATGAGAATTGTTTTAACTTTTAAAGCCCATTATGATTGAGATCTTTGGAGATTTCTATGCCTAATGGCATTTTAGCTTGTCAGAATGCTCTTGCTAAGTGGTCATCAAATGTGATTTTTTTTTTTTCAGGCAGAATAGAGTCCCATGTTGGAAGACTGTCTTTTTCTACCTTAACAAATATTCAGTTTGGTTACATTTAAGACTCAGGGCAAGAAAGAACTTTTTTTTTTTTTTTTTGTATGACTTGTTTTCACAAAGAAGGGGACCTGGTAGAAAGGGTATTCTAAGTCCTTGTACCTCAAAGTGTCCATTTGGTTGGTATTTCTTGTATAATCCACTTTGGGTTGCATGACTACATTGAATAGCGCTGTGGCATCCTAGCTGCCTTGGTCACACGAATCTCATTGATGGCCTCACTTTGCTATGTTTTCCTTCTGATTCGAGCCTTGTTGTATAGTTTAAGCCAAGTTGAATACGAGTTTGCAGTATATTGAAGTAATTAAAGATGATAAAACATAATGAAAAATGCTCTTGTAAAATTTAGTTTACTTCTGGCCGGGCATGGTGGCTCACGCCTGTAATCCCAGCACTTTGGGAGGCTGAGATGGGTGGATCACAAGATCAGGAGTTTGAGACCAGCCTGGCCAATATGGTGAAACCCCATCTCTACTACAAAAAAACTAGCTGGGCGTGGTGGCATGCATCTGTAGTCCCAGCTACTTGGGAGGCAGAGGCAGGAGAATTGCTTGAATCTCATAGTAGGCGGAGGTTGCAATGAGCCGAGATTGCGCCACTGCACTCCTGGGCAATAGAGGGAGACTTCGTCTCAAAAAAAAATTCAGTTTACTTCTATAAAGAGTAGCGGGAGTTTTTAGAGTTATCATTAGCTAAACTTGCTTAGCACTGGAAAACTTGAATTTAGAAGTATATATATATACTTACATATATACACATATATACATATATACGTATATACATATATACACATATGTATATACGTATATACACGTATATACGTATATACACATATGTATATATGTATATACATATATACATATATATACATATATGTATATATATAAAGTAGAGGGAAATATTTGATTGAAAGACTGTGGTTAAATGTTCATCTCCTCTATCCATCCAACTTTCTGATATTTTAAATTGCAGGGGGCTTTTTGTTTTTTTGTTTGTTTGTTTTTGAGATGGAGTCTGGCTCTGTTGCCCAGACTGGAGTGCAGTGGCACAGTCTTGGCTCAATGCAACCTCCGCCTCCTGGGTTCAAGTGATTCTTCTGCCTCAGCCTCCCAGTAGTTGGGATTACATGCGTGTGCCACCATGCTTGGCTAATTTTTGTATTTTCGGTAGAGAGGGTGTTTCACCATGTTGGCCAGGCTCGTCTTGAACTCCTGGCCTCAAGTAATCCACTTGCCTTGGCCTCCGAAAGTGCTGGGATTACAGGTGTAAGCCACTGTGCCGAGCCTTAAATTGCAGTATTAATGTATATTAAACTTTATTTCTGGCTGGGCACAGTGGCTCATGCCTGTAATCCCAGCACTTTGGGAGGCCGAGGCAGGCGGATCACCTGAGGTCGGGAGTTCAAGACCAGCCTGACCAACATGGAGAAACCCCGTCTATACTAAAAATACAAAATTAGCCGGGTGTGGCGCTGCATGCCTATAATCCCAGCTACTCGGGAGGCTGAGGCAGGAGAATTGCTTGAACCTGGGAGGCGGAGGTTGCAGTGAGCCGAGATCATGCCATTGTACTCCAGCCTGGGCAACAAGAGTGAAACTCCGTCTCAAAAAAAAAAAAAAGAAAAACTTTATTTCTCTGAAAAGTTTCTTTATAAACCAAAAAAGATACAAATGAATAAATAATACAGTAAGTTAATTATTTTAGTACAAAATACTTTTTACCTTTAACCTATTGAAAACAGAAACTATACTTACTGCAATACTGAAAGAAAAAAAATTTTAAAGATGTTTTAAAGTAAAAGTAAATCAAAATATTTAAATATTTATTCCTTTAGGTGTGTATCCTTGTATTAACTTCTTTAAAAGGGAAAAGTAATTTCATTATTCTTAATGTGTTTATATGTTTGGGATGGGACAGTAGCAACAATATTTTAATGAGATAGTTATTGAATATTCATTGCTATGTATTTCTCAAAAGTGCTAAGTGATGGTGATAATTATTTAAAAAATCGATTTTTTTTTCCCTGCTCCCCACAGGACATTGCACTTATCTTACCAAGCTCTTCTGAAGGTTCTATTTCTGAACTGGAGCAGCTCTCCAATTCTCTACCAAATAAAGAATTGATGACCTCAATCTGTGACTGTCTGTTGGCTACGCTAGCTAACTCTGAGAGCAGTTACAACTGTTTACTGACATGTGTCAGAACAATGATGTTTCTTGCAGAGCATGATTATGGATTATTTCATTTAAAAAGGTAATGATTTGTCTAATTTAATATACTCTCAGATTTAATTTTTTCATTCTGTCACTGCTCCTTCACCCCACATTAATTCATACCTATTGTAGAAAGTTGAAGAAATGATTTCTTTCGTGGGAGAAATTTTGTGTGTATGGAAAAGATTAATTAGCAATGAAAGGTCATGCTAATAATAGAATCTTTTGGATTAAAGATATAAAATGAATAGATACACAAATTACTGTGGGCATGGTACAGTATCTGGAAGGAAATCTCACTGTTCCAGGGATGGTAATTCATGCCTTAAGGTCTTTGTTTCGTTGTTGTATCCTCAGAAGTGATGGATGCTAGAGGGATTTTATAGATCTTAAAGCTAAAATGCAGATTCTGTGTACAGTTCCTCAGTATCTATGGGGAATTGGATATCAAAATCTACAGGTGCTCAAGTCCATTATATAAAACAGTACAGTATTTCTCTTGTATACTTGAAATCACCTTAGATTACTTATAATACCTAATAATACAGTGTGAATGTTATGTAAATAATTTTTTTGCTGTATCTTAAAATTTGTATTTTTTTATTCATATTGTTATTTATTTATTTATAATATTTTCATTCCATGGTTGGTGGAATCCGTGGATGCAGAATCCATGGGTATGGAGAGCTGACCATATTTTGTTTTCTAGAGGAATGGCTGGGACAAAATTAATCTGAAATTATATAAATAGCTGAGCATGGTGGCTCATACCTATAATTTCAGCACTTCAAGAGACTGAGGTGGGAGGATCACTTGAGCCCAGTAGTTCAAGTTTAGCCTGGGCAACATAGGGAGACTTATCTCTATAAAAAAAATTTACAAATTAGTTGGGCATGATGGCACACACCTGTAGTCCCAACTACTTGGGAAGCTGAGGTGGGAGGATTGCTTGAGCCTGGAAGGTCAAGGCTGCAGTGATCACGCCACTGCAGTCTAGTTGGGGCAACAGAGGGAGACCTTGTCTCAAAAAAAAAAGAAAAAGAAATGATATAAACCTCAGACTGCTCACTGTCTCAAGTATAATTTCTACTCTAATTTTTCTGCCCATGCCCTGATGTTTTTCTTTGCTGGGAGAAGGAAGAGGGAAGATACCTGGCTAGTGCTTAGATTTATTAAACTACATGGGATTATGAGATAGTAAGGAGGAGGAAACATACTTTTGCCTCTTTCTCATTAATTCTTGCAGCATTGGTTGAAAACTTACATTGCAGGTACTGTGTTTGGTGCTGGCTCTTCCTTTCTCCATCTCCTTGTCCTGATGTACCTGCATCTTCTGTATTCGCTCTCAGTTGATGGCACCTGCTTCACATCCATTCCTCATGCTCTGCCCCCATCCAGTCTCTCACCAAAGCCTTTAACCTTTTTCCTATTGCCAAGATATTTACTCCATGTCCTTTGAAACTCACCTCATACACTGCACTTCCAAAAAAGCCAAAAAGCTTTCCTAGTTGGGTTAGGTACTCCCACAAATATTTTTTGTATACCTGTGCTATCGTATTATCTATGATTTTGTTGGGTTTCCTAGACTTAATGTTTCTGGTCCTTTTTTCTTATCTGTAACCTTGTCCTAAGTCCTCTTAACCTATTCCCTTTTTCCCTTTTAGCCCTTATCTCTCTGCTAAGCTCCAAGTAACCCATTAATCTACTTGACATTTCTACTTGACTATCTAATGGCATCTCATTAAGTCCTGTGGCTTATTTCTCCAAAATACATCCTGAATCTGATCCTTCTTCTCCACCTCCGTAGCTATTACCTTTATCCAGGCCACTATCATTTCTTGCATAGCCCATTGCAATAGCCTCCTAATTGGTCTCCTTGCTTCCACCATTTGGCTCTCTAAAATTCGTTCTCTCAGAAGCCAAAGTAATCTTTTAAAACTTAAACAGGATTTCTACTGAAATCCTTCTAATGGTTTTCTATTGTACCTCAATTAAAATTCAAACTCTCTATAATGATCTGTAAGGCTCACCAGGATATTAAAAACCCTTGAACAAAGATGAAGACCTGAAAGAGGTGAGGAACAAAACATGCTAATATCCTGGGGAGAACAATTGCAAAAGCATGCTTCATATGTCTGAGAAACAGCTCTGAGGCCACAGTGAGAGCCCTCAGAGTGAGCAAGGAGAAAAATGATAGGATGTCTGGTTATGGAGGTAATGGGGGTACAGAATGGGGGAAAGATCATCAAGGGCCTTTAGGCTTATGATACGGGCCATTGTCAGGTTTTGAGCAGAGATACAGCATGACCTGGGTTTTTTTTTTTTTTTTAAATTTTATTTTTTGTTGAGATGGAGTCTTGCTCTATCGCCCAGGTTGGAGTGCAGTGGCACAATCTCAGCTCACAGCAACCTCTGCCACCCGGGTTCATGCGATTCCCCTGCCTCAGCCTCCCAAGTAGCTGGGACTACAGGCATGCACCACCACACCCAGTTAATTTTTTGAATTTTTAGTAGAGAGCGGGTTTCACCATGTTGGCCAGGCTGGTCTTGAACTCCTGACCTCAGGTGATCCTCCTGCCTTGGCCTCACAAAGTGTTGGGATTACAGGCATGAGCCACTGTGCCCAACCTGTTTTTTTTTTTGTTTTTTTGTTTTTTTTTAATTAACAGGTCACCATATACTTTTTCTTATATAGTCCTGTGGCAGGTTACACTTTTTTAAAAAGTTTTTTTGGAGATAATTTTAGACTTTCAGAAGAACTGCAAAAATAATAGTGTAGTGTTCAGGTGTGCCCTTCACCCACCTTACACTTGTATTATCCTCTTACATAACTGTATAATACTTACCAAAACTAAGAAATTAATGTTGTCATACTACTATTAACTAACATACAGATTTTATTTGAATTTTCTATTACTATGTTTTTTCCTGTTCCAGGATCCAATGTAAGATCTTACATTGCATTGCATCCTTTGTCTCCCCTTTCCTTATCTTTCATGACCTTGACATTTTTGGAGAGTACTGCTCACTTGTTTTGTAGAATGTCCCTCAATTTGAGTTTGTCTGATAATTTCTCATAATTAGATTGACATTATGCTTTGTTGATAGGGATATTACAGAGGCAATGTGCCTTTTTCAGTGCATCATATCAGGAAATACATGATGTTTCTATATATTACTGATGATACTGACCTTGATCACTTGGCTGAAGTGCTATCTTCTAGGATTCTGCACTGAAAACTTATTAATTTCCCATTTTTAATTACTAAATATTTTGGAGACTATACTTTGAGATATTATGATATCCACATGTCCTATTTATGCCAAAAACTTTCATCCACCATTTTTAGTATCTGTCAGTGTAGATCTTGGCAAGATATGGCAGTTATTACTGTGGTGGTGTAATGGTGATTTTCTATTCCCTTCATTCCTTTTTACTTACTAATTTTCCTTCCATAAGGAAGAGTTGTTGCTTCTCCTGCATTGGTTTATCCAGATATTTATATCAATGTGAATTCATAGACATTAATTTTTTTCATTGTATATAATTCAATACTATCCTTACTTATTTTGTTGTTCATCTTATTCCAACTCTGGCCACTAGGGATCTTTCAGGTTGGCTTCTGTGCCCTTTTCATATGCTCTTGACTTTTTAAATTTATATATTTGTAAAATTTTACTTTAAGTTCTGGGATACATGTGCAGAACGTTCCGGTTTGTTACATAGCTCTGACTTAAAAAAAAATTTTTTTTAAGTACTTCCTATTGCTAGTACCACAAGGTGTTCCAGGATCAGCTTGTATGTTCCCTGTTCCAGCCAAGATGGACTTGTTCTCCAAGGAGCCCCTGGTTCCTTTTATTGGGGAATATTTAGAAACCAGGATCTGGGCTCTGGGTGTGTTTATTGCTCTTAGGATGTCACTGATTTTGGTGTGTCTCATTGGATAGAGCTGGGAAATATACGTATGTATCCTAATTCATCACACATTTACATACATTTACTTTCTTTTTACATTTTATCTACATAAAACAGATACATATTTTAAAATTAATTTATTTAAATATTAAAAGTTCTGTTAATTATAAAATTTATTTTAAAACAATAAATTTATTAATTTATATATATGTTTTTGAGAAAATTAATTCATACTAATACTTGGTGGGTTTTTTTGTCTGTTTGTTTGTTTTGAGATAGGGTCTAACTCTGTTGCCTAGGCTGGAGTGCAGTGGCATGATCTCGGCTCACTGCAGCCTTTGCCTCCCGGGCTCAAGCACTTCTCCTGATCCTCCTTTATTTGCATGAAAAAGATATTTCATGCAAGTTAAAAAAGACAAAGAGGGATATTATATAATAATAAAAGGCCTTGTCCAATAGGAAAATATTACAATCCTAAACATATATGCACCTAACACTGGAGCTTTGAAATTTATAAAACAATTAATCGTAGACCTAAGAAATAAGATAGACAGCAACACAATAATAGTGGGGGACCTCAATACTCCACTGAAAGCATTAGAGAGGTCATCAAGATAGAAACTCAACAAAGAAACAACAGATTTGAACTATACCTTGGAACAAACGGACTTAACAGTTAGATACAGAACATTCCATCCAACAACCACAGAATATACATTCTACTGAATAGTGCATGGAAATTTCGTGCACTGCCTCAACCTTCCAAGTACTACTACAGGCACAAGCCACCATGCCTGGCTAATTTTTGTATCTTTTGTAGAGCCGGGGTTTCACCTGGTGCCCAGGCTGGTCTCGAACTCCTGGGCTCAAGTGATCCACCTGTCTCTGCCTTCCAAAGTGCTGGGATTATAGGCGTGAGCCACCACACCTGGCCCATACTAATACTTTGACTTTGATCCAGTACCAGAAGTGAATTCTAGCCTTTTCCCTTTCTTGATTATTTTATTCTCTAACAGAAATTCAGCTCTCATTATCTATATTTGCTTATTTGTTTAGCCCTAGTTTACAAATGAAGTAGCAGTCTCAAACTCATTACTAAACCGTACTCCAGTGGGAAACAAATTGAGCAATGGGAGTACAGTGTTTGTATATGGTTCTTTTTGTCTTTAGCCTTAGTGTATCTAGTCAAAAAACTGTTTTTCAGAGTTATTTATGTCAGCTTATTTCTTCCCTGTCTCCTTCAGTTTGGTTATATGGTTCATTTGTAATATAGTTAGATTCATTGGTCATAGTCTGCATTCTTATTTTTTCCCTCATATCCTTATTGGTTGTTTTTTTTTTTTTTTTTCGAGATGGAATCTCACACTGTTCCCTGGGCTGGAGTGCAATGGTGCGATCTCGGCTCACTGCAACCTGCGCCTCCTGGGTTCAAGTGATTCTCCTGCCTCAGCCTCCCGAGTAGCTGGGATTACAGGCGCCTGCCACCATGCCTGGCTAATTTTTTGTATATATTTTGTTTTTTTAGTGGAGACAGGGTTTCACTATGTTGGCCAGGCTGGTCTCGAACTCCTGACCTCGTGATCCGCCTGCCTCGGCCTCTCAAAGTGCTGGGATTACAGTCATGAGCCACTGCGCCCAACCCCTTGTTGATTTTTTAAAAAATTATATCTAGTCAAATTTATGTTTTATGGTGTACAGTTCTATGTGTTTTGACAGATGCTTAGAGTCATGTAGTTCTTATTGGTGACTAATTTTCTAGCAATCTGGGTTGTTTTCAAATTTTGGTGGTTATGAATAAAGCTTTGCACACAGGTTTTTGTGTGAATCTCAGTTTTCATTTCTCTTGGGTAGACACTTAGGAGTGGGGTTACTGGGTTGTATGATAGGTGTGTGTTTAACCTTAAAAGAAACTACCGAACTGTTTTCCAAAGTAGAGATACCATTTTTCATTCCCACTAGCAGTGTATTAGAGCCCCAGTTGCTCCTCATCCTCCCCAGAACTTGGTATTGCAAGTTTTTAAATGTTAGGCATTCTAATAGGTCCCCAGTTTTTGATAGACCACGGAAGTATGACTCACTTAAAGATTGTGTGTAGTGGTTAGTAATTGGTATAGTCCAATTTTGAACCCATGCTTTTTCCATTAACATTTTTATTTTTGAATTTAATCTATTTCTCTTTGTTGTTGCCCAGGCCTAGTGCAGTGGCGCAATCTCGGCTCACTGCAACCTCCATCTCCTGGGTTCAAGTGATTCTCCTGCCTCAGCCTCCCCAGTAGCTGGGATTACAGGCGTGCACCACTACGCCTGGCTAATTTTTTATATTTTTAGTAGAGACGGGGTTTCACTGTGTTAGCCAGGATGGTCTTGATCTCCTGACCTCGTGATCTGCCCGCCTCGACCTCCCAAAGTGCTGGGATTACAGGTGTGAGCCACCGCGCCTGGCCAAAAGGTTTATAAATAGGGAACTGGCAAGTTTTCTGTGTTAAGTTTTTTTTTTTTTTTTTTTTTGAGATGAAGCCTCACTCTGTCCTTCAAGCTGGAGTGCAGTGGCGTGATTTCGGCTCACTGCAACCTCTGCCTCCCAATCGTTTAAGTGATTCTTCTGCCTCACCTCCTCCCGACTAGCTGGGATTGCAGGTGTGTGCTGCCACCCCCAGTAAATTTTTGTATTTTTTTTTAGTAGAGACCGGGTTACCCTATGTTGGCCAGGCTGCTCTTAAACTCCTGACCTCAAGTGATCCACCACCTTCGGCCTCCCAAAGCGCCCAGATTACAGGTGTGAGCCACCACACCCAGCCTCTTGTGTTAAATTTTATAAAATGATTATTTGGGGGAATTTTTTTTTTTTAAGATCTTGAAGCTTAGCTTTAAAAGGAGTTGGTAACTATTGACGGTTCTTTGTTATATTTGTGTACAAAGACACACCAAAGTACTTCTTAGCATTTTTAAAAATGATGGAGTAAGTTTTATTCTGTCTGAAGTGAGTTCATTTATCATACCAGTTTTATACGCTCATATTTTAAGATAATATCTTCTCTTTATTTTCTTTATTTACAGTTCTTTAAGGAAAAACAGTAGTGCTCTGCATAGTTTACTGAAACGAGTGGTCAGCACATTTAGTAAGGACACAGGAGAGCTTGCATCTTCATTTTTAGAATTTATGAGACAAATTCTTAACTCTGACACAATTGTAAGTATGTGTGTGTTTGTGTATATTTGTATGTATGTGTTTGGTGTTTCTTAAATTTGAAATCTTTGGCCAAGTACGGTGGCTCACATCTGTAATCTCAGCACTTTGGTGGGCTGAGGTGGGAGGATCTCTTGGGGCCAGGAGTTTGAGACCAGCCTGGGCAAAATAGTGAGACCCTGTCTCGAAAAAAAGAGAAATACTTTGCCGTAAGTTAAATCACTTTATATATTAAATATCCAACATAAAAAAGATCACTTTAGTTCATTTTATTTTATTTTATTTTAGATAGAGTCTCACTCTGTCATCCAGACTGGAGTGCAGTAGCACGATCTCGGCTCACTGCAACCTCCACATACTGGGTTCAAGTGATTCTCCTGCCTCAGTCTCCTGAGTAGCTGGGATTACAGGCACCTGCTGCCATGCCCAGCTAATTTTTTGTACCTTTTTAGTAGAGATGGGATTTCACCATGTTGGCCAGGCTGGTCTTGAACTCCTGATCTTAGGTGATCTGCCCACCTCGGCCTCCCAAAGTGCTGGGATTACAGGCATGAGCTACCGCACCTGGCCAAGTGCCTTCATTTCAAAATAATTCTTAGATGAGTGTGGTGGCACGTGCCTCTAATCCCATCACTTTGGGAGGCTGTGGTAGGATCGCTTGAGCCCAGGAGTTTGAGATCAACCTGTACAACACAGCAAAACTCTGTCTCTAGAAACAACAAAAATTAGCCAGATGTGGTGTGCCCACCAGTAGTCCCATCTATTTGAGAGGCTAAGATTGGAGGATAGCTTGAGTCCAGGAGTTGGAGACTGAACTTAGCTATGATTGTGTCACTGCAGTCTAGTCTGGGTGACAGAGCAAGACACTGTCTCAAAAAAGAAAAAAATTTATGACATTGAGTTACCTTGCTAGGGCAACTCAGAATAATGAAGTTTTGTTAGTCTCTTTGTTATTTACTTATTTTTGTTACTTAATTTACTGATTGTTTTGGATGTTGTGATTTTGGGATAACTGTAAAGTTTATTATGCTTTAGTATTTTTGGTCTATCATACAAATATGAATTAAAGATTATTTTCCCCACTCTAAAATCTTATTGTTAAAATTTAATTAAGATTTCTCTCATTAGTGTTTTCCAAAGTCATGGTATATTATGAGCACAATTCCAGAAGCCATTAATATGCCTGCCTTACTTAGTTTGGTGGCATGTGCCTCTAGTCCCAGCTGCTCAGGAGGCGGAGTTGGGGAAATCACTTGAACCTATGAGTTCAAGGTTGCAGTGAGCTATGATCGTGCCAGTGTATTTCAGCTTGGATGAAAGAGTGAGGCTCTCTTTCTCTCCCTGTTTTTTTCCTGAGACGAGGTCTCACTCTGGTGCCCAGGCTGGAGTACAGTGGTGTGATCATGGCTCACTGCAGCCTTGACTTCCTTAGGCTTAGGTGATCCTTCCACCTAAACCTCCTGAGTAGCTGGGACTATAGATGTGCACCATCACACCCGGCTAATTTTTGTATTTTTAGTAGAGATGGGATTTTGCCATGTTGCCCAGGCTGGTCTTGAACTCCTGGGCTCAAGCAATCCACCTGTCTCAGCCTCCAAAAGTGCTGGGATTACAGGCATGAGCCACCATGCCTGGCCAACTCGTCTCTTAAAATAAGAAAAATAGGCCGGGCATGGTGGCTCACTCCTGTAATCCTAGCACTTTGGGAGGCCAAGGTGGGTGGATCACTCGAGGTCAGGAGTTCGAAACCAGCCTGGCCAACATGGTGAAACCTCGTCTCTACTAAAAATACAAAAAATTAGCTGGGCTTGGTGGTGGATGCCTGTATCCCAGTGCTTGAACCCCGGAGGCAGAGGTTGCAGTGAGCTGAGATTGTGCCATTGCACTCCAGCCTGGGCAACAAAGTGCGACTCCATCTCAAAAAAAAGAAAAAGAAAGAAAGAAAGAAAAACAGGTTAGGCAGGGTGGCTCACACTTGTAATCTCAGCATTTTGGGAGGTTGAGGTGGGAGGATTGCTTGAGCCCAGGATTTGAGATTAACCTAGGTAACATAGTGAGACCCCATCTATATGAAAAATTTTAAATTACCTGGGCATGGTGGCACGTGCTTGTAGTCAGTCCCAGGTACTTGGGAGGATGAGATGCAAGGATCACTTGATCCTGGGGAGGTCAAGGCTGCAGTGAGCTATGATTGTGCCCCTGTACTGCAGCCTGGGTGACATAGCGAGACCCTGTCTCAACAGCAACAAAAAAACAAGGCTAAAGATTTTATACAATGTTTAGGTAGGCATACGGCCCTCTACCATAAGTGTATGTGACAATATGGATGGTTTTCTTATCATGAAGCAAGATTTATTTTGCTAGAAGGATTTTCTGGTATTGAAATGTTATCACTCCAGAATTCACTTTATTATGTAGCATACTTTTTAAAGCAGAAAATATTAACTTTTCTATGTGACAGAATATAGTCTTAAATATGATAGTTACTGTTTTCTTTAGTTGTTTGTATTATCTTCAGAAAGATAATTTCAGGTTTCATCAGTTCTTTGTTATAGCAAGCATTTTATTAATTCTTGAGCATCAGTCAGTGTGTCACATGTCCTACAACTGCCAGTGTTTTGCCATTCGGTATTTTGTTGAAAAGTCTTGGTGCCAGTAAAATATATGTTTGCTTATTTAAATATTTTGTGTGTCTTACTCAAAGAAAACATACTTCACCTTTCATCTAAATCCTTCTTAAAACTAGCCATTTGTACTGATGTAAAAATCAAAACATTGAAAGATTGCAGCATATGGCTTAGATAATATGAATAAGTGTGGATGCATCTTTGTAAATTTCTCTGTTCTCAAATTTAACTTATGTGTGACATTTACAGGGATGCTGTGGAGATGATAATGGTCTCATGGAAGTAGAGGGAGCTCATCCATCACGGACGATGAGTATTAATGCTGCAGAGTTAAAACAGCTTCTACAAAGCAAAGAAGAAAGTCCAGAAAATTTGTTCCTTGAACTAGAGAAGCTTGTTTTGGTAAAAAAGAAAAAACAGAGCGTTCCTAAGGCCTATTTTCCTCTCAGTTTGACTAGTACAAGTATTTCGTAGTGACCTTTTTTAAAATAGTGAATCTTTAGCTGGGTGTTTGTACCATTTCAAATAACTCTTTGAATTAATAATTTGAAGTGAAGTCCTCCATCCTGTTATGAATTTTAAGGAGTACATGAAGACAGTACTTTTTGAATTGTCTGTTCCTTGGAAGCAGGGTACCCTCTGCTGCTATTGTTTAGAAATAAAATGACAAGTGTTTTGGTGTTTGTTTTATTTTAATGTGTTTAATGTTAATAATTTCTCGACAGTGTTCCAAATTTCTTAGTAATAATACATATAGCCTTTTCTACTAAAGAGTCAGTAGGTTTACAGACATAAGTTTTACCTGCACCTTCTTATTCTGCCTTTATTTGTATCTAGGAACATTCAAAAGATGATGACAATCTGGATTCTTTGTTGGACAGTGTAGTTGGACTTAAGCAGATGCTGGAGTCATCAGGTGACCCTTTACCTCTCAGTGACCAGGATGTAGAACCAGTACTTTCAGCTCCAGAATCTCTTCAGAATCTGTTTAACAATAGGTAAAATACACAATGTTTTATGATTGAATAGCTGTTGGTTTTAAAATGGCTGCAGTCTAGGGGGTGCCAGCAAACGTTTTTTTCTATAAAGGGCCAGATAGTAAGAATTCTAGGCTTTGCAGGCCATACAGCCTCTGTTGAGTATTCTTCTTTAGTTTAGTTTTGTTTTTGTTTTTTAATTTATACAAACCATGCTAGCTTGCAGGCTGTACAGAAACAAGCTAGCAGATAAAATCAGGGCATTGTTTTATTTTACTGAAAGGTCAAAACTTGTTACAGCAGAATTAGTTTTCAAGTTATTTGTTTTTGAGGATACTTAATTTTTAATTGCTTTTGGGAGTTTCTTTTTTAGGTACTACTTTTAATAATACTTCAGAAAGTAATAATTTTAATTGTACCTTCCACAGATTTTACTTGAAGGTAAGCTAAAAGACTGGGCGTGTTGGCTCACGACTATAAACCCAGCACTTCGGAAGGCTGAGGCAGGAAGATAGCTTGAGCTCAGGAGTTTGAGACTAGCCTGGGCAACATAGGGAGACCCTATCTCTACAAAAAAAATTTTTTTTAATTAGCTGGGTGTGGTGGTACACACCTGTGGTCTCAGCTACTAGGGAGGCTAAGGTGGGAGGATCACTTGAGCCCAGGAGATCAAGGTTGCAGTGAACTGTGATCATGCCACTGCGCTCCAGCTGGGTAACAGCAAGACTGTGTCTCAAAAAAAAAAAATTGAAATTTGATTTTAGAATTCTGCTTTTCACCAGCTACTTTTCTTGTTCCAGGACTGCCTATGTGCTTGCTGATGTCATGGATGATCAGTTGAAATCTATGTGGTTCACTCCATTTCAGGCTGAAGAGATTGATACAGATCTGGATTTGGTATAAATTATTACTAAATATTTAGAAAAACATTATTGTTTTTTCTGTTTCTTTATATATTGTTAGCATTATAATAGTTTCCATATTTTATGGCTGTTAAAGTCTACTTGGAAGCAAGTCCTACATTATTTTTATGCCACTTGCCCACTTTATGGCATCCAGAAAGTTTTTTCTCCTGCTTTTTTTGCTTCTTTCTAGTTAGTGATCTGTATTTTGAGGTTGTGACTTTTTTGTTAATTTTTTTTTTTTTTTTTTTTTTTGAGACAGAGTCTCACTCTGTCACCCAGGTTGGAGTGCAGTGGCACAATCTCAGCTCACTGCAACCTCCGCCTCCCAGGTTCAAGTGATTCTTCTGCCTCAGCCTCCTGAGTAGCTGGGATTACAGGCGTGCGCCACCACGCCTGGCTAATTTTTTTGTATTTTTAGTAGAGACTGGGTTTTACCATGTTGGTCAGGCTGGTCTCAAACTCCTGACCTTGTGATCTGCCTACCTTGGCCTCCCAGAGTGCTGAGATTACAGGCGTGAGCCACCATGCCCAGCCAAAAAAAAATTTTTTTTTAATATAGATAAAGTCTCACTCTGTTACCCAGGCTGGTCTCACTCCGAGCCTTAAACAATCCTCTCTCTTTGGCCTCCCAAAGCGATGGGATTACAGGCGTGAGCCACCACATTTGGCCAGAGAATGTGACTTTTTTAAGGGAAAAATCACACTTTTGCATAAGTTCTATGAAGCACTTTGTTTTCTTACATTGACGGGGTATAGAACAGGGAAAAGTATCCCACAAAACAACAGTTTATTCTTGCATTTGGGTTCAAGGAGAGGAATGGTTGTGCTATGGTGTGGCTCTCAGTTTGGAAACTTGTGAAGAATGTATTTGTTATAGTATAGTATGAATGGGAATTGACATTCTTAAACATAATGCTGAATAGGTAAGAGTATAATTAACTATTTAAAATTTATTGCAGTCTGTTCTATGCTTCTCAGAGATGTGGTAAGGAGAATTATTTTAGCCACATCTTATTATACAGTACATTGTTCCTTTTCTTTATCAAAGAAACATACTGGTGTTCATCATGTACAATAAAACTAAGAGAATGATTTGCTTCACATTTGTATTTAGTGTGTTGAGGGCTGCTTTTCCTTTTTTAAAAAACCACATACAATTCAATTAAAAGTGCATTAAAAATTAATTTCTTTTTAGTGCAAGCTGTTCAGTGGTTCTTTAAAACTGTCCTCTCCAGTAGAATTTTATGCAATAATGCAAATATTTTGTAGTCTGCCCTGTCCAAAACAGTAGCCTCATGTTCCTGTTGTACAATTGAAATGTGGATGACTAGGGAACTGAATTTTATTTTGATTTAATTTTGATTAATTTAGATAGGCACATGTTGTTAGTGGCTACCACGTTGGGCAGCACAGGTATAAAATATTTGTTAAAAGTTACTAATTTTTTAACTTTAAGTTGAATCACAACTGTCTTGTGATGATAATTGTAACCCTCTGGATTAGAGAAATTTTAGGTATCTTACATTTGATAAATTTGAATAAAACCTAAGTAAACTGAATGTTGATTTCCCTGAAATTAAACTTAGATGGGAACCTCATTAAATGCATAGAGCTTTTGGGAATCTGTGGCACAGAATCTTTTTGTAATAGAAATGTTGACTATATAAGGCTGGCAGAGTATGTTATTTTCAGATTCTTTTTTTGGAAAAGTTCAGGAGATATTACAGTGTTAATTTATATAGACAAATACTGAGTTTCCTGCTCAGGCATCAAAGGTCTCCTGGATTAATAGCCCTGCTTTGAAGAATGCCACACACAAAAAAAGTAGCATTACTAAGGTGTGTGTGTGTGTTTGTTTTTAAACTACCAATGGCATTTGCTTTTTGAAAAGATGAGGGAAAGAGGTAGATCTATAATTTATTTCTTATGAGAGGCAAATATAATTTATAGGTAATAAGAATTTCTGTAGTCAAATGTTATGCTAATAATTACATTTAACATGTATTTTGTTTCATTATTATGACTGCAGGTAAAGGTTGACTTAATTGAACTCTCTGAAAAATGCTGTAGTGACTTTGATTTGCACTCAGAATTAGAGCGCTCATTTTTGTCAGAACCATCATCTCCAGGAAGAACCAAGACTACTAAAGGATTCAAACTTGGGAAGCACAAGCATGAGACCTTTATAACGTCAAGGTAAAATTTATTCCACTGAAGATCTCAAATGTCATCATATAAGCTTATGTATTTTAGTGTATTTTAAGATAGACACATGCGGCCGAGCGCGGTGGCTCACGCCTGTAATCCCAGCACTTTGGGAGGCCGAGGTCAGGAGATCGAGACCATTCTGGCTAACATGTTGAAACCCTGTCTCTACTAAAAATAAAAAATAAAAAATTAGCTGGTGGTGGTGGTGGGTGCCTGTAGTCCCAGCTACTCAGGAGGCTGAGGCAGGAGAATGGTGTGAACCCGGGAGGTGGAGATTGCATTGAGCCGAGATCACGCCACTGCGCTCCAGCCTGGGCGACAGAGCAAGACTCTATCTCTCAAAAAAAAAAAAAAAAAAGACACATGCTATTAAACTAGAAAGGAAATTAACATAGCATTCGAATCATGAACATTGTTTGGATTTTTTAAATTTAAACATAATAATTTGGCCAGGATATACCCAGTACATTTGTTATATTGTTTTCTACAAGATTTTGGAAGGTTTGAATAAGAAGTGAACTGGATTATTTTAAAACATTGTTATTCATAACAATGAAATGTGAGTACCTTTCTTAGCTAGTTTGTTATATTATCCCAGAAGTATGATAGATACTTGCAAAGTTAACAGAATTGGAGTACAAAAAAATTGAAATATAATTTTGGGTATTATAAAGATTATTTTTGCTAGAAATCTGAAAGAAAAATGTTTTATGGCATGTTTTTGTTTTAATAGTGGAAAATCTGAATACATTGAACCTGCCAAAAGAGCTCATGTTGTGCCACCACCAAGAGGAAGGGGCAGGGGAGGATTTGGACAGGGTATACGACCTCATGATATTTTTCGTCAGAGAAAACAGAACACAAGTAGACCACCATCTATGCATGTGGATGACTTTGTTGCTGCTGAAAGTAAAGAAGTGGTTCCTCAAGATGGAATACCTCCACCAAAACGGCCACTCAAAGTATCACAGAAGATTTCTTCCCGTGGTGGGTTTTCAGGCAATAGAGGAGGACGGGGTGCTTTCCACAGTCAGAATAGGTTTTTCACACCACCTGCTTCAAAAGGTAACTAATTAGTATGTATTTTCTAATGGGTTAGAATATTGGAATGTTAAAATATTGAATGAAAGTGATTTAGATGGAAGAGATTCAGATAAACCGTTTTCCTGTTGCTGCAGTTGAGCCACCTCTGGACTAGTGGTACTGTTTGCAGAGTACTCTATTGGATAGAAGAAAGAAACTTTTTTTCAATGAACCTTTCATGCATTGTACTTTTAATAATGAGTTTAGAAGTCTTGGCTAATTATTCCCCCCAGCCTTTTTTTTTTTGAGACAAGAGTCTTGCTCTGTCGCCCAGGTTGGGGTGCGGTGGTGTGATCTCAGCTCACTACAAACTCTGCCTCCCTGGTTCAAGTGATTTTCCTGCCTCAGCCTCCCAAGTATCTGGGACTACAGGCATGCACCACAATGCCCAAGTAATTTTTGTATTTTTAGTAGAGACGGGTTTTCGCCGTGTATGCCAGGCTAGTCTCAAACTCCTGACCTCAAGTGATTCACCCCCCTTGGCTTCCCAAAGTGCTGGGATTACAGGCATGAACCACCGTGCTCAGCCTTATTTTCCTTTTTACATTGAGAATTATACATTTTCTGAGTAATACCCTTACATTATTTTCACAATTATACTTAACAGTTTTCTTAAGATTGTTCTGTGCAGTTCACCATTAATCTGCCTAATCTGCTTGTTTTCTAGTGTTCTATTTAGTCTGTTTGAAATTGTTACAAGATTTTTTTTTTTTTTTTTTTTTTTGGAGACAGAGTTTCGCTCTTGTTGCCCAGGCTGGAGTGCAATGGCGCAATCTCGGCTCACTACAGCCTCTGCCTCCTGGGTTCAAGCGATTCTCCTGCTTCAACCTCCCAAGTAACTGGGATTATAGGCATGCGCCACCACACCCGGCTAATTTTTATATTATTAGTAGAGACGGGGTCTCACCATGTTGGCCGGGCTGGTCTCGAACTCCTGACCTCAGGTGATCCACCCACCTCAGCCTCCCAAAGTGCAGGGATTACAGGCGTGAGCTACTGCACCTGGCCTTACAAGATTTTAGAAACTAGGGATACTTACAGAAATTATACTTTAGTAGTGGATTGATAAACGTGTTTTCATACCTGCTGAGTTAGGAGGGTGAGAGTGAAAGAGAATCTGTGTTTATATTAATAACAAACACTTAGATTAGGTGTGTCAGGAACTGTTATAAGCACTTTACATATTATAACCTCACGTCAACCCCATGAGGCAAGTTCTCTTAGTACTCCCAATTTGCAGAAGAGAAAATTGTCAGTCAGCTGACCAGGGCACATAAATACAAGTGGTAGAACCAGTATTTGATCCCTGGCAGTTTGGCTCTAGAGCCTCTGCTCTTGCCACTATATAGTACAGTCAGTTTGCAGAATTTCAGTTTCTTTTCCATTCTTTTGAAGATTAAGAAAAATCTGTCATTTAAAAGAATCCAACTGAAGTTGTGATAAAAGTGATTTTGATTGTGCTGTTTGTGTTTAGGAAACTACAGTCGTCGGGAAGGAACAAGAGGCTCCAGTTGGAGTGCTCAGAATACTCCTCGAGGAAATTACAATGAAAGTCGTGGAGGCCAGAGCAATTTTAACAGAGGCCCTCTTCCACCATTACGACCCCTTAGTTCTACAGGTATACATCCTTGCTACTTGATATTGCTGAGAGAAGGGGAGTAAATTCCTCCTTTAAAATTGTTGATATCATATACAGAGGGGGCTGGGGTGCTAATCTCCCCATCTCCTTGCTCCACACAGTCAAAAATCTAAGTATAACTTTGACTTCCCCAAAACTTAACTACTCCTAGTATGCTGTTGACTGGAAGCCTTACAGATAACATAAACAGTTGATTGACACATATTTTATATGTTATATATATATTATATAATGTGTTACAATTAAATAAGCTGGAGAAAAGAAAATGTTATTAAGAAAATCATAAGGAAGAGAAAATACATTTACTATTAAGTGGAAGTGGATCTTCATAAAGGTCATAACATTCCATAGGCTGAGGAAGAGGAGGGGAGGTCTTACTTTCTTAGGAGCAGCAGAGGTGGAAGAAAATCCTCATATAAGTGGACCCAGGCAGTTGAAACCCATGTTGTTCAAGGGTCAACTGTACTCTCATTCTGGAAGAGAATATTTTAGAGTATAGACTTAAAGTTCTAAAGTTTATATCCTTGAATGAATGCCCAATATACATCTTCTATAAAAATAATCAAATGTTTAGTTTCTGAACTGTTTGTATAATCTGAACAGTTTCATGGTGATGTGCGCTTATTTTTATGTTTCAGTAATGAAAGCCAATGCTTAAGGTATCTTTCTGACCACAAAGTATTTTAATAACAGAGATACCTTTATACAGCATATTTTTTTTGGTTATAGTATTGTCTTAGGTGTGTAAGCACATAACCTTTTTTTTTAAAACATTTATCTAGTCCAGAATTTTACTTATCAGAAGTAGCTTTTGGTTTCAAATGCACATTTTAAAAAAATAATAGTTTTATTTAGGATATAATTCTCATATACCATATAGTTTACCTGTTTAAAATGTATAATTAAAAAATCTTTGGCCCATTCACCGTGCTTGCACGTGAGCTTTAAAAGAGAATAGAGTAATTCTTGGTTTGAGCTCACTGTCGTAGATTAGTATTTATAATCTTGGAAAAGAAAGGACATTGGAACTAAAAACTGTATTCTTTCTTTTACAGGTTACCGCCCAAGTCCTCGGGACCGTGCTTCTAGAGGTCGTGGGGGACTTGGACCTTCCTGGGCTAGTGCAAATAGCGGCAGTGGAGGCTCAAGAGGAAAGTTTGTTAGTGGAGGCAGTGGTAGAGGTCGTCATGTACGCTCCTTTACACGATAAAAATCCTTTTGGGAACATCTTAACTGTATATGAACATTTCACGAGGACAATAAAAATAAGACATTGAAGGACCAATTTAGACTTAGCAGTTATCTGGAGACATCTGAGAGAATATTTTTATCTGAAGAAAGCAGATTTTGTTTGATACCTAACAAGATTTCAATAAAAATCCAAACTTTGTATGTACGTTTGTATATATTTTCCCTTTTTTGTATGACTATTTATTTAGAAAATTTCTAGGTGAAAAACTAAATGATGTTTTGTATTTTTCTTGCCTATAGCACAGATATTCTCAAACTTTCTCAGCTCATGACACTATTTAGTGCCTCAGTACTTTTTTCACAGCATACCTGGTCCAAAAGAAATATCTAATACTTGTGTTTATTAAGCAGTTAGATCCAACAGCTTAATAAGAATGTACATCATCACTACTAGTAACTGTGGACACTGCATGTCTCAAACCTTGGAATCAGTATGATTTTCTTTTCCTCTCTGCTTCTTGCACAGTACTTTTTATCAAACTGCTGAAAACCCAGTTTTGTAAAGATATGTTGTTATAGAAAGGAATATAATGCTATTTAATGTTGAAAATGTAAACTACCTCAAAGTAGTAGTTTATGTGATGTCCAACAGGTGTTGCTGTGTTTTTCTCAAAAATTTTAAAATATTGTGTGGCACCCATGTTAATTTGCTAAGGTGCCCTGCTACACAGTTTGGGAACCATGGCTGTACCAAAAGAAACAAAATACTCCTCTCCTTTGTATTAGAAATCTGAACTTTGCATTTCAGCTTTGGACCTACTGACACTATTTTATTATACAAATTATTTAAAGCCTAAAATAAGGAATATCCTAATACTATTATTTTGGGAATCAGAAACATCTAATAAAGCCGGACTTTATACATAGAAATAAAGCTTACAACTTTGAGAAAGTAGCCATATTTTCCCCAAGATACGTCTTAACACACTGAGTCTATATAAGTGGCATAAAATATAGAGTTATCTTAATCAGAAAAGGAGTGTATGAGTCTCATTCCATCCTTTTATCAATCTCTGTTTTGGAGAACTATTTGTGAGTGAATACAATCTTCATTAAGAAAACACTTTGAAGAAAAGCTTAGCTGTAAAGAATCAGAGGTTTAGGTGAAAGGTTATGGCAATCTTTTCATAACTAGTGGCCTTGAAAAACCCAAGTCTTGAGCTGCTGTAAGAAAATACCATAGACTGGGTGGCTTAAACAATAAAAATTTATTTCTCAAAGTTCTGGAGGCTTGGAAGTCCAAGATCAGGGTGTCAGCATGGTTGGGTTCCAGTGAGGGCTCTCTTCCTGGCTTGTATGCAGCTACCTTCTTAAGTGCTCACATAGTCTTTCCTTGGTGCTTGCTTGGAGAGAGAGCGAGCTCTTGGGTCTTTTTCTTCTTACAAAGGCACTGTTCCTACCATGCAAGTCTCATCCTCATGATCTAATCTAAATCACAGTACCTCCCAAAGGACCCACCCTTTTAGTACTACCACACTGAGGGTTAGGAGTTCAATATATGAATTTAGGGAAACACAAGACCCAGCTCATTGCATCAAGATAACTTAAATCCCCTTTGATCCTGAAACCTAATAGGCTCATTTTCCCCAAAGATATATTTTACACATTAGGTAAAATTCGAAATTTGCCCCAATGTCTGACACAAATACATGTAAAAAATAGTTAATGTTTCTTAAGTAACTGTGTTTCTTAAATAAGAACATGGCCATATATAGAAACGTAATTTCTTGGTTTGTTTTTTAGCATTAGGCTGGATATGATCTTTGAGAAATATCAGAAAGCTGTTTTTGCTGTTTGAGTTAATACCCAGTAATTCAGGCCAATAAAGGTAATAAATTATTAGTGTAGAAACAAATTAATGCCAGGCAAATTTAAAATGTCTTGAGTGACTACAAGTCCTAGATAAATGAGAAGGGAAGGAATCCACCATGTTGACCAGCCCTTACATGCAAAAATCACTTAGTCCTTATAACAATCCAGCATAGGTGGTATTATCCTAATTTTACAGATGGAGAAAGTTGAAGAGCTTGACTCAAGCATGGTAGAAACAGGATTTAAAATCAGGTTGGGTGGTTCATGCCTGTAATCCCAGCACTTTGGGAGGCTAAGGCAAGAGGATCACTTAAGCCCAGGAGTTCGAGACTAGCCCTGGCAATATAGTGAGACCCTGTCTCTACAGAAAATTTAAAAATTAGCTGAGTGAAGCTGGGCGTGGTGGCTCATGCCTGTAATCCCAGCACTTTGGGAGGCCTAGGCGGGCGAATCACCTGAGGTCGGGAGTTTGAGATCAGCCTTACCAACATAGTGAAACCCTGTCTCTACTAAAAATAAAAAAAATTAGCTGGACATGGTGGCACGCGCCTGTAATCCCAGCTACTCAGGAGGCTGAGACAGGAGAATTGCTTGAACCCAGGAAGTGGAGGTTGCAGTGAGCAGAGATCAAGCCACTATACTCCAGCTTGGGGGACAGAGCAAGACTCTATCTCAAAAAATAATAATAAAGAAAAAATTAGCTGAGTGTGATGGTGCATGCCTGTAGTCTCAGCTACTTGGGAGACTGAGGCAGGAGGATCACTTAAGCCCAGGAGGTCAAGGCTGCAGTGAGCCATGATTGCGCCACTGTACTCCAGCCTGGGTGACAGAGTGGAAAAAAAAATCAGATTGGAGCAGGGCACAGTGGTGGGCACTTGTGGTCTCAGCTACTCAGGAGGCTGAGGTGGGAGGATTGCTTAGGCCCAGGAGTTCATGTCCATCCTGGGCAACAAGAGCAAGACCCCCATCTCTAAGAAATAATAATAAAATCAGGTTGGCTAGCCCCTAATTCCTTACCTCTCCATCTTGGAGAAGAAGCGACTTTTCAGGTTAAGTGTGTTAGAGATCAAAATTAGTAATTCATCATAAGGCAGTGGAGTTTCAGAGACCCAACACTGTATTTTAGTTATTTCAGAAGTGAGCCTCAAAGAAGACATTTCAGGGAAAATTTTTGTTTGTTTGTTTGTTTGTTTGAGACAGAGTCTCACTGTCACCCAGGCTGGGGTGCAGTGGTGCTTTCCCGGTTTACTGCAACCTCTGCCTCCTGGGTTCAAGCGATTCTCCTGCCTCAGCCTCCCGAGTAGCTGGCATTATGGGCACCCACCACTATGCCCTGCTAATTTTTGTATTTTTAGTACAGACTGGGTTTCACCATGGTAGCCAGGCTGGTCTTGAACTCCCGATCTCAAGTGATCCACCTGCCTCAGCCTCCCAAAGTGCTGGGATTACAGGCATGAACAACTACACCCGGCCTATTTCAGGGTAAGTTTTGAGCGGCATTTAGAAATTAATGAAAGATGCAGAATTCCTTTGAGGACAAATTTAATCTGTAGAAGAGGAGTTGATAGAATGATTTGTGTTTATTTCCTAAGAATAAGAAAAAATACTATGAAATATTGTTATGCTTTATTTAAAAAGAATGTTGCAGGTAGTATTCTGTGTGAAGGAGTAGTAGGCACAGTTAGATTAGCTTTATTTCTTTTTAAAAAAGTAATTGCAAAAACCTGCGGGATGAGAATGTGAGAATGTAGGAACTAGAGTATGTCTCCTACGCATCTTCTGTGTTCCAGATACCCTAGTACAGTGTGGGGAATATAAGGGTGACTAAGATATTTTTTGCCCTCAGGAAACTCACAGTCTAATAAAGGAAACAATTATGTAAACGTCTTTTTTTTTTTTTTGAGACGGAGTCTCGCTCTGTCGCCCAGGCTGGAGTGCAGTGGTGTGATCTTGGCTCACTGCAACCTCCGCCTCCCGGGTTCAAGTGATTCTCCTGCCTCAGCCTCCTGAGTGGCTGGGACTACAGTGGGGTCCCACCAGGCCTGGCTAATTTTTTATATTTTTAGTAGAGATGGGGGTTTCATCATGTTAGCCAGGATGGTCTCGATCTCCTGACCTCATGATCTGCCCTCCTCAGCCTCCCAAAGTTCTGGGATTACAGGCATGAGCCACCGTGCCTGGCCACATCATTTTTTTAAAAGAAAAGTTAATGAGATCTTAAGTGTATGAAGTGTATGTGGAACAATTCAGAATTCTTGAATAATCCAACCATTACATTTCTAACATTTTATTGTAGGTTTTCAAAAGTAACTATTTTTAAAATAGTATTTTAAGAAAAGGAAATCTTGGCATTAAAATTGTATAAAATCTTTTTGGAATTGCTTTTGCATAAAGACTAGTTTTTTGTTTTTTGTTTTGTTTTGTTTTGTTTTTTTGAGACAGAATCTCACTCTGTCACCCAGGCTGGAGTGCAGTGGCATGATCTCGGCTCACTGCAACCTCTGCCTTTCAGGTTCAAGTGATTCTTGTGCTTCAGCCTCCAAAGTAACTGGGACTACACTACAGGCACAAGCCACCATGCCTGGCTAGTTTTTTGTATTTTTAGTGGAGACGAGGTTTTGCCATGTTGGCCAGGCTGGTTTCGAACTCCTGGGCTCAAGTGATCTGCCCTCCTCGGCCTCCTAAAGTGCTGGGATTTCAAGCATGAGCCACTGTACCTGGCCTAAAGACTAGTTAAGCAGAAAAGATTATATATGCAATTTTAATTTTTATTATTTTAAATTCATAGGACAGATTAGGAGGTAATGAGTAGGATCTTGTAAGCGTCATATAACTTCATAATCTAGAGAAGGGGCTGCAAACTAAAGTACTAGCAATACACATTATTGTGTTAACCAATCTCCAGAACTCTTTTTTTTTTTTTTGAGACAAACTCTTGCTCTGTTGTCCAGGCTAGAGTGCAGTGGCATGATCTTGGCTCACTGCAACCTCCACCTCCCAGGTTCAAGTGATTCTCCTTCCTCAGCCTTCCTAGTAGCTGCGATTACAGGTGCACACCACCAGGCCCAGCTAATTTTTGTATTTTTAGTAGAGATGGGTTTTCACCATGTTGACCAGGCTGGTCTCGAACTCCTGCTCAAACTCCTGATCTCAAGTGATCTACCGCCTCGGCCTCCCACAGTGCTGGCTTAATAGGTATGAGCCACTGTGCCTGGCCAGAACTTTTTCATCTTTCAAAACTGAAATTCTATACCCATTAAACAACTCTGATTTCCCTGTCCCCCCAACCCCTGGCAACCGCCATTCTCCTTTTCGGTCTCTGTAAATTTGAGTACTCTAAATACCACATGTAAGTAGAACCGTATAAATTTGTCTTTTTGCAGCTGGCTTTTTTCACTTAGCATAATGTCCTCAAGGTTTATTCATGTTGTAGCCTGTGTCAGAATTTTTTTTAAAGACTGAATAATATTCCATTGTGTGGATATGCCACATTTTGTTTATCATCGGTTGATGGACATATGGGTTGCTTCCACATTTTGGCTATTGTGAATAATGCTGCTATGAACATGAGTGTACAAATATCTTTTCAAGACCCTACTTATAATTTTGGGGGGTATATATCCAGAAGTGGAATTGCCTAATGACATGGTAATTCTGTTATTTTTAATTTTTGAGGAACCACCATACTGCTTTCCACAACAGCTGCACCATTTTACATTCCCATCAACAGTGCAAAGGGGTTCCAATTTCTCCACATCTTTGCCAACACTTGTTATTTTCTGTTTTGTTTTGGTTTTCATAATAGCCCTTTTAATGGTTGTGCTTCTGACTTTTAGGGAGAAGCCAAAAATCTGCATTATTGTGTAATCAGTTTTCAAATATGCAATTAATTCAATTTAAAAATTAAAAACATTTTGTGAGCAGAACAAAAAATTATGCAGGACAAAATGTGCCCAGAGAGTTTCAACCTGAAGAATTTGATGATAGCATCTGTTTTAGAAATCACAATGGAATTTCTATAAAGAATTATTTTTATTTGGGAAGGTGAAATGTGCCAGGTAAATCTGTGATGGGACTTGATGTTGTGGAGAAGTTCTTTGTGACCAAAAAGTCTGGTGTTGAGAACCAGTTCTATGCTCTACTAATTAGCTGTGCAACTTTAAATCGCTCCTCTTATCCTAAATTTCTTTCTTTTCTTTTCTTTTCTTTTTTTTTTTTTTTTGTTGAGACAGAGTCTCGTTCTGTCACCCAGCCTGGAGCACACTGGCGTGATCTTGGCTCACTGCAACCTCCACCTCCTGGGTACAAACGATTCTCCTGCCTCAGCCTCCCGAGTAGCTGGGATTACAGGCGCCCACCACCATGTCTGGCTAAATTTTGTATTTTTAATAGAGACGGGGTTTCACCATGTTAGTCAGGCTGATCTTGACCTCCTGACCTCAAATGATCCGTCCGCCTTGGCCTCCCAAAGTGCTGGGATTGCAGACATGATCCACCGCTCCTGGCCTATCCTAAATTTCTTTATCTGCTCTGCCTACATCAGTAGGTTATGGGGATTAAATAAGATTTGTATTTGATTTTTTTTTTTACATGTAGAGCATTATTACTTTAAATTAGATCCTCCACTACCTAGACAAAAATATACTTAACATGCCTTACTTGCTAAGTTATTTCTGAAGCCAGAAATTAGTGCCTGCTTGATAAATAAGTGGAAATTATGTAAGTAGAATTATACTAATGTTTAATAGCTCTGCTGAACAATATTGATGTGGTTTTAGGGAGACTATTAGTTTGGGGACAGTTTTATAATGGTTTTTTGAACATAGATTCTAAGTGAGGATAGTCCAGTTTCTGTCTAAGCAGAATTTCCAGGATACTCAGGGCATATGGTAATATTTTTTAAATGTAAGGAGGTGGTAATTGCAGGGAACAGTGAGTAGTCTACTTTGGCCAGTGTAGGAATGTAGGGACAGTGTAGAGGGGATGGAGGGGAAGGTATGTTTGGAGACTGGGGTCAAATTATGAAAGGTCTTATTTGCTGTGCTAAGCCTTAGGGAGTAACTGAACTTTTTAAATGTGAGTGACATTTTCAGATTTGGTACTTTTATGAGCTTCTATCAGCCAGTCACTATGAAAGATGTTTTCACATAACTCCTAATCAGAAGTATTCTTTTAAAAAGGGAACTAATGGGGGCAGTGGCTTATGTCTGTAATCCCACCATTTTGGGAGGCTGAGGCAGGAGGACCACTTGAGCCCAGGAGTCAGAGACCAGCCTGGGCAACATAGTGAGACCCCCCCATCTCTACAAAAATGTAAAAATAGCCCAGGTGTGGTGGTGCACATCTGTAGTCCCAGCTACTCAGGAGGCTGAGTGGGAGGGTTGCTTGGGCCCGGAAGATCAAGGCTGCAGTAAGCTGTGATTATGCCACTCCACTCCAGCCTGGGTGACACAGCAAGACCCTGTATCAAAAACTAAATAAATAAAAATTGAAAAAGTAAAAAAATTAAAAGAGAACTACTTTGGTGCAGCAGAGAGGAAGGATTAGAGAGGGAAGAGCCTGAAGGCCGACCAATAAAGAAGTTACAGGCCAGGCGCAGTGGCTCACGCCTGTAATCCCAGCACTTAGGGAGGCCGAGATGGGCAGATCATGAGGTCAGGAGATTGAGACCATCCTGGCTAACGCGGTGAAACCCCGTCTGTACTAAAAATACAAAAAAATTAGCCAGGTGTGGTGGTGGGCGCCTGTAGTCCCAGCTACTCGGGAGGCTGAGGCAGGAGAATTGCTTGAACCCATGAGGCAGAGTTTGCAGTGAGCCGAGATCACGCCACTGCACTGCAGCCTGGGTGACAGAGCGAAACTCCCTCTCAAAAAAAAGAAAAAGAAGTTACAGCAAAGTTCTCTACGAGCAATTCTCGAAAAGCAATCCCTAGACCAGCAGCTCAGCATCACCTGGAGATGTGTTAGAAATGCATATTCCTCCAGCCTGGGCAACATTGCAAGATCCTGTCTTTACAAAATATATATTAAAAAATTAACCAGGTGTGGTGGCGTGTGCCTGTAGTCCCAGATACTGGAGAGGTTGAGGCAAGCGGAGCCCTTGAACTCAGGAGGTCGAGGCTGAAGTAAGCCATGATCACACGACACTGCACTTGAGCCTGGGCAATATAGGGAGATTTTGTCTCAAAAAAAAAAAAAGCATTAATGAATATTCTTAAACATGACCCCAGGCCCAAGAGGGGAGGGGTTGGCAATGTGTGTGTGCTTTAACAAATCCTGCAAACAATTCTGTTAAAGTTTGATGCACCCTAAGGTTTGAGAACCACTGATCTATATCAATGGTTTTCTTTTCTTTCCTTTTTTTTTTTTTTTTCTTTTTGTTGTTGTTGAGACAGAGTCTCGCTCTGTTGCCAGGCTGGAATGCAGTGGTGCGATCTCGGCTCCCTGCAACCTCTGCCTTCCGGGTTCAAGCTATTCTCCTGCCTCAGTCTCCCGAGTAGCTGGGACTACAGGTGCCTGCCAACGTGCCAGGCTAATTTTTGTATTTTTAGTAGAGATGGGGTTTCACCATGTTAGCCAGGATGGTCTCGATCTCTTGATCTCGTGATGCGCCCGCCTCAGCCTCCCAAAGTGCTGAGATTACATGTCAATGGTTTTCAAATTTAGGAATCATCTGGGGAGGTCTTTAAAAATGCAAGTTTTGGGGGCCTACACATCTCTTTTTAAAAAACTTCTCAGGAGATTCTAATAATTAGCCAGGTTTGGATACAGTGACCTAAATGAAAGTAATGTCCTCAGCTAGGATAGTGGTAATGGAGACAAAGGGATCATATAGAACAGATATTTGTCAGATACTGTAATACTGCTAGAATTAAATTAGGCCATGATGGCATAAAACTCAATAAAGCAGTTACTGTTCTGAAATAACTTTCTAATGGGAGAAGAGAGGGGCAGGTGCTTGGGAGCAGAATAAGGAAAATGTAGGTAGCATTTTGGAACAGCAGAATTGAAGCTCAAATGTCTGGAGGTTTCCGGATGTGGTAAGTAGTGCCACAGGCTCCAAATGGATCACAGAGGGTGAAGGTGAATATGAAACGACAACTAGATTTGGCAATTTGGAAGATTTTATAAACTTTGTGGTGGCAATTTTATTGGAATGAGAATTTGAAGGTAAGGTAAGCAGAATCCGTAATGCTATTTGTTGGCATGATTGAGAAATGAAAGTATAGGCGATGGGTACTTTTTCAATTTGAACTGAAGAGAGATTGCTAAAAACTATGTGTATCAAAGCCATCCGCTCCTCAACTGTTTACATATAATGATTGACTTTGGATATATGGCCTTAGACTGTTATCTGCAGAGTCTAGTTATGTTTTTTGTGCTTCCACACTTTTGACTACAGACTTCTTTGAAATTCCATTTCTGATTATTGTGTTTTGTTATGTCTACTTTCATATCTGAGATGTTCTGTCGTCAGGCTGGAGTGCAGTGGCGCAATACGGCTCACTGCAACCTCTGCCTCCCAGGTTCAAGCAATTATCCTGTCTCAGCCTCCTGAGTAGCTGGGATTACAGGCGCCCGCCACCGTGGCTGGCTAATTTTTGTATTTTTAGTAGGGACGAAGTTTCACCATGTTGGCCAGGCTGGTCTCGAACTCCTGACCTCAGGTGATCCACTCTGCTCGGCCTCCCAAAATGCTGGGAGCCACTGCGCCCAGCCACATATTCTTGAGTTTAAAATGGAATAAGGTTTTGAGGTATTCATTTAGAAAAAAAATGCTGAATTACATGACTTATTTTAAAGCAATAGACAAAACTAAAATATTAGTTAAATAAACATTCTTAAACTTTTTTTCAAGTTAATAAATCTTGACAAATTATTTGAGTTGACAAACTGTGTTGTATTCCCCACTGAAGGTCTCTTGGTTTGCTAAGAGATACTTTAGGCATATTTTGGTAAAGCTTTGGTCCTCTTTAAGTCTGCAGCTGCTTTCAGTTGTTGCCTCTCGGAAGGATGCTTTTAGATGTTCTGGTAATCCTGGAATGGTAGAATTGCTACTTACTCTGATGAAACATTTCACTTGGCCCTTCCAGAACAAGTTAGGGTCCTCTGGAATCACTGTTCTCTTTAAGCTAAATAAGGAATCAAAAATAATTCACCTGAAAGCCCAAGTCATAGAAAATAAATATTATCCAAAACTGCTCTATAACCATGTGAAACTTATTCATTTTTTTTTAATTGAAGTGAAGTCTCACTATGTTGCTCAGGCTGGTCTTGAGCTCAAGCTGTCCTACTGCCTCAGCCTACCAAGTAGCTGGGATTACAGGCACGCACAAGCACACCCAGCTAGCATGTGAAACTTTAAAAAACTGTTCAATAATTTTCCCTCCGAAACTTACTTCGATGAAAAAGTAAGAAATTAGTAATGAATAGAGCTAGGTACTAATCCTGCCTTTGCCATTCTTTAACTTCTGTGTGATATGAACAAATCACTAGTGGGGTGTTATTTTCTCATATTCTGAAACATAAAATAGAAGTAGGAATGTGTGTGGTGGGAGGTGAATATGAATCAAAAGAGAAATGTATTACAGATATTTATTATAGAGTTAAAGTAAAAAATAACAGTCCAGAATTGATCAAGTGTAGTGGCTAGGAGACAAGTGGGATCACAACTGAAAAAGAAGGGTAATCAGACTAAAAGGAAGTGTCCAAATTATTTTTCTCCTCTCCACTCCTCCCACCCCAGCTGTAATGTTGATGCTGCTTAATCAATTAACTAACATTACCAATAAGTAATAACCAATTAATGTGTTAATTCAACATTATAGTTACAGAGACTTTTACCTCCAATATTTGTTACTGTTAACCCCAAGGCATAGTATAATGTCCTTATAAAAATATTTAGGGGTGACATACTTGGCATTGAATGATTAAAGAAGGAAATGAAACGAATACCAATATATTGGTATATACCAATATATTCATTTCCAAAGATATATGTATCCACATAATTGGACAAAGACTTTGATTTTTTTCTCTTGAGACAGGGTTTCATTCATGTTGCCCAGGCTGGTTTTGGACTCCTAGACTCAAGCGATTCTCCCCACTCAGCCTCCCAAAGTGCTGGCATTACAGTCATGAGCCACCACACCCAGGCCTAAATTGCATTTTATTAGTTTCCTTTAGAGATAATCCAAAATCAGACTATACACTTCTGCAGAAAAGTACTTTTGAACTACACATTACAGTGTCCTTTGCATTACCAGGTACTTCATGTTTCGTATTTGTTGAGTAACAGAAATCTTGTTTTTTAAACTTCTTTTTTTTTTTTTCGAGATAGAGTCTTGCTCTGTTGCCCAGGCTGGAGTGCAATGGCATGATCTTGTCTCACTGCAACCTCCGCCTCCTGGGTTCAAGCAATTCTTCTGCCTCAGCCTCCCCAGTAGCTGGGATTACAGGCACTCACCACCATGCTCAACTAATTTTTGTATTTTTAGTAGAGACAGTGTTTCACCATGTTCACCAGGCTAGTCTTGAACTCCTGATCTCAAGTGATCCGTCCGCCTTGGCCTCCCAAAGTGCTGGGATTACAGGCATGAGCCACCACGCCTGGCCTTTTTAAACTTTTTACTTGAACTAATGTTTGACTTACAGAACACTTGCAAAAACAGAACAGAGTGTTCATGTGTACACTTCTTCCAGCTTTCTTTCTTTTCTTTTCTTAAGAGACAGTGTCTCACTATGTTGCCCAGGCTGGTCTTGTCTCAAACTCCTGGCCTCAAGTGATCCTCCTGCCTTGGCCTCCAAATAAATATCAACAAATATTTATTGAGTGCGGTCTGTAAGACTAGTACAGTTCTGGCTGGGTGCTGTAGCTCATGCCTTTAATCCCAGCACTTTGGGAGGCCGAGGTGGGCAGATCACGAGGTCAGGAGTTCAAGGCCAGCCTGGCCAATATGGTGAAACCCTGTCTCTACCAAAAATACAAAAAATTAGCCAGGCGTGGTGGCGGCGCATGCCTGTAGTCCCAGCTGCTTGGGAGGCTGAGGCAGAAGAATTGCTTTAACCCAGGAGGCAGAGGTTGCAGTGAGCCAAGATCATGCCACTGCACTCCAGTTGGGTGACAGAGTGAGACTCCGTCTCAAAAAACAAAACAAAACAAAAAAGACTAGTACTATTCTAAACACATGGGTACAGCAGAGAATAAAGCAAAGATCCTGCCCTCATGTAGCTTATATTCTGAGAGTAATAGAAAAACAATTAACAAATAAGTATATGTTAGGGAATGGAAAGTGTGATGAAATCTATAAAGCAGGGTAAGGGAGATACAAGATGAGACAAGAGAGCAATGGACTGTCAGATAAAGCCCTTTGACAAGTTGATATGTGAGTAATGATCTGAAGTGAAGGAGCAAACCAGATGCAAATCTGCAAGAGGAATGTCCCAGGTCACCTTTAGCCAATCTGTTTTAGATTTTCTGAACTCCCCAGATGATATTAAGGTAGGCTGCAGACACTATGAAGCTAGCTTGTTTTCTGGTTACCCTTACTCTTTATGTGTCCCAGTCCAAAGAAGAGGGGGGTGCGGTTTACTAAGGTGCCCAACCTTGGCAGGTCCCCATTTCAAATTCTTGTAATGCTGGCTCCAGGAGCTGCCAAAAGCACAACTCAACCTATGAGGTGCTCTTTATGACTGGAAAAAGTTCCCAGGATAAAAGCTCCTTAAGCACATTACTCTTTTTTTTTTGAAATAGGGTCTCTCTGCTGCCCAGGCTGGAGTGCTGTGGCACCATCTCGGTTCATTGCAGCCTTCACCTCCCAGGTTCAAGCGATTCTCCCGCCTTAGTCTGCTGAGTAGCTGGGATTACAGGCGCGCTCCACCAAAACCAGCTAATTTTTGTATTTTTAGTACAGACCGGGTTTCACCATGTTGGCCAGGCTGGTCTCGAACTCCTGACCTCAAGTGATCCGCCCGCCTCGGCCTCCCAAAGTACTGGGATTACAGGCACAAGCCACCGCTCTCAGCCTCAAATTACTCTTTTGAATGGCTGTACCTATTTACACTCCTACCAGCAGCCCAAGAGTTCCCATTGTTTCACATCTTCATTTCACCCTTGATATTTTTTAGCTTTTACTTTTTGTCAAACTGCTGGATAAAACTCAATAAACAACCTTTAGCCATTCTCTCTCCTTTCAGATTAGCCTTTCTAATACCATTTTTCAGGGATAGTTGACTGTGTTACCGCCTAGCACTTAGAAGGTGCTCAGTAAATACTCATTGAATGATGTAACTTTCCTACTTAACATGCTTTAATGCTTTTCCAAGTCCGGAGGCGGCTCCCCTTTTCTGAGAGCCTAATAATCACGTATTCATTTCTATATTCCCAGAACCTAACAAAGAGTTTGAAAATTATCCTGCAGGCACCGCTAAGTCAATGTTTTTTCGGATAAATGAATAACCAATAGGATATCGTATACTTCTGCGATGCACGCATTTCTATTATCGCAAACACCGAATCATACCGTATTTATTACTTATCCACGCAGATGGTGAGGTCTGTAGCCTCGGCACCTACACTGTGTCTGAAAGTAGGCACTAAACCAGTATTTTTTAAATTGAACCGTAAACTTGAATCAAACTTGGAAGCATTTAAAGGCAAACGCAAAGATACATGCGCAGTGATGCAGTAGGGTCGTCCAATCAGAGTAGGGCAGGACAGGGCGGCGCAGCGGCTAGGTAGTGCGCACGCGCGGCGGGCTCGTCCGCGATTGGCTTCGCCGAGGCGGGATCCTTGAGCTTCTCCGGCGGCGAGGGGATAGCTGGTTACCAGAAGGGCTTCTTTGCAGGGCCGGTGGTTTCTGTCAGATTTTCGCCGGTGCGTCCTGCAGGGGGAAGCTCGGGAGGCCGCGACAGCCTGTAGGCTCGTGCGGGACAAAGCAGGGAGTGGCGCCGGAGCAGGCCAACGAGGGAGGAGGGAGGGAAGGCGGCAGGAGCGACCGAAGTGGCCTTCTGCGGGCCTGCAGCTTTGGTCTGAAGTGCCAGGGACGCCCTGGCTGCTGGCCCTGGGGGGCTTGGAGCGAAGGGCGGGCGGTGGGGGTTTAGGGTTGTGCGTTTGTGTGGGAGGGATGGTTCTGGGCAGTGGCCCCTGGGGCCGCCACTGCGGTCGCTTTGCGCAGGCTCCTCTGGCGTTTGGGTCTCTCCCTCACTCCTGCACTGGGAATCTCCTTCCCCAGGGCCAGGGGGTGAAGGCTCCGCGAGCGTCCTGGAGAGTGTTGGTACGCCTTCTTTAGGGGCTTTTACCTCTTCACTGGTCAGGTTTTTCTTGTATTTCCTTAAAACCTTTTAATCGATTACCTTATGGAAGATTTTCTAGGTAGGTACAGATGCTTCTCGACTTACTACGGGGTTGAAAATATCCCAAGTGGAAAATGGATTTAAAACACAGCTAACCTATTGCGTATTAAAGCTTGGCCTAGCCTACTTTTGTTATCAAAAAAATTATTTTCAGCTGTTTATTTTAGATTTGAGGGTACATGTGCAGGTTTGTTGCATCGGTATATTACGTGGTGCTGAGGTTTGGATACGATTGATCCTGTCACCCAGGTAGTGAGCATGTTACCCAATAGTTTTTGAACCCTTGCTCCTCCTTTCCTCCCCCTTCTAGTTGTCTCCACTGTCTATTGTTGCCATCTTTATGTTCATGAATGCCCAATGTTTAGCTCCCATTTACAAGTAAGAACATACAATATTTGATTTTCTGTTTCTGCTTTAATTCGCTTTGGATAATAGCCTCCAGCTGCACCCATGTTGCTGCAAAGGACATGATTTCATTGCTTTTTACGGCTGCGCTAGCCTACCTTAAACATGCTCAGAACACTTACCTTAATCTACAGTTGGGCAAAATCATGAACACAGACGGTTGTGTGGTTACTTGTACAGTTTCTACTGAATGCTCATGGCTTTCTTAAAAGTCAAAGAATTCTAAGTGACACCGTCCTAAATTAGGAACCATCTATATATAGCCGGAGTCTCAAAGGAGCAATTTAAGGCATGAAGTGAAATAATTACTACCTAATGTAGTTGGAAGTCGACAAGCAGCAACAGCAGGGAGAGACCGTTGCTGGTTCTTGGTAGAGTTGGTGTACTTACCTTCTTGCATCCTAGACGTTTGATGGTTGCACATACCTCTCTTTAAAGCCCAGACGAACCCAAAGATTCTGGTCATTGTCCTGTATGTTGAACTACCCCTTCTCTATCTCCTTCACAGGACCTTCATCATTTCTACTCTCCGATAATACTAATTATACCAGATAACATTGAGTGCTTACTATGTGTCAAGTTTTGTTCTAAGTGCTTTACATATTTCATTTAATCCTCCCAACAGTCCGGTGTGTAAGTATGATTATGGTACCTCCTCTTAAAGATGAGGAAACTGAGACACATGGAGCCAAAGTAAACTGTGCAAGACCATTAGGAAGTGTCAGGCCACATTTATATTCAGGCATTTGCTTTCAAAGTTGTGTTCTTATTTACCACAGTGTAGTGCCAAGTACTTGTGGCTATCTGGTGTATTGCAGTTGTCAGCTTGGCCTTACCATTTTACTTGGAAGGACTGAAACTAATAGGTGTTATAGAAGTTGTAGCATCACATCAGGGCTACCAAATGGCTTTATTTCTAGGACCTGGGAAAAGGGCTCAGACAGCACTAATTAATTAATTAATTTATTATGGACAGGACAATATGAACATACAGAACCAGTTTAAAAAGCTATAAGGGTGCAATGGTCTTTTGGGGGGAAATGTACTGATTTCTGCATTTTACTTTGAAATGTATCAACAAATTAAATGGCTTGATGGATGCCCAAGGTCATATGTAAATAGCAGAGTTAGGATTCTAGCCAGGCAGCCTGGCTGGCTCCGGAGTCAGTCTGTTTTCTTAACCACTGCTCTGTGCTGATGCTTGTATGCTTGCATTATCATTTTTATTAGTTTACAAAATAGGAGGATTGAAAAATCAGAAATCGTGTATTAGATGTAGAAGGATTTAGGGTAGTAATTCTTCGCATTTAGTGTTGAAAGAAATTTTAGCATCTAGTTCATTCTTTATTTTATAAATGAGAAAATTGGTGTCTAGAGAGTTAAATAGCTTCCCCAAAGTTAAGCATCCCTGAAATAGCAGAATCTGAACTACACTCTGGTTTCCTTCATTTCTACTGTTGATGTTTCTAACTACTGTATTTTTTAACTGTTCCTTTTAAAAAAGTGTCAGAATTTTCAGTATTAGAGGGGAGTCTGACTAATGTAGAGAACAGAACTGATTACATTTCATGATGTGGACATCATATTTTTATTAATGCTATCTAGAATTTATTAGTTTAAGAAGGCTCATTATCTTATTTCGGTTGAGCTATAGTCACTAAAATCTTTAGTTTTAAATTTCAGCTTCTATTGTTCTGTTTCATTTGACCATTAAGTAACTGAGTCTAAATGCAAGGCCTAACATCCATGTCGTCCTGTGACAGTTACCGTTAATCAATTTCAAACTTGTGTCAATTATATATTTAGAGGCCTGTAGTATTCTGCTTACCCATTATAAAAAGGAAATTAGTTTAATGAAGTTATTTTGGCATGACTTGTTTGGTCAGAATTTGTACTGACTTCTGGTATTGGTAAATACTGCTTCTAAAGCAGTCAAAAACCATCTGTTTCATAATTTGCTTTAAGATTAAAGATTATACTAATAGAGATCTATTTTGTCCTTGAATAAGAAACAGAAGAGAGTGATCTCTCCTACTCATTGCTCAAACTATATAAAGGCTGGTTATATATCAAATATTTACATGTTTCATTATTTTAACATTGATGAAATTGGGAAATGTCTAACCATCAATGATAGTGTATCATGGTTTAATTGGCTACACTTTTTTTCTTGGATACATAAAATAATGGTACATCTTACAATTTAAAAATTTTTTATTTTTAAAATTTTTATTTACTTTAAAAAATTTCTTTTATATGGACTAACGATCAAGAGTATATCTTACAATTGATGGCATTTTAGATTTGATGAAATATGGTAATTTAAAAAATCTAATTAATGATACTTTTCCCTATTACAAAGGTAACATTTTCATTGTAAAAAATTTGAAATATACAGAAAATAACTCAGAATAGAATAAAAATTACTGGTATTCTAACCAGACCTAGAAATAATTAGGGTTAATGTTGTGGCATGTATTTTTCTAGTTTTTAAAAAACGATTGTGTATTTTAATATATAACATGTATATTATATCTACTTTATAGCAGTATAATTTACAATGTGCAGTTAGATGTGTACATTTTGATGTTTTCATATACAGATGTATATATACTCCTGTAACCATACTACAATCTTATATAGATTATTTCTATCACCTCAAACAAGTTCTCTCATGCTCCTTTGCTTTCTAGTCTTTTAAATGTACATACACCCATTATCGTTTTTATTTTTCTTTTCTTTTGTAAAAATTAGAATGAGGCTGGACATGTTTTGTGGCCATTTTTCCTTTGATTTATTAAAACATATTTCTCGTGTCATTAAACTTTTTTTTTAAAGTACTGCCCCCCCGCCACCCATTAATGGTATCATTCAGATAACAAATACTGAACTCCTTCTGTGTATTTGGTACTGGCGATATACTGATGAATTGTACGTAAGATTTCATGCCTGAGTTAATAGCTCAGAGGGAATGATAGGGCAAATTTCATTGCAGTGTGAAAAGTGCTTGGGTAGTGCATATATAGGAAGGTCTCCAGTCCAGTCTTTGGGAGGAGATGAAGAGGGCTCATGGTTAAGACTCCTAGACGATAAGGTAGAATTAATTAGGCAAAGAAAAGTGGGAAAAAGCATTCCCAACATTATATAAGGGAAAGTTTGTTCAAAGCCTAGAGAAAAAGAGAACATGGCTAGCTTGGGGAATAGTACTGACTCGATTTTGGTGGTATATGAAGAGAGTGTTCTGTTGTGTGGGTGTACCATAATTTATCTTGTACTTCATTATAGACATTTGTTTCCCTTTTTCCCCCTACTGTAATTGATACTAGCATCATTATTCTTTTTTTTTTTTCTTTGTTTTCTTTGAGACAGAGTGTTGCTCTGTCACCCAGGCTGGAGTGCAGTGGTGCGATCTCAGCTTACTGCAACCTCTGCCTCCTGGGTTCAAGCGATTCTCATGCCTCAGCCTCCTGAGTAGCTGGGATTACAGGCGTGTACCACCACACTTGGCTAATTTTTTTTTTTTTTAGACGAAGTTTCGCTCTTGTTGCCCAGGCTGGAGTGCAGTGGCGCTATCTCGGCTCACCACAACCTCTGCCTCCCGGGTTCAAGTGATTCTCCTGCCTCAGCCTCCTGAATAGCTGGGATTACAGGCATGCGCCACCACGCCTGGCTAATTTTGTATTTTTAATAGACACAGGGTTTCTCCATGTTGATGAGGCTGGTCTTGAACTGACCTCAGGTGATCCACTCACCTTGGCCTCCCAAAGTGCTGGGATTACAGGTGTGAGCCACTGCACCTGGCCTCAAATTTTTATATTTTTAGTAGAGATGGGGTTTCACCATGTTAGCCTGGCTGGTCTCAAACTCCCGACCTCAGGTGATCCACCTGCCTTGGCCTCCTGAAGTGCTGGGATTACATGCGTGCGAGCCACTGTGTCCTGCCCAGCTGATTATTCTTATACGTAGTTACTTAGTATTATCTCTGATAGTTCCTTAGGTTAAATTGCCAGAATTGGAATTTCTGGGTGAAACAGATAACGTTGGTAGTCATGTTCATCCTTGCTGATGGCTTATGTTAAATAGTGTTTTGTGGTGTTGCTTTGAATTGGAATGCTTGCTACTATCTATTGCAGAAACATGATGTATGTATGTAATGTCCTTGTTTTCCATCTGTTCCCCTATCCAGTCCTAGTGGAAATAAGATTGAGTGAAAATTGGGAAACCTGGTTCTAGTCTCTTGATTTATATTTTAAAAATTCCACTGTTTTCAAATGAAATAGGATAGTAAAAACAAGTTGAATTATAAAAATACCTTTTAAATTGCCAGATTTCATTCATTCAAAATATTTGTTAGTGATGGTAATGTATCTGTCACTGTTGACAGACACATTATAGTCATTAGTGGTGGAGAAAACAAGCATGAGATTGTTGCCCTCATGTGGTTTATGGATTAGTGGAATAGAAAAAAGGCAACATGTTTGATATTTGTATGTGAATTGTATTTCCTTGCATTTTGAAATTTTTATTTAAATTGCTTTAAAGAAGATATCATGCTTATAGTATTATCAAAATTGACATATATTTAAATTTACACCATTTGTATTAGTCTGTTCTCACACTGCTAATAAAGAGATACTCAAGACTGGGTAATTTATTAGGAAAGAGGTTTAATGGACTCACAGTTCCACATGGCTGGGGAGGCCTCACAATTATGCCGGAAGGCAAAGGAGAAGCAAGCCACGTCTTACATGGGAGCAGGCAAGAGAGTTTGTGCAGGGGAACTCCCATGTATAAAACCATCGGATCTCGTGAGACTTAGTCACTACCACGAGAATAGGCCCTGCCCTTGACATGGGGATTATTACAATTCAAGGTGAGATTGGGTGGGGTCACAGCCAAACCGTATCACCGTTCAGTTTAAATCTTAAATTCTTTTCAATAGCCCTTGATGAAAAATAAAATCTTACTAGCTATTGAACTTATTTATTTATTTATTTTTATTAAAAAAAAAAAGAGATGGGCTCTCTTGGGCTCAAGTGATCCTCCCACTTTGGCCTCCCAAAGTGCTGGGATTACAGATGTGGGCCACTTTGCCCAGCCTGAACCTGTTTTCTCAGGCTTATTCTCATATGTTTTGTTTTTGTTTTTTCAGTTGAAGTCTTGCTGCTATGTTGCCCAGACTGGTTTTGAACTCCTGACCTCAAGGGATCCCCCTCACCTCAGCCTCCTGAGTAGCTGAGACTACAGGCATGCACCACCATGCTCCTCTTATCTTTTTTTTTTTGAGACAGAGTCTCGCTGTTGCCCAAGCTGGAGTGCAGTGGCGTGATCTGAGCTCACTGCAAGCTCCGCCTCCCGGGTTCACGCCATTCTGCCTCAGCTTCCAGAGTAGCTGGGACCACAGGCGCCTGCCGCCGCGCCCGGCTAATTTTTGGTATTTTTTTTAGTAGAGATGCGGTTTCACTGGGTTAGCCAGGATGGTCTCGATCTCCTGACCTCGTGATCCGCCCGCCTCGGCCTCCCGAAGTGCTGGGATTACAGGCATGAGCCACCGTGCTCGGCCTTTTTTTTTTTCTTAATTTTAATTTTTAATAGAGACGAAGCTCCTAGGTTCAAGGGATCCTCCGGCCTCATCCTTTCAAAGTACAGGGATTACAGGCATGAACCACCACGCCGGCCCCTTTTACCTTTTTACATATGTCATGGTTGTATTACCAAACCAAACTTGAGACGGCCTGCCTGGCACAGCAAAGCTGTCCACAGACATTGGGATTTGCAGCAAGAGAAAGTGAGGCGTTTATTGCAGGGTGCCAAGCGAGGAAAAATGGGTAGCTAATGGTTAAGACCCAAACTCTGTGATGGCTTTCATGTAACTATTTTTAAAGATGGGGAGGCAGAGGTTACAGGCAAAGTTATAAATCAATGCATCATTGATTTGGCCTAAAAAGGTGAGACATCTTGAAGTGGGGGCTTGCGAGTCATAGATGTATTAAAAGATTCTCTGATTTGGGATTGGTTAAGGAAGTGAAGCTCTGTCTAAAAACTTGGGGTCAGCGGAAAGGAATGTTGAGCTCTGGCCTGTGGGTATGACTTCCTCCAGGCCTCTGAAGAAGAAATTCAGAACAAAGAATAATAGCAGTTAGAGTTCAGTCCTGTTTCCCCTAATCTGAGGTCTGTGTGCCAGTAGACAGTATTTTCCATTTGGTGGCGGTCTGGATTTCTGAAAAACAACTCAAGGACATATGTTAAGATGTTACCTTTAGTTTCTAGAGGGAACCAAACATTTTGTCAATCTAACTTCCCTCACCATTATTTTAAGCTATTACCTTCTTGCTAATCATATTGCTCATGTACTTCTCAGGGCTAGCTAAGTGCCTGGAATTTCCTTTGAAGGAACTGAAGATTTTCCTTTGTTTCTATGCTTGGTGGGCCAGGCAGGCCCGTAAGAGGGGTTCCTGTTCCATCTTAGTTGTAGTTTTGAGCTATTTTTATATTTGGGGGTGATTGTAATTAGATTCGTGGATAGTTAACTGTTTTGGGTATTTTTCAGGTCATCACTGCTGAATATGAGACGATCTGCAGCACCAAGTCAGTTGCAGGGGAATTCCTTCAAAAAACCAAAATTTATACCTCCAGGAAGAAGTAATCCAGGTCTGAATGAAGAGATTACAAAACTGAATCCAGATATAAAATTATTTGAGGTAAGGAAAAAAAGGACTCATGATATAGATAATATAGAGAAGCATGTATGTTTAAGAAAATGCCATTTAAAGAGTTAACAGTATTTTCTGCCTGTAGGAATTTTCAGTATCTCTGAAAACATCTTCTAAAAACCTTGGAAATGAAGATTACATAATTTTTTTTAAAAGGAATAACAGGCTGGGCACAGTGGCTCATGCCTATAATCCCAGCACCTTGGGAGGCAGAGGCGGGAGGATCACTTGAGCTAAGGACGTCAAGACCTGCCTGGGTAACATAGTGAGACCCTGTCTCTACAAAAAATAAAAATTTAGCGGGGTGTGGTGGTGTGCACCTGGAGTATCAGCTACTCGGGAGGCTGAGGTGGGAGGATGACTTGAGCCTGGGAGGTCAAAGCTGCAGTGAGCTGTGATTGTGCCACTGCACTCCATCCAGCCTGGGCAACACAGCAAGACCCTGTCTCATTCAATCAATCAATGGAATAACGTGTACTTGAGTCTATAAAATAAACTTTTGGTAATGATAAGTAAGTACCTCTTTGAGGGAAGGGGTGGAGATTCTAATCAGTGTTCTTTTTAAAGTTACCACATAAATAAGTGAAAACTTCTTTAAGGTCATTTAAAGAGGAAAAAATACATAATGATTTGTGTCACTATTCCAAACATTTTTTCTCACTTTTATCTGTAAAAAGTGAATACTGGCTGGGTGCAGTGGCTCACGCCTGTAATCCCAGCACGTTGGGAGGCCGAGACGGGCAGATCACCTGAGGTCAGGAGTTGAGACCAGCCTGGTTAACATGGTGAAACTCCGTCTCTACTAAAAATACAAAAACTAGCCGGGCATGGTGGCACGTGCCTATAATCCCAGCTACTCCGGAGACTGAGGCAGGAGAATTGCTGGAACCTGGGAGGTGGAGGTTATAGTGAGCTGAGATCATGCCACTGCACTCCAGCCTGGGTGACAGAGCAACACTCCGTCCCCCCCCCCCCAAAAAAAAGTGAATACTGGAAGCAGTCTTAATGTGTCTCATTTACTATTAAGAAAAAGGATTGTTTTGGTCTTAGGTCTAAGATCAAAGGCGTTAGTATATATGAAAGGTATATAAAGTATAAAGAAGGCATATAAAATGGAGAATTCACACTACCTACTACTCTGCAATTCCCTGATCCTTTTATGTTATAGGGATTAAAGTCTATTAATTTTTCCCTCTTCTTTTTATTGTGGTTAAGCATATGTAACATAAAATTTGCCACATTACCATTTTTAAGTGTACAATTAAGTGGCATTAATGACTTTCACACTGTTGTGCAACCATCACCACAATCTGTTTCCAAAACTTTTTCATTACCCCAAACAGAAACTCTGTACCCATTAAACATTAACTCCCCATTCTCTCCACTCAGCTCCTGATAACCACTATTCTACTTTTTGTCTGTATAAATCTGACTGCCCTAGGTACCTCATGGAAGTGGAATCATACAATATTTGTCCTTTTGTGTCTGGCTTATTTCCCTTAGCATAATGTTTTCAAGGTTCATCCATGTTGTAGCGTGTATCAGAACTTAATTTTTTTGTATGGTTGAATAATCATTATATGGTTTTACCACATTATGTTTATCCATCCATTCATCTATTTGATGCATGCTTGGGCAGTTTCCACCTTTTTGCTATGGCGAATAATGCTGCTATGAACATTGGCATCCAAGTTTCTGTTTGTGTTCCTGTTTTAATTCTTTTGGATTATAACTAGAAATGGATTTGCTGGGTAATATGGTAATTCTGTGTTTAGCTTTCTGAGGAACCGTCAAACTGTTTTTCATAGCTGTACCATTTTACATCTTCATCAGGAATGTGTGATGGTTGTAGTATCTACATCCTCAGGAACACTTGTTATTTTCCATTTAAAAAATTTTTTTATTATTGGCATCTCAGTAGTTGTGAAGTGGTATTTCACTGTGGTTCTGATTTGTATTTCCTTAATGACTAGCGATGCTGAGCATCTTTTCATGTGCTTATTGGCCATTTATATATCTTTGGAAAAATGTCTATTTAAGGTCTTTGCCTGGTTTTTAATGGTGTCTTTTTTTGCTGAAAAAACCTTCTAATTTTTGACTCTGCTTTTTTTGGTCTGTATGTGTTTGTTTTATCCTATATTTCTTTCCCAAGTAGATTTTTTAGCACTTACCAATGTAAAAATTCTGGCACACTGTAAGGAGAAAACATAGGCTTTTGTTTTCTTAATAAGGTTTCTTTCTTTCTTTCCTTTTTAAAATACAGCTTTATTTAGGTATTGATAGAGTTTGGATATTTGTCCCTTCAGAATCTCATGTTGAAGTGTGACCTCCAGTGTTTGAGGTTGGCCTAATGGGAGATATTTGGGTCATGAGGGTTGGATCCTTCATGAATGGCTTGGTGCTGTTTTCATGGTAATGAGTGAGTTTTCGCTCTGAGTCCACATGATATCTGGTTGTTTAAAAAGAGTGCGGCATCTCCCCCCTCCCTCTTTTGCTCTCCCTCTTGTGATTGAGATGCAGTTTCCCCCTTTACCTTCTGCCCTAATTATAAGCTTCTGGAGGCCCTCATCAGAAACAGAAGCTGGCACCATGCTTCCTATACAGCCTGCAGAACTGTGAGCTAAAATAAACCTCTTTTCTTTATAAATTACCTGTCTCAGGTATTCCTTTATAGCAATGCAAACTAATACAGATATAATTTAAATACCATACAGTCCACTTACTACAACTCAGTGGTTTTTATTATATTCACAGAATTGTGCAGCCATCTCCATAATCAATTTTAGAACATTTTCATGACAGCAAAAAGAAACTTTTTATCAGGAATTTATTTCTTATTGCTGAAATATCAGTTTTCTCTTGCTGCTGAAACAAATTACCACAAATCTAATGGCTTAAAACAACACAAATGAATTATCTTATAGTTCTGTAGGTTAAAAGTTCAACACAGATCTAAGATCAAGGTGTTGGTAAGGCTATATTCATTTCTGGAGATTTTAGGGGAAATCCGTTCCCTGGCTTTTTCCAGCTTCTACAGGTCACCACATTCCTTGGCTCATGGCCCCCTTCTTCCGTCTTCACAGCCAGGGAAGCACGTTTGAGTTCTCATGTTTCCTTCTCTTTGGTTTTCTGCAGCTAGAACTCATTTGATTAGGTTAGGCCCACCTGGGTAATCCAGGATCATCTCTCCCTTTCAAGGTCCTGGTCCTTAATCACATCTGCAAAGTCCTTTTTACCACATAACAATACATTCACAGATTCTGGGGATTAGGGTGTGGAAATCTTTGGGAGCCGTTATTCTGCCTACCACACTGAATAATCTGTTGTTTTAATATACCACAATTTATTTATCTATTCATTAGTTAATGGTCATTTGGGTTGTTTCCACTTTTTAGCAATTATGAGTAATACTCATGAATGTTTGTGTACAAATTTTTGTGTGGATATGTGTTTTCGTTTCTCTCTTTTTTCTTTCTTTCTTTTCTTTTTTTTTTTTTTTTTGAGATAGGGTCTTGATGATGGCACCATCATGGCTCACTGCAGCCTCCACCTACTAGGCTCAAGTGATCCTCCCACCTCCATCTCCTAAGTAGCTGGGACCACAGGCATGTGCCATCATTTTAAAATTTTTTTATAGAGATTTTTAAATTTTAAATTTCATAGGCTAATTTTTAAATTTTTTATAGAGATGGGGTCTGCCTATGTTGCCCAGGCTGGTCTCTAAGTCCTGAGCTCAAGCAGTCCTCTCCTCAGCCTCCCAAAGTGTTGGAATTACAGATGTGAGCCACCATACTTGGCCATGTTTTCATTTCTCTTGAGTGTATTCCTAGGAGTAGAATTTCTGGATCATATGATAATTCTATGTTTAACCTCTAAATGAACTGACAGACTCTTTTCCAAGCTGACTGCACCATTTTCATTCTTACCATCAATGTATGAAGGTTTTAATTTTTCCATATCCCTACCAACACTTATTATCTTTTTGATTGTGGCCATACTAGTGGGTAAAGTAGTACCTCATTGTGGTTTTGCTTTGCATTTCTCTGATAGCTGATATGGAGCACTTTTATGTGTGCTTATTACCCATTTGTGTATCTCTTTGGAGAACTGTCTTTTTTTTTTTTTTTTTTTTAAGGTGAAGTCTTGCTCTGTCGCTCAGGCTAGAGTGAGCCACTGTGTCCAACCAATATTTATTATTTATTTATTTGTTTGTTTGTTTGTTTGTTTGTTTTTGAAATGGAGTCTTGCTCTGTCACCCATGCTGGAGTACAGTGGCACAATCCTGGCTCACTGCAACCTCTGCCTCCTGGGTTCAAGCAATTCTCCTGTCTTATCCTCTGGAGTAGCTGGGACTAAAGGTGCCTGCCGCCACGCCTAGCTAATTTTTGTATTTTCAGTAGAGTTGGGGTTTTACCATGTTGGCCAGGCTGGTCATGAATTCCTGATCTCAGGTTATCCGCCTGCCTTGGTGTCCCAAAATGTTGGGATTACAGGTGTGAGCCACCACGCCTGGCCAAGATTTGTTTTTTGATGTAATGTCTAAGGACTAATTCTAGGCAAAAACACAGATTTACTATTTTTTTCTTTTAATTCTATAAATAAATTAAATAGTTATTTTACTTTTTAAAACTGAAGTGGGGCATTTTTGAAATTATACAGCAATTTTAAGCAAGGTAACATGAGAAGCCTAAAAGTATTAGGCTTAGCAGTCAACTCTGCCGTCTTTTTACTTTGTCTGTTACATTCTTAACTTCTTGTTTTTAAACTATTTCTTATCTTAGATTGAATTAACCTATAGTGAGAAAGCATTGCTTTGGTGACTTCAGTGGTTTTTACTTGATTGGTCTGATAAATACAAAATCTGGGACAAATTGAACATCAAAAGAAATATACTAATGGATTATAGCCCATTGAATAATACAGGAGTCAGAATCTATACTAATATATGTAAATAAATGAATAAATAAATAAATGAAGATTAAACTCTTCCTTACAGTGGAATGCTAAAGCATAGAAGTAGAAGTAATGATGGTGTTAGAGAGTCTCAATGGATGCCAAAACTAGTGGGTAAATGTTCAATGAGGAAATAGGATATTTGAATATACTCAAGTATCTCCTCACAACATACTTAAAAAAATTACAAAGGGAAAAATACTTTGGCAGACACCACCTTAATCAGTGATCAAAGTTAATACCTCTAGTAATGGAACTAACCGATATTATGTGCCTCCTAATATGATGAACTGTTGTATTCTTGCCCCAAATTCACAATCTGAAACTAATCATAGGGAAACATCAGACAAATCCAGATTGAGGGATATTCAGCAAAATAACTGGCCTTATTTTGAAATTTTGAAATTTCAAGACCAGAAACGATGAATGAAGTTAGAGATTGAAGGAAACTAAAGGAACATACTGACTAGATGTAATGTGTGATCTAGGATTGGATCCTGATTTGGGGAAAAATCTATAACAGACATTATTGCGATAAGTGACCAAATTTGAATATAGACTGTGGATTAGATACTGGTATTATACCAGTGTTAAATAATCAATTTTGATAATTTTACTGTGATTATGGAAGAGAGTCTTTGGAAACACACCTTGAAGTATTTAGAGGCGAAGGAGCGTAGTGTCTGCAGTTTACTCTCACGTGTGTGTGTACACACATACACAGAGCAAAGGAGGAGAGGGAAATGGAAGAAAATGTAAACCAATGGTTAATATGGGTAAAGGTATATAGGAATACTATTTTTGGAATGTTACCATGAATTTGAAATTATATGAAAATAAAATGTTGCAAAAAAGAAAATTTGTGACCTTCATTAGTTGACTTACTTTAATATCTGATCAGATATAAAAAATATAAAAAAATTTATCAGGTTTTTTTTTGGAAAGTTTATTTACTAACCATGAAATTTATTAAGATGAGTATTTATGGCCGGGTGTGGTGGCTCACGCCTGTAATCCCAGCACTTTGGGAAGCTGAGGCAGGCGGATCACCTGAGGTCAGGAGTTTGAGACCAGCCTCAACATGGAGAAACCCCGTCTCTACTAAAAATACAAAATTAGCCGGGCGTGGTGGTGCATGCCTGTAATCTCAGCTACTCGGGAGGCTGAGGCAGGAGAATTGCTTGAACCTGGGAGGCGGAGGTTGCAGTGAGCCGAGATTGCGCCATTGCACTCCAGCCTGGGCCACAAGAGCAAAACTCCGTCTCAAAAAAAAAAAAAAAAAAAAGAGTATTTATAATAACATGACAACTTTGCCTATTATTGTGAGTTTCTATTTAAAAAAAATTCAACCATTTACTACTGTGGTAGACAGAAAAAATGGCCCTTTAAACATATTCATGTCCTAATCACTGGAATCTGTGTTACCTTACATGGCAAAAGAGACTTTGCTGACGTGATTAATGTTAAGGACCTTGAGATGGGGAGGTTACCCTGGATGATCTGAGTGGGCCCATTATAATTATAAGTGTCCTTAGCAGTGGAAGAGAGAGAGGGAAGAGGATCAGAGAAAGAGATGGTGATTAGGGAAGCAGGGGCAGAGAGATGTAACATAGTTGACTTTGAATATGGAGGAAGAGGGCTAAGCCAAAGAATTTGTTTGGCTTCTAGAATTTTGAAAAGACAAGGAAATATATTCTCTCCTGGAGCATCCAGAAAGGAACTCAGCCCTGGTGATAACTTTGATTTTAACGCAGTAAGACCTAAGTCTGAGTTCTAACTTGCGAAACTATAAAATGATAAATTTGTGTTGTTCAATGCCACCAAATTTCTGGTAATTTGAGAGAGCAGCAATAGAAAACCCATACATATACAAAAAAAAGAGAAAATAGCACATAATGAACTTCCTTGTCCATATTACCTAACTTCAACAATTGAAAATGTATGACTGATCTTTTTTTTATTTTTATTTTTTGAGGCAGGGTCTGGCTCTGTTGCCCAGGCTGGAGTACAGTGGTGTGATCTCAGCTTGCTGCAACCTTGGCCTCCTGGCCTCAAGCCATCCTCCCACCTCAGCGTTCGAAGTATCTGGGACTATTGGAACACACCACTGTGCCTGGCTAATTTTTGTATTTTTTGTAGAGACTGAGTTTCACTATGTTGCCCAGGCTGGTCTCAAACTCCTGAGGTCAAGGACTCTGCTTGCCTTGGCCTCCCAAAGTGCTGGGATTACAGGTGTGAGCCACCATGCCTGGCCATGACTGATCTTGTTTCATCTTTTTTTTTTGAGACGGAGTCTCGCTCTGTTGCCCAGGCTGCAGTGCAGTGGCGCAATCTTGGCTCACTGCAATCTCTGCCTCCCGGGTTCATGCCGTTCTCCTGCCTCAGCCTCCAGAGTAGCAGGGACTACAGGCACCCGCCACCATGCCCAGCTTATTTTTTGTATTTTTAGTAGAGACCGGGTTTCACCGTGTTAGCCAGGTTGGTCTCGATCTCCTGACCTCGAGATCTGCCTGCCTCGGCCTCCCAAAGTGCTGGGATTACAGGTGTGAGCCACTGCGCCTGGCCTAATTTTTTATTTTTTTGAGACAGGGTCTTGTTCTGTCGCCCAGGCTGGAGTACACTGGTGCATTCTTGGCTCACTGCAACCTCTGCCTCCTAGGTTCAAGCGATTCTCCTGCCTCAGCCTCCCGAGCAGCTGGGATTACAGGCGTGCACCACCGTGTCTGGCTAATTTTTGTTTTTTCAGTAGAGACGGGGTTTCACGATGTTGGCCAGGCTGGTCTTGAACTCCTGACCTCAAGTGATCCGCCTGCCTTGGCCTCCCAAAGTTCTGGGATTACAGGCGTGAGCCACTGCGCCCGGCCTCTTGTTTCATCTTTAGTTTTCCACTCCAGCTCGAGTCACTCCCTTCTTATTTTGATGCAAATTCCAGGAATATGCTTTCATTTGTAAATTTTTAGAATATGTCTCTAAAATATAAGAGCTTTTTAAGGCCGGGTATGGTGGCTCACCCCTGTAATCTTAGCACTTTGGGAGGCCTAGGCAGGAAGATTGCTTGAGGCCAGGAGTTCAGACCAGCCTGGGCAACATAGTGAGACCCCATCTCTACAGAAAAAAAAACATTAGCTGGGTATGGTGGCACATGCTTGTAGTTCCAGCTACTAGGGAGGCTGAGGTGGGAGGATCCCTTGGGCCCAGGAGTTGAAGGCTGCAATGAGCTATGGTCGTGACACTGCACTCTTCAGCCTGGGTACCAGACCAAGACCCCATCTCTTAAAAAAAGAGGTGGGGGCTTGTTAAAAAAACCCAACATAGTGAGATTACCATTATCTCACCTAAAAATATTTAAGTACTGATTTTAGTATTGAGAAATTTAACAAGAAAAAGAGCATTTTATTATGAGAATGGCATGTTATGATTTGTTTAAAAACTTCTGATATGTTTAAAATACACTATAATTATAAGCATAATTTTTCATTCTGTCATATCGTTCAGTTTTAGTAGCATAATTTAAAATAGTTCTAAAAACAAGCAATAAAAATTAGATTTTAATTAGTTAATTTTTTTTTTTTAGATGGAGTCTCGCTCTGTTGCCCAGGCTGGAATGCAGTGGTACAATCTTGGCTCACTGCAACCTCCGCCTCCTGAGTTCAAGCGATTCTCCTGCCTCAATCTCCCAAGTAGCTGGGATAACAGGCACTTGCTACCACGCCAGGCTAATTTTTATATTTTTAGTAGAGACAGTGTTTCACCATGTTGGCCAGGCTGGTCTCAAACTCCTGACCTCAAGTGATTCACCCGCCTCGGCCTCCCAAAGTGTTGGGATTACAGGCATGAGCCACCATGCCCGGCAGATATTAATTTATTTTTAAATATCTAGTTCTAGTTTATATATATAACCGGTATATCATGTTTTAAATTAGAATCTTTTATGTAAAAATACAGAAAATACAGAAAATTAGGTTTGATTTCTGATTTAAATATATATTTGTTTCTTTTAGGGTGTTGCAATTAATAACACCTTTCTCCCATCACAAAATGATCTTAGAATATGCAGTTTAAATGTGCCTAGTGACGAAAGTACTAGAGAAATCAATTACAGAGATAATTGCAGTGGAAAATATTGTTTTGAAGCACCTACACTGGCAACATTAGATCCACCTCATACAGGTAAGACTGCTTTTTATTGATAAGGTTTATGCTTGACCAATAGTATTACAGTATTCTTTAAATGATGATTTAAGAATGAATATGTTATATTAGAAAATTGTTGATGTAATACCACTACATTGTTGGTAGTTCAGGTTTTTTGTTGTCATAATTTATCTTTAGTGATTGGATTAATAACTGTGTGATTAAAGTGTGCTTTATAGTAGATGTATGCTTAAGACTGTTTATTATAAACTTGGTCAAATGTGATCTTTTCCTCAAGAACCAAGATTGTGTTTAAAGATAGGATTTATACATGTTTTTCTAAAAAGCATGTTAATAGGACAAAAATTGGAGAGTTGAACTTGAAATTAGTTACTTGTTAATTCATTAGAGTCTGGAGTACTTCAAATCAGAGTTGAATTATTACGATACATACTTGCATGAAAACCAAGCATTTAACAAATGCTCCATCCCTCTATTGTTGAACTGAGTTAAAATAATGATTATGGTTCTTTTTGTATATGTAAGAGATCACTATTTGTTAGGTAACTAAAAAAAATAATTAAGATGGTTCATAGATGTTTATTTGGCCTTGTGAAAGCCATCATTAGACTGTATTTTTCCAAATTACATTTTATTCATGTTTTGGTTGAATGAACAGATTCAGCCAGCTGGCCCCATCTGTTGGGCTACAGAATAGTAACTGCCATCCTTATGATACCAGTGCAAATCAACAAAGTGCCCTAAGCACTTCACCATTTTGAAGGAAGTTCTTGGACTTCCTGATGATTAATGAATTTTACCTGTGAATGGGTTTGTATCTTGTTGGGACAGAAAGGAATTCTGTATTTACCTAACTGGCCATTATCTTGGTGCCATTTATGTGCTCCTCATAACTTTTCAAAAGCTGTGACTGGTGTCAGAACAAGGTGGAGAAAGACTTTTTGAACTGATTCAGTATAGGAAGATCCCTAGGAACAGCTCTGGGCATGGCAGTTTAGCTGCTGCTCTATCTTACTGACTTGCTCTCCCTTCTTTCCTCCCTATTTTCCCCACTTCCTCCTTCCTTGCTTCCATCCTTGTTAGGTGACTATTCTGTTTTCCCAGATTTTCTTTTCTACTTTAAGCCCGAGGTAGAAAATGATCCATGTATGCCCAGTTCTTTTCTAATTTCTTCATCAGAAAATGACATTTAGACTCTGGAATATAATACCTTTTATGTTACTAATCTTGGGCTTTATTTGTATTCTACCATAGTTTCTCATTCTCTTCCCTGCTAAATTTGAGAAGGGAGTTAAGAGTTAAGATAAAATAAAGAGGGAGTTAACTTACTCAACTCCTAATCCCATAATCCTTTCTCTGATTAGTACATTCAGTGGACTGGAGAACCTGTGCCAACCTCCTGATACCCTCCTGTTTCTTGTTCAGAAAGAGGTTAAATTGGGGAAAAGAGCTTTGTGAGAAATGTTTTGTTCTCTATGGTGGAATGTTGGAGAGGGATGTAGCATATAGAAAAGCATAGAGATGAGAGACCTGTTTAGTATCCACTCACCCTTTCACATCTTTTTCATTCTTGATCTAATCCACCTTGAAATGAACTACAAATCTGTATGTCCCAGTTAAATAACATATGTCATTTTCCCCATCACCTTTTTATTTTGAAATATGCCTACAAACTCTCGAGTTGAATGATGCAATTAACATCCTAAACTCACCAGTTACTAACATTTTGCCTCATTTGTGTGCTTTCTCTCTTTTTCTCTATGTAGATGCACTCCCCTCAACCTTTTGAAAATAAGTTGCATATATCATGCCACTTTACCTCTAGCCACTTAAGCATGTATTTCTTGAAATAAATGTTTTCTCCTGCATAACCACACATTGTTATTATACCAAACAGGATTAATAGTAATTCATAATATTTAGTTAATTGTTAATGTCATTTTTGCTAAGCTAGTTTCAGTTTGGTTTTTCTTTCAACTGAAAGAGCCCTGATAAGTACATTTTCACTTTCTTGAATTCACGGGACACTTTGAGTCTCTTCATAACACTACGTGTTTACAGATAATATTCTTTGTGTGAGAATGAAGATGTAGGTCTACCACTAATGACTTCCCCCAAAGCTTAGGGAATGTGATTTCTTTGGGGGTTGTGGTAGAATGGCCATAGGACCCACTTCTATCTTTTTTGATCCAAGCTCCACAGGTGTTTCTTTTCATGAACAATCCAGTTCAGTACTTTTGACCCTGGGCTTTCAAAAACCAAATTCTGGGAGAGGGGAAATGTAGTGGCTTCAATTGTGTCTCCTAAAGATATATGTTAAAGTCCTAAGCCTTGGTACCTATGAATGTGAACTTATTTGGAAATAGGGTCTTTGCAGATGTAATCAAGATAAAGTCATACTGGATTAAGATAGACCCTAAATTTAATGACTGGTGTCCTTATGAAGAAAGAGATAGAAACACAGACGGAAAAAGACCATGTGATGGTGGAAGCAGAGATTGGAATAACCACCCATGATTGCTGGCAACCACCAGGGGCTAGAAAGAAGCAAAGAAAGATTCTCCCTTAGAACCTTCAGAGAGAGCATGGCCCTGCTGCCACCTTGATTTTGGACTTCTGGTTTCCAGACTGTGGGAGAATAAATTCTGTTGTTTAAAGCCACCCAGTTTGTTATAGGAGTCTCAGAAATAAATACAGGAAGCCCCAGATCTCTTGGATATTCAGAGCTATATAGTTTCTTTAGAAAAAGAGAAAGTTTTTTTATTCTTTCTGATTCTTTCTCATTCTGAAGAACTGTGAGAGGAGACTATGCCATCTTCTGTTATCTGTTTACCTGAATCTCCTTCACAAAACTGTGACATGCAAAGGCAGGAACGTTCTCTTGTTAAGGTTTTAAATCAAACCACATAGATTTAAAAATGTTTTGTGACTGAACGAAGAGATCCTGAGAAACTTACAGTTTTCTCTAGTTGAGTCTCTTGGCTGTCTTTGGCTTCAGAGTGCTTCAGGGAAGTCAAGTAGCCACAAAGAGGCTATTGGAACATTATAGTTTGCAGGCTCTGGTAATATTTGAGAGAATAATTTCACAAGTGTTTTGGAACAAAAGTCATGCTGTAATGGATATGTGATGAATGGAAATAGGCCAGTGGAGGAAGTGAATGTGAGTAAGTATGTAAATAAAGTTTGTAAGTAAATAAATAAATTCGGTAGTGAAGGAAGTAGTATCTCGAGGAATGGTAGGGGGCTAGAGAGTTTTGTTGTGTTTTTGTTTTAAGGTAGTATGTTGTAGGCTGAGAGGAAAAAGGTAGTGAAGAGTGGAAGATTAAAGGTATAACAGGGGAGTGATAAAAATCTTTCCCCAGTGGAGAAGTTAGCTAAATGTTTCTTAAGTGGGTCTTAGGTCCTTGGAGATGGTTGGGCATATTCTCAAGAGTTTATAAATTCTCAGATAAGTTAGACTTTTGTGTTTTCTTTTAAATGATATGAATAAAAGTGTATACGCTCGTGCTAGATCTTTTGGATAGCTGCCTTATAATTGAGTGCCATTACAAGATTTTATGCCTGCAGATGAGAACAAGTAGACAACTGTATAAGTGGTATACTCTTGCCAAATGAAGGTTTCCCATATTCAAATAGGGATGGTGAATGAATTAAGCCATCTCATCCCCTATTGGATAAAAGGCTTGTTAAACACAAAAGATGTGTGTCAAATCTGTTGGTATCATATTTATATTGTAATTAGCAGTTTAATCTTAGCAAAATATTACTATCATGAAACTAATATATTTTAAAATATTTTATTGGTTTTATTTGTATTCATAAATGTTTGTTTTTTAATTGTGATAAAATATACATAACATACAATTCACCATTTTAATCATTTTAAAGTATACAATTAAGTGGCATTTAGCATATTTACAATGTTGTACAACTGTCAGTTCTATCTAGTTCCAGAGCATTTTTCTCTAAAAAGAAACCCCAGATCAATTAAATAGTCACTCTCTTTCTCTCCTCTCTTTCCAGCCCCTGGCAACCACTAATTTGCTTTCTGTCTCTATGGATTTACCTATTCTGGATATGCGATGTAATGAGAATCATGCAATATGTAATCCCTTGTGACTTTTTTTTTTTTTAAAAGGTAATGCATGCACATGGTAAAAAACTCAGAAGACGTTAAGAGTATAGTAAAAAGTTGGCCGGGCATGGTGGCTCACGTCTGTAATCCCAGCACTTTGGGAGGCTGAGGCGGGTGGATGACCTGAGGTCAGGAGTTCAAGACCAGCCTGGCCAACATGGTGAAGCCCTGTCTCTACTAAAAATACAAAATTAGCTGGGTGTGGTGGTGCACACCTGTAATCCCAGCTACTTCGGAGGCTGAGGCCAGAGAATTGCTTGAACCCGGGAGGCGGAGGTTGCAGTGAGCTGAGATTGCGCCATTGCACTCCAGCCTGGACAAAAAAGAGCAAAACTCCATCTCAAGCAAACAAACAAAAAGAGAATATAGTAAAAAGTCTCCCTTCCCTGTTACATAGCTGTCTACTTCCCTTCCCCAGAGGTAACCAGTTACTAGTTTTTTGTATGTCTTTTTTGAAGTATTCTAGAAACATATTTGTATACATATATATTTTTTCTCCATCTAAATAATTGTTCACTAGCTTCCTTGTTCTATACATTGCATTTTTACTGCAACAGTATATCACTGAAATCTTTTTGTCAATGCATTTAGAACTACCTTATTTGTTTATTTATTTTTTTGAGACGGAGTCTTGCTCTGTCACCCAGGCCGGAGTGCAGTGGCGTGATCTCGGCTCACTGCAACCTCTGTCTCTGGGTTCAAGTGATTCTTCTGCCTCAGCCTCCTGAGTAGCTGGGATTATGGCACCTACCATCACACCCGGCTAATTTTTTTGTATTTTTAGTAGAGACGGGTTCACCATGTTGGCCAGGCTGGTTTTGAACTCCTGACCTCAAGTGATCCGCCCACCTCAGCCTCCCAAAATGCTAGGATTACAGACGTGAGCCGCTGTGCCCGGCCAGAACTATCTTATTTTTAAAACTAATTCCACTGTGTGGATGTGCCAAATGTACTTAACCAATGTCTTAATGGATATTTAGTTTGTTTGGGATCTTTTGTTATTACAAATAGAGCTACAATAAATATCTATATAATATATACATATAGGAGACTATATTCATAAATACCTTGGAGTAGGATACTCGTCACAAGGTATGTGCCTTTAGCATTTTGATGGATAATGATAAATTGCCTTCTATAGAGGTTAGTACAGGTTTATACTCTCATCAGCAATGCATGAGGAATGCATTTATCATGTATTGTGATGCTCAATCTATATGTAAGTATATATTTATATTTTTGATATTTGACAATCTAAGTTAAACAGTGTTATTTTGTTGTGCTTTCAATTTAAACTTTTTGATGTTAAAGATTATTTAAAAATTACAGAAAAAATTAAGGATAGTAGGCTGGGTGTGGTGGCTCAGGCCTGTAATCCCAGCACTTTGGGAGGCCGAGATGGGTGGATCACGAGGTCAGGAGATCGAGACCATCCTGGCTAACACGGTGAAACCCCATATCTACTAAAAATGCAAAAAATTAGCTGGGCGTGGTGGTGGGTGCCTGTATTCCCAGCTACTCTGGAGGCTGAGGCAGGATAATGGTGTGAACCCAGGAGCGGAGCTTGCAGTGAGCCGAGATAGCACCATTGCACTCCAGCCTGGGTGACAGAGCGAGACTCTATCTCAAAAAAAGAAAAAAGAAAAATTAAGGATAGTATAAAAAACTTCCACAAATTTAACATTTTTGTGTGTATTGTATGTATATGTGTAATGTTTCAGTACTAGTTGAGAATAAGATACTGACATGGTGCTCCATCACCTGAAATTCTTTAGTATGTATTTCCTAAACAAGGACAGGCTGCTATATGATAAAGTACAGAAGTACAACAGTCAAAATTGGGATATTAACACTGATACAATGCTATGGTCTGAACGTTTCTGTTTCTCCAAAATTCATATGTAGAAACCTAAGCACTAATGTGATGGTATTAATATTAGGAGGTGAGGGCTTTGGGAGGTGACTGGGCCAGGAGGGTGAAGCCCTCATGAATGAGATTAATTCCTCCGTGAAACAGGCCCCAGAGAGTTGCCAATCCTCTTTCACCATGTGAGGACACAGGAGACAGTGCCATCTATGAACCAGAAAGGAGGCCCTTACCAAACACTGAATCTGCCAGTTTCTTAATCTTGGACTTCCCAGCCTTTAGATCTGTGGGAAATACATTTCTGTTGTTTATAAGCTACCCAGTTTATGGTATTTTGTTATAGCGGCCTGAATGGACTAAGACAAGGTCCTTCATGGCAGAAACAAATTTAAAAATGAATAAACTTTTTTTTTTCCTGCTAGACCAGGATATGTGTTGTATTTAGTCATCATGTCTTTTAGTTGCCTTCAATCTGGAACATTTTCTTAGTCTTTGCTTCTATTTTGTGACTTTTTAACTTAAGGAGTACAGGCCAATCATTTGTTGAATGCTTATCAGTTTGGGTTTGTTTGATATTTCCTTATAATTAGATTTAGTTTACACATTTTTGGCAGAAATATCACAGAAATAGTTCTTAGTATATCAATCAGAAGGCACATGATGTCAATTTATCCCATTACTGGTGATAATAAGTTTGATTATTTGGATAAATTGGTGTCAGCAGGGTTTCTTCACCATAAAATTATTTTTACCTTTGAAATTAGTAAGTATCTATGGAGAGTTACTTTGAAATTTATTACTATAATTGTTGCCAAATGTTAGTTTTCTCATTCCATCTATATTTATTAGTTGGCATTCTGTTGCAAGGAAGAGCTTTCCCTTCTCCCCCATTTATTTGTTAATTAATTTTTATGGATTCATAAATGTCTGTTTTATTCAGTGGGTTATAATCTGTTATCATTTATTATGATGCTCAGATTGTCTCAGATTTGGCCAATGGGAATCCTTTTACCAGGGTTCCTGTGTCCGTTTGACAATCCCCATCAATTTTTGAGCGTTTTTGTGCTTTTGGCACAATAAGATCTTTCCTGCCCCAGCTCTAGAAATCATTCAAGAGCCCTAGTTCTTTTTTGGCGGAGAAGTGTATTTAAAAACCAAAAACTGACCACTAGGTGTACTCATTGATACTGCAGTGTTATTGCTTTTAGCTCTTCTAGCAGTCAAAACTCGAAAATCTATATATGATTACATCTATATTTATCTATAAATACTAAAAACCATCAGCTCATACCAATACCTCCAATTCTAATATAGTACCCCAGGGTTCATTTTAGTTTGCAGCCCTTTCTTTCATAGTGAAAAATTTGGTTATTGTTATCTTAAATATATTTACCTATTAATTTCTGTTTAACCAGTCTATCAAAAAGGGACCAAATTTAATAGTAAATTTTTTTTTTTTTTTTTGAGACAGTCTCATTCTGGATTCAAGCAATTCTTGTTCCTCAGCCTCCCACGTAGCTGGGACTACAAGCATCCACCACCACACTCAGCTAATTTTTGTGTTTTTAGTAGAGATGGGGTTTTGCCATGTTGGCCAGGTTCGTCTCGAACTCCTGGCTTCAAGTGATTTGCCCACCTTGGCCTCCCAAATTGTGGGATTACAGGCACGAGCCTGGCTGAGATTTTATATCCTTATTAAAAGTGCTTATTTGAATAGAAGTTAGTTATACTTTTTCTCACAGAAACTATGACATGATAAAACTTCTTTGGTTTATGTATGACTCTTTTAGCCCCATCATAAAAAGGGTTTTTGCATAATATTTGTGGATTGCTTAACTTTTCCTAGGGGCCTAAAATTCTTTGATATTCAAGTCAGTCTCTTTCCAAGTACCTATCATGTCAACCTTTTGCAAAATTTGCTGTTTCATTTTGTAGTTGATTGTCATGCAGTCTCAAAGAGACTTTGATATTATGGTTGAGGTTTAAGGGACATTTGAATGGAAAATGATTTTTAAAAATTTGTGACCAGTTGATTGGTGAATCTATTTTCTTTTCTAGTGGCTTTTACTTCCTTATACAACAACCTAGACATAACTGCAAGGAATCAGATATTGAATATTCAGAGCCACTATATCTTTTTCCCGATAGAAAATTCTCCACAGACAATTGAGTTTTGAGGAGATCATCCTTTGTCCTTTAGGGCTCTTTTATGAAGATTTGGGTAAGGGAATAAATTAGGTTTTATGATTTTTGGGCGTATGAGCATTGTTTCTGATCCACACAGTCAGTAGTCCAGTCTGCTGAAGAAGGGGAAACATGATAGGTGTATCCTTTCTCCTTTCAAAAATACACCATTGAAGATAATTCTCCCCTAACTAATTTGCCTTCTAGTTCTTGTCCTAGTTGTCAGGATTAAGAAGGGCTTTTGAGGAAACCTATACACTGGGACTGTTCTTTTGAATTCCTGCCTTGGATGGAAGTGAATAAAAAAGGTCCTAAAGGTACTAAAAGGTCCTAAAGGTACTAAAAAAAGGTCCTGGTCATTTGAATATTGACTCTCTCATATGCATCCTTCCAAATAATCCTGAAGGATGTTTGAAACTACTGAGGCGTTATCCAGGGCTATTTCTAGGAGGTTGGGTTATCAAATTCTCTCCAGAGTATAGAGCATTTCCTTTTTTTTTTCTTTTTTTGGAGACAGAGTCTCACTCTGTCACCCAGGCTGGAGTGCAGTGATGTGATCTTGGCTCACTGCAACATCTACCTCCTGGGTTCAAGTGATTCTCCTGCCTCAGGCTTCTGAGTAGCTGGGATTACAGGTGCCCACCACCACACCTGACTAATTTTTGTATTTTTTTAGTGGAAACAGGGTTTCACCATGTTGGCCAGCTGGTCTTGAACTCCCGACCTCATGTGGTCCGCCCGTCTCTGCCTCCCAAAGTGCTGGGATTACAGGCGTGAGCCACTGCACCTGGCCGCCAGAGTATAGAGCATTATTTTTTAGATGGGTCACTCAAGGGAAGAGGCAACAACCTGATGATATGGATATTGGGCAGTAGTTAATTTACATGGGTTCTAGAGGGTTGTCTGTGTGTGTGTGTGGTGGGGGGCAGGGGGGAAGGGTGTGGTATAAGACCTAATATTAAAGCTCAATTTAAAACATTTTAAAAATAAATTTTATTGTGCATACCTGAGGTTTACAACATGATGTTATGGGAGATATATATGTGTGTATGTGTGTGTGTGTGCGTGCATGTGTGTATGTATATGCATGTGCACACATGTACATATATAGAGAGAGTAAAATGGTAATATAGTGAAGCAAATTAACATATTATTCATCACATATACAGTTTTTTGTGTGTGACCAGAGCACCTAAAATCTACTTATTTAACAAAGTACCTAATACAATTTTATTAACTATAGCCTTCATGTTGTATATTAGATCCCTAGACTTGTTCATCGTACATATCCACTACTTGTATCCTCTGACGCGTATCTCCTGATTTCCTCTCCCTCCTCCCCCACCAACCCACCTCTTTGTTCTGGTAACCACTGTTTTATTTTTAATCTCTGTATGTTTGGCCTTTTTTTTTTTTTTTAAGTAACATTTCACATATAACGTGAGATGCAGTATTTTTCTTTCTGTGTCTGGCTTAATTCATTTAGCATAATGTCATCCACATCCTTCCATGTTGTGGCAAATGACAGAGTCTCCTTTTTTAAGGCTGAATGATATTCTATTTTGTGTATGTGTGTGTGCTCCCATGATGCAGCGAACATGGGAGTGCAGATTTTTGAGATGGTGATTTCATCTCCTTTGGGTGTGTGCCAAGAAGAGGGATTGCTGGGTCATATGGTAGTTCTATTTTTAATTTCCTTAAGAACCTCCATAATGGCTGCACCAATCTTCATTCCCACTAACAGTGTACAGGGTTCCCTGTTCTCCACACCCTTGCCAACATTTGTTATCTCCTGTTTCTTTTTGGTGGGGGGAGTGGGGCGGAGGAGACAGGATCTTGCTTGGTCACCCAGGGTGGAGTGCAGTGGTACAATCATAGCTCAATGGAAAGACAAAAAAAAAAACAAAACTATAGAATAGTTGAAATAATAATGACATGCAGCCTCTACTTTTTGGAGAATGAACTGTCTTCCTATCTTGTCTTTCATTTGAATCCTCATTTAAAAACAAAATGTCAGAGAAGTGGTAATTTGAGCAAGGTAACATAGGCAAAGAAGAAAACACAAGGGAAAGAAAAAAATAACCAAAAAGAATATATTTTTATATCAGCTAATATGCTTTTGGTTCAAGTATCGATAAAAATACTAGCTTATATAACTGAAGGTTTTTATTGGCATGTATAACTGGAAATTCCAGGCTTCAGGGCTGACTGGTCTAGCAGTTTCAAGGATACTGTCATGAGCCCAGTTTCTTTCTATTTATTCCATCTGTCATCTGCAGGATTGGTTGCATTCTTAGACTGGCTCCACTCATGTTAAATGATGGATCCCAGCAACTACTGTGGCCACACGCTTTTTCTCATCTATCTCATGACAGGCAGATGGTTCCTACTCAGAATTACTAAATAAGATTTCCTAACTTTGTGCTGTTGCTGACCACTTTCCTGTGACCAGGGGTTTTTCTAATCCCAGTCTTAGTTTGCCATCATGAAGAGGAATCCTTACCAGTTTCTGAGAATCCTCAGTGTACGAAGCAGGCACATACTTTTCATCTCCTTCCTTAGAAGTGAGAGTTGTTTCACCCAGGTTTTCTGGCTGCAGCACAATGAGTGAGTGGTGTAGTGAATATTGTGAGACGCCACCAGCAAACATAATGTTGACTATACTGATAAAATGATTAAGTGAAAGAATGGCTAAAATAAATAAGAGTAGCTTAGCAATGTTTGCAGTATACAAAATTCATCTAAAGGGCAGGCCAGCTTCTGAGGCAGAGAGGCTCCTTTAGCTCAACGTATTTTTACACCAAGGACAAGACTTGGCCAAACAGAGATCCTTAATAGACAGCTGGGAGCTATTTTGTGAAGATATATGTAAATTTAGATTATATAGAGTAGGTCTGTGATTCATGTAGCATGGGTGGAGTAAATTTTATAATTTGACTCCTTCGGTTTTGTGAGGGTTTTCAAGGTCCTTAAATCCTAGGTTTTGATTGTCTTGACTGCTTAACATCACAGAATATCACCACCAAAGCACAGTGATGAAGTGTGAGATATTTAAATGCTGTAACTGAGAATAACTCTCAGAGATTGGATTTACCCTAGTTTTTGCCCTATTTTTATGTGGCAGATTTTTTTTTTTTTAAGTCTTATCTTCCTCTCATGTTGCATTGTGATTATATCAAACATAATCTTATGTGCCCCTTCAGAGTCCCTTGGCACCATCTGCCTTGTAGAATTTTCTGCTGCCACTGGAGGCTAACCAGTTGCTTCATCTGAGGAATGAGGGCCCTATGCCTTGGTGGCCACCATCTAGCTAAGTTTATGAACCATACTCTAGGAGGGTCTGGCTCCTCCTGCCACTTCCAATCTTGGGTATAACGCCACACAACATCCTTGTAGGTAGCACCCTAAGCATCGGTGAAGGCCAGATGACACAAAATGAAGTGCAGTGTACTTCAGGGTGGACTTTGACCAGTGGGAAATAGGAGACAGGAGGGAACTTGCCAGATAAATTTCTTTTTCCACATGGACTACTCTGAGGTATGGTTTCTTTTTGCAGTCTATCAGGAGACATTCCACAAAGAGTACACCAAGTGGATGCATTTGTTAAGTGACCTACTATTTTTTTTTATAGCTTGTTGTAAAATGGTAGCCAGCACTTTCCCTTGCTTTATATATTTTCTTGCCTCAGTTTACCTTCTCTTCACCTTTGATGCCCTGTGTATGCACCTCTCAAGTGAAACATCAGCATTTTAATCAGGCTCTGTTTGCCAGAGAACTGGGCCAAGACAAAGATTAATAAGGCATATAATTCTTATCTTGACTCTTTTGGACTACCTCCTAAAATACAGAAAAAATTTCTGTAATCACTGTACTTTTTGTGCCTTAAAAAGAGTTTGTGGAAAAAATCACCCCTACCCCACAATTATTCTTTACTATTATATCTAATTTATCTAAGTTTTATTTTAGAAATTCAACTTTGTTCAAACTTTGCACATTTTTAATGGCTAAAGAGTTTAAAATACACTACTTGCTATGTTTTCTTTTTAATGATAATTTTTGAACATTTTATTATGATACTTTAAAAAATCTTACATAAATGTTGAAAGAATTTTGTGTTGAACACCCATAAACCTACCATCTCAAGTCTACAATTAAAATTTTGCTATATGTGTTTTATTATATATTTATCCATCAATCTACATTAATTTTAAAAAAGAGTTCTAAAGTTTCAAATATGAGTACGTTTTCCTCAAAATAATTCATGCAATTCATTAAGATTAATGTGCTTAAGCCTAAGTGTGGTGGTTCATGCCTGTGATCCCAGAGCTTTGGGAGGCTGAGGTGGGAGGATCGCTTGAGGCCAGGAGTTCAAGACCAGCCTGGGCAACATAGTGAGGCCCTGTCTCTTAAAAAAAAAAAAATTAATGTACCTAAATACATTCTTTTCATAAAACTATCTAAAATACTGCAGATACAACTCAGCTGTTATTATGGGTGCTGTGCTTCAAATAAATGGTGTTATTCAGTATTTATCTACTTACAACTTTGACACTCGTGAATAAAAAAATCAAGACACATTAAAGTGGTAAAAAATTTTATTCGGTAACCACTGGCAATAGGGGAAAGAGCTGAGCTCCATGATTTGTGCAGTCATGACTGGGCCTTTTAAAGGGAGAATGAGGGAGTACGGAAGGGGAGCAACTGAGGGCTCAAGTAGCGTCAGGAAAGTGAAAATTACAAAGGGCTGGTGCTGTGGTTTGAATGTTTGTTTTTCCCCCACATTTATATGTTGAAATCCTAACCCCCAAGGTGGTGATATTAGGAGGTAGGGCCTTTTGGGAGGTAATTAGGTATGAGAGTGGAGCCCTCATGAATGCGATTAGTACCCTTTAAAATAGGCTCAAGAGATCTCATTTGTTCCTTCTACCATGTGACGACATACTGAGATGGCACCATCTAAGAACCAGGAAATGGGCCCTTACCAGACACCAAATCTGCTGGTGTTTTTATCTTGGACTTCCTAGCTTCCAGAACCACGAGAAATAAACCTGTGTTGTTTATAAGCCACCCAGTTTATGATACTTTGTTATAGCAGCTCCAGGCTAAGATAGTTGGTCATTGTAAATGTGAGTGGGTCAGGTGTGCCTGCCAGCTGACAGTTATCAAAATTAGGATTCTGTCCTTCCACAGAGACTGGGACACAGAGATCCAAACCTTCCTGATGATTACATTTCAAAGGAGTGGCTTTCTGGTTCTTGAGAAAGACACTGCTGAGTTGTAGGAGATACATACACATCTCAAAGGGACAGAGAAAGAATTTACAATTGTAAACTCTTCTTAGTTAGTGCTCTAAGAAAGGAAGGTCAGGGGCCTATAGTCAGGTGTTGGCTAGAATAAACAGTAAGCTTCTTTTGATAGCCCTGAACTTCTCCAGACAGACTGGAGCTCAAAAGGAGGCTGGGTATTCCAGGGCTGAGTGGAGGTGGGCTAGGCTACTAGAAGCTTTGCTAGAGTTGGTCAAGGCTCTTAGAGCAAGAATTTGGATGGAGTTGTTTGCCAAGAATTATTTACAGTTCTCATTAGTTTGCCTTGGATGTTTTTTGTTTTCATTTTAGAACACGTAGATCCACCTTATTCTTTTTAATTGCTGCAAAGTATACCATGGTATGAATACATCATAGTTGTTTTTAGTTTTAGTTTTTTTTTTTTTTTTTTTTACTATTAAAACCTCTGCAGTGAACATCCTTATGCATGTGGTCTTGTGAACATATGCATGTATTTCTCAGGAGTTGTTAGATCATAATGTGTTTGCATTACACTTTAATATGGTCTGCCAAATTGCCTTCCAAAATGACTGCCATCATTAGTGTATGAGAGAATTTATTTTCCCAACTTCTTCAACACATGTTACTAAACTTTTTAACTTTTGCCAATTGAATGAGGAAAACCTACTGTTATCTTTTGTGTCTCCCTGTTTATTTGTGAAGTTGAGTTCTTTATATGTTGGACATTTGTGTTTTATTCATTAAGTTATCTGTATTCTACAACCATTTTTCTATTGTATTTCATAAGCATAAAATTTAATATAAATTTTATATGATACAGGAGCCTTCATAAGTAAATGAAGACTCAAAAAATTGGTAAACTTGTATATTTTTTATTTTTACAGTTTATTTTTATTTATTGATACATAATAGTTGTACATATTTTGGGGGTGCATGTGATATTTTCATATATGCATACAATGTGTAATGATCAAATCAGTGTATTAACCAAAAATGTGACTCAATCAGAGGTTTATTAAGCCAAAGTTTAAGGATACACCTGGGAAAAACACAAGTCACAGGAGCATCTGTTACCTGTGCTTTCCAAAAGAGGGTTTCTGGAACTCAGTATTGAAGAATAAAGAGTAAGCAGAAGGACAAAGGAAGGTAAGAGAGGCAGTGAGACAAATGGTTACATTTTTGTGAGGCTCTAATTAGTGCTCAGTAAATCTGTGTTTTACATAAGGTAAGGTAAACATTTGAAAAGATGGAGTAGAGGAAAGAGTCAGTTATGCATCCATCTCGGGGTAGCCGAAGGAGTGATTTTTTTTTTTTTTTGATAATTTCATTTTATTCCCTTGGGTCATTACTATTATTATTTTTCTTAAACTTTTATTTCAAGTTCAGGGGTACATATGCAGGATATGCAGGTTTGTTACATAGGTAGATGTGTGCTCTGGTGGTTTGCTGCACAGGTCATCCCATCACCTAGGTATTAAGCCAACATTCATTAGTTATTCTTCCTGATGCTCTCCTGACCATCCCTATAGGCCCCAGTGTGTGTTGTTCCCCACAATGTGTCCATGTGTTCTCATCATTCAGCTCCCACTTATAAGTGAGAACATGCGATATTTGGTCTTCTGTTGCTGTATTAGTTGGCTGAGGATAATGGCTTCCACCTCCATTCATGTCACTGCAAAAGACATGATCGAAGGAGTGATTTTTTGTCTTGTCCCTGCAAAAGACATGATCGAAGGAGTGATTTTTTGTCTTGTCCCTGTTGTGTACCTAAGAAGGTAAGCTTGTAATTGACATTGTCAGCATGAGATTTAACAGAACTCAGTTTTGAGAGTTAAACTTAGGTTGCACACCCAAGGTTACAATTGGCATGTGCTGGTTTTAGGGGATATGTATCCTGAAAGATTTAGTGACTAGGAAGGGATTTTCTTGTGAGAAATTTGTGAGGGAGGTATATGTCCTTTTGCCATTGCGGGACCCTGACTTAACGTGTAATGCTATGACACAGGGTTGTGAAATTATAGCTCTGGGGGGAAAGAGGAGGAAGGAAAGGCAGTGTTGCATGACTAATTTTCTAGGTTTAACTTTCCTTTTGGTATAATGAGTTTGGGGTCCTAAGATTTTATTTTCTTTTACAAGAGTAATTAGGACAGCCATCACCTCAAACATTTTTTATGTTGGGAACATCCCAATTCTTCTGTTTTGAACTATACAATAAATTGTTGTTGACTATAGTCACCGTATTATATTATTGAACACTAGATTTTATTCTTTCTATTTAACTGTACTTTTTTTTTTTTTGAGACAGAGTCTCGCTCTGTCGCCCAGGCTGGAGTGCGGTGGCGCGATCTCGGCTCGCTGCAAGCTCTGCCTCCCGGGTTCACGCCATTCTCCTGCCTCAGCCTCCCGAGTAGCTGGGACTACAGGCGCCTGCCACCACGCCTGGCTAATGTTTTGTATTTTTAGTAGTAGAGACGGGGTTTCACCATGTTAGCCAGGATGGTCTTGATCTCCTGACCTTGTGATCCGCCCGCCTTGGCCTCCCAAGGTGCTGGGATTACAGGCGTGAGCCACCGTGCCCGGCTTTTAACTGTACTTTTGTACCCATTAACCAACCTCTCTTAATCCCCACCTCTCCTTCCCAGCCTCTGGCAACCACTAATCAAGTCTCTACTTCCATGAGATTCACCCTTTTAGCTCCCACATGTGAGAGAGAACATACGGTATTTGTCTTTCCGTGCTTGGGTTATTTCACTTAACATAATGACTTCCAGTTCCATCCATGTTGCTGCAAATGACAGGATTTCATTTTTTATAACCAAATAATATTCCATTGTGTATATGCAGTTCATTTTCTTTATTCATCTGTTGATGGACACTTAGGTTGATTTTTTTGCCTTTGTTTATTGACTGTTTCGTAAACATTTTGTTTCACAAAAATCTCCAACTGAAGTTAATAATAGGTGATATTGTGGAATATATGTTTGGCCTTTGACCCCGTTTCCCTGGTATACAACTCCTAAAATCCTTACGACCTCCAAAGTAATGTCTGTTTGTGTGCTAGTGATTGATTGATGGCTGACAGCCCCTAGGTAGTTTCAGGATGTGAGTTGGTTACGTGAAAGACCAAGGCACCATTAGAGAGTTGGAACGTTCAGCCTCACCCCTATCTCTGGGGAGAGGAGAGAGGCTGAGGGTTAAATTGATTACCAGTGGCCAGTGATTTAATCAGTCATGCCTATGTAATGAAGCTTTCATAAAAAGCCCAAAGCCCTGTGTTGTAGAGCTTCGAGATAGCTGAACAAGTGGAGGTTTCTGGGGGTTGTGCCTGGGGTGGGCATGGAAACTTTGTGTCCCTTCCACCATAACTTGCCCTATGCATCTCTTACATCTGGCTGTTCATTTGTATCCTTTGTAATATCCTTTGTAATAAACTGGTAAGCGTGTTTCTGGAGTTCTGTGACCACTCTAGCAAACTAATAGAACCCAGAGGGGATTGTGGGAACCCCAACTTGAAGCTTTTTGGTTAGATGTTCTGGAGGCCCAGACTTGTGACTGGTTGTGTAGCAGGACGAGCCACAGACAAAACCTCTCAGACACCGAGTTGTAGAAGGAAGGGCTTTATTCAGCTGGGAGCATCGGCAAGCTACTGTCTTAAAATCTGAGCTCCCTGAGTGCACAATTTCTGTTCCTTTTAAGGGCTCACAACACTAAAGATTTCACATGAAAGGGTCGTGATTGATTTGAGCAAGCAGGGGGTACGTGACAGGGGCTGCATGCACCGGTGGTCAGAGTGAAACAGAAAAGAGCAGGGAGTTTCACAGTGTTCTTCCATACAATGCCTGGAATCTATGGGTAACATCGGGTTCTAAGTCATGAGTTAATTTTTAACTACTAGGTTTAGGCCAGGCAGGCCCAGGCCTGGTTTTGGACCTGGCGCCGGGCTGCCTGTCTTTGATTTCACTTCCTTGTTTTTTTCTTAAAACAGGTACTGAGTATAAAACAATATAAAACAATATGAGAGGGTCTCTCTCTTCCCTCAGGTGGGGCCATGGGGTTTGTGGTACTGAGCTCTTAACCTTTGAGATCTAACACTATCTCCTGATAGTGTTGGAAAGTTGAATTAGAGGATACCCGGCTCCTCTCCACTGCAGAACTTAACTTCTTGCTTGGTGTGTGGGGAGAAACTCCCACACATTTGGTCACACAAGTCTTCGTGTTGATTGTTGTGGTGTGAGAGCAGAGGAAAAACAGTTTGAGTTTTTCACTCTCAGACAGCACAGTGATTCTTCATAAAACTCTATGACTACACCAACGAGCATTGGCAAAGAACAAAAAATTATTCAATGTCTTTTACCAGTTCCATAAACTGGCAGTGATTCATAGCATTTACACATATATTCGTAATATTCTTAACAACTATATCCATGATACCTTTTCATAGTCTGCTTTAGAAAGTCCTGCATAGTATTTTCCACTTAATTCTGCATCAGTAGTATAGCTTCTTTTAATTTAAAAACTTGTCCATTCTATCTTTAAACTAGAAAGATAATTTTATTGTAATATAATCAAACAGTAATAAATATTTCAGATTAATCATCAATTACAATTTACATAGGTTATCACTAATTTGTGCTGTCTGCATTGAGGACTAAGCTCTGATTTTTTTTTTTTAATCTTGCCTAAATTCCTATCTAACGGGTCTGGGGAATCATGCTCTGTAAACCATACATTCTCATCAGATGGTTTTATTTAACCCTGTATATCATGACTTACTTTCCAATCTGACTCTGGCATAACATGGAAGAAAATAAAAATATTTTACCCCAAAACATGTTTCTCTGCCATATCTTGAAATGGTGGTGCAAAGCCATCCCTTGTGGGAAAAATCCACATTCTATAGAGAATCCACTTTCCCCTTGTTTTCCTTTCTTCCTTTCTAGATCCAGGAGATAATCAACTAAGAGCCAGGCACTCTTTTAGGTCTGATAATAAACAATATACAACCTGTTCTCTCTGAAGTCTGCTATCTGAGAGCTTCCTCTGCACAGTAAAACTTGGTGCCTACAATCCTTTATCTTTACCCGAACATACATTTCCTTTCTATTGATCCCAGGTCTTCAGATAAACTCAACCAATTATAAACCAGAAAACGTTTATAGCCTGGAACACCGCCCCCCCCCGCCACCCCGCCCCCGCCTTGAGTTGTCCCGCTTTTCTGAACTAAACCAATGTATTTCTTAAATATATTTGGTTGATGCCTCCCTAAAATATATGAAAGTAAGCCATACGCCACCCACCTTGGCACATGTTCTTAGGGCCACCTGAGGGCTGTGTCTTTGGCCATGGTCACTCATATTTGGCTCAGAATCAATCTCTAAAAATATTTTATACAGAGTTTGACTCTTTTCGTTAACAGCGTGATATATTCAAACACACTATGATCTGCATCTTTCATGTTAATGCTGCCTGGAGTAGACCATGATATGGATGTATTGTATGCTTTTAACTCCAACTGATGTGCTTTTAGATTGCTTCCACTGTATGCAACTACAAAGAATGCTTCGTTGCTCCCGTGTGCATTTTATTTTTCTAAGGTAGATTCTGAGACATAAAATTACCACAATTTTAGAAGATTTCCTACTCATGTAAAATATTAGTAGATACTTCCAGATCACCATCCAAAATGTCATTTTACACTCCCTTCAATGGTACAGAAGAGTACTCTTTCCCTTCTATCCTTTTCCACTCTTGGAGTCTTCTTTTTTTTCTTTTTTTGAGGCAGGGTCTCGCTCTGTCACCGAGGCTGGAGTGCAGTGGCATGATCATGGCTTAGTGCAGCCTCAACCTCTTGAGCTCAAGTGATCCTTCCACCTCAGGTTCCTGAATAGCTGGAACTACAGGCATATGCCACCACACCTGGCTAATTTTTGTATTTTTTGTAGACATGGGGTTTCTCCATGTTGCCTGGTCTGGTCTTGAACTCATGTGCTCAAGTAATCCTTGGCCTCTCAAAACTGTTGGATTACAGGCCCATGTGCCACTGAGCCTGGCCTCACTCTTGGCATTTTAAGTCTTAAAAAATTTTGCTAATCTATGAATGAAAATCATTTTTAGTATACATTTCCCTGATAACTAGTGAGATTGAACATTTTTTCATATTTTAGTAGTGTTTCATTCTTAACATAATACCTGTATTTCTTCTGAAAATAACAAAATAATTATCTAAAGTATATACCCTGTGTTCTGTAATACCTGTATTTCTTCTGAAAATAACAAAATAATTATCTAAATAAAGTATATACCCTATGTTCTTTCTTTGGTTCTCTTTTAATGTTCCAAAAGCTCAGAAAATGCTAGAATGATTTTGAATACCTGTGGTCCAGTCGTTGTTGGGGCAGGTTGATTTTCTTTTTGCATCTCTATGGACAAGAATCATTTGCATTACTGATTTCTACAATTTACAGAGCTGTGAAACTGCTCAAAGACAATGAAAGGGTAGAACTATTATGGAATCAAATTACTCAGTAGCGTATACCAGACAACATCTAGCATTCCATAGAACATCCAGCAATCTTTCACTGTTTTCTGAAAAGATAATACACTTAAAGCTTTTAACACATTGGCTCACAGTGAGAGCGCAGTAAATGTAATTTGCTTCTCCATTGTTAAAAGAATGAAAAACAAGATAATTGAGAATTTATAGCATTTCTGTGGAACTACAGTTCCCTGGATAGGTGCTGTATCTAGATTCATTTTTGATTTCATTGGGTCTTGCACAGTGCCTGGGAGCATTTATATACGTGGTCAGTAATTAAAAACAATTTATTTTTCCTACCTCTTAATAACTATCACAGTTGTTCAGTGATAGTTTTATTGGATAGAACTATGTTCAAGTATGTTCTAATTTATTCCCCTATCTGGAAAAATATGTATATTGTGAGAAAATAGGTTTGTCTTGCTTACATTATTATGTATCATATATTTTCATACTGGGGTTAACAAATATATTTCTAAGCACCGAAACTGATGGCCTTGAAAATGGCTAGACTAGCTGTTTCCTTTCATAGTCCAAACTGTGTGAATATAGCTAAATAAAAAATCTGGCTCTATTATAATAGCAAATGCGATTTTGTATGTGGAGTCTTAAGGCGTGATTATACTGTTTCTCACCATGAACAGTGATTTTTTACACATGATAAGGCAGGCTAGCAAATTCACATACATTACGGCTAGAATAATCCATTGCTTTAAAAACATGATTTTTACCTGCTTTTTAGATTGAGTGTTCTATAAAAATTTTTTCTTAACTGAAAAAAATATGCAGAGGCTAATGTAGACTGTAAAATGAAGGAGAAGCTTAGCTTTACTGTGGAGTCTGGGTCTGGGTGTAACCTAACTAGCTAGAGGATATGCAATTCCTGATTGACAGCAGATCCAGCATTATGCAGATTTTGTAAGGGAGAACACTCAGCTCAGAAACAGTGATGAGAGGCTCTGTTAGGAATTACTACATTCACCACTCATATCTTTTAGTTTTCTGTCTACTGGATTTGTAAATAAATAGCACAAAACAGTTCCTCTTTTGTTTTTATTAAAGTGATACTGCAATGCAGTTCAGTCTGTCAGCTAGGCATACATGTGTGAAATTTGATATTCTCACTAAATTAGCTAATTTTTAGCTGTGTTCCATGCTTATCTCTAGACCTTCGTGTATTAAATCCTGTCTCGAGCTGTTCCCTTTATACACAAGTGTGTTTTGCTTGTGCCTTCCTGTCTTCTTCAGTGAGAAGCTTTATGTAGGTCAGGCTTGGCTTAAGCAGATTTCCTGAACCTGCGTCAGCTTAAGCTGGAGGAATTTTAATAAACCCTCCCCTGTAGGCGTGGGCCTAAATGAGGCTAGCCTAGTTAAGCCTGATCTTTTTGTTTGTGGAAAGAGCTGAGCAGAGCTGAAGGCTGCATGGTGGTTTCAGAAACTGCCTACTTAATTTGAAAAGAACAATGGTAGGAAAGGCTAGATCTTCCAATTTTACCTTATCCGAAAAGCTTGATTTGCTAAAGCTTGTGAAGCCATATGTGAAAATTCTCGAAGAACACACTAATAAACATTCAGTAATAGTAGAAAAGAATAGATGTTGGGATATCATAGCAGTTAACTATAATGCAATTGGAGTAGACCGCCCTCCTCGAACAGCACAGGGCCTACGCACCCTTTATAAAAGGCTCAAAGAATATGCCAAACAGGAGCTATTACAGCAAAAAGAGACCCAATCAGATTTTAAAAGCAATATTTCTGAGCCAACCAAGAAAGTTATGGAGATGATTCCCCAGATTTCCAGTTTTTGCCTGGTAAGAGACAGGAACCACATACAAAGGTAAGCTTTACTTTGTTTTGTTATGGAAAATTATGGCGCCTCCTATCTATTGGGCTTTGGCTTAGTCGTGATAGAGATATGCATAGTAAGCATCCCCACAACGGGAGCAATGAATAGTGTCTTTGTTTTGCATTTTTTAAAAAGAGAAAAGTGAGGCTATGAGGAATTTTTCTGTTGCATTTAAGCTACTTTTTACTGTCTTCCCCTCCCCCTTCCCTCCTGTAGTCTCTAAAAGTAAAGGTTAGGAAGGAATAAGTGGGTTGAAATTTGTGACATCACTTCATAAACTTCTTAAGCTTTAAAATTAAATTATTTAGTTTGCTTCTGAGAGATACTTTTTTTCTCATTTAAGATTACATTTCACTGGAATTTTCAATTTTATATAAGATTTATATAAAGTTAGCAGTTTCTAGAGAAATGGAACCTTGCTTTTTTATGAATTGTCATTGTCTACACTTATTGAATATATGTTAACTAACAAATATAAACAAAATCAATAAGTAAACTTGTTAATGGCATGATTGTGTATATGAAGACAGTTTAAATTATTTTTCTAACACGTTTAAAATAAAGATGAACACAACTAAAGGGAGTTAATGCCTAATTAGGGATTCAGTTTACTTAATAAAATTAAAAGTTTTTTTTTGTTGTTGTTTTTATTCCTTAATAGTCTAGTTTCACTTTGATCTTGGGTCGTATAGGAAAGAGTAAGCTTTCTCTTACTGCTTTGCAAGGATATCAAATTATGAATTTTAAAATACCCCTAAGAGCAACTGGGTTTTTTTAGAGTTAGAAGCAATTTTTTGGTTAAACTTGTGTTCTATGTAACTATTTGCCTTGGAATTTTCAAAAGTATTATCTTGCCACTAATTCAGATTGTAACCTCTGGCAAAATATAAAAATGGCAGCTACATTCTTATTCTGAACCATTTAGGGTAATTTAAACAAATTGTAAACTCCTTGTTAGTTTGAGGAGCCTTTCAAACAAAGCTTTACACAATGTGCTTTTCTATTGGTGGAAGAGGCATTATATAAGCAAATTATTGATTACTATGAAATCCCTTTGAAATTAGGAGAGAAGCAGAAAAAAACCACTTTGTAGCCAAGTGCATATGTTATTTTGGTAATTTACTAGGAAAGTATTTTTGAGCCTAGCTTCTTACCAGATACTGCTTATTTCTACTTGATAGCACAGTAAAAAAAATATCACCAGTGGGAATCCAGGACATGAATACACAGTGGATTAATTCTTGGGGCCACTGGTTAAAATGTTCACTGTGATGACAAATGATGAAATCCCAATAGCTAGATATCCAGAAAACTACACAGTAAAATTGTTTTATACTGTGCTACTTATGCAGAATTTTCTCTCCCTTGAACCATGGAGAAAAGTGTTTTTTGCATTGCAGGTATAAAACTGTACCCTTTGGTTAGTAGGTATAGGTTTTTATAATTTGAAAACGACATGTAGAAACTGTAATTTTAGTTAGTTGCATATTTAAAAAATAACAGCGAGTAGAAGAAAAATAATATATAAATATACAAGTATCTGGTTACATTTTGACTATTTGTGTGTGAATATTTACAATATTCACACACAAAAAATCTTTTGGGATATGAACATTTCTCTGATAAAAATGAGTTGATTTGTACATTTCTATACCTATGGCTTAAATAATACCAATTTGTTAGGTTTTAAAGGGAAGAATATAAGAAACATGCCTTTTAAATTCTTATGTTACTGTGTCTACATTGACATTTTCTCTGTATTAGCTTATTTCTTTAATATATATATTTAATGTGCTTATATTTATTTGATTGACATCGTCCTTGAATCTTAATAATCTCAGAAGTTTATAATTATTCTATAATCTTAACTATACTTCTACATAAATATGCCTGTTAATCTTACCAAACTCTTCCTTTTTAATAAGGAAAATACTAGTGTTTGCATTAACATACTTAAAAATATATACCTGTTTTGTAAGGCTGTTTATTTTCTGTAACTCACATTGACTTATGTCTTTATTTTTACCTCTTCCTAATATCAGTTTATATTTTGTGTTTTTGTAAACTGATCTTCAAAGTTCTGATTCTCAAGTCCTTCTCTGTCATTTTTGTGACCTGCTCTAAAGCTTTTTTTCTCCCTTTTTACATTGTTATGCCTTAGTTGTAATGTTTTAGCTAAAATGGAAAGGAATGTTCCAGATGTAAGGCATATTTTTAATTTACTTGGTAGTATTATGTCTATGTTTATACTCTCTATTTTACATACTAATTTGAAATAGTAATTATGTGGTTTTAAAAACTTAATTTTCATATGCAATTTTAGCCTTTTCCCATTCCAGGTTTTAGTAGAGCTATTAATAGAAGCAGAGCTTGCTACTTTGAATTACATTTATAATTAATTGTTTTGTTTTTGGAAATAATAAAATGACACAAACAGAGACAAGAACAAAAATAAATTTATATAACCTACAAATAGATTTTTTATTATATACTATATATGTTTCATTTTGTCTCTTAGATAAATATCTGATATTTCTGGCAATTTAATGGCATTAGTAAGTAACGTATGGGTAGTTTTAATCTTTTTCTATGCATTCTGCTTGAACTTGTTCCAGCATTTTAATCATCCATGTAGAATGTATTCTTTTAATTATGTTTCTTATTATATGTAAAGTCTTCTCTAAATAATATTAAAGTATTTCCATTCATGTTCAATAATCTAATTTCCCTTTATAACTTTTATTTTTAAGTTAGGCAGAAGCATAAATTTAAAAAAACAACCTCAAGGAGCAGATATTCTTAATTCACAGCTTCACGTTATACATAAAATTATGTTTATAAAACAGAATTTTAAGGTTTATTGCATTTATAATATCATAACTTGTTATGTTGAAGCTTAAATTATGCTAAAGCTATAGTTGTCTCCATTGGGAATGCATATTTGGTGGAAATTATGTGTAAATTTAATAAACCTTTAATATGTCTGTATAGGCCATTAAAAATGTTTCATTAAAAAATCATTTAGTTTGTTTTTTTTCAGTCATTCAACACATAATGAGCACCTACTAGGTTCTAAGTACAGTACCTGCTAGGTACTGAGTATACAGTTGTGAATTAAAACCATTGCTCTTGTGAACTTTACCTGACCAGTGATTGAAAGACTTAAACAGCATCTGAGTCATATGGTTCAGAATAGGTAAAAGGGAAGTTTTTCCTATCAGATAAAAGCATCTGAAATAAGAAAGTTAGGATAACCTCCAGTAGTTGAGCATATCCCAAAGCCATATACAATCTTTATGTTTTATTTTTTGGGCAAATGCAGAAATCAGTACCTCCCATAGATGGCCTTTCACTGTCCTTTTATAAGTTATGGGCCTTCATGGTTTTAAGATCAGTCCAGGAGAGCAGAAGCCTGAGGTCTAGGGCTAAGGTATGGGGATAATAAGACTGAGAATGCATTAAATGGCTCTGTACACCATTTGAAAACCTTAGGGTTGTGGGAAAGATTGGTGTCTGTTTGACAACATGAAAACTGGCTTTTCTTTTTATTTTCTTCATTGGCCTTCTATAATATTTGTAATTTCCTGCTCCTTTAAAGCACAATTTTAAAGTTAAGGATGGGGGAGATCTGTGAGTATGTATTATTGAAATCCCAATCTTAGTCACTTTAATGTATTTCAAGTGTTTAAGATTTTTTTTATTTTGTAACTTTATAGTTTTAAAGCTTTATCATTTAATGTATATTAAATTAAAATTATGCTATAAATATACACTTTTTCTTCATTTGATTTACATATTATAATGCTTTTTTGTGTGCTATAGTGCAAACTTGGATGAGGAGGCACAGGCTGGTACCAGTTCACTACAGGTAATGTTGGATCACCATCCTGTTGCTATTACAGTGGAGGTGAAGCAAGAAGAAGACATTAAACCACCTCCTCCACTGGTTTTAAATTCTCAACAGAGTGATACTTTAGAGCAAAGAGAAGAACATGAATTAGTACATGTTATGGAAAGATCCTTGTCGCCTTCACTTTCCTCTGTTGATATGAGAATGACATCGTCTCCATCTTCTATTCCAAGGAGAGATGATTTTTTTCGGCATGAGAGTGGTGAACACTTTAGGTCACTATTAGGGTATGATCCTCAGATCCTGCAAATGTTGAAAGAGGAGCATCAGATAATTTTAGAAAATCAAAAAAATTTTGGATTGTATGTTCAGGAGAAGAGGGATGGATTGAAAAGAAGGCAGCAGCTAGAGGAAGAGCTACTAAGAGCAAAAATTGAAGTGGAGAAGCTGAAAGCAATTCGCTTACGGCATGATCTACCTGAATATAACAGTCTCTAAGTTTTTTTTTCAATCTTGCAATTTGATAATTTTGATTTTGGCCAAATTACTTTAATTTGGGAATATCCTGAAACAGAATACACGTTCTTGAAAAATGTTGTTAATCTCTATTATGGAAAAACTTTTTAGATATAATTTTCTAATTATTTTCTTTTGAGATATTAAAATTTACTGGTTGGTTGGCATGGTTATAGTTTTTATTGTCTTCTTTTTTTTTTTCCCTAAGTTTAATTGTTGACCTTACAAAAGATAGTTTATTCTGATCACTAAGATATACACAAATGCATATACAAACACATATTCTTTCAAAGTTCTGAGTCTTCAACATTTTTAGTTAGAACTTTGAAAGCTATAATTAGAGATTTTTAAGTCAGTCTAATTTAGGAGCTATACTAACCTAATACCAAGAAGCTTGTCTGTATGACATTGGTTTTTATGCTTTTATCTTTTGAAGGAGTAAATCCTAGGATTTTAGAGATGGAAGATATTTGGAGAACACTTTTTTTCCATCTCTGCAGTTTAGGGGTAATGAAACAGGTCCAGGGAGAACTCAATGACTTACTTAGGGTAACAAAGCTATTTATGGCAGAGCAGAGACCAGCACTTAGTTTTTCTTTGTGTAATTTCTGTCCCGCTATTCGATAGAAGTAAATATCCACTAAAACATTCTCTAGATTTAAATATTAGAAGCATTTCTTTCATTAAAATTGCCTTTAAAGATTGTTAGGTTGTGAAATCAGGATAATTACATCAATTACCCCCATTCTCTCTCTATTTTTGTTCCAGCAAAATAGATAAGGTATTCCATTGAAGCTATCATATATTTTGGCTGTGTGATTTAAAGACATGTCTTAATTCATTTTGAATGTCCTGTTCTGGAAAAAATTTCTTTCACAGTAAAAATCAGAATGAACAAAATTAAAATTTTATGTATTTTATAAGTATTGTTATTTTAGTATTCATGGAAATAAAACCTCAATTCTTAAAGCATACATATTAAATTTATATTAAATCTCTAATATGTATGTTACTTAAGAATTTCTATTTTTGCTGGGGTTTTGTTGAGAAGGGATTTTTAAGCCAAGTTGTAGAATGGGGTGGGTGTAATTTCAGCAGTGAAGGGGACCATGGGTGTTTGAAGTCAAGAGTGAGACGCTGGAAAAAAGACAAAAGAATGGGAAAAAGTGGATTGAGTATATAAGCACAAATGCAGTGCTAAGCCATTGATTTTAAGTGAATGTAGAGAGAGTCAATTTGGGCTGTAGTATCCTGGACTAGGAAGGACATCTCCCTGGACTAGGTAGGGTAGCTGCTGTTTAGCTCCAGCAGAATTTTCACATGCGGGGATAAACCAGAAATCTGCATTTTTTAATGAGGAATCTTCCAATTTTAAAATGTTTGCAAATAACACAAAATGCTTTTAAAACATTATACAGACAACATGTGAGTGGGCCTCATTGAGCCATTGGGCTTCCACATAGTGGCCTTTGGAGTAGAGCAATGGTTTTCCAAGTATGGGTCCTGACCAGCAGCATCAGCATCACTTGAGAACTTGTTAGAAATGTAAATCCATTTCCAAGTGAATTAGAAACCCTGGGGGTGTCAGCAATCTCTTTTAATAAACCCTGTAGCGATTCTGATGCATGCTAAAGTTTGAGAACCAGTGAAACAGAGTATTTTGGAACCTCGCTTGGTGCCTAAATCATACTAGTCTCAAAATTTTTGTCGAAGAGTAGTTGAAAGTGAACTGAGGGATATAAATTTGGATGATGGTTGATACCAGATTATGAATTACATTAAATACTTTTTTTTTTTTTTTTGAGATGGAGTCTTGCTTTGTCACCTAGGTTGGAGTGCAGTGGTGCGATCTTGGCTCACTGCAATCTCCGTTTCCTGGGTTCAAGTGATTCTCCTGCCTCAGCTTCCCAAGTAGCTGGGACTACAGGCGTACCACCATGCCTGGCTAATTTTTTGTGTTTTTAGTAGAGACGGGGTTTCACTGTGTTAGCCAGGATGGTCTTGATCTCCTGACCTCGTGATCTGCCCGCCTCGGCCTCCCAAAGTGCTGGGATTACAGGCTTGAGCCACCGTGCCCAGCCTAAATACTATTTTTAATGAGTCAGACTTAACGTACAATGGGAAGCCATTGAATGCTTTGAATTAGGGGGCTAATTTGATTATAGTTGTGATTTAGGAGGAGTGGCATTTAGGGACAGGCATTGTATTGGAAGAACTTAAATCAGAAATTTAAGTTATGGCTATAGAAATAGAAAAAAATGAACTCAAGGTACTATTTTAGCATGTTGACTGCTTAATTTCATTGGTTGGATTAAAAAGAGGGTGTTTTATAGCTGGTAGAGTTAACTTCTTTAATTATAAAGATGTCCTGAATATATAATATTGATATATCCTTTTGACAATGTTACCTTTTCTCTTTAATCTGTGCTATGACTTTTCTTTGAGTCTAATGAATCTTGTAATTCTTAATTTGAGGTAATGTTTCCCAGTATAATTCTAGTAAATACATCTTGGCAGTAGTAAGCTTTATTTTTTGAAATTATTGAAAGCACACATATGAGATGTAATTCACTTTAGAGTTTCAGCATGCTACTAAGAATTGATAATGAATGTTCAATTTAAATGTTGGCTTTTACAGCAAATCAGAGTTTTCCCAAGTGTGTTCTGTGGAACATTAATTCTGTGAGATGTTTCTAGAAAAGAGATCTGTGTTAAAAAAAAGTGCAGTATACATCTTTTTTATTTTTGGTGGTTAGGTTCTAAAATAATTGTGGAAGGTAAAAATTATGTATATACAAAATAGCCCTTGAAAATTCCTTTGCTGCCCATAAAATAGCATAAACATAGTCTGCTACAATCATATTTTTCTGCAGCATTGTTTAAGATTGCTTTTTCTTTAGTGTGTTAGGTGACACAATTCATTAGCATTTAGGGGCTGTATACAATAAGAAACCTATTTTTAAATATTTTTAAACACCAGAATCACACTCTTTGAGTTTACTGCAGCAACTTTTCCAAGTCAATCTTGTTTTTCTCCAAGTCAGTCTTGTTTACTTTTAATTTGCAAAAGTTTAAATGCATATAATTCTCCTCATTGTCTACCTCCCCTTGTATAACCATGATTAACATAGTATAGTTTATGAGAATTCCTGTATAAAGAAAATTATTTATTTGACCATAGAATCCTTTTCCGAGGCTGTTTATTATCTTACAGAGTATCTTAGGGTAATTTGGAACCAAACCTTTTTTTTTCTTCTTTTTTGTATTGAGACTTTTTTGAGTTAGGGGACTACTTACCAACTAACATTAGCAGTTTTTGTTGAGGACAAGTTTCATTAAGGGGAATATATAGGGGAAAGTTTGCTAGTACAATGGAATGTACACTTGGCTCTCTATCTGCAGGTTTCACATCTGCAGATTGAACCGCTGTGGATTGAAAATATTCAGGCAGAAAAATAAATAACAGTACAACAATAAAAAGTAATACGAAATTTAAAAAGACGGTATAACTGAGGTAGGAGTTGGGCTAATCCCCAGTTTTGGGGCTCACTTGTCCTGTATCCTAACAACTATTTACATAGTATTTACATTATATTAGCCATTGTAAGTAATCTAGAGATGATTTAAAGTATATGGAAGGATGTGTGTAAATTGTATGTGAATACAAACATTTTATATAAGGGACTTGAGTATCTGTGGATCTTGATGGGGTAGGGGGTGTCCTGAAACCAATCCCCCTTGGATACTGAGGGATGACTATACACTTAAGCCACCAGACATCTTGCATACCATAGACAATTGTTTGGGGTCCATGAGCTTTAATTACAAAATGTAATGCTGGGAGAACATAGAGAAGAGTGATTTTGTTTTTTAAATGTAGACTTGATTCTGTAGAAATATACTACATTTGATAAATATACTAAGTATATAGATTATTTCATCCAATATATTAGTAATTTAGATAGTGGATAGCCACTTTCCTATCTTTCTCTTATCCATATGAATGTAAATGGATATGTTGTTACAACTTACGATTTTCTAAACTAGCTGTGATTTATAATGACATCCTGAGAAAAGTCAGTGAAACTCATTTCTAACGAATACCAGATTTCTTAAAATAGTCAAGTATTTTTCTTTTGTGTATGATGAGATATTAACTTGGTGTTATTTCATTTTTTTTTTTAAGGAGTCATTCTACCCTGTTCTATCTTTACTTATGTGAAAATGTTTAAAATATGAGTTTTTTTCATGTGCCTTCTTTTGGAGTAATGTCAACTTTTAAATACACATGTTTAAATAACTTAGAGTGTAATAAATTGTGTTTAATATATACTGTAGATAATGATGGTTAAATGCTTTGTTAACACATGTTCTTTTAAATACAAGATACTACTTTGTACTGATTTGTGTACTTTTTTTGTGTGCCGTTAAGACAAATAATTCAGTACTGTAGAGGTAAAATTTTTTGATGAGGTATAATTGAAATACATTCATTTAGATGATTATGTTATAATAGATGGCCAATGTACCATATCTAAATATCACATTTCATTTCTTTTTTCAAATGTTAAGAGCCACAGCTTCTCAAAATCAAATATTTGATGGTGAATTTGATTGTAAACACTTAAAAGTAATTAGATGAAATATGGTTGCATACTTAAACAAGAGTAAGTTCTTAGAATATGCAATCTAATTAAACATTAACAGTCAAGCAAAATCTTTGTATACGATTTTGAGAAATTGTTCAATATATTTTTATAAATCTTTTATATTGATTAAAGCTAGTAGTTACAATTTGAACATATTATTTATTTTTAGTTTCCAATTGCTTTGTAATAGTGGAAAGCAAAATAAATGAGTAAATAAAAATAAAAATAAAAATATTGCTCATATCAGTCCAGACAACTTAAACTAAAAGGATATATCATTATAATTCCACTTTGCTAGCAGGTCTTTTTTGTTTTAAAATTTATGTGTGAATTCACCTCTGTTACAAAGTTTTTTTTCCCCTAACATTAAGAAACCTTTCAAACATACAGAAAAAGTGAAAAGATAGTTATAGTAAGTATCCATATATCTACCACATAGATTCTGCAATTAATGTTTTGCTATACTTGGCTTCATCACCTATTTATCCATCAATTCTTTTTTTTTAAAGGAAAAATGTTACTTCGAAACAAGTTGTAGAGTTAGAATAATTTACCCTTAAGTACTTCAGCATGAGTATTACTAGAGTTCACTATTTATTTGTGCATGTGTGTTTTTTAGGTAAGATTTGCATACAGTGAAATGCACAAATTTAAAATATACCATTTGGTGAGTTTTGATCTACAACTGTGTAGCTCAAACCTCTGTCAAGAATTAGAACAATATCACCTCAGAAAGTCCTCTCTTGCCTGCTTCTAATCAGTCTTCTTGCACATCAGGCAACCATTGTCCTAATTTAAAAAAAATTATAGATAAGTTTTGCCTATTCTAGAACTTCATGTAATTGGAATCATACAATATGCATACTTTGTTTCTGTTTTTTTCACCTATCTTAGTGTTTTTAATATTCATCCATGTTTATCCATCCTATTAGTAGCTCATTGCTTTCTGTTGCTGTGCAGTATTCCATTGCATAAATATACCACACTTTTTATGCATTATCTTCTGATGGACTTCTTGGCAATTTCCATACTTTGGCTATTATGTATAAAGATTCTATGAATATTCTTGTGCAAGTTTTTCATGGACATAATGTTAGTTAGGGAACCATACAGACTTAACCTTTAAGAAATTGCCAGACATTTTCTAAAGTGATTATATCATTTTACACTTCCATCAACAGGGTATGAGTTTTTTTTTTTTTTTTAATTTTTGCAAAAGGCTGGGCATAGTGGCTCACACCTGTCATCCCAGCACTTTGGGAGGCTGAGGCGGGTGGATCGCTTGAGGCCAGGAGTTCGAAACCAGCCTGGCCACCATGGTGAAACCCCGTCTCTACTAAAAATACAAAAATCAGCTGGGCGTGGTGGCAGGCACCTGTAATCCCAGCTACTCAGGAGGCTGAGGCAGGAAAATTGCTTGAATCTGGGAGGCAGAGGTTGCAGTGAGCCCTGATGACGCCACTGTACTCCAGCTTGGGCAACAGAGCAAGACCCTGTCTCAAAAACGAAACAAAACGCCCTTTGCATGTTCAGTGACTGGAATGTCAGAAGTGAAATTGATGAATAATTTTTGTAATATTTAAGTGCATTCAAAATGTTGGGCAGGTAATTTAGATATCTGGGAATATTGTAGTTTATTGGTTTTTTTTTTTCATTTTAGTACTAGTTGCATATATATGCTCTGACATGAGGTATTGAAGAAATATGAAATTGTAGTCTCTGCTACGCTTATAAAACATAATTCTGAAAATGATCTTTAATGCAAAGAAATATCTTCTAGGTTTATTTTATACTTATTGATACTTATATTTAGTTCACATTCAATCTCTTAGATAAAGAAAACTGAGTGATTATCAGTTTGAAGGGATTTGTATATTAATGTTTGTATGCTTTTTAGTGTAATAAAAACTGTTTCAATCTTAAATTTATATTGCAGTTATATGTTAATGCATATTAAACATTGGTAGGTTTTGGTAATTTTAAAACTCAAAACATGATCTGCAAGAGTATTTACATTCTTTATTGAATTTGATTATATGAGACATTTTAAATTTTCATTTGTGCCATTGAAAACAATGTGTGTATTTAGAATTGTTAAACAAAAGAATATTAGGCTGGGTACGGTGGCTCATGCCTGTAATCCTAGCACTTTGTGAGGCTGAGGCAGGAGGATTGCTTGAGTCCAGGAGTTGGAGACCAACCTGAAGACCTCGTTTAAAAAAAAAAAAAAAGAATATTAAAGGCTTAGGTTTATGGGTTGTACAATTAAGTCATTCAACTCCAGAGTGGCTATGCTTAGGAATCATTCACTAAGACGATAATGCCCACTATTAATATTAAATGACATTATTTCCCTTTATCAAAACGTGCCCTTATGAATTTTTTTTTTTTTTTTTTTTTGAGATGGGGTCTCGCTCTGTCACCCAGGCTGGAGTACAGTGGCACAGTCACAGCTCACTGGAGCCTCAACCTCCTGGGCTCAAGCAACCTACCTGCCTCAACTTCCTGAGTAGCTGGAACCACAGGTGTGCACCACCATGCCCAGCTAATATTTGTATTTTTTATAGAGACAGAGTTTTGCCGTATTGTCCAGGCTGGTCTTGAACTCCTGGGCTTGAGTGATTCTCTCACCTTGGCCCCCCAAAGTGCTGGGATTACAGGTGTGAGCCACTGTGCCAGCCGCCTTATGAGTCTTGCAGATAGACCTTCAAGTCTCTTGTTTATGCCGACCACTTTTTGGTATGGATTTGGCAAGCACATTACAGGGTCAAGGGGAAAATAGATCAGAACCCAGTTTACAGTTAAGAAATTATAGACTGGGATTGTTAGGGGTGGTTATTCTGGGACATAGCAAATTAGTCAATATTTTCTGTAGTACAAGTAGTCTAGATATAGGAGGTTATGTTCCACTATTCCATGTTCCCAACGATCTTGTTTTTACCTTTTGGAATTATTCACCCTCTCTATTCCATGCTGTATGGCCTACATAATTTTAAAAATGGGAGTAATTGAGAAAGGGACAAGGGCAAATGTTGATGGTGTAAACATTAAGGGAGCACTTACTATGTGGCAAATACTGTTGTGTTTTACATATATTCACTAATCCTTGCTCACAGTAGGTTTGCGAGGTAAGTATTAGTATTATATTCATTTTATAGATTTATAAACTGGCACAAAGGTGTTAAGTAACTTATATAGGGTCATAGAGCTAGTAAGAGGCAGACTTAAGACTCTAACCCAGCCAGTCTGTCTCCATAGTTCATGCCCTTCTGCTGTTCTGCAAAAGAAAAGTGTATATCTGAGAATCTTATGGTATTTCAAAGTTACTTATAAGTAATTTCTGAATTATCAGAATTTAGTTATCTTGTTCATTGTTTTTTCTGGGAGCTGGTGGGATGGTGGCAGGGAGGGTCTTGGACATAACATCCATTCTCTTAGACCCTGGGAATACAATACGGTATTTTACTCCAGGATGTTTTCCCCAGTCTTTTGATGAAGACATTCTTTTTACCTGCTCTTTAGGGTAAAAGGGGAAGTATGTTTTTCTCTTGGATAACCTAATAAAAACAGAGAAACACATTTTAACTATGCAGAAAGATTTTGTCAGTTTTTAATTCAATGCACAGTGACTGCTACTGGTAGAAATAATACAAAAAGAAAACTAATTACAATTGACTAAAATTGCACACAGCAAAATTTGTGTGAAAAGAGTTCAAAAGCTAATTGAAGCATTCTGTCTTTTGTTAATGCTAAAAACCTCAAAACTTTATCTGGGAAGATCGGGCTTGGTAAAACAACGAAAATAACCCATGACAGCTACAAATTTATCTAAAAACTGGTTAAGTTTTCTTGACTAAAATTTGTTGGATTAATACGATCCTGATAATATTTAGCTGTGCAAAATTTGACTCAGTAAAACTTCATTTGGTAGAAATTATGGTTATGAAAGAACATGTTCATAAAAGCTTTCACCGATCAATGAAATAATATGGTACATAAACAAGTGACTGAATCTTTGCTACAAAATTTACTTGGAAAATGATCCTGATGATAACAAGTTTTTTCTGTTTGTTTGTTTTTGAGATGGAGTCTGGCTCTGTTGCCTGGTCTGGAGTGCAGTGGCGCGATCTTGGCTCACTGCAACTCCGCCTTCTGGGTTCAAGCAATTCTCCTGCCTCAGCTTCCTGAGTAGCTGGGACTACAGGCGCCTGTCACCATGCCCAGCTAATTTTTTGTATTTTTAGTAGAGATGGGGTTTCACCATGTTAGCCAGGATGGTCTTGATCTCCTGACCTTGTGATTAGCCTGCCTCGGCCTCCCAAAGTGTTGGGATTACAGGCGTGAGCCACCGTGCCCGGCCGGTAACAAGTCTTTGTCAATGAAAATAAAAATTGGGTAATAATGGAAATGAGGACAGAGTTATATTCTAAAGCAACTCTTAGAAAATGAATTTTAAGATAAATATATATGTATATTTATACATATTCTCTTTCCCAATTAGTCCCATTTTTAAAATTATGTAGGCCATACAGCAGGGAATGAAGAGGGTGAATAACTCCAAAAGGTAAAAACAAGATCATTGGCAACATAGGATAGTGGAACTTAGCCTCCTATATCTAGACTACTTGTATTATGAAAATATTGACTAATTTGCTATGTCCCAGAATAACCACCCCTAACAATTATATATATATATAATTTTTTGTGGTGAGGGGGCTTTCTAGAAAATTCTGAAACTGGATTTAGAATTGGCAAAAACTGGAAAATTCTGAAAGAGCTGTAACACTGATAATTATATATATATATATATATATATATATATATTTTTTTTTTTTTTTTTTTTTTTTTTTTTTTGAGACGAAGTCTCGCTCTATCGTCCAGGCTGGAGTGCCAGTGGAATGTTCTCGGCTCACTGCAACCTCCGCCTCCCGGATTCAAGCGATTCTCCTGTCTCTGCTACCCAAGTAGCTGGCACTACAGGCGTGTACTACCATGCCTGGCTAATTTTTGTATTTTTAGTAGAGATGGAGTTTCGCCATGTTGGCCAGGCTGGTCTCAAACTCCTGACCTCAGGTAATCCGCCTGCCTCAGCCTCCCAAAGTGCTGGGATTACAGGTGTGAACCACTGCGCCCGGCTGATAATTGTATTTTAATTAAATGTTTTTATAAACATTTAGTCAAAATGTACCTAGAGTCAAAATAGCAGTTTTTGAAAAGTATCTTGTTCTGTGAGTATGGTGATGAACAAATCAAAACATACTCTCAGGACTTTATAAGTTACTGGGGAAGGCTGACATTAAATAATTTGTTACATAACTAATTATTGAGATAATGTTGAGGTAATAGGGTAACTAGATCTAATTTGGCAATCGGAAATTTAAGTTGTACAGAGAGTAGAAGTTAATTTAGATAAGGGCATTAGAAGAAGACAGGTAAAAATCTGTAGCTGGAAATAGCATACTTCCTTCAAGATTACTAGGACTCATGGATTTTAAGCAAGAGGGATACTTTATCAGATTCACATTTAAAAATAGATAACTATAATAAATGTGGAAAACGGTTTTAGAGAATAGAGGTGGCAAAAGAAGCTGTCAGTAGACTTGTTGGGAAGCCCCTGCAGTAATACCAAAATTCAGATCAGAGATGAGTTGAAAAAAGTGGAGGCAATGGAGAAGGATACAATACATAGCTTTGAAAACCTGGTAGGGGGCAGAATTGTCTGGATTTTGTGGTTGATTGTCTGTGGGACTGAAAAAGTAGAGTGTCAAGGATGATTTCCAGTTTTCTGGCTTGTATAAGGACAAGACATGGGGAAACCAAAGGAGGAACAATTTTTGGAGAAAAGATACATGGACATGATGAGTTTGAGATGTTTATGAGATATGTGGACATGTCTGGGAGGCAATTGGATATGCAGATCAAGAGTTGTAATCTGGGCTAGAGAAAAAAAGGTTTTTAGTACCTGGGCGGCACTGAATCCGCTCAAGTGGACGGGCTACTTAAAGAGAAGTGGTGCACAGTGAGAGAACAGGGCCTAGAAGTCAGTTCTGAAGAACTCCAATAGATAAAAGGTAGCTGAAGTATGAACTGGCAAAGATGTCTAAGAAGATGCAAGCAAAGAGGTAAGAGGAAAATTTGAAGGATGTTAGAGAATCTACAAAAGTATAGTTCAGTATTTCTAGGAGGAAGTAGTCAACATTGTCTAATGCTTTTGAGAACTTTGATTAGGACTAAAAACACAACCTGTGGGTTTATAGACAAGGAGTTCCTAGTAACCTTTAACAGGGCAGTTTAGGGGGAATGACTACTGGAAGCCATATTGGAGCAGTTAAGGAGTGATTGGGAATTTGAAGAAGCAGAGGCAGTGTGGGGGTGGGAGTGTTTGGATACTTGAAGTGGAAACAATGGGGTAGACAGCTTCTTATGGTAGGAAAACATCTCTTTTTTTTTTTTTTTTTGAGACTAAGTCTCGCTTGATTGCCCAGGCTGGAGTGCAGCGGTGTGATCTCGGCTCACTGCAACCTCCACCTCCAGGGTTCAGGTGATTCTTCTGCCTCAGCCTCCTGAGTAGCTGGGATTACAGACACCCACCACCACGTCTGGCTAATTTCTGTATTTTTAGTAGAGACGGGGTTTCACCATGTTGGCCAAGCTTGTCTCGAACTCCTGACCTCAGGTGATCCGCCCACCTTAGCCTCCCAAAGTGCTGGGATTACAGGCCTGAGCCACCGCGCACGGCCAAAAACTTCTCTTTATATGTATGTGTTTCTTCCTGCAATACATGTTTCTCCCTGAAATATAACATATTACATAATAATCTTGACTTTATTTTTCCATGCTATGTTTTTTCCCCATGATTTACTGTGGAGAAAGGAGTTTATTAAGTAGGAAGTCAAAGAGTGACCTTGTTAAGAGCTCTTTGGGAGGCTGATGCAGACCAGTCGCTTAAGCTCATGAGTTCGACACCAGCCTGGGCAAAATGGTGAAACCCTGTCTATTGAAAATAGGAAAAAAAAAATTAGCCGGGCTTGGTGGTGCATGCCTGTAGTCCCAGCTACTCAGGATGCTGAGGTGGGAGGATCGCTTGAGCCCGGGAGGTGGAGGTTTCTGTGAACCAAGATCACACCACTGCACTCCAACCTGGGTGACCGAGTGAGACTCTGTCTTAAAAAAAAAAAAAAAAAAAAAAAAAAAAAATCAAGTTTTCTTTGGCGCTTTTACTACAGCATGTCGATATATTGATTTAGAGTACAATCATGTTGCTCAATGACAGGAATATGTTCTGAGAAATGCATTGCTAGGTAATTTCGTTGATGTGTGAACATTGTGGAATGTACTTCCTCAAACCTAGATGGTATAGCCTGCTACACACCTAGGCTGTGTGGTATAGCCTATGGTTCCTAGACTGTAAACCTGTACTGCATGTGCTGTGCTGAATACTGTAGACAGTTGTAACACAGTGGTATTTGTGTATCTAAACATATCTAAAAATAGAAAATATACAGTAAAAATATGGTATTAAGATGTTACGGGACCACCATCATATATGTGGTCTGTGGTTGATCAAAACCTTGTTGTGTGGTACATGACTGTATAGTAAAGTGTTTAATAATTTCTAGTAAGTGTGAGTGGGCTTATTTCAACCTCTTTTATTTTACTCTGTTAAATTGTTCATGTTGCTTTTTTTTTTTTTTTTTTTTTTGGTGGGGGCCAGGCTGTGAGAGAAGACGGAGGAGTTTTTAAATGACCTGGGTTTATTTAAAATATTGTAACAGCCCCGTAACTTAGTACCTCCTATTAAAGAAAATATTAAATGGATTCTTAATTCTTCCAGCACAGTCAACACTTGTGTTCCATGTATTTTATAGCATTTTACATATTAAAATTCAGTAGATTTATTTTTTGCTTTAATTTTATTTTTATTTATTTATTTATTTTTTTGAGATGGAGTTTCGCTCTTGTTGCCCAGGCTAGAGTGCAGTGGCATGATCTCGGCTCACTGCAACCTCTGCCTTCTGGTTTCAAGCAATTCTCCTGCCTCAACCTCCCGAGTAGCTGGGATTGCAGGTGCCTGCCACCACGCCTGGCTAATGTTTGCATTTTTAGTAGAGACAGGGTTTCACCATGTTGGTCAGGCTGGTCTCGAACTGCTGACCTCGTGATCCACCCGCCTTGGCCTCCGAAAGTAGTGGGATTACAGGCGTGAGCCACCACTCCCAACCTTTTTGCTTTAATTTTAACAGTTCTAATTGAAATTCTTTTATGCCTATTTTTTACTTAAATATTTTAAGTAAAATTCAGGGATTAGATTCTACATATTGGCAATATGTCGGCTGAATGTTGAGGGTTTTCTGGTCAGATTAAAACTTTAAAGACATGAGAATCTTTTCTTTTTTTCTCAGGTACCTTCTTTAAGTGTAGTGTGAAATTAGGAGAGTCTAGCAAAGAGGAAATGAAGATACATTTAAAAATATCCTATCACTAATCAAATTCAAATTGCAGCATTAAGGAGATACCATTTCTGCCAATTAAATTGATAAAGATGAATTCACAGAAAAAGTTCATAGAAGCTTTATGATAGTCAAAGCTATCAAAATTAAGCTGAAAACTCAACTGTCTGTCACTATCCTATATAATAATAAGGAACAAATTGTTGATACAGGCAACAATTTGGGATAAATCCCAAAGACATTATGCTGAATGGGAGAAATCATTTTTGAAACGGTTGTATACTGTATGATTCCATTTATTTGACATTCTCAAAAAGAAAACAATATTCATGGAAAACAGGTCAGTAATTGCAGGGGTTTTGGGTAGGGGGAGGGTGTGAGTATAAAGCAATAGCATGAGGGAGTCTTTCGGGATGATGGAACGATTCTATATCCTGATTGTGGTCATGGTGGTTCTGTGAATCTATACATGTGTTAAAATTTGTAGAGCTGTACATCAAAAGAAAAAGTCTATTTTACTGTATGAAAATTTAAAAAATAAAATAGTTAAAAATGGATAAAGGTGATGTTTTGTGCTAATGTAGGTGTAATGGGTGTAAGAAGTGGACACCCTTGCTTGGTGGGAATATCATTGATACAGCCTTTCGTGGAGAAAAATTTGTCAGTCTAAATCAAGAATCTGAAAATCTTTAAATTCATTGGACTGGTAATTTCATTTCTTGGACTTTATCTTCCACAAATAACCAGAGATGCACAGATTGAATATGATAGAGCTTAAAAAAAAAAGTCCAGTAATAAGGGACTAATAACATGTAGAAATATATCCACAATAACATATGAAAAGAGAAGGGTAAAAAACTATCCACTACATCTACTGGGACATTAGAAGCACATTTCCCCCCAAAAAGTGTCTGAAAAATGACCTGTTATCCATACACTCTCATTAGGGAAGGAAGGTCAGAAAACTGGAGGAGCTGCACTTAAGTCCTTTGTCTTCTTGGTTCCTGCTGAGGGCTCTAGCAGTCTGAATCCTTTCAGGAACTGATCAGAGTTCATTGGGTCATGCCAGACAGAGCTGACTCAAGCTGGGTATGAATCATTTGTTTTCTCAGAAAACACCTTTGGTGGTTCTGAGTATAATTTACTGGTTGAAGATAGCCAAGACTCACTTTCTAAATCCATGAATGCCAGTAATGAAGATACGATTTATCTGAATTCTAGTAGTGATAGATTTTCAGGCATTTGGCAGGTTGATTTACCTGGCTTGGAGATGTACAAGTTTTTTGTTTTCCAGACATATGTCTTCTTTTTCTTTTTTTTCTTCTTCTTCTTCTTCTTCTTCTTCTTCTTCTTCTTCTTCTTCTTCTTCTTCTTCTTCTTCTTCTTCTTCTTCTTCTTTCTTCTTTCTTCTTCTTTCTTCTTCTTTCTTCTTCTTTCTTCTTTCTTCTTCTTTCTTCTTCTTTTTTTTTTTTTTTTTTTGGTGAATACCTAGCAGTGTAATGGCTGGTTATAGTAGGTGTATGTTTAACTTTTAAAGAGTCTGCGAAACCGTTTTCCAAACTAGTTGTACTGTTTGACATTCCTTCCAGCAGGATATGATATTTTCAGTTGCTCTATATCTTTATTAGCACTTACTGTGGTCAGTTTTTTTTTTTTTTAATTTTAGTCAATATAATCAAGATGTGGTGTTATTTCATTGTGTGCGTGTGTTTTAAACAGCTTTATTGAGATACAATTAACATACCATATGATTCAGTCATGTAAAGTGTACAATTCATTGTTTTTTAATATAGTCACAGTTAATGTGCAACCAGCAGAACAGCCAGTTGCAGAATATTTTTAATACCTGAGAAAGAAACTTTTTACCTTTAGCTACCACCACCCTGCTTCCTAACCCCATCCTTACCCTCCAGCCTAAGCAACCATTAATCTATTTTCTGTCTCTGTAAGATTTTGCTGTTGTAGACATTTTATGTGAATGGAATCCTAAAATATATGGCCTTTGTGACTGGTTTCTTTCACTTAGCATAAATGTTTTCTGGGTTCATCCGTGTTTTAGCATGTATTAGTACTTTGTTCTTTTTCTATGATGGAATTATATTCCATTGTATGCATATGCCACATTTTGTTTATCCATTGTCAGTTGAATGCACATTTGGGTTGTTTCTACCTGTCGGCTATTATTAATAATCCTAGCTATAAACATTCACATGCAAGTTTTTTTGTGGACATATATTATTCTTCTTTTGGGCATATACTTAGGAGTGTAATTGCTGTGTCATTTGGTAACTCTTGTTTAATTGTTTGAGCAACTGTCATGCTGGTTTTTCCAAAGTGCTGCACCATTTTATACTCCTACCAGCAGGGTATGAGGGTTTTGATTTCTCCACATATGCATCACACTTGTTTATTATCTGACTTTGCGATTCCAGCCATCCTAATGGTTGTGAAGTGGTATTTCAGGTTTTTAATATGTATTTTCTGGATGACTAATGATGTTAAATATCTTTTTATGTGCTTATTGGTTGTTTGTATATATCATTTTCTGAATTTTCTAAGATTTTTGCCTGTTTTCTATTGATTTGTTTGTTGTCTTATTTTTTTTTCTTTTTTTTAATTATTATTATACTTTAAGTTTTAGGGTACATGTGCACAATGTGCAGGTTAGTTACATATGTATACATGTGCCATGCTGGTGTGCTGCACCCATTAACTCGTCATTTAGCATTAGGTATATCTCCTAATGCTATCCCTCCCCCCTCGCCCCACCGCACAACAGTCTCCAGAGTGTGATGTTCCCCTTCCTGTGTCCATGTGTTCTCATTGTTCAATTCCCATCTATGAGTGAGAACATGCGGTGTTTAGCTTTTTGTCCTTGCGATAGTTTACTGAGAATGATGATTTCCAATTTCATCCATGTCCCTACAAAGGACATGAACTCATCATTCTTTATGGCTGCATAGTATTCCATGGTATATATGTGCCACATTTTCTTAATCCAGTCTATCATTGTTGGACATTTGGGTTGGTTCCAAGTCTTTGCTATTGTGAATAGTGCCGCACTAAACATACGTGTGCATGTGTCTTTATAGCAGCATGATTTATAGTCCTTTGGGTATATACCCAGTAATGGGATGGCTGGGTCAAATGGTATTTCTAGTTCTAGATCCCTGAGGAATTGCCACACTGACTTCCACAATGGTTGAACTAGTTTACAGTCCCACCAACAGTGTAAGTGTTTCTATTTCTCCACATCCTCTCCAGCACCTGTTGTTTCCTGACTTTTTAATGATTGCCATTCTAACTGGTATGAGATGGTATCTCATTGTGGTTTTGATTTACATTTCTCTGATGGCCAGTGATGGTGAGCATTTTTTCATGTGTTTTTTGTCTGCATAAATGTCTTCTTTTGAGAAGTGTCTGTTCATATCCTTTGTTCATATCCTTTGCCCACTTTTTGATGGGGTTGTTTGTTTTTTTCTTGTAAATTTGTTTGAGTTCATTGTAGATTCTGGATATTAACCCTTTGTCAGATGAGTAGGTTGCAAAAATTTTCTCCCATTGTGTAGGTTGCCTGTTTGCTCTGATGGTAGTTTCTTTTGCTGTGCAGAAGCTCTTTAGTTTAATTAGATCCCATTTGTCAATTTTGGCTTTTGTTGCCATTGCTTTTGGTGTTTTAGACATGAAGTCCTTGCCCATGCCTATGTCCTGAATGGTAATGCCTAGGTTTTCTTCTAGGGTTTTTATGGTTTTAGATCTAACGTTTAAGTCTTTAATCCATCTTGAATTAATTTTTGTATAAGGTGTAAGGAAGGGATCCAATTTCAGCTTTCTACATATGGCTAGCCAGTTTTCCCAGCACCATTTATTCAATAGGGAATCCTTTCCCCATTGCTTGTTTTTTTTCAGGTTTGTCAAAGATCAGATAGCTGTAGATATGCGGCATTATTTCTGAGGGCTCTGTTCTGTTCCATTGATCTATATCTCTGTTTTGGTACCAGTACCATGCTGTTTTGGTTACTGTAGCCTTGTAGTATAGTTTGAAGTCAGGTAGCGTGATGCCTCCAGCTTTGTTCTTTTGGCTTAGGATTGACTTGGCGATGCGGGCTCTTTTTTGGTTCCATATGAACTTTAAAGTAGTTTTTTCCAATTCTGTGAAGAAAGACATTGGTAGCTTGATGGGGATGGCATTGAATCTATAAATTACCTTGGGCAGTATGGCCATTTTCAGGATATTGATTCTTCCTACCCATGAGCATGGAATGTTCTTCCATTTGTTTGTATCCTCTTTTATTTCATTGAGCAGTGGTTTGTAGTTCTCCTTGAAGAGGTCCTTCATGTCCCTTGTAAGTTGGATTCCTAAGTATTTTATTCTCTTTGAAGCAATTGTGAATGGGAGTTCACTCATGATTTGGCTCTCTGTTTGTCTGTTATTGGTGTATAAGAATGCTTGTGATTTTTGTACATTGATTTTGTATCCTGAGACTTTGCTGCAAGGCTGGTTCAATATACGCAAATCAATAAATATAATCCAGCATATAAACAGAACCAAAGACAAAAACCACATGATTATCTCAATAGATGCAGAAAAGGCCTTTGACAAAATTCAACAACGCTTCATGCTAAAAACTCTCAATAAATTAGGTATTGATAGGACGTATCTCAAAATAATAAGAGCTATCTATGACAAACCCACAGCCAATATCACACTGAATGGGCAAAAACTGGAAGCATTCCCTTTGAAAACTGGCACAAGACAGGGATGCCCTCTCTCACCACTCCTATTCAACATAATGTTGGAAGTTCTGGCCAGGGCAATTAGGCAGGAGAAGGAAATAAAGGGTATTCAATTAGGAAAAGAGGAAGTCAAATTGTCCCTGTTTGCAGACGGCATGATTGTATATCTAGAAAACCCCACCGTCTCAGCCCAAAAGCTCCTTAAGCTGATAAGCAACTTCAGCAAAGTCTCAGGATACAAAATCAATGTTGTCTTATTTTTAAACTATAAGAATTCTTAGGCCGGGTGCAGTGGCTCATGCCTGTAATCCTAGCACTTTGGGAGGCCTAGGTGGGTGGATCACTTGAGGTCACAAATTCAAGACCAGCCTGGCCAACCTGGTGAAACCCCGTCTCTACTAAAAATACAAAAATCAGCTGAGCGTGGTGGTGGCGCCTGTAATCTCAGCTACGTGGGAGGCTGAGGCAGGAGAATCGCTTGAACCCAGGAGGCAGAGGTTGCAGTCAGCCGAGATCACACCACTGCATTCCAGCCTGGGCTATAGAGCAAAACTCTGTCTCAAAAAAAAAAGAAAAAAAAAAAGAATAATTATTCCGGATACAAGACCTTTGTCTTATTCATATGCTGTGAATATTTTACCCCAGCCAGTGGCTTCCCTTTTGTTTTTTTAATGGCATCTTTCAAAAAGCAAAAGTTTTAAATTCTGATAAAAGTTGATTAATAATTTTTGATTTTTATGTTTCGTGCTTTTGTATTCTAAGAAAGCTTTGTATATCCTGAGGTTACAAATATTTTATCCTGTGTTTTCTATTAGAGATTTTTTGTTTTAGGTTTTACATTTAGGTCTATCATTCATTTTGAGTTGAATTTTGGATATGGGGTGACTTAATGGTTGATGTTTATCTTTTCCAAATGTGTATCCAGTTGGTTTAGCAATGTTTGTTGAAAAGACTTTCCTTTCCTCATTGAATTTGCTTCCCTACCTTTGTTGAAAATAATTTCGCCGTATATGTGTGAATCGTTCTATTTCTTGCTTCTCTTCCAATGCATTGGAATGTCTATATGTCTTTTTTGGAGAGGAAGGGCAGTACCAAACTATCTTGATTATCGCAGCATTATTGTAAACATCCAACTTTGTTCTTTTCAAAAATTGCTTTGGTTAGTCTACGTTACTTTTATTTCCATATGAATTTTTAAATCAACTTGCCAGTTTTACTAAAAATGTCCTGGGATTTTGATTGGTATTGTGTTAAATATATTGATCGTTTTGGGGAAAATTACTATCTTAACAAAGTTGAATGTTCCAATTCATGAAATAGGAGCTGTGCTTATTTATAAGAGCTTTGTTAATTTTTTTTCAACAAAGCTTTTTAATTTTAGTGTAGAGATCTGGGTTATCTTTTGTTAGATATTTTCCCAAGTATTTCACATGTGTGTTTTTTGGAGCTACTGTGAATGGAATTTAAAAAATTTTATTTTTGATTATTTCTTGCTAGTCTATAAGAATACAGTTGATTTTTGCATATGAACCTTGCTTCCTGTGACTCTGCTAAATTTATTCTTTATTTTTAGATTCTCTGGGGATTTCTATGTAAATAGTTATATTATCTGTAAATGCTCCGATTTTATTTCTTCCTTTCTGATCTTTATACTTTGTATGCTTTTATTGCCTTATTCCTATATAAGTAAGTAGGAAAATAGTAAAAAGGAAAAAAAATTACTTCATTTTGTTTTTAAAATTTTATTGTTTTGATAGTTTCCATGGTTCAAGTGTATATGACGTAAAAGACATAGTGAAGAGCTCTTCAGTAATGGCGGGAATGAGATTTTGCTGTCTTCAGCTAAACCACCTTTTATCCAGCCACTGAAAATCTAGTGTGTGCAAGTTAGGTGTAAGAAGCAGGAGACAACGTAATTTTAATAATATTTATTCTCATTTCTACTTTGCTGTTTTATACTTGTTCTTATTTGAAAAAGTAACATATCATATGATCCAACACTTTCACTTCTGGGTATATAGCCAAAAAAAAAAAAAATGAAATTGGCATGTTGAAGAGATATCTTCATTCCCATGTTCCTTGGAGTATTTTTCACAGTAGCCAAGATGTGAAGTCAACTTAAGTGTCCATCAATGGATGAATGGATTAAAAACTTCTTGGTATAGGTACACAGTAGAACACTACTCAGCCTTAAAAAAGAAGGCAATCCTGTCACTTGTGACAACATGGGTAAACCTGGAGGACATTATGCTCAGTGAAATAAGCTGGACACAGAAAGACAATTATTGTGTGATCTCACTTATATGTGGAATTCAAAAAAGTCAAACTCTTAGAAACAGAAAGTAGAATGATGGTTACCTAGAGTTGGATAGAGGTGGGGCATTGGGGAGATGTTGGTCAAAGGATCCGAAATTTCAGTTAAGGAGGAATAAGTTCAAGAAATCTATTGTATAACATGGTGACTATAGTTAACAACAATGTATACTTGAAAAATGCTAAGAAAGTAGCATTTTAAAAAATGTTCTCACCACAAAAAGTATGTGAGGTAATGGATAATATTAATTAGTTTGATTTAGCCATCCCACAGTGTATACATATATCAAAACAGAATGTTGTGCACCTACATATATATAATTTTTGTTTATCAATTAAATAAACAAAAATTTCAGGTTTTACTTTCAGAGAACTCTGTAATCTTTGCCTTTCCTCAGCTTGTCATGTTACTTAATTAAATCAGTTTTGTCAAAATGTGATTTTAGATATTTTTCCATGCTATAGACATTGAAGTAATTTCTTAATTTTTAGAGTTTTAAAATGTTTACAGTGATTATTATGTTATTCTACTTCATTTGAGTTTATTTGACTTTGGAACAATAAGACATTTGTAGTAATTATACTCATGTGGTAATATTAACACCTGATATTTGGATTTCTTAGTTTATAAAATGCTAACATGAGTATTATCAAATATTCTTTCATACTATTTCTTAATATAATCTAATTTTCTTGTGCCTTTTGGTTTTGTTTGAATGACCTTACTACTTAGACATTAAAGTCATTTTTAATAATGTGTTTTTTTTTAATTGTAGTTCATTCGGCTCCTAAAGAAGTAGCAGTGTCCAAGGAACAAGAAGAGAAATCTGATAGCCTAGTTAAATATTTCAGTGTTGTTTGGTGTAAGCCTTCAAAGAAAAAACATAAAAAGTGGGAAGGTGATGCTGTTCTTATTGTAAAAGGAAAGTCATTTATATTAAAGAATTTGGAAGGCAAAGACATTGGAAGAGGTATTATGATACTACCTAATGTTTACAGTTTGGCCTGAAATTAGTATGTATCTCTGGTTACATAATTGAAATGTAATTGGGTTTTATAAAGAGATGATAAGGTATTCTTTAATGGATGTTCATTCCTCAACTGTGTATAATACATAAAATAATCTCAAAATGGTTAGTGAGCCTGACAATCTTATGGTTTATGCTAGCTCAGTGAAGCAAATCCTATCCTATGGTTTCATTTTCTCCAAAAATGGCCAGCCAGCTATATATAGTTATTTTGGTACTTTTCTGAGCTTAAACACTAAATTTGACTTGGTATACTTTCTCTCTCTCTCTTTTTAAGAATGCTAAGTGGTTAAAATTGAAAAATATGTTGATATCAAGTTGAATGATATGTAATTTCAGCACTACTCAATAATGTTTTGAAAAACAGAGCAAGGAGATAATGGTTAGGCCTGACGTAGATTAACATATGGAAATTGGAGGTTGCCATTGTTTCTGTTACAAAATGTTGCCAGCGTAATTTGTAGTAATACAAGTTTGGCTACAAATTAAGAATGGCTAACACCAACTACAGTGTCTTTGCATTGTCTCAGTTCAATTTTGAGTGTGACCTATAACTATAAAATCTGTTCTACATGTTTATTTACTTAAAAATATAGTTTATAGTTTTTAATAACTATTATGTGCCAGGCAGTATGCTAGGAATACCAAAGATGATTATAATTTATAATTTACTGGGAACAAAGCAAAGTAATTGATGATTAGGAAGCAATAATACAGTTGTTTCAATGAGAATTTTTACTAAATGCAGTTGGAGCATAAAAGAACCATTTAATCTGCCCAGGAAGCAGTGGGAGCATAAAAGAACCATTTAATCTGCCCAGGAGGCTAGGGGTAAGCTTGATAGGAGTTACCGTTTAAGGTACTATTTGAAGGATGAATAGTTTTGGAGGTTATAGATAAGGGCCATGTGCAAGAGAGAATAGCACATGTAAAGGCACAAAAGCAGGAAGGAATTCAAATTAGTTCAGTGTTTCAGGAATGTAGTGTATGAAAGGCCGTGACAGTGTTAAGAGTTGAAGCAAACTAAATTATCTACAATAGAATGTTTTATTTATTATAAAAATATGGAACAACTGTGTATAGTGATTAGGGGAAGTAAAAAGAAAAATATATAATACACATTCTATGTTGGTTAAGGTCGATTGGGGCTAGATTTTTGGAGAATTTGTTCATGCATTGGTATTGCCTCTTTAGTGAAATTCTAAAGTCAGTGAGAGAGGAAAAATTATCACAATTACTTTGGAATATTTTTTACCCCTAAGGTATAGTATGCATGGTTTTGCATATGAGTAGTTTATAATAAAATGATCTTTCAGTTGCAAGTAACAAAAAATGAAAATTAGGCTTAAAACAGTGGGTTTTTACCCTGACCATGCCAGTAGAATCACCTGAGGTGCTTTTAAGGGTGTAGTGGCTCACGCCTGTAATCTCAGCACTTTGGGAGGCTGGTGGGGAAGGATTGCTTGAGGCTAAGTTCGAGACCAGCCTGGGCAACTTAGCAAGACCTTGTCTATACAAAAAAATAAATTAACCAGGTGTAGTGGCATGCATCTGTAACTCTTAACTACTTGGGAGACTGAGGCAGGAAGATTGCTTGAACCCAGGAGATCGAGGCTGCAGTAAGCCTTGATCCTGCTACTGCACTCCAGCCTGGGCTGGAGAGACCCTGTCTCTTAAAAAAAAAAAAAGAAAAAGAAAAGAAATGCCGATGCCCAGACTCTGACCTTTCTTTGAGGCTCTGATTTATTTGGCCTGTATGGTAGGGAGAGGGACTGAACACAGGTGTATTTTAGGGTTTTCAAAATGAAAATATCCAAACATAGGACTTGGTTGCTTAATTATAACATTAATAAATGTATTAACCTGAAGTTAATTTTGCAAGTTACTGTCTATAAGCAGTTTTTCTTTTAAATAACTGGGATATACAATATGTAAATTTGTTAATGTAAAGATAGAGGTGCTAAGAAAACTGAAAGCTGGAATGCTAAAATTGCTAATAGCTTGTGATAATGCATCAGGCTCAGTTGGCCATCATTGCATAATACCTAGAAAAAAAAAAACCAGTATGTGAAACAAAGTTTAAGAGTAAAAGAAAAGCTTCTAGCGACTGAGATGTTTGAAAGAGTCATCTTTGGATCAAGATCATCTATGGATCTAAATGAAATGAGAGATCTTGGAATTAGAGCTACTTTAAAGGTACCTCAAAGTTAAAAGGTTATTCTTGTCTTCCATTTCCATGTAAAACTGAGATTAACAGTAATTAGATTTTATGTGAAGATAAAACTATAATCTTCATTAATTTGGATAAGTGAAGACCAACACTGAATTGGGATGGAGTGATGGGTCTTTGACATTGAGCTAAGTAATTTCTTCCTATATCAGAGCATTACAATTAAAAAGTATTCCACCATAAATAATTTAAGACTATATATTAAATACAGATTGGCACAGATTATAAATTTTAGGCCAGTTTCAGTAGAGAAAATTTTAGTAATTTTCAACTACTTGAAAAGGGTCATCATGTTTTCTAAAATGCGGCAGTCTTTTATTGTTATTTTTAGAGACTTAAAAGTTTCTGGTATACACAGCTCCTTTGCTTGGTAATGGCACAATAACTACACATTTAATAGTTTAATGCATTTAATAGACAAGGATGGAAGTCTAAAATGCCATCTATGTGGTTAGTGAACTCATTTTAAGCAGCCCATGACTGACTTATCCATACTTATATTTCATCAGCACCTTTACGCAGCAACACTTAATAAATGTTCATCAAATTAATAATAATTCAAACAAGCTTAATATTACAAAATATTCCATGTTTTATTAAAGAGTTAGAACATGGAATATCTATGACCTCTTGCCACAACTGTATTTTAACTTTGCTATCTCATGTGGAACAGTCAGTACTAGTTGTGGTAGCAGTTGCTTTTATTGCTAGTTCTCCTTCACATTTCTAGCTGTTTCTAAGTGAAAATAGAGGTACCATGATGTTTCTGTAGTTTATTTACAAGAAAGGAGGATACATATAGCCTATCAAACTATTTTCTTGGCTTAATTTTTCCAGACAAGAGATGGCAAAACTATAGAGTACAATAATCTATATTTTCAATAGTAAAAAAATTCTTGCTTTCTCTAAAGCATGGCTAATTTGATAGCTGTATTATTTCTTTTGATTTTTAATGTTTTTTTTTTTAACCAAAATGTTAAATTATGCTTCCATTTTGGCTAATGCATTATATAAGACTATTTACATTCAAAGTGCAGTTTTTTTGTACAGTTATGGGAAGGTGACCGTGGTATCCTTTAATTTTTGTCAATTAATTTTTTTCTTTCTTAAAGTGTCAATTTTTTTCTTTCTTAACTTAAAGGCATTGGTTATAAATTCAAAGAGCTTGAAAAGATTGAAGAGGGCCAAACACTGATGATTTGTGGAAAAGAAATAGAAGTCATGGGTGTAATCTCTCCAGATGACTTCAGCAGTGGCAGGTGTTTTCAGCTTGGAGGAGGAAGTACTGCTATCTCGCGTTCTTCTCAGGTTGCCAGGAAATGTTTCTCTAACCCTTTCAAAAGTGTTTGTAAACCAAGTTCAAAGGAAAATAGACAGAATGATTTCCAAAATTGCAAACCACGCCATGACCCATATATGCCAAGTAAGATTTTAAAAATAATTTGAATTTTCTGTTTTTACTGTCAAAATGTTTTTTGTGTGTGAATTTGAAGTTTAAATTTTGTTTTAAAAGTTGTAGGTGAAAGTATACATTATTCTTGAGATATATAATCTGACATAAGAGATAATGTTGAAGTCAAATAACAATATAGTTTGGGAATTATTTCATATGTAAATGAATAATTCCAAGAATACAGTAATAAAAATACTGTACATGTGTTGAAGGAAACATATCTAAATTGTATGTGTATAATTTTGAATAAAATCTGACTTTTTAGTAAGGAGAGAAATTAGTAAATGTATTAATCTGGACTATGATTATACTTCTAATTTGAGGACTGTATGCCTTGATCACAAGCATTAGTGTATAAAAATATTGAATGGTAAGATTTCATGCAAAGTCCAAATTTTACTAGTGAAAGTTCCATTCAATCAGTTAATTTTCACACTGATGAATGCAATTTTAAAAATCACGTTAAAAAAAAAGAAACCTAGATTGTATCTGATTGTTCTTTTGACTGTTCACTCAGCAGGTATTTCTTGATTGCCTTTTATGGGTTGGGCCTAAAGATAAAACTGTCATCACAGAGCTTCTCATTTGGTGAGGGGAAGGACAAGTAATCCGAATCAAAGTATAGTGTAGTAGATGTGAAAGTTGAGACATAGAGGTGACTTCTTTCCTCACAACAGCAAGTATATAAAGTAATGATTATTTTTCCCCATTGCAAGTATTATGGAAACATAAGTTTTGAAGTAAAGAGGCCTTTGAGATCATTTAGATTCGTCTCTTCACTTTGCATTGGAGAAAACTGAGGCCCAGGAAGATGAACCGACTTACCTAAATACAAATAATCAACGGCATTATTGGGACAAAACCCCACAATTAAAAATTCTTAGTTCTATATTAGCTTATCCCAAAGACTTAGTTGAAATACAGGCAGTGGAAGCTGATGCAGCTGAATTTTCTCTTTTTGTCCAAATATTTTGTCTGTCCCACCAGCTCTTTTAACAATCCCCCTCCTCTTTATTCTCCTTTCTCTTTGTACTTTTACTATTACACAATACAGGGCTGTGGGGAACTGAAAAGAATACTGTGCTTATTCAGAGATCTGAGTAAGAATCATGGTTTTGCCACTGAACTAACTGGTTCTTTGACCTCTTGGGGGTAGTCACTAACCTTCCTAATGTTTTGCCTACTCATGTGTAAAACGTGGGTCCTAATAACCACCATAGAGATTTAGAGTGTGTAGTATATACTCTTTCCAGGAAATACTTGTTGAGTGAGTGAATGAAACATTTTATTGTGGCATTTATGTGTTGTGTGTATGTGATGTAAATGTATATATATCTGTGTACATGTGAATTTTATATATATATGTGTGTGTGTGTGTGTGTGTGTGTGTAAAAGCACTTCGGGTAAATAGTAAATGGTTAATTATTCTCATGTATTTATCTTAGCCAAGGATAGAATTAGGTTGTAGACTTTAATGCCTCAGACATGTTGTTAATATTAAATGATCATCTTCATCATTGTGAAGATAAAGAAACATCTTAAAATTTGAACTAGTGTTCTATTATTTTGACTGTTTAGGTTTCTCTTTCTTGAAGATGGGCCTTTTATTAGGTGATTTATAATCCTGTAGTCCTTTTTGCTTGGGCAGTATGTGATTTTTCACCTCTATCTTCTCTTTTTCCTTGTTGTCCTTTTTAAAAGATAGAAAAATAATGGGGCCATTTCTTGACTGGAAATCCACAAGGAGCACACTCTTACTTTGCTACAGTGATATAGAGGAAAGCCAAGGACTACATTTCCCATTTTTACTTCCTAGTCTCCTACCTAACAGGAATTGACCTCAAAGATGAAAGTTCATTTCAGTTACTCAGAAACCTAGGAAGATCCACAGAAAACTTACCCTCTGGGTATTTGTTAATGGTAAACATGACTAAACTCTTATTCCTGTGACAGTATAGTTCCACACTGATGAATATTTACATAGTCTACTGGAATCTATTTCTTTTTATCTCCTCTTCTCATCTCCTCATTCTTTTTTCTTTTTTTATCTAATTCAATTTTTATAAACATGATGTAGGCATGCAAATATATCCCCAAAATAATTTTGGTGGGTTTATTATCTAATTTCAGATTTATCAATTGAGACCTGCCTTCTAGTTATATTTGATTTTGCCTTTTTGGGTGATATTTTAGTAAATCTTTTAAATTGTGTTAGCATAGTTTTGAAGAATTACATTGTTATTCTATGATGACTTCATGCTGCTTTAAAGAGGTTCATGAGGCTGGGTGCAGTGGCTCATGCCTTTAATCCCAGCACTTTGGGAGGCTGAGGTGGGCAGATCACTTGAGGTCAGGAGTTTGTGACCAGCCTGGCTAACATGGTGAAACCTTGCCTCTGTTAAAAATACAAAAATTAGCCGGGTGTGGTGGCGCGAACCTGTAATCCCAGGTACTTGGGAGGCTGAGGCACGAGAATTGCTTGAACCTGGGAGGCGGAGGTTGCAGTGAGCTGAGATCACACCACTGCACTCCACCCTGGGCAACAGTGATACTCTGTCCCCAGGAAAAAAAGCTTTATGAACTTGACATTTATGAATGTAGTAATTAACTTCAAGCAAATAATGGTGGCTAAGTCAATGGAGAATGTATCATTTTTTCTCAGTTCTAATTAATAGGAGTAATGATCATTGTTAGTGTGTTTAGGACTGAAAAGATAGAAAGCCTGTATGTTAAATTTGGGGAGACTTTTTAGAATGAGAAGCTGTGAACATTGGCAAATGCATCTTGGCAAAATTCCAACCTGTGCTTTCAGTTGGAAATAGTTCTCTTTGCTCTGAATACTCAACTATTCAATGTTGTGGCTTATTGAATTCCTTACTAGACAATAGTGAATTTCATTGCTTTCGAAGCACTTTTGGGTATATGAAGTTTGGAAGGCTCTTCGTAATTCTTTGCATGAAATCGTTCATCAGTAAGGCATGAGATTTTCTTTTTAAATTTTGTGCCCTTGGGTAACATTACTGTGACTAAATTTTGGACTTTTTTGGCCACAAATGATGGCAAACATTTCTATCTTAGGGTAATGAAAACAAGATAATGTTGGTTGCTGAAAAAGTGAAATTACAATACTTGTACTTTTACCATTTTTTAAGATTCCCTCGTTATGCCACGACCAGATAAGAATCACCAGTGGGTATTCAATAAGAACTGTTTCCCTCTTGTGGATGTAGTGATTGATCCTTACCTTGTATATCATCTTCGACCACATCAGAAAGAAGGAATCATATTCCTTTATGAATGTGTAATGGGAATGAGGTAGGAAAATAAATCATTTGTTTAATCTAATCTGAATTTTGATTTAACCTGTAACACAATAATGGTTTTCTAAGAAGATCCTGATATAATGAGTCCTGAGGGTACACTATGAATTTCAATTGGTAGGAAAGGTGAATAGTGCTTACTGTGTGCATTTATTCCAAAAGTGGTTCTTGATAGATGCCACGTGCCAAACATACTGCTAGGAGGTGGGCATATGGGAATCAGGACCACGGTCCTTACTTTTAAGTGGCTTTTAAAGTATTTGAGTAAACAGATAAATGCAATTGACCTTAATGTGGTATAATAAAAGCTCACCGACTGCCAGTATGGTAAAGGGTCATAAGAGCAAGTGAAAGAGGCTTTTAATTCTGGTTATAAGATTTTTTTTTTTTTGGAGACGGAGTCTTACTATGTTGCCCAGACTGGAGTGCAATGGCGTTATCTTGGCTCACTGCAATCTCCATCTCCCAAGTTCAAGTGATTCTTGCGTCTCAGCCTCCTGAGTAGCTAGGATTACAGGCGTGCTCCACCATGCCTGGCTAATTTTTGTATTTTTAGTAGAGACGGGGTTTCACCATGTTGGCCAGGCTGGTCTTGAACTCTGGACCTCAAGAGATCCACCCACCTCAGCTTCCCAAAGTGCTAGGATTACAGGCATGAGCCACTGCACCTGGTTATGAGAATTTTGGAAAAAGATTTTCTTCTGTCTCTACATCTGAAAATAGAAAAAAGTTTCTTCTTCCCTTTTGCATTTTCTGATTAAAGAATAGTAGTATCTTAAAGATATTTTAGAGGACACAAAAAAACAGGAGAAAAAAAGAATCAAAGGCCCCTGCTAACATTTCTTCCAGTCTTTTTTGTTTATTTGTTTTGGTTTTGTTTTGCCTTGTTTTTAAATGCCAAGACCCTTGATTTTAAAATTTGTCCTTTAAAGGTAGTTGGAAATGAAATTCTCCCCAACTCTAAGAGCTCCTTGAATGATGACAAGTTAAGGGAATACTGTCTTCCAGAAACTGTTAACTAGACTCATATTTCCTCCCAAATCTGCTTTTTCTTTCAAAGGTCTTATCTCAGTTGGTCTGTGAATCATCTTTGATTTCTTCTCTCTCACATTCTGAATCTAGTCAAACCTGAACTTTTAATTATTTTAACCTCCTAAATATTGTTTCCTAATCTTTTCTGTCATTCCACTGCAGCATCTCTAGTAACCGATGTCATAAAAATATCATATTTTATCTAGACTATTGCAATGGCTTCTAACCTGTATATTTGCTTCTGATGCTTCTCAAATGTATTCTACTTAAAGCCACCATCCTGAGTTTTCTGAAAAACAGTTCTGAACATGGCATTCCCTTATTTAAAATCATTCAGAGACTCTCAGAACTTAGAACAGTGTTTCCCAAACTGTGATCCCTACTCCACTGGCAGTATATGGGACCATTTTGAGGTGGCAAGTGGACAAGCCTTTAAAAAAATTTGAATAGTAGCATATTTAGTTAATTATTAGAAAAATAGGCTGGGCATGGTGGCTTACACCTGTAATCCCAGCATTTTCGGAGGCCAAGGCAGGTGGATCACTTGAGGTCAGGAGTTCAAGACTAGCCTGGCCAACATGGTGAAATCCCGTCTCTACTAAAAATACAAAAATTAGCTGGGTGTGGTGGCAGGCACCTATAATCCTAGCTACTCAGGAGGCTGAGGCAGGAGAATCACTTGAATCCAGGAGGCGGAGGTTGCAGTGAGCCAAGATAGCGCCACTGCACTCCAGCCTGGATGACAGAGCAAGACTCCGTCTGGAGAGAAAAAAAAAAAAAAAGAAAAATAGCACATTAAACTTTTGGTTTCACAGATAAATTATGCTTAGAAAGAGTTTTCTTTTCAAATTTAAGTTAAAATGATTTGAAGAAAAATAATAAATAACATATAGTATCACAGATATGACAACAAATCGTGATGGTAGTCATGAAATACTGGTGTTTGGGAGATGCTGATATATAAGATACAGTCTAAACTCTCAAGGATAAGTATCCTCATCTTTTGTCTTCTACCTGCCGTGGTAGCTTCATATTTTTCAGTTCAAGCTCCAACTATATTCAGCTGCCTAATTAGTGTAGTAATTATTTACCCTTTACAATTTTGCTCAAGGTACATCTCCATAAAGGCTTCCTGTTTGCTCCCTTCTCTTTATCATGAAAGGATGAATCTGGATTTTCTCTTTGCTATTCACTGTATCTCATTGGGCTGACATTTGGTCCTTTGTTGCCAAAGTATTGATCTAAAACAGCCACCTAAATAGTAGCTGTAATTTATGTTGGTAATTTTTTTCTCTATACCTTGAAATGGAACACATATATAAAATTGCATATTGGTTCTTAATTTCTACTAAGAAGAAATACAATTAACTGACAAACTGCAGTTGACTCTTGAACAACTCAGGAGTTAGGGGTGCTGACCCACTGTGTAGTCAAAAATCTGCATATAACTTTTGCAGAAACTTAACTAATAAACTACCGTTGACTGGAAGCCTTACTGATAACATAAACACTCAATTTACACATAATTTCATATATGTATTATATACTGTATTTTTACAAGAAAGCCAGAAAAAAGAAAGCATGAAGAAAACCATAAGGAAGAGAAAATGTATTTACTATTCATTAAGAGGAAATGGATCATCATAAAGGTCTTCATCCTTATCATGTTGAGTAGGCTGAGGAAGAGGAGGAAGAGGAAGGGTTGGTTTGGTTGTCTCAGGAGTGGCAGAGGTGGCGGAAGAGGTGGAGGAGATAGAAGGGAGGCAAGAGAGGTAGGCACACTCATTTATAACATTTATTGAAAAAAACCCATATATAAGTGGACTTTCACAGTTCCAACCCTTCTTGTTCAGTGGTCAACTGTATACTTATGTATTTTTGTAATATCCTTAATTCCCTTGGACTTTCTTAACTTTAAAAATATAAAACATACACTTCTAAGGTCTTTAAAAATATAAAGTGGCATAAAAATACATGGTCTTACTAATAATATCTCTAATAACATTTAATTTTAAATTACATAACTTAGTAGGTCTGTAGGATAACAACTTTTACTAAATTATGTGTATTATATCAAGTGTTTAGTGTTTAATTTTTTTATGATGCAGGGAGCTATTTTTGTTGAGGACTTCATTTACTGACAGAATCATAAAATACAGCTCAGTAGATCTTGCTGATTAAATATAATACAACAATATATTTTAAACTGTTTTGATATCTGAAACCAATAAAAATCACTTAACTCTTAGTGATGAGAAACACAGTTATCGTTAAATTATCCATATGCAGATATAAAATTGGAATTCATTTCCAGCCTCTAAATATGTACATGTAATAGTAGCAGATGATTTAGATTCAAGTCTCTAATTTCAGATTTATGTTTTGGTAATTTAGTTGACAATATGTAATGGATATAATTATCAAAGATGCAAAAGATGTGTTGTAAATCAGCTAATGAAGTACTAAAAGTCTTCAGTGTCATTACAAAATATCAGTTTCTGGTTCTTGATGATTTTAAGAGCATAAAATATTTTTCTATTGTGATTAAAGGAAGTAAAATTTTTTCTAACAGAATGAATGGCAGTTGTGGAGCTATTCTTGCTGATGAAATGGGTTTAGGGAAGACATTGCAATGTATTTCGCTCATCTGGACCCTGCAGTGTCAGGGACCCTATGGAGGCAAGCCAGTAATAAAGAAGACACTAATTGTCACACCTGGAAGCTTGGTGAATAATTGGAAGAAAGAATTTCAAAAATGGCTAGGAAGTGAAAGGATCAAGATATTTACTGTTGATCAGGTAAGAAACTTAAAAGTTTAGCCTTAGTCATTTAAAAAAAATCTAGTTTTTCAAATCAGTAATTCAGTTTTTACTTGTTAACTCCCTAACCCTTTTGCACAAAAATGGAGTCTTAGCTTACATTTTGGTTTTGAGTTGTTATGGACTGAATGTTTGTGTCCCCCAGATTCATATGTTGAAACCCTAACTTTCAATATAGCAGTATTAGGAGGTGGGCTTGGGAGGTAATTAGGTTTAAATGAGGTCGTGAGGGTAGAGCCACGTGATGAGATTAGTGCCTCCGTAACCAGAGCAAGAGACACCAGAACTTCCTTTCTCTACCACGTGAGGATACAGTAAAAAGCATTCTTCTGCAAGCCAGGAAGAGGGCTCTCACCAGAAGCCAACCATGCTAGCACCCTGATCTTAGACCTTCCACCAGAACTGTGAGAAATAAATGTCTGTTGTTTAAGCCACCCAATCTATGGTATTTTGTTTATAGCAGCCTCAGTTGACTAAGACAGAAAGAGTTAACACATTCCAATTCTTAGTAAGTGACTGTCAGGAATAGGCTGCTTAAATTTGATTTCATATAGTTTCTGTTCCTGATTTTTAAAATACTATCTTTTTTCCTCAGGACCACAAAGTTGAAGAATTCATCAAGTCTATATTTTATTCTGTTCTTATTATCAGTTATGAAATGTTACTTCGTTCCCTGGATCAAATTAAGAATATAAAATTTGATCTTCTAATCTGTGACGAGGGGCATCGTTTGAAGAACAGTGCCATTAAGACAACTACAGCCCTCATTAGCCTTTCTTGTGAGAAAAGAATAATTCTAACTGGTCAGTATTCAGTTTGGGGAAGATATTTTGGAATTTTTGCCTAGTGAACATACAGACTTGTACTATAATGCTTAACATTCAAATAACTGGTGGTGTTGGATGGAATTTATACTAATAAACCTGTGTTAATGAACTCTTGGTAGGATTCTGAATCTTCAAATCCATGTGTAATTTTCTGTAGCCCAGACTTTGGAGTTTTTTAGGAATAAACACAATGATATCATGATAAGGAATTTAGGAGATCAGACTGGATTGCTTGTGCTTGGTTCCCGAGTCTGACATAGCTGTACAACTTGGAGCAAATTATTTAGTGTCTCTGTGCCTCAGTTTTTTTAAATCTCTAAAATAGGAATGATAATACCATCTAACTTTGTAGAGTTCTCATGAGGGTCAGAGGAGTTAATCAATGTAAAGTTCTTGGGAAACTACCTGACACGTGGTAAGTGTTTAATATAAATATCAGTTATTTTTATATGTATATGCTACATATGCATGGTTTATTGTTGGACAGAGCTTCTGGACCCAACTGTCTGGAAAGGTGGAATGGATGGTAAATACGAGAATCTTCTTCTACCTTTTTATTTAAGGCCTAGACTGGAGTATGATCTAAGTAGCTCAATGTAGCTTTTCTCCCATATCTCATCTTGGTCTTGTATGGCCCTTCCACTTCGCCGTTGTGTCAGCAGAATGAAGAAGAGAATTGTATTCATTACTAATATTTACAATTCCCCTATTTTCTACTTGGGGCTTCATTTTCCCTACCATCTTCAGCCCTTTTGGAAGGAATGGTCAGGATATGATTATTCTTACTGTGTCATCGTCATTTTTTCCTTCATGTGTTGTTTATGCATGTCACAGCTCTCTGAAGTTAAATGAAGAGAGAGAAGGAGTATGACCAAAAACTTGTACCTCCTTCCTATACCGATAGGGTGGAAATATGCCCCAGAACAACAGAGAGGAGAAAACTCCTCCTCTTCTGTTCTTACTGTGTTGGGGTGGGGAAGACTATCCACCTTTAAGAAATTCCTCATGATTTGACTTCCAATTTGTATAGGAGGATTGTATTAACCATTATCAAAAGCGATTTTTAAAATGATCTGTACTTTAAAAAAATGATTTTGGGAAATGCTAAATGACCTTTTTATTTTTTGAATTTAATCACGATGATAAAGACAAAAGGACTAGGGTCAAATTTCATAGTTATACCCCCAAGATTTTCTGGTTGCCCAATGAATGTTTGTCAATAATAGTGAAGTGGAAACCAAAGAATAGGAAAACTAGTGTTGAATATTTATAAAATGCCATTTTTAAAGGAAAAAATGAGTCAGGGAAATGGGAACCATACTCTGAATGATTTTCATATCTTTGGCTGTTTGAGAAGCTGAGTGGATTCGTTATACTTGATTTCCAGTGCTGCAGTTCAGATTTCTTTACTGGCCTTTGATCTTGAGATCACTGGAGCCAGAAAAGTAATGAAAAAAAAAAATGAGTTAGCTGAATTTAGTAACACTGAGTTAGAAGAGAAAAAGACTGTTTCTTCTTACTGCTTAAGATGGGGGTCAGTATTGCTTATTTAAAGAATAGTTGCAGATATAAAGTAAAAATGTTTAGCACTAGAAGGGAGGAGAAAAAGAAATAAAAAAGAAGAGTGAGAAATAAAATATACTGAAAAGTACTGAAGATAAGAAATAAAAGTAGTTCCCTTCCTCACTTGAAAATCATAATTTTCTGTAGCAAAAATATATAATTTTATTGATATTCTCAATGATAAGCAAATACTAATTTAACTAACATTCCAAATTAAATTTAATCTGCAGTAGAAAATTGATCTAGGATTTCATTCAACAAGAATGTCTTGATAGCAACCAGTGACATTGTTTCATTTGAGGCATTAGTATTGTCCTCTGTATCCTTTGTCAATCTTAGCTTGTTTCTGTTTTGCTGTCCTTATCACTCTTATCCCCTGAGCTATGAATTTAGGTAAAAACTAGCCCTAACTAACCTTTTTGATTTAGAAATACTCATAGTTGGTTTCTGTATTCTTAGAATTGCCTGAATGAAGTCTTTGCTTTTATGGGCAGGACGTTTTACCCCAAGATGATTTGTTCCTTATTATGAAAGTACATGTTTGTATAGGAGTATGTACAGTGATATATACATGATAGGTGCTCAATAACTAAGAATCAAATGAAAATAATTTTGATTTTGTTTCCTCATATTATCTAGCCCAGTGCTGTGGAGTTAATATTTACTGGAAAATGGTTAGGATTCAGTTTGATTGATAGAGGGGTATTAGTCTTGTAGCACTGCCATAGCAAAAGACCACAGACTAAACAACAGACATTTATTTTCTCACAGTTCTCGAGACTGGAAGTCCAAGATCAAGATGTCAGCAGGTTTGGTTTCTATTGAGATCTCCCTGCTTGGCTTGCAGAGAGCTGCCTTCTCCCTATGTCCTCATGTACTCTATCCTCTCTGCAAATGTATTCGTGGAGTATGTCTCTCTCTTCTTAGAAGGATACCAGTCATATTGGATTAGGGCCCCATCCTTAGGACCTCATTTAACCTTAACTGCCTTCTTAAAGTTCCTATCTCCAAAAACAGTCACATTGGGGGTTAGAGCTTCAACATAGGAATTTTAGGGAGATACAGTTCAGCCCACAATTAAGAGCTGAATGATTATTATAAGATCTTCAATGCCCTTTCATTATATCATAGAAAAGATAAATCTGAGATTAATTCTTTACTGTTATAAATAATGTGATGAATATCTGCAAGCATATACTCTTTGTGTATAGATTCCTAGAAGTGGGCTTATAGGATTAAAAGGAAAAATATAAATGTGTATAAAAAGCTCTCAGAGCTTTCTATGGAGGTTACAGGAGGATATAGGTGTAGGTTATTGACAGTGTTGGGTTGGGTGGTAGATTTATTTCTTTTTAAAAAAAAACAAACCAAAAAACAAAGAAAAAGCTTTTTTTTTGTAGGGATAGGGTGGAGGTAGGGAAAAGAAAGAGTCCTTTCATTTTCTCAGAAGTTTCTTTCCCATACTCTTGAAAATAGTCTTAGTAAGTACACCAACTTGACTTGAAAATCTTTAGTTTTTTCTTTTTTTCTTCTACAGGTTTTACCTAGTCTAGAATTAGAGCACTGAAATAGCAAATGGGGGTCTAAATTACCACTAGAAAGCAATGTGACAAACTCTTACAATGATGCTATACTATACTATTGGTTCTCTCTTGTAGCCATATTCCCCTTCTCATCTTTTTCCCCCCTTCCTTACTCTTTTTCCTTCTTCTTTTCTGCCCTAAATCCTTTTTCCTATTCCCTTCTTGTGTTCTGCTTTTCTTCTTTTGTCCAGTTTTGCTCTTGCCTCTTCCCTTTGTATATCAGTTGGGATGATTTCAGATGCTGGTAACAGATGATCTGAATCAGATGTGCTTATTCCCCCATATAACTGGAAGTCTAAAGGTAGGCCAGGCTACAACAACCCAATGTCATCAAGGATTCTGGTTATGTCTTCTGCTCTGCCATATTTGGTGTTGGCTTCATCCTCAGGCTGGTAGCAAGTGACTGCAGCAGTTCCAGACATCACAGCTAGATGTGATGATATCCAAAGGAGAACAGGACTGGCTCTTGTTGTTTCTCTGTGTTTAAGAGGGACTTTCCTCAAAGCCCCTCTGTGATGACTTCTCATGTCTCATTGGCCAGGATGAGTCACATGCTACTGATGGAACTTCTTGGTGCCCTTTCTAGCTCTCCTTTTCTGGGCTGTTGTATCCATCCTTTAGCTGCTGGTACTATTGATTAAACAACTTAGAACCCCTTCCTTTTCTGGAGAATTATCTTTGATTGAATGAGAGCTGTATTCTCCTCTATAGTTTGCAATCAACGACTGACTGATTTAGGGGTAAGCAGCAAATGGCAGCTCCCTTGCCTTAGAGTGATTTCAGGACCAACGTTATGGTGCAGTTTATGCTCTAGAGCTCCCTGTAATTTAGCTCAAGCTAAATTGTAGCTGAGGCCATTCTTGCTTAGTTTCTTCCCCTACCATTTTCTGATTCCATTTTTCCCTTTCTCCTGAGAGCTCTCCCTCTGTAAATCACGTGCAAACAAATCACTGTCTTAGGCTCTGCTTCCAGTGAACGCAGTATGAGATAAGAACCCTTGTGTATGTCAGTCATTTGCAAAGGAGGGGACAGAATTACTATGATTGACTTAATCATTTGGGGTTTGATGAATGTCTGAAAGCCAACCACAGTGATCCTTCTACCGTTCTTTCTCGTCTTTCCTATACTCCCCAATCTTTGTCATCATCATGCATATTCTTTTAGAGGCTTAACTGAATATATACCAACATAAATGTATTTTTCCCAACTCTTTCAATGATGTGTCTAAAAATTTAAAACTGACTAGATGTGTTAAATTTAAAAAAATTAGCAATTGCTGGTCCAACCTGGGGGTGGGGAGGACCCATTAAGTTTTAGGGAGGTGATTATTAAATTCCTTGACATTAAAAAAGTTATGTCATCTATCTTAATGAAATAAATGCATTTTTATTTACTTTTCACATTATTTATATCTTTGGACAGCATTTTCTAATCTCTTATTTGAAAGCCATCTGATATTACATTGTTTGTGCTGATTTATATGTTCTTTTGGCACTATTATAATTATTGAAACATGCTAATGTTTCTTTGAAAATTAGCCAAAAGCTATTGCATACTATATGTAATATATAGAAGGTATATGAATCCATTACAGTCTGTATTAACCCTTTGGATGGTGAAGATCTTAATTTGATCTGATAACTTTGAAAGGTAGTAATAATAGGTGCCATTCAATGAGTGTCTACTGAGTGTCAGGCATTTTGCTGGGTACTTCATATCCATTGTCTCTACTTTTCATTATAATTATTCTGGGAATTTATTATCTTCATACGTTTATAAATGAACAAAAATCCTGAGTTTAAAGGACTTAAGCAGTTTGTCCAAAGTCACACAGCTATAATAACAGTAAAGTTACTAAAGTTATAGAACATTTATTATGCTGTAGGCACCATTCAAAGTATATTATATGGATTGACTACTTTGATCCTCACAACCCTAGGAACGACTGTTATTATCTGCATTTTACAGAAAATAAACTGGTGTAAATAACTTTCTCAGGGTCACTCAAGGGAGTAAGTGATGCAGGTAGGATTTGAACCTAAGCAGTCAGACTCCACTGAGCCTGCACTCAGTCTCTATGCTATACTACTATGTAAGAACTTAGTATGCAATTAAAACCAGAGTTAAAAGTTTATGTGGTGATTAATATGTTTTAACTTGCTTTGACTGCTCTTTCTTAGTTTTAGGCAATTTGCTTGTATTTATTCCTTTTAGGGAATAAATTTCTCCAAACTTCCATTGTGGTTTTGCTATAAACCTGAGATTGTGATTGTAAAACACAAACTTGACCTTTTCCTCATTTTTGTCTCTCTTTAGGTACTCCAATTCAGAATGATCTGCAGGAATTTTTTGCATTAATTGATTTTGTAAATCCAGGAATATTAGGCTCTTTGTCATCTTATAGGAAAATATATGAAGAACCCATCATTTTATCGAGAGAACCTTCTGCTTCTGAGGTATAATTTACTCTAATAAATAGGTTTTTAAAAAGCCATATGTCTGAGGAAATCATCCATAACTTCGTATTATTTTGATTTAGAAAAATCAATAGTGTGAACTCTTTATTTTTCTCCACAATCCTTCGTTTCTTGCATTCCTTATTTTAGAATATGACATCACTTGTCTAAAATTCATGAATAGGAACTTCACAAAGAATTATGACAATAAACATATAAAAATGTTCATCTTTACTAGTTTTGAAAAAAGTAGAACAAAATAACCAAAGTGACTTTTGTACTTTTCTATTGGTGTGTGTTTGTTTATTTAGAGATGGTGTCACTCTGCGTTGCCCAGTCTGGCCTTGAACTCCTGGAGTATCCTTTTGCCTCAGCCTCCCGAGTAGCTGGGACTGCAGGTGTATACCACCTCCCCAACTTGGATTTGCTAGTAGTAGCAAGTGTAGACAAGAGTCTCCTATTTGGAATGTAAATTGTTGGTTGGAATGTACATTGGCACAACTTGGGGAAAGTTTGGCAATGTATATCAAAAGCATTAAAATTGTGTATATCTTGTGGCCTGGCAATACTCCTTTTATGAATTTATTATTAAAAAAATAGTACATTTATTTAAAAACTTAGCTGGCTGGGTGTGGTGGCTCATTCCTGTAATCCCAGCACTTTGGGAGGCTGAGGCGGGTGGATCACTAGGTCAAGAGATCGAGACCATCCTGGCCAACATGGTGAAACCCCGTCTCTACTAAAAATACAAAAATTAGCTGGGCATGGTGGCACATGCCTGTAGTCCCACCTACTCAGGAGAATCACTTGAACCCGGGAGGCAGAGGTTGCAGTGAGCTGAGATCATGCCACTGCACTTTAGCCTGGTGACAGAGTGAAACTCCATCTCAAAAAAAAAAAACAAAACTAAAAAACTAAAAACTTAGCTGTAAGGTATAGGGTGACCTTATGTCTACCAAAAAAAAAAAAAAAAAAAAAAAAAAATCAGCCAGGTGTGGTGGCATGTACCTGTGGTACCAGCTACTTGGGAGGCTGAGGTGGGAGGATTGCTTGAGCCTGGGAGGTGGAGGTTGTAGTGAGCTGAGATCACATCACTGCACTCCAGCCCTGGGCGACAGAGTGAGACTCTGTTTCAAAAAAATAAAACGAAATAAAAACTTAGCTGTAAGGGTAAAAAATTAGAAACTGGCTGGGCACAGTGGCTCATGCCTGTAATCCCAGCACTTTGGGAGGCTGAGGCAGGTGGATCACTTGATGTCAGGAGTTTAAGATCAGCCTGGCCAACATGGTGAAACCCCGTCTTTACTAAAAATATAAAAATTAGCCAGATGTAGTGGTGTGTGCCTGTAATCCCAGCTACTCAGGAGGCTGAGGCAGGAGGTTCCCTTGAACCTGGGAGGTGGAGGTTGCAGTGAGCCGAGATCGTGCCACTGCACTCCAGCCTGGGTGATAGAGCAGGACTCCGTCTCAAAAACAACAACAACAAACAAAGAAGCAAACTAAAGGAAACACAAATGGGAAACAAACATTTTTAAAGGTAGGACAATGGTTAAATTATGGTCTACGTGTTGTATACAGACTATATTTCATTGACTCTAAGATTCTACCAATTATAGGATATATCATTATTTTGTTATTTAGGAGACTGTGACTTCACTTAATTAAATGGTTATGCTAAACATATAAATAGATTATGGTTGGTTTTTCTGTCCCTATACTCATATTTTATTTCTTCTTTTAAAATTTGTTGGGAAGCAATGAGTAAATGGTTTATCATTATGAAATCTTTAATGTTCATTTTAAGTGTATTTTTGTCTATAACACTTTCATTTAAGTCTGCTATTTTTCCATAGGAAGAAAAGGAGTTAGGAGAAAGAAGAGCAGCTGAACTTACTTGCCTCACTGGACTCTTTATCCTTAGAAGAACCCAAGAAATTATAAATAAATATCTCCCACCTAAAATAGAGAATGTTGTCTTTTGCCGACCAGGAGCACTACAGATTGAGCTTTATCGAAAGCTGTTAAATTCTCAGGTTGTCAGGTTCTGCCTTCAAGGGTTGTTGGAAAATAGTCCCCATCTAATATGTATAGGAGCTCTTAAAAAACTGTGCAATCACCCCTGCCTTTTGTTCAACTCTATAAAGGTAAGTGCATAGTATCTGAAACTGTGTCAGGGATATGAGGGTTCTATAGTATATGAATCTAAGAGGGCAGACAGGGCTAATTTCTGAGGTTGCATTTGTGGGTTTTCAAAGCATGTCCACACTCCTAGAGCTGAAGTAGGGAAGAGATGAGTTTGAGGTACTGCCTTCTATAGTTTGTGTCCAATCCCCTTTGGCACCTTATCTAATACTTGGCGATCGTCTCCCTTCCTATTTTATGTTAATATAGTCTGTCAGTTTTGTTTGTTTGGTGCTGACAAATACAAAATGTGCCATTAAAAATAATTTATTTTTTTCTCATTTTGAAAGTGATACATGATTGTGCATAAAATTTAGAAAATTCAGAAAATCACAAAGAAAATAAAAATCATCTTAAGCTCAACCCATGGAAAATCACATTTTGGTATTAATAATATTAGCTAACAGTTATTAAGCACTAATTATATACAGGTTGAACATTCCTAATCTGGAAATTAGAAATTCAAAATGCTCCAAAATTCAAAACTTTTTGAGTGCCAACATGACATCACAGGTGGGAAATTCCATACCTGACATCTTTGCTTTCTGATGTTAAGTGCGCACAGACTTTGTTTCATGCACAAAGTTATTAAAAATACTGTATAAAATTACCTTTAGGCTATGTGTATAAGGTATATATGAAATATAAATGAATTTCATGTTTAGACTTGCAGCCCATGCCCAAGATGCAAATATTCCAAAATCTGAAAAAATCTGAAATCTGAACCACTTCTGTTCCCAAGTATTTTGGATAAAGGATGGTCAACCTGTACCAATCACTAAGTGCTTTATTAGTGTTATTTTATTTATTATTTACAAAACTCTATGGAATAAGTACTATTATTTCCCCATTTTTTTGGTGAGGAAATAGGGGCTCAGATATATATGTATATATGTATATATATTATATATAAAATCTATATATATAATCTATATATATATAATCTTATTCTAGAGAAACTTAATAATGCTGTTTATTTATTTGTTTATTTATTTATTTTTTGAGATGAAGTCTTGTTCTTGTCCCCCAGGCTGGAGTGTAATGGCATGATCTTGGCTCACTGCAACCTCCACCTCCCACGTTCAAGCGATTCTCCTGCCTCAGCCTCCTGAGTAGCTGGGATTACAGGCGCCTGCCACCACACCCAGCTAATTTTTGTATTTTTAGTAGAGACGGGGTTTTACCATGTTGGCCAGGCTGGTCTCGAACTCCTGACCTCAGGTGATCTGCCTGCTTCGACCTCCCAAAGTGCTGGGATTACAGGCTTGAGCCACCGCACCTGGCCCTTTTTATTTATTTTTTTAAAAAATATTTATTTTTTAAAAAATAGAGATGGGGTCTCACTCTATTGCCCAGGCTGGTCTCGAACTCCTGAGCTCAAGTGATCCTCCCACCTCAGTCTCCCAAAGTGCTGAGATTACAGGTGTGAGCCACTGCGCCCAGCCGCAACTTAAAAAAAACTGATTCTATATACAGTGATAAAAATCAAACCCTTTGGGCATGAAGCACGGTAAAAATAGCCAAAAATTTCTTCATTAAAAGGAAGACCTTATGATGGCCCAGAGTATACCAGTTAATTTAGAATATGTTTGTACATTCTTGAAGAAAGCAGCAGGGGGCTCTGAGTGTTTCTCCATTGTTGCCATGCAGTCACTAATAATAGGCATAGGATACTTCAAATAGGGTACATAATTTATAGTCTGACATTTATTCAGAAAAGCCTTTTCTCTAACTTCATAGCAAATAAGGATTGATATAAAAGGGCAGAAATGAGCCTTCTACATGTATAAATAACCTTTAAGCAATGGCTTGTAACTATGTTTCTATTGAAACTAAATTGTTTCCCAAGTTCAATTAAGATGTTAGGTCTTTCTTTAGGAAATGTGAGTGGAACGTAACCAGTAACAATATCATAACTCATAATTGAAGTGTACATGGAGTCAGAAGAGATAGTGTCGCGATTAGCTTGAGATGGGAAGTCAAACTGGTAAATCTCTTATGATGGAGATGCTGCATCAGGCTGTCACAGTATAAAGATATTATCTATTGGTCAATTATTAATTAGTGGTACATATTATAATATCCTGGGAAGCTCTTAAAATTACATTAGTCCAGGCCTCAACACATATGGATTAATTCAGAGTTTGTTTGAGAGTAGGACCCAGGCATGCGCATTTTTAAAAAAGCCTTCTCAAGTGATTCTAATACATGTTCTTGGTTAAGAACTTGTGCATTAAGATTGCCCATCTTGGCCAGGGCGGTGGCTCACGCCTATAATCCCAGCACTTTGAGAGGCTGAGGCGGGAGAATTGCTTGAGGCCAAGAGTTCGAGACCAGTCTGGGCAACATAATGAGGCCCTGTCTCTTTAAAAAAAGAAAAGATCACCCATCTCCCTGTACTCTGATTTAATATTCACCAGACACCTTCTGTTAGTGGTTTGACTTTCCCTGGGGACGTTCTTTCATAGGACAGAATGCACGTGCATAGACTGATTGGTCTAAATAGGCAGGTCTCATAGGTCAATACATTTTCATTCTGACTTATTCAGTCTCTTAATTTGGTTAATATGAATAATTTCCCTAGAGCTTAAGCATATTCAAGTTTCTGAAGATGAAAAACTGTATACTAGACCCTGGGCCTGTGGTCCTTTGATGATCTTTCCAAGTTGTAGGCAGAGCTAACCTAAAGCAGCCAGCAGCTACTTCTTTCTCCTCACGTCCCAGTGATAGAAATATTTTAGAGTTCCTAGTATTTTTAATCAAATGACTACACCTAAATATTGCTGTATTTTGACAGTAAGCCAAATTAAAATTAGTACTCTGTGCCCAGCATTTTTATACATTTCACATAGGATTCACTGCCCTTAAAGTGTTTCTAGTATTACTAAAGAGGGGGTGCAACACACAGGAAAACATTTGTGAAGTATAAAAAAAAGTCATTTGATCTTAAACAATCCTGGGGTTAGGGGGGCTGACCCCTGTGTGTGCTGTTGAAAATCCCTTTATAACTTGTATGACTTTTGACTCCCCCAAAACTGAACTACGAATAGCCTACTGTTGACCAGAAGCCTTACCAGTAGCATTAAGTCAGTTCACACATATTTTGTATATTATATACTGTATTTTTACACTAAAGTATGCTATAAAAAGAAAATGTTATTAAGAAAAGAATGAAGAAGAGAAAATATATTTATTATTCAGTAAGTGGAAGTAGATCCTCACAAAGCTCTTCACATTGAGTAGGCTAAGAGGAGAGGAGGCAGAGGAGGGGTTGGCCTTGCTGTATCAGGGGTGGTGGCAGAGATGGGAGAAAATCTGCATATAAGTAATTCAAACCCATGTGTTCAAGGGTCAACTGCATATCATTAACTGCTCAATTAGATAAAGTCAAAGCTGAAATGTACTGTGTAACCATAAAGGTTAAAACTCAGTGCAAACAAACGCTATGAATAATCAGGCATAATGCACTGGGTCCTCAAGTATTTATAGGATTGGGATAATTGAGCAGCAGAATAAAAAAGTATCCCAGACAAGGGGTTTAGGTTGAACAAAGTTTCAAAAACAGTGATAAATCTGGTAAATATGGGAGAGAGTTAAGAGACCTGCCAATCCTAGGAATTTAACCAAAAAAGTGATGTCATGAATACCTCTGATCTCTAGTTATATGTTCACATATCAGCTAGGCAGTTTTGGAGGGGGAATTTCAGAGGTGCTGATAATCACCTTGGAATAAATTTATTCTACAACTATTGGTGAAATAAAAAGTATTGTTGTTAAGTAAGAATAAATTTCTCTGTTAATTTATTGGTGAAATTCTTCCTTCTTACAGAAGAAACTGGTAAGATTAAGTAAACGATAGTGCTTGTTTTTGGATGTAAAGGTGTTGTATGAAGCCCACAATTCAGTAGAGAATACTAATAGGGAGGGAAGGAGAGAGGAAAAGAGAAAAAGATGTATCAAAGATGCAAAATGTTAGGGTTTTGGAGAGGATGGATTTTGTATCACCATTTGCCCTTTATTTCCCTCTCCTTTCTTTGTCTACTCCTACTTCCTGTAGTTACATGTGGGAAATATTAATACTACACTTGCAGGGTGAAGGTAGCAGGCATCATGAGACTGCGTTAGAACTGCTCTGTAACTAACTCAGTAGAATGCATGTTACTTTTTTAAAAAATGATCAAATCATGACCTATAAAGATTTACCTAACAGTTTCTTGGACTTTTCAGATAGCTGTTAATCTTCACCTTTTTCCTGCCATAATTTTAGCATTTTCCCCTCCTAACTAAAAAAACAAACATGAGCCAGCATTAACAATCATCATTTTGAATAGGAAAAGGAATGTAGCTCAACTTGTGATAAAAATGAAGAAAAGAGTCTGTACAAAGGCTTGCTAAGCGTGTTTCCTGCTGACTACAACCCTCTCCTGTTTACTGAAAAGGAGTCAGGAAAACTACAGGTGTTGTCCAAGCTCTTAGCGGTTATCCACGAACTTCGACCTACTGAAAAGTAAGATCGATTTAACAAACTTATAAGTGCTCATAGTTTTAGTTTGCACTATTTCTTTACTTCCTACTTCCCTTTTAAAATAAGAAAACATTAAAAATAAGTTGTTTTCTTCTTTGGGAATACGGTTAGCTTCTAGTATTTCATAAACTTGTAATTAACAATGTATCTGTAAGTTTTAAGAAAAACTAAACATATGTATACTTTTAAAAACCTAGTGATATTTTCTGATATATAATGCTTGTTTCTCAATTTTCTTCAGAATCCTTTCTTCTTTTACTGTTTCTTAAATACTGATACACCTTAGGATTTTCTCTTTAACTTTCTCACTCTTAACACACTTCCTGAGTGCTATACTCCCTGTACTTTCAACTATTGCACACACAAATGCACACACACACACACACAACCATACCATGTGGTCCAGTGTGTGTGTGTGATGACTATATATATTTTATATCTTCTTGGATACCAAACACATATAATATTGAAACAAATTTATATCTCTAGTTCAGTCCTCTCTTCTAATTTCTACATCTTTATTTTTAAGTGTTGAATGGACATCTAAATCTATCTTGATGTCCTATAGTACTTCAAACTTCCCAGGTCCAAAACCATGTGACAAAACCATCATTTTGTTATTGTAAGCCTCATCTTGTCCCATTATTCCTTGGTACCGTAATGCAAGCAAAAACCCTGGAAATTATTATAGACTCACTTTTCTTCTTTATTTATCCCACAGTGTCAGTCACTAAATTCTATTGATTTTATTTTTTAATTTCAAGCATCCATCCTCATTTTTCTGGTACCAAGATTTTTGTTTTGATTCTTAAAATTACTGATTTGGGTTATGATGGTCTCTTATAAGCTACTTCCCTCTTACTTTCAGCCCCCTGATATACTCAACATTGCCCTGAATTATATTTCTAAAATATAAATATGAACTTGTCACTCCTTTTCTTAAAAAATCATTTGAAGACTCCCACTTGTCTTCCAGAAATTTCTAAATTCTTTAGCACATTAGGCAGGACTCTTCATGACTTGGTTAATGCCTCCTTTTCCAGCCTCATCTCTCATCACTCCTTCACACATACCATGTGGTTCAGTCATACCAAACCACCTGCAGAGCCTGTAATTTGCCCCACTTCTGCTCTGCTCTTACATGTTGCAGGTTTCTGTGCCTGGCTTACCTCTGCTTCTCATTCTTCTGGCCAACTTTTTCTCTTTGTTAAGCCTCAGCTCAACAGACCAAGTGCAATTGTTTATACCTATAATCCCAGCACTCTGGGAGACCAAGGTGGGAGGATTGCTTGAGGCCAGGCATTGGAGGCCAGCCTAGGTGATAGAGTGAGACCCCTTTTCTACAAAATAACAACAACAACAACAACAACAAGACTCAGCTCTCATGCTTTCTCCTATCTCAGATTGAGTTAGACTCCCCTCCTCTGTACTCCATAGCATCCTGTACCTACCTCTAATGGAGCTCTTCTCACATGTTTTATTAGATAATATTTGATATGTGCAAAAGGGCATGTGAGATGTATATATGCAGATTGTGACCCAGTTTAAGAGTGCAAACTTTCACTTTAGCTTCTATTTATATCTTATTATCTTTTTTTTTTTTAACTGGACTTTTTTTTTTCTCTGAAGGGTGGGCGGGATAGGTGGCTGTTATTGGACAAAGGATAATGAGTGAAAAGAGTTTTGGAAGAAATGAGAAGAGATACAATTTGAATATAGATGTGAGAATTTATCTTTGAAGATGTCATAGGGGAAAGTTTCCCTCTTGTGGCAAGAAGGAAGAAAGGAATGAAGAGAAATATAATGATTAAGAAAAATAAAAATAATATTTGGGGATTGAAGTTGGGGTGGTCTTTTCTCTTTATCTTGAGATAGGGTCTCACTCTGGGGCACAGGCCGGAGTGCAGTGGTGTGACCTCAGCCCACTGCAGCCTTGACCTCCCAGGCCCAAGTGATCTTCCCACTTCAGCTTCCCATGTAGCTGGGATTACAGGAATGTGCTATCAAGCCCTGCTAATTTTTGTATTTTTGTAGAGACGGTGTTTCACCATGTTGCCCAGGCTGGTCTCTTAACTCCTGAGTTCAAGCAATCTGCGTACCTCAGCCTCCCAAAGTGTTGGGATTATAGGTGTGATGGTCATTTTGACTCCTTGTGGGTCCTTAAGAAACCTAAACCCTGCCATGTTGCATTGAAGGAGAAGCTACACTTTCATAAGTGGCACAGGCTGGGTCTTTGTTCTGTTGCTTCACATTATCTGAAGAGATCGCCTTTTCTTTAAAAAAAATTGTGGTAATATAGACATAACATAGAGTTACCATTTTAACCATTTTTTTATGTATAATTCTGTAGTGTTAAGTACATTCACATCCTGGTGCAACCAATGTTCAGAACTCTTTGCATCTTGCAAACGAAACTGAAATACTATATCTATTAAACACCAACTCCTTATTTTCCCCTCCCTTAACACCTGGACTACCCTTCTACTCTCTGACTCTGACTATTCCAGATACCTCATATAAATGGAATCATATAGTTTTTTTTTCTTTATGTTACTGACCAATGTCACTTAACATAATGTCCTCCAGGTTTATCCATGTTGTAGCATGTGTCAGAATTTCCTTCCTTTTTAAGGCTAAACAATATTCCATTGTATGTATATACCACATTTTGTTTATCCATTCATCTATTGATGAACACTTGGGTTGTCTCTACTTTTTGGCTCTTGTGAATAATGTTGCTGTGAACATGGGTGTGCAAATAACTTTTCAAAACCCTGCTTTGAATTCTTTTTTTTTAATTTATAGATATATTTTTATTATATTCTAAGTTCTAGGGTACATGTGCACAATGTGCAGGTTTGTTACATATGTATACATGTGCCATGGTGGTGTGCTGCACCCATTAAATTCTTTTGGATATAAATCCAGAAGTGGAATTGTTGGGTCATATGGTAATTCATTTTTAATATTTTGAAGTACTGCCATACTGTTTTTCATAGAGGACTGCACCATTTTCATTTCCACCAACAGTGCACAGGGTTCAAATTGCTCTATCTCCTTACCAACTTTGTTACTTTCTATTTTTTTGATAATAGTCATCCTAGTGGGTGGGAGGTGGGATATCATTGTAGTTTTGATTTGCATTTCTCTAATGATTAGTGATATCGAGCACCTTTTAATGTGCTTTTTGGCTATCTTATCCTTGGGAATCCCCATCTTATCCTCGGGAATACATTCCAAGACCAGGAATGGATGCCTGAAACCACAGATACTACCAAGCCCTATATGGATTTTTTTTTCATGTATATTCATACCAGTGATAAAGTTACAAATTAGGCACAGTAAGAGATTAACAACAATAACTAATAATAGAACAATCATAACAGTATACTGTAGCGAAAGTTATGTGAATGTGCATTCTCTCTTTCTTTCTCAAAATACCTTACTGTGTGTAATATTTTTGAACCGAGGTTGACCGCAGGTAACTGAAACAGTGGAAAGCAGATCTGCAGATAATGGGGTACCACTGTGGTCTCTAGGTGCCTCTGTATTTTCTTTGTCTTTCCTCTGTGAGTCCTCTGTCTTCCTGCTACAATTTGAACTGATCTCTAATCTTGCTACATAGCTGTCATCCTGGGGCTTTTTTTTTTTTTTTTTTTGAGATGGAGTCTCGCTCTGTTGCCCAAGCTGGAGTGCAGTGGCGTGATCTCAGCTCACTCCAACCTCTGCTTCCTGAGTTCAAGCGATTCTCGTGCTTTGGCCTCCCGAGTAGCTGAGATTACAGGCGGATGCTAATTTTTTTATTTTTAGTAGAGATGGAGTTTCACCATGTTGCCCAGGTTGGTCTCAAACTCCTGACCTCACGTGACCCAACCCCCTTGGCCTCCCGAAGTGCTGGGATTACAGGCGTGAGCCACAGTGCTCGGCATCCTGGGACTTTTAAAAAGCCATCACCTATGCATAATTCCGTTTTCACACTGCTATAAAGAAATACCTGAGACTGGGTAATTTATAAAGGAAAGAGGTTTAATTGACTCACAGTTCCACATGGCTGGGAAGGCCTCAGGAAACTTATAATCATGGCAGAAGGCAAAGGGGAAACAAAGACCTTCTTCACAGAGTAGCAGGAAAGAGAGAGCTAGCAAGAGCAGGGAAAACTGCCTTATAAAACCAGCAGATCTCGTGAGAACTCACTCCCTATCATGAGAACAGCATGCAGGAAACCGCCCCCATGATTTAGTCACCTCCCACCTGGTCCCTCCCTGAACAAATGGGGATTCTGGAGATTGTAATTCGAGATGAGATTTGGGTGGAGACACAGAGCCAAATCATATTAACTTATAAATTCATTTTTTTCCTCTTCTGTGTTGGATTTTCTGTTTTCTGAATTTCACATTTTGCTGGAGCACATCTCACAGTAGTTTCCTAAGAAAGATGGGAGATTAATCTTTTTGACTTCTTGTACATCTGAAACTGTCTTTATTCTACACTAGCACTTGACTGACAACTTCCCTTGTCATAAACTTCTAGATCAAAATAGTATTCCCCTAGAATTTTGAAGACATTGCTTTACATGTTGTTTTCTAGTTTTTAGTTGCTTTTGAGAAGTCTGATGATTTTCAAATTTCGATTCATTTGCATATGACCTATTTTTCTTCATCAAAAATTGATCAACTTTTATTCATTCTTCATACTTTGAGTTATAATCTTGATATACCTTAATATGAGTCCTCATTAATTGAGCTGGGAACTTTTTAGTAGGTCCTTTTTATCTGAAGACTCCATGTCTGGGAGATATCCTTTCTCGCTCTTTTTTTTTTTTTTTTTTTGAGAGGGAGTCTTGCTCTGTCGCCCAGGCTGGAGTGCAGTGGCGCGATCTCGGCTCACTGCAAGCTCCGCCTCCCAGATTCACGCCATTCTCCTGCTTCAGCCTCCGGAGTAGCTGGGACTGCAGGCGCCCACCACCATGCCCGACTAATTTTTTTGTATTTTTAGTAGAGACGGGGTTTCACCGTGTTAGCCAGGATGGTCTCTGTCTTCTGACCTTGTGATCCGCCCACCTCGGCCTCCTGAAGTGCTGGGATTACAGGCTTGAGCCACCGCGCCCGGCCTTTCTCTTAAAACAATTTCTTGTTTTCTTTGGAATTCCTGTCAGTCAGATATTGAACCTCATGAATTGATTCTCTAATTCTTTTTTTTCTCTCCTATTGGTCATCACTTTTTCTTCTTAATGTATTTCCTGTCAAACTCTCGTACTATTATCTTCCAGCTCTCCTGTTAAAACTTTGTCTATCATTTTACATTTCTAAGATATTTTTCTAATTCTTGATTGTTCCTTTTGAAAAATTGCATCCTCTTCCATTGAAGGATAGATAGCTCTTGTTTGAGGACATAAATTATTTTCGGAAAGTTTTCTTCTGTTTTTTTTCATTGCTTTGTTTAATTCAGGTTTGTTTATTTTGATTTTTCCTTTTCATGTTGAAGCTCACTTCAAATAGCTGGTGTTCCCTGGTGTCCACAGTTAAGAGTGAAGCACTAAAACATTAATTGAACACTATATGGATAGGCAGGGCTCGTTGACTAATAACCATCATTGGGTAATCAGGCAGCAAGCTAGCTTTTAAATTTGGGGACTCCCTATCTGTGGATCTTTTCTGGGGAATAATCATTTAAGTCTTTCCATAGATGAATCCTTTAGTAGTATCTTCCTTGGGCTGGCATATGGGGTGCCTGGCTGCTGGTATTCTAGTAGTTGGCAGGAAAAGGGTAGAGGGATCTTATTCAGTATCTAGACTTTCATTAACACATTTTTTTTTTTTTTAAAGACAGGGCCTTGCTCTATTGTCCAGGCTGGACTGAAACTCTTGGATTCAAGTTATCTTCCTGTTTCAGCCTCCTGAGTAGCAGGGGCTACAGGCATAAGCCACTACATTGGCTCTCCTGCCTTCTACAGTCAGTTCCCTGGTCTAACTTTCTTTGGTTTATTTTCTCCAGATAATAAATACTTTATTTGAGAAAGAAAAGTCAACTGATCACATGGGAGCAGGGCCTGGGTTCTACGTACCAGTGTTGTAATAGTTCCAGTCTAAATTCCTTCCTTCTCAGGTACCTTAGCAAGATTCTGTGGTGCAAATGAACTTTCATTTGTTTCTTACTGGAATCTCCCTCTTTGGGCATGTAGGCATCACCTTATGTATACTCCTAAGCAGGTGACTGCTTCACTATGGTTTTTGTTTTCAAATATCTTCAGAGTTAGTTTCTGTTCATTTTTGTATTTTGCTCATTCTCTTGCTGTTTTTAGAGTGAACCTCAGAGAGATGAAGAAGGCAGAAAGGTCTTTGCCGCACTATCTTAAAACTGGAAGTTTAGATATTGACTTTAAAATGGAATATGCAGGAATGCCTATGTTTTAATTGTACAAGGTCATTGTTGCATGTTCTCTCAATGTCAGTGATAATATTATTGTGGTATTTTCTTTCAACTAAGAAAATCTAATGCTGCCTTTAAATTTATCTAAAGAATCTTTCTTTTTGATTGACAGGGTGGTGTTGGTATCCAACTATACACAAACCTTGAACATTTTACAAGAAGTATGTAAGCGTCATGGATATGCTTATACAAGACTTGATGGACAAACACCAATCTCTCAAAGGCAGCAGATTGTTGATGGCTTTAACAGTCAACACTCTTCTTTTTTTATTTTTTTGTTAAGTTCAAAAGCTGGTGGTGTAGGACTTAACCTCATTGGAGGATCTCACTTAATTCTCTATGACATTGATTGGAATCCAGCCACTGATATTCAGGTAGGTATATTTATGCATTAAATAGATATTATTGAATGCCTGAGGATACAATGCCTATTGAGGATACAAAGATGATGATGATATATAATATCCACTGCATAAAGAGCCCTTATTTTGCATGAGGCACTCTCCTAAGTGCTTTCCATCTGTTTAATCCTCCTAACAAGCCTACAAGGATGGATATTAGTAGTCCCATTTTACAGATGAAGATATAGAAGCTTGTTCTAGATCCCACAGCTTGTAAGATGCAGAGCCAGGATTCAGACCTAAACCTGTATGTCTCCAGGTTCTAGTTTACTGCAGAGTTGGGCCTTTAGGATGTTCATGACCATTAGGTGAAGACAATAAAGTTACAGATGCTATGATTAGTGTTTATGCAGGCTACAGTAAGGGTATAAAAGTAACATATTTAGGAAAATATTTGAGAAGCCTTTGGTTTTCTTTAGAGTACAGCCCATCTTTTTGTATCTTGAGTTTTCTACCTGTAGGTTTGCACCTCAGTTGGTATGTGCATTGGGGGATCCCAAGACAACCCTCAGGTTTAATGATTCACTAGGAGGACTCAACTGAGAAAAGCAGCTATACTCACAGTTATGTTACATTATAGTAAAGAATACTCAAAGCGGTAAGGAAAAGGTACTGAGTCCAGGGCAGAGTCCAAGAGAGACCAGGCACAAGCTTCCAGTTGTTCTCTGCCAGTGGAGTTTTATGGACAACACTTAATTCTGTCGGCATTGGTGAGTGACAGTGCATATAGAATACTGTCCACCAGGGAAGTTCATCCACGTCTTGGTGTCCAGAATTTTGTTTGGAGTCAGTTCTGTAGTCATGGAACACCTGCATGACTGACCTTAGTTAATCAGTCTTTAGCCTCCAGAAATCAAACTACATGATCCAAGGCCCCACCATATAACATTGTTAGCATAAACTATCTGGTGTGGCCCAAGGCTTCTGGTAAACAGACACTCATATCAGGCAGGACATTCCAAAGGCCTAGAGATGATCTCTTAGAAGTTGGTTGAAGGCCAGATTTTTATTTGAAATGTGCAGGGTTTGAACATCAACACTTTAATGCACAGTGTCATTGATAAATCTTTTAACCACAGGGATCCACCTAGAGCCTTAGCTGATTACATGTATCCTAGGTAGTTCTCAGGGGCAAATCTTCAGCTATTTGGACTGAGAATGAACCTCCAAGCCCATGCTACACTTGGTTCTTTCCATTCTTGCTGTCCATACTCACTGTCCCATTGATGAAGATCTATTCTCTCACTCTTGCATGATACTCTTGTAGTTATTTTACAGTACCATAGTAAGTGTTCACTCATCCCTTTCTTTCTGCCAAGAAAAAGCTATGAAGTAGGGCATGCTTCACACACCTGAGATTTGTTTTTTGAAGCTGTATGTAAAATATAGAATTCCGAATTTTAAAACATATTTCTGCAAATTGCATATGTGGAAGGGGCCATTAGTTTCTACTGTACTCTCAGAATTCTCACTTATTTTCTATAGGCAATGTCTAGAGTATGGAGAGATGGTCAGAAATATCCTGTACATATTTACAGACTCCTAACTACAGGTAACAACCCTTCAGTGTGACAAAAATGTATACTCTTTGAATAATTAAAATTATTTTTTGTTAGCCTGTGCTTCAGTGTCAGGAATATATTGTTATTTTGTTAACTAGTATGTTACTAAACATTATACCCAACAAAAATAATGAACATAAAGATCTGAAGGAAATCTAATTTATGTTTTCTCTTTAGGTACAATAGAAGAAAAGATCTATCAAAGGCAGATCAGTAAGCAAGGTCTTTGTGGGGCAGTTGTCGACCTCACCAAGACATCTGAACATATTCAGTTTTCAGTAGAAGAACTTAAAAATTTGTTCACATTACATGAAAGTTCAGATTGTGTTACTCATGATCTGCTTGACTGTGAGTGCACAGGAGAAGAAGTTAATACAGGTTAGTTATATTTTAATTCTGTTACTATGTAGTAAAGTTAATTTATTTCTCGTTAGCAGTTGAAAATATTTAAAGAATAACTTTATAATATTTACCATTTGCATATGTTAGTTTTATTTTTTTCTCAGCTCATAGGGCAGCTGCCAGATAGAGATATTTGAGAAAATATTCAGTAGAATCTTATTCTCTGAATTTTAGCTTTTTATTTCTGAATCACTTGTGAAAAATTGAACTTACTTAGGAAAATCTTTCAAGTCCTGGTGTAATGGCTTTGGAGTTAGAGTTTTTTTTTTTTTCCAAGACAGGGTCTGGCTCTGTTGCTCTGTTGCCCAGGCTGGAGTGCAGTGGCGCAATCATGGCTCACTGCAACCTCCGCCTCCTGGGTTCAAGCAGTCTTCCAGCTTCAGCCTCCTGAGTAGCTGGGACTACAGGTGTGCACCACCACACCTGGCTAATTTTTGTATTTTTTGTAGAGACGAGATTTCTTCATGTTGCCCACACTGGTCTCGAACTCCTGGGCTCCAGCGATCTGCCCGCCTCAGCCTCTCAAAGTGCTGGGATTACAGGTGTGAGCCACCGCATCCAGCCAGAAAAATGGTTTTAATCCCTATTTCTCTTTCACAAAAAAACATACAGTTGACAGAATAATCCTGTTGTTTATGTTGTACAGAATTTATTCATAATGGGGTCATATTTTCTGAGGCACTTAGAAGCATAGGTCACCATACTTCTCAGTACTTGATGTAAGTGCTAGTGCTGCCTAAGTAAAGCTGAAAATTTACCCTCCAGAATAGACACCATTCAAAAAGGAACTAGATCAGGAGTAGGACTTGAGCAATCAATGTCTAGTAGCTGAAAGTTACTTGATGAATTATATTAAGATAGGTTGAAGAAGTTAGACTATATAAGACTGAGATGGAAGAATTTAGATTTTATATAAACATAAATATATTTTATATAAATGTTTCTCTTCTATGGAAATGTTTCTTTATATAAATGTTTCTCTTTAGGTACAATAGAAGCTTTATTAGTTTATTATTTGTCATATAAATTATATATGATTATATTTATTAGTTATATGTCATATATAAATATATAACTAATAACTAAATATAATAAATATAATCATGCACAATATATAATTATAACAATATATAATATTTATGGTAGTTAAAATATGTATATATTTTTATTTTTTAGTGGGTAGAATTTAAACTTCATAGAAATGTTTTCAGATTTTCTCTTTCTTCATAGCCATTTTGGTTATTAAAAATATTAATTAGCACTTTATCCTCCCTATTAAATTTTTTCCTGTTTTAATAATTTCTCTTCTTTTCTCCTTTTTCCTTGTATTTACTCTAATGTTCTTTTTCTAATATTTAAGTTTAATACTTAGCTTAATGATTTTTCAGTCTTCTTTTCAAAGAAGTGGATATTTAAGATTATACATTTTCCTCTAAGCTGCCCATAATTTTGATATACAGTCTTTCATTATTCAGTTCTAAATATTTTGTTTTTTCATTATGATTTCTTCTTTGTCTCATGAGTTATTTAAAAGTATGTTTTAAAATGTATTTTAGTTTTTGTTACTGAACTCTGGCTAATGCTCTGTAGTCAGAAATAGAACTACATGATATGGATTCTTTGGTAATTATAGAGACTTGGGGTATGGTCTAGTGTGTGGTCATTTTTTGTAAATGTTTGTTTTGTGCATGGAAATCATGTATATCTTCTTAATTGCCTAGTGCAGAATTCTGTCATATTAGCCAGATTTTGTTATGTAATCCATTTTTTCTTTTATAGATTTCAAAAATGACTAATTTAACTTTTGAACCGGTAATATATTTACATGACTCAATTATTTAAAAATATAAAATGTACATGGTGAAAACTCTTCCTCCTACTCTACCTCCTACTCTACCCTTATCTCCCTAATTTCTAGCCTTCTACATCAAAAGAAACCACCACTATTAGTTTTTTTGTGTATCCTTCCAGATATATATGTATGCATATATAAGCCACTCTAGATATATATTCTTGCCCAGTTTTCCTCCCAATAAATTATAGCATATTATATTTCTGTACCTTTTTCACTCAGTAGCGTATCTTGAGATCTTTCCGTATTGTTACAGAGTTTCCTCATTCTTTTTCTTCCTCAGCTGTATAATCTTCCAGTGTACAGATATATCATAATTTATCCCCCACTATATTAGTCTGTTTTCACGCTGCTAATAAAGGCATACCTGAGACTGGGCAATTTACAAAAAAAAGAAGTTTAATTAGACTCACAGTTCCACATAGCTGGGGAGGCCTCACATTAATGGCAGAAGGCAAGGAGGAGCAAATCAGATCTTACATGGATGGTGGCAGGCAAAAAGAGAGCTTGTGCAGGGCAATTCCCATTTTTAAAACCATCAGATCTCGTGAGACCCATTCATTATCACAAGAACAGCACAGGAAAGACCTGCCCCCATGATTCAATCATCTCCCACTGGGTCCTTCCCACAACACGTGGGAAATATGGGAGCTACAAGATGAGATTTGGGTGGGGATACTGCCAAACCATATCATCCATAGATGTACAATTAGGTTATTTCCCATAAGTGTGTATTTTATTCATGTATCATTTTGAATATCTTCAAGTATACCTATAAGGTAAATTTTTAGTATTGCTGAGTCAGAGAATGTGTACATTTGTAATTTTGATAGATATTGCCAAAATGCCCTTTGTTGGATGTTGTGTCAATTTACACACTCCCAGAAATACACTAGAATGTCTATTTTCCCATAGCCTTGCCAGTTTAGTGGATTATCAAATGTTTGTATATTTGCCAATCTGATAGTAAGAAAATAATATATTGGTATAGTTTTAATTTGCTATTCTCTTATTACGAATGAAGTTGAGCATTTTCCTAAGTTTAAAAACCATAGTTCTTTATGTGAACCATCTCTTCATATTGTTTGCCCATTTAAAACATTAACAACCTAATTTTTTGTTAGATATATCTATTATTCAAATAAATATATTAAAATATGAAACTGTGACAGTGGATTAGAGAAAATTGTTATTTTGTCATTTTCTGCTTCATATATTTTATATCTTCCTTGTGAAATATTTTTTTCATTATGGTTTCTCTATTTTATTGTTATGTAGTGATCGCCTTATCCCGAATGCCTTTTGCTTTCATTGTGTCTTAACATATTACACTAGTTTTCTTATCATTAGGGTTTGTCTGGTCTATCTTTTCCCATCTGTTTACCTTAAATTTCTCTGTGTTCTTATGTTTTAGGTATCTCTTGTCAATAGCATAAAGCTGGATTTTATTTTTTGTCCAGTCTAATATTTTGTTTCAGCGAGAACATTGTTTGTTTGCATTTATAATTATTAAGGTATTTTTATTTATTTCTACTGTCTTTTCATTTTTTAATGAGGGCCTAATACTGGCTAACTCTTAGCCAGAGGTTTTTTGGTTAGTACTTTGCAGGTATTATTCTATTGTCTTCTAATTTTGGAAGCAATCTTGTCATCTCTTTTCTTTTTTTTTTTTTGAGACGGAGTCTTACTCTGTCACCCAGGCTAGTGTGCAGTGGCGCTATCTCGGCTCACTGCCAGCTCCGCCTCCCGGGTTAACGCCATTCTCCTGCCTCAGCCTCCTGAGTAGCTGGGACTACAGGCACCTGCCACCACGTCTGGCTAATTTTTTGCGTTTTTAGTAGAGACGGGGTTACACTGTGTTAGCCAGGATGGTCTCGATCACCTGACCTCGTGATCTGCCCGCCTTGGCCTCCCGAAGTGCTGGGATTACAGGCGTGAGCCACTGCGCCCGGCCTTGTCATCTCTTTTCTTAAAACCTCAATGATTATGAACACTGACAAGAATTTGATGATATTAAGGAATGACTTGAGGCTTTTCTTTTAGGTGTGATAAAATTTCAAAGAAGTGTTTATCTTTTAGAAATGTAGAATGAAATATTTATAAGTGAAATGATACATGCTATATATTTATTATATTTATTTGAAATTTCCCATAATTAAAAGGTTAAAAAAATAAAACCTCCGATAGCTTCCTATTGCTCTTAGGATAGATACTAAAATCTCTAAATTGATAAGTTAGTCAGGGCAGTCTAATTGCTGTAACAAGAAACTAAAAAAGCACAATGGTCTAACACAATAGAAATATGTTTCTCATTTGTGTAACAGGTCATTGTGGGCATTTAGTGGACAGCCTTTCATAAGGTAATTTCGTGATCCAGGGTTCTTTCACTTGGAGCTCTTCCATCCATTTGGACCTTAGAGTCCTCTGCTGGGATCCCCTGCATCTGCCAGCCAGCAGTGAGAGAAGAGATAAAGTAGAAAATTGTTCAGTTTGAAGGATGTTTATAGTTCAGACCTGGAAGTGACATAGCTGCATTCCATAGGCCAGACTCAGTGGCAATATCTAACCGTAAGGGAGGCTGGGAAAGGTGACTAAGTGCCCTGGAGGAAAGAGAAATGGATTTGGTGAATAACGGCTGGCCTCTGCCATTCATGTTTTGCATAATCCAGCCCTTGAATACTTGCTTCACTGTGCATTACTTAACTTCTTTTGCATTATTCTTTGCTTTTACTCTATAGGCTTTAATTGCATAGGCTCGTATCAATTGCTCGACTATGCCAGTGTCCCTTCCTTTTCATAGCTTTTTAATGTGCTTATCATAGAATGCTTTATCTTTTTTCCCCATCTAGTTCTTTTCTCATCTTTCAGATCTTAATAGAACATTTCCTCAGGGTGCCCTTCACTTAAAGTCAGCCTCTCTTGTCATATGTAAGATAGTTCCCTGTATCCTTCCTTCATACCCTTACCTCTGTTTGTAATTCAGCTCCACAGTCCCTTATCTTCAATTCTGAAATCTAGAAAGCTCAAAAGGTTTTTTTTCTTCATAAATTTGTGACAAAATTATTTGTGGCAAAACCTTACCTAAATTGATGTGAGTTTATCAATAGTCTTTATTTAACCCATTTTGTAAGACTATTTATGACTTGCTACAGAATGTTAATGTGTTTCATTATGGAATGCTGACCCAGATTGTTCGAATTATATTCTGAATTTGTAAACCTGGCCCCACAGGTTTTAGGAAAGGGATTTTGAATTTGTAATACATTTTTCGGATGATTATTTATTTAATGTATATCTCTCCCACTAGACTGTAAGGTCCTTGAAGTCAGAGACCATGCCTGTGTTTCTTCATCATTTTACCTTTGCTGTTTAAATCAGTACATAGTAAATAATTTATAAATGTTTGTAAAAAGAATGAATTTGTTTTAACTTGAACCATGGTGATCAAATGTAATAAATCACATAAACTAATTATCATAAAACAAAAAAGTATTGTATTTAGCAGGATATTGGCTTGCCTAAGGATTTTCTCATTGTTTTACTTATTACAGGTGATTCGTTGGAAAAATTCATTGTCTCTAGAGATTGTCAGCTTGGTCCACATCACCAGAAATCTAACTCCCTGAAACCTCTTTCTATGTCCCAGCTGAAGCAATGGAAACATTTTTCTGGAGATCATTTAAATCTTACAGATCCTTTTCTTGAAAGAATAACAGAAAATGTGTCATTCATTTTTCAGAATATAACCACTCAAGCTACTGGCACATAGTGAAAGATTACTTCTGACATTCCATTGCTCTTCTTTTGAAAATTAGTATGGTAATTAAATGTACTTTTTGAAAATTAATAGAATTATTTAAATTACAGTATATGTTGCAAAATATATCACTTTTGATACAATAGTCAAAATTGTTTGAGTGGTTTAATGTTTTGTAAATATTAAGTGTTTAAATGAAAAATTAAAGATGTGCTTATATCATTGTATAATTGTTAATAATTCCTTGATTAATACACTTTCATTAAGTATCTACTGAGAAATTTTTATAAGGAATATAAAAAGGTAAAATACTCTCTGTCTTTGGGAAAACTAATCTGATTAGAAATATTAGACAGATGTTTGAAACAACTGAAAAACTTGGTAAGTTTAAAATGTAGCTCAAAGGAGAAAGAGAATGAGAGGTTAGGATTGCAGATGCTAAAGATGTTGGATGTAATAGTTGCTGCAGGGCAGTTTGAGTGAGAAAAGTCAATGGGTTAGTGCAGGAGTTGAAGGATTTGGGAACACTTTAGAGCACTAGTTCCTAGTTTGGGACCTCAGACTTATGCAGTCTGTAAAGCCATGTCTACCAAATATTGTTTATGCACTGAACAAAGGTTCAGCTACCATCATTTAAGGGTTATCTGGAGTAATTTTTGGCATTGAAAAGAGTGTTTTAGCTGTGCGCAGTGGCTCCAGTTTGTAATCCTAGTTACCTAGTAGGTAGAGGCAGGAGGATTGCTTGAGGCCAATAGTTTGAGACTAACCTGAGCAACACAGTGAGACCCTGACTCTAAAAAACAAACTTAGCCAGATATGGTGGCACATGCCTGTAGTTCCAGCTACGTGGGAGGCTGAGGTAGAAGGATTGCTTGAGCCTAGGAGTTTGAGTTTGCAGTGAATTATGATTGGATATGATCCAATATCCATCCTGGGTGACAGAGCAAGACCCCATCTTAAAAAAAAAAAAAAAAGGTTTTAATATACAAAGCAAGCTTTAGAAGACTGAAGCCTGCAAAGAGAAAGGAGTTACTAATTTAATTTCCAAATGGGGCTTCTGTAATCAGCTTTTGTTTCCATTTAGGAAAATTTCTTTTAGACAGAAAATACAGGCATACCCTGGAGATATTGCAGGTTTGGCTACAGACCACTGCAGTAAAATGAATATCACAATAAAGTAAGTAACACATATTTTTGGTTTCCCAGTGCATATGAAATTTATGTTTATACTATACTGTAGTCTATTAAGTATGCAATAGCATCATGTCTGAAAAATGATGTATTTTCCTTAATTTAAAAATAATTTGCTAGAAAATGCTAATGGTCATCTGAGACTTTAGTGAGTTGATGCCTTTTTTTTTTTTTTTTTTTTTTTTTTTGAGATGGAGTCTTGCTCTGTCACCCAGGCTGGAGTGCAGTGGCATGATCTTGGCTCACTGCAACCTCTCCCTCCTGGGTTCAAGCAATTCTTCTTGCCTCAGCCTCCTGAGTAGCTGGGATTACAGGCATCCGCCACTGTGCCCAGCTAATTTTTGTATTTTTAGTGGAGACAGGGTTTTGCCATGTTGGTTAGGCTGGTCTTGAACTCCTGACTTCAGGTGATCCACCTGCCTTGGCCTCCCAAAGTGCTGGGATTACAGGCATGAGCCACCGTGCCCGGCCTGTTATCTTTTGCTGGTAGAGGGTCTTATACTGATGTCAATGACTGCTGACTGATCAGGAACCTGGTGAAGGTTGCTGAGGGTTGGGGTGGCTGTGACAATTTCTGAAAACAAGACAGCAACGTTTGCCACATCAATTGACTCTTCCTTTCACAAAAGCTTTCTCTGTAGCGTGCGATGCTATTTGATAGTATTTTTCCCACAGTAAAAACTCTTTCAAAATTGGAGCCAGTCCTCTTGAAACCTGTCACTGGTTTATCAACTAAGTTTATGGAATAGTCTAAATCCTTTGTGGTAATTTCAACAATGTTCACAGCACCTTCACCAGGAGTAGATTCTATCTGAAGAAACTACTTTCTTTGCTCCCCCATAAGAAGTAACTCCTCATCTGCTCAAGTTTGGTCATGAGATTGCAGCAATTCAGTCAAATCTTCAGGCTCCACTTCTAATTCTAGTTCTCTTGCTGATTCCACCACATTTACAGTTACTTCCTCCACTGAAATCTTGAACTCCTCAAAGTCAATTATGAGGATTGGAATTAATCCAAACTCCTGTTAATGTTGTTATATTGACATCCTCCTATGAATTGCAAATAGTGGATCTTTTCCAGAAGGTTTTCCATTGATTTTGCTCAGATCCATCAGAGGAATCACTGTCTATATGGTCATAGCTAGCTTTACACAATGCAATCCTTATATAATATGACTTGAAAGTCGAAATTACTGCTTAACCCATGTACTGCAAAATGGATGTTGTGTTAACAGGCATGAAAACAACATTGATCTCCTTGTACATCTCCATCAGAGCCATTGGATTACTAGGTGCCTTGTCAATAAACAGTAATATTTTAAAAGAAATCTTTCATTCTGAGCAGTAGGTTGCAACTGTGAGCTTAAAATATTCAGTAACCCAGGCTTTGTTGTTTCATTTCTAGAGCACAGGCAAGTAGATTTAGCATAATTCTTAAGAGCCCTGGGATTTTTGGAAGGTGGCTTCAACTTAAAGCTACCAGCTGCATTAGTCCCAAACAGAGCCAGCCTGTCCTTTAAAGCTTTGATGTCAGACATTGACTTATCTTCTCTAGCTATGAAAGTCCTAGCTGGCATCGTCTTTCAATAGCAGGCTGTTTCTTCTACATTGAAAATCTGTTGTTTAGTGTAGCCACCTTCATCAATGATCTTAGCTAGATCTTCTGGATAACTTGCTGCAGCTTATCCATCAGCACTTGCTGTTCACCTTACACTTATATGATGTGGAGACAGCTTCTTTCCTTAAATATTATGCTAGCTTCAAACTCTTCTGCAGCCTCCTCACCTCTCTCAGCCTTCATGGAACTGAAGAGATTTAGGGCCTTGCTCTGGATTAGGCTTTGGGAATATTGTGCCTAGTTTGAACTTCTTTCCAGGCCATTAACACTTTCTCCATATCAGCAATAAAGCTGCTTCACTTACCATTTGTGTGTTCACTTGTAATTTCCTTTAAGAGCTTTTTCTTTGCATTCAGAACTTGGCTAACTAATGCAAGAGTCCTAGCTTCCAGCCTGTCTTGGCTTTCAACATGCCTTCCTCACTAAGCTTAATTCTGTCTAGCTTTTGACTTAAGGTGAAAAATATATGACTTTTCCTTTCACTTGAACACTTAGTGGCCATTGCAGGATTATTAATTAGCCGAATTTCAGTATCGTTATGTCTCAGGGAATAGGGAGGCCCAAGGAGAGGGAGAGAGATGGGGTAACCAACAGTTGGTGGAGCAGTCAGAACACACACAACATTTATTGATTAAGATTGCTATCTTACATGGGCATAAGTTATGGTACATCAAAACAGTTACAATAGTAACATCAAAGATCACTGATTACAGATAACCCTAACATATCATAATAATGTAAAAGTTTGAAATATTGCAAGAATTACTAAAATGTGACACAGACATGAAGTGAGCACGTTTTGGGGAAAAGTGTTACTCATTTGCTTGATGCAGGGTTGTCAGAAACCTTCAGTTTTAAAAAAATCACAATATCTGGGAAGCACAACAAAATGGGGTATACCTGTATTGTCTTGAGGTGTTAAATACTCAATTATGTATAATCAAGGATGAATTCTTTTAATTTGTTAGTGCCATACCTGGGTAGCTAGCTGTACATCTAGGATTCATGAACAGGCAGTTTGGGACCAAATTCGTCAGTGAGGAAGTAGCCAACTAATAATAAGTAAAAATGGTATTTCTTGGCCCCATGTATATAGACTTCATGCATGAGGCTTTATATACAACTTTTTTTTTTTTTTTTAAGAGAGAGGGTCTCACTATGTTGCTGGACTGAACTAAACTTTCAATATCTATCTTGCATCGTATCCTTTTCAGGCATAAAGTACTTAAAAAACATTGATAAAGGGCAGGTAATTCTGCCTGTCTTTTTAAACAAAAATTTATGTATGTATGTATGTATGTATGTATTTATTTTATTCACATAGTTCCAGCCACTCTGCAACTGCTGCCTGTCTTAACTGTGGTGTATGCGAGGGTGTGCTGCCCAGATTGCCCCTTTCAGAACCAAGGCGCTTGTTTCTGCAGCTGCCAGAAGCATCACCTGTGGGCCACTTATAGCCAAATTCTTCCCCAAGAATAGCCCTCAGCTGAGAAGATCTGCCTCACCCAAGATTATGCTCCTCCCCTGGTTGGCCAACATTTGAGACTGGTGGATGCTGGGTAGAAAGGCCCAGCACCCTTATCTCAATTCAAGACAAATCTGTCAAAAGGAACATTTCAGCTCCTTAGGTAAGGGTGCTGGGCCCTGTTTTTATAGTGGATACCTATTGTTCTTCATAAAGTTGTTTGTTTGCCAAGTAGTGTGGGAAGTAACCTTCCATCCATTTCTCTGCCTCACTCTGAAATCTTCCAGTATCCTGCATGAGAGTGATTTTGCAGTAGAAATTTCAGAAGAGGCTGAATTTCATGGGAGAACCCATGTGACATGGAATAAAGGTAGCATATGTGGCATGGGATCTGAGAGGCTGAGAAGTACAGAAGATAGCCCTCTGGGAATTGAGGAAGACTTTGGACTTTGATAAGCCAGGCATTTATGGGGGTTTAGACTCATTTTATCCACATGTTAAGGGACCTTAACACCTGGTTTGCACGTATAAAGCAGCTTTCGTGTGAGAGGTGCTGTTTATAAGAATTTTCCCTTTCTCTATGTTCCCAGTCCATATGCTCATGTGCTCGCATGCTCTCCCTCTCTCTCTTGGTGGACTCCTTTGAGGATGGGGATTTAATCTTACTTACCCTAATATTCTCAGGACCTTGTATGGGACCTGGCATAGAATAGCTATTTAGTAATTGAATGAATGAATGAGGTACTTAACCTCTTTTACTTCTTTAACCACCTTGATCATGTTTCTTGCTCATAGATCTCAGTTTCAAGGTATTTATTTACGCCAACTGCTGAGCATGGAGCTGTGCTCAACACTGAAGAAAGCAGAGGCAGCAGTTTCTTCTTGCCTCTGACAGCATCCAGACTTCCCTTTTTGTTTTTGTGATCTGTCAATCTGCTGCATGAGCTGACAGAAGCTGTCACTGCAATGGGTAATAATTTAAGTCACATACATAATTCATTTCTAATTACACAAATACACCTTTCACACAGCTTTATGTCATAATGTTCTGGTTCTAAACGACAATGCAAATACATTTCAGTCACGTTTTCATTAGGATTGAATTACTAAAGCTGAATTTAAACATGAGCAGCTCTGATCTGCAGAACTAAACTCCTAGACAGCCTATCCATCCATTTAAAAGGGTGTATGACAAAGGAGCAAGTGAAAAAAATCTGGCTGGCATTTCATTTGAGTGGCTCAATTATGGCCTACAGTCACATTGCCTGAGCAACTGTGTCCTAATATTATGTGGCAAGATTAAAATTTTGACTGTGACTCACAGCAAACAATATGTATAATTAGCTTATGGCTTTGTTTTTCTGAATTGTTCCCAAATTAATATATTGTATCCTAGAGGGATTTGTAGATATGCTATTTTGGTATTCAATGAAGGCTTCAACATGACTTGATAGGGATATTATTTTGTCTTACCTTGTATGATAAAAACATGTTTTTGGTTTAGACCAGTTTCCTGTGGCACTTTTCTATAGCTAACCTGTGATCTTTGCTTCAAACCATTACAAATTTCTATCCCTAAGATCCTGTGTTCACAAAACCAATACCAATTCAGAATACAGCTTTTATGATGTAAAAACTGTAAAAAAAAAAAAAAAAAAGTACCTTATTGACAGACAATAGTTTATTGGAATTTGTTACACTTGAAAACCTGAAGTGTTCAGTGTGATTTAATCTTTACAATTTTTTTAGATTTATTAAAAAAGTATTTTTTTTGAGTAAGAAGATAATAAAATTCCAAAGCAGACCAAAATTAACAATTCCTTTATTTTTATTTTTTGAGGAAATGTCAACAAAATACTGAAGACTTTTTTTGAGTAGTTAAAAGAAATATAACATCATAGATGTCTACAGCGTAAAAATTCTGGCTGGGCATGGTGGCTCACACCTGTAATCCCAGCACTTTGGGAGCCGAGGTGGGCAGATCACAAGGTCAAGAGATCGAGACCATCCTGGCCAACATGGTGAAACCCCATCTCTACTAAAAATACAAAAATAGCTGGACGTGGTGACACGTGCCTGTAGTCCCAGCTACTTGGGAGGCTGAGGCAGGAGAATCACTTGAACCCGGGAGGCAGAGGTTGCAGTGAGCCGAGACTGTGCCACTGCACTCCAGCCTGGGCTACAGAGCAAGACTCTGTTTCAAAAAAAAAAAAAAAAAAAAATCCTTTGTACCTGCAATGTATTTATTTTCACGTATTCCTTTTTTTTTTGAAGTAGAGATGGGATCGTGCTGTGTTGCCTAGGTTGGTCTCAAACTCCTGCCTCTGCCTCCCAAAATATTGGTATTACAGGTGTGAGCCACTGTACCCATTCCCTGTTTTATTATTAAAAATTTCATCTCTGGGGGTATGCATAGTTTCTATAGTAATTATAGATCAAGTTAGAATTTGAAATTGGGAGTTAAAATCCTTCCTGAGTATTTATTTCTGGATGTGTCTGCGAGAGTGTTTCTAGAAGAGACTAGCCTTTACCTATAGAAGAGATTTGCTTTACCAACATTGGTTTGTATCATCCAATCTTTTGAGGACCTGAATAGAGCGAAAAGGCAGGGAGGGTAAATTTACTTTCTGTTTGAGCTGGAACATCCATCTTCTCCTGCCCTCTGACATCGGAGCTCCTAGTTCTCGGGCCTTTGAACTCAGACTGGGACTTACACTATCACCCGTGTCTGTGTCCATTTGAGGTGCTATAGCAAAATACCATAAACTGGATAGCTCATAAACAACAGAAATTTGTTTCTTACAGTTCTGGAGCGGGGGTAGTCCACGAACAAGGCACCAGCAGAGCCAGTGTCTGGTGAGGGCCTGCTCTCTGTTTCATAGATAGCACTGTGTAGCTGTGACCTCACATGGTGGAAGGGACAAGGAGTCTCTCTTGGGCCTCTTTTATAAAGGCATTAATTCCATTCATGAGGACTCTGCCCTCATGACCTGATCACCTCCCCAAGACCCCACCTCCTAATATCACATTGGTAATATGGTTTCAACATGAATTTGGGAAGGACACAAACATTCAGACTATAGCAACCCCTTATCCCCTTCTCAGGCCTTCAGACTCAGACTGGGACAGCAGATTTTGGGACTTCTTGCCTTCTATAATTATGCGAGTCTATTCCCATAATAACTATATATCTATATATCTATTTATCTCTGGACAATTCTGACCAATACAGATGTATACCATTGTTTAGCATCTGAGTGGAACAAAATTACAACTGCTACATTTGTTTAAAGAAAATCTATAGGAATGTCAATCTAATGCTTCTGTCTCTTACATAAATATAATGGTGCTAAGTAAAAGTTTAGTATTTATAAACCTGTTTATTATGTATGCAGTATAGCCATTATGGACTAATATAAATAAATGAGATAAGATAGGATCAATGATTTTCTGAAGCAGACCAAAATGAACACATGAAAATCAGGTGCTTGAAACATGTGATAATCTACATTTATTTAGCTCTTTACAGATAAGTGGTTTGCTCCTCACAACAATGCTGAGAGTTGAACAGAGCAAATACTCTATTATCTTCGTTTTACAGATTTAAGGCTTACAGAGATTAAATAATTATTCAAGATCATTCAGTGACAGAGCTGAAACTTGAACACCAGCCCCTCTTTTAACTCAAAATCTGAAGCTCTTTCCAGTGCACTGTCCTGCCTTTTCTATGATTTCACCATGCCAGGTTCCTGAGACAGATGTATATGTGAGAAGAAAAATGAACTAAAGTGAGTGTTTCATATCATGTTCTCTTTTCAAGTGAATTAATTAAAGAATTGGGTTTTGGATTAGGGTGTGTGAATTTCATGAGATCTGAATCTTATGTTTATCCTTTCACAGAACAATAGACATGGTATTTTACAATTGAAGCAGTTGATTTGATTGACCACCCTTTCTGCTCAGATTGCTCAAACTGACAACTCACAAGACAAAAACACAAGGTCACAAGACAAAAACACAAGGTCACAAGACACTGTGGGCTGCATCCAGCTTTAGGTTTACTTGTCTTTAAGAAAGCATACACAGCAGGCAACGAGAAAGCATGGATTGCAAAAGCAGAGTGGAACTCTTATGAGTCCAGGCTAGGCTTCCAAATGTCTCAGTCTCTCTGTACCGAGGATACATATGGTCATGTGAGACAAGACTGAGTGTGTGTGGAAAACCACCATTAGTGGGAGCCATCAGCTCTGGGATTCCTTCAGCTTTCATACTTTGTTAAGGTGGGAAACAAAAAGTACATATGGAGGTCAAAATATCCCTTTCATTTTTGGTAATAGCTTACTTGATTGGCTTGGCTTTACATCTGTTACCCAAGTGGGTTGTTAATACTGAGCTCTATCCTACCCATGAGGAAATGTTTCCCAGGTAAGCTTCAGGGTTTGGAGGCACAGAAGAAGCTTGTGTTTTTTGTTTTCTTGTTGTTGCTGTTTTTGAGATAGGATCTTGCTCTGTTGCCCCGGCTGGAGTTCAGTGGCACTATCGTAGCTCACTGCAGCCTCGAACTTCTAGGCTCAAGCTATCTTCCCACCTTAGTCTCCCTAGTAGCTGGGACAATAGGCATGTGCCACAATGCTTGACTAATTTTATTTTATTTTTTGTAGAGACAGGGTCTCGCTATCTTTCCAGGGCTGGTCTTGAACTCCTAGCCTCAAGCAGTCCAGCCACCTTGGTGTCCCAGAATGCTGGGATTACAGCCAAAAATCACTGCACCTTGCCTTGAGAGCTTGTGTTTTCTACACGCAAACTCATTTCCAGGAGGAAGAAGGTGGAGATATTTCCATTTTTTTTTTTTTTGCAGTTTTTTTAAATTGAGGTAAAATTCACATATTATAAATCATAATTAAAAATAATTTATTGAGGTGAAGTTTATATGACATAAAATTGATTATTTTAAAGTGTACAATTCAGTAGAATTTAGTACATTCACAATGTTGTTTAGCCGTCACCACTGTCTTATTCCAGAACATTTTCATCACCCCCAAAAGAAACCCCATACCTGTAAGCATTTACTCCTAGTTCTAGGATGAACTGTGACCATCGTGGTCCCTTTCATCTTCTGCTCTAAAACAGCAGCAAGGGAAGGAGGGTAACTGAACTTTTGAGGTTCTTTAGAGGTTGTTCCTCAGGGCCATGAAAGTAGGGTTGGGATGGGGAGTGACAGTGCACTGAGCAAGGTTCTAGTGGGTCCTTTATCCCACCTGCTGGTTGTTAACAAAGGGTTCCAGTGACTTCTACTGCAGGCCTATTTTAACTTTCCATTTGTATTAGGGTTCTTCAGAGAAACAGAAACAATATGAGATCTCTCTCTATATATCTATATCTCTCTATATCTATCTCTATACATCTATCTGTCTGTCTGTCTATCTTTCTATCTATATATATATACTTAGAAATTTATTTGTTTTAAGAAATTGGCTAAAGGGATTGTAGGGGCTGGCAAGTCGAAAATCTGTAGGGTAAGCCAGCAGGCTGGAAACTCAGGCAGAATTTCCATGTTGCAGTTTTGAGGAATTCCTTCTTCTTTTGGAAACCTCAGTCTTTGCTTTTATTGCTTTCAGCTGATTGAATGAGGCCCACTCACATTATAGAGGGTAATCTGCTTTACTTAAAGACAACTCAGTGTAAATGTTAACCACATCCACAAATACCTGTACAGCAACCTCTAGACTAGTGTTTGACCAAACAACTGGGCACCATAGTCTAGCTAGGTTGACATAAAATTAACCATCACATCATTTACTCTTATTTATTTTATTTTAAATTAATAGCAGCTGTGTAGCACTCATTGCATGCCAGGGACTTTTCTAAGTGCTTTATGAATATTCATTTAATATATTTATGCTTATTAACAAGGATCCATTATATGTACATGAATACAAATCTTAGTGTATAAATATAAGTTCATGACTTGTTAGTATGGTTTGCCAAATGCTTGTTTTTTCCTCTTATTTATATACCTTTTGTTCATGCTTAATCTCAGTCACTAAACCTTTTTATTTGGACTTATTTCTCTGGGTATCCTCTAATCACTTTTTCCTGGGCTGTGCCTTTTCCCCCAGCATTCTTGGACTCCCTGCTGCTATTTTGTGGCTGTAATTGTCAGAAAACCTGTAATACAGGGGCTTAAGTAAGGCAGAAGTTTATTTCTCAGGTGAAAGTCTGGGTCGGCAGTCTGGGCTGGTGTAATTTCAGTCGCTGGGGACCCCAGCTCCTAGCTTGTTGTGGCTCCCCAGTCCCTATTATGCAGCTTCCACCTTGTGGTATACACTGGATCCAGTAATCATATTTGCATTTCAGCCAACAGGAAAGAGAAGGAGAAGACTTCCTCTTAAGGGCTTATTCTCAAAATTGCATACCACACTTTCATTTACATCCCATTGATCAAATTAACCACACGTCAAGGTGGAGATATTCTTGATAAATTTACCAGTCAGAGAAGTCACTATCTCCCAAGGGGAAGGGTGAAACAGGTTGCAAAGGGAGGCCAGGAGTTAAATAAACTGAGCTCCCTTCACCAGAAAGGTGAAGAAGCGCTTCCCTCTGACAATGGCCAGTCAGTACAATTTTAATGACACCAATGGTAAAGCCATTCACTAGATACTGGGTATGGTGGGGAGCTTTGAAAAAGTAGTTTATAAGAGAGCTTTGCAAAGAAGGTTGGTGTACATATAGGCTATGGTTTTTGTTTTTGTTTTTGGCATTGTCGAATTTGTTATCAAGTTTTGGACTGAGTGATTATTTATATGATTATTATTTAATCTGTCATAATGAGAGCAGCAGTAGTGCTGATAGCCTGTGGCTTATATCAACGCTTTAGAAATGTTAACAAGTAATGACTATTTTCTGTTAGCAATAACTGTAGCAATAGTGTGTCACCTTAACCTTTATCCTCTGAATCCTATTCATATTTTAAATTTCAATCACTAGTAAATCATATACTGCTAGCTTTATTATCTGAAACCAGCTGCTCTAATATTTCTTCCTTTATTTATTCAGACCTCTGCCATAGGAGGGAATCATCAAGGAGAAGCCTTGTGTTTTCATCATGAGGCCTCATTAAACACGATAAGGTTGGAATGTAGCCAGATTTTTCCCCATGGTTGGCCTTGGAAATCAGTTTCTAACTCAGGGGGCATCAAACGAGGTGGCTCTAAGGCGGCTGTGAGTGATGTTTTTTTTTTCCTTCCTGGCCTTTATGTTCTTTTCTACTCAGTGGCTAAACTAACTTAAGCCAGCTCACGCGTTACACCAGAGTCCAGAGGCAGTTAGGAGGGGCCACAGCTCTGCAAAGTCAAGGGCATGCCAGCTGGAATAAGGGACTTGGTTTATCATACAGAGCAGCCACTATCCTGCTCAGTCTAATGATTAATGAGAAGTTCCTGGGGCAGAGATTAGGGAAATTAGGAGTGGGCAAGTGTAAGAAAGCAAGAGGAAGGTGAATGGTGTGGGGCCAAAGCCCCTGTTCAGACCCCAGTTCATGGGCTAATTTATGAAACCAGGTTATGGGCCTCTCTGAACTTCTGGCTCAATCCTGAGGTGCCTGGGTGTGTCTGTGGAAGGCCCTCTGGCAATGCCTAGGGTGATGGAAACATAGTACTTAATACTAGTTATCTACTCCTGATCATTTGGTAATTTTGCTCTTAATTACCAAAGGAAAAAATTATTTATTACGTTTTTCCCTCAATCTTTCGCTCAGAGTCTAAGTTAAAAATTTCACAGTGGCCTCCAGGCCTAACATGATCTGGCCCCATTATCTTTCTGACTTCATCTCCCCTCACTAACTACACTTCATTCCCACTCTCCCCCTTGCTGTACCTTAAATGCTGAGTGTGCTTCTGCCTCAGTTTTTCCCATGGTGTCCTAGAGCCTGGCCCATGGTGAGTATCTGCTCAGCAAATTGTCGAGGACTTGAAGAATGGTCAGCGGTGTCCAACCTTTCTATGGAAACAAAGGGAAATGTGGGACAAGAAAAGACCACTGGATGAGTACAAACACTTTCTCTGTAGTGAAGGCACTAAAAAGTGGCTTTGAGATCAGTTAGATATATTGTCATATTGTCTTTGGCAATAAAATTCTTAGAAGGGGTTACACCCTTAAAAGATGGGAAAGAGCTACATGATTCAGAGGGTTGACCAAATGCCAAAGAGCATTGCTGTCCATTTGTTTCCCACCCACTGTGAACCACCATTGATTGTGCAGAACTAGAGCCTTAAAAAACATAACGGGCAATAAAGAAGGCTCTGGTGCCTGTGTATTGAGATGGGATTGAGATCAATAAATTTTTCTATCACTTGCTAACAATCCATACCCTTTATAAAACTTTCTAGTCCCTTTAATAAAGCTAATTTGGGAAGCAAACACTGTAAATTCCCCCTCTAATCTTGGTACTCAGTAACCTCCAGTATTTAGTTTCCATGCAGTAAGTTAACCTCCAAAGGGTGGAAAAGTTTTTGGAAATCCTTGTTTAGAAAGAATTGCAGACATAGGAATAATTAGTATATAATTTAACATTTGATGAGACAGCAAGTCCAGAATGATTACTCGTTCAAGTTGAAAGGGAGATAAAAATCTAATTATAGGACAATATTTTAAAGGTACCTATGCAAGACTTACCATTGAGACACAGTCGCTTCACTTATTTTCTCTGTAGCAAAGTAGACCTTTGGCATTTCTGGTCTTCCCCAGCTCCTGATCCACAAAACTTCAGCCACAAGGCTAGATGGGAATTCACACTGCCCTGTCTTATGCTGCAGGGCAGCTTTCTCAGTAAGACATCAAAGGAACCTGGCTTTAGTTACTGCTTTGAACTAGACTAGAAATTGTTTCCACTAACTGTGCTGGAGAGCGCCCCTCATGCCTATACTCCACCATGAACATATTGAATAGCCTTGCTAGACAGAAACACATAATGGAAAGCTGCTTTATTTATCTGAAGCTCTGCAAAAGAAAGAAATTTCAGAGCTTAAAGAGGAATCTCATGTACTTGCTTCTTATGAGAAATATTACCATAAAAATACCACTTCTGTCATCCAAGGGGGAGAAAGCTGTTTTCAGATGTAGGAGGGACGTCCAGTGGAACCTAATGGTTTGTCTAATTCTGGGCTTAAAAAGGATTTCATATTTGAAAAGTGATGTTTTCAGCAATCTTGGCCTATCCCAAAAGAACCAGAGTCTTCATCTTAATTAGATAAATAGAAAGCATCATTGCAATACGATGTTCAAAGCCCTTGGCTTGGAATCAGCAGATTTGGAGGTTCTAGTCAGAACTCTCCCATTGATTTGGCTTCTGATTGTATGGAAGTCTTAATTTTTACACTTTAATAATAATAATGAGTCATTCATTGATGACTTACTATGTGCCAGACATTTTGCTAAATGCTTTATATGCATTATTTCATTTATTCCTCTTGTCAATCCTAAGACATGGGTATTATTATTATCCTCATTTTACAGGGAGGATACTGATGCCTAGAAAGGTTAAATGCTTCCCAAGAGCACAATGCTAAGAAGCTGGATCTGATCCCAGGTTGATGTGTCTATAGAACTTGTTTGTATGCACCAGCCTTAAATTCACAAGCTAAATGAAAATTTAAGGAATATCTTATAGCAGTCATCAGTGTGATGAACTGTGGGCTTCTACCTTTTATGCCAGGATCACTTGTTCTCATATTAAGATATATTTACCAGGAACCTGATTTTAAAAATGCAAGGATTTAGGAGCTTATGAAAAAAAAAAAAGGAATAAAAGATAAGCAGAAAGATTAGGCCTGTTTGTTAAATAAATTTTAAAAAGGTTATATATGGTAGATTTTAAAGAAGTGATTGTTACTGAGGATACCCATGAAAAAGATTTGTTTTTTTATCTAATTATTTATCCTGATTAAAGAATGTGGTGGTCAAGAAATATCAGTAGATAAGTTGGAAACAAAAAACAAAGGGGAAAATACCATTTTGTGAGAATGGCCTGCTGGTGGCAGCAACAGATCACAACAATTGTCTCCCATCACATCAGGAATTCCAGGCATGTCTTTAAGCACACAGCTTCCTGTTTTTATGAGATTTCAAATCACAGGCTGCTGTTATGATGGCTATAAAAACTGGCAAATCATTCTAGCTATCAATATGACTGACAGGATTATTTTCCACAGCATTTTATATTGTCAGAGCTTTACACTTATTGTCTCCCCATGGGTTGTGTTGGTAGGGGGGTGGGTATTAAATTATTAATTAAATGAAAAATGAGCAAACTTTAAAGTTTGATGGAAATAGTCTTGAAATCAGTGACACCTTAGTTATTAACTTCTGATTTTGTTGTAAGATGAATGTAGGTTTAATAAACAGACTTTTGCACAGAATTATTTGTTTTTTCACTGTGATTTTTTTTGTGAGACCTCCAGTAACAATTTTTCAGTTCTCCATAAACATTATTAAAGGATTTTTTTGACTTAAATAGCTTTGAAAACACAAAACATTAATGTTTATTCCATAAGTAGCAGACAATGAAAACATATGTTTTAGTTACTTTATTTATGCCTGAGGAAATACCCATAAAGAGAAATTCTCAACTGCTGCAGTGCCTGAGCCTTTGATGAAGGCCAGCCTCTGGTCACCAGGTGGAGCTGTTGACTCCTAGCAGTGCCTTGGGGGCCCAGGTGTAGAAGGGTCATGTGGTCAGACAGTGATGCTTTGACCTGGATGTTGCTTTCTGTCTGGGTAGCTTAGTACTGGAGGCTTCCATACATCTCAGCCTGGTTTCTGCTCCTAGGGTGGGAAGAGTTTGTGCTGCTGAGGAAGATGAATTAGAAGATCCACTCTTTTCGTTAGTACTGTGAGCAGACCACATCTGGGTTCCTGTAATGGAAGGAACAAATACTGAGGCTTCCAGAATGCTAAGTACCTTTTAGGTAAAAGGGGATCTGCTTGAAAGTTGGACCTGGGTGGAGCCCTTTATTGTGAGAAATATGATCGACCTTCCTGGACATGTTGAGACTTCAGTCATTCCTATATCTTGAGATGTTGACGGCACCAAGTGGGTGCTCGATATAGGTGAATTAAATGGATAAACGAGTGAATTAAACAAATAATAAAATGCAAGGTAACTCCTTTCATTTCCTCAGTAAGGGGCTCTATGTCTCATCTCATTCATTTATTAATTCATTTGCCATACAGTGTTTGAGAACTTACGATGTTCTAGGTTTTTTAAAAAACGCCGAAATTCAGAGATGCTTATTTTCATTTCTGCAGGTTCTGCCATCTATAATTTTGGTGTGAGGAATGAGTTAGGAATCTAAATTTTAGAAAACGGTTGCCCAATTGTAATAACACTTAAATAATCCATTCTTTCCCTATTGATTTTTCTGTTCTTGAACAGTATTTTAATTAATATGGATTTCAAGATTTATTATTATTTAGGAGATCAAATTCCTCTGTAGTATCCTTCTTTTTCAGTATTTTGTTGGTTACTCTATATCAGTTATTTTTCTGGATTAATCTTAGAATTATTTTGTCAATTAATTTTGAGAAAAAAATGAGATAATTTAGAGTATTCATCCAGGAATATGGAATGTCTCTCTAGATATTTATGTCTTCTTTTATGTTTCTAGGAAATGTTATGTTGTTTTCATGTAGAAGAAAACATTCCTAAACATCACTGGCTTCCTTAATTAGTTTACATCTAGGTGCTCAGTCATCACCTCCTCAGAGTAGCCTTCCTAACCATTAACTGTACTATTTTTTTTTTGTGGGTTTTTTGGTTTGTTTTGTTCTTTTTCTTTAAGAAACAAGGTCTCACTTTGTTGCCCAGGTTGGTCTCCAACTTTTGGTCTCAAGCAATCCTCCCACCTCGGCGTCCCAAAGTGCTGATATTATAGGCATGAGCCAGTGTGCTGGGCTGAATCCATGCTGTTTGAATGGCATACTGCCCACCCCTGCATAAATATTTTCCTCCATTTTTTTTTTTTTTTTTTCAAGGCAAGGTCTTACTCTTGTTGCCCAGGCTGGGGTGCAGTGGCGTGATCATAGCTCACTGCAGTCTCAAACTCCTGGGCTCAAATGATCCTCCCAGAGTGCTGGGATTACAGGCATGAGCCACCACACCTGTAATTTTTTATTGTGTTAAAATGTACACATAACACACCTCCAGTTTTTTGTGTTAAAATACATATAACATTTACAATCTTAACCATTTTAAGTGTACAGTTCTGTGGTATTAAATACGTTCATAATGTTGTGTAACCATCACCACCATCCATTTCCGTAATTCCTAAAAAATTTTTTTAAAATTTATTTTATTTTTCAAGACAGGGCCTTGGTTTGTCACCCAGGCTGGAGTGCAATGGCATGATCTTGGCTCACTGAAGCCACAACCTCCTGGGCTCAAGTGATCCTTCCATCTCAGCCTCCCGAGTAGCTGGAATTACAGGCATGCAGCACTATGCCCAGCTAATTTTTGTGTTTTTTGTGGAGACATGGTTTTGCCCTGTTGCCCAGGCTGGTCTACTGGGCTGAAGCAATCTGCCTGCCTCGACCTTCCAAAGTGCTGGGATTATAGGCGTGAGCCACCATACCCAGGCTAAAATTTATTTTAAAATTTTAAAACTTTTAAAAGAGATAGAGTTTCATGTTGCTTAGGCTGGAGTGTAGTGGCTGTTTGCAGGCGCAGTCATACTGCACTATATCCTCGAACTCCTGACCTCAAGCCATCCTCCCGCCTCAGCCTCCCGAGTTGTTGAGACTACAGGCACACGACACCACACCTGGCTGCCATAACTCTTTTTATCTTGTAAACCTGAAACTGTACCCACGAAATAACAACTCCACATTTCTTCCTCCCCTCGGCTTCTGGCAACCACCACTCTACTGTCTGTCTCTATAATTTTGACTGCTCTAAGTAACTCATATAAGTGGACTTATACGGTATTTGTCTTTCTGTGACTGGCTTATTTCACTTAGTATAATGTTGTCAAGGTTCATCTCTGTTGTATCGTATGTCAGAATTTCTTTATAAGGCTAAATATTATTCCATTGTAGTATATACCACATTTTGTTTATCCATTTATCTGTTGATGGACACTTGGATTGCTTCCATGTTTTAACTATTGTGAATAACTTCTATGAACATGGGTTTACACATATCTCAAGGCCCTGTTTTTAATAATTTTGGGCATATACCCAGAAGTGGAATTGCTGGATCATATGATAGTTCTATTTTTAATTTCTTGAGGAACTTCTGCGCTGTTTTTCACAGTGGCTGTACCATTTTACATTCTTACTAACAGTGCACAAGGGTTCCAATTTCTCTACATCCTCACCAACACTTCTTATTTTCTGTTTTGTTTTTTTTTAAATAGTAGCCATTCTAATGGGTGTGAAGTAGTATATCATTGTAGTTTTGATGTGCATTTCTCTAATGATTAGTGATGTTGAGCATCTTTTCATATGCTTATTGGCCATTTATATATCCTTGTTGGAGAAATGTCTATTCAAGTTCTTTGCCCGTTTTTAAATTGGATCTTTTGTTGTTGAGCTTTAGGAGTTCTTTATATATTCTGGATATTAATCCTTGTCAGATATATAGTTTGCAAGTATTTCCTCTCATTCTGTAGGTTGCCTTTTTTACTCTTTTCATGCACAAAGTTTAAAATTTTTCTTTAAGTCCAATTTGTCTATTTTTTTTCTTTTGTTGCCTGTGCCTTTGGTATTATATCCAAGAAATCATTGTGAAATCCAGTGTCATGAAGCTTTTGCCCTTCTAAAAGTTTTATAATCTTAGGTCTTACACTTAGGTATTTGATACATTTTGAGTTACTTTTTGTAAGTAATGTAAGGTAAGGGTCCAACTTCCTTCATTTCTATGTGGATATCCAGTTATCTCAGCACTATTTGTTGAAGAGATTATTCTTTACCCATTGAATGGCCTTGGTACCCAATTAAAAATCAATTTACTATATATGTGAAAGTTTATTTTTGGACTCTTAATTCTAGTCCACTGATCTATACATCTATCCTGTGTCATCACCACATGTTATAATTACTGTAGCTTTGTAGTAAATGTTGAAATCAGGAAGTGTGAGTCTCCCAGATTTGTTCTTTTTTTGATATTGTTTTGATCATTCAGGACTCTTGAGCTTCTATTTGAATTTTAGGGTGGGGTTTTCTTTCTTTCTTTTTTTTTCATGCTGTATTATCTTTAATTAAGTACAAAGACCTTTCTAACATGTAACTTAGAGAACATTTTACCCACTGATTTGGCTGCCAGTCTCTTGTCTCTGTCTTCAGCAGTGGCTGCCCTTGCCAATGTCAAAAATGTTGGAGAGCCTGGTGATAAAGCTGTTGCCATTGGCATCTTTCACATGAACCACATCAAAAGATCCAAGATGTCTTTTCTCTGTTGGTGATCACACCAGTTTGTCTCAGATTAGCACCTCCAGTAACCATACGTACGCTACCAGTGTCAAACTTGAGGAAATCAGTAATCTTGCCAATCTACAAGTCAGTCTAAATGGGGTCATTCACCTTGATGAAGGAATCAGGGTAGCAGATGGTGAAAGCGTCATGAGTCACCAGATGAGGGATTCCTTTTGTGCTCACAAAGGTTTTTCTCACTTTGCACAACTTGTACTTTGTCTCCTGGGGTGTAATAGGATGAACAGCGAAGTGACCCTTAGTGTCATAGATTAGATGGAAATGCTGTCTGGTCTTGTCAATGCTGATGACATTCATGAAACCAGCAGGGTAGGTTATATCAGTTCAGACCTTGCCATTAATCTTAATGAACCGCTGCATGCAGATCTTCTTTTCTTCATCTCCTGTCAGGGTATACTTAAGTCAGTTCCTTAGGAAAATGATGAGGAGAGACTCTCAGCTTGTAGGGACCAGTGGATGTACAAGGAGCAAACATACCGGTTAATTCATCCAGCATCCAATGCTTTGGGGCTGCTGCTCACTTCAGATGCTTCTTGGGACCACCCACACAGTGTAAAGTCAGGCCGTGCCAAAAAGACAGTGATGAAGAAAACCTTTCTCTGGCAGGCAGACCCAGTGTTCACCTGTCCTGGACTTGCAGTCCATGTTCCTGGCCCACCTGTAGCTCTGGTCTGGGAGGAAAAGCCATTTCTCTTGGGGTTGGAGGATGTTTGGCCAGGTCAGAGATAAAGTGCTTCCTGCCAGCGGCACCAGATCTGCCCCCACCCAGCCCCTACCCTAGCCCAGCATTTGCTTTTCTCCCTGGAGCCTGGCCTGGCCAACCACAGAGGCTGCAGTCCCTTTGCCTCTGCCCGGCAGTCCCCTGCCAGAGTCCCAAGACCTGAGACAGCCCCAGCCTAGGGAGGATAGAGGAAAATATGTCCCTGGATGGGTTTTTCTATTTCTGCCAAAAAAGTCATTGGATAATAGGGATTGCACTGGATCTGTAGATCACTTTGGATAGTATTGTGACATCTTATTAAGTCTTCTAATCCATGACTATGAGGTGTGTTTCTATTATGTCTCCTTTAATTTATTTTAGCAATGTTTTGTATTTTTTGTTGCTTAAGTTTTTTACCTCCTTTGTTGATTCATAAGTATTTTACTCTTTTTGATGCAGTTTTAAGTAGAATTGTTTTTGTAATTTCCTTTTCCAAAAGGAACTAACTAGTTCATTGTTAGTATAGAGAAATGCAACTGATTTTTGTCTGTTGATTTTGTTTCCTGCTACTTTGTTAAATTCACTTATTAGTTCTAACAGTGTTTTTGTGGAATCTTTAGGATTTTCTACAGATAAAATCATATCATCTGGGAACAGAGATCATTTTACTTCTTTTTTCCAATTTTGATCTCTCTCTCTCTTTACCTAATTGTCTAGCTAGAACTCCAGTACTATGTTACTATGTTGAATAAATGTGGTGAAAGGAAGCATCCTTTCTTTGTTTTCTTTTTTTTTTTTTGAGATGGAGTCTTGCTCTGTCACCCATGCTGGAGAGCAACGGCGCGATCTTGGCTCACTGCAACCTCCCCTCCCGGGTTCAAGCAATTCTCCTGCCTCAGCCTCTTGAGTAGCTGGAATTACAGGCATCCGCCAACACACCCAGCTAATATTTGTATTTTTAGTAGAGACGCGGTTTCACCATGTTGGCCAGGCTGGTCTCGTTCTCCTGACCTTGCGATCTGCCTGCCTCAGCCTCCCAAAATGCTGGGATTACAGGCATGAGCCACTGTGCTTAGCTTCTTTGTTTTCTTAAAGGAAAAGATTTTAGTCTTTCGTCATTGAATATGATATTCATTGCAGGTTTTTCATATATGGTTTTTATTATGTTGACATAGTTTCCATCTGTTTCTAGTTTTCTTCAGTGTGTGTATGCGTGTTTTTAATCGTGAAAGGGTGTTGAATTTTGTCAAATGCTTTTTCTGCATCAATTGAGATAATCATGTGTTGTTTTTCCTTCATTCTGTTAATGTGTTATATTACATTGACTAATATTTGTATGTTGAACCATTCTTGTATTCCAAGAATAAATTCCACTGAGTCATGTCGTATAATACTTTTAAGATGCTGCTGAATTTGGTTTGCTAATATTTTGTTGAATATTTTTATATCAGTGTTCATAAGGGATATTGGTCTGTAGTTTTCTTATAGTGTCTTTGTCTGGTTCTTGGCATCAGAGTAATGCTGACCTCAAAGACTGAATTAGGAAGTGTTCCTTTCTTTTTAATTTTTAGATTAAAATTAAAGATCCTTCTCAAATCTTTCTGTAAAAATTAAAGAAAAATTTTTAAAATTTAAAAATTTTTAAAATTTATTAAAATTTAAAAATTTTTTAAATTTTTTAAAATTAAAGATTTGAGAAGGATTGGTTTTACTTCTTTAAATGTTTGATAGAATACACCCCTGAAGCCATCAGGTCCAGGGCTGTACTTTGTTGGGAGATTTTTGATTACTGATTGTCTCCTTACTAGTTATGGGTCTATTCAGATTTTCCATTTATTCATGATTTAGTCTTGGTATGTTTTGTGTTTCTAGGAGTTTGTCCATTTCGTATAGGTTATTCAATTTATTGGTGTACAATTGTTCATGGTATTCTCTTTCAGTCTTTTAAAATTTCTATAGAATCAGTAGTAATGTCCTTACATTTCTGATTTTTATAATTTGAGTCTTCTCTCTTTTTTTTCTTAGTCTGTTTGGCTAAAGATTTGTCATTTTTGTTCATCTTTTTGAAGAACCAACTTTTGGTTTCATTGATTTTTCTCTTCTCTATTTATCTCTGCTTTGATCTTTATTATTTTCTTCCTTCTGCTAGCTTTGGGTTTAGTTTGTTCTATTTTATTTTTTGAGACGGACTCTTGCCCTGTCGCCCAGGCTAGAGTGCAGTGGCGCGATCTCGGCTCACTGCAACCTCTGCCTCCCAGGTTCAAGTGATTCTCCTGCCTCAGCCTTCTGAGTAGCTGGGATTACAGGTGCCCGCCACCACGCCCAGCTAATTTTTGTATTTTTAGTAGAGATGGGGTTTCACCATCTTGACCAGGCTGGTCTTGAACTCCTGACCTCGTGATCCACCTGCCTTGGCCTTTGAAAGTGCTGAGATTACAGCCATGAGCCACCGCACCCGGCCTCTAGTTCTTTAATTTGTAAAGTTAGGTTGTTGATTTGAGATGTTTCTTGTTTTTTAATGTGTTTAAAGCTATAAATTTCTCCCTTAGCACTGCTGTCATTGCATCCCATAAGTTTTGGTATTTTTTTTTTAATTTTCTTTCTCCTGTAAATATTTTCTAATTTCCCTTGTTATTTCTTCTTTGACCCATTGGTGATTTAAGAGTGTGTTGTTTAATTTCCACAAATTTATGAATTTATGTTATTGATTTCTAACTTCTCGCTGTCATCAGAGTAGATACTTCGTATGATGTCTATCTTTTTAAATATAAGACTTAATTTGTGGCCTAATATATGGTCTATTCTGGAAAATGTCCTACGTGCACTTGAGAAGAATGCGTATGCTGTTGTTACATAGAATATTTTGCATATGTCTGTTAGATCTATTGGTTTATTGATCTAATAGATAATATAATATTATATATAATACAACATATATATAGTGTGTGTGATATGGTTTGGATTTATTTCCCCGCCCAAATCTCATGTTGAATTGTAATCACCAGTGCTGGAGGAGGGGCCTGGTGGGATGTGATTGGATCATGGTGTTGACTTCCCCTTTGCTGTTCTCATGAGAGTAAACGAGTTCTTATGAGATCTGGTTGTTTTTAAAAGTGGGTAGCACCTACCCCTTCACTCTTCCTCCTGCTCCAGCCATGTAAGACATGCCTGCTTCCCCTTTGCCTTCTGCCATGATTGTAAGTTCCTCAAGGCCTCCCCAGCCATGCTTCCTGTATAGCCTGTGAAACCGTGAACCAATTAAACCTCTTTTCTTTATAAACTACCCAGTCTCAGGTCATTCTTTATAGCAATGTGAGAATTGACAAATACAGTGTGTATTTATATATATATTATATATATATATTCAATAGATTGGTTGGTTTTTTGTGTTGTCTAAGTCCTCTATTTCCTTATCTTCTGTGTGATTGTTCTATTCAATATTAAAAGTAGAATATTGAAGTTCCAACTATTATTGTAGAACTGTCTATTTCTCTCTTTAATTCTATGAGCTTTTGCTTCATATTTTGATGGTCTGTTATTAGGTGTGTAAATGCTTATAATTGTATTGAAGCTTTTTGAATATATACATGCATGTATATATTTCTCTCTCGTAATCTTTTTTGACTTAAAGTCTCTTTTGCCTGACATCAGTATAGCCCCCTCTGCTCTCTTTGGTAATTATTTGCATAAACTATCTTTTTCCATACTTTTGCTTTCCACTTATTTGTGCCTTTGGATTGAAAGTGAGTCTCTTATAGATAGCGTATATTTGGAGCATGTGTTTTGATCCATTCTGCCAATATCTGTATTTTGACTGGAGAGTTTAATACATTTACATTTAAAGTAATTATTATTAATTACTTCTGTAATTTTGCTACTTGTTTTCAATTTTCCTATAGCATTTTTGTTTCTCATTTCTGTCATTGCTGTCTTCTTTTGTAATTACTTGTTTTTTTAGTAGTAAAAATTTTGAGTTCCTTTCTAATGTCCTTTTGTGTATAATCTATAGCTATTTTCTTTGTGGTTACCATGGGGATGACATTTAACATACTAAAGTTATAACACTATTTTGAATTTTTATTAGTTTAACTTCAATAACACATAAAAACTGCTTCTTTATAGCTCCATTCTTGCCCCTTTCAGTTGTTGATGTTACAAAATTACATTCTTATACATTTTGTGCCCCAAAACATAAACTAATAATTCTTTTAAATGCTTTAGTCTCTTAAATAATACAGAAAAAAAGTTACAAACCATTGTTACGAAAATGCTAGCTTTTCTAATTGCCTGTGTATTTACCTTAGTTGAGATATTTATTTCTTCATATGTCTTTGATTTACTGTATAGAACTATTTAATTGCTTGCATGGCAGATCTAGCAGTAACTAACTTTCATAACTTTTATTTATCTAGGAATAGCTTATTAGGTTGGTGCAAAAGTAATTGTGATTTTTGCCATTTTAAAAGTAATTGTTATTCTTTTTGAAGAATAACAATTCTTTTGAAGAATAACAACTGCAATTACTTTTGCACCAACCTAATAATTTCTAACTTTTTTAAAGGACAATTTTGCTGGATATAGGATTCTTGATTAACAGGTTGTTTTCTTTTAGCACTTTGACTATATTGGCCCACTACCTCCGGCCTCCAAAGTCACAGATGAGAAATCTGCTGAGAGTCTTATTAAGAATCCATTTTATGTGATGAGTTACTTTTGCTGCTTTCAAGATTCTCTCTGTCTTGAAATCATCTTTCTTGGAATTAATTGAGCTTATTGGATGTTTATATTCATACCTTTTATCAAATTTGGGAATTTTTCAGCCATTATTTCTCCAAATATTCTCTTTGCCCCTTTTTCTCTTTCTTCTCGTTTAATTCTGACAATGTGTATATTAATCCACTTGATGGTATCCAACATGTCCCTTCGGCTCTGTTCACTTTTCTTCAACCTTTTTTTCTTTCTGTTTCTCAGACTAGATAATTTCCATTGTCCTGTCTTCAAGTTCACTGATTCTTTTTTCTGCATGCTCAAATCTGCCTTTGAATTCCTTTAGCGAACTTTTAATTACAGTTATTGTACTTTTCAGCTTCAGCAATTCTTTTTGGTATCTTTTTAGGTTTTCTATCTCTACTGATATTTCCATTTTGTTTATCATCATTTTTTTGACTTTCTGTACATCTTCCTTTAGTTTTTTGGGCATCTTTGAGACAATCATTTTAATCATTGTCTAGTAGCTCTTCCATCAGGTCTTTTTCAGGAACAGTTTCTGTTGATGTATTTTTTTTCTTTTAATGTGCTAAACTTTCCTGTTTCTTTGTATTCCTTTTGATATTTTTGTTGAAAACTGGACATTTGAATCTAATAATGTGGTAACTCTGGAAATCAGATTCTCTGGAAAACTCCTTTTGCCAGGGTTTGCTGTTTCTGTTATTGTTGATTTATTTATTTTTTTATTGTGGTAGGTTGTCTCTTTACCAAGGATCATCCTGAATATTAAACTTAAGGTTTTCTCAGGTCTTCTCTGAGCTTGTACCCTTCCCTGGACATGTGTGGTCACTTTCTCATTTTTCTGATGCAGTTGTTTTTGAAAGTCATAGTCTTTAAAGTCTGGATCCAAAAAAAAGACAAAAAAGAAAAGTGAAGAAAGAAAAAAATGGTGCTGGCCTTTTAAATCCATTGAAAGTCACCTCAGCTGGAGGGGGAGGGGCTTGCAACAATGAGAAGGAGTGAAATAGCAATGGTCACCTGCCCTTTGTCTGCAAATCTGTGATCAGAAGCAGCTATCAGTAATCTGAACACAGATCCCTAGTATTTGGAGAACAATGCTTGTTTTGCCCATTCTGGCTCCAGCAAGCTGTGTAAGCTGCTCCAGCAACACGTACACAGCTCTCAGCTATGGTTAAACCAGACACATTCTGCCAGTATAATTGTTGTCTAGGTGGGAAGACAAATTTCTGGTGCTCCCTACTCTGCAATTTTTCCAGAATACTCCCCCTCAATCACTTTTTTTTTTTTTTTTTTTTGCTTTATTTTTCTTCACAGCACTTAACTATCTATCATAGAAATTTGTTTTATTTTTATGTGGTCCATCTTCCCAATACAATGTGAGCTTTGTGTGGTTGGAGACTTTGATGTCCTAGTCATTGCTGTATCCCCAGCCTGGAACAGTGCTTGACACATTCTAGTGAGTATTTGTTGAATAAATTATACCCACTACTCATATCTTTCAAATGTTAACATTTTGCCATATTTATTATAGATTTTTGGAGAGAAAGAAAATGATACAGATAGAGTTGAAGCCTGCTCTGTATTTATCTCCAGTCCTATTACCCTTTTTTCTTCTCTGAGTCAATTACTGTCAGAGGTTTAATGTTTAACAGCTTTATAAATGTTCATATGCTTTTATTGCACATTTATGTAATATAATTACTATCTATAACTATCTGCTTTTATTTTTAAATTTCATGGTAAATGTGTATATAAAAATAAGTAATACATATATATGTTTGCAAATTGTCTTTTAAATAAATTTTTATTTGACAAATAATAATTATATATATTTATAGGGTATAATGTGATATTTTGATACATTAGGGAAGGATCAAATCAGGGTAGTTCACATATCCATTACCTCAAATGTTTATCACTTCTTTGTGGTGAGAACATTTAAAATCCTCTCTTGTAGCTGTTTTGAAACGTACATTATTATTAACTATAGTCCTCCTGCCATGCAATAGAATACCAGAACTTCTTTCTCCTATCCAACTATAACTTTGTATCCACTGACCAATGTCTTTCCTTTCCTTGTGTTCCTTCCCACTTCTTTTTCACTCAGTGAAAGGGATTTACCCATGCTGACATATGTAGCTCTGGTTCTTTTTTTTTATTTTTTATTTTGAGACGAAGTCTCTCTCTGTTGCCCAGGCTGGAGTTCAATGCCCTGATCTCGGCTCACCGCAAACTCTGCCTCCCGGATTCAAGTAATTCTCTGCCTCAGCCTCCTGAGTAGCTGGGATTCCAGGCACCCACCACCACACGTGGCTAATTTTTGTATTTTTAGTAGAGACGGGGTTTCATCATCTTGGCTAGGCTGGTCTTGAACTCCTGACCTCGTGATCTACCCACCTTGGCCTCCCGAAGTGCTGGGATTACAGGTGTGAGCCACTGCACCTGGCCCAGCTCTAGTTCTTTCATTTTTACATTGGGTTAATAAACCACAATTCATTTATTCATTCTCTTGTTGGTGGACATTTAGATTGTTTCCTTTTCTTCTGCTATTAAATACAATGCTGCACTGAAAATACTAGTACATATCAGAAGTGAATTGACTGTGCATCTTCATTTTTATCAAATGTTGCCAAATTGCTTTGTGAAGTAGGTGCATCCCAGAAAGATATGAGAACTGTTGTTGCTCCACATGAGCCCAACACTTAGCTCTGAGAAACTTGGCAGTTTCCAGTCTGATGGGTATGAAAGGAAACCTTATTTTTGAATTTTCCTGATTACTAATTAGGATAAGTATATTTTCCTGTGTTATTTGTCATTTGGATTTCCTTTTCTGTGAATTGCCTGTTCATTTATGTTATCCATTTCCTTGTTGTTTTTTCTTTCTCTGATTGATATATAAATTTAAACTTTTTATGTTAATTTTAATATTTAATGTTAATATTTATTTAATATTAATTTAATATTTTGTATTTGGTTACTAATACAGATATCATATATTCTTCCAGAGGTCTGTTTTTTATGTATAAAAGTCTTAAATTTTAATACAGTCATTTGTTTGTATATATTTTTAGAGTATGGGATTTTTTGTTTATGTATTTGTTCATTTATTGAATAAATCTTTTCTTGCCCTGGAGTCACAAAGAGATTATTCTATAGTTTCTTTGAAAACTTTTAAGTTTTATATTTCATACTTAGTTCTTTAATTTACCTGGAATTTATTTTTCCAAGTGACATAAAATGGGAATCTGGATTTTTTTCCTGCTTGAATAATGAATTGCCCTAATAATATTTACTGAATAAATGTATCCCTTCCCCCAGACTGGAATGCAATGCTACCGCTGTCATATTTCAGTTTTCCACAGTTGGAGAGATAAGTTCCACATTTTGTATTTTTAAAATATTGGTTTATTAGTCTAACTCTGACTATACTCTTTTAATTAGCATGACTTTATAATAAGCCTTGATACATGAGTGGAAGGCCTTACTTGTTTGACTTATAATTTGTACTCGTTCTTGGTCTTTGGCTCTTTTTTTTTTCTTTTCTTGAGACGGAGTCTCACTCTGTCGCCAGGCTGGAGCGCAGTGAATTTCAGCTGTGAAGCTAACAGAATCATTGACATTGTTTTTTGGCTTCTTATTCTCTATTTTACTCAATTTTAATGGTAGTAAAAATGTAGTAAGAGTACCTTTGAAAAGAGGATCTTATCACCCCAAAATGCATTATGTGTTTGTGTATTTTCTTGGATTCTGTTTTCCATTCTGAATTTTAATTTTTACTAATAAGCATGGTTGTTTCTTCCTGGCTAGGACAGTTTCTTACTCCAGTCCCCCTCTATCCTGCACTGTTGTCCCTCACCCCTTAATTTTCTTCTTTCTGCTTCAATAAATCTTTGTACATTCTTTAACAGCTCAGCCCCACCAAGTGTTCTGAATTATATCAAGAAATCTTTGTTTGCAGCTATTTAATTATAGATTTTCTAAAAATGGCCCACATCAACCTTTCTCCCAAATCATAGTGGATGAAACCATGTTATAATGTTTTGTTTGATCCTTTGAGCTGACATAATCTTTAGACTTAATATTGTGCCTACATCTTTCCCAAATCTTGAGTAAAACAATATCACTGATTCTGAGAGTCATTACATCTTTGATAAGTGTTTTTTCTGTACAGTGAGGTAAGTTTCTTTTTACCCTGAGATGCCATAATTCTCAGGGTAATTGTCTTACCCTATAATTACCCTATAATTGTCTCTTTGGCTGTTGGTAGGCCTGCCAGTTGTACAGACCCATAAAATACTACAAAAAGCCTTAAAACTTCTACTTTCCTTCCAAGTGCCAATGAGGTTACCTTGTGTCTTAGGATTTGTTTGTTTTAATTACTTCTTAGAAGTCAGGTGTTCCAGGATTTTCCGTATAGGTCAGCATTGGTATCGTCTACCTCTATTAAATAAAAAATGTGATTTTAGCTGATGTTTGGAACATACTTTATAATGTGGATAACATTCACAGAAGTCTAGAAATATAAACAAGTCCTGGCAAGATGTTGCTAGCCAATACCAAATTTATATTTTTAGGGGGTGCTGCACTGGACATGAGCTCTCCTTCTGGGACTCAGAGCTTCACTTGCCTCTACTGAAAAGTCCAAGTGTTCTGATAATCAGATTGGCTCAGGTTCATTCCCTCTGAGAGGATTTCCGTGTCTGCCTTGGAATGAACCCAGAGGAATGGAATCCAATTTTCTCCTCACAGCATTGCCACAATGTACTCCTTCACCACTGACTCAGGTTGGAAATCTCAGGCTGCTGCACCATCAACCACAATTTTAGGAGCACTGCCATGCCCTGTGGCCATGAGCAAAGATCTGGGGCCCACAGATCTTTTTATTTGGGCCCCAAGCTAGCAAAGTTGATTAACTTATGCCTATGTAGACTTTTGATGGTTCCTGGGCTTCAGAAACTTCTCCTGTAAATGAAAAGAATGATGTTTAAATTTAATGTTGATACCAGGCTGCCTGCTCCTTTTTCCATCCAGACCCTGTGAAGCACATGCCATTAGACGATGGTGCCAGATAGCTCTCTTTGTTGCTGCCCTCTACTCTTCCTAGTTCATACATCCTCATTCACTGAGGACTTGATCACTTGGGTCATTGTCTATTTCCCCACACTACTTCATTGCCAGACAGGTATTCAGTATCTGTTTATGCAAGTTTCTCTCTTTTTGAAATTATGAAATATATTAAACATACAAAAAAGTATATAGTGCAATGTCATAGTAACTACTGAAGGAATTAACAATCTGCCACCCCAAAATATGTTGCCCTGGTACCTTGACCATTCTGAGCTAAAGGCACATGAAAAACAGCAGATGTAAGAAGATCACTCTGACCTTCCCCACTCAACTTTTCTTTAGAGAAGGGGTCTGCTCTGTCACCCAGGCTGGAGTGCAGTGGTGCGATCATAGCTCACTGCAGCCTCAAATTCCTGGGATCAAGCGACCCTCCAACCTCAGCCTCCCGAGTAGCTGGAATTTTTTTATTTTTATTCTTTGTAGAGATGGGGTTGTGCTATGTGGACCATGCTGGTCTCAAACTCCTGGCCTCAAGGGATCCTCCTGCCTTGGGCTCCCAAAGTGTTGAGATTACAGGTGTGAACCAACACACCCAGCCCTTCCTTCTGTTTCTTTAATGGAGGAGACACAATTCCCATGTGAAAGTTGTTCTCTCCACATAAGAAGGAAAATATTCTTATCATCAAGGACGGGCTTCTCTACCCAATTAACTACCCTGCCCAAGCCCCTTTGCCTTGTCCCAGTTTCATAATTTACTATTTTTTATCCAGTTCAGTATGTAAGTGTTCATTGAACTCTAACTAACTGCTTCTTTGAGTCTTTATTCTTCATGAAGGCTCCCGTGCCATGTAAAATTTATATTAAATAAATTTGAGCTGGGTGTGGTGGCATGTGCCTGTAGTCCCAGCTACTGGGTGGCCTGGGGGCAGGGGGTGGCATGCTGAGTTGGAAGGCTGAGGCTGCAGTAAGCCATGATCATGCTACTGCACTCCAGCCTGAGCATCAGAGCGAGACCCTGTCTCAAAATAAAATAAAATAAAATTTAAAAATTGAATGCTTTCTCCTGTTGATCTGTCTTATGTTAATTTAATTCTCAGGCTCAGCAGGAGAACCCTGCAAGTAGTGATAAAATTTTGCCTCCCCTACACTACCTGTGTACCTATCACACAACTTTACACAGTCATAACATCTTGTGTTTGTTTCATATCTTCTTTCATTAAGAAATAAAAGCTAACAAATATGGTGAACCTCACTCTGATTTCATTTCTCTACCCAGGAATCATTAATGTTCCAAATTTGGTATTTATCATCCCCATGAGTGTTTTTTTTTTTTTTTCTAATTTTTTTAGTATTTATTGATCATTCTTTGGTGTTTCTCGGAGAGGGGGATTTGGCAGGGTCATAGGATAATAGTGGAGGGGAGGTCAGCAGATAAACATGTGAACAAAGGTCTCTGGTTTTCCTAGACAGAGGGCCCTGCCACCTTCCGCAGTGTTTGTGTCCTTGGGTACTTGAGATTAGGGAGTGGTGATGACTCTTAACGAGCATTCTGCCTTCAAGCATCTGTTTAACAAAGCGCATCTTGTACCGCCCTTAATCCATTTAACCCTTAGTGGACACAGCACATGTTTCAGAGAGCACGGGGTTGGGGGTAAGGTTATAGATTAACAGCATCTCAAGGCAGAAGAATTTTTCTCAGTACAGAACAAAATGGAGTCTCCTATGTCTACTTCTTTCTATACAGACACAGTAACAATCTGATCTCTCTTTCTTTTCCCCACATTTCCCCCTTTTCTATTCGACAAAACCGCCATCGTCATCATGGCCCATTCTCAATGAGCTGTTGGGTACACCTCCCAGACGGGGTGGCGGCCGGGCAGAGGGGCTCCTCACTTCCCAGACGGGGCGGCCAGGCAGAGGCGCCCCCCACCTCCCAGACGGGGGGGCTGGCCAGGCGGGGGCTGCCCCCCACCTCCCGGACGGGGCGGCTGGCCGCCCATGCATGTTTTTATCCTATTACTGTATATGTTTCTGTCCATAAGGTTTTTATAATATTGTTTTGCAGGCTGTAAAACTTTATATAAGTGTTATGATTCTGTAATCTTTCAACCTGCTCCTACACTACATATATTTTTAAAAGTATCCATGCTGACACTTGTAGCTCTAATTTTTCTTTTCTTTTTTTTTGAAATGGAGTCTCCTGTCTCACTCTGTTGCCCAGACCGGAGTGCAGTGGCACGATCTCGGCTCACTGCAACCTCCGACTCCCTGGTTCAAGTGATTCTTCTGCCTCAGCCCCCGGAGTAGCTAGGATTACAGGCATGCACCACCATGCCCAGCTAATTTTTGTATTTTTAGTAGAGACAGGGTACCATGTTGGCCAGGATGATCTCAATCTCCTGACCTCGTGATCCACCCGCCTCGGCCTCCCAAAGTGTTGGGATTACAGGTGTGAGCCACCGCGCCTGGCCTGCAGCTCTAATTTTTCATTCAATTGTATGAACATTTATTGAACATTATTCAATTGTATGAACCACAATTTATTCATTTTTTTTCTGCTGTTGATGGACATTTAGGTTGTTTTACTTTTTTTTGCTTTTACAAACAATCCTCCCAAATTTATTCTTATGCAGGTCTCTGTACACATGGGCAAAACTTTCTCTAGAAGTAGAATTGCTTGGCCATACGGTATGCCCATGTTTATGGGAAAATTACTCTCCAAAGTGGTTTTTGCCAATTTATATAAGTGTGAAACTACCTTAATTTTTTTCTTGCATTCTCTTAACTATAAGCACAACTGAGTATATAGTCATATTTTTATTTACTGTTCAGACTTTTTCCGCTAAGAATTATCTACTTTAAACATTGGACTTTGTCCTGCTCTTATTTTTTTGGTATATGTTTTTAATATATTCTGGATACTAATCTTTTGTCAGTTTCATGGCAAGTATCTTCTTTCAAGTGACTAGTATTTTCATTTTTTAACAGTGTCGTTTGGTACAGGGTTTTAAAATTTGGCCTTTCCTTATGGTTTTCATTTATGTTTTGGTTAAAACTTTCTTCCTTACCCTAAAGTCATAAATATACTTTTCTATATTTTAGTCTAAAAGACTTAATGTTTTGCTTTTCTCTTTTGATTTTTATCTGAAATTTATTTTCATTTATGCTTAATGAAATGAAAGCATATGTTTCATTATGTTTAATAGAATTCTAATTTTACTTTTTTCCTTATGAATAACCACTGATTCCAATATAATTTACTGGCTAGTTGAGTTTTTCCCCATGATATTTAGTGCAATGTCTGACAACTATCAAGTTTTTTATATTATTCTTCAGTTTCTTGGCTGTTATTCTCTCATTGACATATTTGGCTATCCCTGCACCAGTACTATGCTGTAGCTTAATATCCAAATATGTTCTTCTTCAACAGCCTTTGGCTATTTTTTGCTTTTTTTTTCCATATGAATTTGAGAATCAGCTTGTCAAGTTGCACAAGTAGTTTGAGTGGATTTACACTGCCTTTATAGATTTACTTTGAGAGTCTTGATCTCTTAACGATATTGAGTCTTCTCATCTGTGAACAGCTAAACATCTCCATTTATTCAGGTCTTCTGTACTGTCCTTCAGCAAGGTTTTGTGACTTTTTCCACAAAAAAATTTGCAGATAAATTATAGATTTAGTCCTTGGTACTATATAGTATTTATCATTTGTGAAAGCATGATATTAAAATTTACTATTGCTACTTGTTTGTTCCAGGTGTATGGAAAAATAATTGAGTTTTGCCTGTTGGTCTTGTATTCCAATAACTTGTTGAACTCTGAGAGTTTGTCCGTAAATTTTCCCGGATTTTCTGTGTTCACAATCATATCATCTATTAACGATAACAATTCTGTTATTTATTTGAAACTCTTATGTAATTTTTTCTTTTTTTTTTTTTTTCTGCACTGCTCAGTGATAATGAACATCCTTTACTTTTCCTACTTTAAAGGGAATGTGTAGAACATTTACCATTAAATAAAATGTTTGCTTTAGGAATTTGGCTGGTTCCCATTCTCAGATTAAGGACTTTCCTTTCTATTATTATTTTGCTACAATTAAAAAATTTATGAATGGGTTTTGAGTTATATCAAATGTATTTTCTCCAACTGTTGAATCGCATAACTTTATTTGCTTTGTTAATATGGTAAATTACATTTTTTTTCTAATATACTGTTCTAATTTCTGTTTCTCAGAGAAATGCAGTTTAGACAAGAGGAATTTTTTATATACTCAGATTTTAAGAAACATTTTATTTAGTTATGACTTTCACATTTATGTTCGTAAGTGATATTGGCCTGTAATCTTCCTTTTACATACTCTCATTTAGTTTTGGTATAACAGTTAACATTAGTTTTATTAAATGAACTATTAGCTTCATTAAATTGATGGATTTTTTTTTTTTAATGCTCTGGAACATAAGATTGAGATTCTGTTCCTTCAGTATTTGCTAGAACTTTTCTGTGAAACGCTTTTGATTTGGTATTTGTGGTACCTGTGTGCATGCTGTGCACACCTGTGTGTGTGTGTGTACAAGGAGGTGGATTTTTAAACACAAACATTTTCTTTTTTTATCCTTTTTTTCTTTTTTTAAAATTATTATTATACTTTAAGTTTTAGGGTACATGTGCACAATGTGCAGGTTAGTTACATATGTATACATGTGCCATGCTGGTGTGCTGCACCCATGAACTCGTCATTTAGCATTAGGTATATCTCCTAATGCTATCCCTCCCCACTCCCCCCACCCCACAACAGTCCCCAGAGTGTGATGTTCCCCTTCCTGTGTCCATGTGTTCTCATTGTTCAATTCCCACCTATGAGTGAGAACATGCGGTGTTTGGTTTTTTGTCCTTGTGATAGTTTACTGAGAATGATGATTTCCACTTTCATCCATGTCCCTACAAAGGACATGAATTCATCATTTTTTATGGCTGCATAGTATTTCATGGTGTATATGTGCCACATTTTGTTAATGCAGTCTATCATTGTTGGACATTTGGGTTGGTTCCAAGTCTTTGCTATTTAAACACAAACATTTTCATGGTTATTGGTTTATTATGTTTTTTTAAAAAACTTCTCCTTATAAGTGACATTTTTCTAAAATTGTCATTTTAAAATATATTGGCATAAAGTTGTTTATTTCTTATGATTTTAATAGATGTATTTTCTCTGTAGTTATGTCCCCTTTTTTATTCCTAGCACATTTATTTTCACTTTTCTTCTTTTATAAATTTTATAAATTTTACTGGAATGTATTTTATCAGTCTTTTAAAAAAAATCAACATTTGATTTTGTTGGTTGTGCTAGTTTTTTCTTGTTTTCGGATTCATTAATTTTTGTTCTTGTTTGTTTGTTTGTTTCGAGACAAGGTCTCTATCACCCAGGCTGGAGTTTAGTGGTGCAATCATGGCTCCCTGTAAGCCCAAAATCCTGGGCTCAAGTGATAATGCTACCTTGGCCTCCTGAGTAGCTGGGACTACAGGTAACTACAGGTGCCACCATTCCTGGCTAATTAAAAAAAATTTTCTTTGTAGTAATGAATTCCTGTTATGTTGCCCAGGCTGGTCTTGACCTCCTGGCCTCAAGTGATTCTCCTGACTTGGCTTCCCAAAGTGCTGGGATTACAGGCTACTGGTCTGGCCTCTTATTTTTATTTTCTCATTCTTTACACTTCTTTGGGGTTGTTCTGTTGTTCTCTTCTGAAGCCTTTAAGTTGGACACCTTCCCCATTCATTTTCAGTATTTCTTCTTTTTAAGGTAAACATTTAAAGGGCTTCTCAAAGGGAGAAATGACCCCAAATACCAGGTTCACCTCTCTGGGATTCCTTTTCTCCTAGATCTTGGCTATGTCATTCTTCAGTGCCTTTTTAGGCTGTCCAAAACTTTCAGGTAGACTTTTTTTGTTGAGATATATGATTGAAGTCATTATTGTATATATTGCTGAGGCAATGATTAAAGTGTAGTCCACATACAGTGTACATATATAAATTGTACAATTTGATGAGTTTTGACAGGTATTTAACCATGAAACCATTACCACAATCAAAATAATGTACATATCCACCACCCCCAAAAGTGTCCTCATGGCCCTTGGTCATCTTTCCTTCCCTACCCTCTGCCCCATCACAAGTCTCCATCCCCAAGCAACCACTGATTTACCTTCTGTTATGATAAACTAGTTTGCATTTTCTAGAACTTTATATAAATGAAAGCATACAGTGTTTACTCTTTTTTGTATGGCTTCTTTCCCTCAAAATAATTATATTAAGATTGATTTGTGTTGTTGCATATATCAGTAGTTCCCTGCTTTTTAATACTGAGTAGCAGTCTGTTGTATAGCTATACCCACAATTTGTTTATCCATTTACCAGTTGATAGGCATTTGGATTGTTTCCAGTTTGGGCTCTTACAAATGAAATTTCTATGAACATTTGTGTAAAAGTCTTTTTGTGGAAATACATTTTTATTTCTTTTGGGTAAATACCTCAGAATGGAATAGTTGTATCATATATGGCAGGTACATGTTTTAAAATATCTTTCCTTGTTCTAAACAGGATAGTTGGTTGAATTACCTAATCTACTATTGCAAGAAGTAGAAGTCCCTTATATTTTCTTCTTTCACTTTTGTTGTTTCTTTTTTTCTATTTAAGTTTCTGATTCTTCTGGATTTTTTTTTAATGTAAACAATGAGGTATCTAACATTTTTTGCATCTGGCCAGTCAATTGTTCCAGTTCTATTAACCCCATACATTTGATAGCAATATAAATAAATTGATGCTGCAAGTATACTCTTAAAATTCAACAGAAGACTGAATGAAGATTTTGAAATCTTGTTAACCAAAGTAAACAGAAACAGAGGCTTGTTTCTTCTTTCCAAGATGGATGCTTGGAAAGTCAACAGGGAAGTGAACCATTACCAAATGAAACATTAACTATGGTTATTTTGAGGACTTTTTTTTTTTTTTTTGCCGTACTCAACAGAAGAACTGAAAATAAAAGATATTTTAACTTCAAATATTTATCTCAGGCAATAACTTTATGTAGTCTATATTTTTCCTCAAAAACAATTATGTAACTTTAGGAAACAAAACTGTACTATTCTGAATTTTGATCGGGTTCATTAAATGTTAAATGAGGAAAAAAAATGAAATAGTCTTTCAAGTAGGCCAATGTGAAAAAAAAAAACAGATTTAGTACAATTTTCTCCTATGATTCATAGCCTAGAAACAAACATTTCTCATTTTTGATTTCCCAATGGTTTCTTAAGATAAACAATCCATGAAGGGACAAAATTTACATTTCTATAAGTATAAAAAAGAAACTACCACTGGAAAAAAGAAGTTACTGTTTTTTTAGATGACTGTTGATTCCCAAAGCACGTGGGGTATGTCTTTTTGATTACCATGCTAATAAAGATAATTCTTAAATATTTTTATTTTACATTGCAGCCTTATTATGGTTGCTATAAACAAAAGTTAACTCTTGCTGAAGAACTATTCATTCATTGCACTGGGGGTTTGAAATGTTGAACGTTTTTATAATAAAATGAGCTAAATATAATGCATAGTTTGTACAAAATATAAATTTGCTTTTAAGAAGATTATACTGGAAGGGTGAGGTGGGTGGATCACCTGAGGTCAGGAGTTCGAGACCAGCCTGACCAACTGGTGAAATCCCATCTCTACTAAATACAAAAAATTAGCCGGGCGTGGTGGCACAGTCCTGTAATCCAGCTACTTGGGAGGCTGAAGCAGGAGAATCACTTGAATCCAGTAGGTGGAGGTTGCCATGAGCCAAGATTGCTTCATTGCACTCTAGCCTGGGCAACAAGAGCGAAACTCTGTCTCAAAAAATAAAAAAATAAAAATAAATAAAGAAGACTACATGAACTCATTGTTTCTAACACTGTAAACTCTGGCTGGGCATGGTGGCTCACACCTGTAATCCCAGCACTTTGGGAGGCTGAGGTGGGAAGATCGCTTGAGGCCAAGTGTTTTAGACCAGCCTGGGAAACATAGTGAGAACCCATCTCTACAAAAGTTAAAAAAAAAAAACAAAACACCTGGGCCTGGTGGCATGCCTGTGTAGTCCTGGCTATGCAGGAGGCTGAGGTGAGAGGATAACGTGTGCCTAGGAGGTCAAGGCTGCAGCTATGATCCTGCCACTGCACTCCAGCCTGGGTGGACAGAGTAAGACCCTGCCTCAAGACAAACAATCAAATACTATAAACTCTGTTATTAAAGCTTTTTCTGTTATGAATTCCCTAAGTTTTGATGTATCTTAAACCAAATGCATTTTAATGTGTTCCTTTAGCCAACATTTATTTCATTTATTCAATAGATCTTCACTGATACTGTGAATTAGGCTTAGGCACTGTTTAAATGTTGAGGATACGATGAGGAACAAAGGTTGACAAGGTCCCTGATCTCATGGAGTTTGGGAGAAACAGACAATAAACATGCAAGTAAGATAACTGTAGGTAATATTAGACATTATAAGAGAATTAACATATGGCATGAGAGAGAGTGAAGAAGGTGGACAGCATACAGGGGCACAGCTCCCTAATATGTGCTGAACACTGTACCAGGCCCTTGGGAAGAGGTGCCTGAGATCTGGGCTTTGGAAAAGACCAAATCCCATCTCTGCTCAGAGGCCAACTTACCATGAGCTAATGCTGCTTCAGCGTCAGGGCCTGGCTTATCATGAGCTAATGCTGCTTCAGGTTCATTTGCATGTTACATAATGTTCTTGATGGAAGCCAGGTGGCAACCAGGGAGTGTTTTCAATGTAAATATTTTAGGGGAATTGTCCAAAGCCCTCTTAGAAGAAAGGGGCTTGCATATCTAAGGCTCAAGTAATTAGTTGTTTCTGTTCTCATTCTGAATATTCTCTTTCTTACCTAATTTTGTATATGTATACTTGTATACTTGAGATCTTTTTCTTTAAGAGAGCCTGCTTACCCCAACTTGTATAAGTTTCAAGCCCTGTGTAACCTGGTTTTGTTCTTGGCTTAGCCATTGTCTACCTGTGTGAGTCTAGGCAAGCTATTTAAACTCTTCATGCCTCAGTTTTCTCATTTTTAAAATGGAAATATTACCTAAATCATCAGATTGCGTGAGCATTAACTGAAATTAAATAGTATTTCAAATGTTATACATAACACCTGGCACACAGTAGGTACTTCATAAGTGGTAGCTATTATTAATATATTATAATTATTAATATTATGATTATAAGCCCTCAAAAGTTTTATAATTCTATTGGGGAAAAAAATCAACAGATGTAGATCCATGGGATACTAACACAGAACAGTCTCAAAAAACAGAACAAAACAAAAACAAAAAAACACAACATCAACAGGATACACACAAATTTGTAATAAGTAGTTGCCAGTGCCTAGAGAGGGAGAATAATGGGAATAGGAATAAAGAGGATTTCCAGTAAACCTGTAACATTGTATTTCTAATTCAATCTGAAATAAATATGATAAATATTATAACATTATCCTTATACTTTAAAAAAATTAGATATTTCAATAAATGGTAGCTATTAATAATACATAGGGAGGTTTGATTAATAACCCAATAATCTGGTATGTTTTGTTTATAGGAACATTGTGCTTTTCTCATGAAGCTTCCTCTGGGCATGGTAGCACAGTTCCTCTAATCAACAGAAACTAGCAACCTCAGTGTCACAGTTCCAATATGTGATTGAATGTAACTTCATAAATGCCTAGTATGGTATTCAATGTTGGGTTTGGTGGAATAGTCAAAGCAAATATGCTCACGATATTAAACTCTTCCAAGATTTCCGTGTGTCATTGGAGAGTGGCACAAAGTAGCATACATTGACTGGGGCTGTCCATGAAACTATTACAAATATGAAGAGAAAGGAGAAATCAATGTGTGCTGCAAACATCAATGAGAGCTTCATAGGACGTGTGATGTGAATTGGACTTTGGCGATGGGGTAGCTTTGGATAGGTGGGCCAGATGGCTTAGTATTCTAGATGTCAGAGGAGAAGAGAAATGTCTGGGAAGAATAAAAAACCATGTAAGGTTGAGTGGGAGGGAGACATGGAGGTCCTTAAGAAGAGCCTTAATGAAGTGTTGAAGCGTTATAAAAGCCTGTAAGCAATAACAATTTGAAATTTCATTTAAAAAAAATTGGATTGGTATTGAAAACATATGTAAAATTTTGTCTCTGTCAGTAGTTCACTTCATATTCTAGTTGGCTAAGCCTTTGGTTCTGATATGATTTGGATCTGTGTCCCCACGAAATCTCATGCTCAATTGTAATCCTCAGTGTTGGAGGTGGGGCCTGGTGGGAGGTGATTGGAGATCATGGGGGCAACTTCTCATGGTTTAACACCATCCCCCTTGGTGTTGTTGTCACAATAGTGAGTTCTTGTGAGATTTGGTTGTTTAAAAGTGTGTGGCATCTCCCCCGTCTTTCTCTTGCTCCTCCTCTGGCCATGTAAGATGTGCTTGCTTCCCTTTCACCTTCTGCCATAAGTGAAAGTTTCCAGAAGCGGAGCAGATGCCGGCGTCATGCTTCCTGTACAGCCTGCGGTACTGTGAGCCAGTTAAACCTCCTTTCTTTATTAACTACCTAGTTTCAGGTATTCTTTATAGCAATGTGAGAATGGACTAATGCAGGTTCTAAAGCCACAAAGAAGAGAAAATATTTCTTTCACCTTGGCACTGAATCCTTGGGTCACAAGTATGAGAAGTGACTTGGTCAGTCATGACTTGCCCAAACAATTAAGACTAGGGCTGATTCATTAATGGTCTGTTTTATTAATAATGGTTATTCAGCTAACAGAAAGGGAATACTTCCCAGACAATAAGGATGTCTAGAAACCAGCTTTAATAGGGCGTGGGTAACCCTGAATATCAGGACAAGGACTGCCCATTGGAGTGGGGGTATCCACCATATTCTAGGCAATTGTAGACAATAGATACTGCACCTAAATACATGTCTGTATGGCTAGACAGGGGAATAAGAAGTTCCAATAGTGAAATGGAGGAAATTTTTAAAATATTAAACAAAAAGCATTCCACTAAGAAGAGGGTCTTATGTAACTACCCTAACCATTTAGGCAATTTGAGTTAATGTCCTACTGCCTAACACAGGCCTGGGCATCCTGTCATGATTTCACACTTCTGTAAAGAATGGACAAGCAGAGAGCAGCAGGATAGATAATTACAAACAACTTCCTGGCTGAGGGCCAAGGATCACTTTGTGGGGAGTCAAGGTCCAGAAAAGATCAACAGGTGAAGACAGCAGCAAGTCAGATATCCAGCCAGGGACACACTGAGCTTTGCATTACTGTTGGAGAAAACTGGTCTCTGTTAACTCAGTTTAGACTGTGCATTGTTCCACATTCGCTAATAAAAATGGGCGTTAGATATGTTTCACACATTTCACACATTGTAGAAATGTTAGCAGGATGCATGTGATGATTTGATTGTTATTCTCTTGAGATTTAAAAAATTTCAATCTCCTCTACTTCTCTCCTCTCCTCTCCTCTTCTCTCCTTTTCTTCTACCTTCTGTCTTTCCTCCCTCCCCGACTCTAATAAGTACAATAAAAACACTGGACCTTTAAAATTCATATATACTGCTTTTAAATGGGTAACTCAAAGTAACAAAGTTAAAATGTCATGATAATTTTTGGACATAAGTGTTAAAAGAAAAACTTTAGACAAATTTAATAGTTTAATTGGGCAAAGAACAATTCATGAATCAGGCAGCCCCCAGAACTAGAACAGGTTCAGAGAAACTCTGGGGCTGTCAAATGGTCATACACCATTTTGGGACAGAAAAAAGAAAGTGACGTGCCGGGTGGCTCACGCCTGTAATCCCAGCACTCTGGGAGGCCAGGGCAGGCAGATTACCTGAGGTCAGGAGTTCAAGACCAGCCTGGCCAACATGGTAAAACCTTGTCTCTACTAAAAATACAAAAATTAGCCAGGCGTGGTGGCACATGCCTGTAATCCCAGCTACTTGGGAGGCTGAGGCAGGAGAATCGTTTGAACCCAGGAGGCGGAGGTTGCAGTGAGCCAAGATCGCGCCACTGCACTCCAGTGTGGTGACAGAGCGAGACTCTGTCTCAAAAAAAAAAAAAAACAAAAAAACAAGAAAAAAGAAAGTGACGTATGAAAATGGAAGTGAGGTGCAGAAACAGCTGGCTTGGTTACACTTTGGCATTTGCTTATTTCAACATGGTTTGAAGAGTTGGCCACCTGTGATTGACTAAAGTCAAGCTGCTGTGATTGGCTGAGACACAGCTATTTGTTACAGAAGAATATTCCTAAATGAGGCTTTCAGTTTATTTACATACAAAGTTAGGTTGCAGTTTGTTACATAAGGACTCAAGCATGCAAGTACAGAGGCTTTGTCTCAGGCCAAGTTTAGTTTGATTTAACAGTTCTCTCCTTTTGGTCAACATCTCCATTTTGAGAGATTGACCCAAACTTTGGGCATTGATGCCACCCTCTGTCACTATCATAGGTGGACTTGTTTGGTCTCAGTGTGGAATTCACAAATCTTATTTGTTCACAGTATAAAATTCATAAGTTGCAATGTCACATCAGTTGAATAATTATGTTCTTGCTGAATTAATCAAAGTGAGAGCATTCAACACTCAATGAATGGCTGCATACAAAATTTTTAAGACTTGAGAAGATATAGCATACCAGCGGAACTAATATGATGACAATCAAGAAGATAATACCAAAAGACCAAAGCATACTTCTTAAGAGTCCTTATGAAATGAATCAAACCAAATCAAACAAGTCAAAGTTCAGGCAATAGAGGCAGCTCTACAGTATTTGCATCTAATTGATTATAGTCGTTGTTTGGGGTGTTATGGTGATTAAGGACCATAGTTTGCTGTAAAATGGCCTGATTTAAAGAGTGGTTGACTTTTGTTGTTAGCCTGGTAACACAAGTCATAATAACTTGGAGACCCACTAGAAGAAATATGAAGATTAGAAAATCTTGAGAAACCCAAGCTTATTATCCACCTTTAGAATGCCTGCAAACCAAATGTTAGTTGCTCTCGTAAACACATCCTATGTTTCTTTCTCTTGAAAAATTTCCTTAATGTATTTTATGGCAGTGTCTAAGGAAACAGCAGTATCAGCCACCTTGTAAATTAAGCTTTCTGTACTAACAAAATCAGAGAGATGGGTACAGCATACATTTTTATTCAGTACCAATCATAAGCCCCAAATTGAGGGAAAAAGGAGATTTAAAGCTTTATGATATTTTATTGCATGGTGTTTATTGAACATGTATGTTATTATTCACCTTTTAGAGAGTGGCTTCTACACGTCTGAAGCCCTGGGAGATCTGATTGACCACAAACTTGAAGATTTTCTCCAATTTACAGATTAGCTTCAAATTCCATACAATCAATACTCCGCTACCACGAAGAGTGAGCCCCCAGATACCCCACTGGAATCTTTCCTCAGTGGAAACTAGCTTAACTTTGTCTGTTTGAAGGTTGATGATAATTTTGGTTATTGACCATTTTAGCCTCTAATTATAGGAGCTATTAAGGAGACTTCTAGGGGAATGAATTTGAAAGGCAGGAGTGAGCTACGCCAAATAGCAAGATCCAAACAAGCAAGGAGACAGAACAGAATAAGCAGATTTTCTGAAGATCTGATATAGGCCTTTGGGGGTTGGAAAGAGGGCCACCTAATTGTGTTTGAGCAGAGGTCAGTGAAATTTGATAGCTTCCAACAAGGTCCAGTGGAAAATTTACTTTTTGGTGGCCCCTTTATAACATACTGTAAGGGAATATAATCACATTTAATGAAAAAAGATTCTATTGAATTTAATCCAGTGACATTATACAATTACTTGTACCCACATAGGTAATTCCAAGGTCTTGAGTGCATGATGTCTGGAAGCACAGTATATCTTTTGCACGCACCACTCAGATAGGTTTTCTACATTTGGTAACCATCAGGTTAGTTGGAAAGGTTAGAGTGTTGGTTCTAGTGAGTATAGAAAGCAAGTAACAGTGATGTTTAGAACAGCAAAGATAGCTTTCAGCTATCTTCCTGTGGAATTTCAGCATTACTCTCATTGGGAAGATGGAGAGGTATTGGCACTGATGGAAATGTTTCCTGTTTTTTGTTGTTGTTGTTGTTGTTTGTTTGTTTTGATATTAGCCCACAAACCCAATGATTGCTCTGTATTTTGTACTATAGCATAAGCTATAGCTAAAGCCATTCACTGATTATGGCTCCATGGATTTTCCTGTAAGGAAAAGGAAAGGATTAGGACAGCAGGAAATGAGAAAGAAAAGAAAAAAAGGATAAGCTTTTCTAATCACAGAGAAGTGTTGATCCATAATCTTGGGAAAGCTGTCCACAATGAGGATACTATTTGCTTCTGGGAAATTTTTCTGGCCAGCTTTACCTTAAATTTTCCAATAAACATACAGTTCCAAAAGTCTGAAGGTACCTTTTTGAGTTGTGAGATGTGGTTCCAAAGTTTGAAGCCTTGAAGTCTTATTTCAAGTAAGTACTTCAAGTAAGTAGTGAGAATAACTTGGTATAACCCCTTCCAATGGGGTTCAAAGGCAGTCTTCTTCTGATGTGGTTTCCGGAAGACCCAATCTCTGGTTTCTAGACCATAAAAAGTTTGATTGTCCTTAGTCAGTGGATCACAGAAAACTTCCTTTACCTGATGAAAATACACTCTGGCATAATGCATTAGAGCCTTGCAGTATTTAGTCATAGCAGGAGATGCATCAAGTTCTATTATTAGGATCATAGGCCTTCCAGTGACTATTTCAAAAGGGGTCAACTTATGTTTTCCAGTGAGAGTAGGTCTCATTGCCATTAAAGCCAATGTTACCTTTGGCCAAGGCAGCCCAATTGATTCTGTTAATTTTGCCAGTTTCAGGTTTAAGATGCCATTTGTTCTTTCAATCTTTTCAGAAGGTTGAGGTTGATAATGTCATTGTGCCCATAACACCTTATTTAACTGCTCTATAACTTGCCCAGTAAAATGAGTTCCCCCATCACTGGAGAGTTCTCCAGCAATGCTCCATAAAGGAAACATATTTTCTAATAATTTCATAGCTGCTATCACAGCATCAACTTTCCTACATGGGAAAGCTTCAACCCAACCAGAAAGTATATAAACTTACAAGAAAATACTGATACACCATTGATGGTGGCAATCGAAAGAAGTCCATCTGTATGTGTTCAAATGGTCCACCAGGTGGTGGAAGTACACCGCTTGCAGTTTTTATTTTCCCAGAATTATGAGTTTAACAAACCAAGCATTGGTTATAAACCATTTTAGCAATTTTGGAACAGTCACCTCACTGATATTCTTTTTATAATTTGGATCATTTTTCTGTTCTATGATGATCTGTGGAGGGCAGAGCTTTTAGCAACGAAGTCTTCAGAGACTCAGGAAGAACAGGGTGGCCATCCAGGCCCTCTGTGTATTCACACTTAAGATTCAATTTACAGACTTTTAGATACCAATTTTGTTTTTCCCACAATGCACTGTTTATTAAATAGGCCATCACAAGGGAGTTGACTTGGCTCAACCTCATGAAATTTGTTCAAATTGCATATCCTAACAGTTTCAGCACTAGCTGATTTAGCACAAAAATCTGTTAGGGCTTTCTCTTTATATTCAGGTTCAATTTTACAGGTATGGGCTTCAATCTTAATAATGGGCAATCTGTGATGGTAACAATATAGCAGGAAGTTCATCTACTTGGAGTATATTTTTGGCGGGGGTCCCACTAGAAATGAAAAGCCATTGTTGTTTTCATAACATGACAAAATTGTGGACTACTCCAAAAGCATATAGTGTAAATATTTACTAATTTGTCCTTAGCTGTATGACAAGCCTAGGTGAGAGCAAAAAGCCCTGTGGGTTGAGCTGACTTAACTGGGGAAGAGTTCCCTTCACCATTAGCTCATTTTGAGTTGTAACAGCATATCCCTCCTGATATTTTTTCCCTTCTGAGTTTTTGGCATAGAACCCATCAACAAAAAGTTTAACTCAGCATTAGCCAATGCAGTATTTTGTAAATCAGCATGAGGGGTCACTATCTCTGATATTACACTTAACAATTGTGGTATTCACCATCATCAGGCAGAGGTGGTAGAGTAGCAGGGTTAAATAGGTTGCAGCATTTTATATGAAGATTAGGAAACAGGAGAAGAATTCAGTAAGATGTTAATTTACTTGCTGAAAAATGCTGAGTTTTGTTGGAATTTAATAGATTTTCCACAGCATGTGAGACTTAGAAGTTAAGTGCATTTCCTAAAACTAGCTCAGAGGAAACTTCTGCCAACTTGGTTGCTGCTGTTACTACTTTTAAACAATTAGAATATGCCTTAGCTACTGAGTCTCAGTGCAAGCTATAATATGCAAAGGGCTTATACTTCCTTCCAAGTTCTTGGGTAAGAACTAATGCCTGATTGTTACATTCATAAATGAACAAGGTAAAAGGCTTAATGTAATTTGGAAGTTCTAAAGCTGGAGGCTGTTGTAAGGCCAATTTTATTTGGTTAAAAGCTTGCTCATGACTTTCTTCCCAAGGTAAAGGTTCTGGTCCTGCATTTCTAGTGAGCTCATACAAATGTGAGGCCATTAAGAAAACATTCAGGACTCATGATCTTCAGTATCCTGCAAGTCCAAGAAAACCTCCTAATTGTCTTTTGGTTGCAGGCCAAGGAAAACTGAATAATTTTTATTCTCCCAGGCAAGAGGGAAATCCCTTAAGCACTCAAGTCATGTCCCAAATAGTAAACTCTTTCTCTTGAAACAGAAGTTTTTCCACCGAAGCCTGTGACCTTTTTGTACGAGTTGCTGTAAAAGGTAAATTGAGACAATTTCAAAGCATTTTTTAGTGGGAGAGCATGACAGCAGATCATCTACATATTGAATAATAGTATAATTCTGAGGAAGCTATAGGGTTATTAAGTCTTTATGTAATGCCTGGGAAAAATAGGAAGGGGCTTCAGTAAGCCCTTATAACATTTCAGTTCAGGTGTACTGCTGATTTTTCCGAGTAAAAGCAAAAAATGTATTGACTCTCTTTGTGAACTGGAATGCTAAAGAAGACTGAGCAGAGATTTATTACTGAGAATCATTCTGAATCAGTGGGCATGTTAGATAATAAAGTATTAGGATTTGGGACTATAGGAAACCTTGGTATTACAATTTTAATTGCCAATAAATCTTGAACAAATCTCCAACATTATTCATTTGGTTTTTTAACTGGTAGGATTGGAGTGTTGCAAGTACTGGTATGTGGAATTATAAATCCTTATTTAATTAAATCCACAATTAGTAAGAGCTCTTGAATTGCTTGGGGTTTTAGTGGATATTGGGGTAATTTAGGCAAAGGTTTAGAATGATCAATTTGGACTCTTATAGCTTCCACACTTTTAATCCTTCCTGCATCATTGAAGAAGAAGCTCATAAACATTCAGTTATTTTAGAAAGGTCAGAGTTATTACAGGCCTGAGTTGCAGTCTTATCAATTTCAGCCTGTAGACAGCATAACAGTTCTGGTTCAGGAATCAGGAAACTCTAAGATTATTTCTCCCTCTGGAGAGAATTATATGCCCTTTTAGCTTTGAAAGTAAGTATCACCCTAGCAAGTTTACTGGAGCACTACCACATATTTGAAAGATACGTTTTTCTGAAAATGGCTTCAACATCAATTGGATAGGTTCAGATATGGGGACCTATTGAACTTGATTTGAAACTCCCACCACATAAATGACCTTTTTTTCTTTATTTCTTCTAAAAAAAAAAAGTGATACATGTGCAGAACGTGCAGGTTTGTTACATAGGTATACGTGCACCATGGTGGTTTGCTGCACCTATTGACCTGTCCTCTAAGTTTCCTCGCCTCATCCCCACTCCCCAACAGGCCCTGGTGTGTGTTGTTCCCCTCTCTGTGTCCATTTGTTCTCATTATTCAACTCCCACTTATGAGTGAGAACATGCGGTGTTTGATTTTCTGTTCCTGTGTTAGTTTGCTGAAGATGATGGCTTCCAGCTTTGTCCATGTGCCTGCAAAGGACATGATCTCACCCCTTCTTATGGCTGCATAGTATTCCATGGTATATATGTGTCACATTTTCTTTATCTAGTCTATCATTGATGGGCGTTTGGGTTGGTTCCACGTCTTTGTTAGTGTAAATAGCGCTGCAATAAACATATGCGTGCATGTGTTTTTATAGTAGAATGATTTATATTCCTTTGGGTATATACCCAGTAATGGGATTGCTGGGTCAAATGGTATTTCTGGTTCTAGATCCTTGAGGAATTGCCATACTGTCTTCCATAATGGTTGAACTAATTTACATTCCTACCAACAGTGTAAAAGTGTTCCTATTTCTCCACAGCCTCACCAGCATCTTTTGTTTCCTGACTTTTTAATAATTGCCATTCTGACTGGCAAAAGGTGGTATCTCATTGTGGTTTTGATTTGCAAGAAATGACCTTTTTTACTCTGAGGGATTTGTTGGCTTACTAATGGGGCTTACGGTAGATAGATAAGGTGGCTCTGGTATCCACCAGGATTGTACAAGGTTCCCCATTTTTTTCAACTCTTGTTTCTTCAGGTTTATTTAAGGGTATTAGGAGGAGTCATTTACTGTAGAATCTATTGGAGTCTCCTTAATGTTGACTAATATCACAAGAGCTAAAATCTTTTGGACTCATTCTAGTGAGAAACCAATCTCGCCTAAAGGGAGGAGGTTTATGGTGGACTAATATAAAAGCAGACAATCTCTTTTCCAGTGTCCTGGTTGTTTTCAATGAAGGCAAACACCTGGGGTAAATGGTTTCTTATTTTAGGACCTCTTAGTTGTGATGTAAAATAAAAACAAGAAGGTCCCTTTGGTCTATGTTCTTGTAATTGTTGTAATTGGAAAAACATATGCTTGTTAGCTTTCTGGGATTTTTTCTTGCTGTAGAGTCCTCTCTAATGTTCAGTTAAGGCCAGCAATTCAATCATATCTGTAACTTCCCATCCTGATTTATGTTTTTTAAATTAGGCTACTAAGTTTGAGATGAAGTCCTTTTATAAAACAGTTAATGCATTTTCAGTCCCTGCAGGAAATACTCCTTATTGTAATTCAAGGCTAGAATATTTTACAAATAGTATTTCTAAAAGGGCTTTGTAATCTGAAGCTGCTTCATCCTTTTTTTTTTGTCTGTAAGACTGTATAATTGACCAATTTTTGTGGAAAAATCTTAGGAATTTAACCGAAAATGTTTTCAGCAATGTTTCTAACTCCTTTTGGTTCATCTCATGAGGAGGTTTTAGAGGGGTCTTTAATATCCTTCCAAGGTTTGTCCCATTCTGCTTCTGCCATCCATTTGTGAGCTTCATCAAGCCCCAATATCATGTGAATAAATTGGTAAAGGTCAGGGATTCCTGCATTGTAAGCTCCTATGAGGATTCTAAATTCCTCCATAAATTTTTGAGAATTTTCACTTGTGTTATGGGATTCCTTTACAATGTCTCTAAGCTCAGTTTTAGACTATGGTATAAAGGTGGTTACAGCAGGCAAGCCTGGCTGATCAGAGGGACTCACTTTGTAAGGAATCTAACTTCTCTTTTAAAAAAATTAATCTTCAGAGTGAAAGAGAAATTTAGCAAAAAGATTAGAAGACTCAGAGTAGGTAGAGGCTGGTTGCAGTGGCTCATGCCTGTAATCCCAGCACTTTGGGAGGCTGAGGTGAGCAAAGCACCTGAGGTTAGAAGTTCGAGACTAGCCTGGCCAACATGTTGAAACCCCATCTCTACAAAAAATACAAAAATTAGCGGGGCATGGTGGCACATCCCTATAATCCCAGCTATGTGGGAGGCTCAGTGGGGCAGGAGAATTGCTTGAACCCAGGAGGTGGAGGTTGCAGTGAGCTGAGATCACACCACTTCACTCCAGCCTGGGTAACAGAGCGAGACTGTCTCAAAAACTAAAATGAAATGAAATAAAATAAAATAAAGAGTATTTAGGTAGAAACAGATAAAGAGAATGAATAGTCAGAGTTAATTCAGCCACAATACAGTCCTTTTTTGTCATGTCATCAGTGTGTTGCATATGCTTTTCATTTGCCTTTTGTAAGGAATCCTTTATGGAGACAATTTTTAATTTATTTAATATTTTAAAGGCCTCTGCATAACAATTGAAAAATTCATTCCATTGCTTTTGTGGAGTCTTTGAGCCCTTCCTTTATAATGTGCCTGCAAGTAAACAATTCTATCTAAATTAAATCTTCCCCATTGTGACCATCTTAATTCTAAGCTGTCTCCAATAAGGTTAACCCATTTTTCTGAAAATGCACCCATTCTAGGCCCATAATTCTTATACATAAAATTAGCTGGAATCCCAGAAGGTGGAGCCCCAGATTGAAACAAACCCATTAACAAAAAGGTACCTACTCTAGGCCTCTAACTGAATCTAATCCAGTTAATTATTAAATCCAATTAGGTCCTGCACCCAATCCAGTCTAATTATGTCTCAAACTCAGAAAGCTCAGAACACAAATGAGTAAAGCTCAAAATCTGAGAGTAAACTCACACATAACCTCCAGTTTCAAACAAGAGTATAGTGAGCACAATGGGCTTGATGGGTACCTCACCTTGTTGCCTGGTATTCCTGGCAGGGGGGGTCACAGGACTCTTACTTGGGATCCTCACTTCTGACACCAAATCTGCTAAAAGAAGAACAGAGTTTAATTGAGCAAAGAGTGAGTCACAAATCAGACAGACCCATGAACAAGAACCAGTTCAGAGAAACTCCAGGGCTGCACATGATTGGATAACATTTATGGACTTAAAAAAGAAAGTGACATACTGTGTTGGTCCATTTTTACATTGCTATAAAGATACTACCTGAGACTGAGTAGTTAATAAAGGAAAAAAGTTTAATTGACTCACAGTTCTGCATGGCTGGGGAGGCCTCAGGAAACTTACAATCATGGTGGAAGGCGAAGGGGAAGCTGACATCTTCTTCACAAGGCAGCAGGAGTGAAAGAACAAGTGCAAGGAAGTGCCACACTTTAAAACCATCAGCTCTCCTGAGAACTCACTCACTATCACAAGAATAGCATGGGAGAAAATGCCCCTGTGATCCAATCACATCCCACCAGGTCCCTCCCTCGACACATGGGGATTACAATTCGAGATGAGATTTGGGTAGGGACACAGAGCCAAACCATATCACATACAGAAAACACAAGTGAGGTACAAAAACAGCTGTATTTGTACAGCTCACAATTTGCCTTATTTGAATACAATTTGCCTTATTTGAAGAGCTGGCCACCTGTGATTGACTAAGCACAGCTGCTGTGATTGGCTGAGACTCAGCTATTTGTTACAGAAGCATATTCCTAAGTTATGTTTTCAATTTACATACTAAATTACATTGCGGTTTATTATCTAAGGAGTCAACTCTGAGAGTACAGAGGCTTCTTTAGGCCAAATTTAATTTGATTTAACATAAGAATAATGACAATTTGTGACATTAAATATATGATTTAAGTCAATGAACTTTAAATATTTTTGATTATGTAAGATATAGCTCCTATTGGGGGCACATGCCTAAAAATTCTATTAGTACAGTAGTAAATTCAATTAGTACACAAGTAATTCAATTAGTACAATAGTAAATGTATATAATTTATAAATTGAAGTTTTACTATGTTCTTTCCATACCTCAATAGATTAACTTGTGTAATTTTAGGAATGTCTGACCTCCCACCTCCCATTCTAAATCCCAACAACTTCACATAACAACTGAAATAGCTATTATTTTATTTTGTTTGATTTTTTTAAATGTTTTTTAGAGACAGGGTCTTGCTCTGTCACACAGGCTGGAGTGCAGTGACATGATCATACCTCACTGCAGTCTCAAACTCCTGGGCTTAACCAATTCCCCTCCCTCAGCCTCCTAAGTCATTGGGACTACAGGCATATGCCACATACCTGGCTAATTTTTTTTTTTTTTTTTTTTTTGGAGAGATAGTACCTTGTTATGTTACCCAGGCTGGTCTCAAACTCCTGGGTTCCAGTGATCCTCCTACCTTGGCCTCCCAAAGCGCTGGGATTACAAGTATGAACCATTGTGTCTAGGCTTTATTATTTTAAAGAAAGGGGTTTTTCATATTCTCATAATCCTAATCACAGGAAAGGAAACAATATATAATTTTCAAAATTTAATAATTGTTGTCAATATTGTGCTTTCTGGATTTACCTTCTATCTCATCAAACCGATACATAAGATTCACAAGGAGGAAGCAGGGCAAGATGGCCAAATAGAAGCCTTCATCGATGATCCTCTCCACAGGAACACCAAATCAAACAACTACCCACACAAAAAGGCACTTTCATAAGAACCAAAAATCAGGAAAGCAATTACAGTTCCTGGTTTTAACTTCATATCACTGAAAGAAGCACTAAAGATGGTAAGAAAGACAGTCTTGAGTTGCAGATGCCACCCATTCCTCATTCCCCAGCAGTGCCTCTGTGGCATGGAGAGAGAATCTGTGTGCTCAGGGGAGGGAGAGCACAGTGATTGCAGGACTTTTGATTGGAACTCAGTACTGCCCTCTCACAGCAGAAAACAACACTGGGAAGAACTCAGCCAGCGCCCATGGAAGGAGCATTTAGACCAGCACTAAGCAGAGAGGAATCACCCATCCTAGTGGTTGGAACCTTAGTTCTGGCAAGCCTCACCACTGTGGACTAAAGTGCTCTGGGGTTCTAAATAAACTTGTAAGGCAGTCTAAATAAACTTGTAAGACTGCAATTCCTGGGCAAGTCCTGATGCTGTGCTGGGCTTGAAGTCAGTAAATATAGGGGGCACATGACTGAGTAAGATACCAGCTGGGATCACCAAGGGAGTGCTTGTGTCTCCCCTCACCCCCACCAACCCCAGACAGTGCAGCTTAAGGAGAGGAAAGGGAAGAGTAAAGAGGACTTTGTATTACAACTTGGATACCAGCTTAGCCACAATAGGATAGGACAGCAGGTAGAGTCCTGAGACCCCCACTCCAAGCCCTAATGCCCAGATGGCATTTCTAGATACACCCTGGGTCAAAAGGGAACCCACTGCCTTGAAGGGAAGGACACAGTCCTGAAAAGATTCATCACCTGCAGACCAAAGAGCCCTTGGGCCCTGAATAATCAGCAGTGGTAGCCAGGCAGTACTCACCATGGACCTTGGTGAGATTCAGAGACAAGCTTGGTTTCAGGTATGACCCAGTACATTCCCAGCTGTTATAGCTATGGGAAGAGACTCCTTCTGTGTGAGAAAAGGTGAGGGAAGAGTGAAGGGGACTTTTGCTGCTTAGGTACCAGCTTGGGCACCATGGTGTAGAGCACCAAGTAGGCTCCTGGAGTGCCTGATTCCAGGCCCTGACTCCTGGATAGCATCTCTGGACCTGTCCTGGAGGAAAGGACAAGAGCCTAGCTGGCTTTGCCATCTGCTGATTGTAGAGCCCTAGGGCCTTGAGCAAACATAGGCAGTAGCCAGGCAATGGTTACTGTGGGCCTTGGGCAAGACCCAGTGCTGTACTGCCTTCAGGTCTAACCCAGTGCATTCCTAGTTGTGGTAGCATGAGGGTGCTTGTGTCACTCCTCTCCCACCTCCAGGTAGCTCAGCAGAGAGAGAGAGAGAGAGACTGAGACTCTTGTTTGATTGGGAAAAAGTAAGAGAAAAGAATAAGAGTCTCTGCCTGGTAATCCAGATAATTCTTCCAGATCTTATCCAATAACACCAAGGAAGTACCTCTATGAGTCTGCAAAGAGCCACAGCATTACTGGGATTGGTGCCCCATAATACAGATATGGTTGGGGTGACCAAAAACTTAGATCACATCATTCAAGTCGTTTTAAATACCTAGAACACCTTCCCAAGAAGGATGGGTACAAACAAGCCCAGATGGCAAATACTGCAATAAATACCTAACTCTTCAATACCCAGACACCAATGGACATCCATAAGCATCAAGATCACCCGGGAAAACATGACCTCACCAAATGAACCAAATAAGGCACCAGGGACCAATCCTGGAGAGACAGAGATATGTTACCTTTCAGACAGAAAATTCAAAATAGCTGTTTTGAGGAAACTCAAAGAAACTCAAGATAACACAGAGAAGGAATTCAGAATTCTATTAGACAAATTTAACAAAGATATTGAAATAATTAAAAATAAGCAGAAATTCTGGAGTTGAAAAATGCAATTGACATACTGAAAAATGCATCAGAGTCTCTTAACAGCAAAGTTGATCAAACAGAAGAAAGCACTAGTAAGCTTGAAGAAAGGCTGAACATACACAGTAAGAGGAGACCAAAGAAAAAGTTAAAAAGAAAGAAGCATGCCTGCTGGATTTAGAAAATAGCCTCAAAAGGGCAAATCTAAGAGTTACTGGCCTTAAAGAGGCAGTAGAGAGAGAGATTAGAGTAAAAAGTTTATTGAAAGAGATAATAACATAGAGTTTCCCAAACCTAGAGAAAAAGATCAATATTTAAGTGCAAGAAGGTTACAAAACACCAAGCAGATTTAACCTAAATAAGACTACTTCAAGACATTTCATAATCAAACTCCCAAAGGTCAAGAATAAGAAAGGATTCTGAAAGCAGCAAGGGAAAAGAAACAAATAACATACAATGGAGCTCCAGTAAGTCTGGCAGCAGCAGACCTCTCAGTGGAAACCTTAAGGCCAGGAGAGAGTAGCATGACATATATAAAGTGTCAAAAGAAAAAAAACTTTTATTCTAGATTAGTATATTTAGTGAAAATATCCTTGAATCATGAAGGAGAAATACTTTCCCAGATGAACAAAAGCTGAGGGATTTCATCAACACCACATGTATCCTACAAAAATGCATTTCTTCACTGACCACTGGTCATTCAGGAGCATATTGTCTAACTTACATGTGTTGTGTAGTTTCCAAAATTCCTCTTATTATTGATTTCTAATTTTATTCCATTGTGATCTGAGAAGATACCTGACTTTAGGATAATTTCAATTTTTTTTTTAGGTTTTTAAGACTTGTTTTGCGGCCTAACATATTGTCAGTCCTTGAGAGTAATCCATGTGCTGAGGGGAAGAATGTGTATTCTGCAGCTGTCAGATGAAGTGTTCTTCAATCTGAAAGAAAAGGATGTTAATGAGCAGTGAGAAATCATCTGGAGGTGCAAAACTCACTGGTAATTGTAAGAACACAGAAAACTACAGAATATTATAAGACTACAATTGTGGTGCATAAACTACTCATATCTTGAGTAGAAAGACTAAATAATGAACAGATCAAAAATAATAACTACAACAACTTTTCAAGACACAGTACAATAAGATAAATAGAAACAACAAAAAGTTAATAAGCAGGGGACAAAGTTAAAGTGTACAGTTTTTCTTAGTTTTCTCTTGGCTTGTTTGTTAGTTTATGCAACCAGTGGCAAATTGTCATCAGTTTAAAATCATGGGTTATAAGATATTATTTGCAAGGTTCTTGATAACCTCAACCAAAAAGATATACACAGATACACAAAAAATAAAAAGCAAGAAATTAAAACATACTACCAGAGAAAATCACTTTCACTAAAAGGAAGACAGAAATGAAGGAAAGAAGGAAGAGCAGACCACAAAACAATCAGAAAACAAACAACAAAATGGCAGGAGTAAGTCCTTACTAATAGCATTTAATGTAAATATACTAAACTTTCCAATCAAAAGATGTAGAATGGCTGAATGGATAAAAAAGTAAGACCCACTGATCTGTTGCCTACAGAAACACACTTCATCTATAAAGAACACATAGCCTGAAAGTAAAGGGATGGAAAAAGATATTCCATGCCAATGAATACAAAAAAAAAAAAAAAAAAAAGAGGAGGAGTGGCTACACTCAGACAAAATAGACTTCAGGACAGAAACTATAAAAAGATACAGTTCATTATATAATGATAAAGGGGTCAGTGTGGCAAGGGGATACAACAATTATAAATATATATGCACCCAACACTGGAGCTCCAAGAATATATAAAACAAATATTATTAGAGCTAAAAAGAGAGATAGACTCCAATATAAAAATAGCTGGAGACTTCAATACTCTATTTTCAGCATTGGACAGATCATTCAAAGAGAAAATCAACAGGAAAAAAAATCAGACTTAACCTGCACTATAGGCTAAATCGAACTAACAGATATTTACAGAACACTTCATCTGACAGCTGCAGAATACACATTCTTCTCCTCAGCACATGGATTACTCTCAAGGACTGACCATACATTAGGCCACAAAAAAGTCTTCAAAAAATTCAAAAGCTGGAATTATCTTAAATTCAGGTATCTTCTCAGATCACAATGGAATACAATTAGGAATCAATAACAAGAGGAATTTTGGAAACTATACAAACACCTGTAAGTTAAACAATATGCTCCTGAATGACCAGTGGTCAATGAAGAAATAAAGAAATAAATTACCAAATTTCTTGAAACAAATGATAATGGAAACACAACATACCAAAACCTATGGGATACAGCAAAAGAGGAAAGTTTATAGCTATAAGCACCTATATCAAAAAAGTACAAAAACTTCAAATAAATAACCTAATGATGCATTTTGAGAACTAGAAAAGCCGGAGCAAACCAAACCCAAAATTAGTAGAAGAAAAGAAATAATAAAGATCAGAGCAGAAATAAATGAAATTGAAATGAGGAAAACAATTCAAAAGATAAATGAAACTAAAAGTTGGGTTTTTGAAAAGGTAAACAAAATGACAAACCTTTGGCAAGACTAGGAAAAAAGAAAAGATATGAATAATAAATTAGAGATGAAAAAGGAGTCATTACAACCAATATTACAGAAATTCAAAGGATCATTACAGGCTACTATGAGCAACTATATGCCAATAAACTGGTAAACCTGGAAGAAATAAATTCCTAGACACATACAGCCTACCAAGATTAAACCATGGAGAAATCCAAAACCTGAACAGACCAATAACAAGTAATTAGATTGAAGCCATAATAAAAGCCTCCCAGCAATGAAAAGTCCAGGATTCAATGGCTTCACTGCTGAATTTTACCAAACATTTAAACAAGAACTAATAACAATCCTACTCAAACTATTCCAAAAATAGAGAAGGGAATGCTTCCAAACTCAACATTTGAGGACTGTGTTTACCCTGATACCTAAACCAGACAAAGACTCATTAAAAAGAAGAAGGAGGAGAAGGAAGAGAAGAGGAAGAAGAAGGAGAAGGAGAAGAAGAAGATGATGACGACTTCACGCCAATAACTCTGATGAACATTGGTGCAAAAATCTTCAATAAAATACTAGCAAACCAAATTTAACAACACATTAAAGAGAATATTCATCATGACCAAGTGGAATTTATCCAGGGGTGCAAGGATGGCTCAAACATATACAAATTAATCAATGTGATACATCATGTCAACAGAACTGTAGGACAAAAACCATATGATCATTCAATTGATGCTGAAAAAGCATTTGATAAAATTCAATATCCCTTCATGATTTAAAAAACCCTAAAAAAAAAAAAACCGGGTATAGAAGGAACATACTTCAACACAATAAAATCCATATATAACAGACCCATGATTAGTATCATACAGAATGGGGAAAAACTGAAAGCCTTTCCTCTAAGACCTGGAACACAGCAAGGATGCCTACTTTCATCACTGGTATTCAACATAGTACTGGAAGTCCTAGCTAGAGCAATCAGACGAGAGAAAGAAACAAATGCATTCAAATTGGAAAGGAAGAAGTCAAATTATCCTTGTTTGCATATGATATTATCTTATATTTTTAAAAACCTAAGCCTCCTCCAAAAAATGATTAGGACTGATAAAAATTCAGTAAAGTTGGAGGTTACAAACTCAACATGCAAAAATCAGTAGCATTTCTATATGCAAACAGAGAACAATCTGTAAAAGAAATCAAGAAAGTAATCTTGTTTACAATAGCTACAAATAAAATACTAGGAATTAACTGAAGAGGTGAAATACCTGTGCAATGAAAACTATAACACACTCATGAAAGAAACTGAAGCAGACTCAAAAATATGTAAAGATATTTCATGTTCTGGATTGAGTCAATATTGTTAAAATGTCCATACTATCCAAAGCAATGTACAGATTCAATGCAATCCTTATCAAAATAAAAATGACATTCTTCACAGAAATAGAAAAAAATCCTAAAATTTATATGGAACTATAAAAGACCCAAATAGCCAAAGCTATCCTGGGCAAAATAGCCAAAACTATCCTGAGCAAAAAGAAAAAAACTGGAGGAGTCACATTACCTGAATTCCAATTATACTACAGAGCTATAGTAACCAAAAGAGCATAGTACTGGCATAAAAACAGACACATAGCCAATAGAACAGAAGAGAGAACCCAGAATCAAATCCAAACATCTACAATGAACTCATTTTTTGCAAAAGTGCCAAGAACATGCAGTGTGGGAAAGGACAGTCTCTTCAATAAATGGTGCTGGAAAAACTGGATATCCTTATGCAAAAGAATGAAACTAGACCCCTTTCTCTTGCCATATAAAAAATCAAATGTAAATAGATTAAAGACTAAAATCTAAGACTTCAAACTATGAAACTCCTCAAAGAAAACATTGGGGAAACTCTCTAGGATGTTGAAGTGGGCAAAGATTTCTTGAGTAATACCTCATAAGCACACGCAACCAAAGCAAAAATGGACAAATGGGATCATATCAAGTTAAAAAACTTGTGCACAGCAAAGGAAACAATCAACAAAGTGAACAGACAACCCACAGAATGGGAGAAAATATTTGCAAACTATCTAATAAGGGATTAAAAACCAGCAAAATAAGGAGCTCAAACAGCTGTATAGGAAAAAAAGTCTAATAATCTAATTTAAAAATGGGCAAAAGATATGATTAGACATTTTTCAAAAGAAGACACAAATGGCAAACAGGTGTATGAAAAGGTGCTCAACATCATTGATCATCAGAGAAATGCAAATCAAAATTACAATAAGATATCATTTCAACCCACTTAAAATGGCTTTTATCCAAAAGATGGGCAATAACAAATGCTGGCGAGGATGTGGAGAAAATGGAGCCCTTGTATACTGTTGGTGGGAATGGAAATTAGTACAACTACTATGGAGAATTACTGTACAACTGCTATGGAGATTCCTCAAAAAGCTATATGATACATTGTACAATCCAGCAGTCCCACTGCTAGGTATATACCCAAAAGAAAGGAAGTCAGGATATCAAAGAGCTATCTGCACTTTCATGTTTAATGCAGCACTATTCACAATAGCCAAGATTTGGAAGTGATCTAAGTGTCCATCATCAGATGAATGGTCAAAGAAAATATGGTACTTATACACAATGGAATACTATTCAGCCATGAAAAAGAATGAAGTCTCATCATTTGCAACAACATGGGTGGAACTGTAGGTCATTAAGTGAAAGCAGCCAGACACAGAAAGACAAAGTTTGTATGTTCTCACTTTGTGTGAGAGCTGAAAATTAAAACAACTGGACTCATGGAGATAGAAAGTAGAAGGATGGTTACTAGAGGCAGGGAAGAGTAGTGGGGCATCAGGGGGAAGTGAGTATGGTTAAGGGGTACAAAAAATGGAAAAAAATGAATAAGACCTAGTATTTGATAGCACAACAGGGTAATTATAGTAAATAATGACTTAATTGTACATTTAAAAATAACTAAAAGAATATAACTAGATTGTTTGCAATACAAAGGATAAATGCTTGAAGGGATGGATACCCCATTTACCACGATGTGATTATTACACATTGCACGCCTGTATGAAAATATCTCAGGTACCCCATCTATATAAATACCTACTATGTACACACAAAAACTAAAATGTAAAATAAAAAAAAAGGATTCTCAAGAAACAGTATGAGGTGGAGTAGAAAGCTGTTGGGAGCTGGTGCGGGGCAAGAAATCAGGGACAGGGGAGACATTTTTAAAAATTCATTTTTATTTTCCATGTGTTGTGTCATAGGCACAAGGTACACCAAGCTGTAGAAGAGATTATCTCTCTCCTTAAGTTATTTTTAAAAATCATAGTAACTTAGAGAAATTTGTCTTTTTAGGAGGAAAGAACCAGGTATCCCTAATTATCCAAGCATTAGCTTAACCCACCTAAGAGAGACAATGGGTAGAAACAGTAAAGTTGTTCCCACTAGTTAATGACTACTAATTGAATACTCATTCTGTGTCATATTAATTTCTATATATTATCTCATTTAATACCCTCAAGAATTTCTCATAAGATAGGCATTGTTATCACTGTTGTACGTAGAAGGAAATGGAAGCTCAGATACGTAAAGTAGTTTGTACAAAGTCAACAGCTGATAAGTGGTCTAGCTAGGATTCCAACCCAGTGTAAAGTAGTTACTATTGACTGAGTGTTTCTAACGTGCCAGGCAGTGATAGTATCTCATAGTATCTAATAAATTTCAAGAACAACCCTCTGAAGTACCATTATTTTGTGCAAATTACAAATCAGGAATCTGGGACTCTGAGAGTTGCTAATGGCACACAACTGCCAAGTGACAGGTTGTTTGACCCCTTTCCTTGATTGTGCTTCCCCTGGAGGTGGGACAAGGAAATGTTAGGGCAAGGAAGAGACAGATCATGACTCTGAGGAGCAGCCTGTCAGGGGAAGTTATGAAGCGATGGTGGATTCCAGTGGCCTAAATGGGAATTACTTGCTTATAGACTCATTTATATCCATAATAACATATGCTATCTGTAAATAGTTGGGTATGCTTTAGCTAAATGTTTAGTAAATTTGCTTTTAATCTCATCCATAGAGCATAAACATTACATTCTTCCCAGGAAACTTCTAGACATAAAGGCTCAATTTAAGAACAATGTCAAGGGATTGACTGTGTTTAACATGAATCCTGACTTTACTGACCATCTCAGACTTTATACTGGTGCCCAGGCTGACAAAGACCCCTCAGACTGGATCTCTCCACTTTGTTGGAAGAATAATGATAATAGAATTTATTTTCAGCCTGTTCTTGAAACTTGCTGTTCCCATTAATCCTCATTATCCTCCTTTAGTCTTCTGAGTCATCTCACCTGAAAGTCTTAGAGCTCTGCTTCATTTTAGGAACCGAAGGCAACCATGTAGGTAAATAAAGTTTTTATTGTTCCCTGATCTCATAAAAGTAGAGTTGTGACTCAGTTATATTCTCCAGAGAGCCAAAGTTATATGTGTTCAGGCAAGGAGTTAGTCACACAAACAGAGCGGGGTTGCTAAGCAATGTAATACACATTTCATTAATTACAACAATGGCACTTTTGCTGTCGGTGCCCTTGATTATGGGGGATTCCAGGTTGAAGCCCTGAGGACATAGGAACAGTGAGGTCCAGAAGGGCCCATATGTGGTGTCTTTTGGTTCAACCCCATCATCTTATTTTTCCTTGTCAAATCTTTTTGGATGATTTCACACTTTGTGGTCAGGAGTAAAACAGTAAGACATGAAAATGGGAGCCAGGGCTGATGAGCGGGTCAGTCAGCTGAGATATTAACACATTAGGGCTTTATTTGTGTGCAGGCATGTGAAATAATTCAACCCTAAAACACCCACAGCTGACTTCCCCTGTTTTTTTTTTAAGGTTCCAGCTTACGTATCAATTTTTTCCAAAAGCAACCCCAAAAGGATTAGGTGTTTTCTGGTATGGATATTTGTTATTTCTGGTTATATTATTGTTGTTTCTTCTTGTTAACATCTAAAACCCTACCAAGTTTAGGGAGGAATTGTCTTATAGTAGTATTTGTGGGATCCTTTACTCCTTGTACCACTGAGGAAGCTGTAGAGGGGAACATCTTTCTCTCCCAACCCCTAACAATCTAGGTCTCACCCAATCTGACCCTACTTTTTGGAATTTTAGATCACAAGTGAGTGACACAAAGATAAAAGAGATGGCCAGAATTCATTTCCTGTTTCCAGGGGCAGGGGTAGCTGCCTCATGGAAGAATTGTTCTTTCCACTTGGTGTATGGAGCCTTCTGGTATCCTCCTATTATAGTAGGTAGCTAATCAGGTATGAGCAGGGCAGGAGAGGGCTCCCCCAACCCACACAAGGAGTGTTGGGCAACCATCAGTGATAGTCAGGTTGTTGTTAGCTGTCCCTCTAAAGTAATAATTGGTCACAGCCGGCACCAGGGAAGGGCATTCTCCTAATAGGTAAAACACACCTGAAACTGGTGATCAGCGGCTTCCCAATAAGATCTCAGGAGTGGGGAGAAGTAATGGAAGACCCCGGAAGTATGTCAACATATAAAACCTCAAGTCAAGCAGTAAAGCCATGCACTTGGTCTCTCAAATTGCCCGCTTGGCCCTCTTCCAAGTGTGCTTTCCTTCCTTTCATTACTGCTCTAATAAGCTAACTTAGTTTTAATAAACTAACTCCTGCTCTAAAACTTGCCTTGGTCTCTCCTTCTGCTTTATGTCCCTCAAATTCTTTCTTCTGAGGAGACAAGAATTGAGGTTGCTGCAGACCTGTACGGATAACTACTGCCATTAACATATTTTGGTGCTGTGTGTCTCAGAAACCTTCCTCTGGTAACACTCTCACCTTCTGAGCTTGCTCTTCCAGCCCTTCTAGATCCTATGAACCACATATTGAAGTCCCTCTCCCCATAGCCTTCCAGAGAGTCTTTTTATCTAAATCAGCCTGAATCATTTCCCAAACTTGACCCAGGAACCCTGATTATGAGCCATTTTCCCATGAGCTCTCAAGAGCATCTGTATTAGTTTCTGATGGTTGTTGTAACAAATTATCACAAATTTTATGGATTCAAGTAACACAAATGTATTCCGTAACACTGCTAGAGGCTGCAAATCTGAACTCAGTATCACTGGATTGAAATCACGTATTGGCAAGACCGTGCTTCCTCCAGAGACTCTAAGGGGGAATTTTTTCCTTGCCTCTTCCAGCTTCCAGTTTCTGGTGGTTGCCAGAATTCCATAGTTTATGGTTTGTGGTTGCATCATTCCATTCTCTGCCCCAGTGGTCACATTGCCTTATCATCTTCTGTCTGTATCAAACCCTTGCCTCCCTTTTATAAGAACATATGTGATTGTATTGAGGGCCTACCCTGATAATCCAGGATAATCTCCCATCTCAAGATCCTTAACTTAATCACACCCACAAAGACCCTTTTTTGCCATATAGGGGAACATTCACAGATTCTAAGGATTGGGATGTGGATATCTTGGGGGGCCATTTTTCACCTACCCCAGTATCCTCAACTGTATGCTCAAGAGTTCTGCAGCTCTTGTGGTCCATTTACTTGCCTGTCTCCTGTACTAGACTGTGAATTCTTGGAGCTCAGAAGCAATTTGTCGTGCCTATCATTTATCCCTGGTGCTACCCTTCTGGTAGGCACACAAAAATACTTGAATGAATCAATAAACAAGTTAAATTCAAGATGCAATTCTTATTGCATCTGTTTTTTAGCACAAGTTTGGAAATTTAAAAATTTAGGAGGAAATTGTATCTCTTGTAGTAGGCACATAGGTTTCAACACTATTTCTCTGTTTAATAGAGTTAGTTTGCTTTTGAACTTCTAGTGGCTCTTCTCTACGATAACCCTACGTCAGAAGACGTGAAGCATGCAGATGCCATCCAGCTCCCAGGGCAGGTATTGCTAATCTTTTCTGAAAAGTGCAAACACGGCCTTAGAATCTTTGACACAATGTTCCAGGCAGCCAACTCAAGGCAGCTGAGTGAAGTTGAACTGCAAGATAAAACTTTTCACGTCATTACACTCAGAAGATAAAAAAAAACCAAACTGCTCAGTCTGGTCCCACTTTGCTCAGAGACTCTCATTATTTCTTTTCTTTTTGTTTGAGACAGGATCTCACTCTGTTGCCCAGGCTGGAGGGCAGTGGTGCAATCTTGGCTCACTGAAACCTCTGCCTCCTGGGTTCAAGCAATTCTCTTGCCTCAGCCTCCTCAGTAGCTGGGCCTACAGGTGCCCGCAACCACATCTGCCTAATTTTTGTATTTTTGGTAGAGATGGGGTTTTGCCATTTTGGTCAGGCTGGTCTCGAACTTCTGAGCTCCGGCAATCCACCTGCCTCGGCCTCCCAAAATGTTGGGATTACAGGCGTGAGCCACCGTGCCTGGCCTCCCTCATTATTTCTGACGTAAAGTATACTTCAGCTAGGATCAAGCATACTACATTTATTCTCCATAAGTTCATAACGTTCCTCTCCCCTCTCTCCTATCTAGGCAATAACCCCCTTTAGGTTCCAAAGCAACTCCCCACTTCAAACAGAAGAGATTTTTCTTTAACCCTGACACATACAATCATTTATTTTCATGCTGCCAAATGCAATTTGTTTTCTCTCCAGGTCTCCAATTATAATCAGCACCTACTTGCCCCAGGAAGGCTCCTTCTCTTCCTCCATCATATTGACATTTAATTTATGATCTCTCCTCAAAATACAAAATGTTAAACACTCATTTCTTTTCTACATTTCTCAGACGAGACTCTCATGACCTGCCAAATGCTGCCATTAATTGCCAGTTGGTGCCGATGTGCCCTGCCCCGCACCTTCATGTCTGGTTGAGGGGACTGCTCCAGGGGTACCTGGTCCTGACAGTGGTAACATGAACTCGATCTCTAGGCCAATTAGAGGGATCCACAAGGCTCTGACCTTTTCCTTCTGGACAGGGTAATTTCAATGGTACAGTGAATAACACTTCCAATACAAACAGCTTAGTCACTGTTTACAGTTTTAGAGTAAAAATTGCAAAGAAAACTCTCTGTTATGTAGGTATTTGAGGTTACTGTTCAGTGCCAGTATCTTTTGGGGATGGGACAGTCATTAGCTTTGGCAATTAACAGTTCTCAGAGCGGCTTCTAAAACACAATTTCTGCTTGTCCACCAGGCCAGAATTAGACCAATTAGAAATAAGGTGTCTGCTGTATTATTCACTTTGAAGCATCAGAATATGGCAGTGTTGCTCATGTCTAGGTTATTTTCCAGTGCACAATGCCAACCATCTGATATTTGTGCTGTGTGATTACTGAAAGAAATAGTAGTGAGGGCAGCTTACCAACAGGACAGATTGCAGGGAGGCCTCTCAGCTACAGTAAATGAGATTTTGGATTTGGATTCTGCAGTGTCCATCTAGAAAGCAGGGTGAGGGCTGCACTCCTTAGATGTCTGGTATTTCGCTCTTGGTTTCAGCCACACATAAACATTTGGGCAAGGCTTTGAGGCACACAGTCAACACTGATTAGTGTTGTTTATAACAAATAACTAATGAGCTTAATTTGAAAAAAAGCTTTTTTTATCCCCCCCCACTATTATCTGGTTGCAGGAAGGCAAGCATGTTCTCAGAGAAAGGACTCCTCCTGTCAAATGTTGGATTCTTAAAGGACAAGGGCATGACAAGAGCAAAGACCTTGGGAAAGCTGGTCTGTCACTGTTTGCAGAAGGTTCTAGAGCAGTGCTTCCAAAACTTGAATGTGCTCACCAACTTCAAGACACAAAGCACAGTTCTGCACTGGGGCCTCAGAGTCTGGATTTCCAGTAAGTTCCCAGGGGATAGCTAATGCTCCTGGCCCATGGACCACTCTTTGAGGAACAAGGGCTTATATCAGTGATTCTTAAGTGGGAGCAGAGAAGGCATGTATAAGAACTGAAGGAAATTCTTTCAGAATACACATCCCCCTCTTTTCCCACCAGGACTATCAAATTGGGGGAAATGAGGGCACATATATTTATTTAAAGCTTTATTGAGGCATAATTTACTACCATAAAATTCACCCACTTTAAGTGAACAATTAAACGATTATTTGTATTAGTCATACAACCATCATCACCACAATCTTATTTTAAATAATTTCCATCATCCCAAAAAGAAAACTTGCTGTTTGCCATCATTCCCCATTTCCACCCCTAGCTCCAGAAAACTATTAATCTATGATCTGTCTCTGTAGATTTACCTTTTCTGGACCTTTCATATAAATGGAATCATTTAATATGTGGACTTTTGTGCCTGAGTTCTTTCACTTAGCATGGGGTTTTTGAGATTCATCCACGCTGTAGCATGTATGCAGTACTTCATTCCTTGTTACAGGCACATGGGCTTTTAAAAGCCTTTCATGGTGATTCAGTGGCCTCCTGGTTGAGGACCACCATATATATATGTGTGTGTGTATATATATAAAAGTGTATATATATGTATATGTGGGTGTATATATATATGTACATACCATATCAGTTTAGAAATTATCTTCTTTTCAAAATTAGGAAGCAGAGAGGCTAAACAACTCCTTCAAGCAATTATGATTGAAGCCAGTATCTTTTGACTTCAAACCCAAAGCATTTTCCCTGATACATACTCTTTATAAATGCAGCAGATAGCAGGTCTGAGGTAATCTCAGGCACACAGTGCTCTTCCAGAGCTCACCAGAATGCAACCAGGGTAAGACTTTGCATCAGTCTTAACAAAGGGTAGCATTCAAAAGAAGAACACTTCCAACTTCAATAAAACCTTGTAAAAGGATTTCAGTCTTTATGGAAGTCCATGGACAAGGCACAGAAGAGGGGCATTACATTGCATCATATAGAGCAAACTAACAACCCACCTTACATGCCACCTCTTCCCCAAATTGCACAAAGTCTAGCAGCTGTCTCCTCCTCTAGGCCATACTTTCTATCTTCGCTCTCCCTTAGCCCTTTTCCCTCAAACTCTAGCTTCTGCTGGCTGGCTTGTCTTCTGCTACCTCCTTCAGGGAGCTGTGATTTTCTTTGGTCTGGGAGTACCTGGCTCTCTTAATGAAAATCACCTTAGTCTTACTCAGCATTCTCTCCCTTCTCCATTTGTATCTTTGTCCATTTCTCAGAGTGGCACTCCAAGAATTTGTAAAGGTAGAGAAGCCCATAACTAATTTTTAACTTTTTCTGTCCTGTTCATAAATCTTGGAGGTAGGTTGTGTTTTGGGCCACCATAGCCACCTTTTGAAGGGGCTTCCAGGGGCCAGCCATGAATGCTGACTGGCTGAAGTCCAGTCTAAGGAAGGAAAAAATCCATCCCTCTTCTTGCCTGGTCTTCCTTGGCTCACTGCCATCCCAGTGCTCCTATTCTCAATATCAGGCTAGATTTAACCTTTTTGGTAAACACCTAGTAACAAAATAATTGCTTAAGGAAACTTGGTCTGTTTAAAATGACATAGTTTTCACCTCATCCCAATCTAATATTTTTCCTCTTGTTCTGGACACAGATAAGCATCTGTTCATAGCATCTCTTGTTATTAATTATTAATTTATTAATTATAAAGATGTTCAAGTATATAATTATAAAATTATAATTAAACAATTAAACATTATATAATAAAACAACTATTATTAATGATTCTTTATTAATTATTAATTCAGGCTATTCCATGCTGGGTGTGGAGCAGAGCATTGTGGCACATCAACAGTTTGAGTCTCTCTGATCTCCACTTTGTCCATGTCCTGGGCGCTTCTCCCTGCCTTGAGCTTCCTTTCCTTATTTAAAAATGAAGATCTGGCTACTTAGAACCTCAGGATCTCAGAAGGACAGAGGTGGAAGTGTCCTCAGAGCTTGTCTTCAACATTCTTCATTTTTCAGGTGAAGAAACCAGGGTCCCCAGGGGTGAAGTGTCTTGCAATTATTGTCAGCATTTTAGCTGCGCTTGTGTGTGAGGTTGTAGGAGAAACAGAAGGGAAAAAGTAAAGAGAACAGATTCTGTAGAAAGCCAAGAGCAAAGTGTGATATAGCAAAAGCTGGAAAACAGTAACATTTGAAATGGAAGTGAATTCCCAGACAAACTGTCTCTCTCTCACCCGCTGTCTGGGTCAGAGGAGTGTTGAGAATATTAAGTATAGTGCTAGAGGTAGATGGGTGACATATTATGGTTTTAAGAGACAAAAAGATTCTGAATAGCTTCTGGAAATGACATGTCTAACGTGGTCCTGGTACACTGCAGGTGCTGAATAAATATTTGTTGGTTGGTTCAGGTAAGATGACAAAAGGTAGACATGCTCCATAGTGTGTGCAAAATTAACAGGTTGCGGTTCCTGCATTTGGCTTGCAGGTCTCTTGGGTACTGGTTTGCAGGTCTCCTTGTAAGGGTCTTTAAAGCTTCCCATTAGTGAAGAGACTGTCTACCTGCAGCAGATTCAGCTGAGTTCAATTTCACAGTCAAGACATTCTGAGTGCTCCCTCCTCCTTAATCTTTCCTAGAAAATGGAGCTCAAAGGGAATAGAAAGGAGAGGCAGGAAATGTTACACCTCTTGGGGCTGATGTCTAATTTTTGTTTAGTAGTAACAGTGCTTTATAGCTTGTAGAACAATTCACATACATTTTCTTATTCAGTTCCCTCAGCAACTCTGTCAAGCCTGGGCTCCCGAGAACTAACATCAGGCTGCCTGATCCCAGGTCAGTGCCTGTTTTCTGCCTGCTCTGAGTTCTTTCGGGCCTGGCCACCCTGTGAGGTTTCCATGGCACCCTGAACAACAGCCCAGCATCTCAGGCAGGGCCTTTCCTGAGTGCTGCCTCCTAGTCAGTGCATCCTCTGGCAGAGCTTCCCTTGAGGTTTGGGGCTCCTCGCAGCCTTGTTTCCCTCGGGAGGTGTTCTGTGCTCAGAGACCATGACTCATGAGCTACTGGAAGTTTTTGGCATGCTCCCTGCATGCTGAAAGAAAATTAATGGCTCAGCGAGTGTTTGGTGAAGGAGAAGGGTGCAGGCAATGGCAGCAAAGTTCTCAGTTGGAAAACACCTGCTGGTCCATGGGGAGGTTGTCCCTGGATTGGCAGAACTGGTGAGTCCTACGTGGAATTGTGGGCCAGACAGAGTTTATGTTGAGGTCTCAGGTTGTGATAGTTAATACTGAGTGTCAACTTGATTGGATTGAAGGATGAAAAGTATTGATCCTGGGTGTGTCTGTGAGGGTGTTGCCAAAGGAGATTAACATTTGAGTTAGTGGGCTGGGAAAGGCAGACCCACCCTTAATCTGGGGGGGTACCACCTAATCAGCTGCCAGCATGGCTAGAATAAAGCAGGCAAAAAAACATGAAAAGACTAGACTGGCCTAGCCTCCCAGCCTACCTCTTTCTTCTGTGTTGGATGCTTCCTGCCCTTGAACACTGGACTCCAAGTCCTTTGGTTTTGGGACTCGGACTGGCTCTCCTTGCTCCTGAGCTCACAGATGGCCTATTGTGGGACCTTGTGATCAAGTGAGTTAATACTTAATAAACTCCCTTTTATATATATAATTATCCAATTAGTTCTGTCCCTCTAGAGAACCCTGACTAATACAGATTTTGGTACCAGGAGTGTTTCTAGAGGAACAGAATATGAAGGATGGAGTTCTTTCATTGGTTTTGGGTTTCTGGTGTTGGCTGCTTAATATGATTAGACCCCAAAATGCTAAGGACCCTACTTCTAATAGTATAGAGAACACTGATATGAAGAGAACTTGGCATGAACTGTTTAGAGAGCTATGCAAAATAAATGCATTTGACACTCCTGATTCACTGCTCATGAGAGGCAAGGAGTCTAGTGACTCTATACATAATACCTTTGACCATATGTGGAGAACCAAAGAACATAATGAAGCTGGTTGATTGCTCCTAAGTTCAGTGGACAAAGTGATGAATTTTGTCATCACTTTGTTAGAGTCAGGGATTCTAACTCCTGGCTTCAGAAGCAGAAACTGAGCCTCAAATCTGCTAAGATTTCCCTGAGTGAGAGTCTTATCTCCTATAGAAAAAGAGCTGAAATTGTGGGAAAAAAGGCACAAGCTCTTATTATGTAAGGGGCTGACCTGCAATGGAAGGTGCATGCACAGCCTCGCCAGGTGTCTACTGCTAAAGTGAGGGCGTTGATCGGAAAAGAATAGCACCCTGCAACTCGGAATGGGGATGTGTAGGAGGCCACTGATGAAGCTGGGGACACTGAGCTTGTAAACTCTGATGAAACTTTTTTTGCCAGAAGAAACAGCTTCCCCATCGCCTCCCTGACCCATGCTGCCATCAGCCTTTCCCCCTTTGTCTGAGGAGATAAACCCTGCACTGACTGAGGCAACAGTGATGGCCTCCCCAGAGGGAGTTGCCAGGCAAGATAATGTTGATTCTCCTCAGGAGCCACCCCCAACACCCCTGTTTGCTTCTAGACCTATAACTAGACTAAAGTCCCATTGGGCCTGTAGAGGTGAGGTTGAGATATGACCCATGAGGTGGTGCACTTTTCGAGTGTCCTCAAAAAGAGTGTACTTGAAAAGAACTGCTTGAGCTTTCCAATTTATATAAGCAGAAATCTGGAGAACAGGCATGGGAATGGATATTAAGGGTGTGGGATAATGGTGGAAGGAACAGATAGTTGGATCAGGCTGAATTTATCAGTTTGGGCCCACTAAGTAGGGACTCTGCATTCAATGTTGCAACTCCAGGAGTTAAAAAAGGTTCTAATAGTTTATGTGCTTGGTTAGCTGAAATATGGATGAAAAGATGGCCCACTGTGAGCGAGCTGGAAATACCTGATCTCCCTTGGTTTAATGTAGATGAAGGGATCCAAAGGCTTGGGGAGATTGGGATGGTGGAGTGGATTATTCACTTTAGACCTACTCATCCCAGCTGGGAGGGTCCAGAAGATATACCCTTGACCAATGCCTTACAGAATAGATTTGTGAGGGCAGCACCTGCATCTTTGTAGAGCCCTGTAATTGCTCTTCTCTGTATGTCAGATTTAACAGTGGGAACTGCAGTCACTCAACTACAAAATTTAAATACAATGGGAATAATTGGATCCTGAGGTGGCAGGAGCCAAGTGGCAGCACTCAAGTGTCAAAGGCAAGGTGGGCGAAGCTGCTGCAATGGACAGCAGAGGCAAAGATGCAATCAGAATAGTCTGACTCATGTAGAGCTCTGGCATTGGCTAATTAATCACGATGTTCCTAGAAGTGAAATTGATAGGAAGTCTACTGCATTCCTACTTAATTTATATAAGCAGAAAACTTCCAGGTTGAATGGGCAAAAAACTAATTTGAATTATAAAAACAGAAAATCACAGCCCCTCAATCAATGTCCAGACTTGAGCCAGTTTACAGACCCACAACACCTTGAATGAAGGGGAGGCTGGGTCCCCTTGAGGAAGGACCCCACTAGACTACCGGCAATTTATGCTGTTAATCTTCCTCCCATCCATCCCCAAGGAGACCTCCAGCCTTTTACCAAGGTAACTGTGCACTGGGGAAAGGAAAATGATCAGACATTTCAGGGACTATTTGACAATGGCTCTGCGCTGATGTTGATTCCAGGGGACTCAAAATGTCATTGTGGTCTTCCAGTTAAAGTAGAAGCTTATAGAGGTCAGGTAATTAATGGAGTTTTAGCTCAGGTCCAACTTACAGTGGGTCCAGTGGGTCCCTGGACTCATCCTGTGGTCATTTTCCCAGTGCCAGAATGCATAATTGGCATAGACATACTTAGCAGCTGGCAGAACCCCCACATTGGCTTCCTAACTGGTAGTGAGAGGTGACAGCGTGCTGGCAGTCCTCACAGCCCTCGCTCGCTCTCGGTGCCTCCTCTGCCTGGGCTCCCACTTTGGCGGCACTTGAGGAGCCCTTCAGCCCACCGCTGCACTGTGGGAGCCCCTTTCTGGGCTGGCCAAGGCCGGAGCCCACTCCCTCAGCTTGCAGGGAGGTGTGGAGGGAGAGGCGCGAGTGGGAACCGGGGCTGCCTGCGGCACTTGCAGGCCAGCTGGAGTTCCGGGTGGGCGTGGGCTTGGCGGGCCCCGCACTTGGAGAAGCCGGCCGGCCCTGCCAGCCCCGGGCAATGAGGGACTTAGCACCCGGGCCAGCGGCTGCGGAGGGTGTACTGGGTCCCCCAGCAGTGCCAGCCCACTGGTGCTGCGCTGGATTTCTCACCAGGCCTTAGCTGCCTTCCCGCAGGGCAGGGCTCGGGACCTGCAGCCCACCATGCCTGAGCCTCCCACCCCCTCCATGGGCTCCTGTGCGGCCCAAGCCTCCCCAATGAGCGCCACCCCCTGATCCATGGTGCCCAGTCTCATCGACCACCCAAGGGCTGAGGAATGTGGGCACACAGTGCGGGACTGGCAGGCAGCTCCACCTGCTGCCCCGGTGTGGGATCCACTGGGTGAAGCCAGCTGGGCTCCTGAGTCTGGTGGGGACATGGAGAATCTTTATGTCTAGCTCAGGGATTGTAAATACACCAATCGGCACTCTGTATCTAGTTCAAGGTTTGTAAACACACCAATCAGCATCCTGTGTCTAGCTCAGGGTTTGTGAATGCACCAATCGACACTCTGTATCTAGCTACTCTGGTGGGGCCTTGGAGAACCTTTGTGTCTAGCTCAGGGATTGTAAACGCACCAATCAGCGCCCTGTCAAAACAGACCACTAGGCTCTACCAATCAGCAGGACGTGGGTGGGGCCAGATAAGAGAATAAAAGCAGTCTGCCCGAGTCTAGCAGCGGCAACCCGCTTGGGTCCCCTTCCACACTGTGGAAGCTTTGTTCTTTGGCTCTTTGCAATAAATCTTGCTACTGCTCACTCTTTGGGTCCACCCTGCTTTTATGAGCTGTAACACTCACCGCAAAGGTCTGCAGCTTCACTCCTGAAGCCAGCGAGACCACGAGCCCACCGGGAGGAACGAACAACTCCAGACGCACCGCCTTAAGAGCTGTAACACTCACCGCGAAGGTCTGCAGCTTCACTCCTGAGCCAGCGAGACCATGAACCCACCAGAAGGAAGAAACTCCGAACACATCTGAACATCATAAGGAACAAACTCCGGACACGCCGCCTTCAAGAACTGTAACACTCACCACGAGCGTCCGCAGCTTCATTCTTGAAGTCAGTGAGACCAAGAACCCACCAATTCCGGACACAGTAGGGTGAGGGCTACTATGGTGGGAAAGGCCAAATGGAAGCCATTAGGGCTGCCTTTACCTAGAAAGGTAGTAAATCAAAAACAATATCTCATCCCTGGAGGGACTGCAGAGATTAGTGCCACCATCAAGGACTTGAAAGACGCAGAATGGTGATTCCCATCACATCCCCGTTCAACTCTTCCATTTGGCATCTGCAGAAGACAGATGGATCTTGGAGAATGACAGTAGATTATTGTAAGCTTAACAAAGTGGTGACTCCAATTGCAGCTGCTATACCAGATGTGGTTTCCATTGCTTGAGCAAATTAACACATTTCCTGGTACCTGGTATGAAGCCATTGACTTGGCAAATGCCCTTTTCTCCATTCCTGTCCATAAGGCCCACCAGAAGCAATTTGCCTTCAGTGGGCAAGATCAGCAATATACCTTTACTGTCCTACCTCAGGGGTGTATCAACTCTCCAGCTTTGTGTCATAATCTTATTCAGAGAGACCTTGATAACTTTTCGCTTCCACAAGATATCACACTGATCATTTACATTGATGACATTAGGCTGATTGGATCCAGTGAGCAAGAAGTAGCAAACACACTGGACTTACTGGTGAGACATTTGTGTGCCAGAGGAGGGGAAACAAATCCAACTAAAATTCAGGGAACTTCTACCTCAGTAAAATTTCTAGGGATCCAGTGGTGTGGGGGCTGTTGAGATAGTCCTAAGGTGAAGGATAAGTTGCTGTACTTGGCCCCTCCTCCAACCAAGAAAGAGGCATGATGCCTAATGGGCCTATTTGGATTTTGAAGGCAACACATTCCTCATCTGGGTGTGTTACTCTAGCCCATTTATTGAGTGACCTGAAAGGCTGCCAGTTTTGAGTGAGGTCCAGAACAGGAGAAGGCTCTGCAACAGGTCCAGGCTGCTCTGCCACTTGGGCCATATGACCCAGTAGATCCAATGGTGCTTGAGGTGTCAGTGGTAGATAGGGATGCTGTTTGGAGCCTTTGGCAGGCCCCAATAGATGAATCATAGCGGAGGCATCTAGGATTTTGGAGCAAGGCTCTGCTATCTTCTGCAGATAACTACTCTCCTTTTGAGAGGCAGCTCTTGGCCTGTTACTGGACTTTGGTGAAAACTGAATGTTTGACTATGGGTCATCAAGTCACCATGCGACCTGAACTGCCTATCATGAACTGGGTGCTTTCTGACCCATCTAACCATAAAGTGGGTCGTGCACAGTAGCATTCCATCATCAAATGGAAGTGGTATATATGTGATCGGACTTGAGCAGGTCCTGAAGGCACAAATAAGTTACGTGAGGAAGTGGCTCAAATGCCCATGGTCTCCACTCCTGCCACACTGCCTTCTTTCCCCCAGTCCACACCAATGGCCTCATGTGGAGTTCCCTATGATGAGTTGACAGAGGAAGAGAAGACTAGGGCCTGATGCACAGATGGTTCTGCACGATATGTAGGCACCACCCAAAAGTGTGGACAGCTGTAACACTACAGCCCCTTTCTAGGACATCCCTTAAGGACAGTTGTGAAGGGAATTCTTCCCAGGGGGTAGAACGTTGAGCAGAGCACCTGGTTGTGCACTTTGCATGGAAGGAGAAATGGCCAGATGTGTGATTATGTACTAATTCATGGGCTATAGCCAGTGGTTTGGCTGGATGGTCAGGGACTTGGAAGAAGCATGATTGAAAAATTGGTGACAAAGAAATTTGGGGAAGAGGTATGTGAATGGACCTCTCTAAGTGGTCAAAAACTGTGAAGATATTTGTATCCCATGTGAGTGCTCACCAACAGGTGACCTCAACAGAGGAGTATTTAAATAATCAAGTGGATAGGATAACCTGTTCTGTGGACACCACTCAGCCTCTTTCCCCAGCCACCCGTGTCATCGCCCAATGGGCCCATGAACAAACTGGCCATGGTGGTAGGGATGGAGGTCACACATGGGCTCAGCAGCATGGACTTTCACTCACCAAGGCTGACCTGACTGTGGCCACTGCTGAGTGCCCAATTTGCCAGCAGCGGAGACCCACACTGAGCCCTCAATATGGCACCATTCCTTGGGGTGATCATCCAGCTACCTGGTGGCAGGTTGATTATATTGGGCCTTTTGCAACATGGAAAGGGCAGAGGTTTGTCCTCATGGAATAGACACTACTCTGGATATGGGCTTGCCTATCCTGTATACAATGCTTCTGCCAAGGCTACCATCTCTGGACTCACAGAATACCTTATCCACCATCATGATATTCCACACAGCACTGCCTTTGACCAAAGCCCTCACTTTACGGCTAAAGAAGTGTAGCAGTGAGCTTATGCTCATGGAATTCACGGTTTTTACCATGTTCCCCATCATCCTGAAGCAGCTGGATTGATAGAATGGTGGAATGGCCTTTTGAAGTCACAATTACAATGCCAAATAGATTACAATACTTTGCAGGGCTGGGACAAAGCTCTTCAGAGGGCCGTGTATGCTGTGAATCAGTGTCCAGTGTATGGTACTGCTTCTCCCTTAGCCAGGATTCACAGGTCCAGGAATCAAGGGGTGGAAGTAGAAGTGGCACCTCTCACTAGTGATCCACTAGCAAAAATTTTGTTTCCTGTTCCCACGACATTATGTTCTGCTGGCCTAGCGGTCTTAGTTCCAGAGGGAGGAATGCTGCCACTAGGAGACACAAGAACTATTCCATTAAACTGGAAGTTAAGATTGCCACCTGGACACTTTGGGCTCCTCCTACTTTTTAAGTCAACAGGTTAAGAAGGGAGTTATAGTGCTGACTGGGGTGACTGACCCAGACTATCAAGATAAAATCAGTCTACTACTCTACAGTGGAGGTAAGGAAGAGTATGCATGGAATACAGGAGATCCATGAGGGCGTCTCTTAGTATTACCATGCCCTGTGATTAAGGTCAATGAGAAACTGCAACAGCCCAATCCAGGCAGGACTATAAAGGGCCCAGACCCTTCAGGAACGAAAGTTTGGGTCACTCCACCAGGAAAAAACCACGACCTTCTTAGGTCCTTGCTGAAGGCAAAGGAAATACAGAATGGGTAGTAGAAGAAGGTAGTCATCAATACCAGCTACGACCACGTGACCAGCTGCAGAAAGGAGGACTGTAATGGTCATGAGTATTTCCTCCTGTTAAAAACACATTTGTGCATGTATACACTCATATTAAGAAAATACCTTCATTTTATTTCCTTTTTCCTTTATCATGTGATGTAAGATTTATTGACTTCATATCAGCATTTAAGTATTGTTAACTTTATGTAATAGTATTTGGGTTGGGGATTGGTGCCTTTCCAGTTGTATGAAGGATAGTTGTATTATGTTAGGGGTAATTATGAGCTTATTATTGTCTTTTTTTAAAATTTTATTTTATTTTTGAGATGGAGTCTCGCTCTGTCCCCTGGCCAGGCTGGAGTGCGGTGGCACAACCTCGGCTCACTGCAACCTCCGCCTCCTGGGTTCAAGTGATTCTCCTGCCTCAGTCTCCCGAGTAGCTGGGACTACAGGTGAGCGCTGCCACACCTGGCTAATTTTTGTATTTGCCCTTGGAGCCCTCTGGCCAGCATTAGGTTCCAGGCCAGTGCTTTCTCTCCAGGAGGCTGTGATGGTATCTGGTAACTTCAGCTGCTGCTCTGGGGTAGCAGCATCACTGGTGCAAGCAGTGAGCCTTTCTGCCTCACTGTAATTTGGGTGGCCTTGGTCCAGACTTCTCTCATATCATCATTCCAACTCCATCCCTCCATGTCTCTTCCACTGGAAGCCCATGTTTCTTTTTAGTGTAAAATGTAGGTTGATGCAAAAGTAATAGCAGTTTTCATCATTAAAAGTAATGGCAAAAACCACAATTACTATTTTTTTTTTTTTAAGTTCTGGGATGCAGGTTTGTCACATAGGTATACATGTGCAATGGTGGTTTGCTGCACCTATCAACCCGTCATCTAGGTTTTAAGTCCCGCATGTATTAGGTATTTGTCCTAATGCTCTCCTTTCCCCTGCCTCCCACCCCCTGACAGGCCCTGGTGTGTGATGTTCCCCGCCCTGTGTCCATGTTTTCATTGTTCAACTCCCACTTATGAGTGAGAACATGCGGTGTTTGGTTTTCTGTTCTTGTGTTAGTTTGCTGAGAATGATGCCTTCCAGCTAATCCATGTCCCTGCAAGAGACATGAACTCATTCTTTTTTATGGCTGCATAGTATTCCATGGTATATATGTGCCACATTTCCTTTATCCAGTCTATCATTGATGGACATTTGGGTTGGTTCCAAGTCTTTGCTATTGTAAATAATGCTGCAATAAACATACATGTGCATGTGTCTTTATAGCAGAATGATTTATAATCCTTTGGGTATATACCTAGTAATGGGATTGCTGGGTCAAGTGGTCTTTCAGGTTCTATATCCTTGAGGAATCACCACACTGTCTTCCACAATAGTTGAATTAATTTACACTCCCACCAACAGTGTAAAAGCGTTCCTATTTCTGCACAGCCTCGCCAGGATCTGTTGTTGCCTGACTTTCTAATAATTGCCATTCTAACTGGTGTGAGATGGTATCTCATCGTGGTTTTGATTTGCATTTCTGTAATGACCAGTGATAATGAGCTTTTTTTCATATGTTTGTTGGCTGCATAAATGTCTTCTTTTGAGAATTGTCTGTTCATATCCTTCACCCGCTTTTTAATGGAGTTTTTTTCTTGTAAATTCATTTAAGTTCCTTGTAGATTATGCATATTAGACCTTTGTCAGATGGGCAGCTTACAAAAATTTTCTCCCATTCTGTATGTGGCCTGTTCACTTTAATGATAGTTTCTTTTGCTGTGCCAAAGCTCTTTAGGTTGATTAGATCCCATTTGCTATTTTGGCTTTCATTGCAATTGCTTTTGGTATTTCAGTCATGAAGTCTTTGCCCATGCCTATGTCCTGAATGGTATTGCCTAGGTTTTCTTCTAAGGTTTCTATGGTTTTGGGTTTTACATTTAAGTCTTTAATCCATCTCGAGTTACTTTTTGTATAAGGTGTAAGGAAGGGGTCCATTTTCTGTTTTCTGCATATGATTAGCCAGTTTTCCCAGCACCATTTATTAAACAGGGAATCCTTTCCCCATTGCTAGTTTTTGTCAGGTTTGTGGAAGATCAGATGGTTGTAGATGTGTAGTGTTATATCTGAGGTCTCTGTTCTGTTCCATTGGTTTGGTAGCAGGACCATAATGTTTTGGTTACTGCAGCCTTGTAGCATAGTTTGAAGACAGATAGCTTGATGCCTCCAGCTTTGTCCTTTCTGCTTAGGATTTTCTTGGCCAAACAGGCTCTTTTTTGGTTCCATATGAAATTTAAAGTAGTTTTTTTCCAATTCTGTGAAGAAAGTCAATGGCAGCTTGATGGGAATAGCATTGAATCTATAAATTACTTTGGGCAGTATGGCCATTTTCATGATATTGATTCTTCCTATCCCTGAGCATGGAATGTTTTTCCATTTGTTTGTCTCCTCTCTTATTTCCTTGAGCAGTGGTTTGTAGTTCTCTTTGAAGTGGTCCTTCATGTCCCTTGTAAGTTATATTCCTAGGTATTTTATTCTCTTTGTGGCAGTTGTGAATGGGAGTTCACTCATGATTTGGCTCTCTGCTTGTCTATTGTTGGTGTATAGGAATGCTTGTGATTTTTGCCTATTGATTTTGTATCCTGAGACTTTGCTGAAGTTGCTTATCTAGCTTAAGGAGTTTTTGGACTGAGATGATGGACTTTTCTAAATATATGTCACCTGCAAACAGAGACAATTTGACTTCCTTTCTTCCTATTTGAATACCCTTTATTTCTTTCTCTTGCCTGATTGCTCTGGCCAGAACTTCCAATACTATGTTGAATAGGAGTGGTGAGAGAGGGCATCCTTGTCTTGTGCTGGGAAAACCACACTTGCTTTTAATGGTAAAAACCACAATTACTTTTGCACCAACCTAAATATTAAATTAATACAGCCCAGTGAAATAGATGCTTGGGGAAGACACACCTCATGTAGCCTGCAGCACCCATGACAGTGGCATAGAAACTCAGAGCAGGTGCTCAACAAGTGTTGGTTAAAATACATCACAGCATTCACTGAAAAGCTTTTTGAAAGTGGAGGCACTCCAGCAGAAAGCTGTGAACCCCCAGATTTTAGGTGCCAGGCTCCTTGGGTGGAGGTGGTGGTAGTAGCTGTGGTCATGGGGCCATGGTCTTTATCAGATGGAGAGAGTGATGGGCATTGAATGTCCTTGTCTGGGGTGTGGTGACCAGAAAACAACCATCCCTTGCCCCTGCTCCCTGCTCCCTGCTGTCTGCCCTAGGTGAGGAGCAGAGATGATTCCTCTCCTGCAGCCTCTGGGGAAGAGGACTCATGCCTTGAAGGCTACTTGGTAGCCATCTTGTGATGAAGTCATCTGAGGGAGATTAAAAATCACTCTTTTACTGAGCCCTTGCCACACCCAAAGTCCTGTACTGAGCACTCATCATACACTTGATCCCCACAATGGCCCTGTGAGATGATATTAACAAGATTCAATTCCCCAATTTTATGTGAGGAAAATATCCAAAGCTAACTGAGGTAGGCAACCTGACCCAGTCACTCAGCTTATTAGAGGCAGAACTAGAACTGGACTCCAGGGTCCTCTCATCCATGAGGCAGATGGATGATGTGGGCCCTGTGCCCCGACTCCAACAACCTCCCACTCTTCCTCAGCTTCCTAACAGTGGTGCTGCAGCCTCCGAGTTGAAACGGCCACTGTGTGGTTTCTCCTGATTTGGCTACAAACGTGCACACACGGGACAACCTGTGAGAGCACTCTCATTTCACCAAAGAATCAAGAGACCCTGTACAAGGCCTTTCCCACTTGGGGGCATGGGGGAGAGGCATGCACGCCCCGCTCTCCCGCAGCACTCCTGCTGTCTGTGAGTGTACCTGGCTCCTTTTTGCCAAACCTTAGAGAAGGGAGGAGAGTGAGGGCTCCAACTCTGCAGCACCTCGTGTGCAAAACCTCAGGCCCCAGCAGCCCCCATCAATACATTTGCTACCACTGGTTTTCAGTAATACGGCTTAAAAAAAAAAAAAAAGAAAGAGTTTTCCAGGTGCAGATTTGTCAGGATTGTGCGTTGAGCCAGCTCTTCTCAGAAATGCCCATGACTGTAGGGTGATTGCTTTAAAGTGACAGAATGAGCACCTCATGACGCACAGCCCCAGATCCTGTGGTAGCCTGTGTGTGGTGGCTCCAAGGCCAGCCCTGGAAGTGGGGATGTGCTGGGCATGGCTGGGAAGGCCTGTTTGTTCTTTGCTGACCAGAGAAGACTGCAATGCACACCTGGATTTAATCAGCTGTCAGTTGGTTACCAAATACTAAAATACCCACAGAAGATGCCTTTGGCTTGCCAGTTTACGGCAGGGTTAGACGTGCATGTGTTTTGCCACCCTAAGGCATGGCATTTAATCAGAGGGGGTTTTCTTTTCATTGCAGAAGTTGGCTGGAAGTTGTCTTTCCAGAGGATAACTTTTTTTGACTTTGAATCAACGGGTTCTTTTCAAATAAGTTCCTCCTCATGGGCAGGATTTATCTTCCTTTGCCAAGGGAACAACTTTTCCTGGGGTTCTGGCAGGCCCCTCATGTAAGTGCTGGTGATGAGTCACATGGAGGGTCAGGCTGCAGGGTGGGGAGTTAGGGTGTGGGGGCGAGGGAGCTGGGCTGGCAACTCTCAGGCTGCAGGCATGTTTCACCCTCCATGCTGCCGAGAATGGCCTCCATCCTGCTCTTCATAGATGCACTTCTTTTGTGTAGCAGAGAGGTGCCTGGATGCCTAGGAATGACTATTTTTCGCTTGTGTTGGGCTGGGCAATCTCCCTGTCAGTGTTTATTGCGGTGTGTACTAGGTCTTATGCTGCATGCTATGGTGATACTGAGAGGTAGAAGACAGAATCCTGCCCTCCAGAAGGGAATACTCCAGGTAGGAAGACATGACAGACATTTATGGTGAAACGACAAGACAAAACAACAGAGCAAGAGCAATCCTCATTTGGAACTCACTGAACTGTCAGAGGAGAGGCAGGAGACTTTAGCAAGGAGGCTGAGCTTTCTGTGGTTGGTAGGTGGCATGGGGAGGGAAGCAACAGTTTCCACAAAGTGGGTAAACCATGCAGGGCTTTAAAGATTTGTAGAATTTGGACAACTGGATGCTACTACTAATAATGATGGCAGCCATGTGGTGAGCATTTGCAAGGTATAAGCACTCCGCTAGGCATTGTATGAATATTTCAATCTACATCAACTTTATGGTGGATGCTATTATACCTATATTACAGATGAGAAAATGTGTTCAGAGAAATTAAGAAACATGTCCAAAATCATACAGCTAGAGAGAGAGGATCTGGAATTTGAACAGAAGTGAGTCCAACTCCAGTCTTTACTTTTATCTTCTGGAGGTGGTTGGGAGATGTCTCTCCAAGGGCCTCTGCATTTCTGCATGTCTTACAAGTGGGCACTGGCTGTTATTTCTGAAGTACTATCTTTTCAAAGATGTCTGTGTACTGAACAGTCTTGGAGGATAGCAGTAGCATTTCCTTCCAGAACAAGGGACAGGCATGCTCACTACTCACTGTATAAGATTCAGGCTCCCTAAGCACTGAGGTCTTCTCCTGTAATGCAACCCCACCACATGAGCAAGGGTCAGCTGACCCTTTTCACATTGGCTGGTGGGAACTGGAGCTTGGGGAGCCAGTGCCAAATATGGTGACACTTATGCTGCTTGCTGTGCCTGGCATGAATAATAAAATCCTTTGTTCCTGACCGAGGAGTCTTGTGTCTTTGGCCAGCATCCATGAAGTGGATGTTCGTTTGTAAGTAGGGCAAAATCTAAGTTGTTAGTTTGTAAGTAGGGCAAAAGCTCAGACCTTTCATAGTTCTTGACAGTGGGGTGTGTGCATGGATGCATGTGTACTTTTGCATATGGGAGCCGGATGGTGTCAGAGCAAGGAAAGAGACTGGGTGAGGGGTGAAACTTTGCAGGTTATGATTGGGAGGCAGGAATGGAAGCCCTTGTGGAAGATCAGTGTGTACATGGATTTGCCCAGCATGGAGAGCTTGTGTGAGGAGAAGTGAGAGAGAGGGCTGAAGGAGTAAATTATGGCCAGCTCATGAACTTCTTCAAGTTTAAAACAAGAGCATTATGATGAAAATCTCCGAGAGACAAGATTGGTGCCTGGAGGGTTTCTTTGGTATCATATAGGAATGAATTTTAATGTAGTTCAGCAGCAGGTATGGATGACATACACTGAGCACTTGGCTACAAGGGCACCAGCAGCCCACACCTCAGCCCTGCCATGCCCAGCTGCCTCATGGTTTGTGGACCAGCTATGGTCCTGATTTTCCCACTTTATACTAGCCCGTTTCTCTGTTCCCAGACAAATATCTGGGCTTCGGTAGAAAGCACTTAAGCAGCCTCAGCTCTCCAGGGCCTAGCACAAAGCTGGTGTTTGTAATACTTTACTTTGTCTGGGCTACTGGTTTGCCTGAAGTGTGGCTCAGGATGGTGGGCTGCCTGGACCTTGTCCAGCTCTTAGCTTTCTCCACTCTAGATTGCAGGTCCAAACAGTTCCTAGATGTTGTCTTTGCCTGTCCAGTTTGGGATGTAACCTGATGAGCTTCACTGACCAATATAGGATGGACAGTGACAAAGATGAAGAAGGCTTCAGGTGGCTGATCATTCAACAGGAGTGGAAGACAGTGAGCCTTGTTTATACAACATAGCTTACCCTTAGGAATGTCTCCTTTTTCTCTTTCTTCCTGGTTTGTAGATGTATTCCTTCCTGCCCCAAACTCTTTATTATTTATTTATTTATTTTTCAAGAGACAGGATCTTGTTTTGTCACCCAGGCTAGAGTGCAGTGGCATGACCGTAGTTCAGTGCAGCCTCCAACTCCTGGGCTCACGTGATCCTCTTACTTCAGCCTCCTGACTAGCTGAGACAATAGGCACTCACCATTGTGCAGCTCTGCCTCAAACTCTTTCTGATCATGATTCCTTACCTTGGTGTGGAGATGCACTTGGAATCTCAACTGTCTGTGAAGTTGATGCAGAAGCTGAGGTGGGACCTGGAGCTAGGGAAGGGCGGAGTGGAGACAAGAGTGGCTGATGGTGCTCTGCCTGTGTCCCCCTGGCCCTCACCATCTCCATTCATGCCTGCCTTACTCCCAGCCGCAAGCACTGCATATGCTTGCCCAAGGAATTGCTTTGGCTGCCAAGGCTCACTTTTCCTGTGTTCCAGGCAGGCTAGAAGTGCAAGGGCATTAACACCTTTAGGAAACACAGAGAAAGAGTGAAAGAAAAAACCCACAAAAACTGCGTATCAGTGAATTACATGATCTATAATATATCATATGATCTATAATATATCTATAATATAACTATAATTGGAGTACCTTAATGGGGTTGGAAGAGGCAGAAAAGTATGTGAAGAAATGGCTGTATCCTGTTTCATTGTATTAATAAACTATAATTTATTTAATCATTCCCTATTGTTGGGCATTTAGGTTATTTCCAATTTTATAGCATTAGAAATAGCATTCTAATGAACATTCTTATACATTAAAAAATATTTTTGTATGTTTCTGTTTCCTTGGGATAAATGCCTATAAGCATGTATATTGGGCCAGAGGATATAAACATTTTTTGAAGCTTTGGATATTTATTTTCAAATGGCCCTACAGAAATATTGACCCAAATTACACTTTTATAAGCAGCCCTTGAGGTGCCTATTACCCTATACCCATACACATTGGTCAATCTTCACCCATTTTATAGGCAGTATGGTGTCTTCATTATTGCAAAATTGACTGTCACTTTCTTTCTTTCCTTCTTTTTTTTTTTTTTTTTTTGAGATGGAGTCTTGATCTGTCACCCAGGCTGGAGTGCAGTGGCACGATATTGGCTCACTGCAGCCTCTGCCTCCTGAGTTCTAGCATTCTCTTGCCTCAGCCTCCTGAGCATCTGGGATCACAGGCGTGTGCCACAATGCCCAGCTAATTTTTGTATTTTTAATAGAGATGGGGTTTTGCCATGTTGGCCAGGCTGATCTCGAACTCCTGACCTCAGGTGATCCGCCTGCCATGGCCTCCCAAAGTGCTGAGATTACAGGAGTGAGCCACTGTGCCTGGCCAGGTTTGAAAGGGATCTGAAAAGAGAAATTCTTTTTCTCTCTCTGATTTTCATTTAATCATTTGAATTGCAAAGCCTAAAACATCTGCTGTGGTCTCAATGTTTTTGTACCCCCTCTCCCTCTTCATACATTGAAATATAATCTCCAATGTGATGGTATTAGGAGCTGGAGCTTTGGGAATTGATGAGATTATGAAGGCGGAATCCTCATGAATGAAATGCTGCCCTTATAAAAGAGGCCCCAGGGAGACCCCTTCCACCTTCCGCCATGTGAGGACACAGCAAGAAGGTGCCATCTATGAATCAGGAAGTGAGCCCTTACTAGACACTGAACCTGCCAGTGCCTTGATCTTGGAATTCCCAGCCTCCAGAACTGTGAGAAATATTTGTCATTCACCACCTGATGTTGTTCACCACCTGATCTATGGTATTTTGCTATAGCAGCCTGAATGGACTACAACAATATCTTTTGTACCACTTAATTCTCACATGTTAGAAAAAGCTGTCATCTTACATTATATGTTAAAACTCACAGCCAGAAGCAAGAGGCAGAGAATGGAGTAGATTAACACCTTGTGTCTGTAGGGAGAAAGACAGGCATATAACCTTCCCTGTGTGGCCCAGGATCAGATACTGCCTTCCTCTCCATCTATATCTATCTATACACTCATGTTCATATGATCTACAGATAACTATTTTTATTCATCTTTGTATTTCCGGTACTTAGCATGTTTGGTGAACAATTATTGAATGAATGAATGAATGAACAATGATTCATTGAAAATGCTCAGACACTTTGGGTGCTTGAGCTAGGATTAGAATTTACATCCGCTGAATTCAAGCCCCATATGTTTTTGTCTGGATTGGTCAACATCTGGGTTTACAGAGACAACCATCTCTCCCAGGAGTTAAAGGTTGGTCATTCTGGAAGGCAAAGGTTGACCAGTCGCCCCAGGGATTCTCCCAGTCTTAGCGCTGATTCCTTACTTAACTGGCTCCAGACACAAGCCAGACTCTGCTTCCACTGTTTGGGGGTTGTCTACAAAGCCAAGAATTATCCCTTAAACAACCTCTTCTTTAAAAAACTCTGAATAATAGTGAGCAGCCACTGCTGGATTTCCTTTGGGGGAAGAACAAAAATTCTAGAGGGCTATGTTTTAACTTGTCTGCCCTACAGCCTCATGGAATGCCAGAAGAATGTTGCTAAGACCTGGGACCAAAATCAAAGTAATTAAATACAATCTTCCTAAGGAACAAAAAACTTTTCATAAGGGACCAGTTGTTGGGAAATTCTTAGGTATTTTGCAAGTCTTAGTAGCTGGTTCATATTAGCTAGGATTATTTTCCTTAACTGTTTTCCCTTAAACATTTTGACTGTTTTTACTTAGGTCTGCCCCTGCCCCCTTTTTTTCTCTACAGTAGCTACAGCAGATTCAATTCACTAAGATTTTACTGAGTCTGCTGAATACTAAACCCTTTGTAGGGACATGAAATATAAGTTGTGATCTCACCCTCAGTGTAATGATGATAATAGGAGATAACTTATATGGTGTTCCAGATGGTGTGCTAAGCATTTTATATGTTTTATTTAATTTCCTTCTCACAGTCACCCTAGGAAGTAGTACTTATTTTTTCCACCTTACAGATGGGAAAACTGGGTACAGACTTTTAGTAACTTGCCTGGGTTACACAGCCAAGATTCAAGCCCATATGTATCTGGTCTCAAGGACTGAAGTCTTAGCTGCTGCCCTGTATTCCCTGCTCATGGTCTACTTGGTGATTTATACAATGAAAACTCTCAGCTACGAAATGTTTAGAACATGAAGGAATACATTAATACTTACATATAAAATTATTAATAAAGGATACACTTTTACAATCATGCATGGATATAGGTGTAGACGGTTTTTCATTTTCACTTTTAACTTATTAGTATTTTAAGAGTATTTCAAGCATATTGTAACTTTATTTTTAAAGGGTAATAAGATAAAAAATGACAATACATCTAATGTAGCCCATAAATACATACATCTACTATGTACCCACAAAAATTTTTTAAAAATGAAAAAAAGATGAAAAATGAAAGTCTTCCACTTATATTTGTATATTTGCTCTATTATTTGAGAATTTTCAATTCTGCTATAAAAAAGAAAACAAATAGAATAGATAAAACTTAGAAGGGTTAGATGTAGATACCAAGTAAGCAAGTAGACTGTGAGATGTAGGCAAAATTCGTAAGATGTGTTCAATTGATAGTAAGTTCGTAACCCATAAAACATAGTTTATGGTAAAAAGAATGGAACAAACAGAAGTGACACCCACTGGAACACCCAGTACACTGCCTTTCTGGCCCCAGATGTGCTATATGTAGAAATGCCAATAAAATTCTGGTCAGCAGGCTGGGTGGTGAGATCCAGCCATGGCCAGCTATCCATGTGCCTGCATTGCTCCGTTTGAACAAGAGTGTGTGTCAGCTCCAGACACTTCTGTCTGTTGGGCCTCCTTCCTCCAACCTCAGTTCTGGTCCTCATAGCTACCCCATCAGTGAAAATGAGCCATACTGCAGAGAGGGAGGCAGGACCTGATCTCCGGCCACACATGGAAGGTTATATGCCTGTCTTTTCTCTCTGCAGAGCCAAGGTGTTAACCTACTCCATTCCCTGCTCCTTGCTTCTGGCTGTGAGTTTTAAGCTGTTTTAGTTTGCTCTGTGAGTCTTTCTGTTCCATGACCTCTGGTATAGCTTGCCTGGTAGTGTTCTTGGAAGCTACCAAAATTACATTAAGGTAATTTTTTAAATGATACAAGTCTACTCCTTCCTACCTCTGGCTTCCTTAGTAGAATAATTCCTTTTAATTTTTCCTGTTTTTCTGCATATATTCTTCTATTTCTCTATATATCCACTTTAACTCCCAACTGACACCTCATTATAAAAGATAAGATGTTAATTATTTATATTCTCCTTCATCTCCTTTGCTTCTCCACCTCTATGTTATTACAGAAAACTTATTATATTAGATTTTCTGTTGAGTACTATTATAACTTAAAAAATGAACTTAATCTTTGATTTATGAGCTTCCTTTTGTTAATACTTTTTTGTTATTGAAAAAGTAATAAGTGCACAGAGTAAAACATATAAATAGTATGAAAGGGAGCAAAATGAAAAGAAATTCTCCTGCTTTAGCCTGGTATCCTCCTTAAAGGCAGATACTGTAATCGTTTATTAAAAATTCATCTATAAAATTTATTTATAATTAGAAGCACACGTATGTATATATTCCCTTTATTTTTTACTCTAAGAATTTCTTAGATTTTCCTCTAGAACTTTTGTGAACCCGTTTTAAAACAAAGTTTATTGAGATACAATTTATATATAATAAAATACACAGATTTTAAGTGTCCAATCTGATGAGTTTGACAAATGTAACAGCCGCCCAATCAAGATACAAGGTATTTCCATGACCTCTAAGAGGTCGTGCTCCTCGGCCTCCCACCCCTGGCCCCAGGCAACCACTGAGCTGCTTTCTGTCATTGCTGAACCCATTTTAAAATCTTTGATTTACCTAGAATTTATTTTATTGTAAGGAAAGAAGAGGGTTGAGCTTTGTTTCTTCCAGATGACGAATGGTCCCAACTTTCCTTGTTGAGTCATCTACCTTCTCCCATTGTTTTAAAATGCTATCTCTATCATATATAAAATTCCTATATGTATCTGAATAGTGTTTGCATTGATATGTCTTTCTCTTCCTGTGCACATCCCAAAGTGTTTCAATAACTGTAGTTTTATATTATTTTAAAATATGTGACAGTGCAATGCTCCCCACCCTACTGTGGCCATTCTTTTAAATATTTTTTCATGGCTTATCTTGCATGTTTATATCCCAGATACCACCCATACATTTTTCCTTTAGAAGAAATGTGTCTAGTCCTCCTAATAATCCTGTTTTTTTAAAATTGAGATCAGATTAAATGTAGAGATAATTGAACAAATCAGAGGTAATTTAAGTAAAAATTTGGAGATAATCGACTTGATATTTTTATATTATTCATTTGCCCGGTTTAAGATTAAGTATATAATTCCATTTATTTGAGTCTTATATTTCTACACAGAGATTCAAAGTTTTCTTCATGTAGGACTGCACATTTCTTGTATAATTCTTAAATATTTTGTCTTTTTCGTGCTTTGATCAATGAGATGTGTCCTTTTACTATATTTTTGAATTGGAGCAGTGGTTATAATGACATAGTAGCTAAGCATAGGGCTTTGGTGACAGATCCCCTTATTTAAATCTAATCTTTAGCTCTGTGAACTAGGGCAAGTTACTGCGTCTTTCTGTGTGACTTGGTGTCCTTCCTTGGTTTCCTTGGAGTCCCACTGGCCAAAGATAGTATAAATTGAGCTTGAAAAAGAATGATAGTTGGAATCAATAAAAATCTATCAAATATGTTTAAATCCATGACTCTTAAATTTATTTATATGTATATATTTAAATGTAATTGCTCACCTCTGGAGGATGAGATTATCTTGAAAACTCGTGAAGACTGGGAAAGAATCAAGCATTTATCCTGCCTTTTCCATTTGAACTTTACTACTGGAAAACAATATTGTAAAAGAGTGGAAATACTCTTTAGGTAAATATTTAGGCTGATAAATGTGAAATAAATGATAAAATTAGAATATCACCATTTTGCAATCCCTGATTAGCTCTACACATTGAGCTTCAACACCCTTTAATATGAAAAAAGAGTGAAGACTGGACATTTTGTGCCTCCTAATGAAACAATATATAACCACCTTGAAAACATTGTTGAAGAAAGAAGCCAGTCACAGAAACCAAATATTATATAATTCCATTTATATGAAATGTCCAGAATAGGCAGTTCATTAGAGGCAGAAAGAAGATTAGTGGTTGCCTAAAGCTGATGGGGAGGACTGTGGATTTAAAAGGATGATGGCTAGACGGCATGGGGTTTCTTTTCGAGTTGATTAAAATGTTGTAAAATTGACTCAATACTACAGCTAATTTTACTACATTTTTATCACCTATGAATATACTAAAAGCCATGAATTGCACACATTAAGTGGTTGAATTGTATAGGATGTAAATTTTATGTCAATAAAACTGAAACAACAGCAAAACTTAACAACAAAAAGAAAAAAAAAAAGGAACATATTACCACCTATTATCCTGTGAGAAGAACAGAACCTGAGTCCAATCCCAGCTCTGAATCTAGATGCCCATTTTTAGGAATACAGAGAAGATGAACATGCTGAACTGCACTGTAAGTATGCACTCAGCAGTGTCCAGACTACGTATTTTTCAATACATAAAATGTAAGAAAAAAGAGGGATAGAGGGGAAACCTATATATATTAAAAAAAGCCTTAAGAGATATCAAATTTTTTAAATGATTGAGATTAAACTCTAACAGCTAAGGATGCATACTTGGGTGACAAAATATCCAAGGAAATGATTAGTGTAAAACCCAGGAGGGTTGAGACTGGGATAGTGAAAATGGAGGGGATTCTGGGTGGGTAGCAATGTTCTCTTCCAGGAGCTGAGCAGTAGTTAAATGGATGCTCTCCTAATAGTAATTCATTAAATTATATGTTTGGTTTGTGCCTCTCTTGTATCTTTATTTTACTTTACAATAAAAATGGAACAGCAATAAAAAGTTTACAATAACATGAATCATGTAAATATTATTTTGTGTAGAACATGCAGTTGGAAGGAAATGTAGTCATATACCACAGAACTGAACTACACAAAGTAAAATGTTCCAAGCATCAGGGTCAAATGAATTACCTTTTCTTTTCACTATCAGTGGCTCAAAGTCATACTGCACTTCGGCTTCGTTCTGAATTTGGTTGTGGTTTCCTTATCTTTGTATGTTTCTCCCCAAATAGGGTTTCTATTTGTCTTTTTTTTCTTCTTACTGTGTACAAAAGAAGCACATAACTTCATATTATCACCAAGACCATCCAGCTGCTTAATTTATTAATATGATTTCACTTCTTGAAGACTTATTCTCTGAGTTCTCTGATTTATTGTTTTAATTTAGATTGGTTACTTCCTAAGCGCTGTACAACTGTTATCCCAAGCTTTTTAAAAAAATTTCTTTTCTTTTCCTTTTTTTTACATTGAGCTACTTGATTGGGTCCCCTGTGTATTAGAGTCCATGCTTTTCTTTTTTCTTGGATTCCACGTTTTCTTTCGACTTGCTGGATACTTTTAAAGGAATTTATTTTCCAAAAAGATTATGTGAGAGGTCATTTTTTTGAGCTCTTGTGAGACAATTTCATCATTTTCACCTCATATGTCATTGAGATTTTGGCTATTTACAGAATATTAGGTTCAAAATAAATTTTCTCTTAGAACTTCGAGAGTATTTTTCAATATCCATTGTTGCTTATTCATGTGACACAATCTAATTTTTATTCTTTTATAGTTAATCTTCATTTTTTAAAATCTAAGGACAAATAGATCTTCCCTTTGTCTGTGGTATTCAGAAGTTTCAATGATGTATCCTTGAATGGGTGTTTTTTATTTCTCTGCTCTGTACTTGCTAAGCCTTTGTAATCTATAAAGCACATATCTTTCTTTAGCTCTGGGAAATTTTCTTCTGTTATTTATTTCCTATTTTTCTCCCTTGTATTTTCTCTTTCTGAAATTCATATGGGGGGTTACTACTGGATAAGTCCTCTATATGACTCTTAACATTTTGCTTTTATTTTTCATTTCTTTGGCTTTTGCTATATATTCTAGGGGATCTCCTTGACTTTTTTTTGGTTGCTTTCTAATAATTTAAAAATATTTGGTTATCATATTTTTTATTGTTCCTTTTTTTACCTACTGTAGGTTTTTTAGGCATAATTGTCTCAAATCTCTTTAAGTATACTAATTAGAATTATTTTTAAGTTGTCTTCTCATCACTTAATTAGCTGTTTCCTTTGACTACAGATATTTAGTTTGATTATCTAGGCCTCTCTATTTTGTGCCATTGGTTTCCACTATTGCATGGGTCTGTGGCATCTTTGAATGGAAGCTCTCATAGTTAGCCCAGAACTAGTGGGTGTGGACTGGCAGCCTGTGCTATAGGGTAGATGGCAAGGAAGGAAATGCTATACAATAAGGGCTCTATTCTGGGTTTACGTATCAGTTATGGTTCTTTGGATGCAAGGGAAACTTATGGGGAAGATATGGGGTAGTATACGAAGTCCGGGGTAAAGTAGAAGAACCAGGTTCAGGGCAGAATAGGAGCCAGGGTCCACAGAAATCAGAACATCTCTGGGGATTTACCTCTAGGCAACATCTCCATGAAGGTGAAACATCTCTATTGGCAGGTGAAAAAACTTGAGCTGTTTTCAGTGTTTGTGTCAGTCTCTTTTGAGAGATGATCCGATTGGCCTCTCTTGGGTCAGGGAGCTTCCCCTTAGCCAAGAGAGGAAGGCAACTTGGCTCACAGTTTCTTGATTGACCAAACTGTAGGCAGTGCAAGATAAGTGGTTCCCCAAAGCAAACGTGGAGTTCTAAAAGAAAGGGAGATGCAAGGCAGGCCAAACGATGGGTGCCCATTGCCAGGGCCAGCACATGAACCAGCAGATGTGGTCCTCCCCAAGGAGAGTTTTTACTCTCTGTAGCAAGCATAGTTTTGGTTTCTTCCCAGGTGTCATCCTCCAGCTGACAGTTCTCCAAATATAAAGGTGGAGATGCAGCCTGACTTGCCTGTCTGTTCCAGCAGCAGGCCTTCCATTCATCCTCCTGATTTCTGCTCCTCTTCCCACTCCCACTCTATTCCTGCTGACTTTGAACTCAGAGCCCTCAAAATGGTTCCAGCCTTAGCTACAGCTTTCTGTGGTGTACATTCTGAGCTGTTGCTGCTTCCTCTCTGTTTTATCTGCCAGTGCAATCTCATCTTCTCTCTTTATTCCCAGAAATCTGCCAAATTTCTGACTTGCTGAAGGCTTCTTTTATGTGATTTATTCCTTTCTTTACTGGCATGTCAGTGTGATTTTAGGAAGGAGGGGAGGTCGAGGCCTGTTGACTCTGCCATCTTGGACCAGAGGCCTCTGTAGATAGATTAATCTCTTGGTTTCTTTGAATGTTTCCATGGATGGTTGATTTTAAGGGCTTCTTTGTTCTGGGCAAATAGTCCAGATTTGTTGAAAGTTCGATGGGAAGCCCCTGGCATTTCTAGCTTTTTCTTGCTCAAGATGGAAGGAAGACTTACTGTTTATTTAAAACTAAGCTTAGGTTTTATCAGGGGGCACTTCATAGATCCAGGCACAAGGCGCCAAAGTATCTCAGATATCCTCTGCCAACTGGACTGAGCTCACTGCTGACAGACCTCGCCTCATTCATCTTCTCCCTTGACTTTTGTGCTTGTCTGGATGCTAAATTTTATGGAAAACTCCCTTCCCTCAAAAGAAACTAAAATGAAGATCTGTTCAATTTTCAAAGGCTTAAGTTCCCTCTATTCTGCTAATCTACCAGCAGAATAAGATTTTATCTTTAGGGAAGGGAGGGAGCTTGGAACAGTGTTTTAAAAGTAAAAACCAGAAGACCTAAGGTTTTAGCCCTTTCCTCGTCACTTACCTTTGAAAGGTCTCTGAGCCTTGGTTTCACCATGTGATAAATGGGGCTAGGAAGACTGCCTCGTTTTCCTCACCTGGATGTCATAAAGATAATATTTTAAAAAGAACTCTGCAAACTATATATAAATGAAAGCTATTGTTCAGAGGGGTCAGCACTATTGAAGCAACCCTTACAATTGCCTATGGGCTCTAAGAAAAGTGCCTATGGGCTCTAAGAAAAGTGCCTGTGGGCTCTAGAAAACTCTTTGCTGGGGAGGGCTCAGAAGAATCATCTTAGAGAATATCTAAATGGTTGTGAAGGGACTATTAATAGAAATCTAAATTTTAAGGACAATTCTGGTGAGAATTCAGAAGGAAATGAGGAACATGTTATTGGAAACTGGAGGAAAGTGGATCCTCTTACACTTAGTAGAATTATGACTTGCACTTATGTGGAAAGCAAAATTCGTAAATGATGAGCTTGGATATCAAGGTGAGGAGGTTTCCAGGCAAAGTGTTAAAGGTATGGCCTGGATCTTCTTGCTGCTCACAGTCAAATGCAAGAGGAGCAAGGTAACTCTTAAAAAAAAAGAAGATCCAAGACTTCATGTTTTGGAAAATGCTTAGCTTATTCAGATTGCAAAAGATGCTAAAATGGAAAGATCTCTTGTTAGGAAAGCATCCTCTTAAAAAAAAAAGCTGAGGGTGTGGCTGTACAATCGATACAGGTAGGAGGCAGAGAAATTCTAGGCAGACATGGGTGGGTCCCTGGCGAAACCCCACCTTCAAGCCAAAGTAGCCTGAAACCCATGGCCCAAAGTAAGAACTTCTATTCCTGTTTGCCCGCTCTCTCTTGATTGGTTCTGTCTGAATAATGTCTTTTTACCAGTCAAATGTCTTTTCCAAAACTACCTAAGGCCTGCCCTTCCCCCATCCTGTGCCTATAAAGACCCCAGACTCTGTCAGTAGTGTGGGAGACGGCTGGACTTCAGGGAAGACATGGCCAGACTATGGAAGAGACAACCAGACTTTGGGGTAAGACAGCCTGTCCATCTTGCCCCGTCTCCAGCTCCCCTCTCTGCTGAGAGCCGTTTTTAATGCATAATAAAATTATCTGCCCTTCAATTGTCTGAGCAACCTCATTATTCCTGGATGCTGGACAAGAGCTTGGGACCCACTGAGTGTGGGTACCCGGAAAGGGCGTTACACTGGCCCTTTGCCCTCTCTGGCGGAGGGCAGCTGCCCTAAGCAACAAGGAAAAGGGCCAACTGAATTGCTAACACACCACTGTCCGCAGACAGCAAAACTAAAAGAACACTGTAACACACTCTGGGGTCTTGGGGTCATGGGCACCCTCACCCAAGTGCCACTACAAGGGGTCAACTGAACTGCTAACACACTGCTGCCTGCGGACAGCGGAACTAAAAGAGCACTGTAACACCCACCCTGGTGCTTCAGGGTCACAGGAACCCTCACCTGGGTACCACCAGGAGCCCTCCATGGAGCTTGCTTCTGCCGGCGCCTGGAGCAGCTGACCAGATCTCGCACTCGCTCACTCATGTGCTCCCTCCCACAAGGGGTTCAGCATGGCGGGCCGAGTAGACAGGACACCCCTCCTGCGAGTGGAGCGAAGGGGCCAAGAAAAATCCTCCATCACTACCTTTTGCTATTATCTCAGAAAGATCAAAAGATCAGAGCATTCAGTCACACAAAAGCCTCCTTGAAGGGTGTGGCACACAGATATCTTAATCAAACCAGAGAGCATCTAAGAAGCTTAAGGGCATTGTCCCTCAGCCATCTCAGCAAAAGCAAAAATAGAAATAAATTATGTAGCAAAGATCTGTGGACAAGACTCTTGCCTAATGGAATGAATTCCTGTGACATACACAGAGGACTCACAAGGTTTTTAATAATTTTATACCACAAGAAAGGCTGCCAATTTAGCCTGAAAGGGACAGAGCATGAAATGAAGGAAGGCTATCAGACCTCCTCCACCTCCCCAAATTCTACAGGTGGGAAACAGGCCGACAAAACTACTCAGCAGCAAACATGCTACCATTCATGAAAACAGAAGGGGCTGCGGATGGAAAAGAAAAAAAGGAGAACTTAAAAGGTGGACATTTCTGGGTGCCCTTCCTAGGTAGACTTTGAAATGGGCCCCCAGTTTGTTTGTGATGAGCTGTGAATAAGCCTGCATTCCTGCCACAATGGATTGTGGTTGTGTATGCTTTTGGATGCTGTGGGACAGAACATTGGGGTTATATTTATAAGCAGATTATACAATTATATCTGGTATGGCCCATGTTATTTTGATGATAATAGAAGCTAGATTAGAGAACTAGCACAAATTTTCAAGAAGATGTCAAATTAGCCTGATCTCAGCTTAGTTATTTGGAGAAAACAAATTTTCATGCCAATGTAAGAGAAAGGGTAAGGATAGTGGCATAAGACTAGAGTTGATAAAGATTAATACCCTAATTTTAAAAAAGCACTGGCAGTTTTAATTTTGAAATTTCTCTTATCAGCAATGGATTAACTATATTTCTAAAGATTTATGTATTCATTTAACAACAGACTTAAAATATTGTCCATGTGTACCAAACCTTATATCAGGTGCTAGGGAGAATAGAGCTCATTAGGATGTGTTTCTTTGCTTGTATAGATTGCAATAAATGGCCATAGAGTCCTCCTTTCCTTGTATTGGATGCTCTGAGCAATATGACTTTGCCTCTCTTCCCATCAACAGGTGAAGTCTATTTCGCATTTTGAATGTGAGCTGACCTTGTGACTTGCTTTGTCCAATAGAATGAAGGAAGTTACACATTATAGGAGTTTTAGCTGTGGGAGTTCAGGCCTTGCAGCTTCCAGTCTTGTTCTCTTGGAATGCTACTGCTGCCATGGGAAGAATCAAGGCTAATCTGGTTGGAGATGAGAGACCAGCAGTAGCTGCCATGGGAAGAACCAAGGCTAATCTTGTTGGAGATGAGAGACCACATGGAGAGAGAGAGGCCCAACCAACAGCCAGTCAGATGAGCAAAGCTATTTTGTATCATCTAGTCCCTGCTAGGCTGCTACCTGATAGTTGCCACATAAATAAGCCCAGATGAGAAGCACCCATCTGCCTCTAGCCCATGCTGATGACACATAGTATCATGAACTAATAAATTATTGTTGTTTTTAAGCTACGAAGTTTTGGTATGGTTTCGTATCACTGCAATGTACAACTGCTATTGAGGGGCTCATGTCTAATCAATATATTTTCATGGCTTTTTCAGTCTAAAAGATTTACCTAGGAATTCTATATTTACATTTGCAGTAATTAAACTCATGTGTTTCTCACATTTGCATATTCTATTTTGGTTTTTTATCCTTGTAGCCCAGATTTTCTGGATATCATGTGCTACTTTTGAACTTTGCTAATAAGGGTTTATTCCATTTTAGATCTGATGTCTCAAGAGAAATCACTGTTGGTTTTATGTTGGACTTCTACTTGGCAAGAGCTGTTTTATACCACAAGATGTGAGAGAGGGACCTGTGGCAGGGACAGGCCATCTACACCAGATTTGAATTCATTTCAAGAAGCAGGGATATAGCTCTTCTTAGACAGGTTACTTCTCCTCCTGTCTTCTGAGCCTGGGTATCCTGACCATGAGGGTAATTCTGACCAATGTCCCTCCTTATGGAAAGAGTTGTACAAAGCTAGACAATGCCTTTGTGCTCCTCTACCATTTAAAATAATATTTTACATTTCAGTTTTGTAAATGAGCCCAAAAGGACATCTTTATTCAGTGGCATGACAGAAAGATTGCCCATCTGTGGCTATCAATTAGATAAAACACATCATACCCCTAATGAAGTTTTCCCTAGCTGAGAAGCTCCATCTGGGCTGGCAGCAAGGATAGGTATGTGACTATTCTTGGGTGAAAGAACTTTCTGCAGCAGAGGATCTGCATCTTCAGTACAGGGATGTGCTCACTAGTAACTGGATGTTTTAGGTCGTAAATGAATTGGAAGCTGGGCTTGTATCTAGGAGATTAAAATATTTAGGATCTTATGTGTAACATAATGTATCTGTCTTTTTCTAAAACTCCTATTGGTTCTCAGTGATATGTTCTTTTGTTCTCAGTAATATATTCTTTCCTCTTACTTTGTGTGTTACATTTCTCCTTAATTTATAGTGAGAATTGAGGCATTGTAACATTTCATATTAATTAGCTCATATTTCTCAGGGAAGAGCAGGATAGAGAGCAGATACTTGTATACTGCTTGCCTCTAGTTGCTTAAATAAGTAATTTACAGAGGTTTTTACAAAAAGAACCACAATATTACCACCAGGATTGTAAGGCCTTAGTCACCAAGAAGTTATGTAGCAGTCAACGATTCTGTGATGTGTAGAAGTTTTTTCCTTTAATCTATTAATTGCTTGCCCTATTTTACTTTAAGACTCTTGGAAGTAGGTATTTGAGAAGGACAAGGTTTATTAAGGTTTAGTAAAATACCAGCTGAGGGTACAATAGTACACTGAGTAGTACAGTAGTAATTTTATTTTATTAAATGTATTAATTGTATTAAATGTATATGAAATGCTAAACTAGTTATTGTTTGTGAATTTAAAAAGCGTAGAGATTCCTAAGGAGCTTATTTTATTAATATGTCAAGAGAGTATTTGGAGACATGACAGGTCTTTTGCAATGTATTAGAAGCTCATAGGAAAACTGCCAGACCCATGGCTCTTTTCTGGGAAAAGCAGAAGCAGATGGTTTGTTTATTTTTGTACCCTCCATCTCTATTCTATACCCCGGTAACTCCACTACCCTGGCCATAGCTGATGGGACCACAGATCGATTGATGACTGACCCAAAGAGAGCTACAGGTCAGTTGAGGTTGACAGGCCTGTCCAACCCAATCTACTTTTTGGGAGAATTAATTCTGTTAACTCAGAGAGATGCTGTCAGTCAAGTGGCACAGAAGTCAAGAGACATGGAGACAGGCAGTAAGTAGAAGGCTTGAAATAATAGCAACTATAGGTAAGAAGAAGTCATGAGACAGGGAATAAGAGAGGGGAGAAACTTAGCGAGTAGAGACTACCGGTATCTGGGTCACCATAAAGCAGGGCCCTGGGACAGGGAGCAAGGGAAGCTCTCTGAGGGGAGATGACAGAATTGCCAAAGATTAGCAGACACCTTCTGTGGCCTTTGCTCAGTTCACAGCAATCCCTTTCTTTAGAGAGCCTCCTCCTTTCACACTCAAGGCTTCTGTATGGCAGCCGTATTTGTGCTACAGTTCCAGGCTCTGCCTTCCAGGCTTCAGTTGATTGGACCAAGGTTGACTGTTTCATCCAAGCTTAGCCAATCAGATGCTCTTTCCTGGGACTTTGGAATTGGGTCTGCGAGATTGTCTGTCCCTGCCTGTGGCTGGAACAAAGGGACTAGAGCTATGGGGTGAGAAGAAGCAAAGCCAGTGTGTGGAGAGAAGAGAAACATATGTGGCAAGAAGCAGACATGGAGAGGCCATGTGGAAAGAGGGCATGAGACAGTGTGTGAGTCTTGGCTTCTGATAGATTTCTATTTCCTGTCTCTGACCCCTTGAAGAAGTCCCTTAGGGCCTCAAGATATCTGCATTTTAATAATATCCACCAGTATTTTAAAAAATTGGCCAGGCATGGTGGCTCACGCCTGTAATCCCAGCATTTCAGGAAGCCGAGGTGGGAGGATTGCTTGAGCCCAGGAGTTTGAGACCAGCCTGGGCAACATGGCGAAACCTCATCTCTACAAAAAGATCCAAAAATTAGCTGGGGGTGGTGGTGTGCCTGTGGTCCCAGCTACTCAGTAGAATGAAATGGGAGGATCACCTGAGTTCGGGAGGTCGAGGCTGCAGTGAACTGAACTGTGATGGTGCCATTACACTCCAGCCTAGGCGACAGAGTAAGACCCTGTCTCAAAAAAAAAAAAAAAAAAAAAAACTGACTTGAGACAGTTTCCAATTTTTGCAACGAAGATTCTCAATGAGAAAGTAGAAGTTGTGTGGTAATCTGTATGAAATTTGTGTTTTCCATGAAACTCAGCAGGGCAGCAGTCAGCATAGTTTCCTGCTTCTCTCACAATAAGTCTACAGCTGAGAATGTCTCAGTTTCTCGCAATCTAGAAAGGACTAACAAACAAATGTACTTGGAGAATCTGACATACTAACGAAATCATCCCATAATAATGGGTAAAGGAACTAATGGAGTTAGATTTTTAAGTACCAAATACCAATTGCTATTTGAGAATACTTCTGCTGTTTTCTCTTCTGGTTACCCTTTGCTTTATACACATCTTTGTGTCCTTGGAGGGCAGGAGCATGTTTGCTACATTAGGATTGGGAGCACTGCATGCCCTTTTTCTCAGGCTCCGTGGTTCCTCTTTCCCCAGTTGAAGTCTCACTGTGATCTTGTCCATGTGTGATGACAGGGCTTGGTCTTTGAGGTGAACAGACATTTCAATACTGAATGTGGGTTCAGTGATTATGATTTTAGTAAGGGGAAGGATTGTGTTGTTTTAATTTGTGCATCCCAGAGACAGCCTAGCATCTGGCCCAATACCTAATGGGCTCTTCAAAATTCATGCAGTGAAAGAGTGAATACATAGTTTTTCTCATTGGCAATTTGAAGGTACAAAAAACAACATAAAACCTGACACCAAACCACATATTAAATTATATAATCTAAGCATACAAATGGATGGATACCTAATAAAATTCTTTAGGGTAATAATTATGATGATGGTATTTTTGCTATGCAATTTCTTAACCCAAGGAGAGAATTCCCTAGTGTGAGAAACATAGCCAAGGATATTGGTTCTATGTGTCATTTACAAGGGGCTTGCTTTTCTCTACCCAGATTGTGTTTTAATTTAGAAAGAAAAATGGCAAGCACTGTTGCCACTGGGTCATGCATCACTCCTGCTGAATTTCCCAAGAGTGATGACTTTACAATTTCTCAGAGGTTTCTACTTATTTCATTTGTCAGAGGAACGTTTATAGTTTTCATATAAATTTTAATGGGCAGAAACATCTGTTCCCCATCCAACCGTGATGTTTCACATTGAGTATAGATGGCAATCCCTCGGCTGAGCACAAACCATATTTGCTGTGTATTGGATGCTCAGAAAAATAACATAGATCCAGGACAAAGAAGTGGAGAGGAGAGAAGGGGTGTGGGAGGAGAAAGTGGAAGAGGGGAATAGAAAGTGGGTGTTTGGGCAGGAAACGCCTCCCTGAGCCAGCCGGTGGCGCTGTGCGCGGGCACATCTCTCTCAGGTGCTCTGGCTGGTCCTGGCAGATCTCAGGTTCCCCCTGGGGCGGGGGGGTTTGGGTGGCACAGCCAGCAGACCTCGTGTGAGCCTCTTAGCTCCATTTTATGGAGCTGCTCCCTTATAGAAACTGTGGGTACCTCCTGGCCCTTGGATATGTACCTGCATGTCATGGCTTCTGCACCCATTCAGACGTCAAGGCTGAGGAGCTGGCTTCTCCTTGTTTGCTTCTGGACCTTGATAGGTTTCTCCTTACCTCTTGTCGTCTGACCTCCTGCTGGAACTTTGAGTTCCTGGCAGAGGAGTAAACAGAGCATTGGCCTTTTCTTTCACGGCTCAGAATTTTTTTGAGGACCCATGACTACCTTTCTGGCTCTATCTTATCTTGCATTTTCCCCACAGCTACATTGTTCTTCACCCATCTCAGATGGCCTTTCCAGATGCTATTTTTGCATATGCATATCCTATCTACATGTTGGTGTGTGCACATGCATGGAACACACAAATACACACGCCCTCCCCTGACATGTGCACACACAAATACACACGCCCTCTCCCCACATGTGCACACACAAATACACACACCCTCCCCCCACATGTGCACACACAAATACACATGCCCTCCCCCCACATGTGCACACACAAATACACACGCCCTCCCCCAACAACACATGCATGCATGAAGAAACTCCCCTGCCAATTTCTCTCCGTACTTCAAAACATGTGGATGGCTGAAAATTATTTTGTAAAGTTTTCTCTGGTCCACTCAAGCACAGTTTATCACCCCAACTCCTTTGCTGCCTCCACCATTACACACTTCTGTGATAGGGTCTGTCATGTCGCTTTACAATGATGGTTTTGGGTATATAATGGCTGCTACTCTGAAGTACAATTGCTTGGATACAAGTCACAGTTCTGTCACTGGGCTGTGTGATCCTGGATATGTTATTTAATATCTCTGCCTCAGTTCCCTAATTTGTAAAATGTGGATAGTGTTAATAATGACCACATAGGATTTTTGAAAATATTAAATGACATGATACATGTAAATCAGTTGACAAAATACCTGGCTCAAGAATGGGCAGCTATTAATATTGTTAATTACTTGGTTTTCTTCCTGACCATCTTGTACAGGGACTGTCATTTATTTGTATTCCTAGAGCCTGCCATATAATAGGTATTTTACATGTTTGCTGAGTTGAATTGTATTGTTGAATTTATGGTTCCCAGTGGCCTACGGGATTAAGTCCATGTTCTCCAGAATCAGAAGTTGGGGTTCAAATCTTTAGCTTTACCATTTTCTAGCTGTGGGAACTTGGGCAAGTTAATCAAAGTTTCTACATTTCAGTTTCTTACTATTCTTATTAATGTTACGAGTATTATTACATTTAAAGGCTCATCTTAATATCACTATATCAAGCCTTCTCAATCACTCTAGCTGGAAGTAATCACATTCTGTATTGAATATAATTATTAAATGCCACCTATAAGCCAGGCGCTATGCTAGATACTGAGTGTGCAGTGGTAAATATATCAGATATGATCCCCACCTCCGTGTAAGTTGAAGTTTAAAGGAGTGATAAACCTCAAAAGTTCTCAGATCATAGATTTGGGAGACAGGAAGAGGTGGGTTGACAAAGGAGGGATTTCTTTTTATATATGAGGAAATTCTTTCCCAGGAGCTTTCATTCTTTTGCATCTTATTGACCACAATGAGATCAAGTGCCCATATTTAGATCAATCCCTGACATAGGAGATGAGCTTACCTTGACCAATTTAGACCAATTATGATCCATCCTCTGAGAGGGAAAGCTGTTGGAGGGCCGTCCACTAGGATTGCCATATTGTTCACGCAAAGAGCAACTGCAAGCCTTGTGCCACTTGAAGGAAGAGGAAAAGGAAAAGTAATGCCCCATCCTGCAGGCAGCCTTGCTCCAGTGAACAAGTAAGGAGACCTGATTGCACATGCTCAGTCTCTTCCCTGATCTCACCAATCAGGAAGGTCAATCCTTCTCCATGGAAGGAGAAGGACCTGAGGAGAGGACCAGAGGAGATGGTTCCCAATGTTGCTCTTCCCAAGGGAGAGGAGATTGCAATTACAAGAGTGTGCTGCATGGGCCCAGGCAGGCATGATGAGGGGCGGGGAGGCTCTCTCGCAAGGGAGGAGACCCTGTGGTCTGTGCCCTCATCTCATTCGTTGTGTTACATCTAGCATTGCATCTCACCACATTCTGCATCCAATCACACCCTATGTGTGCACATCTTTCTTTCTTTCTGGGCCCTGATACTCTCCAATGTGGGGCCTTGTTGTACCTTGGCACATTGTGAGAGCCGAGCACATGATTGTTGAATCACTCAGCTCCACTGCCTGGGATGAAGGCCTGTCCTTCTGAAGAGTTACCGTGCAATGGTGAAATTAGGGGCTTTTAAATAACTGACCAGATAAGGTGATGGTGCATGTTGTTCATTTATTCAGTTTTTCAATGGACACATACTGAGTTCCCTCTGTGTGCCAGGTTTGCTCCTAGGAGCTGGGATACAGAGATGGACAGGAATAGTCCTGCCTTCCAGCAGCTCCCAGTCATGTGAAGGAGGCTGACCTATACATGCATACAGCCACCTCTGTACTAATATGACATTGTCCAATTTTTTTCACTTACTTACCACTACCCAGTGCTGGTGTCTGCACTTCAGAGCTGAGAGAGTCTCACTGCATGGACCAGAGTGGTAGATAAGGGTTAGATGGTAGCCAGGCATGGCATGGTGGCTCATGCCTGTAATCCCAGCATTTTGGGAGGCCAAGGTGGGCAGATTTCTTGAGTCCAGGAGTTTGAGACCAGCCTGAGTAACATGGTGAAACCATGTATTGCAAAATACAAAAAAATTAGCTGGGTGTGGTGCTGCATGCCTATAGTCCCAGCTACTTAGGAAGCTAAGATGGGAGGATCACTTGAGGCTGGGGAGATTGAGGCTGCAGTGAGCCATAACTGCACCACTGCACGCCAGCGTGGGTGACAGAGTGAGAACCTGTCTCAAAAAAACAAACAAACAAACAAAAAAGAGTTAGATGAAGTCTGCCAGTTCCTAGCTATGTTACCTGATCTCAGTCTCCGTATCTATAAGAGGAGAATAATAATAGTACTTGCTTCATAGAGTTGTTGTGAGGATTAAGTTAGATAACGCACATCAGTGCCTGGCACACATGCTAGCCACTATAATCATTATTTCATCTATTAAATTCACCAGCTCCAATAAATGCACTATTCTGGGTTAAAAATGATACCTTGCTTACGTAGAGAACACAGGATAACAGTTTTTTACTCAAAGATTTTAAATGGGGAATGAAGGAATCTTTACAAAATAACAGAAACTTAGACATATAACTTTTCATCAATTAAGGGCTTCATTCATTTTTATTTTTTAAAACATTCTGGATGATGTTCATTGCAGGGGTGAGTTACTTGCATCCTACCAAAGCTAAAGAGTCTTGCTGCCTTTTAAGTGTTGGAGAAACCATCCACCTGTTTCAATAAAGACCTGGAAATCAGGAAGATGGTGAGATTAAGCAAACAAAGCAGGCAAATGGAAATACTTATAACCATGTATAAAAGGTGTTAACTGCCTATGTCTTCAACCCAGCTGTTTCTTCCTTTGGCCTTTCTAAATTTATCATTGAAGAATCCCCATGTCATTATAATTGGCTAAATCAAGGACTTTGCATTAGTCTTGTTTTTGACTCCTTGGGTCAAAATAGTATCATTAATCATTCTGTTGCTGAGGGAGGGAACTCTAGGAAAAAGGTTGTGTTGGTTGGGAAACCAAATATGCATTGGGCTAAAGCTTTTATGTAGCTCTTAGATGATCTCATGGATTTGGTACTTTCTGGGGAAAGGAACATCAGACTTTAAGCTCCTGGAGGACAGAAACCTAGACTTGTATAATTCTGTGTCTCTGCAGCTTAGGATATTGCTTAGTAATAACAAGTACTCGATAAATATTTGTTAGGCTCACATCGGAGTTTTATTTTTATTTATTTATTTGAGACAGAGTCTCTCTCTGTCACCCAGGCTGGAGTGCAGTGGCACGATCTCAGCTCACTGCAACCTCTGCAAAGCAATTCTCCTGCCCCAGCTTCCCGAGTAGCTAGGATTACAGGTGCCTGCCACCATGTCTGGCTAATTTTTGTATTTTTTTGTAGAGGTAGAGTTTCACCATGTTGACCAGGCTGGTTTTGAACTCCTGACCTCAAGTGATCTGCCTGCCTCGACCTCCCAAAGTGCTGGGATTATAGGTGTGAGCCACTGCACCTGACCTGTTTAGCTCACATTGTTGAACTACAGTTTAGTTGGGCATAAAATTCCACATTAACAATTATTTTCACTGAGCACTTTCATCTTATCATGCAAGTATTTCCTGGCTTCTCGGTTGTTTTTGAGAAGTCTTCTGTCCATCTAATTGTCATTCCCCTCCTTCACTTGAGATAATTCTATTCTGAAGTTGATGTCTATTTTTCTCATCCTCGTTTCTATCCTTTTACTAACTGTGTATTTAACCATAAAACACTAGTGTGGTATTTAAAAATTATATAGTGTATTACCCTGTTGATATCCTGCAATTTGCTTCTTCAAGTTACCATATGGTCTCAACATTTACTTCTGTTCATACGAGTAGATCTACTTCATCCATTTTCAGTGCTGTATACTATTTCATTGTGTAAATATACCACAATGCATTTATTCATTGATGGCCATTAGTTGGTTTCTGATTGTTGCTATTGCAAACAGTGCTTTCATGAGCATCCTTGTATTTGTTTTTTATGTAACATATAAGATGTACATTTAGAAGTGGAATTGCTGGATCTCAAAGGATATGCACATCTTAGGTGTTGATAGTTGATTTCCAAAGTGGCCTTACGAACTTACACTCCCACCTGCTGGGCATGAGAGCTTCCATTCTTTACATTTTCACTGACCTGGGTGTTGTCAGACCTCTGAATGGGTATGCCCTTAATCTCTACTTTATACTTCCTTTCAGTATTATCATTCCCTATTTGCAGATGAGAAAATGGAGGCTAAAGGGTAGCATGCTCAGAGAAAGAATGAGTGCATGAATGACTGAACATGGTGATACTTTATTTCTTTATTTATTATTTCTCCTACCAGAGTAGAAGTTCTGTGAATGTAAGGATCATATTCTTAACCCTTAGAACAGGTCTTTACATAAAGTAGATTCTCAGTAGTTATCTGTTGTTTAATGAATGAATGTGGATGGATGGAGGGAGCCTGGGAAGAAAATATTTGCTTTCTTTAGGAGGCTCCTCCCAGCCTACTAAGATACATTCTGCACTTACTCTGCAAGCTTTTAGAAGGAAGGGCTCTAGCTATCTCTGCCACTGGCACTCTCCAGGCCTGCAGCAGGCTGGGCCAATGGAGGGAAGGAGGGGTGATAGCTAAGAATTTTTTCAATGGAAAATTCAATCTGCTCAGCAGGAGTCTGATGAGAAGCTGGGGGCTGGTCTGGGGAGGATGCAGCTGGAGGGGCTGTCCATCTGGATCTCACAGGCCTCTGGATGCTGACAGGTTATTCTTAGCCATCTTTTCTTCTGTCTTTATTTTCTTGTAATCAGGGCTTTCTTGAATTTGCGATTGAAGGCTTTTTTATCCCCCTTCTCTAAAGCAATGATTTTCCATATAGTAATTCTTTCCTTCTTTAGACTTCCCAAAGTGGGTGGGTGGTTCTTTTTGTGCTCAGACACTTTGCAAATTGCTTCCCACCCAGCTCCTCCCCTGAATGTTTTTGTGGCTGGTGGAGACCTATGATGTGTGCTGGGTATTTGGCCTCCATCTTCTTGTTTACAACAACCTCCTTGCTAATGATATTTTCCTAGTAACATCTAATATGAGCATATTTCTCGCCCATCCTCCCTCCACCCCATGTGTCTTGAATTCTGCTGGATTAATTTAGCTGGAGCCTTAAGAGGCAGCAAAACCGAGGGCAGGTGGCTAAGCTTCAATCCTTGGCTCCTGCGTCATAATCATAATCACTCTTATTGACATAGTGCTCCATGGTTAACAAGCACTTCCACATTCCATAGCTCTTTAGTCCTCAGAACAGCAGAAGCCAAGGCCTCTGGGGCTTGGTGACATCCCCAGCATCACATGCATAAGAGGAAAGGCCTGGATTTGAACCTCCTTTTCTGATGTTAAATCCCCTACCATTTCTTTCAGCCCAGGCAAAGATCCCAAAGTCAAATGCCTTTAGGGGCCAGGTAGATAGTATAAATGAGAGAAACTGCTTGGAGTAGAATATATTAAGGATTAGTAAGGATTGTGGGAAACTGGCCAGCATGCTTTGCCTAAAGGCATTAAAATGCAAAACAGAGCCCAGCACCTATAGTCCCAGTAACTCAGGAGGCTGAAGCTGGAGGATCACTTGAGCCTGGGAGTGGTGAGGCCAGCCTGGGCAACATAGCAAGATTCTGTCTCAAAAAACATACAAAAAAAAAGAAAGAAAGAAAGAAAAAAAGAAACATTTAAAAAATAATAGGAAAAAACCCATTTAATTTATCTCTTACTCAGTGTTTAGTCTATAATCTACCTCCTTGTTGGGAAAGGGAGAACGTTTGCATGGTGTCCCCTTTACTACTGAGTAGCATTTACTTGATGGCTTGGGCAAGCATGACCTTGGTTGTAGTAAGTCTATAGTATAGATGATTCTGTTGCTTTTAGATTCTGTTGCTTTTAGAATAGAATTACAGCTTTTAGAATAGTATAATGGACCCAGGCATGTACAGATCCTGAGCCTACCCATCATCTCTCCTCTCTTAGAGTTTTCAAGACATGGTATTCAAAGTAATATTATCTTAATGTCTGTGCAAGTCCCAGATGCCCTTATTTACAACCCTGGTCAAAGGTCCTATTCTTTCCCTACGTCTTTCCTTCCTTTCTCATCCTATTTGAAATCATGGGAACTGGTTGCTCAAGTCTACATGCTAAGTGACAGTGACAGTGGCAGAGTAGTAGGCAGAGTCCCCAAACAGACCCCAACTTCACCTTCTGCCCTAGGGCAGGGATGTGGAGAAAAGAGAGAGGAAAGGATGGCTCATGCCTTTAAATAGAGTAACTCGGCCCACTAGGAACAGGTGGCCCAGTGAAGTTCATGGGCTTTGGCCAATCAGACAAAAACTTCTCCTTTGAGGGTTTTAGGAAGGTGGTAGGCCAAGGTGGGGCTAGTATGGGAATGAGGACTGACGTATATCCCCTACTCTAAATAGAACAGCAGTTAAGACTGTGGCCCCAGAGAGTACAGATCTGCCACCTAACCACCCTGTGACCCTGGGCTGGTTATTTAACCTCATTCCTCAGCACCTTTCCCCATAGAATATGGGTAACTGTAGGGGTGATGCGGATTAGCTGAGATAGGCATGCATTTTGGTCAGTAAATGTGAGTTATTTTTGTTGCTTTGAATTATGCCTCTTTGCTATACTCTTGAGCTACTCATTGTAGCTAGAAACTGAGGAAGCCTTCAAATGCGGGCAGAAAGAATATGGAGAGAATAATTCACAGAACAAAAAACAACTTTCTGCCAATTTTTCCTCTTCAAAACTTGCCACTTACCAAATGCCCTGATTCTACCTTTTCTCTCCAGCTCCACACCCTCAAGATGATCCCAGTGAGCTGGAATCCTGGTCGAGGGATCTGAGACTTGGCTAGATGAGATTTGGCGCTCAGATGTGCTTTTTGTGAAGTATAACTATGATTTTTCTCTAAATAATTACTCAAACTTAACTGTCATTTAGTCAAGACTCTTCTTAAGTAGTGTTCTTGTTTGTGTTCATGTGGCTTCTTGTGAGACAGACAATTTAAAAAATTTAAAAATTGTTCTATTATCCAAACACAACATTGCTGTGTGCCCCTTCCCCTTCCCCAGTCCCTGGAGTTCATTTTCTTTTGTATGTTTCACATATACCAATGACAAATAGTTCATAGTAGATATTGCCTAGGTATGGAATTAGTTTTTTGTTTGTTTGTTTGTTTGTTTTGAGATGGAGTCTTGCTGTGTCGCCCAGGCTGGAGTGCAATGGCACGATCTCGGCTCACTGCAACCTCTGCCTCCCAGGTTCAAGCGATTCTCCCGCCTCAGCCTCCTGAGTAGCTGGGATTACAGGCATCCACCACCACGCCTGGCTATTTTTTTTGTATTTTTAGTAGAGACAGGGTTTCATTACGTTGGCCAGGCTGGTCTTGAACTCCTGACCTCGTGATCCACCCGCCTCAGCCTCCCAAAGTGCTAGGATTACAGGCGTGAGCCACTGTGCCTGGCCAGAATTAGGTTCTTATAAATGTGAAGTATTAGATTCTTATCAATTGGCAAAAGTAGAACTGAAGAACTATATCATATGCTTATAAACTGATTTCTTCTTAGTTTTTACTCCTATGATGTTTCTGTTGAGACCAGTTGACAGAGTAGGAGTGTCAGTATGGAAAAAGCATGGATCATTTTGAAACATGGATTATTCATCAATTACATGTGTTTTAGAATGGAGTCAGTGATATACTCTCGGAGATGATCTCCCCCACCCCCCATCTCCTCCCCTTTTCCTTTCCCCACATCTGTAGCCACTTCCTGTCAGCTAAACCCAGAAGAAAAACTTGACAGAAGCAAAGGGCATCCAGAGAATTATGATCCCCAGGTTGTAGTTCCAGTTCTGTCATGTCCTAAGCTGTCATCTCCTCTCTGGGTCTCAGGTTTCTTATGTATAAGATAAGTAGGAGATTGGGGCCACAACACCTGAGACTAAAGGAATTCTAAGTTTTCATTACTCTATGGATTCCACCTTTGCTAGCTTGGGACCTGGCAGGTCTCAGCAGCTGGTCATGTAGCTAATTCTCAAAGCAGATAAATGCCTGCAGGATAACTGTGAATCGACTCTAATCACAGCAGAGTCCAGCTGCTTCAATAGATGCTGGTGCCTTTGGCTGCTTCCCGGAGCCACCAGCCAACCCAGAGATGAAGCTGGCTGGAAAAGCGGATATGTTGGAGAGGCCAGCATCATCTCTAAACACAGCATCTGGGAAATACCCATGTCCCCAGAAAGAGGTCATTGAAATCCTTCACTTGGTGGTGCAGTGCAGAGACTCAGGAAAACCAGGCTTTGAGTCCTGACCCTGCCACTTTTACCAGCGGTGTGACCTTGGGCAAATTCTCTGGCCCTATGTTATCTTCCTCCTCCATACAATGAGGGTAGCAATAGAGCCACCTTGCAGAAGTGTAGTAAGGATTAAGGTCCCAGGAGGCCTAACAGTACCTACTAAGCAGAGGTCCTCAGAGGTACTTTATAAATGGTAGTAGTAGTTATTATCCTGTGCCCTTTGTTCACAGGAGTCTCTTACAGGGGTGTTGGTCTCAGTGCTCCTCCCCATGGCCAGGCTGTATTGGCTCATGCCCAAGGCGTAGCCTTGCCAGGGAGCCTGGTACAGAGATGCTGCTGATTGGGATGCTGATTAAATTCCCTGATTGAGGAGCCTCAGCATTCTGGCCCAGAGCAGGAGGGCCAGCAATATTTAGCACAATCTGCTTGGATCCTCAATTAAATTGTTTTCCCAAACTGCCCTTTTCAAGGTCTTGTCCTCTTTCCTCACCTCTTTCTGGCCCCTTCTCTCTGGGTCCTTGCCAGAGAAGGGAAACAAAGCCTTGTGGGGCTCCATCTGCTTCCCCCTATCCAGAAGAAGGTGACAAGGCTGTCTTCCTTGCAGAAGATGTGGTTAAAACAAGCCTTGGCTATTCAAGGTGGCTGCAGTCTCATCCTGGAGGCTAAAGTCTCTGCGCATTCCAGGTTGATCTCTGTTTTCTTGGCAAAACTGAGCTCTCAATTCAAACCTGCCTCTCCCTTCCATCCTTTATCCCGACAGCTCACAAGTGCTTTGCTGGGAAGGACGATTAAGTGTCACTTAATGTATTTTTCCATTTTCCTGTGTTCATCTGGTAAAAAGAAAATAAAACAAAATAAAGGAGGCCCAGGATTGAACTGTCATTATTTTTTAAATGGAGAGAGAAGGGGTCACATGACTGCGAGTAACTGATTTAGCCAAGTGGCTGCAACTCCGAGTTTGCTGCAGAGCCGCCCCCTCCCGGCGGGGGCGCTGACGTCACGGAAAAGCCCCGCGGCGGGTCGGCTGGGCTGGTTATAAACCGCCCGGCCGTGGCGGCTGCAGGCGGCGGGCACGGACGGCGGGCGCAGCGCAGCACTCCCCGCTCGTTGGCCCGGGTATCCCAGCGCGGACCCACGCGATACACTGACGCCCCGACGCCGATCCGGCCGAGCCAAGTAAGGGGGACGGCCCGGGACGGAGAAGGGAGAGAGTGGGAGTTTCCCAGCCCGCAGAACTTTCGAAGTTGAGAAAAGAACCCCTGGAACGTGCGCTCAGCACTGGGATTTTCTGGTAGGGGTCAGAGCTTCAAGTGCAAAGGATGTCGCTTCTCATCAGCAGGTTCCTTAGTTCAATTCGGTAGAAGGGTCACCTCCCCCTACAGATCGAGTGGTCAGAGAGGGCAGCCCTTAATGATGCTTTATGTATTTGTTGTTTGAATGTAAGTCTGCCAACTGAGGTGCTGCTTTTGAGACTAAAAAACCGGCTGGTCGTCCTGGTTAGTGGCGAGATGTTGGGGTACGGAGTGTGGGGGTGAGGGTGGGAGAGGAGTGTTTGTGCATCTTGCTGATTGCAACGTAAGTACTTATACTTTGTCGCCAGTAGCCGGAAAAACAGACCTCCCGGCTAGGGGAGGCAGTCTGCAAAGGGAAAGTTGTAGAGAAGTTGTTGAATATCATTTAGGGGAGTCTTCAGCCTTCTGATTTGCTTCAAGAAGGGGGTCTGAGAATGGTGGCTCAGGCCTGTGATCTCAGCACTTTGGGAAGCCGAGGCAGGAGGATCACTTGACCCCAGGAGTTCGAGACCAGCCTGGGCAACATAGTGAGACCACCGTCTCTACCAAAAAATAAAAATTAAAATTAAAAAACTAGTGGACGTGGTAGTGCAGGTCTGTAGTCCCAGCTACTTGGGAGGCTGAAGTGGAGGATCACTTGAACCTGGCAGTTGGAGGCTAGCTACAGTGAGCTATGATCGTGCCACTGCACTCCAGCCTGGGTGACAGAGCAAGACCCTGTCTCAAAAAAGGAATCTGAGTTGAATTAAAGAACTCTTGAGAATGGATGTGGTTTTTTAAGAATGAGGCACTTTCTCTGCAAATTTCATAGGTCTGAACATGAGCAGGTTATTTCTCTGCCAGGGTGTCTAGGTTTGGAGCCGGGATGTTTTAAAAGTGGTATCTGTGGGTTAGAGGGCACAGCTGAGGCATAAACTTTAAACAGAAAATTTCCCCCCTACCCCCAATAATGGCAGGTGGATGCTCTCCAGGCAGCTGGAGAGCATCAAGGCAACTTTACTAAACATGGAAGTTCCAATAAGTGCCTGTCCAGTCCAGCCAGGGTTGCGGTGGGCAGGGGAGGGGAGGGTGATGTCATTGCCACGTGTTTCCCACTGAGGCACAAAACCTGCTGGACACTGGTGCAATTAAGAGCCAAGTTTAGACAAGAGCAGCTAACCTGACCAGCTGGTCCCCAGCAACATTAACTTGTTGCTTTTCAAGCCATCTTTGGAGGCTGCTGGTTCTTTCCAGCCGCCTTTGTGCCAGCTCTGAGTGCAGCTCTTCTTTCATCCAAGTCTGCTTTGAGGAAGGGGGAAGCCCATGGGCAGTGGGTGATGTTAACAGCATTTGTTTTCCCATGCAAATGACAGTCTGCCTGAGGAGCTGGTTACTGACAGTGTGGGCAGCGTGTTTGTCTGTGTGTGTGTCCAGTTGAAAGCCTGTCTTGTTGGGGTTTGGGGGACTGTTTAATTGGTGGTCTTTATGTTAGGGATACTTGCTTCTCATCTCATCTAATAAAATATTACTGATGACTGACCACGTATTTGAGCGGAGCTCTCACTCATGCTTACTAATGCTGCCATCTTGGCTGCTTTGCTCCCCAGGACTCAACGATGACTCTGAATAATGTCACCATGCGCCAGGGCACTGTGGGCATGCAGCCGCAGCAGCAGCGCTGGAGCATCCCAGCCGATGGCAGGCATCTGATGGTCCAGAAAGAGCCCCACCAGTACAGCCACCGCAACCGCCATTCTGCTACCCCTGAGGACCACTGCCGCCGAAGCTGGTCCTCTGACTCCACAGACTCAGTCATCTCCTCTGAGTCAGGGAACACCTACTACCGAGTGGTGCTCATAGGGGAGCAGGGGGTGGGCAAGTCCACTCTGGCCAACATCTTTGCAGGTGTGCATGACAGCATGGACAGCGACTGCGAGGTGCTGGGAGGTAGGTGTCCCAGCCCCAGTGGGCTTCTTTCCACCAGGGGTGGCCCAGGAAGAAAGAGCGAGGGTGGGTGACTTATTTACCCGCAGAGTTGGGAGCTGAAGTTAGGCATTTTGGACAATTGATGGGGGAGCTGAGTCTCCAGAAAAGCCCAAGCACAGGCTTTCGGGGCAAGAAAATGAAAATGCTTGTAGACAGGACCAAAATCTGTTGATCCTGGGCCAGAAAGGGAATTCTTCAGATTCCAATTCTAAATGGGTTGGGGAAGGCTGATTAGAGAGGGCAGAGCCAGAGGGTCAGCGCCCCACTTGACTTCTGCTGACTCTGACTTGAACATTCTTCCCGGAACTCAGTATAGACACAGCCTTTTTCCATGGTTATACTTAAAACAAGCCAGTTGGAAAAGCTGTTAGGATGGCTTGATCAGTTTGCTTCCACCAATATTAGAAACTTTTGTGGGTGTTAAATAGTTCAAAATCTGTATTTGAAATAGCATAATAATTTTTTAAAATGTGAAGTATAACAATGAAACTTTCTATAGAGTCTGACAGCTTTTCAAGACAATTTTCCCTGTACAATTTCATCTATTTATTGATTGGAGCCTGGCCTATTTCCAAAACTGTTTTGAGGTGACATTATCTCAAAATGCATGTATTCTTCAGCTAGGGGTAAAGCACAGCCCTATGTTCTGCTAAGTAATATGAGGATCCTGATAGCCAATGCCATCCATAAAGTGTCTTTCAGCCACAGCCTCAGTCTGAGCGTATGCGACCAGGGTAGTTATATGTCCCTATTTGCAGCTACAGAAATAAAGGAAGCACTGCTCAGTGTTTCCCCAAGTCACATGGTCTGTGTTCTGTCGCGACTCACAACTGAATCATAGAGTAGGGAGGTGTCTTAGCGATGACTCAGTTCTCCCCTGCATTGATGCATATTAATGTTATTCCTCACTACCCACAGCCCATCTCATCTGGAGGTTTTATTCTTCTTGATTGTCTCAGTGTCAAGGAGTTCACTGCTTCATGAGGCAGCTCAGGAACTGGGCTATAAATAATGACTCATTGTTGTAACATCGATTTCTCTCCTCGCTCCTGGAATCTCACAAGAGTAAAGGGAGAAATAGGGCCAGTGTTGTACAATTGATTCCCTCTTTCTTTGTAAAGGCTGCCAGGTGACTTGCTAGGAAAGAGAAACGGGAGGAAGGGGCTAACATTTAGAGTGAATGTTTGCAACGGGAAAGGCACTTTGTTAGGTGCCTTATATTTGCTGCTGTTTATTTTGGTCTTCACAAAGTTCTTGTACTCATGAGTAAACTAAGTCTCAGGGAGATCAAAAGCCTTATCCAGAATCACCCAATAAGGAAGGTGGATTTAGAATTTGGGATTTTATCATCTTAGTTCAGTTCATTTTACCATTTCTGGGGAACTTGCTATGTGCCAGGCACTGTGTTAAATACTTCCCACACATATTTTTGATAATACTTGAATCAATCTGGCATTAATATACCTATTTGACAGGTGAAGAAATGGAGGCTTACAAAGTCAAGTGACTTTCCCAGGGTGAAAAAACTAGTACATGGTATGACCAGGATTCAAATCTAGTTGTGATTGAACCCAAATCCTGTGTCTTTTCATAGCCCCCTGCAGCCCCAGGATTTAGCTTCCAAATACTAAGTATGACAGCGCATTGGGCATCAGCCACACACCTGGCTCTGGCCTAAGCTCTGGGATACAAGGCGATGGATGAGGTATACCATGCCCCCTAGTAATGAGCTAAGTGTTAGTTGCTATGTTGCAGAGCAGGGTCACATTAACTAATACTTTAAGCAGTAACAATACAGTGCTTTGGGCGTTGACATAAGGAAGAGATGGATTGGGAGTTGTTTTTTGTTTTTAAGAGGGAAGAATTGAAAAAAGTTAGTGGACAGTAGACTTTCAAAAATGTTTGTCCATTAGAATGGAGTTGTATGTATCCAGAGGGTAATATTCCCATGGGCATAAAATGTTAAGAAGACTGACTCATACCTGGAATTTGGAAAGGTAGCCTTCCCAGATATTTTGGGAACTTCTTTGTTGAGAGAGAGAGAGAGAGATGCCCAATATGACAGCACATTGGGCATCAGGCATATGGCTGATCCTGGGGCCGCAGGGGACCATGAAAAGACACAGGATTTGGGTTCAATCATGAGAGAAGGGGAATCCTTTCCCTAGCTTCTTACACAGAGAATCTGTAGGACCTGCTGGAATCACTAGTTGGCTTTGTTTCCCAAGAGGAGGGTTTTCTAAGGCACACCCCTACATTTTTTTTTTTTTTAAATCAGCATTCACTGTAAGAAAAAAAATCGACATAATATTCTCATAATGATTTCTCCTAATAAAGATGGATATTGTTACAGTTACACTGCAGTAATCTTATGACTCTCTGTATACACTGAATGCCATTCATTCATTCATTCATTCCTAAGAAGTTACTGAATGTATAGCACAGAGCTTGGTGAGGCACTCTGGGGACATGCAAAGAGTCATGGGGCTTCTTCTGCGGAGATGCTCACAGTATGCAATGGAGCATAATGTATACACCAAGTAGAAATTGAGATAGGATGTGGTAAATGTCTTGAAAGTGGTGTAAGGAGAGTGCTGTGGGAATTCCGAGGCGAAAAGATTACCTCTGACTGTGGATTTAAGAGCTTCATGGTTGGCCCGGCATGGTGGCTCATGCCTGTAATCCCAACACTTTGGGAGGCCGAGGCAGGTGGATCACCTGAGGTCAGGAGTCCAAGACCAGCCTGGCCAACATGGTAAAACCCCATCTCTACTAAAAATACAAAAAATTAGCCGGGCGTGGTGGCATGTGCCTGTAATCCCAGCTACTGAGGAGGCTGAGGCAGGCGAGTCACTTGAATCTGGGAGGTGGAGGTTGCAGTGAGTCGAGATCTCGCCATTGCACTCCAACCTGGGCAACAAAAGTGAAACTCCATCTCAAAAATGAAATAAAATAAAATAAAAATAAAAATAAAATAAAATAAAATAAAATAAATAAAATAAATAAAAGCTTCATGGAAGAGATGGTCTCTGAACTGGACCCTAGGGACAACTAGGATTTGGAAGCCCTGAGCTAGGTGGGAAGGCACACCACACATATACAGCAAAGTACGGAAGTCTCATTGGGCTTGGGGTTTGATGAATGGGTTTAGACGCAGCTCTGACACTGACTTGGCTGGGTGCTCTTGGACAAGCCACTTAGCCTCCTCAAGCTGCCTCATTAGTGTAATTGGGGTAATACCTCCTTCATAGGGTGTTACGAGGATTAAAGGATATAACATGTTGAGCATGGAGCATGGTGCCTGGCACATAGTAAGTACGAAATGAGCATTAGTTAGAGCTGATTATGAATCTACCATTTCCTTTTGATGTGCTTATCTTTCAAAAGTGGTGGTTTCCTTGCTTGTGGCCCCTGTCCACTTTGGTCACTGTTGGCTGGGGCCCGTGGAGCTGTCCAGAGGGGACCGGGGCCAGTAGAGTAGAGGACAGTATTTGTAGAGCAGGCATTTCTTCCGAGGTTCCTTGGGATCCCCTGAGCTATGAAAGCTGGAAGCAGTTGAAAGTTTTCAGGGAGAGGGATGCTGGAGTCTCAGAACTTTAGAGGTGCTGCAGGAGTCAGTTTTGGCAGTGAGAGAACACTTGGGCGGGTTTCACACACACACGGCACTTGAGCCAGTCTTGGGCAGAAGGGGCCTCATTTCCAAGCACAAGGAGTGTTAACGAAAAAATTATTAACATGGTAAGGAAGACCTTATTCAGGGCCATTGCAGTAGGCATCCCAATAGTGGGGAGAGATGGGGCTCAATTCCAAGTACAAGAAGAACAAGTGGGCACTTGGCCAAGGAGCAGGTGGGAGGGGGTCAGAGGATAGAAAATTACTAAGAGGAGACGCCAAGGTTAGGGGGATTCTTGCTGAAGTCAGGCCAAGGAGCAGGTGGGAGGGGGTCAGAGGATGGAAAATTACTAAGAGGAGACGTCAAGGTTGGGATTCTTGCTGAAGTCAGGCCAAGGACTTAGACTATCAGAGGTGGTGGGTGAGGAATTTGATCAGATATTGAAGGTGGGGGATTCTCACTAAACTGACTTAGCAGGATTCTTGCTAAAGCTGTATTCTGCCAGGATGGAAATGGAAGCCCGGGGAGAGGCCGGGTAGAGAAGAGAATTCAGAGGAGCCTGACTAAAGTTTGGTCAAGGAGAGAGTCTGTCAGGGGGATCAAATGAGGAAAGACAAACTGGTCTAGAGAAAGTGGCTACTGACCACCATCACCCCTTATAGAACCTCTGTCTGTCCCCATCAGCATGAGTTCTTTTGCTACATAGAGTGTGCACAGACACCCCAGCTTTCTTCCAGTGCACTGGAGAAGTAGGGGTGTCTCCAGACCCAGATTACGGAAAAGCCTCACAGAGACTAATCAGTATCCAAACCTTTCTCCACACCTTTACTGGAAGCAGATTTCAAAGAGCTCTCCTAGAGTCTGGTATTCTTTTCCTTCCTTTCTTCTCACCTGATTAGCACTTGAAAAGGATAAAAGATGAGCTGAGCAACTTAGATGAAGAGAAACCTGGAGCTCTGGTTACTCCCAGGCTTGCACCTGGTTAGGGGAGAGCCTTCAGTCGGGATGCCATGTGTGCTGGAAGGGTCCTGGTGCACACAGCCAGGGGCCGTATCTAAACTCATGTACTGGGGTGGGGGGTAAAGGGGGGAGCACACGTGCTGAGCAGGGAGGAGATGGATTGTTTTAGCCTCCCAGGCCTCCAACACAGTAATTTTCAGGCAAAGGTAAGATCAGACAGAATGATCCTGTCAGGAAGCTTCTAGAACGGGAAAGCATGTTTTTACTTTCATGGCTGTGATCCTTAGTCCACTTTTTCTCTAGACTTGTTCTGATATCTCTTAAGCCAGGAGAAAGTTGGGTTTTCCTTTTCCGTCAGCGATTGGAACACAGTATGTTTCTATTTGAATGACTGGGCACTCAAGCGAGTCCCCTGTACCTGAGTGGTGGGCTGAGAAAGTTCCTCCATCATTGAAGGAGTTGTCTGAGTGCAGGGAGGGGTTTTAGAGAAGAGCTAAGAACCCTGTGGTGGGAAGCAGCAGTCAGGCCATCCCCGTTCTGTGCTGCTCAGGCTCTGACAGTCTCCCTTGCGTTGTCTAATTTGCATGTTGAGGTTGTGAGGTTCTACCCCTGGTAATCCAAATAGTCCCACTGTGATCTCATTCCTTCTGCATATTGTGAGCAGGCACACGATGGGCGAGACAGAGTTTTAATTCCCCAAGGGCAAACACTTACTGATTAGAAGAATGACGCTGTGGGAGGTGGGGAAACTCACAGAAAGACAGGGCCATGCCTGGTTAACTCCCTTCTTATTTGTTCAAGTTTTCCTTCTTTAAGGAAGGGAAACCTCTCCTGATTCCAGTTCTTAGATGATGAAGCATTAAACCAGGAGCAGTGTTTTTCATAAACCGCTCGCTATTGTAAAACAAGAAGTGCCCTGGTTCCAACGTAGCTCTCTTAAGCTAGGATTTATCTGTAGTGAGGAAGTGCTGAGTATGGCAATAACCAGCTTCCTTCACCTGAAGAAGTGATAATGGCTAACACTGACTGAGTTTCTACTTTGTGCCCAGGCTTAATATAGGTAATTGTCACATAGCCCTAAGGTGTGAGTACTATTATCAATCCCATTGCACAGATGAAGAAAACTGAGGCTCAGAGAGCCTAAGTTGCGTAGACCCCAGAGTTCATAAGGGATGGCACCTGGATTTGAATTCAGGTTTGCTTGTTTTCACAGCCATAATGCTATATTTATCATTCGTTCACTGTACAAACTTTATTGTGCACCAGCAATGTACCAATGTGCGGGGGGACACAGTAAACAGCATAGATGCAAATGTCTGCTCTAACATTACGAGAGGGGCAGGAGGGACAGAAAATAATAGAATAAGTAAGTTAAATGTGTTGTATGTTAGGTGGCAATAAGTGAGATGGAGAAACATAAAGCAGAGAAGGAATATTGTAGGATAGAAGTGTTGCAATTTTAAATGGATGGCCAGGAAGCACCTCCCCCCAGAGGGAAGTAAGGAAACAGGCCTTGTGGGTATTTGAGGGAAAAGATTCTAGACAAAAAGAACCAGAAGAAAAATGATAAATCATTATGAAAGTCATAATTTTCAAAAGATGAAATTCAAAACAGGAAACCTCATTGTGAAAATAGAGTGGAGATGGGCTCAATGGTATTGGGATGAGGGAAATCCCACTTGCAAAAATCCCACTGTACCCCTTTTCTACGCCTGCCCCCCATGGATTTTCCAGGCTGGAACTGCTTTGGCCCATTGTACTGTACTGTGTTCACCCTTCACCTACACACGATCTGGGCTCAAGTGCCGGGAGGAAAGTTTCCATTACCAAGTAGAGCTGGAGGCTGCATTTCTATTATACTCAAGATGGAAAAACAAGCCCATTTATTCCTAGGGAACAGCATTTTTTTTTAAAAAAAGGAAGAAAACTACAGCCAAAACAGGGAGAGTGTCAAGATTCATTCTTGCACTTGTCCAAAGAGGAGCAACGTCTCTGAGCCCAAAGCTCCTGAAATTGCTAGTGAGTATTCAGTAACTACCCACTGAAAGGTACAATGGACTTATGAAAATGTGGCTTACAGTTTCACTGGGTGGTTAATATTTCCTCATAGCATTAACCATTGAATCTGAGTCAAAAGCTCTTGAGTAAGTTTATCCTCACAAATGATTTTGCCATACAAAAGGTCCAGGAATGATGCAAACAAATGCCTTTTACTCCATGTGGTTTAGTGATACATGTTCAAGAGAGACATTCTGCTGGATAAGGACTGGAGGAATTATATGTAGAATGTTGTTGAAGGTGACAAAAAATAGTAATTTGCCTTTGAAAATATCTGTATACTTACATAATTAATTGCATATTTACTAAGTTTATGTTCTAGCACAGTTTTCTACCTGACCCTCTTATGGAGAAGTGTTGCATATTCGCCTGACTCCAATATCTTTGTTCTTTCTTTTCTAGAAGATACATATGAACGAACCCTGATGGTTGATGGGGAAAGTGCAACGATTATACTCCTGGATATGTGGGAAAATAAGGTATGCAGAGCCTGTAGCTCTCTAAATTCCTTTAGGGCTTTCCTTTCAACAAGCTGTTTGGTGCAAGGGTGACCTTGTCCTATATAGTAGGTGTTCCAGATGAGGTGGGCTCATTTTCTTGATTAAAAGCATACTGCTGAAGAATGAGACTATTCTAAGGAACAGGTCGTTCACAGATGAGTTCTGAATAACAAGCAAGTTGTAGTGACTTGCCTTTAGTCCTATTAAAAAACACACCCAAAAAGTTTATTTGTTTTAGGGAAAATACAAACAGGCATTGACTGTTATTTTAAATAACATACATCCATCTCATATGAAGTTGAGATTCTCAATACCAGTCTTCAACATTGGCTTTTTAAAGATTTTAAAAAGCTTCAGAACCTATGTGCTAGACTTCTGTTAATTGAAAACCCTCCTAGTCCCACAAAAGTGTTCTTAATCTCATCACTTGGAAAAGGCAAAAGGGAGTTTTTGGGAAGTCAGAAAAGGCTCATTTTTGGTAGATTAAATAGAAATTGGAAATGCTGTTTGGCAGAGAAGTTGTGTAATTTATCAAATCAAGCTGTAGAAGATACTGAAAAGTGAAAACTTTTTGGCATAAGTACTGGACAGGCTAGCAATCTTTACAGCCACCAGACATCTTATAGGCATAGAAGACCAATGCTTTTAGGGAGTTGGAAGCGATTTTCTTCCTTTTTCCTATCAGCAAGTGTACTTTAGGATACACATATTGTTCCTTTGCAAACTGATGCTTTATTCCCCAGGCCTAACTGAACTCACAGAAGATCTTATTGTTTCATTAGGGGGAAAATGAATGGCTCCATGACCACTGCATGCAGGTCGGGGACGCATACCTGATTGTCTACTCAATCACAGACCGAGCGAGCTTCGAGAAGGCATCTGAGCTGCGAATCCAGCTCCGCAGGGCCCGGCAGACAGAGGACATTCCCATAATTTTGGTTGGCAACAAAAGTGACTTAGTGCGGTGCCGGGAAGTGTCTGTATCAGGTAAGAGGAGCAGAGCCAATACTGTAGAAACAATCGCTGGATCACATGTGTTTTCCTTCAGACACGGGTTCTTCCCTCCTTCCACGAGGCTGGATCTAGGAACTCATTAAGATGCTATATGAAATTTTAGGTGTGTTTCTCAGACTCCTACAGTCCCAGTGGGTCTCCTCCACACTATTTGTTCTCCCTTGTCCATCTGGTCTACCTGCAGGATACTAATCCTCCCGCTTTTAAGGAGTTTCCTGGAATTCCCAAGAGTACAGGGAAATGAAAGTAGCATCTTCATGCAAGGAGGATAGGGAACTCTGATTTAGGGGAACTGTGAGAAAGAGTTTCATTGAGGAAAAAGAATTCTACTCTGGCTGACTCTGGTTTCTGTGAGCCCTAGAAACGCTGTCCTACTCTCCTACTCCCCATCCATGGCTTCTGAAATTTCATTTGAGGCATCAGTCTGATGGGGTCACATATTCTTCTTCATACTTAGCTCAGGGAAAATCTCTATCTGCTGAGTGGGCACCCAAGTGCTTTTATAGCCCTTGAGATTTTACTGGCCTAATTCAGATTTGATCCCTGGTACAATTATAAAACTAAAATACTACATTGCCAGGCCCTGCTCAGGAGGAAAGACACCTGATAAAGACAATGTACACACTAGTTTGGGAATGTCTTCCTACTAGGACACGACTGTCTACAGTAATCATTTTTTTTCCAAACCAAAACTTGATGCATGGTCATTGAACACAATGAAATACTTGAAATTGAGACTGTCCCAGAAAAGCTTGTATAATTTAACTGTATTACACATTTGTAAAATTCTCAATTTTTTCCCAAGATATCTCATTATTGCTTTATTTTTATTTTTATTTTAAAAGAGAGGAAAGCTAAGCAGTAGAATTCTTATTTCCAATTCTGGAAACTGGGTCAGGAGAAAGAGTTGAGTATGGGCTTGAGAACTGAGCAGACCTGGCTTCACTGCCACTTACAGGCTGTGTGAACTTCACCTGCAGAGGAGACTCCCCTCGGTTTCTTCATGTATTTGACAGGGATAATAATGTATTTTCCAAGATTGTTGTGGACATTGAAAACAGTGTTTATAAAGAACTTAGCCTTGTTCTTGGCACATTGTAAGTCAGCAGTAAATTAAGGGTATGGCTTTTACTGTTATAACTAATATCACTATATTTGATGAAATGGGACCTTCAGACAGTGAATTTATGGGGGATCAGATCTAAAGCCCATCTCCCCTACTTCCAGGGACCCTCCAGTGAGACATTTTCTATTCATGCCCTGGGAGGGCCTGTGCCGCAGCAGCATCCTCTATCCACTGCATATACAGCTGACTTAGTGTTACCTCGAAGAACCATCCAGCTTGACTGTGCGTTATGTGGGACTGTGCTCTGCAGTCCCTCTGACCTCTTTCTTTCCTTCCCAGAAGGGAGAGCCTGTGCAGTGGTGTTTGACTGCAAGTTCATCGAGACCTCTGCAGCTGTCCAGCACAACGTGAAGGAGCTGTTTGAGGGCATTGTGCGACAGGTGCGCCTTCGGCGGGACAGCAAGGAGAAGAATGAACGGCGGCTGGCCTACCAGAAAAGGAAGGAGAGCATGCCCAGGAAAGCCAGGCGCTTCTGGGGCAAGATCGTGGCCAAAAACAAGAATATGGCCTTCAAGCTCAAGTCCAAATCCTGCCATGACCTCTCTGTACTCTAGGAACCCAGGGTCACCCAGATGTCCCTTTGATGGCCGTTGTTGAAGGCCATTGGGACCAATAATCTATATTAGATTGAATACTTAAGTTAGATGTGGTTTCCCCCATTGTAGCAGGGAGCTAGCGTATTAGCCTTGTGGGCAACATGATGCATGGGAAATGAAAGATTTTTGTAAAAAGTCAGTATTTATTTCCAGGAAAAGCCTGACCTTGCTATTTGAACACCCAAGACTCTTTAGAGGATGTGTTTGGTGTTCACATGTGTTTCTTCTATTTTGGATAGTAGAGAAGTAAAGCTTACAAAGAATGCCTAGAACAAGAACTTTTCATCATTAAAAATTTTTCCCAGTGTTCTGATATGTGACTCTGAGGCCAACGAGTCATAAATAAATATAAGAAAGCTGTCAATGAGTTTCTTCAAAGGAGGGAAAACTTTCTACGAATCTAAGATCCATGGAGCTAGAATTGTAGAACTAGGCTCATCAGAATCGTGACTATTATTGCTCCATCAAACTGTGAAAAGAAATGATGTGGACCTTGCTGGAAACAAAGGCTTAGCAAACAATTTTTGTTCAATGCCCACTGAGACATATAGAATTGGGAACTGATACATGTGTCCCTTATAGGCTCAAAAATTATATCTTACAATTTCTTATTTAGGGGGAAATTATTTGAATCAGATTCTATTTAGTCAAACCACCTTTTATGTTTTATTATTTTTGAATTCATGGAGCCATCATAAAAATATTTTTAAAATCAGAATTATTGATATACCCTGTAGTGCAAAATGTCAATTTTTAATGTATAATCAGAAGTCTGAATTTTTATAAAACATAGCATAAAAACTTCCAGTACTTTGGTTGACGCTTGTATGTCACAGCTCTGCTCTATTTATTATTATTTTGCAAAATAACCATTTTAACATTTGATAAAGCATATTTATGAACATATTTCTTAATAAGAAAAATATCCATTTTATTACCATTTTCTATCTTTTTCAAAATATGCAAGTTTTTACCTATATGTCTTATAATAAAAGAAATAAAATATTTGAAAAAAGGCATTCTTGATTGATTTTCCTCCCCAAACAAGATGATTAGGATTATTTTTATACAGCCTTTAGAGCAAGCACATTCCAAAGAGACATATGCCTATTGTTTTCTTTCTTTTTCTCACTAGCAATAGCCCAGTCATTATCCGTTTTAAAGGATATCCCTGACATCTCTGCTTTGAAATCACGATTCACGGTAATGCAAAGTTATTTTTGGCTGATACCATTGGGAAGTATTTGGGGTCATCTCAATGCTGTTATAGGAAAAGCCAGATTGACCTTTTACTTTGGTCTGGCAAATGCCTGACTGAACAGATGGGCTTCACTTTGCTCCCTGGAGGCTCATGGTCTTAAGCTTGACTAAGGCATTAGAGGAAGTTATAAAGGATTAGGGGGAAATAAAATAAAGGAAACTAGTGATTTCCAGCCTGAGATCTAGCCAGGCAAAGCTTTCACCAAATTCTCCTCTCTGACATTAATATGGCTTGACATTAATCACTTGGCATCTATCCAGCGGCCGTATGCAGCCCTTTTGCTGGAATGGAACTTCCTGGTGTTCTCCCTTCACATCTTCTCTGGCCCTATATGCACCCTATTTCACTCTCTTCTCCCTAGATTTTTGAGTTTGTAGTGAGACACACACTGATGGTGACAATCATGGGACTTCAGACATTCCCTAAAGCTACACAGTTGTTGTTTTCTTGAGACGGAGTCACTGTGTCACCCAGGCTGGAGTGCAGTGGCGTGATCTCGGCTCACTGCAACCTCCGCCTTCTGGGTTCAAGCGATTCTCCTGCCACAGCCTCCCAAGTAGCTGGGACTACAGCGTGCACCACCACGTCAGGCTAATTTTTGTATTTTTAGTAGAGACAGGTTTTTACCATATTGGCCAGACTGGTCTTAAACTCTTGACCTCAGGTGATCCGCCTGCCTCGGCCTCCCAAAGTGCTGGGATTACAGCCACAAGCCATCACGCCTGGCCTTAAAGCCACGCAGTTTTAAAGGGTGTCTGCTCTGTTTTCATTGCCCTTTCTCCTCCTTTTTCCAAGTTGAGCACAAAGGTTCCCATCTCTATGCACTTTGCATCTTAGAATTGCTCAAGGCAATAGCATGGGGAGATGATACAAGTAAAGATTCAGGTTACATAGATCTGGGGTGAATTTTGGCTGTGGAATTTAGCAACATGGCTTTGGAGTAAAGGTTAAAGATTTCTAGCTATCAGTTTTCTCATCTACAAAATGGGATTGCTAATAATACCCACTTGGTAAGGTTAACATCTTTGTGAGATTAACATCTTTTAACCTGCCATACAGTAAAGAGCTCAAGAGATCTTCCTTTTCATGGTTGCACATTTTCCATTCTGTATCATTTAGAGTTAGTTTTACATGTCTGTTTCCCCTAATTTGAATGGAAACTCCTTTGAATCAGGGACCACCACTCTGTTCCTCCTTACCCTTCTACTCATCAGCGCAGCGCACTGCATATACTGGGATTTTACGAACTTTCTTCTTGAGCTTCATAGATCCTCCCAACACCTATGTGAGGTCAATAGGCCATCTCACAGCAAACCAGTTCAGGTGGATAAATGACTTGTCCAAGTTTGTTCAGATGCTAAGTGTCTGAGCTAGGACTGAGGTCCACCTGTGACTCCTGGTCATTTGTATATTCTTATCTCCAAAACTTTCCTATAAACACAGCCTGTTTCATCCCCAGGTGTCATCCTATACACAGAATACACAGACACACACACACACACACACAAAATGCATATATATTCTTTACACTATTTTTTCTCACAATCTCAAGCTTCCTCATCACTTCTTTTAGACCTTCCCAACCAAATGGCCAATAGATCCCAAGGCTCCAGGTTTAAGGGTATGTTCAAGGTTGTCATGATCACATTCCCTTGGCTTGAAGCAGGGCAGGATAATGCCGGCTGCAATCCAATCCAAGAGGATTTTTGGTTAAGAGCTTTAGCTCCAGGGTTAGACAAACCTGGGTTTCCATCTGGTTTCATCACTTACTGGATGTGTGGCCAAGAGTCAAGTTCTTTACTATCTCATAGCCTCAGTTTTCCCATCTGTAACATGGGAAGAATGCCCACCTCATAGGGTTGTGGTAAGGATTATGTGAGACCTGCAAAAGTTATGTTATCATCTCAGGGACAGCACTGACTCTGCCTGCTCTAGTGCAGCATCCACACCTTCACACACTCATGCATTCTTCAAATATTATTGGACACCCAGGTGCTAACAGCTGCTGGGAATATAATGATGGCTAAGATATTATCCTCATCCTCAGAGATCTCAAGAGTAATAAATTTGTCCTGAAAAGCCAAAGGAGGTAGCACTGGTGATAGGAAGAAAATAAAGAAATTGTGAGAGGATTATACCAGGAAGGGACTCAATTTTTATCCATTAGATAAAATTCAAATGATGAAAACGTTTGTTAAGATGATTGGGTTAGATGTGGAAAAGAAAATTGGGCCATTTAAAAAATTCCAGTTGGGAAAAGTGGGAGTTTTTTCATTGGGGAAAGGTGAGTTTTTAAGCATCCTACATTTTTGCTTACAAATACATGAACTATTCAATGCAGAGAAAGATGCAGATGATTCTAAATTCACTTGGGCAAATTTGTGGAGCTCTGGCTTATGAAAAGTACTGTGGAGAACACATGGTGGGAGGAGGCAGTTTTGCCTTTAAGGTGCTTGTAATATAGTTAACAGTGGCAGGAAGCAGATGTAGTAGGGAATGGAGACAACTGCACAGAAACCTAGAACGTGAGGTTGAAGATAATATGGGCCATCGGAGACATGTGCAGTAAGGCAGTTTAGCTTTGGTGGAAGAAAAATCCTTTGCTTGGCATTGCAGTAATGAATGTCTTCTTTTTTCTTTTTTTTTTTTGAGACAGAATCATGCTCTGTTGCCCAGGCTGGAGTGCAGTGGCATGATCTCAGCTCACTGCAACCTCCACCTCATGGGTTCAAGCAATTCTCCTGCCTCAGCCTCTGAGTGGTTGGGATTACAGGTAGGTGCCAACACGCCCGGCTAATTTTTGTATTTTTTGGTAGAGACGGGGTTTCACTGTGTTGGCCAGGCTGATCTCGAACTCTTGGCCTCAAATGATCTGCCTGCCTTGGCCTCCCAAAGTGCAGGAATTACAGGCGTGAGCCACTGCACTGGCCCATGGATGTCTTCTTAGAGGAAGTGATGTTGAGCTTCATCTTGAAGACTACACAAGATTTCCACAGGTAGGATTGGTTGAAAGGAAGAAAAAGGGAAAAACTGGCCTATGTAAAGAAAATAGCATGAGCAATGACAGAGAGGCAGGAAAGGGAAAAATCTATATAGAAAAATGAGAGAAGTCCAATTTGGCCGGGAGCTTTCTGGGAGGCGTTAAGTGAAGGTGTTAATGTATGACGCTTGATAGCCTGAGAGATTTAGTTTCAAATTCTTACTTGTTGGGTGTAGTGGGTTAAACAGTCTTCCCCCAGAATTTGTGTCCACTTGAACCTCAGAATGTGACTTTATTGGGAAATAGGGTCTGTGCAGATGTACTAGTTAAGGATCTCAGAACAAAATCATCCTGGATTAAGGGTGAACCTTAATTCCAATATGTGGTGCCTTTATAAGAGAAAGAAGAGAGATTTTGACACAGAGGGGACACAGAAAGAAGAAGGCCGTGCAGAGATTGGGGTTGCAATGCCAAGGAATGTTTACAAGCACCAGAGCTGAAGAGACAAGGAAGGATCTTCCTCTAACTCCTTCAGAGGATGCATGGCCCCGCCAACATCAAGATTTTTGGATTTCTATACTCTAGAACTGGAAGAGGATACATTTCTGTTATTTTAAGTCATCGAGTTTATGGTAATATCAGCAGCCCCAAGAAACTAAATACATTGGGTTACTTAGGGCAAGTTAATCTTAATATGCCTCAATTTCTTCGTCTGAAAAACAAGCATAATAACACACATCTTATAGGAATATCATTAGGATGAAATGTAAAGCACTTGACTTATCAATTTATTGTTTGCCCAAGAGGTGGAGAGCGAGTGAACTGTAAGGGTAAGTTGGGAAGCAATTGTAGAATACATTGAGCTCCAAACTGAGAAATTTGGACTTGGCTCGGAAGGTAATGCAGCTACTTGAATATTTCTAAACAGGGGTGTGACAGATTAGAGTGGTGCTGCTTCAGGACATCGCCCAGAAGGGCTGAGCCTGGCAGGAACCGAGTCATGAGACCCACCCAGGGAGACCAATGAGGAAGCCACCGCAACGCTGGGACTCTCGTCCCAAGCAGGAGAATTGCTTGAACCCAGGAGGTGGAGGTTGCAGTGAGCTGAGATTGTGCCACTGCACTCCAGCGTGGGCAACAGAGCATGATTCTGTCTCAAAAAAAGAAAGAAAGAAAAAGAAAAAAGAAGACATTCATTACTGCAACAGCCAAGCAAAGGAGTAGTCAGTAAGGCATTTCAGGCAAAAGGAAGGAAGTCCTTCGTCAGGGGCAGCCTCAGCCCAGCATGTGCATTTGCTGTGCTTATTGGACTTAGCACACGTGTCCAGCAGCATTCAAGGTTTTCTGTGAGAAGTACACATAAAGTGGTGAGGCCTGATGCCCACAATAGCCAGAGAGCAACACAAAATGACAGCAGGAGAGAAAGGGAGCCGTTCTGGCCAGACACAAGCCCTGGCCAAGGCCCTGGTGACAAGATTGCGCTGGAGTAAGATATGGAGTCCAGTCGTGTGACCGGATAGGAGACAGCCACAAAACGACAAGAGACTCTACCTAAACCATCAGTAAATCATCCAGTCCAACCCTGGGGAAATGAGGAAGTAAATATTATCCACCTGTTTTTCTTGTCATGCAGCTAGGGAAAAAATAACATGCAAACCAAGGACATGAGGTTTTTAGCAAAGGAACATACAGATGATCCTGTGTATGCATGCACGTATGCGTGTGTGTGTGTGTGCATGCATGTATGCGTGTGTGTGTGTGCATGCACATATGCGTGTGTGTGTGTGTGTGCATGCGCGTGCGCGTGTTGGGGAATAGGGTAGAGGTGGGAGAGAGGGGGCTCACAGCTAAAGGAAAAGTAGAGTACTACAATTCGTAAAACAAATATCAACGAGACTCTTGTCTTGCTCCACTTTTCAATACATATATTCCAAAAATGGGTATGCTGTCAGTCTTATTTATTTATTCCAGCATCTAGCAAGGAAGGTGAGTATCCTAGAGCACGCCCTTTCTGGAACTCAGGACAAGTAATTGTTATTTCAGTTTTACTGGGATCATGCTCAAATAAAACAAAAATGTTCTTGTATCTTCTGTTGTATTAACGTTTTAAACCACTTCATTGGAAGTAGAGAAACTACCCCCTTACTGTCAGGCTTCTGGAAAAGTAAAAATGCAGGAGGACTGAGAAATACTCCTGCTAGTATCACTCAGAGGCCCCAAGGCAGTTGCTTGACTTGGAGAAATTACCGTGTGGATAATTTGAGATAGCTTTGGAGAACACTTTCTTGAAAGGTATTTGCAATTTTATTTGCATATACATACATACCTATTATGCATATACATGTGTGTATGCACTCAGATATATAGACACACACATTACATACACAATTTTTTTTTTTGAGACAGAGTCTCTGTCGCCTAGGCTGGAGGGCAGTGACGCCATCTTGGCTCACTGCAAGCTGCTCCTCCCGGGTTCATGCCATTCTCCTGCCTCAGCCTCCCGAGTAGCTGGGACTACAGGCGCCCACCACCACGCCCTGCTAATTTTCTTTTTTTTGTATTTTTAGTAGAGACGGGGTTTCACCGTGTTAGCCAGGATGGTCTCGATGTCCTGACCTTGTGATCCGCCTGCCTCGGCCTCCCAAAGTGCTGGGATTACAGGCATGAGCCACTGCACCCAGCCGACATACACATTTAAGCCAGTCTTGATTAAAGGTAGGGAATAATTGCAGTGCAGATGGCAGCTATTTTATTGATTAATTTTTATTTGTATAAGTTTATGAAGTACAAGTGTAATTTTGTGACATGAATATATTGCAGAGTGCTATGAAGTCAGGGTTTTTAGGGTATCCCTCACCCAAATCAAGTACATTGTATCCACTAAGTAATTTCTCATCCCTCACCCCCCTCCCACTTCCCCATCCTTCCAGGTCTCCATGGTCTATAATTCCACTCTCTACGTCCATGTGTACGCATTATTTAGCTCCCATTTATAAGTGAGACTGTGCAGTATTTGTCTCTGTTTCTGAGTTGCTTCACTTCAAACAATGGCTACTAGTTCTACCCATCTTGCTTCTAAATACACGATTTTGTTCTCTTTGATGGCTGAATAGTATTCCATTGTGGCAATACGCCACATTGTCTTCATCCCATCCAGATGGCAGATATTCTAAAATAAGTATCTAATGGGGGAACTCCTACTTCTCTGGCATACCCACAGACACAGAGGAAGGGCAAATGCGTGACATCAGGAAATGGGCAAGGAACAGTGTTGGAGGTGTGCAGCTCAAGCAGTTAGGATTTATTTGACTAAAAATCACATGTATTTGAAAGTAGCAACCTCTCTCTTTGTAAACATCAGGCCAGACAAGACAATGAGGTAGAAGTGGAAATCTTACTTAAAAATCCAAAGGAAATGGCCCTGTGACTCATCTATTTGCTAATAAAATGGAACTGGTGGCCTGCCATAATGTGTTTCAAAACTTGGAAACAGCAGTGTGAGGAGCTTGGATTATTTGAGGAGTGACTGGGCAAAAGTACCTCTGAGCTGGGTAGGAGAAAAATAGGTAGAGCCAGGCCCTCCAGATGTCTTTTCGACAAGGACTGCCATGCCATAAATCTGCAACCCAGGGAGGCAGGCAGGCAGCCTCGACTGTGACCACCGCCCCCACGCTCGGCTTCATGCAGCACAGTGCAAAGGGCACTGTTTACTCATCATGTGTGGATGATCTGAGTCACAGCCAAGATGATGATGTTGATGAGGCTGGAAGGAGCTGACGTTTATTTAGCTCTCATTGTCACATGGAAGCACACGCAGACCTACTGACCCCCAAAGATGACTCAAGCTTGTTAGAGCCCGAGAGGACCTTAGATGTCAGATCCCCCAAATCCTTTTCATACAGAGAGAAAATGATGCCCTGACAAGCGTGATGTGCTCTAGGCGACTCAGTAGCCCAGTTGACCTGAAACCTGGGGCTCCAGATCCCAGCTCAAGGTCTTTCCCACAAGCGTGTAGTGCGGTCTCTTGGCTCCACATCAGGATCAGGCAGCTGCCCCCCTTCCCAGCTCTGCAGAGACAGGCTCTTTGGTCTTCTTGCTTGGCCCTTCCTTCTTGTCCTTATGCCACACTCCAGATGTGGCTCTTCTTAGGGCACCAACCAAAATTTACTTGTCCCAGCTTCAGACTTCTGCCAGGTGAAAGAATTGTGTAAGAGATGAGTGCTAAATTCTACATCCAGAAAACATTGGGCTTGGGTGAAAGCCTTAGATGCTAGTCCTGTCTGTGCTAACTATGAGTGAGCTTTAACATCCTCCTATATAAAGTAAGAATAATGATACCTGCCTTGGAGGGTTTTTAAGACTGAGATAAGTAAAAATGATTCGTAATCTCTAAAGGGCATTCGAATCTCTGCAGGGTTATTAAAGTGCTATGCACATATGAGGTGGCATAAGGATTTGTTTGCACTTCAATTCATTCACCAGTGTTTGAGGGAGAATGACAGGCATGTATTTGGCTGGCACAGGAAAGAGATCTTCGGGAGCAGTGGGTACCTCAGTGCCCACCCCCATGTTAGGCCCTGTTTCCAGCATGCAGGTAGACACTCACCTAGTTTGCTGACCTATTGGACTGGGCTTGATTATTGTCCCTGGGAACATATAAAGCCAGTTTAGAAACATTAGCAGTTGGGAAAATGCCAACTCTATCTCTTCTGGCAGCAAGAGAAGGAAACTCTTCATTTGATTTCCTTTACTACGTCTTTGAGACTCTCTGCAGACTGGGCAATAAGAAATGCCATTTTACATGCTGAAGAGGAAGATGTTTGACTCATAAAAAACTCTGGTTGAAGATGACACGGTCCATTCCCCAGCTTAAAAGGAGAACATTGCCAACAGATAAATGGGCCTCTAGGGTTTCACAGGTGCTCCAAGTTAAAATTCTCAGTATAGGAAAAAAGACAGAAGTGGACAGGAAGAATCCACCTGCTTTGCTACTAAGAAGGAAGAAGCAGACTGTAGAGGTGTGTGGGAGGGTGGCTGAAAAGATGGGATAAAGTGGCAATGAACAGGGGGGGTTCTGGAATCCAGTTGCCAGGATTTGAATCCTGGCTCCACTGGCTCCAATCTGGGTAACTTGGGCAAGTAATTTTATCTTTCTAAAGCTCAGCTTTTTCATCTGAATGGAGAATTTGAATAAATGAATTAAAAAGTAATCCACTTCTTAGGTTTTTTTCAGGGGAATAAATGGAAAATGCGTACTAAGTGCTTGGCGCTTTCCCCGGCACATAATGAAAACTCAAAAACTTTTAGCTATATTTTATTATTTTCTTTATTCAGATGAAAACCAAGAGCCTTCAGAGATTTGTCCTGGGAGGAATTCTGGAAGTAGGGACCAGCTATCTAATCAGAGACTCTTCTACTATATTATCCTAAATTTTTGTCCTCCCATTGGGCAGCCTTAGTAATGTTCTCATGGGTAATCCAGCCGTAATGACCTGGCCAAAGGATGAACCAAACTCCCTGGCCAAAGGAGTTCCCCTTCGCAGCTGAGAACAGGCTAAAATTTTCAAAAAGCCTTTATTCAGTTCTGAGGTTGCTAAGCAACATGTATTCGGCATGTAAACAATACAGTCTACAGTATCAGAGGTACTTAGCCCCCTACCTCTTGGGCCATATGTTGAGAGGCATGTCATCTCAGGCCTCCTGCCTGGATTTGTTTGCAAGCTTCCAATTCTGCCTCCAATAGGGGATTCCCCTTAAGAACTCCCACTCAGAAGCTACCTCATAGATATCATAATGTCAAAACGCAGAGAAGAAGATGTCTTCCCCGCCCTCTGCAATTCTAGGCTCTCCCCCTGAATGCTAATTTACTGAATGAGATACAGGTATCTTCCTTCCCTAATGACCGGTCCAATGTGTTTCTCCTCCACCTGCAGTGAGTGCCTCACCCTGTGCCACCATGGGGTTTCTATCCTTGAAGTTCCCGTCACAATGCCACAGGCCAGCCTTTCCCAAGTGTGTTCTCTGGGACCCTTGCTCTCTGTTGTATTATATTAATGTGAATTCTGGTGAAAAGGGGGATTTCCATGGTCAAATAATTCAGGGAAAGTTAGGTTAAAGAAAGCAAAATGGTTTTCTTATTTTTATTGTGGTAAAATACACAGAACACAAAATTTACCATTGTAATCACTTAAAAAATTTTTTTGAGAGACAGGTTTTCACTCTGTCACCCAGGCTGGATTGCAGTGGCACAATCATAGCTCACTGCAGCTTTGAACTTGTGGGGTCCCACCTCAGCCTCCTCTGTAGCTGAGACTTCAGGTACACACTGCCGTGCCTGGCTAATTTTAAATTTTTTTGTAGAGACGGGGTCTCACTGTGTTGCACAGGCCGGTCTTCAACTCCTGACTTTAAACGATCCTCTGCCTTGGCCTCGCAAAGCATGGGGATTACCAGCATAAGCCACTGTGCCCAGCACATCTTAACAATTTTTAAGTGTACAGTTTTGTGCATTAAAGTATATTCACATTGTTGTGTAATCATCACCACCTTCCATACTCAGAAATTTTTCATCATCTCAAACTGAAACTCTCTACCCATTATAAAATAACACCCCATTTTGCCCTCTCCCCAGCCCCTGGCAACCATCATTCTGCTTTCTGTTTGTATGAATCTGACTACTCCACGTACCTAAACAATATTTGTCTTTTTGTGACCGGCTTCTTTCATTTAGCATAATGCATCCAACACAAGTTGGAGCGTGTGTCAGAATGTCCTTTATTTTAAAAGCTAAATATTATTCCAGCTGGGAGCAGTGGCACAAGCCTGTACTTTCAGCTACTGGGGAGGCTGAGGTGGGAGGATTGCTTGAGCTCTGGAGTTAGAGACCAGCCTGGACAACATAGCGAGACTCCTTCTCAATCTTAAAAAAACTTATTCCATTGTATTTGCCACATTTTGCTTATCCCATTGGTGACAGATAATTGGATTACTTCCGTCTTTTGGCTATTGTGAGTAATGTTGCTATGAACATTGTACAAATATCTGTTTGAGTTCCTGCTTTCAATTCTTTTGGGCCCAGAAGTGGAATTACCAGATCCTACGATAATTCCAATTTTATTTTTTTTTTAGGAACTGTCATACTGTTTTCCGCAGAGGCTGCAGCATTTTCTGTTCCTACCAGCGATGTACGCATGTTCCAATTATTTTCTGTGTTTTTGTTTAAAAATACATAATAATCACTCCCATTGGATGTGAAGTTGTATCTCATTGTAGTTTTGATTTGCATTTCCCTAATGATTAGCGATGTCGAACGCCTCTTCATGTGCATACTGGCCATTTGCAGCTCTCCTTTGGAGAAATGTCTATTCAAATCGTTTGCCTATTTTTAAATTGGGTCATTTGTTTTTTGTTGCTATTGTTGAGTTGTAGGAGTTCATTATATGTTCTGAATATTAATTATTTATTAGACATGATTTGCAAACATTTTCTCCCATTCTGTGGATTTCCTTTTCAATTTGTTGATAATGTCCTTTGAGCCACAAAAGTTTAATTTCAATGAAGTCCAATTGATCTATTTTTTCTTTTGTTGCTTGTGCCTCTGGTGTCATATTCAAGAAACCACTGCCAAAGGCTTTCTCTGTGTTTTCTTCTAAGATTTTATGGTGTTAGCTCTTATGTTTAGGTCTTTGATCCATTTTGAGTTAATTCTTGCATATAGAATAAGAAAGGGTCCAATTTCATTATCTTTTGCTTGTGAAAAATTGGTTTCTTTCATCAACTAGAGTTCATTGTTGCAAGCAACAGCAACTGAGAGAGACAAACTTAAGGAAAAAAAGAAAATGATTGGAATAATTTTAGATAGTTCATAGGAATTAAAGGAAAAGGTGAACGATCAAATCACTGGATGTACAGGATCTGGGAAAGATTTAGGAGTCTTAGTAACAGGAACTTACGGACAGCTTCTAAGAGTGCTATGATCTGAGAGATTCAGTTCCAGTAATCTTTTTTGAGCATGTAATTCTGCACTGGTTACCACATTTGGCTAGGGGCCTGCAGGTGGGAGTGTGTGTGTGTGTGTGTGTGTGTGTGTGTATGTGTATGTGTTGAGGATGAGGCAGCATTGTTGCTGAATGGTCTCAACAAATTGGACCACATGAAATGCAGGGTCATGGTGGGTGGGAGAGAGGGAGTTGTTCCCCAAAGGAAAACCTGAATGCTGTTACCAAAGGAGGGAGAAAGGACTGCTGGGCAGGCCAAGCAATAGACACCCACTACTTTTCTTCACTGAACGTTCTTAGAGCTATTGATATTGCTTTGTGAATTTCGGGCCGGGAGGAATAGTGTGCAGCATTTCTCATACCTGTTTGTCCATAAAACCCTCAGCTGCATCTCACAGGATTCATGTTCCATACACCATGTTTTGGGAAATGCTCCTCTATGCTAATAAAAAGAACAATGTTCTTGTACAGACTTCATGGGAGATTTTGACAGAGCAGGTCTTTAATGAGCACTGTCCTAAACCTTGGGACAAAGGCTGATAAGGCTCCTGGAGGTAGAAAGAACTCTGTTTTTCAAAATGCAAGCCACATACCGTGGCTCATGCCTGTAATCCCAACATTTGGGGAGGCTGATGCAGGAGGATCGCTTGAGCCCAGGAGTTCAAGACCAGTCTGGGCAACATAGTGAGACCTATCTCTACTGAAAATAAAAAGAATTAAAAAAACAAAAACAACAACAGCAACGACAAAAAACAAAACAAAACAAAACAAAACAAAAAAAACAAAATGCAATAGCTGGTCTTCCAAAAATGAATAATGAACTTCTTCTGAAGGAGCATACATACAACCAACACGGTTCAGTTTCCTCATCCTGATACACTAAATTTGCCATGACTACCCCCTTAGAGCTGTGCTTTGGAAGTCCCTGTAGACACCCAGGAGAGGGTCTGGCTATGTGGCCAGGCAGGTATCGGCATGACTTTGGCCAGGTGCTTTGCTAACTCTTGAGTATCTGACAGCTGCTGGCCTGAGGAGACTGGGGATGGAAAGATATGGGGGCTGGGCCTTTCGAGCTTTGAAGTGGCTTCCTAATCCTCTGATCTCAAAGGCTAGCCTTGCTTCGCGGAAGACCAGGTTTGGGGATTAATAATCTGAAAACTGAGTGCAAAAAAAGCTGGGACTGATGAGATGGGAAGTGGGAGGGCTCCTGGTACCGAGGGAAGTATTTTCTAGAATGTGAACCAGGAAGCCGGAAACTGGGGATCTGGGGTGCAGCCTCAGCTCTTCCATAAATATTTTGGTCTCCTCTATCCTTCAGAATTTAGTTTTCCTCTATAAAGTGAAAAGAGTTGGGCTAAATCAACTAATTCAAAAACGAACATTTACCAAGCTTTGATTATGCACGGGGCTCTGTGCTAGAGGGACGTGATATTATTATTATTATCATTATTGTTATTTTTTGAGACAGGGTCTTGCTCTGTTGGCCCAGGCTAGAGTGCAGTGACGTGATCTCGGCTCACGACAACCTCTGCCTCCGGGGTTCAAGGGATTCAGGGACGTGACATTAAATCAGGCATGCTACATGCTCTTGTGAAGATGTGTGCAAGGCCTCCTGCCGCTGTCACATTCTGAGTCTGTGAAACAATGCCTGACTTTGGCAGCCCTTGGACACCGTGTGCTTTCACAGGCATTGTCACAACTGTGCTGAGAGACGCGTTGTTCTTCCCATTGGTTGGAGGTCAAGGGACTTGTCTCACGACACACGGCTATTAAGTAGCAGAACTGGGCTTGAATTCAGATCTGCTTCTCAGTCCAGTGTTCTCTGCTCTGTAACTGGCTGTGACTTTTCTCGCTCCTCCCAGATGTCCCCACGCAATGAAATAACAGCTATCATTTGCCAATCACTTACTTTGGGTCCTGACACAGGTATCATCTCATGGAAATCTCACGGCGCCTATGATTGTCATTTTATAGGGGAGGAAACAGACTCAGAGAGGTTGAGTACTTTGCCCAGAATCCCACAGCTTGTCAGCAGCCTTTGATCCTGGGTCTGCCTGCCTCTGGAATCACCAGAGGGGATGGAGAGGACAATGGGCTCTGTTCCTGCCCAGAGAGCAGGAGCCTGTCCCTTTGGCAGATTCCCTCCTGGAGGAAGGGGGCAACCCAGAGGAGCCCAGGGAGCTGCTGCAAAGAGACCTTGGTGGATTCTCGGCTTGAAGGCCCGAGGCTGGGGCCTTGATTGGGAAACATCACAGACATTCAAGGCCCCAAAGCCATCCCAGGTCCCACGGACTCAGAAGCCCCTAATAAGTGCCAGCGGAGAGGCAGGAGCACCGGGCCACTTTCCAAAAGGGATCTGGAAACTGGTGGGAAAGGCACTGCTAAGGGTTGAGGCCCTCCCCTACCCCAGTGCCTGCCATCTGGGATCCTGCAACCTTCAGGCCCAAAAGGCCTTTCTTCTTCCTGAAGCCTGCCTTGGTCCCCTCTATCTAGCGCTTGGCGGGTACAGCGAGTACCATATTCACCTGGGCCACGCAGTGTCCTCACCTCAGGGCTGCTGCGTGACCTCCCGCCATTGTGGGAAGGCTGAAAAATCACGGGGTGCACCCCCAACCCACAGATGGGGAGTGGAGGCTTAAAGGGGATAGAAATAGCTCACCTCACTCTCCACCAACAGAAAGGGGTTGGGCTGAAGCCCTGACCTCAGTTTCTAGAGACATAGGTGGAGTTGACCTGCCACATGGGTGGATGGAGCTCACACCTACTCTCTGTGGCCCCTTTATCTCATCACAACCCCGCGAGGCAAGCAGTAGAGTCTCCCTTCTACCAAGAGGCTAGGAGAGGTTCAATAACTTAGCCCAGGACACTCAGTGAAAGGACAGGATTCTAACTCCAGCCCTTCTGGATTCCAAGCCAGGGATTCCCAACTACACCCTCTGGGCCCCTCTCCCTCCCCTCCTGTGATTTTCCAGACTCGGAGGGCTGGAAGTAGGGCTGGCAGTTCACTGGATGTAAGGGAACCCAGGCGGTCCCTTAAGGTAGGTGTGTGGCTGTAAGTGGGGTCCTCATTGCCTGCTGAAAGCTGGCCCCGCAGGCCCTGGTCTTTATCCTGCAAGCAGCCGTGCTAAGCTCAGCCTCAGCTATTAGCAATAGGAAGTGCGTGGGAAGCGCAGAAGCTCCGAGGGGACCTTTTAAGGTAGCCGGCAGCTCAGGCACAGGCCTGGGAGGAGTAAACAGAGCGCCCCGAGATGAAGCTGGAAGCGCCGCGTTGCGGGGGTGACCCCAGTCCTGAGCCCCAGGAGAGGTGGCTCTGACAACTGCGAGGTCACCCCCCAGTGACAGACAGCAGTGAATGAAGGTCACGGCCTCCACAGAGATGGTGCGAGATGGTGTGAGGCAGGGCAGCATCTCTGAGTCACCGCGGGAGACGCCCACAGTCATGCCCCGGAACCCACGGACTCGGCCCGCGCTGTCTCCACACTGCCCTGCCATAAAACACAGGATTCATTGTCATAAAAGCTCCTCACCCACGGGCGGCTGCACACTGGCTTTGCCCTCAGCGCGAGGAAAAGGCGCTTCACTTTCTACCAATTCTCATCTGACCTGCCCAAGTCCTCAGGGATGGGCTCCCCCGCGCTGGGAGGGGAAATTCTCTGCCAGGGATGCAGGGAGAGGGAGGCGCAGCTCGGGATTCCTCCAGACTCTGAAGCGCCAGAGGGCGGATGGGGGAGCTGTGCGAAATACTCAAGACAAAACCCGAGCAGATGGGGAAGAAATGGGCTTAACTGTCCGCTTTCCCACCTGCGGGCGACCTGGGGAGGTATAATGAAGCCTATTCTCTTGGAATTTGAAAGAGAAATCAAGCGGCAGTTGTTTTCGTCTTTTCTCCTCAAGAAACACAATTTTTTATTTTATTTTATTTTTATTTTTTTGGACACAGAGTCTTGCTCTGTCGCCCAGGCTGGAGTGCAATGGCGCGATCTCGGCTCACTATATCCTTCGCCTCCCGGGTTCAAGCAATTCTCCTGCCTCAGCCTCCCAAATAGCCATCCCAAATAGGGATGACAGACATGTGCCATCACGCCTGTCCAATTTTTTAAAAATTATTTATTTATTTATTTATTTATTTATTTATTTGTTTATTTTAGTAGAGACGGGGTTTCACCATGTTGGTCAGGCTGGTCTCGAACTCCTGACCTCAGGTGATCCACCTGCCTCAGCCTCCCAAAGTGTTGGGATTACAGGCGTGAGCCACCTTGCCCGGCCACAGTTTTTTTAGGGGGGAAATTCCCAGGATACACACATGACTTTGACTCTGTGTCCGCAGAGAGAGAGGGGTGGAAACAGGAGCTGTGGGGCGGGCTCTTCTCGGTTCAGATGCTCCCTGTGACCCCGAGCGTGTCGTGGTTTTCCCTACTGTACCACGTGAGGGGCAGCAAACACTTGTGTGTGTTTGTATGTGTGTATGAGTGTGTGTGTGTATGAGTGTATGAGTGTGTGTGTGTATGAGTGTGTGTGTGTATGAGTGTTTGTATGTATGTGTGTGTGTGAGTGTGTGGTGTGTGTGGAAGTGTGTGGTGAGTGTATGTGTGTGGTGTGTGTATGTTAGGGTTGTGTGTGTACGTGTGTGTGAGCGTGTGTGTATGTGTGTGTGTGTGGCTTCTCTGTGCTTTGGAGCAGAGCACAAACTCTGGGGAGGAGGAATTGGGTGACTGCAGTAAGTCATGGGACCCCAGGCTGCTTCTCAGCTCCCGATGGAGGACCAGTGCCGCCAGGTGGGGGAAGGACGTTGTGAGCACAGGAGCTGACACACTGGCTTCTGTTGAAAACAGTGGAGGGGAAATTAAGGAAGCCAATAGAAGTGCTCATTGGAGTGAAAAGTCTCAGGCAGCTGATTGGGATGGGAGAATCTGGATCTGAGGATTTGGGATCACTTTATTCACGCTTCAAATAAGAATTTGGAAGTCTCCACATTCATGTGCAACATTTATTTTTCTTTGTTGACAATTTCTTCCTTTATTTTTCCTGTTATTCCCTCCCCCGCCCCTCCGCGCTATTCACTAGTGCAGTGAGGGCCTGGGAGTTTGGAGTTCCGGGAAAAAAACATTGAGAACTCTGACCAGCTAATTAGATCTACTCAGAGAGCTTGAGTCAGGCACACCTGGTTCCACCACTTCCCGGGTAAGTTATCCTGGGGAGGTTACTTAACCTCTCCAATCCTTGGATTTCTCACTTATAAAATGGGGGTGATAAATCTCTCCCTGTCAGGGTGGGCATGAGGATTGGATGCAAGGGTCTGCTGCAGGTGTGTTTCTAGCCCTCCAGCCTGACAGTGTCACCCTTTTCTTCAATATCCCAACAGACTCACCCAAGGCCCATTCCACATGCTCTGGCTTGTCCAATCTCCCCTCCCTCACTGCTCTAGGAATTCTGTGGGGGATTTGCTTTCCTTCCTGATAACCTCCCACCCTGGTTTCCTGCCTCTTTGGAGCTGTGAAGCCCCCTCTGCATCTTTCCTGCCACGACTTCCCTTCTGTATTCCCTCTTCTTCCCCTCCCACTATGTACTAGGAAAGGCATCATTCACCAGGGTTGTGTGTTTATGGAAGATTTGGGCCTATTTGGGGTGGTTTAAGGGGGTTTACAGCCCAGATCAGATAACAACTTAAAACTGAGTGCTAGACATTACCCTCTTATGTCTCTCCACCTTCTCACTGGCCGTTTAGCTAATTCGACATAACCATCCTCAAATCATCCCCAAACTCAGTTATCACAATCCTGTGTATTAGCAATTTAGGATCAGCTGGGTGGCTCTTCCAGCTTCTGCTGGATTTTCATATGGGTCTTCAATGAACTGTGGGTCCATTTGCTAATCTTGCTGGGACCCTTTCACATGTCCGGAGGCTTGGCTGGGACACTTGGGCTCTGGTTCATGTGGTCTGTCAACTTGAAGCAGATGAGCCTTAGGCTTGTTTGTGGACATGGTGAGTGAGTGTGATGCAAGATTTCCGAGACCTGGGCTTGAACTGAGACTCCACTGCATTCTGCTGGTCAAAGCAAGTCACAGGGTCAGCCCATATTCAAGGAGAGGGGAAATAGACACCATGTTTGAATGGGAGAAGCTCCAAAGCCGTATTGCAAAGGACACGGCCACAGAAGGAGTGAAGTATTGTATCGACTTTTTGCAACCTTCCGTGCCGTCTTCCCCCTCAGGGTCTCACCTATTGTCCTGTTGTTGGATCTTCAGTGTCTCCACCTGGACTAGAGCTCTTTCCCAATATTATCTTCTCCCTATTCTATGGGCCCCGACTCTTCTTTCTTTTTGAAGAAGTCTCCAAATTATTGTATAATATTTATTTTTCTTTGTTGACAATTTTTTTTCTTTCCAATCATGTTCACAACTGAAAAATATCCTAAGTGTGTTTGAATGAAGTAAACCAGTGGTTCTCAACACGCTGGGCACAAGAGTGATCTGCAAAGTTTAAAAAATTTACTGATATCTGGGTTCCACACCCAGGTCTGGGGTAGGTTTTAGATATTGCTATTGCTTAGAAAGTCCCCAGGTTGTTCTAAAGTGTAGCTAGGGTTGAAAACTACTGGAATACATTAAAACACCATGCACCTCTGAGATGAATTTCTCACCTAAAATATGGACATCTACAAGCTGTTTTTATTTTTTGTTTTTCTTTACACGAACAGTTTCCTTTTTCCTATTCCATTGATAAAGCATCCAGTGCATTTCAGGTGCTCACTACATATAAGCTATCATCATTGTTACTCCTGCTATCATAGGCAGTATAATGTTGTGGTGAGGAAGGATTCTGAAGATGGGTCACCTCCCCTCTCTCTGCCTCAGTTCCCTCATCTGAAAATGAGGATAATTAAAATTCCTTCTTCATAAATAGCTACCTACATCATAGGATTGTTGTGAGGATGAAATGTCTACATGGTTACACTGAGATGCACTGTAAGTGTTCGGTAAGCAGTGGCTAGCGTGTCATTACTGTTTTATTCATTCAGCATCCCATGGTTTACTAAGCTTATCCTCAGTTTGCTTTACTCTTTGGTCCAGTTTCCAAGCAAATATGATGACAATGGGTAGAGAGGTGGTGCTGCCATTATTCTGGGCTGGGGCATGCTAGTGTTGGAAGAATGCAAAAGAGACACTTCCACTGCTTGGGGGAACACTTAGCTCTGCCAACTGTAGATTATTAAGAACATTAAGAAAATTCTGTGGCAAACTTGTGTCTCCCCTTTCTTTTCCAAGTTGAGTTTTCTTCAGCCCAACATTCGTTTTGTGTGCCTTACACTTGTGCAAGTGCTTGAGTAGTGTGTGACGGGCATACTTAGCTCAGTGCAGATGTCTTGGAAATAGTAGATGTGGGCAAAGATGTGAAAATCTGCTAACAGGAGCCTGGGCCAGGTCTGAGTGCCAGCCCGGGGGGGCAGTCAGCAGCACACTGGGTAGGGGCAGGGGGACAGAGGACATCTTGGAATTACAGGGAGTCTGAGTCAGCAGGACCCTTTGACATTTAAATACACATACAAGGAAACTGAATCTAGAAGAGTTAAGCACATTCAAAGTCAGGGAGCTGGTGATTGGTAGAGCTCTGACTAGGGAAATCGTGGAAATTGCAGCCGTTATTCTTTGCATCCTGTGTCAGGAGTTGTGTTAGGTCTTTTTTGTTTGTGATAAGGTCTCACTCTGGCACCCACGCTGGAGTGCAATGGCTTGATCATGGCTCACTGCAGCCTCAGCCTCCTGGGCTCAGGTGATCCTCCCACCTCAGCCTCCCAAGTAGCCAGGACTGCAGGTGCATGCCACCACGCCTGTCTTACATTTTTTTGTATTTTTTATAGAGATGGAGTTTGACCATGTTGCCCAGGCTGGTCTTGAACTCCTGGACTCAAGTGATCTACCTGACTTGGCCTCCCAGCGTGCTGGTATTACAGGCATGAGCCACCGTGCCTGGCCGTCTTTAGTATTTTAGTAACATCTTACTAAACTCAAGAAGTAGATATTACTGGCTCCATTTTGTAGTTGAGAAAACTGAGGCTTAAAGATGTTATGACAGGCCGGGCGCAGTGGCTCATGCCTGTAATCCGAGCACTTTGGGAGGCTGAGGCAGGTGGTTCACCTGAGGTCAGGAGTTCGAGACCAGCCTGGCCAACATGGTGAAATCCTGTCTCTACTAAAAATACAAAAATTATTCGGGTGTGGTGGCAGGTGCCTGTAATCCCAGCTACTCGGGAGGCTGAGGCAGGAGAATCTCCTGAACCCAGGAGGCGGAGGTTTCAGTGAGCCGAGATTGTGCCGTTGCACTCCAGCCTGGGGGACACGAGTGAGACTTCATCTCAAAAAAAAAAAAAGTTATGATGTCACAGCAACCATGTGAAGAGTCAGGTCACAGTATTGCCTATAACACTATGAGGACTGTTTAAGGCATTGGAATGACATCTTTTAAAACCCTGTACAATTTCTTTTCATCTTGAAACAGATTGCTCACCTACGTACAGACCCTGAATGAGATTACCTCCATGGTATGACTTCAGGAAGACCCCATGTTAAAAAAAAATCTCTCCCCAAAAGTGAAAACCAGAAAACCCAAATCTCACTTCAGTTTCCTTTCATCTCATTCACTGAGATGTGAAAATGAATTAGTACTTAATTTAAGGTCTTAATTTCTGATAAAATAGTAACAGTCTTGAAAGAAACTAAACCTTATGTGACCTAAAAGAAGCAACACGGTGTCAGGGAAGGAGTACCCACATCCCTTGTGAGTATGTGATCTCATATTTTCAGCAGCCTCCTTGGCCCAGTAAAAGCCATGTATGTGGAAAATTATGGAGAAATGGCACAGATAAGATCTTATTTAGTGGGAAAATATTTAAATTATAAAAATATTTGGAAAACATTCATTTTTTAAAAAATAAATGGGGTCTTTCTCTGTTGCCCAGGCTGGAGTACAGTGGCACAATCCTAGCTTACTGCAGCCTCAAACTCCTGGGCTCCAGCAATCTTCCCACCTCAGCCTCCCAAGTAGCTGGGACTACAGGCATGCACCACCGTGCCCAGCTTTTAAAAAAAATTTTTAGTAGAGATGGGGTCTTGCTTTGTTGCCCAGGCTGGACTACAGGTGCACACCACTGTGCCCAGCTATTTTTTTTTTTTTTTAATTTTTAGTAGAGACGGGTCTTGCCTTGTTGCCCAGGCTGGACTTGAACTCCTTGCTTCAAGCAATTCTCCTACCTTGGCCTCCCAAAGCGCTGAGATTACAGGCGTGAGCCACTATGCCTGGCCAGAAGACAAACAATTTTATTATAGTCTTTATTATAAACCAATGGATGTGATACTATTACGCAAAATAAGATGGAGGAATTAAAAAAATGATAACTCTCAACAGACAGCAGGCCTGACAATGCCTCATAAGCACAAAAACATACAATCAGAATGCAGTATAATAGAGTGGTTACGTTTTTAGACTTCGGAATCAGACTTCCTGGCTTCAAATCCTGGTGGTACCAATTCACTAGCTGAGTTACTTTGTGGAAGTTTACTTAAGCTCCCTAGGTCAGAGTTTCCTCACTAGAAAATAGTGATAATAATAGTAAGTACATCATAGCTAATGCTTTCAGATCGGAATGAGTTAATGTTATCTTTTTCCTGGTGCAGGACCCTCTGTACAGGAATCTTGTCATGATTATCACCTTATTGCTAGCAATGTGGTTTTTGAATTAAAGCAACCATTTTCCTGGTTTCTGATCATTATCTTTGTACTAAACAGCCTGGGATTACCCCTCTGCAACTATAATTTAGGACATGCACATAGCTGCCTTGACTTAGATGGACTGATCTTGCACTGGTTTTCAGCTTGGCTCTGACATTCAGAACTTTGGCAAATGTGCACTAGTCAAGTGTTTGCAGCGAGAGGCACTGCAGAGGGGAAGGCAGGCCCTCCTGTGTCGCTTTCACTAGGAGGTGGCCGTGGCAGAACTAGCTTCCTCTGAAGTCCCAGGTGGGTGACATGCCATGGACTGGGGTGTGATTCTCAATCATGTCTGCATCTAGAATGCCTGTGGTTCTACCACACACTCGGCCTCGCCCCCATTTCCCAGGCCTCTGGTCCTACTGAAGGTCAGATAATGAACTAAGGCAGGAATAGGATTCTTTTTGCCATTTGATATACAAAGTTGTGGGGTGGGTCGAAAGAGGGCACAGGAGGAAGAAAGAAGGTAGGCCACGTTCCCAGAACTAATCCCAACCCAAACTTTAAAAGCACACAGCTCAAGTGCTTCTATAACAACCACCTTTTCCATTTTTCCACCCTCTGAACATCCAGCCATGAACAAGGGCAGTTCTTTTTTATCCTTTTTTTTGAGATGGAGTTTTGCTCTGTCACCCAGGCTGGAGTGCAGTGGTGCAATCTCAGCTCACTGCAACCTCCGCCTCCCGGTTTCAAGCAATTCTCCTGCCTCAGCCTCCTGAGTAGCTGGAATTACGGTCACGCACCACCACGCACGGCTAGAACAAGGGCAGTGCTAAGCATGATCCAAGGACATGGTTTCCCAAGGGGAGCCCTGGAGTGGGTCGCTTAGGGTACTGTGCGGGGCCAGCTAGAGAGACAAAAGAGCAGCCCTGTCATCAGTTGCCTGCATCTCAGTAGTTCTTTGGAATAGCTCTGCCACCAACTACAAGCAACCGTTAGCCTAAGCTTGGCAGTTGGCCGACATCAGAGGCCTGGCAGATGGCCCATGTGGGAGCCCTTCCAGGACCTCAGTCGGAATCTCCAACAGATGACATTTGCCTAGAGAGTGTGGTAGGTTGGGCAATTCTTGCTCCCATAAGCATCTACAAATCTCTTTAGCAGGAGAGGTTCTGGTTTGCAGGCCATGGGCTTGGATGCATATCTGTCTGTGAATGCTCCTTCCCACACATCCCCTAACCAGAGATAGAATCCTGGAACAAAGTGTACTACTCCACGCTCAACATCGCAGGTTTCTTCTGTTAGAGACATTTGCTGACATTCTTGTTTTCCTTACCTGTGGGGCAGCATGGAGAGAAATCACAACAGATATTTGAGGACTTGTGTTGAAATTTAGATTCTTCCATCTTTTAGCAATGGATGCTGGGGCGAGTCACTTAATCGAAAAGAGTTTCTTTATCCGTGAGATGGGGATAGAACAATATTTACCTGAGACATTTTAAAAATGGCATCGTAGGTAGATAATGAACACTGTTTTTCAGAATCGATGAATTATTTTTCTCATGAAAGAAGAGATGAAGTCCTACTTGGAATGACGCAATAATGCTCAGTGCTCCTCTCCTCAGGTATGGACTTCTCCGAGGGTCTCAAGATAGCCTTGATGGTTGGCATCACACCTTGATGCTTCCTTCCTCACTTTGTTTGTTTTTTGAGATGGAATCTCACACTGTTGCCCAGGCTGGAGTGCAATGGCGCGATCTCAGCTCACTGCAACCTCCGCCTCCTGGGTTCAAGCGATTCTCCTGCCTCAGCTCCTGAGTAGCTGAGACTACAGGCATGTGCCACCATGCCTGGCTAATTTTTGTATTTTTAGTAGAGACGGGGTTTTGCCATGTTGGCCAGGTTGCTCTCGAATTCCTGACCTTAGGTGATCCGCCCACCTTGGCCTCCTACAGTGCTGGGATTACAGGCGTGAGCCACTGCACCCTGCATTTCTTCCTTACTTTGTGATAAACTTTGCTTGTGTGTGTGTGTGTGTGTGTCTGTGTGTGTGTGTGAGAGAGAGAGAGAAAGATGGAGACAGAGACAGAGGGAAAGAGGGAGAGATTGGAGATTATGATGGTTAATTTTCTGTATCAACTTGGCTGGGTCATGGTGTCCAGGTATGCAGTCAAACACAATTCTGGATATTTCTGTGAGGGTGTTTTGGATGAAATTACCATTTTAATCTGTGCACCGTGAGTAAAGCAGGTTGCCCTCCCTAGTACCGGTGGGCCTCATCTGATCTGTCAAAGGCCTGAAAAGAACAAAAGACTGACTTCCTCCAACAAGATGGAATTCTGCAGCAGACAGCTGGCCTTCAGACTCCAGCCAAAACGCTGGCTTTTCCTGGGTCTTCAGCCAACCGGTCCACCCTGCGGATTTTAGATTTGCCAGCCTGTAATTGCATGGGCCAATTTCTTAAAAGAACTCTTTCTGTATAGAGATACATATCCTATTGGCTCTGTTTCTCTGGAGAGCACTGACTCAGAGAGAGACGAGAGACAATGAGAACATTGGCATTCTCTCTCTCTCTTTTTTTCCCTGAGACAGGGTCTCACTCTGTCACCCAGGCTGGCATGCAGTGGCACGATCTTGACTCCGCTTCCCAGGCTCAAACGATTCTCCAATCTCGGCCTCCTGAGTAGCTAGGACTACAGGCACATGGTGGCCACACCCCGCTAATTTTTGTATTTTTTTTAGAGATGCAGTTTTGCCATGTTGCCCAAACTGGTCTCGAACTCCTGAGCTCAAAGCAATTTGCCTGCCTTGGCCTCCCAAGCTGGAATGACAGGCCTGAGCCACTGCACCCCGCCAATATTGGCATTCTCTGCTGCCTTCTCTGGACTGAGGAACTTCACTCAACAACTGGGCTCACAGCCCTTTTTCCACAGAGATTTTGTGGAATAGCCTTTTTGTCTCATGCCTGCTTTTCATTTATTTGCTTGTTTGAGATAAATTAAAAGCAGAAAATGAAGGAATCGTTTGGTGATTATTAGATTGCACTACGTTTAAGTGAATCTTAACTCAAAGTAAGACCAAAGACACACACCTATTCCTCTTTTGAAGATAAAAGACAACACAAGCCAGTTTCTACCAACCTAGTTCTATTATAAGTACCTATAAGATAAGCATCATGATTTAATCATTATAATATGATAATAATAACAATAGATGCCACTTTGGAGCCCTTCACAGTTTGGGCATACACAGGCCCTTTACATATGTTATTGCTTAAACATAATTGATGCCAGAGACCTCACTCAATACATTGAGGCATCACTGCAGGCTCGCAAATTATAGTGCTTACTTTCTTCTTAGAAATGATATATTAAGAAATATCTGTCTCCAGACATTTTTCTGTCATATACTTTCCTGTTCAGCTCTAAGTCTATCTTCTCCACAATCTTCAAGTGATGCAGTAAATATGTATGCTGCAGGGGGTCATGTTTGTCTAGATCCAATGGTAGAAAAGCCAGCATGATCTGAGAATGTGTTATTCTGGCTAATCGGGTATTCTGGTTCTATGGATTTCACGTGACCATTTGTGGCTGAACAGTGTCAGATAAACTTAACTCAATAAAATACATTTAATGCTTGGCCTCTTTGGAATATAATTGTGTTTTGATGATGAGTCATAAACTTCTTTAGGATATCTGGCTGTGTTTGAGTCATGTTTGTGGTCATCAGTTCTCATTGTATTGTATCCCTGCTTTCTAATCAATAGGATGCTAAATAAATTAGCTTTTATTGCATTACTTGCCACAGGGGAAAAGGGGCTGCATTTGTCTAAAATATCCTTCATGAGCTATTTAAAAGTGATATAAGGTAATGGGAAAAAGGAGCTGGGAAATACACATTCTTATTTTTTTGTTTTTCACCAGCACCTGCCAGGCTCTCTGAACACTTTTACATTTGCTGCCTAGATAAATGACCGTGGCATGATCTGTCTTCAGAACTCACTGGATTTCCTGAATATGCTATTGTCTTTCTTGCAAGGATTAGAATTTTGACCCAGGAAATGCTCTGTGTATGACCGCTGCAGCGACACCAACCACTGGTGTCCATAAAGTGCTGCTCCATGGCAAGTGAAACGCAGACAGTGGGGAAAGAGTTTTGCAGGCAGGCTGCCCTACGTTAGAGGACAAGCTACGTCACTCACCAGCTGTGTGACCTTGAATAAGTTACTCAATTTCCCTGGACCTTCTTCTTTTCTGTCAAAATGTGATGATAATATCTGTGTCATGGTGGTTGGGGCAAGAGAGTTATAAAGGTTCAACGAGGCAATTAATGTAAACTGCTTAGTACATCGTCTGGAATGATAATTTACAAATGGCACATAGTATAATTGTTTGTAACCTTGTCATCAGCTCAGATTTCCCTGACCAATGGAGATTCAGACAAAACTCTCTAGAACTTTAAATTATGCTGCAATGATCCCCACAATTAGTGCCAATTCTGGAGGCTTAGTCTCAAGTGGACAATCTTCCCATTTTCACTCCATCCCCCCTCACTCCCAGGCCACTGGCTTTGTGCCTGCATGTGCTATTTCTGTTTCACTTTGCACCCACCTGGACGTGAATCCCAGCTCAGGGGAGCGATTTTACACTATTCAGATGCTGACAAGGTAGAACAGTTCTCATGCTTCAATACTCATTTTAGTACTTCGACTTCCAAATTTTTCCTTCTAATTCAGAAATGTTCACTCAAATTTTCTGTAAGGCCAGATCAAGAATGTGAAATAAAGAAAATTCAGCACATGGTACTATGGTTGAGTAGTCTCTTCTTGGGCAGCTTTCCAGTGAGAACATGTTCATTTTTATCCTTAAGGAGGTAAATTACTTTGTTATTTTATAAAAATCACCATTCACCCAATTATTGACCCAGACCCTCTGTTCAAAAACAAGAGCAGAATGTGTGTTTGTGTGTGTGTGTGATTTTTCACACTTGGTATTTTTAATAGAAAATTTAAAGCATAAGCAAAAGTAGAGAGAATAATGTAATGAGTTAATGAACCCCCGTATGCCATCACCCAGCGTAGGGAAGAATCAGCTCATGCCCAGTCTTATTTTATCTCTGCTTCCCCACACCACACTAGCCACCCCGTTCAACCCAAATGGATTCTTTTGAGGCAGATCCAAGGCAGCAAACCATTTTGTCCATAACGATGTCCATATGTATTGGTAAATGATAAGAACTCTTTTTAAAAATTAAAACCACATAACCATTATCATACTTAAAAATAGATGACATTCAAGTTTCTCTAATTGTATTATTTTTTTCCTTTTTTATTTTTTGAGAGTTGGTTTGTTTCAACATTCTTTTGAATTTTTTTTTAATGTACAGGTTTCTTCTCTCCTTTGTTTTTCAGTTTATATATGGAAGAAGCAGAGGCATTGTCCTGCAGTTTCTCACATTTGGTATTTTGCTGATTGCAACCCTGAAGTGCATTTCATCTGCAACCGTTTTTTTCTGACCAGCGTTTCTTATAAATGCTAGACTCTAGAATTGGAAGTTTGATCTGATTCAAGTCCAACTTATTTGCCAAGAATCCTCCATTAGAAGTATCGCATACTTCTCTTAGGAGACGCATATGGACCAGTTGTCTCTGTGATGCAGCAGCTGCTGATGATCTTTGTTTACATCCATTATTTCAGTAGGGGTTGCAAAATGGCAATATTTTAATCCTATCATTCCTTCATTTATTATTTGAAAGACTTACATAAAGAGAAACTTTACCTTGAAAAATTACCCTGATATACTGTTTATACAGCAAGGACAGGCAAAACCCTTGATTCCTGCCCTGTATTTTCATGTTTATAATGTGGTTCCCTGGCATCCACTAAAGGTGGTCAGTGAGTATTTGCTGTCAAGTGTAATTATGATCTCATGGATTTTAACACATTTGATTTGTTTAAATTCATCAAAGTCATTGTTCTTACTTGTTCTCAAAATTTTCCATACTTTCCTAGTGATAGCCACTTCATTTTGGCTTCTAAATGCTTCGAAACAATCACAGTTTTTAGTAAATTCCTTGGTGTCTGGTATGTCAAATGTGCTAGGCACATGTACTTTTCCTGCCCCAGAATTATGGTCAGCAATTTCTCCAAGGAGGCTTGATTCCTTTAAATATCATTTTCCAATGATTTTTCAAAATTATAGGGCCAGGCCCAGCATTTTGGAAGGCTAAGGCAGGCGGATCACGAGGTCAGGAGTGTGAGACTAGCCTGACCAACATGGTGAAACCCCGTCTTTACTAAAAATACAAAAATTAGCTGGGTGTGGTGGCACATGCCTGTAATCCCAGCTACTTGGGAGGCTGAGGCAGGAGAATCACTTGAACCTGGGAGGCGGAGGTTGTGGTGAGCTGAGATTGTGTCACTGCACCCCAGCCTGGGCAACAAGAGTGAAACTCTGTCTCAAAAAAAAAAAAAAAAAATTATAAGCTGGCTTTAGGGCTGCCCATTGCTTAAGAATTGGTCATTGTTCCCAGCTTTTTTCAGTGGACAGAATTGAAAACACTACTTTAAAGAAAATGCATCGTGAGTTCATACTAATATTTTGAACCTGAATTTAGTATCACAGCGTTTTTTAAAATTTAGCTCCTTTGATTTTATATTTATCTATCTTCTCTCTTCTACCTAAAATCTTGGTTGCAGACAATATTAACATAATTACTTACTTGCCTTACTATATATATTTTAGAATAATTAATATTGATATCATTGCTAAAAGTATGATTTCTGAAAACAGTGTAAGATTTCTTTTTGTTTTTGTTTTTGTTTTTTGAGACAAAGTCTCGCTCTGTGGTCAGGCTGGAGTGCAGTGGCACAATCTTGGCTCACTGCAACCTCTGCCTCCCGGGTTCAAGCGATCCTCCTGCCTCAGCCTCCCAAGTAGCTGGGACTATAGGCGTGCACCACCACGCCCAGCTAATTTTTTATATTATTAGTAGAGACGAGGTTTCACCATGTTGGCCAGGATGGTCTCAATCTCTTGACTTCATCATCTGCCTGCCTCAGCCTCCCAAATTGCTGGCATTACAGGCATGAGCCACCATGCTTGGACAACAGTCTAAGATTTTTCTAGGTAAATTTTGGTATCTGACTGTGTACTCTTCTAGGTCTCTTATGCTATTCTGGAATCAAATTGATTACCGGAAAGCTAAATCCTGGATGGACCTCATTAACTAACACTGCTATGGAAAGTCTTTACTCAGTTGCCCTTTAATGTTCTGTCCTTTGCTTTCATCAAGGGCGGACATAGAAAAATGCCAGTACAGAGAATGTCTCCATATCTTCTACACAATCACTGCAAAGAGATTTCCTCTTATATTGTCAACCTGAATGACAGAGAAATGCTTTCTAAAATAAAATATTTATTTGGGTATAGATCATTGCAATGGGAATATGCCTGCCATAGTAAACTATGCATGGATTCAGGGAGGTAAAGAAAGACAAAGGTTTTTGAAGGAAAAAATGAGGAGGTTTACATAATTATTTTGAAATGATTATACTTGGCCATAAAGATTAATAACAAGGGTGATCCCAATGCAGTTGAACAGGCAGTTGCTGGGCAGATGTCCTTGTAGAAGTATTTTTTGTGTAAGGTTGCAGTGGCCATTGTGCAAGATTGTGGTTTTTGAGGCTTTTGTGATAGTTTTGTTATTAGGTATACAAGCATGAGAACCTGTCTTCATGGTCTTCCACAGGTCTATTTGTCAGGGTTTGGTTTGATTTTTAACATTGCCAACTCCATTTTGATTCTGGCAATTTCACAATTGTTAGGTGAATCTAGAATTGGTTTGATTTGATCCAGATACAATGCTTTCGGCAAGAATCCTTCCTAAGTAGCATTTCATATCTAGGAGGAGGCACACAATGACCAGCTGTCTCTCTTTCTGTGAGGTAGCAGCCATGGATGACCCTTGCCTAGACTTACTTGCATAGAGGTTTGTGAAATGATAATATTCTAATTTTATTGCCCTCTCTTCGTTTATTAGCTGGAGGATTTCTAGAAGAAAACTTTTCCTCATGATCCACAGCCCATGGCAAACATGATTGAAGCCTGGAAAAGCTAAGGAAAGTGATCACCAGTTGCCTTCCCCAATCTTAGGAGAAACTTAGTGACTCCAGGCAGCGTCTGAAATGGAGACCAATGTATTTAGACCATGCCGTCTGGGGGAATTTATGTAAATATACCGCAGAGGGATAAGAGCATGAGAGTTAATAGGGCTGATTTAACATTGCCTACTTGAATATTAGAGTTTGCCCCAAGCAATGATTTTAGTTTTGGCATAAATTCTTCCAATTCTTTTTTTAGACTGTTGTAAAACAGAGTCAGTTACCTACGAAGGCCTCTTCTGGTTGGTAGCAGTAAAGCCACCACAAGGGCAAGTGATGCGAGAAGGGCATGGCCACGGTGTCAGGGTAGAGGTGGTGACTAGGAAATCGCATAGATTAGGAACAGCCTTCACAGTGGCAACGGTTGTGAGTCAGCACGCCTGATTCAAATCCTGGCTTTGTCACCTGCCAGCTATGTGAACTTGAGCAAGATATTTGACTTCCCTGAGCCTCAGATTCCTCAACTGTAAATGGGGATTGGCGATTTGACTTGCCTTTCAGATTTGTGCACATTAGAGATAACATAAGCCAAGCACTTTGCCCAGTGCCTGGCACAGAACAGACGTTAGCTAACTAGAGGTCAGCAAAGTAACTGTTTAATTAAATAGTTAAGTGAAAATTGAGCCCACCCCTAGATCCAATACATGAACATTTCTGGTGGCAAAGTAACCTGTGAGTCTTTAAACTAACTTTAGATAGACTCTATGCAATTCGGCTATAAGTGTGCAAGTTTCCTGCTGCGAAGGGTTCTAGACTTCACAAAATATGAAGACATTGCTGCAGAATTATAAAGTCAGGGCAATGATTTAGTGGCTACCTACAGGAATCAGAGTTCCCACCGTGCTTCCCAAAGCCATTTGCTGAGAAATATTAATAGTACGACAAAATCGTGTTCACTGTGATGTCTAGTGACCCATCTTAAGGTCTCTCACTGAAGCTTGCTGTATTTTATTTTTTAAAATAGAAACTTGTAAGAGGATCTGAACTTGACTTTCTGTGGCTTTCTCTGTATTTGGTCTGGTATGTTAATGACACCAGGTTTTAATTTTAGCTTCCTAACGGCCTAGGTAATAGCACGAGATAGGGTGATCGGCCACCGGTTGCTTAGGCTTGTGACAGATAAGGCTAACTGCTATCAGTTTCTGGTCTGAGTGTGGGTGGAAGATGAATGAAAAATACTTTTAAGTCCGGGCAAGTAGAGCTGAAAGGCTCTTTAGAAAAGTAATTTATAGAAAATGTTGGGATCTCCTCTTTATACCTTCAACATGTACTGAAATAACTTGGTACCGTTTTTAGACAAACAGGGTTCAGATCTCCCTAACAAAGACCTGTAATCCACCTTAGTTTTTACTTCCTTGGTTGGGCCATTATATTTATGAGCCCAAACAGACAGAGGAGGGGTGTGATATCGAGGGTCCACATTAGAATTCCCAAACCCATATTGGTGAAGAATATCAAGGCCAAAGAATAGCCTTGGAATTGGGATTCAGTCCCAATTTGCCAGTCTCTAAATTTTTGGTCTTAAATAGTGTTGTGCCCAACCCCTATTAATCTTATAGGGATTCAGGGTTCGAAAACCTCTGGCACAAGATTCAAGAGGCTGAAGAAGAGCCACAGAGCCAGCAAATGAGACATGGGATTTTACTGGGGGTTCACATGCAGGGGGACAGGGTCCAGCAGCAGGGGGCTATACAGGAGAAGAGCAACTACTTGCAAAAAGCATCAGTTTATACAACATTTTCACTTAACACCCTCCCCCTAACAACCTCCATCTGGCAACCTTCATTAAACCCAAAACAAAGGACCTCCATCCCCAGTATGGCCCATGTTCCATGGGATGGGGGCGGAGGGTGGAAGGTGCGGTGGGAGATGCTCAGATGTTCCTCATAGACAAGGAACCCATCTCTGCGTTGACCACTCCCGGATTCCCGAGCTCAGAACACACATTCAGGTGCATCTGCCCTACAGGAGCATGCTCAGATTATGCTTAAGTTATTGCTGTCAGGTGTGTCTACCTTAAAACCAATATGCCTTAAAGAATACCAGCCTAATTATTAGGGAGCTGAATCAAGATTGGGAGAAATAAGTTCTCATTGCCCACGTCAAGCTCAGGAAATATGCCATTGACACTGAGTCCCATGGGACTGGGTCCCTGGTAATTCTTCTTTTTATTTTTTATTTTTTTACTTTTACTTTTGGTAATTCTTTCTATACTTCTTTGCTTTGTGACCAAAAAAGAAAAGGAACCTGTATTCCAGCGACATAAAAAAAAAATGATTTCAAAAAGTCCAAGGTCCTTACAGACCATGTTAAATTCCAGAACAAAGATCAGCAGGTCAGCATTGCTGTATTGGGAGCCACTTTCTACCCTGGTCCTGAAGAGGATTTTCAGTATTGAGGGAGGGTACATTTTAGAAAGTCCACTGAATCGAGATAATTCAGTTATTGCTGGGGGCAAGGTGCTCCTGGCATTATGCACAACTCTGAATAGTACCGGTTGGCTATGCCTGGCTTGTCTGAGTTGAGCCGAGCTACACCGAAGTTAACCACTTCCTCATTAGCTGTGGGAGAGGAGGCCTGCCTCCTGGACAGCTGAAAGACAGCAGCTGCATTCGAGGGGGTCAGGTGGTGCTATTGCTCTGTAACAAGGGAGATGGGGAGGAAATGTAAACGGATATCAGTTGGAGCGGAGCTGTGGAGGGAAACGCTCTAGGGGATAAAGTGGTGGGTATTACTGGTTCATGAAAATGCTACCTAAGCAGGCTTTTCAGGGAAGGCAGGATTCCCAACCATGTAAAGCTCAGAAAGATCGAGTGGGAGGGGCGACTGCTGAGCATGTAATCACGGCGGAAGTATGATATTTTGGCTGTGGATCTGAGTTGATCAATCTGCTTAGTGGACTTGAGTCCCCCCCACCCCCCCTTGTCTGACTGGGGCTCCTGGGAGGTAAGTAGAGCTGGGCAGGAGGCTCACTCAGCGGCTGCTACGGGAGCTTTGCCGAGGGTAGCCCCTCAGGCTTTATTCTTATTATTGTTTGAATCAGATCCGGATTCAAATCTGAGAGAATCGATTTGTATCTTCTTTGCTCCTGTATTTATTTATTTGTAAAGTAGTAAAAATACCTTCCCGTGTTGCTGTGAAGATTGAGATGCAGAGCAAAATTGCTTGGTAGAGGGTAGACACCAAGCCAGCAGTTCTCAACCTCGGCTGCACGTTGGAACCAAGGGAAACTTTAAGAATGACTGCTGCCAGGCTTCACCAAAGACCAGTCAAATCACAATCCCCGTGGCTCCATGCGGCCAGGGTTGAGAACCCCTGTACTAAAAACTTATTTGTACTGAGAAAAACCTCTCTTTAGAGATAAAGAAGAGGAGTGGAGTTTGGATAACTTCTAGTCAAGTATTGTGTAGTTAACTACCATTGATTTTCTTTTGTATAAAGTGGTAACTTAGAAAAAGTACAGCTACCTCTGTCCTGTAAATCCCTTTAGATATAGTCCTGGTTCTAGGCAATTCCCTTTGTTTCTCATACTTAGGAGAGCAGACTTGGGAAGATCTGAGAATTAAAAAAAAAAGCAAAACCCTCTGGAGCCCTCCCTTTTTGAGAAGCTGGTCTATCTAATCAGGTTTAAAGCAGGAGCATGTGGGCTAAGTGAGACTCCAGCAAGGAAGTGAGGGACCTCCGCCGGCCTCCTCCCAGGCCTCCTTAGAAGGGATCTGACGCTGGCTGAGGCTCATTGATAGAGCCAGATGGTCTCTCCCAAGCAGGGCTTCTGTTCTCCCCTCCTCCTCCACTGCACTGTGGGCTGCTCCTGTGGACCACCCGAGGCAAGGGAATTACACAGATTGCAGATGTGAGCTTTCATTTCCTGTGTTTCCTCCTGTAGCGATTGGAAAATTCTAGTTTGAAGATAACATGGCTTTTCCAGAAACTCCTGGATTGTTCCTGAGACCAGGCCCAATGTAATCCTGAGTGGGAAAACTAAAGGGAGGAGAATTTGGCCTCCTTGTCTCCTGAGTTACTAGGTTTAGTCATGTAGAAAGAAAATAGTCTTCGTTCAGGCAGGCAGTTGAGTCAAGTTTATCTAGGGCTAAACTGCCTGAGCTGAGACACTGTCAGAGGGGCTGAGGGGCCATTATGCCCACATTGTCATTTTCTACTTTATCCAGGGCAAAGATAATCTTTGTGTACTGAAATGTTCTTATTCACATTTTAAAAACACAAAAAACAAAAGAGGTCAAATAATAGGTAAAATTAGTTAAAAAAAAAAAAAACCTTGTATACTTAAAGGAAAATAAATGATTTTGGAAACCGTAAGACATTTCCGATAATAGAACAAAATGATCTGAAGGGCCTAGACCGAGGTAACTGAAAATGTTTAGCCTCTGTTTTGTATATTTATGTCAGTTCAATTTCATTATTTTGCAGTGAATATGCATTAGTTGCAGGGAATACTTTTTTTAAGAACAGCTTTATTGAGATATAATTGACATACCATACAGCTTACCAACTTAAAGTGCACAATTCAGTAGTTTTTAGTGTATTCTCAGAGTTGTGCAACCACCACCACAATAAAACTTAGAAAATGTTCATCACTCTCAAAAGCAGCCCCATGTCTTTTAGCTCTCAGCTCTAAATTCCCCCTCTGCCCCCCAACTGCAGGCAACTCCGAAATCTTTTTTCTGTGTCTATGGACTTGCCTATTCCAGACATTTCATGTGAGTGGATTATATAATATTAGGCTTTTTTTGTCTGACTTTTTTCACTAAGCATAATGTTTTCAAGGTTTAGTCTTGTAGTATCAGTATTTCATATCTTTTTATATGAATATTCTATCATATGGATAGACAAATATTCTATCATTTGGATACCACATTATATCCATCAGTTGATGAATATTTGGGTTGTTTCTATCTCTTGGCTATTATGAATAATGCTGCTATGAATATTTGTGTACAAGTTTTTGTGTGATGTTTTTATTTCTCTTGGCTATATACCTAGGAGTGAAATTGCTAAGTCAAATGGTAACTCTATATTTAAGTTTTTGTTAAAACTCCCAGACTGTTTACCAAAGTGGTTGTGTTATTTTACATTCCCACCAGAAGCATATGAGGATTCTAATTTCTCCACATCATCTTCAACACTGGGTATTATCTCTTTTTTATTATAGCTGTCCTGGTGGGTATGAGACACCCTGGTGGGTATGAAATGCCATCTTATTGTGGTTTTGATTTGCATTTTGCTTATGCCTAAGGATGAGCATCTTTTCATGTGCTTTTTAGCTATTTGTATATCTTTTTAAAAATTTCTATTCAGATCCTTTGTCTATTTTTTGATTGGGTTGCTGTAAGAGTTGTTTATATCTTCTAGATACAGTTCATTTGTCAGATACGTGACTTACAAATATTTTCTTTCCTTCTATGAATTGTCTTTCACTTTCTTAACAGTGTTTTTTGAATCACAAAAGTTCTTAATTTTGATTAAGTCCAGTCCAATTTGTTTTTTTTTCTATTGTTATTTGTGCTTTTGGTGTCATAGCTAAGACATCATTTCCTAATCCAAGGCCATAAAGATTTACCCCTGCTTTCTTCTTAGAATTTTATAGTTTCAGCCCTTATAATTTATGTCTTTGATATATTTTAATTTTTCTGAATGGTGTGAGGTCAGGGTCCAGTTTCATTGTTTTGCATGTGAAGATCAATTTCACAATTTACTAAAAAGGGTATTCTTTCCCAGGAAATACTTCTCTTAAGGGCAGAATTTCCAGAGGCAATCCTGTTTTGGTGTCTAATGAGAGACCCACAGGCACAGAAGGGGGACCATTTAATAAGCCTTAGTGTCCAAGTCTGAGTCCTTCCAAGCAAAGCTCACATGCACGCTGGTCTCCTACTTGACCCCATGACAGTACTTCCTAGGCAGTCACTGCACACTGTCTGGCTAAGTGGTGATGACCACCAGGGCTAACATGAAGGGGTAGTGTTCTAGGAGGCGTATGTTTTGGAGAATTAAAACAGTACAGTTCACTATGGCTGTGTGGAGTTTGTTGTGCACATGGGACACCTTGGGGAAGTTGTGGAATAGTCAGTTGGATATAGAAAACCAGAGCATTGACCAGAGGAGAGATCTCGTCTAGAGAGAGACTCGAGATGTTGGCAAGTAGATGGGAGCAGAGTTGACCTCCACAGAGTGAGTGACAGGACAGGATAACCTGGGATTGGGCCCAAGGAGTTGGATGAGTCACAAGTAGGACTGCAAGGGACTAGCTCAAGAGGTGGAAGGAAAATCAGAGTATTGGCAAGGAAGCCGGGGTAAAGGGAAATTTGAGGAGAGCTCGCCATGGTGTTGAAAGTTGTGAGAGGTCAGGTGAGGTGCAGACTGAAAAGCGTCCATCTGATTATCATGAGGAGGTTGTTGGCAACCTCGGTGAGGGTGGTTTCAGTGGAGCAGTGAAGATGGAAGCCAGACACTGTGATCTGAGCATGAGCTGGATGGGAGCAAAAGCTTGTTAGGTGAAATCTGATAAGAGACAGAGATAGGTCTCAGAAAACCAATAAGATGATGGTCATTTCTTGGAATTTAAAGAAAATCCAAGATCAAATAAAAAGCTTAGCTGTCTGAGAAAAAAATGTCTGAGGGAAGATGAGCATGCTCATGTCTACCAGATCCAGCTTGCGTGTTCAACATCAGACCGACTGCATCATTATCTCAGACATTCCTGCAGAAATGGGTTCTACATGGTGGGGTAATTAATCTCAATTCAGAATAGGCTTTGCTAAAGAATATTTACTGGAGGATAAAGCAATGATTCCTTAAGCTAGTGTTTCTCAGAAGGGCCTATGTAATCACCTGCATCAGAAATCCAGAGTGCCAGCCAGGCATGGTGGCTCACATCTGTAATACCAGCACTTTGGGAGACCGAGGCAGGAGAATCACTTGAGCTCAGGAGTTCAAGAGCAGCCTGAGCAACATAGAACCTATCTCTACAAAAAATTTTAAAATTAGCTGGTGTGGTGGCACTTGCCTGTAGTCCTAGCTACTTTGGAGGCTGAGGCAGGAGGATTACTTACGCCCAGGAAGTCGAGGCTGCAGTGAGCCATGATTGCATGCTGCAGTCTAGCTTGGGCAACAGAGCAAGGGACCCAGGGACATACCCTGAACCAGGATTTCATAGTGTAAGCCCCAGTTTTAGTGAACTCCAGTTTGGAAAGACCTGGAAGGCATTTGTCCAATGTACAACTGATGATGTGAATACTTACTAGCCATCCCATTCATGAGATTCTCCAGCAACTTCATGGCATGCGTAGCTGGAGCCAGATTGAGGGCCCCGCCTTCTGGGCAGTTGCTTGGAGCCAGCATCTATAGATGAAGTTAAAAATCTTCCTGGAATAAACAAAGTACAAAGTGGGTCCACTTCTGTCAGAGTAGATAGTGGGGAAGAAAATCTTTACTAACCTCAAACTATCTTCCTTAAATATTTTTCAGAATATCGCAAGGTGGCTGTCAGCTAAGATTTTTAAACAGCATTATGTATGATTCAGTGTTTCTTACTTAGAACTAGTGATTCATTTTGTTATCTAAGTTTTAAATCTTGTGATAATTCTCTCAAGTGTTCTGGTTTGGAAAACTGCCAAAAACAAAACTCAACAACAGAGAAGCCTCCAAACAAAAACCCCAAACCCAAACTCAGAAGTAAGTATAGGCCAGGCGCAGTGCCTTACACTTGTATTCCCAGCATTTTAAGAGGCTGAGGTGGGCAGATCTTAGACCCCAGGAGTTGGAGTCCAGCCTGGATGGATGAAACCCCATCTCTACAAAAAAAATGGGATATGGTGGTGTGTGCCTGTAGTCCCAGCTACTCGGGAGGCTTAGGTGGGAGGATGACTTGAGCCTGAGGGGCCAAGGCTGCGGTGAGCCGAGATCGCACCACTGCACTCCAGCCTGTCAGCCTGTGACAGAGCGAGACCCTGTCTCCAAAAAAGTAAGAGCTACATGGAAGTAAGACCTGTTTTGCTTAAATTTATCAGAAAATGGACTCTGTCCTGGCCAGCAAAAGTAGTTAAGAAAGATTCTGCTTCAGCCTAAAACAATGACTAGCAGAAAATTAGTTTCACTTCATTCCACTAAATAAATGTGGAACAAAAACTGTGAACTCTAGGTTTCAGGGGGTTCAAAATTATTTGCTTTTCTGGGTTCCTATTGGCCTTGGTTGAGCCTGCAGGTAATCATGACTATTTAGAATTATTGAATTAAATAACTGAATGGAGTTGAGTCCTAAGAAGTACTTATTGAGTACTAATTGAAGACAAAGTTTCTGCCATCATCAAGTTAACAGAGCAAGATAGATATTAAGTAATTAAAATATTATTTTACACTTCTGTTAGGTGAGGGTTGTGTGTTGATGGACTCATGATAAAATATTCTGAATGTGTAGTATGTAACACATAAAGAACATAAAATGCAAGTACTTGAAAAATTGAGAAATTTAGCACTCATAGATTTCATTTTGAGTTTTAAAGAATAAAAATAGGCCAGGAGCAGTGGCTCATGCCTGTAATCCCAGCACTTTGGGAGGCCAAGGCAGGCAGATCACCTGAGGTCAGGAGTTCAAGACCAGACTGGCCAACATGGTGAAACCCCGTCTCTACTAAAAATATAAAAAATTAGCCGGGTGTGGTGGTGGGCACCTGTAATCCCAGCTACATGGGAGGCTGAGGCAGGAGAATCACTTGAAACTGGGAGGCGGAGGTTGCAGTGAGCTGAGATTGTGCCATTGCACTCCAGCCTTGGGGACATCAAGACTCCATCTCAAAAAATAAATAAAATAAAATAAAAAAGAATATAAATATTAGAAATGTAACATGCTTTGACTTTTAGGAATAATTCCAAGTTTTCATAACTTTTTTGTCTGGGAGGCTATCTAGACTTTCTTACAAATGTCCATAAATTAATTACTTATATATTTTCTAGGGATAATATTGGAGGAATGCCTAAAACATTATAGACAAAAGTGTTGAAATGTTTTCACCACCATGAAGCTGTGAGTTGAAAGCATTAGCCCAAGTCCTTTCACTTGTTCAGTTTTTTTTTTTTTTTGAGATGCAGTCTTGCTCTGTCAGCTAGGCTGGAGTGCAGTGGTGCAATCTCGGCTCACTGCAACCTCCACCTCCCAGGTTCAAATGATTCTCCTGAGTCAGCCTCCTGAGCAGCTGGGATTACAGGCACCTGCCACCACACCTGGCTAATTTTTGCATTTTTAGTAGAGATGACATTTTTAGTAGAGATGACATGTTGGACAGGCTGATCTCAAACTCCTGACCTCAGGTAATCTGCCTGCCTCAGCCTCCCAAAGTGCTGGGATTACAGGTGTGAGCCACCGCACCTGGCCTTTAGTTGTTTTCATCCTATAAATCATACCTCCTTTGCTTTGGAAAATTAAATCAGTAATATTTATCAATTACATTTTCCTTATTCCTATTATTAGCAAGTCTATTGAACCAGCAATGTCTCACTTTTCATGAAAATGAGTTCCTAAAATGCAGTGGTGGCTACCTGAAACGTGCACATTCTTAACATTTGGATTTAATCTGGAAGGATGTCTAAACCATGTAAGGAATATATGAACAGCTCTCAGAATCTTGTTAACCTGGTATCCCACAGTACAGAAATAGCCTCTGTAATTCAGAAATGCAATAATCACCTGTTAATTTATCTGATGGGTGGCTTAGGCATTTTCAGTGTTTAATTAACCTAATTCTTTGAGCTGGAAGCTGGGGGCTAGAGATAGCAAGTGATGTACAGGGGAACCCCATTTTGGAACTTGGCCATCTTCCAACAGGAATGGGCTCATGCAGGGATTTCTGTCCTTGGACTTTTTTTTTTTTTTATTACTCGCATAAAGCTGGAAGGAAAAAAATCTGGCAGAGTCTATAGCTGTAGTGAATAGGATGGGATTTGAATCAGACCAGGGTTGCAGTCCCGATTCTGTAGTCAAAGGCTGTGTGACTTAGACAAGAAATAAAAGCTCTCTGTGTCCCCGTTTTCTGTCTATAAACTGGAATCTACTTCGCAGACATGCTAAATGAGAAAACAGAATTTTAACTGATATACCAACATGTCATGAACATTGTTATTGTTGCTGAAAAACAATGACTATAAATGATACATATGCACTTTATTTTTGAAAAAAAAACTCATAAATGTAAAAGCACTTTATTATTTTAAAATTTTCAAAGAAGACCCAAACTTCTTTATGAACAATACTGTGTGATGAGACGCTTGCCCTTGATTCCAGGAACTGAAACATGTGGCAAGTGGAAGCGATTTGATTTTGTAGAACAAGCACACTTTATTCAGCTAATGGGAGGGCAGAGGTGTGAAGAATGTGAGAAGTGCTTAGCCTCAATAACCTCATTCTTCTAAATGAGTGATGCTGGCTGTGGGACAAAGCAAGAAGGGCCCTTGCTGAACCCACCAGTCCACCACGGATGTTAACAGCTGGCATGCAACTAGATGGTTTCACTTGCAGGGTCCTGGGGATAAATGAGGTCTATTCCCACAGTGGCTTAGAGCACTCATGAAACCTTCTCATGAAATCTGGAAAAGAGGGAGCCCTTCTAGAGAGTGGGCTGGGCTCTCTTGCTTTCCCTCTGTCAGATGCACACCTGGAGAGGAATGGAAAACACAACCTCAGCTCAGGAGAAGCCAAGAAATGAACATGAGAAGATCCACAGAAACAGGGCCAAGTGTAACACACCGGACACAGACATGACATTGATGCTCACCTTCAGTGTGGATTCCCAGAGTGACCAAAGTGTGGAAATCAGGAATTGGTCTAAAAGAAGCCTTGACTTGAGAAATCTGGGGGCATTGGCTTTTATTGGTTAATCAAAAACCTCATTTTGATTGGGGAAAAATAAGTTGTTCCTAGGTAAATCCATTCCCTGAATTGTGGGGGGGGAAAAAGGACTTGGTTTGTGTTTGGGGGAAATTTGCTATCGGTTGTTTCTTGCAGACTTTGGAAGGGACCCTTGGATTTCAAAAGCAGGCACAGCCATATTGTGTCTTTCCTCATGTCTTCTGAGTCATTTATGATGTCTCATGTGGCTGGTTATCAATGAACTGTGTCATTGCTCAGACATGGCGCCCCTGCTCCGTCTTTTGTGTTTGAGATGGAATCTACATAAATATTTGCTGATCAAGTCTCCTGTGCTAAGTGTTGGGGGTACAAAATATGGAAAGTCTTTGATGTCATGAACCTCACACTCTAGAGATAGTTGGATACACAAAAACTTTTCCACTCTAACTTCTTGTCTTTTCATTGACTCATCTACATTGAAAAATGTAGCAACCTGTTTTGAGATGGATTAGATGTAAGTTAAACTTCTTTTGATACAAATTCATTTCTTTCCTGGAGTAAAAGTAATGACACTTTTTATGATACCCAGTGGCTCTCGAAGAGCAATAAAAAATGTTAATGGTTAATGTTTGACTGAAGCTGAAGGGAGAGGCTGGGAGGCAAAGCAGGGAAGAGGGAGTGTTCCCGGGGGAGATACTCCAGTCGTAGCAAGAGTCTCGACCACTGAATGGAAGAAAAGGACTTTTAACCACCATTTTGTGACTTACAGAAAGGTAAGGGCTGACATGTCTTAACTGTGTCAGTAACATATTTATTCCAGAAGGACAAAGTAGATGGAGGGGGAGGGCACTTAAAAAGTTGCTTGACAAATTTGTTCCTTGAGGTGGGCTATGTAGATGCGGAGAAGGGAAATTTGTTACTGGAATGACAAGTTTTGCTTATGGAGCACAATTTTTTTTGTAGTTTCTTTTCATTGGTCCATATTTTATAAATTCATTTGATGAAGTGGCTGCAGTGAAATCAAGCTTGGCAGTGGAATTAAAGGGGAAATTGAGTTCTCTGATGTTTAAACAAGTATCACATCCATTCTTTGTGATGAGTATATAAAAGTCCCTGGTCTTAAGATGCTCTAGGGCTCTTGTATTCTAGAAATTGGGGTTGGAATCACATTCTCAAAAAGCATGTCATTCTATCTACTTCTCAGAGAATGAGATTCAATTTGGGATTCTTAGAATTGTCTAGGACACAGCAAGGGAGGGAACATGCAGAGAAGAAGAAAAGCCTTTTTGTAAAAGTACTAGAATAAGAATTGAAGACAGACAGACCTGCCTTCACAAGTGAGAGAAGAGGCTGATGTGCGTGTTAATCAGCTTCCTGGGCTGCTTTTGGCCTTGGTGGTGGAGTTACCACCTGCTAATGTGTGGCTATTTTTATGTTAAGCCACACACAGCTTATTGGTATCTTCAATGGTCCGATATTTGCCTCTGTCTTGGTCTTTTATGACAGGTGACTTTATAGGGACAGATGCCCTCTGTGGTAGGGGATGCCAAGCAGCAGATTGGAAGGACAGTGCCTTCTCTAATATTTTCTTGTCTTTATTTTTCTTCAAAAGCTTAAATAGCAAATGAGGCATTATTTGAAAGAAGAAGAAAAAACACATGTTTAGATGAAAGGAAGTTGGATGCTATTCAGCTCTCACCAGGAAACAAAGCGAGTCCTTTACTGAGAGAGGGTTTCTAGTGAGTTACGGGGCCATATGAGTCTTCAGGGTTGGCCAAATGGGTTAGGCCAGTTTCAGCATTTTCCAACCTGTGGGCACAGAACAGAGAGCTGCCACTAGAGACTTGCCTAACCAGGTAGTTGTGAGAAGTAAATTAGATAAGTAGGTAAAGAGCTTACTATGTTGCTTGGTGCATGGTACACATCCAGTGAATGTTAGCACTCTGTTCCATGAGAAAGTTCAAGTAGGTGACTCAGGATGAATTGAGAAATTTTTGTTTCATTCTTTAGAAAAATAAGAAAAAAATCAGTGATGCCATAAAAATAGCATCTACCATTATGCAAGAGAGGAACTAATTCTATGTTCAGGAAGTAGGATTCAAAAATATGAGAATAATAAAACTATTGGTTTTGCTATATATATAGCATTTTAAAGCCCCTCTCATGGTTCCCATATAAGTCTTTGGGTGAGGTGCAGGTGGGGCATCCTTTGAAACTCACCCAGATGACCCCAGAAAAAAGTCATCACTGTTCAAGGTGAAGGTTACATTTCCGGTACCTCCTCCTTTCTCATACAAAAGGCAAAATATGGCTGGGTGTGGTGGGTCATTCCTGTAATTCCAGTACTTTGAGAAGCTGAGGAGGGAGAACCGCTTGTGCTGGAGTTCAAGACCAGCCTGGGAGGTCTGAACATAGGGAGACCCAGCCTGTACAAGAAAATTAAAAATTAGCCAGGCATGATGGCACTTACCTATAGTCCTAGCGACTTGGGAGGCTGAGGTGAGAGGATTCCTTAAGCCCAGGAGTTTGAGGCTGCAGTGAGTCATGATTGTGCCACTGCATTCCAGCCTGGGTGACAGAGTGAGAAACTGTCTCAAAAAAAAAAAAAAAAAAAAGCTGGATGATGTGCAAAATATATCCTGGCAGAAACTCTACTTCTTGTTCCATTGTCAAAAAAAATGTCTAGAAGGATGTGTCCCTCATTTTTCTTCCACATTAACAGCAACAGCTCTGAGGAGGAAAGCTGGGCATTGTCATGCTCCTCGCTCTGGAGGCCGACAAACAGTGCTTGAACAGAAGCTGGTTCACATGGGTAGAGATGTATAGATTTGACATAAAATTGCATTGATTCAGAAATCTCTGGTGTCAGATTTAGAATGGGGCTAGTTGTTCTGTAACTGCTCGTTGATTATCCAAAGAAAGACACTGAATTTTAAGGGAATATCTATCTACTTATTTGTTACTTGTAAGAACAGACAGGAAGAAGAAGGAATGTTTACTTAGGTACAAGAAATATTAACTTAATAAAAGCAGGTATTCCCCTAGTGGCTGAGGTATTAACTACACTAAAGTTGATTTTTTTTTTTTCACTTAAGCAATACGTAACAAGCTAAGCTATGCTTGATTGTTGTGTATGTGGTACAAAGAAAATTTCTCTTCAAATATTCTGTAAGACTGACATGGAATTCTCTCATTCATGATATTTCTGAGTTATTCATTTTTGACCATATACTTATTACTTAAAAATATTAGGACTTGTTCTTAAGTGACAAACAAGGAGAATGGAAATGGTAGATTTGTTCCCTTAACATCTAAGCTAAAGATGAGCTCTCTTCCTCACCAAGAGGCCATCTAGCGGAGTGGCTTGGTGCTTGGCCCCTGCATTCACACCACTTCCTCAAGCGCTCTAAGCTCAGCTTCCTGCTCTGTGGGATAACAACAGGACCCACATTATATGATTGTGTTGTTCAAGTAAGTTGTCCAAAGTGTTTAACTTAGCTTGCATTTGTTGAGCATTTGCTATTTTTTAAAACAATTCCAATGATTAAAAAAAAAACAATTCATGAATGAGATTTCATCGTGGTCTGGCACCTTTTATCAAGCAGAATTAAATTTATTTTCCCTTCCTCTCCTACCCATCCCAGTTGTCAGTTACGATTTAATTACTGAAATTGGAAAGTGAACCTGCCATACTTAAGCATGACTGCACATTCTTGGCATTAAAATTCCTGCCTTGGGTCACTTTGCAAATGAACTGGTATTAGAGTATTTTTCTTTCTCTTCTCTTCTCTTTTCTTTCTTTCTTTCGATCCTTCAGTGTCTAAATCCTATGGGATGGAACCTAATTTAGATTTACTTCCTACTGAATTTCCAAGGCCAGGATGTGTTGCTTTATTATCTTGACAAAATGCTCATCCGTAAACTTTATATTACATAAAGAAATGTTGTGTAATACATAAAGAAACACTTTGTCAAAAAAAAAAGTCAAGCCACCCTTTATGAGAAATAGTGATTCCAGTCCTCCTGTTTAGTCCAGGGAAGATGCTTGTGATATTGTTCTGCTAGATCTGGGGGAGAAAGGGTCTCCCCCTGCCACCTTCTAGGGTTTTTGCGGGTATATAGCTGCACACGTGAGGGAAGTCAATGCTGAAATTCTTCCTGGCTACCTGCTTAAAACCCATTTATGCCTAGTGTTCCATTATTGGAACACTAAGCATGTGGGAGTTATTTATATCCTTCTGCACAAGGTCATCGTCAAGGTCTGATTGCAAAAATTCAAAAAATTGCAACCTCAGGTATAAATGGGTTACAACATCAGGCAAGTGCCCTGGTGGGACAGTCACTGTTGTCCCTAGGTCAGTGGCTCCCTTTCCTGTGACTGCTCTGGCCCCCCTTCCATTCAATGCTGGGATGTTTTGGGAGACTTGGAGGAGAGGCCTCTTCTCCCCAGCTGATCCTTCCCTTGCTCTGTCTTGGGGAGCACTGGGGGAACAAAAGCCAACCAGGAACAACATGACACCTCTCTCAAATATTTCTTGGAACTTGTTATTCTTTTCTTTAATAAGAATAATTATGCTAGTAATCCCATTACTGGGTATATACCCAAAGGATTATAAATCATTCTACTATAAAGACACATGTACACGTGTGTTTATTGCAGCACTGTTTACAATAGCAAAGACTTGGAGCCAACCCAAATGCCCATCAATGATAGACTTGATTAAGAAAATGTGTCACATATACACCATGGAATACTATGCAGCCATAAAAAAGAATGATTTCATGTCCTTTTCAGGGACATGGATGAAGCTGGGAACCATCATTCTCAGCAAACTAACACAGGAACAGAAAACCAAACACTGTATGTTCTCACTCATAAGGGGGAGTTAACAATGAGAACACATGACACGGGAACATCACACATCGGGGCCTGTCCTGGGGTGGGAGGCAAGGGGAGGGAGAGTATTAGGACAAATCCCTAATGCATGTGGGGCTAAAACCTAAATGACGGGTTGATGGGTGCAGCAAACCACCATGGCACGTCTATACCTATATAACAAACCTGCATGTTCTGCACATGTATCCCAGAACTTAAAGTAAAATTTTTAAAAAAAGAAAAAGTGGGACAAACATTTTTTAAAAAAAGAATAATTATGCTAGTAATGTGTATTATAATTGATTATATCAATCTAAACCATTTTAAGTTCTCCAGGGGACCATTTAGCCTCCCGTGAGCCCATCTTCCCTATCATGAACCTATTGGTAGAACAAATCATCACCTCTAATTTTGCATGTGTGTAAATCCAGATTTTCATATACTGAAAGATTGGCATATCTATATTACAGAGTTTAGTGACAGAAAGCTGGGCTTATGTTTATGTATGTATGTTCATCCCTCCCTCCCTCCTTTCCTTCCTTCTTCCCTGTCTTCCTCTCTGCTCTAAAAACAAATCATCCAGCTGCCCATTCCCTCCCCATGTGGAGTAATCTGTTTGAAGTGTGAGGCAGAAGCCCAGATTTATACCTGTCTGCTTGTTTCTAGCTTATTAATGGCCACTTTAATTGGGTCCTTAATTTGTCAAAAGTGCAAATTGGTCAGATGCTTCTGCGGTTCTCTAAACCTTGAGTGATGCAATTGGTGCCAGAGATCTGTGAGCCAGACCAAAAAGATGGGCGTGGCAGATCTGAACATTAATCGATGAAAAATGGTTTGGGCGAGATTTTCATCTGATCTTTATATCTATCTGGCCTTGCCTTATAATTTATGCCACTCTTAGCAATATACAGTGAGGAGGAAAAATAAATGGCTCACAGGATATTTGGCACTGTTTGGTCCTGGTGGTGTTATGAATTCCAGTCACATCCCTTTCTGCCCACGCTACCTTAGGATATTTGAAAACAAATTCTGTAGCTGTCTCCTTCTGCAACTTCTTTGTTCTTTGAAGCTTCATGGCTCAGCCTTAGTGCTAGGTGAATTATTTTAATTCAAAGCCCTTCATGCTTTTTAAAAAATAAATAAGAGATGACTGACTCTAAGATTTGTCTATCACTTAGCTTTTCTCACGGGGGACAAAAATCAATGCTTATGTGTTGACTTGTAAATTTGGAGATCTGGGACGTAGAAACTCCTCGTCCTTACTCAAATAAATCGGTAAATGACAAGAGCGTCTAAACATCACCTTCCCATCTTGCAAGATGGTGGGAGAAAAAGTTGAGAAGCTGGATACTAAGGAGAAGAAACCTGAAGCTAACAAGGCTTTGCCAGTGGCAAGGTGGAAAGGGGAACCTCAGAGCTAAGAAGCCCAAGAAGGGGAAGCCTTGCTGCAGCCCAAATCCTGTCCTCATTGGAGGAACTGGCAGATATTCCTGATCTGCTATGTATTCCAGAAAGGCCACGTACGAGAGGAGGTACTTAGCTGCTAAACCCAAGATTGAAAAGAAGAATCTCGCAACCGTTACAAACCCAGTTGAGGTGACAAGAATGGTGATGCCTGGCTATTCAAACTTCACAAAATGCCTTGATATTATCCAACAGAGATGTGCCTCAAAAGCTGTCCAGCCATCGCAAGAAACTCTGCAGTCAGCATGTGAGAAAACTTGGAGCCAGCACGGCCCTCGAGACCGTTCTGCTCATCCTCCCTGGGTGCCACCAAGGCAGGAGGGTGGTTTTCCTGGAGCAGCTGGGCAGTAGCTTCTTACTTGTGGCTGGACCTCTGGTCTTCCATGGCGTTCCTCTGTGAAGGACACACCAGAAATTTGTCATCACCACCTCCCTAAAAATTGATATCAGGACTGGGTGCGGTGGCTCACACCTATAATCCCAGCACTTTGGGAGGCCAAGGTGGGTGGATCACTTGACTCCAGGAGTTCGAGACCAGCCTGGCCAACATGGCGAAACCCCCGTCTCCATTAAAAATACAAAAATTAGCTGGGTATGGTGGCACACACCTGTAGTCCCAGCTACTTGAGAGGCTGAGGCATGAGAATCACTTGAACCTGGGAGCTGGAGGTTGCAGTGAGCTGAGATGGCGTCATTGCACTCCAGCCTGGGCGTCAGAGCAAGATTGTCTCAAAAAAAAAAAAAAAAAAAAATCGATACCAGCAGTGTGAGAAACCCAAAACATCTTACCGATGCCTACTTTAAGAAGCAGTTGTGGAAGCCTAGTCAGTAGGAGGGTGAGATCTTTGACACAGAAAAAGAGAAATGTAAGACTACAAAGCAGCACAAGGCTGATCAGAAAACCATGGACTGGCAAATTTTACCAAAACTCAAAGCTATTCTCCAGCTCCAGGGCTACCTGCAATCTGTGTGTGCCCTGGTGAATGGAATTTATCCTCACAAATTGGTGTTCTAAATTTCTTAAGAAGAACCTAATTATGTCACTGAAAAAAAAATAAATGAATGCCGTTAATCCTCTTGGGAGCTTGGAGCCTGGTGGGAGAATCAAGGAAGCCTTGGGTGGGCTGCTGGGATGCGGGGGGTCCCTGGGTGTCTAATGACTGAGCAGAGCCCCCTGTGAGGCCACCTCTGTCCTGGGACAGCAGCACAGGCTAAACAAAAGTTCCATGGGGTCTTCATTTGCTAGGGCTGCCTTAACAAAATACCACAGAACGGGAGGCTTAAACCGCAGATATTTATCATCTCAGTTCTGGTGACCAGAAGTCCAAAATCAAGATGGCAGTAGGGTTGGTTCCTCCTGAGAGCTGTGAAGGAAGGATCTCCTGCTTACCTCTCTCCTTGGCTTGTAGATGGCTGTCTGTACATTCACACAGTGTTCTTTCTTTGTGGATGAGCCTGTCTCCAAATCTCTTCTTAGAAGGACATCAGTCATTGTGGATTAGAGCCCACTCTAACAACCTCATTTTAACTTCATTACCTCTGTAAAGACTCCAAATAAAGTCACATTCTGAGGTGCTTGGAAGTTAGGACTCCAACATATGCTTTTTGAGGGGGAGGGAGACACGATTCTACCCATAGCATTTGGATTGATTTAAAAAAGGGAAGATTCCTAAGGTGAAGCACAGAAATGAGGAGAAATAGTGAGACACAGAGATACATTTGCAGTAGAAACAAAACTTCCCAGACCAAGGCAGCCTTTTCCTCCAGGCAGGTCGGGGCAGGTCATGTCAGCATCCGAAAAAAAGAGCAGCTACAAAGTAGGGGGAAAAAACCTTTTCAACATTTTGGAAAGATCTGTAGTGGATTAAATGATACTTGGTGTCTCATCATCAGGATATTTGTGTTTCAGAGGGAGTGAGAATTAGCCTGGCATTGTGACCTTGGGCAAGTCTCTTAATTTCTGTGGTCTTCATCGTTTGATTTTTCATCTTTAAGAGGTAGATTATAATAGCATCTGCTCCACAGAGTTGTTCTGAGAAATCAGCAAGATAATTTTTCACCACCAAGTCTTATCGGTGCATGCAGCAAATTGTTTTCAGTCAATGTTTGCTGCCTTTGTCGTTATCCGGGCTGGATGCAGATTCAGGCTGCGGCAGGATTCCCATGTCTTCTGTTGTGTGGTAGATTCAAATGAGGCACTGTTCCTGCAGAGCAAGCCCAGCAGCCCCGGTTCCCGTCTGCAAGCAGGTGCCCTGGTCTACTGTTGAGCAAGTGGTGGTGGTGGTGGTGCCCATTGGGTGAGGGGCAGCCACAGTTTGGGAACCGAGGCCTTCTTTTCAAAACTCCTTTTTTTGTAAAAAAAAAAAAAAAAAAAAGATAATAATAATAACCCTCTGATCTATGTTGCAAAGGGTGTGCTTGGTCTCTCAAATAATTGCTGTAGTAACTGTCTGAATTTAGTCCTTGTATCTGAGGGAAATCCTGACAAATGGCAAAAATTCCACGCAGATGGTTGGCCAACTATTACAGGTAGTTCAGATAAAATGCCACAGAATCCTCTGGAAATCTATTTCAATTCTTTTCCAAGTAGTGTTTTTGAGGAAACCTAGGTGTCTGGCTTGGTGGTTTCGGGCAATTTCAGTGATGAAGGATGGCTTCCCTCAGCACCATTGCGACCCAGGGTACCCCACTCATGAATGGTATTGTGTCCATGGAAGGAGGAAGTGTAGGTGGGACCTGTTTGAGAGACCAAAGTCCTCTTTTGACATAATCCTAGCACTAGTGTAGTTTGCCTTGAATCATTCGGGTAAAGGCTTTGCCTTGCTGCCTCATTTGGCTGTGAGGATGTTCCTGTGTAGGCTGTTTTTAGAATATTTTCATTAGTGGGCCACCAAAAGTTGGGAATTGTGAAGAGAAATGTCCTGTTGGACAATGTTTACAGTTTTGACTAAGCAAACGTGGGTGGCAAAATGAATTTTTGGCCAACAGTATTCCAAATATTAACTCGCTGAATCTCTTAACTCTCGAAGGTAGGTATTATTATTATTATCCCTGCTTTATAGATGAGTAGATAGGGCCACGAGTCAGCCGGTGGAGGAGTTAAGACCCAAGCCAGCCAGTCTAACTCCTGGGTCTACGCTCCTAACAACCACATGGTGTGGTAGATTTGTCTTCAAATAAATCATGGCACCCTACGTGTGGCAATAGAAAGCAGTGACTTCTGCTTCCCACTGGAAACCCTCGGTGAGGGGCAGGCCTAAATGTAAATGACAAAGGATAAGTACATTTCTCCTTCTACTTCCTAGGTTCCATTGAAACATCCCAGACAGTGATCTCTCTGAGCATCTGACCAAAATAAGGCATTCCTTTTATTTTTATTTGCTTTTCTATCATTCAACTTGTGTTTTTCTGGAAGACTGAAAGTGTTAAAAAAAAAAAATTAGTTCAAGAAGAGATGATCTGGTTCGACCAGTTCTGGGTTATTTACTGAGCAGAAATTTGTTAGTGTATTCAAAGGAGAAACAACTCTTTTCATCAACAATAAAAATGTATTACACAATAAAGCTTTGAATGTTGAATGAGTTTCCTTTAATATATCATGTTTATTGAAAGCTCTTACAAGTGAGAACAAATTAATAAGATATCCATGTTAGGTAATCATAAATGTTTTAGAATTTACCCAACATCTGATGATGGCTTGATATATGCAAGGGATAGTATGAAGAGACCTGATAAGTTAAAAATAAGGCCTCTGCCCTTAAGGATTTTATTTAATAGTGGCAGTAATGCTAACAGATAAATGATAAAAAAAAATATATATATATATATATCAATCAGAACTGGCTCTGAGAGGAAGAGACTGGCTGGAAATCAAGGAAGATTTCATGAAGGAAGTAGGGTTTAGGTCCTAGCTCCATGAAGATAGACCCTGTACCCCTTTTTTTGGTACCCCAGTTCTTGGCACGGTATCTGGGACATACTAGAAGTGGTGTAGTTCATTGCTATTTAAATAATTAAGTTGAACGTAGATGGTAAGATGTGAGAAGCAGAAATGAGGAAACATCTCCATCCAACCTCATTAAGCAAATATCCATTGTCCATTTTCTCCGGGCCAGGCCTTGTGCCAGGCGGGGAGAGCAGCAGGGGTGAGAGCTTGGCTGCTAGAGAGCTCAGGGTGCAAAGTCCATCTGGGTGGAGGTATGACTGGGTGTGGGAAGGGAGTGGCAGATAAGGCTGGAAGAGTTGGGAGCAGCATTTGAAAGATCTTGAATGCTGAGGAGTTTAAGGAGAAAAATCTCCCAATGTGTCATTATTGCCTATATTTTTACTTGTTTTAAGCAAATACAGGTTGATAGCTGACCGTGTGCATTTTGCTAATATTACAGAAAACTAGTTTGTTAGACTTAATTTATTCATTTATAATTGATAATATCATCTTGCAATATGCTAGAATCTGAGGTTGTTACTTGTTTCTATGTGTTTCCAAACCAAATAAGTAGTCTAAAGCAGTAATGTCTTGTTTAACTATGAGTTAATTCTAAAATGATGTTTAGATATGTCAACCAAATTAATTATGTTGCAAAAGCTAATTTTTAAACGTGCAAGGAATTTATGAATCTTGGAGTCCTGAAGGGTTTTAATCCTAGCTTTTCCTTAAAATAGTTGTGGAATTTCAGGGCAAGTCGCTTAATTTATATAGCATGTCTAAATATATATACATATATGATATTTGTATATCTCTACAGCTCTATCTCTGTCCATGCTCTATGTCATACATCTACATCTAGGTAGCTATCAAACTATATAAAGCACAGTAGCAAGAGTTGAAATTCCAGAGTTTAAACTCTGGAATTGATAATCTGGTTGGAGGCAAGGTAATGTCACTTCCTAGCTGTATGTCTTTAGGCAAATTGCTTGACTTTTAACCTCAATTTTCTCACCTACAAAATGAGAAGAACAATTCCCAGCTCATTATATCTGAGAAAATCATAGGAGCACAAACTTTTTTTTTTTTAAGACAGAGTCTCGTTCCATCACCCAGGCTGGAGTACAATGGCCCAGTCTCAACTCACTGCAACCTCTGCCTTCCGGGTTCAAGCAATTCTCCTGCCTCAGCCTCCCAAGTAGCTGGGACTAGAGGCACCTACTGCCACTTCTGGCTAATTTTTGTATTTTTAGTAGAGACGGGGTTTCACTATGTTGACCAGGCTTGTCTCGAACTGCTGACCTTGTGATCTGCCTGCCTCAGCCTCCCAAAGTGCTGGGATTACAGGCCTGAGCCACCGTGCCTGGCCAAGAGGACAAACTTATTATTGAGCAATGGCTATGTGTTTTCCATGTGAGGAGACTAAGGCACCAAAAGATGAAGTAGTATATCCATAGCCACATAGCTATAGAGAGCAGTGCTGCGTTGCTAGGCCAGCTTTCTGACTCCAAGCCTACCTGCCATACCACTCTGTTACTGTTTTTATTTTTAATTTTTATTTATTATTTATTTTTATTTTTTGAGTCAGGGTCTCGCTCTGTCACCCAGGCTGCAGTGCAGTGGCGCAATCATGGCTGGCTGCAACCTCTGCCTCCTGGGCTCAAGTGATCCTCCCACCTCAGCCTCCCAAGTGAAGTGGCATCATTGTCTGGGATAAATACCCAAGGTCATCAACTCAGGGTAGAGAAATAGAAAACCTGGGCAAACAAGAAGTGAGTTTAAGAGCAGAGGTTTAATAGGCAAAAGAAAGAGAAAAGAGATTAGCTCTATCTCCTGCAGATAGAGGGGGGTGCCCGAGTGGGTCTTCCGGTTTTGTGGTGAAATGGCACGGGGTTTTATATATGAACTTGAGGAGGCGGTATCTGATTTACACAGGGCCGGAGAGATTGGTTGGACCAGGTGTGATGTTTGCATACTGCTTGAAGAAGCTGGCCTAATCTTTTATTATGCAGATGGATTCTCTACCTGGCTAGCACCATATAGTCTGTTGCTTACTGTACACGTGGTTACAAAGAAAAGGGAAGATGGAGCCGCCCTGTTGAACATGCCTGGCCCCCAGATAGCCTTTTCCTATTGGCCGAGCTGCTGGCATTCACCTGTGGAAACTTCCAGCTTCCTTATCTATGTCTGCAGCTGGATTCTACAGGCTGCTCTTTGTTAGAAATGATTTTGGGGCTGCTTTTTGTTAAAAGGAAACCTTACTGAGGACTCTCTTACCCTTACTATCTGCCTAAATAATTTCTTTCCAGCTCCTGTATCACAAGTAGCTGGGATTACAGGCAATGAGTCACCCACCTGGCTAATTTTTGTGTTTTTAGTAGAGATGGGGGTCTCGCCATGTTGGCCAGGGTGGTCTCAAACTCCTGAGCTCAAGCAACCCACCTGCCTCGGCCTCCCAAAGTGCTGGGCTTCTGGATGTGAACCATTGTTTCCCGCCTGTTACTGTTTTTAAAGACCTCTCTGCAAATCTACATCCTGGGTGATGCTTAATAAAGGATTGTTTCTTTATCTCCCAGAACATTGGTGAGGCTAAAATGAAATAGCATTTTTACCCTTTAAAGTTCAAATATAAGTTATGCAAATGTAGGGCATGTAAAATTTTCAGGATCTAAATTTTTAGAGTGGTTAAAATGTTAGTGAAAATTTTTCCATGCTGGTGATATTAGTGATATGTGTTCAATGTAGAAAAACTTTAAAGAATAAGATGATGAAGTAAACCAAGATTATTCCTAATCTCTAGAGATAATAAAGTGATTGGAATTTTAGTGAAATAAATACATTGAAAAAAATTTTCTTGACTCGGCCAGGCGTGGTGGCTCACACCTGTAATCCCAGCACTTTGGGAGGCCGAGGCAGGCAGATCACAAGGTCGGGAGATTGAGACCATCGTGGCTAACACGGCAAAACCCCATCTCTACTAAAAATACAAAAAATTAGCCGGGCGTGGTGGCGGGTGCCTGTAGTCCCAGCTACTTGGGAGGCTGAGGCAAGAGAATGGTGTAAACCTGGGAGGCAGAGCTTGCAATAAGCTGAGATCGTGCCACTGCACCCCAGCCTGGGCAACAGAGCAGGACTCTGTCTCCAAAAAAAAAAAAAAAAAAAAAAATTTCCTTGACCGTCTTTTGGGGAGGGGGCAGTCCAAACTTATGACAGGTAACAACACTGTTTTCCAGGCCATGTGGAAAATTTATCTCACATCTTAAAATCAATTAGTCATGACATGTCTCATAGTGAAAGTCACAATCTCTGTGAAATGGGAAGCCTTAAGGAGGAAGGGAAAAATAATATCGGACAGGAGACAATAAGGACAGAGTTCAGATTTTTGTTTGATCTCTTTTGGAATAGTAAGAAATAAATTTTTTCTTAGGTTTATTGTGTAGGTAATGACAATATCTAGAAGATCAAAGAGGCAGCTGGTGACATCTTTGAATGAAGAATTGTGAGCATTCTTTAGTTCTTTTCACTTGCGGAATCTCATATGTGTTTGTGGCTTTGAATCAAAATGTTTAGTTATCCTGGAATCTGCCAAAATACATCTTCTCCATCTGTATAATAGGAGTGAAAGGAATACTCATTGCTGGCTGGGCACCTGTAATCCCAGCACTTTGGGAGGCCGACGCAGGCAGATCACCTGAAGTCAGGAATTCGAAACTAGCCTGGTCACCATGGTGAAATCCTGTCTCTACTAAAAATACAAAAAATTAGCCAGGCATGGTGATGGGCATTTGTAATCCCAGCTACTTGGGAAGCTAAGGTGGGAGAACTGCTTGAACCCAGGAGGTGGAGGTTGCGGTGAGATGAGATTGCACCACTGTACTACAGCCTGGATGATGAAGTGAGACTGCGTTTCAAAAAACCCCAAAACAAACACTCATTGCCCATCATTTAAGACGCTGAAATGAAGATCATAACAAAGCAAAGCAGTTAGATAAATGGAATTATTGTGAGCATGTTTTGAGATGTTGGCTTGCATATTGCTATGGATGATGTGCATGAAGCTTCTGGAAGACTGGGCTGCTCCATATAGAGGAGAGGCTGGCCTTTCGGGATACCATTTTACTAGATTTGTAACTGGATATCATCCATTGATTCTTACTGATTGGAAAGACGTGATTTTAACAGATTGGTAACTAACCATTTTTTTATCTGGTTCCTTCACAGGAATTTGAATAAAGAAAACTATGATACTTCAGGCCCATCTTCACTCCCTGTGTCTTCTTATGCTTTATTTGGTAAGAGAAGAGGGTGTTCTTCTCTATTTGTTTACTAGAATATTTTCTGCTATCTTTCTACACCACACCAGGGAAAGAATGGCTATTATTACTTAAAAAAAGATGACCTATCAAAATTAAGTTGTTGTATAGAATGGAAACATAGCTTGTTCCACTGTGATATTTTCGATGAAATGGCTACAAATCACATGTCTGCCCTCAACTAGGGAATGTATTTTCTTTCCAGCTCTTAAAAGCCAACACCAGTTATGGGTAATGTTGAAAACAAATCTATCTATAGCTCAGGGAATCTGAAAAGACACTGCACTGATACATGAATTAGTCTGTGTCCCTTAATCTTGACTTTCTTTTTTAAACTTTGCGCATGGAAACTTACCACCAAAACATCAAGAAAAGCATTTTCTCTATTTTCAGCCTTGCTCTGCTCTATACTTTTCTTCTCATCAAGGGTTTGGAATTTTCTGGTTGTCTTTAACCATTTGTTGGGTTAACCCTATTGACTGACAGGCTTCTAGAGCTCGGAGCTGGATAGAAACTGGGGAGTCCTCACCCTTGACCTTGGGGTAAACAGTAGATGCCTTTTTTTTTAAATCTACATGACTGCTGAGGTTCATAAAGGTTGCCTCCAAAATTGCTGTATTATGAAACGAGATTATAAGATTTAGAGGAAGCATTTGCTCTTTTTTTTTTTTTTTTTAAAGAAGGAAGCTTCTAGATCCTCATACCTCAAATCTTACTTCCTTTCTTCTGGGATCCATAAATAATACATCAAATTTCAAGTCCCAAAAAATACCCTAGAGCTCACATAGTGACAGTGTGAAATTGAATGAAACTTGAAAACTATCAGAGCCTTCCTCCCGGGGGAAATCTGCAGTTCAAACTTTGTGAGAAGCCTGAGTCCTCACAGCCTGCAGGCTCAAAGCCTGTCTCCAGGATTGTGGAAGGGCTGGATCAAACATCCCCACTTGACCTCTCTCCTCATGCTACCCCCTCAAATGCCCTTTGTCACCTATGTTATCCCAGGGTAGTGACAAATTCAGACATGGATTCAAACTCGGTGCCTCCACTACCAGTGATAAGAATTTGGTGAGTTACCTAAGCTTTGAACCTCAGTTTTCTGCCCTGTGAAATGGATCTAATAATAGTACCTGTCTTATGGGATTTTGTGGCAATTCAATGAGACACTGCATTTACAAAGCTCTTGGATCAGCGACTGGCGGTTAAACACACAGTAAACATTAGCTACTATAATTACTACAGCATTTTAAGTGTTCAGTGTGTACGTCCACATGGACCCTGACCTCCATGAAAAATGGACTGTGCTTTTATCATCTTTGCAGATTCAGCACTGAGCACACTGCTAAATTATTTAATAATAATATCAAATTATTAGGCCTTATTTGCTTCTTGTCTGAGAAGGGAACATGTATTTTTATTCCTGGATGAAAGGCGAAAATAAGGTTTCCTTCTCTCTACTCTCACCCCAGTGGGATTTCTATCTAGAGTGAAAATACTGCCCAACCACTGCTGGCAGCAGTGCCTTGCCCAGGTGAAAGCCACAAGCACAGCTGTCTCTGGGTGAAGTCAGGGAGTGGGATTTCAGGGGTGTTGGGAGGGAGCCACTTCTCTCTCCTACCTCCTCCCAAGGCCTCTTCTATGAAGACTGGAAGTTTGCTTGAAGAATCTTGCCTTCTGCATAGGGCTTTATTCAACAGAAGCACTAATTTACTCCAGACTGCGAGTAGATCTTCTGTTCTTTTCCAAGAGATAGATTTATCAGAGGGTTAGAAACACAAATACGGCATTGATGTACTTCAAGGGCACCAAAGAGAGAGTAAATAAGTGATCCAGGGTTTGGGAAATGGTACTGAACAGGGAATCGGAGGAAACCAAGGCAGAGCCATCTGTTTTGGAGTTATGCCTGGGCCTTCCAGAAGGAAGATGAGTTTGGTACAAATACTACATAATCACTGCACTGAGCTCTTGATGGAGCTACCGAGTACGTGAACCTGGCAATTGCACATGTCCTTTGACCTGGAAGGCAGTAACAATGTGGTTAAGAGTTGGGGCTTGGTGGTCCAATGGCGCTGGGTCTGGTCTGGAGGTAGCTCTGTCTCTGAATGCTTTGCTTCTACTGTGGGACTTCTCTGGAGATACTTTCTTCATAGCATTGTTCAGAAGAAATGATGTCTTGTGGTGATCGAGTCCCATTACTGCCACATAAAAGATGCTAAAAATGACTTTAAGATGGCAGTTCCATTCTCTCTCTTTCACCTCTTTGTGCAAGATGGAAAATGCTATTCCCTCCAACTCCTGCATAAAGCCGCCCTCTTGTCCTTTCACAAATTTCCACCATACCATCTTTCCCACTTCTGGGGAATGCGGCTTGATGATTCACAGTGTGCACATGCACTTTGAAATCTTTATATCCGCAATAGTCATGTTTATTGGCAGGAAGAGAGATTTGTTGCTCCGATACGAGCACGCAACTTTGAACCCTGGAACCAAGACTTGATTCTCATTTTCTGATGGGTGAGCCAGCTTGTCCTTGTTGGAAAAGTGCAGCCTTGTTTGTGTGTGGCTAATGTAGTTTTCACTGGTGTGACTAACTGAAAGACTGCTTGCTGACATGAGTGCAAAGCTGATAAGCAGCAGCTCCACAGAAAGCACTGACCTCACTTAAGCAACCATGGTGGTACCTGGACATCTGTCCTGCACACCCAGTTCTTATGCCCTGCCTTCTAGAGGAGCTGATGGAACAGGAAAAGATGTGGAAAAGGAGTGAAAGGGATGAAGAGCTCCCAAAGGAAGATAAACTTAGATAGGAGGAGATGGGCTAGAAGTCTGGCAACATTACTTTGTGAGTTAAGGATGCATTTTCTTGGCCGGGCGTGGCAGCTCATGCCTGTAATCCCAGCACTTTGGGAGGCTGAGGCGGGTGGATCACTTGAGGTCAGGAGTTCGAGACCATCCTGGCCAACATGGTGAAACCCCATCTCTACTAAAAATATAAAAAATTAGCCGGTCGTGGTGGTGGGTGCCTGTAATGCCGGCTATTCAGGAGGCTGAGGCAGGAGAATCGCTTGAACCTGGGAGGCAGATGTTGCAGGGAGCCAAGATCGTGCCACTGCACTCCAGCCTGGGCAAGAAAAGTGAAACTCTGTCTCAAAAAAAAAAAAAAAACAAAAACATTTTCTTGCAAGTAACAGGAAATTTGACTTATTTGACTTTAGAGCATTTTAAATAAATAGGGGTTTATTTTCCTCAGATAACAAGAAGTCTGAAGTAGGCAATCCAGGGCAGGTTTAGCAATTCCATGATATTGCAGAGACTTGGGCTACTTTTCTTTGCTACACCATTTTTTGAGCTGGTTTGTCCTCTCAGGGTTCATCACAGCTGCCCCAACTGCAGACACAAGGTATATTGTCTCAGCAAGAGTCACAGGAAAGGGCAATGGCAGCCACAACTACCCTTTTATTAAAATCAGGAAAATGGAAGCTTGACCACTGCCAGTGGAATTCCCCTCTCATTTCATGAACCAGAACTGGGCCACTTGGCCACCTTCCTAGCTGCAAGTGAGCCTGGGAAAGGGAACTTGGTTTACCGGTCTCTGTGGTGGGAGGAAGAAAAGGAGAGGGTTTGGCAGTGGCCCAGGGGCAGCAAATCTAAGGCCCTACCACAAATCTGAGAACAGTAGACCAAACTTCAAAGCCCCTGTGTTCTCATTCATTATTGCTTTTTTGCCAGACATCCAGCATCCAACTTAGTCAAGGTTCCCCAGACTGAGGGATCTAGCATAAGACCTTTCTCTGATCACTGGCATATTGATGGCTTTTGGGTATTCCCAGCAGGGAGCAGTTTCCAGGGCAAGAGTGTGCTTGCTCTCCCTAAATAACTGGAAAATAAATGGTTTTCCCCCAACCTAGTGGCACCTGGACATCTGTCCTGCATACCCAGTTCAGGGAGTGAGAAGACTTTTTACTCTTTTATTTTTATTGTCTAGCTCCAAAAACCACTGGCTTGCCACATCATGCTTCTGATTTCAATCTCTTTCACCCCTGATTTCCACAAATGGGAGACCCAAAGTCGTGCCCAGGAAGGAGAGAAGGCCAGCGTGGGGATGAGGCACTAAATCCCTGGTCCTAGAGGGTGCCCCAACGTGGCTGCATGACTGGCTGTCCCTTCCCGTGGGTGCCCACTCCATCTGCCTTCAGAGGTGCTGTTGTGGTGAGGGCTACAGTGATGCTCCCCATGTTCTGAGACTGGGAATGGTGGGAGTCACACTCTCATGCACATCTTCAGTGCAGCCCGCCAGTTTTCCCTCCAGGTTGCCTTGGCTGTTTCACCCGCTCTGGTGGGTGCTGGTGCATAGAGGCTGAGAGGGCTGGTTCCAGAGTTTCAGGTTCAAATCTTGCTTCCAGCCACTACCTGGGCAAATAATTTAACCTCTTTGGGTCTTAGTGTCATCACCTGTTAAACAAGGTTAACAATAGTAACTTTCTGCCAGAGTTGTTGTCAGGATTAAATGTGCTTAGGACAGAGCTCCACATGTACTAATTTAGCAAGTGTGAGCCACTCTTCTTACCATCCCAGCCACATTCACTACTACTCCAGTCTTGACTTGGGTGTCTGCAGAGCCTGCTTAGCTTTCAAGTTTAGGGTCTTTGGATTTTGGAACCATTGTGGGGCTACTGCTTAAAGTAAACATTTTGAACTTTTATTGTTTTTTTCTAAATGAATGTAAAGAGCTAATCAAATGTTAAAATAGTAAGCTTTGCTTAAAGTTATAGTTCAAATTCAGATTCAAATTTGGCTAAAACTTACCGTGTAACTGTGCCAAGCAAACTTTGTACTAAATACGTCTATATTTTCTTTCTCCCCCTTATAAATTCAAAACGCTAGAGTGCTGGCAATCTGCTGTAAATGTCTTTATAAAATAAAAAGAGTGGAGGGAGGTGTTTTATGAAGCTGGAGTAAAAACATATATAATTTAGAAGACAGTGTGGGATTGTGGAAGACCATGGGCTTTAGTTCAGTAAGGCCTGAGCATGTGTGCTGTGTTAACCTTTTTAAGCTTCATTTGTAATATGGGGATGTTAACATTCTTCTCATAGAGTGATTCTTCTCATCTCACATTCTTCTCAGATGTTTCAGAAAAGCAATGAAAAGGTTTGTAACAAGCTACTTTGACGTGGTAGAGCTTCAACAGCTATTACACTCTTTCCTGTTTTGACCAGATTTCAGCCATGATAGAATCCTATGTTTCGTATATTGGTGCTGGAAGCCCTAATAAAATCAATGAGTGACACAGACACTTCATACAAGATGCTAATTTTCTCTTTTTTAACAGGCAACTGGATATGGCCAAGAGGGGAAGTTTAGTGGACCCCTGAAACCCATGACATTTTCTATTTATGAAGGCCAAGAACCGAGTCAAATTATATTCCAGGTAAAAGCTACCCTTGATCACTGTCCTCTTGATTTTGTATGTTCTCTTGGTGGACTTTTACTTCCTTATCTATTGTACAGCAGGAAATAAAATAAAGGCATGACATTCTCATTATCAAGAATGATTTCAGAAGCTAAGTTAAACAGAGAGATGAGTGGCCTCAGTATCATAAGAATTGTACCTGACATTCTATTTGGACTTCCTCAATCATCTCTGGGGCGAGTGCTCCCAGCCCTCTGCAGGGAGCTTGGTGGCTGCAGGCTCTGCCTCTCCCCTAGAGTAGAAAGGGAACCTGTCTCTGGAGAGGGGAATGACCATCCACCCTCGAGGCTGTCTGATCAATGAGCTTGCTGCTTCAAGTACTGGAAGATACGGCTTCTCTGGAGTCAGTGCTAGAATGAGCTTTCTGGCCAGAGGACTGCCTTTTCCTTACCACCTTCTCTGAGCCCCCACGTGGGCCATTGTCAAGGTGCACTGGGAGGTGAACGTTTTATTTAGTTAGATAACCATGAACAGTATCAGATGGAGGGGCAGTCTGCAGGTGGGAATAAGGGAAGGGACCTAAGTCCCATCTTAAGTGCTATTAAAGACACAGAAATAATCCTGGAAATGTAGTGGAGAAGGGGAAAACACTACTGTATTTACCAGACATCCCCTGAGAAAGTCACTTGGCCCTGAAGTGATTGGAGGATGCTGATGAGCCTTCTTGGGGGTGCCCGTGACCCCTCCCCGTCCCCTGAACCAGGGAAGTGGCAGAGGTTGCTGAGCTACCTTCTAAGGCAAGTGCCTTCCATTAACTGCCAAAAATTTACAAACGGCCCTCTGTATCTGTGGGTTCACGCATCAGCAAATTCAACCAACAAAGAATCAAATATATTTGGGAAAAACAATAAAAATGATAGAAATTTAAATATACAGTATAATAATCATTTACATAGCATTTACATTGTATTAGGTATTATAAATAATCTAGAGATGGTTTAATGTACATGGGAGAATGAGAGTAGGTTCCATGACCATAATACACCACTTTATATAAGGGCCTTCAGTATCTGTGGATTTTGGTATCTGCATGGGTCCAGGAATGAGCCCCCACCAATGCCAAGGGACAACTGTATTGTGCTGGACAGTTCCCCTCCACAGAGGAGAGGTTGAAAGCTATCTCTCTTCCCCTTTCTTTCATTGGTACCAGCTTAGGGCAAAGGGCCCCAGAGTAAGAGCTGGCAGGGGCATGCTTGCATGTCTATGCAGCCCGGTGAGGTAGGGTGTTATTAGGGGCCTCGACCTCTCCAGTCAGGGAAGTCAGGGCCTGAAGAAGCAGTGAATGTGTTGAGAGCTGGAGGTTGATGGGAATTAACTTGGTGAGGAAGGGAGGGAAGAAAGCTTAGAAGAGGCCCAGCAGGGATGGCTGCCCTCTGCCAGGAGAGGGCAGGAGACATACCGAGGACTAGCAGAAGGCCATGCAGGTAGGGAGGATGGAGCCAGGAGGAGCAGGTGGGAGAGGAGGCCACAGAGACAGGGAGGACCCTGACTCCTAAGGATCTTGAGTTTTTCTCAAAAGCAATGGATCTGAATCAAGACTCCATTGAGAAAATGTCACTCTGGCTACAAACTAGAGGAGGAAAGAGAGGATTCAGGGAACTGGCTAGGAGACTCTGGCAGGGGCTCACACAGAGTTGAATTACTTACTTTCTCTCACAGACTTTCTTTTATTAACCATGTATGGAGTGACTACTATATATACCAGGTGCTCTGCTGGGTACTGGGGATATGGGATGATCCCGACTCCATCCCTGCTCCGGTGAGCTTACCAGCTAGTAAGAGAAAACTAACAAGGAAACAGACACATGCACTGAAGGTTCTCATGGGAGGCTGGTGGGATGTGGAGGGGGCAGAGGGTAAGCTAAGAAAGAGTGACTGATTTTTATTTGTTTATGTTTATTTTTAATTGACAAAATTGCACATATTGTGTAAAATGTGTTTTGAAGTATAGAGAGAAATGACTAAATCAAGCTAATTAACATATGCATTATCTCACTTATCTCTTTTTTGTGGTGAGAACACTGAAAATCTAAGAATGATCAATTTCAAATAAAGATGGTAGTGAGTAAACAGAAGAGGTTTCATTGACTCCTAAACTGAGTACTCAAAAACGAGCAGGTGCTCACAGTCAGGAAGCAGGTACTGAGTACAGGATGGGAAAAAGCATGGGGGTGTGCACTTGTCAAGAAAATGACAGCTGGCATGTGGGCCAGAGTCTAGAGTGGGAGACAGGATGCAGTCAAAGGTCTGCATGCCTGCAGAGATCAGCACGGGCTGGACTGGCCCTTCATCCTATAGCAGGCTGCAGGGTGCTGCTGGAGGGTTTCAACAAGGAAAACCGTAACTAGATTTGTGCTGTAGAAGCTTACTGTGTGATCACTCAGAGCATGAGCTGCAAGGGAGTGAGCCTAGAGGTTAAAAGGATTTTAGAAAACTGTTTTCAATAGTTCAACGGGAAGTGAGGGAGGCCTGGTTTAGGTAACTGTAGAGGTCTGAATGTTGGTGTCCCCACAAAGTTCATATGTTGAAGCCTAATCTCCAATGTAATAATATCAAGAGTTAGGGTCTTTGGTGGGTGATTAGATCATGAAGGCTCTACCTCTATGAATAGGATTAGTGCCCTTATAAAAGACGCTTGGGGGTGCCTGTTTGCCTCTTCTGCCTTGTAAGGACACATGAAAGGTGCAGTCTGTGAGGAGTGGGCCCTCACCAGACACTGAATCTGCTGGTTGGATTTCTCAGCCTTCAGAACTATGAGCGATAAACTTCTGTTGTTTATAAGTTACTGAATGAGCACAGGGGATGAGGGAACAGAAAGAAGGACAACTCTTAGGTCTCTGGCTTGCTTGACTGGGTAGTTAATGGTGTCACTGAGTGAGAGAGAGAGAGTACAGCAAAAGATTTAGAGAAAAGTGAATGAGTTTTAGGCTTATTGATTTTAAGGTTATCTGTGGGGCAGCCAGGTGGAGAGGTCTCAGACAGTGTTAATATGGGTCAGGAGATACAGATTGGGGAGACTTCCTTATATAGGTGCCAATAGAGTGCTTGGGTATGACATAGATACCTGTCTGTGGTGAGTTATCTCAACTGCTCTTAGGGGCTAGCTGAGTGATAAATGAAGCCATCTGGAAAAAAGAAAAACAACAGCCAAACAACAACAACAAAAAACAGATATGAGAAAAAAACCCAACTGCACAAATATGAAATCAAACGCTTTCTCATACTTGTCTTTAGTATTTGGGACAAGAGGGAGTAGTGGGGACTGTGGCAAACTGAAAGTAAGTCAAAAGGGGATAGGCTTAATTTAGCTCCAGACAATTTTCACGAGTTAGAATTTGGGTACTACTGTACTAGATTTTATAATTTTCCTAGAAAAGGCATAAAATGTTATATTTATATAAAATTCACTAATGTAAAAAAATTGGCATAGTTTTTTTTAATTACAAGCTAAACAAAACATATTTGTGAAACAAAGTTTGTGGCTACTTCTGAGATTTCTGTATGAAAAGACTCAAGGTCAAAATAGAGTAGGTGTTCTGTGAGTACAGGTCCACACTCCATTGAAGAGAATCAGGATTGTACATAGATGCAATCTTCAACTTACAAGCTTTACAACGGACAAACATCCAGACCTAGAAACTGTTCAGTAGGATCATTCCAGAGTCTCTGGGGATACTAGCCAGTAAAAGTCATTCCTTGGGCTGCTCCACGTTTCTTTTTTTGTTTTGTTTTAGTTTTTCTGTTAGCCATGCTGCAAAGTTATCCCTTCTTGGCAGGAAATGATAGCCTGGTTATCATGGTTGAATGTTTCTTCTTTACAGGGGTGTGTGTGTGTGTGTGTGTGTGTGTGTGTGTGTGTGTGTGTATTGGGGTAGGGTGTAGGATTGGGATGACAGAGTAGTGAGAGGAAGATGAAGGGGATTTTCTTTTTAGAATCACAGAAGCTTCATGGTAGAAAACACACTGGGGAGTTTTGGTACAACCGCTTGTTTTAAAAATGGGGAAACTGAGGCTTAAGTTAGTTAATGGCAGAGCCAACAGTAGAACACAGGTCTCCTGACTTCTAGTCAAGCACATTCTGCTCTCTCCGTCTTTGTATGTGGAAAGAATGCAGCAAACCCAGCCTTGGTAAGATGTGCTCGGAGCTCTTTGCTTCAGTGGTGGGGAGGAGGTAGGTGTACAGATCCTCTCATCCAGCACCTGGACCTACGGAGGCATGAAGAACACTCATTGCCCCATGAGGTTGGTTCTTGGGTTTTTAATATGTCCTCAAAAATAAAATGAACTGAACCACCATACACTTCTTTCATTGTGGATTTTCAGCTAGTGCCAGCTCTGTACTCACCAGGGGCTTCCAGATCATCAGACAGTGTGATATAAATCTGAGAGAGGTCTTTTTTTCTCATTTTAAATAAGATGTAACCCTAAAAATTCATGCCTCTAAAATTCAGTAGTTTTTAGTATCTAAAAAGACGTGCAAATATCACTGCTATCTAATTACAGAACATTTCCATCAGCCTCCAGAGAAATCCTACACCTATTAATAGTCACTCTCCAGCCTCCACTCCCCTCAGCCTTGGGCAACCACTAATCTACTCCTGATCTCTGTAGATTTGCCTGTTCTAGACATTTCATGTAAATGGAATCATACAACATATGGCCTTTTATGTATGACTTCTTTTATGTACCATAGTGTTTTAAACATTCATCCATGTTGGTAACATGTACCAGAACTCCATTCCTTTTTATGACTGAGTGATATTCCATCATCTGGATATATCACATTTTGGATATCCATGTGTCAATTGATGGACTTTTTTTTTCATTTATGGCTATAATGAATAACGCTGCTATGGCTATTCATGTACAACTTTTTATGAGGACATGTTTTCGATTCTCTTGGACATACACACACACACACACTCAGTAGCAGGACTGCTGGGTCAAAGTTAATTCTGTTTAAACTTTTGAGAAACCACAAACTGTTCTCCAAAGCAGCTGAACCATTTTACATTTTCACCAGCAATGTATGAGTTCCAATTTCTCCATATCCTTAGCACTTGTTATTATCTGCCTTTTTTTTTTTTAATTATAGCTATCCTAGTGGTTGTGAAGTGGTATTTCTTTGTGGTTTTGTTTTATATTTCCCTAATGACTGATGTTGAGTATTTTTTCATGGGGCAATTGACTATTCATATATCTTCTTGGGAGAGATGTCTATTCAAATCCTTTGCCTACTTTTAATCAGGTTATTTGTCTTTCTATTGTTGTAAGAATTATTTACATATTCCGTATACAAGTTCTCTCCCTTATCAGATATGATTTGCAGCAAGTATTTTCTCACATTCTATAAGTTATCTTTTCACTTTCTTGGTAGTGTCCTTTGAAGCACAAATGCTTTGAATTTCGATGAAGTCCAATTTATATTGTTATTGTTATTTGTACTTTTGATGTCATATCTAAGAAACCATTTCCTCATTCGGGGTCATAAAGATTTACGTCTATGCTTTCTTCTCAGAGTTTTATAGTTTTAGTTTTTCTATTTAGGTCTTTGATCCATTTTGAGATAGTTTTGTGTATGGTATGGGGTAAGGGTCCAACTTCATTCTTTTGCATGTGGATATTCAGTTGTTCTAGCACCATTTATTGAAAACACGATTCTTTCCCCCACTGAATTTAGCATCCTCATCAGAAATCAATTGAATTGTTTCTGGCCTCCCACTATGATTCCATTGATCTATATATGTTTATGCCAGTACTGCATTATCTGGAACTACACCCTTGTAGTAAATTTTGAAATTAGAGAATGTTAAGTCTTCCTACTTTGTTGTTGGCTATTCTGAGTCCCCTGTAGTTCCATATGAATTTTAGGATCAGCCTGTAAATTCTACAAACAAGGCAGCTGTAATTTTGATAGGGATTGTATTGAATCAGTAGATAAACTTGGGAAGTATTGCCATCTTAATAGCATTAGATTTTTAAATCTGTAAACACTACGTGTCTTTCCATTTATTTAGAACTTGTTTAATTTCTTTCAACAGTGTTTTGTAGTTTCCATTTTATAAGCTTCATATTTCTTTGCTTAAGTTTATTCTGAGATATGTTATTCTTTTTGTTGTGGTTGTAAATGGAATTTTAAAAATATCATTTTTGGGTTGCTATTTGCTAATGGTTAGAAAGATTGATTTTTGTTTATTGATCTTTTATCCTGAAACCTTATAATACTTGTTTCTTAGCTGTAATAGTTTTTTTAGGTTCCTTAGAATTTTCCCTATATAAAATCATGGCATCCGTGAATAGTGATAGTTTTATTTTTTTATTTCCAATCTTTATGCCTTTTATTTCTTGTTCTTGCCTAATTCCCCTTGCTAGAATCTCTAGTACAATGTTAAATAGAAGTGGCAAGATTGAGTATCCTTGTCTTGTTTCTGATCTTATGGGGAAAGCTTTCAGTCTTTCACCATTAAGTACAATGTTAGCTGTGGGGCTTACTTCGGTGTCCTTATTAGGCTGAGAAGTCACCTTCTATTCCTGGTGTGTTGAGTGTTTTTATCATGAAAGGATGACGGATTTTGTCAAATGATTTGCTGCCTCTATTGAAATATGTGGTTTTTGTCCTTAATTCTATCAATATGGGGTACTACCTTAATTGACCTTCATAGATTGAACCAGCTTTGTATTCTGGTATAATTTCCGCTTGGTAATGGTATATAATACTTTTCATATGTTGCTGGATTCAGTTTGCTAGTATTTCATTGGAAAATTTTGTGCCTATATTCAAAAGAGACATTAGTCTGAAGTTTTCTTGCATTGACTTTTTTCTGGTTTGGGTATCAGGATATTGGCCTCATAGAATGAATTGAATTAAGTGTTCCTTACTCTTCTAGTTTTGGAAGAATTTCTGAAGGTTTGATGTTAATTCTTCTTTACATGTTAGGTACAATTCAGTAGTGAAGCCATCTGGTTCTGGGCTTTTTTGTGTGTGGAAATTTTTTGATTACTAATACAACCCCTGTTATAGTTCTATTCAGATTTTCTACGTGTTCTTGAATCAGTTTTAGTAGTTTTTGTCGGTCTAGAAATTTGTCCATTTGATCTAGGTTGTCTAATTTGTGGGAAAACAATTGTTGACAATATTCTTTTTAATACTTTTTGTTTCTATAAGGTTGGTAGTAGTCCTCTTATATTCCTGATTCTAGTTATTTGAATCTTACCTCATTTTTCTTGATCAGTCCAGCCAAAAGTTTGTCACTTTTGTGGATCTTTTCAAATAATCAACTCTGGTTTTGTTGACTTTTCTCCTGTGCTCTTATATTCTCCATTTCATTAATTTCCACTCTGATATTTGTTATTTTCTTCTGCTTGCTTTGCTATTCTTCTTTTTCTTGTTTTTCTTTTCTTTTTTTTTTTTCTAAGTAGAAGATTAGGTTCTTTGGGATATTTCATCTTTGTAAAGTATGAACATTTACAGTGATAGATTTTCCTCTAAGTACTGCTTTATCTGCATCCCATAAGATTTGGCATGCTGTGTTTCATTTTCATTTACATCAAAGTATTTTCTAATTTCCCTTTTGATTTCTTCTTTGACCTTTGGTTTTTAGAGTATATTGTTATTTTACATATTAGTGATTTTCCCAAATTTCCTTATATTGTTTTTAATTGTATTCAATTGTCAAATACTTTGTATAACTTCAATCCCTTTAAATTTATTGAGACTCGCTTATGGTCTAACATATAACCTCTCCTGGAGAATGTTCCATGTGACTGGCTTTTGTTGGATGGAGTGTTGGGTGTTAGTTTCTAATTGGTTTATAGTATTGTTCAAGTCTTCTGTTTCCTTATTGATTTTCTATTCTATTATTTAAAGTAAAGTCTTGAAATCTTCAATTATTACTGTTGAATTATTTAATTTCCTTTCCATTCTGTCAGCTTTTCTTTCATGTGTTTTGAGGTCCATTGTTAGGTGCATATATGTTTATAATTGCTATGGTTTCTTGATGGATTGACCCTTATATCATTGTAGAAGATCCCATTTTGTCTCTGAAAATTTTGTTTTAAAGTCTGTTTTGTCTGATAGTAGTATAGGTTAATTTTATCCTCATTTTGAAGGATAGTTTTGTTGGATTTACAGTTCTTACTTGGCCACTCTTTTTCTTTCAGCACTTTGTTTTGTTTTGGTTGGTTTGTTTGTTTGCTTGTTTTTGTTCGAGACAGTCTCACTCTGGGAGTCTCACTCTGTCCTCCAGGCTGGAGTGCAGTGGCACAATCTCGGCTCACTGCAAGCTCCGCCTTCTGGGTTCACGCTATTCTCCTGCCTCAGCCTCCCAAGTAGCTGGGACTACAGACGCCCACCACCATGCCCGGCTAATTTTTTGTATTTTTAGTAGAGATGGGGTTTCACCGTGTTAGCCAGGAAGGTCTCGATCTCCTAACCTCGTGGCTGCCCACCTCAGCCTCCCAAAGTGCTGGGATTATAGGCGTGAGCCACCCCACCCGGCCTCTTTTAGCACTTTGAATGTGTCATTCCACTGCCTTCTGATCTCTATGGAAAATTAGCTGTTAATTTTATTGAGGATCCTTTACATGTGATGAGCCTATGCACTTTTAAGATTCTCTATCTTTCAAATGTTTATGATGTGACTAAGTTTGGATTTCTTTGAGTTTATTCTATTTGGAGTTCATAGTGATTGTTGGATATATAGGTTCATGTTTTTCTTAAATTTGTGAAGTTTCGGGTCATTCTGTCTTCAAATAATCTTTTTTCCCCCTTTTTCCTTTCCTTCTGGAACTTTTATTATGTATGTGTTTTTCTGCTTGATGGTGTTTCACTGGTCTCTGGGAATCTATTCATTTTTGTTCATTTTTTTTCTTTCAGTAATCTCTATTAATCTATTTTCAAGTTCACAAATTCTTTCTTTTGCTAGCTCAAATCTGCTTTTGAACACCCTCTTATGAATCTTTCCTTTCAGTTATCATCCTTGTCAACTGTAGAATTTCTATTTTAAAAATTTCTATTTTTAATCAATATTCTATATCTGATGAGGCATTGTTTTCAAACTTTAATTCTTTAGAGATGATTTCCTTTAGTTTTTGAATCTATCTAAAATAGATTTTTAAAAATCTTTAGTAAATCCAACATCTGGGCTTCCTCAGGGACAGTTTCTATTGACTTTTTAATATTTTTGTACATTTCATAATTTGTTGAAAACCAAACATTTTAAATAATGTGATGTGGCAACTCTAGAAATCATGTATCTTTCTTTTCCTGGAGTTGGTTGTTGATGCTGTTTGTTTGCTTAGTGACTTTCCATAATGAATTCTGTAAAGTCTGTATTCTTTGTCATGTCTGGCCACTGAAGTCTCTGCTCAGTTAGCTTAGTGTTCAGCTAATGACTAGATAGAGATTTCCTTAAATGCCTTAAGCCAGTAAGTCTCCTGGTGTTTACCAAGGGGCACTGTGTGCATGTTGGGACACAACCTTCAACTATGTGGCAGGCAGTTTACAACTCTGCCTTCGCCTTCACTTTCTGCTTATGCAGAGCCTCCAAGTCAGCCAGAGGTGAGGGATTAGGGCCTTCTCAGGTCTTTCCCAGGCATGCACACAGCCCTGCTCATGATAGTGGCCTTGTAGATTGCCAGGAATATATTAGAGATTTTCAAAGCCCCTTATGGACATCTCATTTCCCAGCTTTCCCTTTTAAGCGTTTTGGTCAGCTGCTTCTTTGCTTCAACTGTTATCACAGCCTCAGGCAGCTGCAAAGTTGAACAATTGCTAATGGTTGTTTTCAACAAATGCCCCAGGGGAAAAATTGTGTGTGGTGTGTGAATTCTGAGTCAGGTCAAATGAAGATAAGCGTTGTAAGTAGATGTTCCCAGGGAAATGCCAACAGGATAGATAATGATAGTTCTCTGGTGATGGAGCTTTTGGGAAGCTACAAACGCTTCTCACCCTCTCCATGGTACTGTGGTGTGAGGCTGTTGCTTTCAAGGCTACTTCAGATCTTAGGAAAGGACCATGGGATTAGGGTGCATTAAAACACCACAAAGCTTAGTTTTTTTTTTTTTAAATAAACATTCCTTGGATTTTGCAAGCATCTGGTTAATTTCCCATATTCTGAAAAAGATGATATTTACAATTTTTGCCAGTGTTCTCATTGCTTTTATGGAGGAGCAGTTTTCTGAAGGCCCTTACTCCACCTTTCTCACTGATGTCCAGGTCTTTTTCTGAAAACACAAAATAGCAACATGTTCATTTCTTATATAAGCAATATAATATCAACAAGCAAACATGCACAAAAACTTTTTAACTTATAATCTTACCCATTTAACACATCAACTCTTCTTATATTTTAAATTCCATTTCTTACCTACTGACATGAATTCTTTTGGTACTGTAACAGTCTAGATTTACTCTCAAATTTACTTCTGTTACTTTACATCATTGTTTCTTATGTTTCTTCATAATTTGTAGAATGAACATTTTAATGATTAATATTCTGTCAAGTTCATGTGCCATAATAATTTCACTGTCCTTTTTTTTGACCATTTAGGAGTTTTCAATCTTACTGGTATTATAAATAAAGTTACTTTGACTACAAGCATGTACCTGTTTGAAAAAATATTTCCTTAGGGTAAATTATGTATAGTAATGTTTGCTATCAAAGGGTACAAACATTTTATGCCTCAAGTTATTTCCAAAGGGATTATAGGAATTTATATTTCCATCAACAATGTTTCTTTATATCCATACTAACTTTGATATTGCATTTAATTTAATAAAAATATATAAAAGTATACTAAAACTTAAGGTTGAACAGCTTTTATGTTTTCTTAGTTTTATGTGAATTTTCTGTTGCTGTGGTCTTAAAAGTGATATAGCCATATCTATGAATATGGTGGTCGGTATTTTCTCCACTTCTGAAAAAGTAATAGATTATCATATAGCATTTGCATTAAGTTAAAGCCACTTATAAATTGTTTTCCTTAACATTAACGTGTCTATTAATCTTTGTCACAATTTTTAGAAGTGCTAAATGACATATTTTATCCTAGAGAGAAAGCTACCCTTTTAATGCTTCTTAGAAGCTAGTAATGTCATAGATTTCAGATATTACCAAAAAGTCTCTTTTAACCCCAGCTATAATTTAAAGCATCAATGACTTTTGTCAATGTATTGAATAATAGTATACAGTCTCTTGAGGAAAACGTATGTTAAATGTTACACAGTTATTGTGCAAACAAACTTTTAGAAGGTACCACTTTAAAAGTTGAGGATTTCTTATTTAGTAATTGAACCAATGAAAATTTTACCTAAAATTGGTGGCTTTCTACAAATTCCACAACATTGTTTTTTCCCTTACAACTTAATCTGTTTTTTGCTTTTTCCCCAGTTTAAGGCCAATCCTCCTGCTGTGACTTTTGAACTAACTGGGGAGACAGACAACATATTTATGATAGAACGGGAGGGACTTCTGTATTGCACCAGAGCCTTGGACAGGGAAACAAGATCTACTCACAATCTCCAGGTAAATTGATACCAGGTGAAGGGATCTAACTCCAACCTCTCTGAGCACCCTTTGTTCTGGAAGTATGGCTGGCATCTTCCTTCCTTGCATAGAATCCAGTTACAGCTTTCCTTACATTAATGGGACGCTTTGCAATCCTCATATGTCCATTTCTTACCAACTACAGAGGGGTGTGGCAAACATACCCTTTTCCTTAGGCTTTTTAACCAGCGTAACCCCACTTACATTGCCAGGACCCTCTGATGGCATTACTTATCCAAGTAAGACCATGCTTAGGTACTTGGATCAAAAGTCAGCACATCTCTGATACTTCAATGGTATCTGCCTGTGGCTGTTGCATTGGCTTGGGACCCATGAAGAAGGCTGTATCGGTGCTGGGATGGAGCTCCTTTGGGTGTTGGAAGAAGCAGAGGGAACCAGTAGCCAGAAGCTGACTAAAAAGACCCTTCTCCCTCTCTTTCTCCTTTAGTTTTCACCGTTGGTATCTGAATACTTAGGAAAGTCAGAGAGCCTACTATGGAAAAAAGAGTGAGATAAAAGCTTTCTGTCTGGTACTTCTGCTGCAGGCCTTGCAGGCTGACTGCCATAATGGCTCTGGAAGAGAACACAACACTTTCATATTCTCAGGGGTCACAGTGCTCTTGTTTCATGGACTCCAGCCATCCAGAACAGACGCATGTTCAGTGTCCAGAACACCCTGCTGATAGAAAGTCACCATCATGATTAGCCAGGCTTAACTGATACAATCCCTATTTTAGCATTTCCCAATTTGGCCTTTTGTGAGTTCTTTCTCTCCTACAGTCACCAGGCCATTGGTTCTTTGAGTTCTAATTTCCTTCAAGTGATTTTTGGGCATGTGACATGAAGTTCAGTCTCACCAACATGGTTTCCTTTTCCTCAACATCAGGTTGCAGCCCTGGACGCTAATGGAATTATAGTGGAGGGTCCAGTCCCCATCACCATAGAAGTGAAGGACATCAACGACAATCGACCCATGTTTCTCCAGTCAAAGTACGAAGGCTCAGTAAGGCAGAACTCTCGCCCAGGTAACAGGCAGGGGCCAGAGATATTTATGGAAAGATGGAAGGGTGTCAGGTGGAAGGGGCAGACTTGTGTGGCTAATAGCTGCAGCTGTCACTCAATAAGCACTATCTTACCTACATTTCACACTGATTTGGGAGTTGTTTCACTATCTCTATTGCTCCAGAGCATGGTCTCTCAATGCAGCACTACGTATTGACATCTTGGGTCTGATAATTCTTTTTTTGGTCAGAGGCTATTCTGTGCCTTGTAGGATGATTGGCAGCATCCCCCTGACCTCTATCCATTATGTGCCCCCCCGCCAAGTTGTGGCAATAAAAATGTCTCCAGGCATTGCCAAATATCCTCTGGTGGGTGGAGGGCACAAAATCCCAGCACTTTGGGAGGCTGAGGTGGGAGGATCACTTCAACCAGGAGTTTGAGACCAGCCTGGGAGTTTGAGACCAGCCTGGACAACAAAGTGAGATCCTGTCTCTACAAAAAATAATAAAGTTTGCCAGGTGTGGTGCATGCCTGTAGTCCTAGCTACTTGGGAGGCTGAGGTGGCACAATCACTTGATCCCAGGAGATTGAGGCTGCAGTAAGTCATGATCACACTATTGCACTCGGTCTGGGCAACAGAGTGAGATTCTGTCTCAAAAATTACCCCCAGTTGAAAAACGCTTTTCTAGGGTGATCTTTAAGATACCTCAGAGCTCTAGAACACTCTAGAAAGGTAAGCTTACTCCCCTGTATCTTCTCAGGAACCTCCATTGATATTGTCACTGGTGGTTTCCAGCTCTTTTCTTCTCTTACATCCCATCTGTGGCTCAGCCCTTCTCTATGCTGCATTGACCTTCTACCTTTCACTTCCACAAAAGCCCTTCATTAAGGCCTTCATTAAGGCGTGAGTGTGTCCAGCAGGCACCTAGGAAGGAGCATCACCTCCTAACAGTTGCACACAACAGAAATGAATATTAGACTTCAGAGTTCTTAGAAATATGGTTTATCTATTAACATTTACTGTATTAGAAATTTTAAAGATATTCATTTAAAATAATACTAATCAAGACTTGGGGCCATTTGCATCATCCCACCATCAAGCTTCTTCCTTCTCTTTCTTCAATGCCTGCCTCTGAGAATTCCAGGAAAAAATTCACTTCAGTTTATTATGTGGAGTGATGTCCCTGTCCCTGAAGCTGCATACCAAAGACTCACACAGACTCTGCTAAATGTGTAGCCTCCAGGCCGTACCTTTTCTCTCTTCACTAATAGAATCTGCTAGAGAAATGGCTCTCAAACTTTTTGGTTTCAGGACTTGTATATTCTCTTAAAATTTACTAAGGACTCCAGAGAACTTTTAGACACATGGGTTATATCCAGTGGTGTCCTGGTAAAGGCTTAACAGCTATTTTTCTAGGGGGACAAAGCTCTGATTTGTAGAATTTTCCAGTTTCCATGTTGCAAATACTCCTACCATGGCCTATTTCAAGTGACCATTGGTATTAATAATTGACACACAAAATTTCTGAAAATTCAACAACTGAGTCTCATGAGCTGTCTCTAGTACATCACTGGTTATATCTATCAACATTTACTGTATTAGAAATTTTAAAAAATTATTAATTCATTTAAAATAACACTAATCAACATGTTTTAATGAAAAATAATTGATTTTAAAGACAAAAATAGTAAGAAAAATGGCATTGTGTTAATCTTTGCAAATCTCTTTAATGTCTGGATTAATAGAAAACGCTTGGATTCTCATGTCTGTTTCTACATTCATTCTCTTGCCATGTGCTAGTTTGGTTGAAATATATGAAGGAAAATTAGCCTCACACAGATATGCAGTTGGACAAGAGAGGAATATTTTAATAGTATTTTCAGATAACTGGACATTCTTTAGTACTATACCCAAACTCAATAAATTGTGGTTTCTTAAAGATTAGTTGCAAAGTGAAATCAATATTAATACCATATTTTCCATTCTTTTACACTAAAATTCATTAAATTATCTTGTACTTTAGATGGGTCTTTTACAGAAACATGACCTTTAGCTTTACAGAGCACTTGAACAGTTTCAGGGACCCTTAGAGGTTCTTGGACCAGACCTTGAGAAACCTTATTTTAGGGAAGGGGGGAGTGGGATAAATATTTATTTCCCCACTGGTGTGAATTGTCATACCTTTCCCTATTATATCTCCACTTTTTAGATGGAAAAAGTAGCTATGGTTGGTTTGGGTGTCAATTAATATCTTTTTTTTTTTTTTTTTTCTGGGTACGTTTTGTTAAACAGGAAAGCCCTTCTTGTACGTCAATGCCACAGACCTGGATGATCCGGCCACTCCCAATGGCCAGCTTTATTACCAGATTGTCATCCAGCTTCCCATGATCAACAATGTCATGTACTTTCAGATCAACAACAAAACGGGAGCCATCTCTCTTACCCGAGAGGGTAAGTTCAGGGGTGCCCTGGTAGGACTGTCTCGGTCAGAAAAAGGGAGTTTGGTCTGTCTCTTCCAGAGACACTTCCTATTCCCTTCTCCCCTACTTCTCACAGGATCTCAGGAACTGAATCCTGCTAAGAATCCTTCCTATAATCTGGTGATCTCAGTGAAGGACATGGGAGGCCAGAGTGAGAATTCCTTCAGTGATACCACATCTGTGGATATCATAGTGACAGAGAATATTTGGAAAGCACCAAAACCTGTGGAGATGGTGGAAAACTCAACTGATCCTCACCCCATCAAAATCACTCAGGTAGTACCCAAGCCCAAGTAACACTGAGAGCCAACTAGATAAATGGCTTCACTTTGTAGAGACCCACCCTCACAGTCTTCACTGATACACTTATTAGATACCTTTTTCATAGCATGATTATAAAGCAAATTATATAGCCTCTGGCCCCGAGTCACTGGACTTGACCATGCATCATGGGCAGGCAACTTGGATGCAGGTATTATGTTAGGCCGTTTTTGTATTGCTATAAAGAAATACCTGAGGTGGGGAATTCGTAAAGAAAAGTTTAATTGGTGCATCGTTTTGCAGGCTGTTCAAGCATGGCTCCAGCATCTGCTTCTGTTGAGGGCCTTGGGAAAATTACGATCATGGCAGAAGGCAAAGGGGGAGCAGGAGCATCATATGACGACAATGGGAGCAAGAGAGTTAGGTGGGAGGTGCCACACACATTTAAGCACCAGGTCTCATGTGAACTCAGAGTGAGAACTCACTTACCACCAAGGGCATGGCGCTCAGCCATTCACGAGGGATCTGCCCCCATGATCCCACCTCCCACTGGGCCTCACCTCCAATACTGAGGATTACATTTCAACATGAGATTTGGAGGGGACAAACATCCAAACTACATCAGATATATACTTTTGCTTTCAGAGAGAACTTCACTCACCCTCACCTTAAAAGTAGACAGCAGTGATGTTTGTTGTTCCCTGTTAGCAGTGTGGGATATGGCAGCCCTGCAGTGGGTCATTTATGGTGCACTATGTATGGACATGGTTTGATTTGGGGGTTGCAAATAGTTTTGAAAGGCTGCTGCTTCTTATTGTGGAAAAAATCTTGACCCAATAGACTTGCCCATCTTAGGCTGAGGGACAGAGATAGGACTGGCTAGGGGTAAAAGGATCATAGTAGGGAACCTTTCCCCTTGGAAACTCCCTCACCCCTGGCACTCTATCTCCTGTGTGTGCCTCTCCCCTCCGTTCAGATGCTCCTACTTCCCCACCTCCGTGGCATGTGCTCTTACCCTGGGCCCCCTCCTACCTTAGCTCCTAGAAATTCACTCTGGACTCCACCCAGATTTGATATTTTCTGGAAGCCCAGGAAATTCCTCCACATGAAAGCTGTGGGTTAGTGGGAGATCCCTGGATTTGGAAGCAGATGAACAAAATCATATTCCTGTTCCATCACTTGAATTACTGATCATAAACAAGTCATTTAACTATTCTGAGCCCCAATGTCTCATCAATAAAATAGGGATAATACTTCAGTGTTTTGTGAAGATTAACTGAGACAGTATCTGTAAAAGTAGATAAAAATATTAGATATTAAAAGATATTATTATGAAGAAGTACTAGTCTGTAGTTCCCCTAATTTTTTTTAATGCTACTATTGTTAAGGGGCCCTGGAATGGCCTATTCCATCATATTTATTGGGATGGGCCCAGGGACATTTATTTATTGAATGTTGAATTAATGAACTTCAACTTCAGGAGGGAAAAAAAAGGAAGAACAGCAGGAAGAATTCTGGTTTCCCAGTTAGAAAGAAAGCATGTCAGCACTCATTACCATGAGAATTTCTGATTGGGGGCCTAGACTAAAGTCTTCATAGCTATTATTCAGGTTACTCCCAAAGGGATTTGTAAATGCTGCAAAGAACTCATGCTTAGTTGCCTTGGGGCTGCCAAGGGAAAATTCTAGAGTGCCTACCCAATTTTCAGGTCTGGAAAAAATGCTCTGGGTGTTCTGAAACCCAAAAGGAGAGAGGGAGAAAGAGAGAGGGGGAGAGGGGGAAGGAGGAGCGGGAGAAGGGGAGGGAGGAGGGGGAGGGGGGAGGGGGGAGGGGGAGATGGGAAGAGGAACTCAGACTGAATTTTTAGAACACAAGAGGAGCCCACTTTAGAACCAAGAAGGTAGTCTGCAGGGACAATGGGTGATGCTTAAATAATTAGCAAGGGACAAAGTTGCTGCTGTGATATCTTCCCAGGCTGCTCTGAGAATAGTTTACTGTGGAAATTTCAACTAGCAGTAGGACCTTGGGCAAATCGCTTAAATTTTTTGTGCCCTAGTTTCTTCATTATAAAATAGAGATAACAGTAGTCTGTACGTCAGAGGACTGTTTGGAGATTAAATGAGATAACACATAAATATGTTTAGAATTGTGTCTGGCATGTGGCAAACTCAGTAAACATTATTAATATATCAGACCAGGCTCTGTCTATATAGCAAGTAGACTGGTCTTACTTGTGTTTATTTTTTATTTTTGCCAGGTTGTTTACAAACAACCCTAGGAGTTGGCAGTTATTCTCATCCCTGAAGTCTCTGAGGCTAAATATTTAGGAAAGGAATGTCCTTATTTTTGTATCATTTGTCTTACTTAATGGCATGGAGAAGACTTCAGAGTGGCCCCTATTGCCCCTGTTCATCTTCATTGGTGAGTATTAGATGCTCACCATACATTGTGGCTTAGTCTTCAGACACTGCCAGCCACAAAGTACATTTTGTTTCTTAAATGGATGGTTCGTGGATAGAAAGCTTTCACAGTCAGACTTCCAAAAGAAAGCAGCCCAGAAACCCTGTAGAGGGTTTGTGAAGAATTGCTTTAGAGAAGAAACATTTCCTGGTGTGCTTTTTTCGAGCAATATAACTTGGTGGGGGGAAACAGGCTTATTTTAGGTTAAAAGTGAAAAACGTAATTCAGTTGTTACAAGAAACCACAAACATACAAGGTTGTCAGAGATTTCAAATTGAGAACTAGAAAATTATTTCCTTTCCAGTTCTCTCAGTCCAAATATAGCTTTCCTCACAACTGACTTTGGGCCCTGTAGGTGCGGTGGAATGATCCCGGTGCACAATATTCCTTAGTTGACAAAGAGAAGCTGCCAAGATTCCCATTTTCAATTGACCAGGAAGGAGATATTTACATGACTCAGCCCTTGGACCGAGAAGAAAAGGATGCAGTGAGTAAAAGAGAAGAGTTTCACAGGCGACAAGACAAAGTCCTATGCCCATCTACAGTTGAGAGCAAAATGGATTTTACTTTAAAGAAAAAAAAACACATTTCAGACTCCAGCATATTATTTGTTTTCAAAGACATGATAATTTTCACATAATTCTGACCCATCTCATTTTTTTAAATTTTCCAATTCTAAGTGAATTAAAAATAAGGGAGTAAATGACATAGAAATGAAACAGCGATTTTCTCTGCTTTTGACAGAGGGTGGTGGGTGAGTCTTGTCTTAACTCTGACTTTCCTGTTGTAGTATGTTTTTTATGCAGTTGCAAAGGATGAGTACGGAAAACCACTTTCATATCCGCTGGAAATTCATGTAAAAGTTAAAGATATTAATGATAATCCACCTACATGTCCATCACCAGTAACCGTATTTGAGGTCCAGGAGAATGAACGATTGGGTAAGAAATGAGAGCTGCCTAATGCTGTGTAACTGCCCTCCATTTCTCTCCTCTGCTGGGTACAAGGTGAGCAGGAGACCTTACTGGGAGTCAGTAATCCATGTCTTCCACAGCATAGAAGTTGACTGTACCTTGGGAGTCACGTAAGGACCATATTTGGGATCAAACAGTATCTGGATAGTATTCTTAAATTGGGGCTTTTATAGCTACCATTACCGCTACTACCATTATCACTATTATTATCACCCTTACCACTATCATTAGTATCACAGCTACCTACACTAGTATCTTATATACATGTATATAGGGATATCTCGTTTGCAGGATTTCCCCACACGTTATTTGACCTCTAATAATCTCATTAAAGAGATAATCTCATCACATTTGCCAAAGAATTTAAACATTTACACCCAAAGTCAGACAGACACCCTGCAATAAGTAAGCAATACCAATGGAAGTTGACTTTTGACCCTTGGGCCCCCCTTTCTAAGAAGCTGATAATATAATTCAAGAGGCTGCTAGATGAAGTCAAATCCCATCTATTTTTATCATTTTTGCTTTGTCTTGCTATGTTTTCTTTTACTGTGTCCTGTGATAGCTTTTTAGTTTTTGTATAGGAACAACTACTATAAGAACATTATAATTTCTGGGAGTTTTATGGCTTCTCTGGGTTTGGGACAATGCTTGTCTGTTTCCCCCTTGGCAGTGAGCCCCTTGACTGAGCAGACTGGCATTTCTTGAACTGTTTTGTTCCGTTGTGCTGTGTACCTTTCAGAGGCTTCCAAGTGTAGCAGCCTCACGACTATCATTTCTAGAGCTTCACTGCCCTTGTGGAGAGATCCTCCTGTGCTTTGTGGATGGGCTCACATTTTCTTTTCGTCCCTCCATTCCTCACCAGACACACCTCTGACAGAGTGGGTGCCTTCCCGGAGGCTTGCTGCTGGAGCGGCTTGCTCACACTGCTCATTATTTTTCTTCTTGCTATCAGGTGTCGTGTGGGCTGCCTTTTGTCAGTGTGTTCTGTGTCACTGTGTTCTGTGCAGGTCCTCTCTGTTTCATTTTTCTCAACTCTTGCCACAACAGGAAGAGTTAATGCCAGCTTGAAGGACTTCAGTTCGTTATAAGGAAGAATCTTCTCACAGTCACAGTAGTGTAACAGTAGCCAACAAACACGTGTGCCATCACCTTCTTGGGAAATCTGGGATGGTCTGTGACACTGAATAAAGGTGGAAAATCTTTGACAACTTTCTTGACCTGGACATGACACTTCAAGCCTCTTTTACATTGGGCCAAACATATATCCATTTGTTACCTATTTCTGCAAAACAGATTGCTCTAAAGCTTGGCAGCTTGAAACAACAAGCATGTATTATGTCACAGTTTCTGTGAGTCTGGAATCTGGGTGAAGTTCAGCTGGATACCTCTAATTCAGAGAGTTCTGAGAGAGAGGGAAAGAGTACGGCAGAGCAGGAAAGGACAGGCATCAGTCTTTCTATGACCTAATCTTGGAAGCGATCCCATCACTTTTGCCATTAGAAACAAGTTGCTAGGCCCAGCCTGCACTCAACAGGATGGGGTTCTGAAAAAGCACAAATATCAGGAGATGGGGGTTGCTGGAAGCTCTTTTCGAGGCGCCTACCTCATCTGGGAAGAGGATAGTGCTGGTTTTCTGAGACTGAAGAAGTCATTGTTGGTAGAATAAATTTTGAAGGGGCTCAGCTTGCTATTTGCCTCTCTAAAGGTGAGAATTTATTTTGTAAAAATCTTTCAGAGTCTTTAGTGGACCAAGAATTCTTATAAATCAACTGAGCATATTCTATATATGTAAGCTTAAAAGGGTACAAGACAATGCTCCTGCCTTGTGGGGACTTACTGTCTAGCTTAGCTGATAGGACATGAGTAGGTGGAAATATTCACAAATAAAACCTTGATAAAATACTGAATTAGGCCAGGTGCAGTGGCTCATGCCTGTAATCCCACCCAGCACTTTGGGAGGCCAAGATGAGCAGATCACTTGAGGCCAGGAGTTCGAGACCAGCCTGGCCAACATGGCGAAACCCTGTCTCTACTAAAAAAAAAAAAAAAACTGCAAAAATTACCCAGGTGTGATGGTGCATGCCTGTAATCCCAACTACTTGAGAGGCTTGTAGAGATTGCAGTGAGCTGAGATCATGACACTGTGCTCCAGCCCAGACAACAGAGTGAGACTCCACCTCAAAAAAAAAAAAAAAAAAAAAAAAAATATATATATATATATATATATATATTCCCCAGTGTATTTACATTCTCCTGTTTGGTATCTTGTGGAACTCGTGTCCCCAAGTCTTAGCAACACTAACATTTATTCTTGAATCCCACTTGCCACCAAGTCTTATGTATTCATACAGAAAATTTAGACTCTCATAAAAGCCCCACCTCCCTAAATATTTCTGCATATTTCCAAGAGATGCTATGTATACTCCTGTATCAGTTTGAGCTCCACTTGTTCCAGGCCTCAGTCACTCAGAGACATGGTTTTCCTTTCACTTCCGACTGATCCACAAGGTCCTCTGCTCCCAGCGAGGGGTGTCCTCTGATGCCAGCAGTCCTCATGGTGCCTCTGGCAGCATGGAGGTTTCCTGTGAGTGAGAGGAGGACAGTGTCCTCAGTTTCTTGCTCACTTGCTGAGGGGATAGGGCTATAGCAGGGCTGCTGAGACACCAAAGGACCACAGAATTTAGTAAGACACTCTTTCATCCCAGCACACAGATACTTTTCTTGCATATGCATGCCATATGCACTAGAAACATATTCTCTTCTGTCCTATTCCTTCTGATGGTCCCTGCATGCAGCCCATGAGACACATCTGCATGTGTCCAGCTCTACTGTAGACATACATAGGTACTTTCTTTTTCCTCCCCCAACCCAAAACCAAAAAACCTCTAAATTTCCATATGCGTCAGTGGATGCAAACTATGTCAGCTGATGGGGGAGGGGGTGTAACTCCACAAATGGGATGAATTCAAGTTTGAGCTCCTACGTGGGATTCTTGCTACATATAAAGAGACCTACAATTCCCACCTCCCAGAGTAGGATGGTCTGGAACCTGTCAGAACTTGCCCAGAGCCGGGTGCAGAACCGAGTCATAGCCACTGGTTTGTAGAACTCCCTGGACTGAAACCCTCACAGGAATAAAATACTTAGGACCACAAACTACAGCAAGGTGGAGAGGATCCTGCCTGGTCCCTGCCCTGTGTTATCTTTGGAGTAGAGTCAGTTTCTGCAATTGTTCCATGAAGTTGCATAGATGCAATCTAGGGTTGGCTTCTCTTTGTTTAGTGATACCATTTGCCATGTGTATTAGCGTCCTAGGGCTACAGCAACAAATCACCACCAATTTGGTGACTTAAAACAACAGAAATCTGCTCTCTCCTAGTCCTGGAGGCTGGAAGTCTGAAATCAAGGTGCTTGCAGGGCAGCGTTCCCTCCAGAGTCTCAAGGGGAGAATCTTTCCTTGCCTCTTCCGGCTTCTGTTGGCATCTGGTGTTCCCTGGCTACTTGTGGCAGCCTATTTCCAACTTCTGGCTTCCTCCTCCAGATCATTTCCTCCTCTGTGTGCATCTCTGTGTTTCCCTTCTTATAGGTGCACCTGTCACTGAATTTAGGGCTGCCTCTAAATCCAGGATGATTTCCTCTCCAGAGCCTTAACTAGTGACATCTGTGAAGGTCTTATTTGCAAATGAGTCCCATGCTCAGGTTCTGGTAGACATGAAGTTTTAGGAGGGAGTACTAGGTGTTATGGGCTGAATGTGTCCCCCATGCCCCCCAAATTATATGTTGAGGTCGTAACCCTCTGTTCTAGGCTACATCTTCCCCCTCCCCCAGATTCATAGGGTGAAGTTCTAACCCCTGGTACCTCGGAATGTGACTATATTTGGAGATAAGGTTTTTAAAGAGGTAATGAAAGTAAAATGTCCTTACAGTGGGCCCTAATCCAGTATGACTGGTATCCTTATAAGAGGAAATGTGGACATAGGGAGGTTCAGAAGGAAGGTGCTGTGAAGGCACCGGAAGGAAAAGACAGCCACTCACAAGCCCAGGAGAAGCCTCGGAAGAAACCAACCCCGGCAACACCTTGATTGCAGACTTCTGGCCTCCAGAACTGTGAAAAAATAAGTCTCTGTTGTTTAATCCATGATACTTAATGACAGCCCTGGCTGACAAATACACTATTCAACCCATTACATGTTAGGATGAGAAGAACCAAAATAAATCTAAGAGCATTTGTCTGCTATTCAAAGTTATTCATGGTGTTTTCTAGGAATGTGCTTATTTTAGTGAAACTATTTTAATAGATTATGTGGAGCCTGTAATGGTGGGTTTTCCTTCTTTCCTTCCTCATAGGTAACAGTATTGGGACCCTTACTGCACATGACAGGGATGAAGAAAATACTGCCAACAGTTTTCTGAACTACAGGATTGTGGAGCAAACTCCCAAACTTCCCATGGATGGACTCTTCCTAATCCAAACCTATGCTGGAATGTTACAGTTAGCTAAACAGTCCTTGAAGAAGCAAGATACTCCTCAGTACAACTTAACGATAGAGGTGTCTGACAAAGGTTAGTATCATATCCACCATCTTGAGTGCAAATCATTGTTTTCCTTCTAGCTATGACTTATTTTCCTGCGCTAATGTCTGGTATGTTATAGAATGATGCCATTTAAACATTCTTTGCTTCCTTTGTGAAACACACGTAACACAGAGATAGCTGGTTGAACACTGTAAAGGCCGGAGCTGCAGCTCAGGCACCATTGCTGTGTTGGTCTGGGTCCTATGAGAAGCAGATGCCAAAAGGAGATTAAATGTACGAGGATTTTATTGGGGGCAGCCTGTGAGAAAAAAATGCGGAAGGGCACAAAGAAGGCTGGGAGAGTCATCAGACCTAAATACAAGCCTGATGCCTGACGCTGGGTGAAGGGGAGACGGAGAAGGAAGGCTGGTGGGAATGTCCTAGACTAGGACAGTCTGAGGAAAGCTCGGCACAGCTGTTGGGGAGTCTAAAGGGGGCTGTCAGAGGAATTCATTGTCTTTGAAAATGAGCTTTACAATTGCTGCTTTTCTCAGTCACTGGCTGTGTACAGTCCAGGGGAGTTGAGGTCTCAGTGTGAATGTGGTAATAGATTCCAGAGCACAGCAGTGGGGCTGTTGTCAATTAACATCCCTGTTGTTGGAGGTCTGCCGGGCACATTCGGCAGAACATAATCACAAACAGGAAAATGAATTGTATTTCCCAATTCTTGCTTTCAGACTGAAAGGACTCTACTGTAGGAAAGTGGAGGAGAAGAGCATCTTTCGGAAAGTTCTGTCTTACCCTAACAGCTTCTAGTTGGCCGTTTGACAGTATCAGGAGACATTCTTCCCTATACTCCTTATACAATTGCAGAGCAAGTGGTTCTTAATCTCTGTTGGGTCACAGGAACCTTTGAGAATCTGATAAAAACTATGCATTCTTAATCAACTGCACACATTGTTAAACAAATGTGCACAGACACACAAAATACCTGGATTCAAAGAGAGACTCATTTCAAGGGCACTCAGACTCCTAGAAGGTCCTTTGAGTTAATGCGTACTAATCTTCGATTACCATATAATTCAGTAATTGTTCTGCTGGCAGGCACGGATGACACAGGTATGGAGAACAAACAAGAAACGTTTCACACTGTGCTTCATGTTTCTGTCTTTTACAGGGATATTGAGATACTAGGCAGAAGCCAGGTTTAGTAGGGCCCTAATGCGGAATGTTTGAAACCCAGTAATTTGACAAATATTAAGGCCCTAATATTTGTCTAGCATTATTGTAAGAGATAGAACAGATGTAAGTATAATAAATCTTCCCTATTCATGACGAGCTAACAATTTCACACTATCAGCAGTCCATTCTTTCAGCAGTTATTCTGCATTTACCTATTTGAGGCACCATGCAAGGTGTTGGGGAGACATAGATGATTCTGTCCTCAAGGAGCACTCATTCTGGTAGAGGAGATGGACACGTGAGTCAGTAAATTGCAAGGAACTGCACAAGGTAGCCCATGAAGGAAATAAGTGACTCAGTGGAGGGAGAGAACAGGTACAGCTTTCTGGAAGAGGTATTTCTGAGCTGGGCTTTGAAGGATGAATATGACAAGTTACAAAATCATGTAGGGCTTATGGGAGGGTGGGAATCCATGTGGAAATACATGAGGACCTGGAGCAATTTGAAGATAGAGTTTAAAGTGGGAATCAGATTACAAATTGTTTATTTGCATGAGTACGTCTATAGAAAATATGGACCAGATTATAAAATATATTAAAATACGTGTGTGTTGATATAACTAAACATTCAACTGTGCACTACAGAAAACTAGAGACTAGGCTATAATTAACACAGTTTTACATAAAACCAGGGAAGGCCTTTTACCCAGAAAGGCCCACTGCTGGTCAAACGAGGTGTGTGCAGAGCGGCGAGCCAGTGGGTTCTGGGTCTGGGACCACTCCAGTCTTCAGCCATTCTTGTTGTCTACAAACGTTCTGAGGACCAGCCTTAATTTCAATCAATATCCACTTGGTTGTAATTGGATTGTTAATAGATTCCGTCCCTGGGATCATGTCCAGTGCATTGAGCACCAGCTCTAGAGTTAAACTACCTGGGAATATTTGTCAGGATCCCAGCAGGAAGCGGAGGCTCCCTTCAAAGAGTTTAAAGAAGGGATTGTTTGCAAAGGTTGTGGGCAGGGTTAAGGGAAACCAACAGGAGGTGTGAAGCACAGTAAGCAGTATTTTCTGCCCTAAAACCTGAAGGAGCCAGGGAGGGGAGCATCCCCCAAAGGAGCAAGGCCTGTGCCTGTCACTAGAAGAGGGCTGTTGGCAACGGGGGCGTGACACCCCCAGCTACACTCTTCCTGTCCTCCCTCCAGTCTCTTGCCACGCCTCTTAGTGGCAGAACCCAACTGTTACCCTCAGGGTGAGGATGTACATTGATGCAGTTCATAAGGTCAGCCCCTTGGGCTACAGAGCACAGACAGAGGAATGGATGGTGGCTGCAGAGGGCAAAGGGAACCTCTGGGTTTGAATCCTGGCTCCATCACTAGTTAGTTGTGTGACCCTGGTTAGGTTACCTGAACTTCTCTATTCCCTGGCTTCCTCATCTGTTAATTAAATGGGAATGACAGTAGCACCTACAACATGAAGTTATCATGAAGATGAATGAGTAACTCGGGTAAACAATACAGTTGCTGCTATATAGAGGCCGCTAACAACTGTATTATGATGAAATAACATCTGTTCTGTTATTCACAGTTTACAGATAAATTGAGTGAGGCACCCAAGCTCTCACATACATGCTAAGTGGCAGAGTCTTAACCATTATACAGTGCAGTGCACCATGGTTAGAACAACAGCAACCCAACAAAGAACCTGTCATTTTATTTCTTGTTCTCTCTCCCCCAGACATCCTGTCCCCACCTGCACTCCACACACATCTGGAATCTAGCTGAAGCTGCTGTGTGCCTAGGTCTTGGAATTGTGAAACCCATCCCTGAAAGCCTGGGTGATTTCTCCAGGATTCCAGGAGCTACCTCTGTCCCCACCTTGCTTCCTGCAGGCTGGGTAGCCAGACTCTTGTGAACAGGCCAATGGTGCCAGTTCCTCCCTTATTTAGATAGAAGAGAGCGGGCCCTTGAACCTCCCCATCATAGTAGTAAGAGCAGATGTAGGTTGGATGTGTTCAGAGAAGGAGAGACAGCCACTGGGATGCTCACAGAAGGCTTCCTGGAAGGACAGTTTTGCTCTGGACCTTGAAGATTACATAAGTTTCACTAGTCAGAAAAAGACTGCTTCACAAAAGGAAGCCATCCTGCTCAGGAACAAACCTTACCTAACTTTACTTAGGAGGACAGCAGGTGGACAGCAATGAAAAACCTAGAAAAATCTCTCTTAGATCTGTCTTTAGCCACCCTGCCCCACACTTGGTGACCACTTGGGTACAGGTGGGAAACAGAGAACCCACTCTCTGCACAAATTGCATGTCAATTGCAAAATTGTGGCTATGGGGGTCACTTCACTTGCCAAGTATTTTCTTGCAGATTTCTGATATTAATGCATGGTTTTCAGTGAAAATTTCTATGACACATGACTTTGGTTTTCAGATTTCAAGACCCTTTGTTTCGTGCAAATCAACGTTATTGATATCAATGATCAGATCCCCATCTTTGAAAAATCAGATGTGAGTAGTTGTCATTATTTGTTTTTTCTTTACTTTATTCATTTTACTTGACCCTTTCTTCTGGGATAAAGACACAGACAGTAGCTAGGAAAAGTGCCAGACTTAACAGGTAACCTTGGTCAGTGCACCAATAACCCAGATGCCATCTTCAGTGGAACTTTTTGGGGAACAGTAACATTTACCATTGTAGGTGTCTGGGAACATTCATTTATAAACTCCTGCCAATAGCTCATTTATTCCAAGGGCTGCTTAGAAACAACAACCACAATCTTTGTCAAATTGAAAAAAGTTGAATGGCGGCTTACAGTTTGTCATTATATATTTTTTTGTGTTAGGACAATAAATAGATTTACTGCTAGGTCTCAAGCATTTTTAGCCAAAAATTTAATATTTGGAATATTGGCAATTTAATTTGTAATAATTGGGTAAGAGAAAGGGAGAAGAAAAAATTAATCTCTGACTTAAGCCAAAGAAAAATGTGCCCAAGAAATTTGAGAGAATTAGAACTGGACAGAAAGAAAAAAGTCAATTTAGAACCTCAAGAAAAATGCAAATTACTGTTTTCTTGTCATCGATAGGGCGTTCAGACTTGGTGATGACTTTATCATTGTTTCCCTAAGGAGGGAAGTCTCTATTTTGAAGGAGCAAGAAGCCTATTTGACTAGACTGTTATGTTATTTTTGAAGTCAGTTATGAGGCAGCCCAGAGCCCTGTGATGATGTTCATAAATCAAAATAGGGACAAGCCTGCAACAAAGAAGGGAATTGATTTATGAGGGGGCTAGGGGTGGGAAGAGGTGTGAGTGGATATGTCTTGTATAACAAGCACTGAGGTTCAGCAGGCATCAAATAACCCATTTCTTCTCAGCCTCCATTCTCTTGGGCTTTTGATCCTTTCCTAACTTTGTGACCTCCTCGCCTTTTATCGAGACAGTGTTTTTTAGATTGAGGGTAAGAATCCTGCACTTGAGGTCTCAGAGCTTAAATACTTATCTGGCTACAGAGAGTGAACCTGCTTGTTTCAATGCTGTGGTCTTCTCTTCTGAGACCTACTTATAACCTTCTTTAGGATCATGATGCCAAGAGAGATAATCTGGGGGATTTTCAGTGGAGTGGGAGATGGTCTAGACCAGTGTTCAAGAGCATAGGCTTTGGAGTTGCACAAACATGGCTTTGAATCCCAATCCCTTTGACCCACTAGCTGTGTGACCCTTGGTGGGTTTTACTTCTCCAAGCCTTTGCTCCTCGTAAGTGGAGATGGTAACATAACTACTCCGTAAGGTGTTTTGTTGATTTTCTTTATTGAGCACTTACTATGTGCCAAGAATTTAGGAGCTTTACATGCATTGTCTCCCTTAACACCCACAGCAAACATGAAGTAGGTTCTATTACTATTGTCTCCATTGGACAGATGATGAAACTGACACTTAAAGAAGTGAAGTAACTTGCTTCAAGCCACTCAACTAATAAGAAGCAAGCCTACAATTCATATTCAGGCTGTTTAACTCCAAAGTTCAAGCTTTTAATCAACCTCTATTCATTGGTTGATTTAAGAATTAATTAAATAATGTATATAAAGTGCCTACCACCTGATAGATACTCAATACATGGTGGCTATTTATATCATTACTACTACAATAATTAAGTTATTAAACAAATTGGATATGGGAGGGGGAATTTGTTTTAGAATCCTACCAGTAGCTCTCTGAGATATTGCGTTCTTTGGTACAATGGATATCAGCTCATGAGTATGACTGATGTTAAAATCAACTGCAATATATTCATCAATAGGAAAAAACATGCCCCATGAAGATTGATGCAAACCATGACTTGTGTCTATTCTGAAACCAGAGAGATAAGTTTGTCCTTTGGCTTTGATGACAGCAGACCTTCTCATTGTTTCCTTCTCCATTTTCTCCTTAGTATGGAAACCTGACTCTTGCTGAAGACACAAACGTTGGGTCCACCATCTTAACCATCCAGGCCACTGATGCTGATGAGCCATTTACTGGGAGTTCTAAAATTCTGTATCATATCAAAAAGGGAGACAGTGAGGGACGCCTGGGGGTTGACACAGATCCCCATACCAACACCGGATATGTCATAATTAAAAAGGTAAATACCCCATTTATTTAGTATAATTTGTCTTTGTTTGTGGGTTAATTTACTAATGACAGTGTGAAGACCTATAAGCAGAGGTGATGTATTAGCAGCCATCTCTCAGGCATGGTGATGGGTTCCTGGATTCCTGGATTCCTCTTAGTCGTTCCTGTCTTCCTGACAGATGGAAAGTCAGGATTCTAGACCTGGCTCTGTTGCTAGCTAGCCAAGTAACTTTTGCAGGGAGGTAATGTCATATAAAATATATAAAATGCAGGATGAACAATTTTTTAGTATAAGTGTGTTCTATGCAATATTTGGGATGCACTTATACTAAAAACTTGTTTGTTATTTATCTGAACTTCAAATCGAACTTGGTGTTCTATGTTTTTATTTGCTATTTGCTAAATCTCGCAACACTGTTAAGGTCTGGGAGTGGCACTCAGGGTCTCGCTTTCACTTCCCTCTTTGCAAATGTGAGAAGTTGGGTTGGATGACCCCATGGGCCTTTTAGGCTGTAAACCCTTTATTCTAATGTGCCAGGCAGAGATACCTTTTGAATAATGCAACTGCTGGGTCTCCTTCCAAGGTTTAATAGACAAGTTTCTTTTTAATCCCCCTCCCCGCTGCTTTACTTTCACCTTTTACTGTATTGCTAAGCCCACGGGCTCTCATTCTGTCTCTCCCTCTGTAAGGACTGGATAATCTGGAGTCGAAGTCTTAATTACCTTGGTTCCTGTCTCTTTGTACAGGATTCTCCCAACCCTCCCTCAATCTACTCCTGTCCCCTGCCATGTATACCTGAATCTTGACTCTTTTCTCTGTGGCTGCCTCATCTGTGTTTAGAGCATGTCATGGGTTTACCAGATGACTCAATTGGAAGCAGCACTCAATGCCGTCCAATGTACTTACAGTTAAGATACTTTCCTAGGAAAGAGAGTGAAACCTCGCTGTTAAAAAGGGCCAGAGAGAATCTGCAAGGGTGGCTAATTGTTTAAGGTTTGCAGTGCAGTGTGCTGGAAGCTGCAAAAGAAAGCTCTGGAGTACAGTTTTGAGCCAGAATAAAAGAAAACTGAAAGAGGCTAAAAATGAAGACAAAATAGAATAATTTCACAGAAAATGGACAGAAGCACAGAGAAAAAAGCACTAGTGCTGAAGCAAGCCCTAGGACAGAGCCTTGGAATTGTGATCCTATTGTTACCAAACATTCCAGCTTGAACCAAGGGCCCCTGCTGCATTTCAGCAGAGAGGTTGCTGTGGACCAGCTCAAAGCCTTAGCCTTGTGTGTGAGTCTGACATTTGGAAAAGGTACCATGACAACCTCCCCTTGTGCTCACAGCAGTCTGCATGGAGAGAGAATACCACAGAAAGAAAGGATAAAGGAAAGGGCAGTTTTCAGAGCTTGCAGTGGGTTGGTGTGTTCCTTTGCAGGTGACGGGGGCAGCTTCCTTTTATCCTTTTGCAGGACCAGAGCTCTCTAGGAATCTAAGGGAAGATAGAGGCCCATCCATCCCAGTATGAACAAGGCCCATATGTCATCTTTTTTTGAACAGCAGTTTAACTTGGCCATTTGTGGTTAATGGGCCCTTTTAGGGAGATGTTGGCACCTATCTCAATGATTAGCTGTGGGTGAGAGCTGTAAGTATCCTCCCTCACAACCTGACACGAGAGGTATGCTACAGTAGAGTAGGCCTCTGACCAAACTCTTTGTCACATCCTTACTTTATATGTGGTTCTATTTCAAGTGTCTATTATGTCTCCTGGCATATATTAGAGGTTCAATAAATATTGCTTGACTTAATGAATAAATGAATTCTGTCCCATATACAATTATGAACAAGCAGACACATAGGTGATCATCGAACCTGTGCTTTAGGCCTGTGACATCCCAGCTCTCTGCCCCTTGGGCACTGTGATAACTGTCCTTGAGCAAGTGGATTTGTTCAACCATCCAGAGGCAGGTGATAACTGGCAGAACAGAACTGAGCCCTGGAACTCTGCAGGGTACAATCTGCTGGCCAGGCCAGATATCTATACTCCTGTTCACAATGACTAAGGGATACACTATACTCGTAACCAAACAGCACATCTTTTTTTGAGACAGATGCAGTGCCGCAGTCATAGCTCATTGCAGCCTCAACCTCCTGGGCTAGAGCAATCCTCCCACCTCAGCCTCCTAAGTAGCTGGGACGACAGGTGTGTGCCACCACACCCAGCTAATTTTTTATTTTTGTAGAGATGGGGGTCTCCTTATGTTGCCCAGGCTGGTCTTGAACTCCTGGGCTCAAGTGATCCCCCTGCCTCAGCCTCCCAAATTGCTGGGATCACAGGTGTTTGAGCCACTGTGCATGGCCCAAAGTGCATATCTTGGACACCACTCATATCACCAAGAAAATTTATTTGTAAGATCACTTTGCTAATTAACAAACCTTCTAGTTCTAATTGAGATAGTGTTGGCTGAAGGACTATCATAGCTACCTCTGGGATATAGATCTCGGATTAGGTTCTTTCAGATGCTAAGCAACAACCAACCCTGGGCTGTGGATTCTTGATTAGGACACACCAAATGTTAGCCAATTCCCCACTAGGATATAGAATAAAAATATAACAAATGTATGTAGCCATACTATTTGTTATTGAAGTATTTTATAGACTATATAATTTGGTTTTTTATGTATGGCTTTGTCTTCTAAGTCCTTGCCTATTAAGCCATCAAGGGACTACCACTGTTCTGAACCACTGTGTTAATAATTTTTAAAAGTTTAAGTTTGTTAATCACAATTATATCATTAACAGTTCATCTGAATTACAAATGTGCTAATCACAGGTAAAATTCACTGAGGGACTCATACGTGGCAACTATAGTTTGTTTGCATAAACTCTCTTGCTTCTCCCACTGATTCTGAGGGAGGCAGAAATTCAGGCCCACAGCAAGGTACAGTCAGGCCTTCTGGTGATGGCAGAGCCGGGAACTTGACTCCAGGCCTCCATCTCCTCTCAGGAAATAATTTCTGTGAGTCCTGGTGTTGCCACTTACTAGCTTGTGGCCTTGACCAAATGATGTAACCTCTCAGGCCCCAGTTTTCCAATCTGTAAAAATGGGTAAAATGGTAGCACCTTTCTAGTAAGGATGTTGAAGAATTAAATGCAAAAGTATGTATATAGTTCCTAACACAGAATCCAGCAGGTTGCAAACTTAAACACGTGGCATCACTTGATTCTAATTAATTAGAGCTAGGATTCTACCTGTGGACAGGTATGCTTTCCCCTGTTGCCTAAGGGGGCCAAACTTGCCTAATTCAAGAGTCAAATGGTGCATACTGAGGACTGCGGCCTCAGCCTCTCAAGGGGAAAGCCTGGAAATGAGTAATTTTGGCAAGTGCCCAAAGCAATCCTTCAGATTAAACAACTGTCAGAAATGCTCCCTGCTCTGTATTTACTTCTGCCCAAGCTCCAGCCTCTCGTGTGCTTGGTTATCATGCTCTTGGGGCCAAACGTGTGTCATGAGCAGGAAAGCTATTTCTTTGAGCCCTGCCTGGCTCAACAATAACTCTCCTGAGATCCTGTTTCTTGAAATTCAGGGTTCTGCCTTATTTTAACTTGCAAATTTTGTCACTTCTCTACTATGGCTGATCCTTTTGAATTCTCAGTTCACTAGCTATTTTTAACCAGACCAAATGTCATCTGGAAAACTAATGTGCACACTTTGATATCATCAGTGATCGCTAGTGAAAATTGTAAATATCCCAGTCTCAACCCCTCTCCTTCAGCATTTTCTTTGCCTCCAGGTTGAATCTAAATCACTAGATTTGACCTTTCAGGCAGCTGTGTGCACAAAAGGAATCGTGGTATGAGCAGGTTTTTTCAGTTAACTTGAATATGTCTTGCCAGATTGGACTGAGGCCATTCCAAGAGGCAGTGACGGGTCTCTTGACTTGGCCTCATAGTCATATCCCCAGGTCATGAAACACAATGCACATGGCCGGACAAGGCTTGTTCTTGGCTCAGCTCTGCTGATTACCATGTGCTAATTTAGCATCTTCCATTTATAATGATTTCTCCAGAAGATTTGGTTTGATGTTTTTCCAGGTGTGGAAGTTATGCGGATAGAATCCTCAATGGCAGGCTGCTGCTTTTCATTTGTTCTTCCATCCAGTGTTTAGGGAACACTGACACTGCCTTCTAGCTAGTCTTCCTGCCCCAGTGTGGATCACCTCGAATCCATCCCCCATGCAGCTGCTCCTGGAGTTATCTTTCTAAGACACACATCTGACCTTGTTAGTCAAGGATGAAGTTCCAACTCCTCAGCTCGCCGTACAGTCTTGTCTTTCCACTGTCAGCCTTGCACGTTCTCTTCTGGTAATACAGGCTGCTTCTCATTTGCACACACAGTGTCTCATTTCTTTAAACCATTGCCTCTGGGGCCACAGTGATGGGATGAGGAAAAGCCAGGGAGGGTGCTTAGGACCTGCTTGGTGGTGAGGATGGATGCATGTGCTCTGACTGAGCATATGGACAACTGTGCTGCCTGCCTGGGCCCGGACTTTGCTGGGCTGGATAGGAACAGAGAGCTGTGTGCTTTGTCCCCATCACAGGCTCATTCTGGGAGCTGCTGCCTTCCTGCTTGGTCTACTAGGCTTTTATCTCAACTGGACAGTTCTGTCATTCCCTGAGACTGGGTGTGGGTCCTGTGAGTGAGAAACTCCAGCTTGTTCTCCCCACCTCTACTTCAGGGGGAGAAGCCCTAATTGAACCGTGGACCACGTGACGTGTATTGGACCACGTCACGAGGTCGACGAGGGCCAGGCCCTGCAGACAGTGGGTGCTTATCACTATGAACAACCTCTTTTTTCACACTTAGCTGGCTTACATGATTTTATCTCTTATATATTTGAACAAATTTCAATTGATTCTTCTATCTCAACCCTGAGTCTTCACACACAGTTCCCACCCTTCTATGTGAAAAATTGTCCCACAGCACTTATGAACTAGAGAGTGAGTCATGATGGTGTGTGTTGGTGCATGCATGTGGGAAAGGGGATTCTGGAAGGTAGGGATGTTCTCCAGAATCTCCTCTCCATGGAGGCCCTCAAGGACCAGGCCTTCCTGGTCTTTGTAGTTCCTGACCAGCCCGCTGTGGGCACTATGTGTCAGGGAAGAGATGAGAAGCAAAGATGAATATGAAGCAGTTCTTCTTCTCATGGAGCTTAGGGTCAGTGAAGATCTAAAATACATCAACACTTAGATCTATTAGGTGCTATGAGACTGCAGAGGATGTGCAGCTTGTCAGTTTGAGGATGGAATGTAGGGATCAGGAAGCCGACACAGAGAAGACAGCAGTAAGCCCACTCCTGAAGAGGGGGAGTACTCTTGGGTAGCCCTGTTAAATTCTGCCTCATATGAAACCAAAATTGGTTTCTTGATGTTCATTCCTGGTTCCATCTGGCATGTCCTCAGCAGATCATCTGTCATCTCTGTTTCCCTCTCCCATCCTCCATGAGTTTAAAATCTTTGATTTGGGGGCTTGAGTTTTGAGGCCCTTGGAAAATCATTTCCCATAAAAAATGGAAATCTCTATGTAAGCATTTCTCAAGCTGTCACCTGAGAACGTCTTGGGAGAATCAATACATTTCTGTTGAATAAATGAAGTGTCCCACAGTTAAATAAATTTGAGGACTTCCATGTTCCAGTTCCTCTTCTAAGACATATTAGCGTAGTGCAAGCTCTGGTAAGACCTGCAGAAAAGACTCTTTCATGGCTCTGTAATCATTCTGAGAAGGTTTTTGCTGACACTCGATTGAGAACCACTGCTATGAAAGTTTGTCTTGTTTATAATTGACAAATAAAAATTGTATAGGAGGACAACATGTTTTGAAGTATACATACATTGTAGAATGACTAATTAGAGCTAACTAGCATCTGCATTACCTCACATACTTATCACTTTTTGTAATGAAAACACTTAAGATCTACTCTCTGGATTTTAAAGTACACACTACATTGTTGTTAACTATAGTACCACGTTGTAAAATAGATATTTTAAACTCATTCCTTCTAACTGAAATTTTGCATGCTTTTACCAGCACCTCCCCAATCTCCTCACGCCCCAGCTCATGGTAACCAACATTCTACTCTCCAAGTTCAACACCTTTAGATTCCACATACAAGTGAGAACATGTGGTATTTGTCTTTTCATGCCTGGCTTATTTCACTTACCATAATATCTTCTAGGTTCATCCGTGTTATCACAAATGATGGAACTTCCTTCCTTTTTAAAGCTGAACAGTATTTCATTGTGTGTGTGTGTATATATATATGTGTGCATGTGTATGTATGTATGTGTATATATATGTATGTGTATATATATGTATGTGTATGTATGTATGTGTGTATATATGTATGTGTGTGTATATATATATATATATATATGTGTATACCACATTTTGTTTATCCAGTTGTTTGTTGTTCGACACTTAGGCTGATTCCATGTCTTGGCTATTGTGAATGATGCTGCAGGGAACATAGGAGTGCAGATATCTCTTTGACATACTGACTTTATATACCTAGTAGTGGGATTTCTGGATCGTATGGTAGTTCTATTTTTAATTGTTTGAGTTTCCTCCATACTGTTTTCCACAATGGCTATTGTAATTTACATTCTTACCAACAGTGTACAGGGTTCCCTTTTCTCCACATCCTCACCAATGTTTGTTTTTTGTCTTTTTGATAAGTCATTCTAACAGGTGTGAGGTGATACCTCATTGGGGCTTTAATTTGCATTTCTCTGATGATTAGTAATGAGCATTTTTTTCCACATACCTGTTGGCTATTTGTATGTCTTCTTTTGAGAAATGACTATTCAGGTCCTTTGCCTATGTTTTAAATAGGTTGTTTTCTTGCTACTGAGTTGTTTGAGTTCCTTATAAATTTTTTATATTAATCCTTTTTCTAATGTGTATTTGCAAATATTTTCTCCTGATCTGTAAGTTGCTGCTTCACTGTTTCCTTTGCTATGTAGAAGCTTCTTAGTTTGTTGCAATCCCATTTGTCTATTTTTGCTTTTGTAGTGTGTGTTTTTGGGGTCACACCTAAAAGATCATTGCTAGGCTGGGCATAGTGGCTCACGCCTATAATCCCAGCATTTTGGGAGGCTGAGGTGGGTGGGTCACTTGAGGTCAGGAATTTGAGACCAGCCTGGCCAACATGGCAAAACCCCCGTCTCTACTAAAAATAAAAGGGTGAGTTTCCTCTATCTCGTGAGATGGTTTGCCCTTCTGTCATAGGATAACACAGCACAAAGTCCTCAACAGATGCTGGTGCCATGTTCTTAGGCTTTCCAGCCTCTAGAACTGAGAGTCAGATAAACTTCTATTCCAGCCAGGCATGGTGGCTCATACCTGTAATCCCAGCCCTTTGGGAGGCCAAGGTGGGCAGATCACTTGAGGTAGGGAATTTGAGACCAGCCTGGCCAACATGGTGAAACCCTGTCTCTATTAAAAATACAAAAATTAGCTGGGCGTGGTGGTGGGTGTCTGTAATCCCAGCCACTTGGGAGACTGAGGCAGGAGAATCACTTGAACAAACCTGGGAGGCGGAGCTTGCAGTGAGCCAAGATCACGCCACTGCACTCAAGGCTCAAGGCTGGGTGACAGAGCATGAGGCTCCATCTCAAAAATAAAAAATAATAAAAAAAGATCATTGCCAAGACCAATGTCAGAGTTTTCTTCTATGTTTTATTCTAGTGGTGTTATAGTTTCAGGTCTTATATTTTGTCTGTAATCTATTTTTAACTGATTTTCATATATGGTATGAAATAGTCTAATTTCATTCTCCCACATGTAGATATCCAGTTTTTCCAATATCATATATCGAATATATGAGAGTTTAAGAAGGATAGGGAATGAATCTTTTAAGGGAGCTAATCACCCCAAAATTAATTTTCTCTCTTTCTCCTACACAGCCTCTTGATTTTGAAACAGCAGCTGTTTCCAACATTGTGTTCAAAGCAGAAAATCCTGAGCCTCTAGTGTTTGGTGTGACGTACAATGCAAGTTCTTTTGCCAAGTTCACGCTTATTGTGACAGATGTGAATGAAGCACCTCAATTTTCCCAACACGTATTCCAAGCGAAAGTCAGTGAGGATGTAGCTATAGGCACTAAAGTGGGCAATGTGACTGCCAAGGATCCAGAAGGTCTGGACATAAGGTAAAGGGCAACAGTGCTGGGCAGGCCTGGCTGCGTGGTCACCAAAGCCAATGGGGAGGAGGAGGAGGAGCTGGCCTGCACTGACTCCAGGGCTGACCCTCACAGCATACCCAGCAATGATGAAATTGGCTTTGGTTTAGGAAGCTGTCAACACCCTGGGGGCATTCCAAGGGATGGTGGTTCATCAATAACCATCTAGGCTCAGACAAGTGGGAAGCAGCATGAGGTTCCATTCTAGCCCATGAGCTTCAGGTCCCAGCTGAGAGCTGGATGGTTCAGGAAGTGAGGTTCACCTCTGAGAGACTAGAATAACCAGGCCCCGTGTCTAAGCCAGTTATCTAGGCTGGGGTTTAGGAAAGGGTTCCAGCCCTAAAGGTGTATTGGAGTTCTAGACAGAGACCAAAGCCCAATTGGACAGACCATGCCAACTTACAGGGCTGAGGGAATCTTCTGGATGTAGGATACATAGGTTCCTTGGCTCCAAAGAGCTGATCTAGGGCACCCCTGGAGAAGCTGGTGCTCTGGCTGAGGTGGCTAAACAAAATGTGTAAATATTTCCATCTTAGCAATTCCTTTTTTTCAGTTCAGTAAGACCCACACAGATTTGCCTTAAAAAGTACAATGATGATTAATTTGCTTAAGAAATATATGTTTGTATATATCTGTATAATATCTATAAAATCTTTAAGATCATGTAGTTAATAAGACTTGAACTCAGATCTTTCGCTGCTGTTGTACATTACACCTCCTGTCTATGGCATAGGAAATATTTCAGCATGACTTAAATCATGCGTGTGGCTATGAATGGCAGACAATTCCTTAAGTTTCTCTGAACATCTGGAGGGAGTCTTGCCTCCCATTGAGCTGTCCTTCAGGCACTTGGATTCATTTCTAAGACCTTTATCTGATCATTGAGAAGCAAAGTCACCACCTGCAGTTTTACTCTAACTACTTCTGTAGTTTTATAGAGAAGAAAGAACAGTAGGGGATATACTCTATGGTTTAGTGTAGATACTACTGGGTCAAAAATTATGAGAAGACACAAAATGTTTTTAATCTTTATACCATTTATTTAACAAAAGTTCCTATCTTCTTCATGAAAATGCTATAAAAACCATTGGTCAAAGACGTGAATAAAAAGTTTATCAGTGGGAAAAATAAAGGCATGTAAGAAAATTACTGTGATGAAACAAGGAAAGGATACATATACCATTAAGTTGAGGTCAGGAAGAGGAGGTTAGCAAGGGAGACTGAGAAGAGGTGTTCTGTAAGGTACAATTCCAGAAGACAAGTGAAGAAAGTGTTTCAGGAGTAAGGAATAATCAATAGTTCAGACATGAGTAATAAGTCTGTTAAGAATTAAGGATGACTCCAGTGTTGGTCTGAGTAATTTAATTCTCCAGCTCCACAAACTTAAAATCTATTAGCACCCAATGGATTTGAATCCAATCCTTCAGCAAATATTATAGATTCTTTTATTGAAATATATTCAGAATCCACCTGCTTCTCCCTGCTTCCAGCCTGCTCCAAGGCACCACCATGTCTGTTCTGGATTCGTCCTTGCCCCTGCCATCCCCCACCCCACCCTGAATCTACTCACTGAATTGCAGTCAGTGACCTTTTAAAAAAGTCAATCAGATCATCTGACTCCTCTTTCAAAACCCTCCAAAGCATTCCATCTCTTTCAGGATGAAATCCCAAGTATAAAGGGTTTCATACTCATTACCCATATATATAACCTAACACAGTGTTTGGCATATGGAATATACTAAAAAAATACATTGTGGGAAATTAACACATCATAATTTTTTAATGATTCTCTTATCCTTTGATATGTAGGTTGCTTCCAGTATTTTTTATTATAGAAAATGTTTTAAATAGATGTATGCATGTAATTCTTTTTAAACTTTGATTAAATTGGGTTTTTTTAGGTAGCATTTCCAGGAGTGAAATTATTTGGTCTAAAGATATGGACATCCTCATGACTATGATGTGTTGCTTTTTAAAGGACTACCATTGGTTTTCCTGTGGTTCTAGTCTTGTCTGTCTCAACTTCATCTTCCAAACACCTACCAATGAGCTCTGTTGAAAGCACAAATATGGCCAGGTCACCTTCTTGCTTAAATCATTGGCTGGCTGCCCATTGCTTCTTGTGATCTGGCTCTTCAAATCTCTGTGGCTTCACCTTTTGCCACCTTCTGCTTCCCATGTATACCCCAGCACTGCTGAAATGCCTGACCCCACACTCACCATGCTGTTCCTTGGCCCTTGGTGCTTTATCTCACACTCTTCCTTCTGCTTGAAGCGTCTTCTTCTTGCCTTTAACATCTACTACTTCAGAGAGACTTTGCTGATTCCTGTAAACTTCTCTTGGATTCCATAGGGCCCCCTCTGTTGTGTTTACCACATTTTATTGGAATCAACTGTTTATCTGTCTATCTCACTTGCCTAAGAACACCTTTTTGTGACCTCTTCCCTTGGCCCACTGCCTGATCTTCCTCAGCACTCAATAGATGTTTGTTGGATGAGGAATTCACTGTGTTACCAGGGTCTATGAGTATCCACCCATCTCGCCCAACGTTTCCACCACTGGGTGTTCAAATTTTCTAGATGGGTGGTTTGCTAAGAGGTTTTAAAAGATACTTCCAGGTTACTTTAATTGGAATTCTTTGATTGCCAGAAAAGTTTAACTACTTTCCCCAGAAGTTGTGAACTATACCCTTCCTAATACAAGCACAAACACCACATTGTAAGGATGAACAAATCCTTTTGAAGACAGATGAAATGCAAATAAAGCATTAATAATATGAGATAATAGATCCTTTAAATATGTTTTAAATAATATACAAGTAATGCTGATAATGATAATCTCAGCATTATCATTTGTATATTATTTACAACATATTTAAAGGATGCACAAACATATTTAGTTGATGCACAAACTAGCTTCACATTTTCATGCAAAGTAATGCAGGCTTTCTTTTGCTCTTTTCATTTGATGAAGCTATTCACTGAGGGGAGACACAAGAGGTTGGCTTAAAATTGACCACGTGACTGGTGAGATCTTTAGTGTGGCTCCATTGGACAGAGAAGCCGGAAGTCCATATCGGGTACAAGTGGTGGCCACAGAAGTAGGTAAGCAAAAAAAAAAAAAAAAAAAAGGAACACAGATTATCAGAAGATACATGGGTTGAAATGGGAGGGAGGATGAGAAAACTGACAGGGCCAAAGCACCAGAATATCACAACCTTAAAGCAGAAGGATGAGAAGGGTACAAAATATAAGGGAGTGCTCATATCTTCCTTTTTTTTTTTTTTTTTGAGATGGAGTCTTGCTCTGTTGCCCAGGCTGGAGTGCAGTGGTGCGATCTCCACTCACTGCAACCTCCATCTCCTGGGTTCAAGCAATTCTCCTACCTCAGCCTTCCGAGTAGCTGGGATTACAGGCACCCACCACCATGCCTGGCTAATTTTTATATTTTTAGTAGAGACAGGGTTTCACCATGTTGGCCAGCCTGGTCTCAAACTTCCGACCTCAGGTGATCTGCCTGCCTCCACCTCCCAAAGTGCTGGGATTACAGGTGTGAGCCACCACGCCCAGCCCCTTTGTGGTTTTGTTAAAGGTGAAAAACACCTGTGCCCCCAGCAGGGCTGCTGCTCACTCTGTGGTTTCCTGTAGGGGCTATGGCCTCTTCTAGAGAGTTCTGTGTCCCTGGCTGAACTACCTCCCTTCTTCCAATGTGGTTGTGGGTTTCCCCCAGGAGCTCTGAGTGGAATCAAACCACTGACCTGTTCACGTAGACCACCATTTTCTCCTTCAGCCTTAAATTGTAACTCTCATCCTTTTTGAAGCAGAAAATGTTTTATGAAATGTTCTCTACTTTGATGTGTGTGAGAATCCCCGGGGAGCTTGTTGAATATAGACACTAGGAGTCCACCCCTGGAGTTTCTGATTCCATAGGTTTGGGTGAACAAGGGTTATCTGTGTTTTGTCGAAATCAGGTGAACTTTTGAAAGGAAAGACAGAAAAGCCCAGGATGTTTGAGCCATTCCTGTGTAATCTTTGTATCTTATTTATTTTAGTTGTGGTGATATATATTGCCTGCTGGCTCCAACTGTGGAGTTCCAGAGAACTTTTTTAAAATAAAAATAAACACATAGGAATAGTATGTTTACCCAATAATAAGCCTGGCAACTAAAAAAGAGTTTCTTTGCATTTTCATGGAATTTTCAGACATACAAGTAGGAAATCTGTTGATCCAATGTTGACCAGTCTCTAATTAGCTAGTAAATGTATCTGGCAGGTTTACCAAAAAAGAGACTTAAACAAATTACTCAATAAATATGTTTTTAGACTCCCCCCACCACAGCCCCCCCAAAAAAACTTTCAAAATGTGAGGGCCAGGGTTGAGAGCTGAATTGGAGAAGAGAGACAGGAATCATAAAAACGGCCTCTGCATGTGGAAAGATTAAGAAAAACAAAATTACTTCAGTCAAGTCAAACCAAAAAGGGTAGAATGCAGAACCGTGTGCCAGCTTGGGAAGGGTGTGTGTGAATGGACAGGCCCTCTGCTTCTGTCTCTTGCTTGAGTGCAGCACATTCCACTATCACATTGTATACATTTAACTCTTGATTTAAAACCTCCCAGTGAAGCAGCAGGCAGGTTCTGGCTGAGCCTTTATGCTGTGCACACCCCTTTCTCATACCATGGGGATCAGAACTTCACTCTGGATGTGTCCCAAGAGTTTCTCACATTCTAGAAGTTTCAGAAATCAAAACCAGGGTCCAAAACCCTGTTCTGTTTTTAGTTTTTGGCACTGACATGATATAAATAGATACAATAACTTCGAGAACACAGTGGCCTTTTCTTCTTTGGTTAAGTATAGCCATGGACATAGACGATGTTGAGAAGAAAAGCAAGAAAACAGGGTTTACTGGAAATGAGCAAGAAAACATTACTGGAATCAAATAAGGTCAGAGTCAGAAGTTGTAGAAACAATGTCTGTGATTGGTGTTGAGGAGGACATGATAACAGTCAGTGTTTACGTTGCACTGACAGCCCCATACTGAGCACTTAGTGTAATAACTTACTCCTCATACAACACTATGAGGTAGGTGCTATTATTGACCACATACTGTGAACGAGGAAACCAAAGCACTGAGAAATTAAGTAACTTGCCCAAGATTACATAGCTACCAACCGGTTATGCTGCAGATCCAAGTTTTTTACTCCTATCATATAGTAAATAATGTCTGTGGAGCCTTTTACTATTTTCCAGAACATTCACTCATATGTGGGATTCTTGCAAAGCCACACAGCTGAAGAAAATAAGCTTAGAAAACTCTACTAACATGCCTAAGGCCTGCTAAAGAGCAAGTGAAGGTGTGAGTGCTAGAGTTAGACCTCTTGGATTGAAAACCTCTCTGCCTTGGGCAAGTTACACAACTTCTGAGCTCAGTTTTCACAATTATTTTGAAGTAATATATGTAAAATATTAGCACATATCTCTTAGTTATTATTATGATGGTAAGACTTTTTCACCAGTAATGAAACTAGGTCTTTGATTCTAAAAGCTTGTCGTCTTTCTAGCATCTCAGTGTACCTAACTCCTTGAATTTTAAAGAAAGGGAAATCTTTCTTATTAAGAGGAAAATGAGTGAACTGATCCCATGTTTCAATCATTCAATTCCTTAGGGGGGTCTTCCTTGAGCTCTGTGTCAGAGTTCCACCTGATCCTTATGGATGTGAATGACAACCCTCCCAGGCTAGCCAAGGACTACACGGGCTTGTTCTTCTGCCATCCCCTCAGTGCACCTGGAAGTCTCATTTTCGAGGCTACTGATGATGATCAGCACTTATTTCGGGGTCCCCATTTTACATTTTCCCTCGGCAGTGGAAGCTTACAAAACGACTGGGAAGTTTCCAAAATCAATGGTGAGTTGTCAGAAATACATGGAAAAAAACACAGATGGATGATGAAAGTAGGTTTTATTTAACTTGGTGGGTTTGCTGTACTCAGCAAAGAGCTTTCTTTCATGCTTCAGGAAGGAAGTTCATGCTTTGGAATCTTGTACAGGGAAGGACTCCAGAGGGGAAAAAGCCCCAGGATTTCAAGGGAGGAAAGATTATGACCACACAGCATTCCCTTGGTGTAGATGAACAGTTGGATGTCCTAAGCATCATTTGCAAAATTTTCAATGACAGATGGAAAGCAGATTTTATAGAAATTTTTAAAAACTTTGAGATATATATATTCAAAGTATACAATTTTATGAGAATTGATTACATGTAAATACCACTGAAGCCATCAGCACAATCAAGACAATGAACATTTCCACCACCTCCAGAAGATATTTCATGCCCTATTATAATCTCTGCTTCCCACCCATCCCCTCTCCCCAGGCAACCATTGATGTGCTTTCCATTACTATAGTTTTCATTTTCAATAATTTCATCTAAATAGAATAGTATAGTATGTATACTTTTTTTGGTCTGGCTTCTTTCATCTCAGTATTTTGAGATGTATCGGTGTTGTTACATGCATCAGTACCTCATTCCTGATTATTGAGGGGTAGTATTCCATTGAGTGACTATACCTGTTCACCTGTTGATTGTAACTCCAACTTTTGCTATTACAAAGCTGCTGTGAGGATTTGTGAACAAATATTTTGTAGGGACATACATTTGCAGTTTTCTTGGTTAAATACTGAGGAGTGGAATGGCTGGGTCATATGGGAGGTATATGATTCAGTTGTTAAGGAAAGGTTGAACTGCTTTCCAAATTGTTCTTAACATTTTACATTCCCACCAGTGTGTGAGAGGTCCAGTTGCTCAGCATTCTCCCAGCACTTGCTGTGCTCAGCCTCTTTAATTTTAGCCATTCCAGTGGGCGTGGAGTAGTATCTCATAATGGTTTTATTTGTATTTATCTAATGACTAGCGGTGTTGAGCATCTTTTCATATGCAATTTGCCATCCATCTTCACTGGTGAAGTGTCTTGTTAGATATTCATTTTTTTAAAATTAGGCTGTTTGGATTCTATTGCTGAGTTGCAAGCATTTTTAATATACATAGATGATGTGCTTTGTTAGATATATATCTTTTGTAAATATTTTCTCCCAGGCCATGGCTTGTCTTTTCATTTTGCAAGTCTTTTAAAGAGCAAATTTAAAAATTTTGGTATCTATTTTTTTCATGTTTTATTCATGATTTGTATGTTGTGATGCTTAAATTTTTGCCAAACTTAGGGTCCCTAAAGTTTTCTGTTTTTTTCATTTCCCAAATTTTATAGTTTTAGCTTTTGCATTTAGCTCTATGCCTTTTTAAGGTAATGTTTGTATAGGCATACCTCATCTTATTGCACTTTGCTTTATCGTGCCCAATGGATCTTCCATTTTTTTATAAAATGAAGGTTTGTGGCAACAAAGTCTCTTGGTGCCATTTTTCCAACAGCATGTGCTCACTTTGTATCTCTGTCACATTTAGGTAATTCTTAAACTTTTTCATTATTATATCTGTTATGCTGATCAGTGATCTTTGATGTTATTATTATAATTATTTTGGGACACCCGGAGCCATACTCACATAAGACGACAAACTTAATCTGTCAATGCGACGTTGACGTACGTTCTGATGCTCCACAGACTGGCTGTTTCCCCATGTCTCTCTCTCTCCTTGGGCCTCCCTATTGCCTGAGACACAATATTGAAATTAGGCCAATTAATAACCTTAAAATGGCATGTAAGTGTTCAGGTGAAAGGAAGAGTACACATCTCTCACTTTAAATCAAAAGTTAGACGTGATTTAGCTTAGTGAGGAAGTTATGGTGATAGCCAAGATTGGCCAAAAACTAGGCCTCTTGCATGAAATGCTTAGCCAAGTTGTGAAGGCAAAAGTTATTGAGGGAAATTAAAAGTGAACCTACAGTGAACACAAATAATAAAAAAGCAAAATAGCCTTATTGCCATTAAGGGAGAAAGTTTGAGTGGTCTGGATAGAAGATTAAAACAGCAACAATAGTCCTTTAAACCAAAATCTAACCTAGAACAAGGCCTTAACTCTTCAATTCTGTAAAGGCTGACAGAGGTGAGGAAACTGCAGAATAAGTTTGAAGCTAGCAGAGGTTGATTTATGATGTTTAAGGAAAGAAGCTATTTCCATAACAAAGTGCAAAGTGATGCAGCAAATTGATGCAGAAGCAAGTAATCCAGAAGATCTGAGATCCTTAATGAAAGTGGCTACACTAAACAAGCTTTTCAATGTAGATGAAACAGCCTTCTTTTGGGAGACAATGCCATCTTAGACATCCATAGCTAATGAAGTAAATGCCTGGCTTCAAAGCCTCAAAGGACAGGCTGGCTCTTGTTAGGGCTAATGCAGCTGGTGACTTTAAGTTAAAGCCAACCCTAATTTAGCATTCCTAAAATACTAGGGTCCTTAAGAATTATGCTAAATCTACTTTGTCTGTGCTCTGTCAATGGAACAACAAAGCCCAGATGACAGCACATCTGTTTACAGCATAGTTTACTGAATATTTTAAGGCCACTGTTGAGACCTACTGTCCCCCAAAAAAGATTCCTCTCAACATATTACTGCTCATTGACAATGCACCTGGTTACTCAAGAGCTCTGGTGGAAATGTACAAGGAAATGAATGTTGTTTTCATGCCTGCTAACACAGCATCCATTCTGCAGGCCCCAGATCAAGGAGTAATTCTGACTTTCAAATTATTTAAGATATACATTTCATCAGGTTATAGCTGCTATTAGATAGTAATTCCTCTGATGGATCTGGGCAAAGTAAATTGAAAACCTTCTGGAAAAGATTCACCAGTTTAGATGTCATCAAGAACATTTGTGATTCATGGGGGGAGGTTGAAATATACACATTAGTAGGAGTTTGGAAGAAATTGATTCCAACCCTCATGGATGACTTTGAGGGGTTCAAGACTTCAGTGGAGGAATCACTGAAAACGTGGTGAAAATAACAATAGAGCTCGAATTAGAAGTGGAGCCTTGATGATGTAACTGAATTGCTGCAATCTCATGATCAAACTGGAATGAATGAGAGTTGCTTCTTACAACTGAACAATGTGTTTTGTTTGTTTGTTTGTTTTTGAACAATGGAATCTGCTTCTGGTGAAGATGCCATGAACATTGTTGAAATAACAAGCAAGGATTTAGAATATTCCATAAACATAGTTGATAAAACAGTGGCAGTGTTTGAGAAGATTTACTCCAATTTTTGAGAGATGTTGTCTTGTGGGTAAAATGCCATCAACCAGCATCACATGGTATACAGAGGACTCTCTCATGAAAGGAAGAGTCAATAAGTGCAACAAACTTCATTGTTGTCTTATTTTTAGAAATTGCCACAGCCATCCCAGCCTTCAGCAACCACCAACATTGAGACAGGAAATGATTCGCAGCAAAAAGATTATGACTCATTGAAGGGTCAGATAATCATTAGCATTTTTTGGCAACAAAGTACTTTTAAATTAAGGTATGGACATTTAGGGTTTTTTTTTTTTTAAGGTATAATGCTATTAACAGTCTAGAGTATAGTATAAGCTGTTATTTCAGTAGAAAAACAAAAAATCTGTGTGACTTGCTTCACTGAGCTATTTGCTTTATTGCAGTGGTCTGGAACCAAACCCATATCGCTGAGATATGCTTGCATAGGGGGTGTGGTAAAGACCAAAGTTTATTGTTTTTAATATAGCTATCTAACTGTTCTAACACCATTTGTTTAAAACATCCTTTTTTACATTGAATTATCTTAACAACTTTGGCAAAAATCAAGTGACCACCTATACATAAATCTATTTCTGAATTTTTCTGTTTCATGAATCTGTTTCTATTTTTATACCAATAACACATTGTCTTGATTGCTGTAGCTGTATAAGGCTTGAAATCAGGTAGATTGATTTTTCCAACTTTGTTCTTTTTCAAAATTCCTTCATTCTAAGTCTTTTTCATTTCTGTATAAATTTTAGAATGTAGCCTGTTCCTTTCTACCAAAAAAATCCTGTTGAGATTGTGTTGAATCTACTGGGGAATCTGGAGGAGAATTGATATATTAAGTCTTCCAATTCATGAACATGGTATATGTCTCCATTTATTTAGCTCTTTAATTTCGTTCAGCAATGTGTTTTAGTTTTCAGTGTATAGTTCTTACAAAATTTTCCCTAAGCATTTCATATTTTTGATATTTTAAATATTTCAATTTCTAAATATTTCTAGATATAGGAATATAATGATTTCTGTATACTGATCTGTATTCTAGAGGCTTGCTGACCTTATTTAGATTTCATAGATTTTCTACATAGACAATCATGTTGTCTGTGAATAATGGCTTCTTCCTTTTCAGTCTGTATGCCTTTTGTTTATTACTGGCTGAAACCTTCAGTGAAATGTCAAATAGAGGTAGTAAGAGCGGAAATACTTGACTTGTTCATGATCTTAGGAAGAAAGCATTTAGCCTTTCACCATTAAGTATGATGTTAGCTGTAGGTTTTTTATTGTAGGTAATCTTTATTAGATTTAGGACTTTGCCTTTCATTCCTATTTGTGAGGGTTTTTTTTTTTCTAAATTGGAAATGGATATTAAATTTTTCAAGTGCTTTTTCTCCATGTATTGACTATGTGGCTGATTTGATTTTTTGGGCCTATTAATTGATGCATTATTATCAACTTTTGAATCTAAAAATCACCTTATTCCTGGGATAAAGCCTATTTAGTGATGAAATATTACTATGTTTATGTATTGTTGGATTTGCTAAAACTTAATTTTTGCATCTATATTCATGAGGGATGTTGGTCTCTCTCTATATTTTGCCTTGTATAATGAGGAAGCATTCCACCTCTTTATCTTCAATTATCTGGACAAGTTTGCATAAAATTGGTATTATTTCTTCTTAAAGTTTGAAAGAATTTGCCAGTAAAGCTATCTGAGCCTGGTGTATTTTCTTTTTAAGAAGTTTTAACTACAAATTCAATTTTATAGATATAGAAAAATTCAATTTATATATTTCTTTTTGGTTGAGCTTGTACCTTTCAAATGATTCATCTATTTCACTAATATAATGTATTGATATAGTTCATATTTTTATTAATATCTGTAGAATATGTAGTGATATCACCTCATTCTGATATTGGCAAATTATCTTTTTTCCGGATAATCTGGCTATAAGTTTTATTGATATTTTCAAAGAGCCAGCTTTTGGTTTCATTGATTTTTTTTCTGTTTTTGTTTTATATTTCACTGGCCAGATCTTTATTATTTCCTTTATTCTTCCTACATTGTGTTTTTGTTCATGTTCTGTTTTCATTAAGGTGGAAGCTGATGCCATTAATTTGAGATCTTTTTGTTAAACAGGCATTTAGTTCTATAAATTTATCTTAGGTGTCACATTAGCTGCATTTTTTTTTTTAATAGACAGGGCCTCAGTCACCCAGGCTGCAGTGCAGTGGTGTGATCATGGCTCACTGCAGCCTTGAATTTCTGGGCTCAGACGATCCTCCTGCTTCAGCCTCCCAAGTAGCTGGGACTACAAGTATGAGCTACCACACTTGGCTAATTTTTTATTTTTAAATTTTTTGTAGAGATGGGGGTCACTCTATGTTGCTCTGGCTTGTCTCAAACTCCTGGGTTCAAGTGAGCCTCCCACCTCAGCCTCCCAAAATGCTGGGATTACAGGTGTGAACCACCATGCCAGGCCCACAAAATTTGATACATTGTGTTTTCCCTTTAGATTTCTTTTGTGATTATGTGTTATTTAGAAGTGTGTTATTTAGTTTCCAAATATTCTGGGAATATTTCCTATACCTTATACCTTTCTAACTTCTAATTTAATTACATCATAACCAGAAAACATGACTAGAATACTTTTAAATTTATTTAGACATTTTTTCTTTCAGTACTTCAAAGGTATTTCACCAGCCCCCCCTTTTTTTTTTTGAGACAGTCTTTCTTACTCTGTTGCCCAGGCTGGAGTGCAGTGGCACAATCTCAGCCTCCCAGGTTCAAATGATTCTTGTGCCTCAGTCTCCCTAGTAGCTGGGATTACAGGTGCACACCATGATGCCCAGCTACTTTTTGTATTTTTAGTAGAGACAGGGTTTCCATGTTGGCCAGACTGGTCTCAAACTCCTGGCTTCAAGTAATCTGCCTGCCCCAGCCTCCCAAAGTGCTGGGATTATAGGCATGAGCCACCGGGGCTGCCCTGCCCACTATGGTTCTTCCTTGTTCCATTGAATGTTTGTTTGTATTCTTTTTTCTCTGGGTGCTTTTAAGATATTCTCTTATTACTTTTAAGTAATTTGATGTTCATATTGCCTTGATGGTGTTTTATTCATTTTTCTTGTTCCTGAAGTTTGATGATCATCTTGGATCTGAGGATTTGGAGTTTTCATCTAACATGGAAAAAATATTAGCCATTGTCTTATCAAAAATGTTTTTCTCTCCACTATCTTTCTTGGCTTTCAGGAATTCGATTACACATGTATTAGGCCACTTGAAGTTGTCTCAAAGCTTTTTTTTTTTTTTCTATTTCTTTTTGGATAGCTTTATTTCTATATCTTCAAGTTTACTGTTTTTATCTGCTATATTCAATGGCTATATTATAGCCATTAATCCAACCTAGTCTATTTTTATATCAAACTTTGTAGTTTTCTTCTATAAATTAACTTGGGTTTTTAAAATGTTCTGTATCTATCTACACTTCTCAGTCTTGTAGCTTCTTGAACATATAGAATATAATTATAACTGTTTTCATGTCTTTTCCCACTATTTATGTAATATGTATAATTTCTGGGTAGGCTTCAATTGATCTTTTCTCTCATAGGTCATATTTTTCTCTTTTACTGAATGTCTGGCAATTTTTTATTAAATGCCAGACATTTAGATGCTGAATATTTTGTATTCCCATAAATATTCTTGAACTTTATTGTGAAATACAGTTAGATTATTTGGAAAAAGTTTGATGCTTTCACGTGTTGCTTTTAAGTTTTCTTAGATAGGGCCAGGGCAGCATTTATTCTAGGGCTAATGTTTTCAAACTTGTGAGGTGAAGCCTTCTATGTATTCTACCTGGTAGCACATGAATTATGAGATTTTTAGCTCTAGGGACCAGGAATGATTCCTGGCTCTTTGTGAGCGCTGTGTTCTCTAATCTTTTTAGGTGGTTCTTTCCCCAGCCTTGAGTAGTTCCTTCATATATATATACACTGATCAGTACTCAGCTAAAGCCTTAAGAGACCCCTCTATAAATCTCTTTAGTGCGCATTCTCTTTGCAGCTCTCTCTGGGACTCTGCTCTGTAAACTCTAGTTTCTTAACTTCGCCTTACTCCTGTGCTCCATCACCTCAACTCAGGGACATCACTGGGCTCTGTCTGAGCTCCTGCTCCCTGCAACTGATACCTGGAGATTTGCTTTGGGTGGTAAGCTGAGGCAATTATAAAATTTACCTCATTTGCTTTCCTTCTTTCAGAAATCACTGTCCATTGCCTAATATATAAATCTTTAAACCCATGGTTTCACATATTTTTTGTTCTTTTAGTTGCTTTTGGTGGAACGGTAAATCTGGTCCCTGTTACTATATCTTATCTAGGTGGGCCATAATAATTTTTAAATATGCATATTTAAATCTTCCCAAATTTGGGAAAATTTCTTGGCAGATATGAATAGGGAGGGCATAAGTGTGAATTGTAGCAAAATCAAATTTTTGTTTAGAAATTTGAAGTTTAGTGTTTTTGTACTCTCAATTTTCTATTTTAAAAAAGGTGGTAAATGCCCTGAAAACCAAGTATAATATCATGCATACCCTTATTTCTGGACTCAGAGGGATTTTGAGGCCTATAAATGTTATGACTTACCCAATTACATAGCTAACAAGCAGCAGATTTGAAACCCAGAATCAGGTCTACAGAAGCTCAGTCCCAGGTACTCTCCAATCTTCTGACACATACAGTCGATCCCCATTATTTGCAGATTCTGTTTATAAAATAATCTACGTGATAAAATTTTTAACCCAAAAGTCAGTACTTACAGGAGCTTTCGCTTTTGCTTTCATGGACACTGGCAGAGTGGTGAAAAATTTGAGTTACTGGACACACATATTCCCAGCTCTCACATTGTTAAGTTAGTTAGGTTTTTTTTTTTTCTTTTTGCAGTTTATGTAGTGCCCTGTTTTTCACGTTTCTGTGCTTTTCATTGGTGATTTCATGGTTTAAAATGGCTCTGAACTGGGTGGGGTGTTGCCTCACCCAGGAAGCACAAGGGTGAGGCGATTTCCCTTTCCTAGTCAAGGGAAGCCATGACAGACTGTACCTGGAAAAACAGGACACTCCCACCCAAATACTGCACTTTTTCCAAGGTCTTAGCAACTGGCAGAGAAGGAGATTCTCTCCCGTGCCTGGCTTGGCAGGTCCCATGCCCACAGAGCCTTGTTCACTGTTAGCACAGCAGTCTGAGATCAAATTGCAAGGTGGCAGCCTGGCTAGGAGAGGGGCATCCACCATTGCTGAGGCTTCAGTAGGTAAAGCAGCTGGGAAGCTCAAATGGGGTGGAGGCTACCGTAGCTCAACAAGGCCTACTGCCTCTATAGACTCCATTTCTATGGACAGGGCATAGCTGAACAAAAGGTAGCAGATAACTTCTGCAGACTTAAACATCCCTGTCTGACAGCTCTGAAGAGAGCAGCGGTTCTCCCAGCATGGCATTTCACCTCTGAGAACAGACAGACTGCCTCCTCAAGTGGGTCCCAAACCCCCATGTAGCCTAATTGGGAGACACCTCCCAGTAGGGGCTGACTGATACTTCATATAGGTGGGTAGCACTCTGGGACAAAGCTCCCAGAGGAAGGATCAGGCAGCAATATTTGCTGTTCTGCAGCCTCCACTGGTGATACCCAGGAAACAGGGTCTGGAGTGGACCTCCAGCAAACTCCAACAGACCTGCAGCTGAGGGACCTGTTAGAAGGAAAACTAACAAACAGAAAGGAATAGGATCAACATCAGCAAAAAGGACATCTGCACCAAAACCCCAACTGTAGGTCATCAACATCAAAGACCAAAGGTGGAGAGAAACCAGAGCAGAAAAGCTGAAAATTCTAAAAACCAGAATGCCTCTTCTCCTCCAAAGGATTGCAGCTCCTTGCCAGCAACGGAACAAAGCTGGATGGAGAATGACTTTGACGAGTTGACAGAAGCAGGCTTCAGAAGGTTGGTAATAACAAACTTCTCCGAGCTAAAGGAGCGCATTTGAACCCAACGCAAGGAAGCTAAAAACCTTGAAAAAGGGTTAGATGAATGTCTAACTAGAATAAACAGTGTAGAGAAGACCTTAAATGACCTGATGGAGCTGAAAACCATGGCAGGAGAACTTCGTGATGCATGCACAAGCTTCAGTAGCTGATTCAATCAAGTGGAAGAAAGTGTATCAGTGATTGAAGATCAAATTAATGAAATAAAGCAAGGAGAAAAAAAGAGTAAAAAGAAACAAAGCCTCCAAGAAATATGGGACTATGTGAAAAGACCAAATCTATGTCTAATTGGTGTACCTGAAAGTGACGGGGAGAATGAAACCAAGTTGGAAAACACTCTTCAGGATATTATCCAGGAGAACTTCCCCAATCTAGCAAGGCAGGCCAACATTCAAATTCAGGAAATACAGAGACCACCACAAAGATACTCCTCGAGAAGAACAACCCCAAGACACATAATTGTCAGATTCACCAAGGTTGAAATGAAGGAAAAAATGTTAAGGGCAGCCAGAGAGAAAGGTCGGGTTACCCACAAAGGGAAGCCCATCAGACTAACAGTGGATCTCTCTACAGAAACCCTACAAGCCAGAAGAGAGTGGGGGCCAATATTCAACGTTCTTAAAGAAAAGAATTTACAACCCAGAATTTCATATCCAGCCAAACTAAGCTTCATAAGTGAAGGAGAAATAAAATCCTTTACAGACAAGCAAATGCTGAGAGATTTTGTCACCACCAGGCCTGCCTTACAAGAGCTCTTGAAGGAAGCACTAAACATGGAAAGGAACAACCAGTACCAGCCACTGCAAAAACATGCCAAATTGTAAAGACCATCGATGCTAGGAAGAAACTATATCAATTAACAGGCAAAATAACCAGCTAACATCATAATGACAGGATCAAATTCACACATAACAATATTAACCTTAAATGTAAATGGGCTAAATGCCCCAATTAAAAGACACAGACTGGCAAATTGGATAAAGAGTCAAGACCCATCAGTGTGCTGTTGGGAGACCCATCTCACGTGCAGAGAAACACATAGGCTCAGAATAAAAGGATGGAGGAAGATCTACCAAGCAAATGGAAAGCAAAAAAAGCAGGGATCGCAATCCTAGTCTCTGATAAAACAGACTTTAAACCAACAAAGATGAAAAGAGACAAAGAAGGCCATTACATAATGGTAAAGGGATCAATTCAACAAGAAGAGCTAACTATCCTAAATATATATGCACCTAATACAGGAGCACCCAGGTTCATAAAGCAAGTCCTTAGAGACCTACAAAGACTTAGACTCCCACACAATAATAATGGGAGACTTTAACACCCCACTGTCAATATTAGAAATATCAATGAGACAGAAGGTTAACAAGGATATCCAGGACTTGAACTCAGCTCTGCACCAATCAGACCTAATAGACATCTACAGAACTCTCCACCCCAAATCAACAGAATATACATTCTTCTCAGCACCACATAGCACTTATGCCAAAATTGACCACATAATTGGAAGTTAAGCACTCCTCAGCAAATGTAAAAGAACAGAAATCACAACAAACTGTCTCTCAGACCACAGTGCAATCAAATTAGAACTCAGGACAAAAACTCACTCAAAACCGCACAACTACATGGAAACTGAACAACCTGCTCCTGAATGACTACTGGATAAATAACGAAATGAAGGCAGAAATAAAGATGTTCTTTGAAACCAATGAGAACAAACACACAACGTACCAGAATCTCTGGGAGACATTTTTATAGCATTAAATGCCCACATGAGAAAGCAGGAAAGATCTAAAATTGACACCCTAACATCACAATGAAAAGAACTAGAGAAGAAAGAGCAAACACATTCAAAAGCTAGCAGAAGGCAAGAAATAACTAAGATTAGAACAGAACTGAAGGAGATAGAGACACAAAAAACCCCTCAAAAAAACAATGAATCCAGGAGCTGGTTTTTTGAGAAGATCAACAAAATTGATAGACTGCTAGCAAGACTAATAAAGAAGAAAAGAGAGAAGAATCAAATAGACGCAATAAAAAAATGATAAAGGGAATATCACCACTGGTCCCACAGAAATACAAACTACAATTAGAGTATACTATAAACACCTCTACACAAATAAACTAGAAAATCTAGAAGAAATGGATAAATTCCTGGACACATACACCCTTCCCAAGACTGAACCAGGAAGAAATTGAATCTCTGAATAGACCAATAACAGGCTCTGAAATTGAGGCAATAATTAATAGCCTACCAACCAAAAAAAGTCCAGGATCAGATGGATTCACAGCTGAATTCTACCAGAGGTACAAGAAGAGCTGGTATCATTACTTCTGAAACTATTTCAATCAATAGAAAAAGAGGGAATCCTCCCTAACTCATTTTATGAGGCCAGCTTCATCCTGATGCCAAAGTCTGGCAGAGACACAACAAAAACAGAGAATTTTAGACCAATATCCTTGATGAACATCGATGTGAAAATCCTCAGTAAAATACTGGCAAACTGAATCCAGCAGCACATCAAAAAGCTTATCCAACGCAATCAAGTTGGCTTCATCCCTGGGATGCAAGGCTGGTTCAACATACACAAATCAATAAACATAATCCATCACATAAACAAAACCAATGACAAAAATCACATGATTATCTCAACAGATGCAGAAAAGGCCTTTGACAAAATTCAGCCCTTCATGCTAAAAACTCTCAATAAAGTAGGTACTGATGGAACATATCTCAAAATAATAAGAGCTATTTATGATAAACCCACAGCCAATATCATATTGAATGGGTAAAAACTGGAAGTCTTCTCTTTGAAAACCGGCAGAAGACAAGGATGCCCTCTCTCACCACTTCTATTCAACATAGTGTTGGAAGTTCTGGCCAGGGCAATCAGGCAAGAGAAAGAAATAAAGGGTATTCAATTAGGAAAAGAGGAAGTCAAATTGTCCCTGTTTGCACATGACATGATTGTATATTTAGAAAACCCTATTGTCTCAGCCCAAAATCTCCTTAAGCTGATAAGCAACTTCAGCAAAATCTCAGGGTACAAAATCAATGTGCAAAAATTACAAGCGTTCCTATACACCAAAACAAAGAGAGCCAAAACATGAGTGAAGTCCCATTCACAATTGCTGCAAAGAGAATAAAATACCTAGGAATCCAACTTACAAGGGATGTGAAGGACCTCTTCAAGGAGAACTACAAACCACTGCTCAACGAAATAACGGAGGACACAAACAAATGGAAGAACTTTCCATGTTCGTGGACAGGAAGAATCAATGTCGTGAAAATGGCCATACTGCCCAAGGTAATTCATAGATTCAATGCCATCCCCTTCAAGCTACCAATGACTTTCTTCACAGAATTAGAAAAAACTGTAAAGTTCATATGGAACCAAAAAAGAGCCTGCATTGCCAAGACAATCCTAAGCGAAAAGAACAATGCTGGAGGTGTCACACTACCTGACTTCAAACTATACTACAAGGCTACAGTAACCAAAACAGCATGGTACTGGTACCAAAACAGATATATAGACCAATGGAACAGAACAGAGGCCTCAGAAATAACACCACACGCGTACAATCATGTGATCTTTGACAAACCTGACAAAAACAAGCAATGGGGAAAGGATTCCCTATTTAATAAATGGTGCTGGGAAAACTGGCTAGGCATATGTAGAAAGCTGAAACTGGATCCATTCCTTACACCTTACACAAAAATTAATTCAAGATGGATTAAAGACTTAAATGTTAGACCTAAAACCATAAAATCCCTAGAAGAAAACCTAGGCAATACCATTCAGAAGACAGGCGTGGGCAAGGACTTCATGACTAAAACACCAAAAGCAATGGCAACAAAAGACAAACTTGACAAATGGGATCTAATTAAACTAAAGAGCTTCTGCACAGCAAAAGAAACTACCATCAGAGTGAACAGGCAACATACAGAATGGAAGAACATTTCTTCAGTCTACCCATCTGACAAAGGGCTAATATCCAGAATCCACAAAGAACTCAAACAAATTTACAAGAAAAAAATGACCCCATCAAAAAGTGGGCAAAAGATATGAACAGACACTTCTCAAAAGACATTTATGCAGCTAACAGACACATCAACATGATCATCACTGGTCATCAGAGAAATGCAAGATGGTCATCAGAGAAATGCAAATCAAAACCACAATGAGATACCATCTCACACCAGTTAGAAGGGTGATCATTAAAAAGTCAGGAAACAACAGTTGCAGGAGAGGATGTGGAGAAATAGGAACACTTTTACACTGTTGGTGGGAGTGTAAATTAGTTCAACCATTGTGGAAGACAGTGTGGTGATTCCTCAAGGATACAGAACCTGAAAGACCATTTGACCCAGCAATTCCATTACTGGGTATATACCCAAAGGATTATAAACCATGCTACTATAAAGACACATGCACATGTATGTTTATTGTGGCACTATTCACAAGAGCAAAGACTTGGAACCAACCAAAATGTCCAACAATGATAGACTGGATTAAGAAAATGTGGCACACATACACCATGGAATATTATGCAGCCATAAAAAAGGATGAGTCCATGTCCTTTGCAGGGACATGGATGAAGCTGGAAACCATCATTCTCAGCAAACTATCACAAGGACATAAAACTAAACACTGCATGTTCTCACTCATAGGTGGGAATTGAACAATGAGAACACTTGGTCACAGGGCGGGGAACATCACACACCAAAGCCTGTCAGGGGGTGGGGGTCTGGGGGAGGATAGCATTAGGAGAAATACCTAATGTAAATGACGAGTTGATGAGTACAGCAAATCAACATGACACATGTATACCTACGTATCAAACCTGCACATTAAGTTCTAGGGTACATGTGCACAAAGTATTTAAAAAAAACCACACAGGGTCAAACCTAAAAGATGACCCATGATAAAAAAGAAAAAATGGCTTTGAACTACAGTGCTGAAGCGCTATCTAGAATTCCTAAGCACAGGAAGGCTGTGATGTGTGCCTTACAGAGAAAAATTGTGGTTTGGGACACAAATTAAAAGTAATGTCCAAAACTGCAATTATTTTCCACCAACCTAAATATGTGTGTTTGATAAGCTTTGTTCAGGAAGTTCTAGTGCTGTTAGAAGTGAGTTAAATGTTAGAATGAACAATATATGTTAAATAAGATATCTTTAAACAGCAACACACAAAAAGCAAGGTTATGTATTGATCAGTTAGGGAAAATATGACTAGAAGCTCACAGAAACCTAACCCTGTCTTTCCTCTAGGAGCAATGGTTCAGCATTCATTAATTCAGTGTTTGGGGCAACTTTATAGAGCATAAGTGCTACAAATGATAATTGACTATATTTAGTATAAATTTCTACAGAGAAATCATGAATTAAGAACTTAAAGGATGCTTTAGCCCTTTCTTACCTTATGGGAAGATACATGTGGAATGATGTGGATGATACTTTGGGCAGTTTAACTCATATCCAGCCATGTTCCAGTCAACCTTAGTATGTGATACAAAATGAGCTTTATTCCTGCTAATCCAGGGTCTGAAGTTGTATTTTCATTTTTTTTTCCTGTCCTGGCAGGTACTCATGCCCGACTGTCTACCAGGCACACAGACTTTGAGGAGAGGGAGTATGTCGTCTTGATCCGCATCAATGATGGGGGTCGGCCACCCTTGGAAGGCATTGTTTCTTTACCAGGTAGATATTCTCCTATAGGCAACTCAGGCTAGTATCTGTTACCATGGGCCGTTTGAGGAGATTCTTGTCTTTGATATGGGATTCTGCAACTATTCACTTGAGAATTTATCCTGCCAAATACTGTCCTGCTTTTCAGTTACGTTCTGCAGTTGTGTGGAAGGAAGTTGTTTCCGGCCAGCAGGTCGCCAGACTGGGATACCCACTGTGGGCATGGCGGTTGGTATACTGCTGACCACCCTTCTGGTGATTGGTGAGTGTAATTTCTTAATTCAAAGAGTCTTATCCTGGGCCTCAGAAATGTGAGCTCATCTCAGGGCCTGTCTTCCTGGACTGGTCTGGTGGCTGCTCAAATGGCAACCCAGGCAATAGCCCAGAAGGTAGATCACCAGCAAATTACATCAGACTTTCTTGATTGGAGTTACAGCTTTAGTACCACTCTCTGTCTCTATTGCCTTATTAGTTTAGAAATATAAGGGGCTTTATGGTCATCAATTGTCATATATTATGCCTAGTTACAAAGCTTTTGTGATAAAGAGGGAAGAAATGCAGTAGCTGTGCCATGTGTCAGGCACTGTGCTTGATGTGGGGGAAAGAGTGACGTACACAGATCCTACACCAGAGTTTATGGTCTCACCTGCCATTGTTGTTACAGGCAGAAGTTAGCCTTCCAGTGGCGATGCTGAGATACCTGAAATGTATAGTGCAGAACTTCCCTATGCATAGAACCCTGATTCTTTACTACCCAGAATAACCCATTGCATCATGACCACAGCCTCTGCCATAGCCCCTAGCTTGGCTAGACAGTACAGTCCCCTGATCTAGCTGTCTTTTTCTTTTTTGCAAACAACTCAGTGCCTATTCCAAGTGTTTCCTTACCCAAAATGCTTGAGAGCAGAAGTGTTTCAGATTTTGGGTTTTTTCCAGATTTTTGAACATTTGCAAATACACGATGAGATATCTTGGGGATGAGACCCAAGTCTCAACACAAAATTCACGTGATTCATAAACATTTTATACACATAGTCTGAAGGTATTTCATACAATATTTTAAATAATATTGTGTATGAAACAAAGTTTTGCCTGCAACCTGTCACATGAGGTCAGGTGTAGAATTTTATGCTTGTGACATCAAGTTGGTACCCCAAAAGTTTCAGATTTGAGATTTTCAGATTAAGGATACTCAACCTATATAGTAATTGCCCTCTTTCAACTGTTGTCCCCACCACAAGTTAAACATTAGGAATAGATACTTCATTATTTCATGTGTACCTGAGTGAAGGGGTTTATGGTTTCATATCCTTTTTCTTTTAAAAGAAGGACTAGGATTATTCTAAGTATTATTGATTGTTCTCTCAGCATCTGATCTTTTCTCCCATGATCCAGTGTGTCACATTGGACTCTGATTCATGCATCTAAAGGGGGTCTCACTTCTTTATACCCTTCAGTCTGGACTCCCTATGGCATGGGAGGGCCTTCATATCATGGCCACTTCCCATCCTAATGTGTGCATGGTGATCATCATTCCTCCCTGAGAACCACTATCTACTGCACACTTTTCATGGTAATTGAGCTGTCTTTTTGAGGTCCCACTCACATAGGTCCCTTCTGCCTCTGTGCCTTTACTTATTCTATTTGCCCTCCCACCTTGAAAGGATTTTTGAATTTACAAATCAGATAGCAATTTTCTTAACATATCAATTTAATTCCATAATCTTACCACAAGTTAAAGACTGCTTGAGTTTGGGGACATCCAGAAATAGAAGTAATAGGATTTTACAGTTTCATGACCTTATTTTCAAGATAGGGTTGGAATTATAAGTTTCTGAGCATCCAGACTTTTCTGCCATGATTCCTCCTATAAACTTACTAGCAGGTTAATTTCCTTAAAACAACTCCTCCTTCATAGTGGACTCTGACAGTACACAATCGGTGCTGAGCTGCACAGTGTAATTTTGATGTATCAGGTGGGAGAAACCAAGAAGGTTAAGTAGTCTACCCAGGGTCCCACAACAACATAGGCAGGATCCAGGAGGAAGGCGCCCAAGGAAATGCGATAGTTGGTATGGACACGATGAAAATCAGCTTCAGGGAGGTGAACAGGTCAGAGAACAGCTTTCTAGTTGTGCTAATTGGATTGTTTTCTCTAGGAAAGGGGAAGAATAGAATCAATATTAAGTATATATAAAGTTCAGGAACTTTGTCAGGTGCTTATACACTCTATAGTGTGGGACATATACACTCCATAGTGTGGAACATTAGGTCCTATATTCTTACAGCGAGATCCAGTGAGAGCCACCAAGTCGGCTATGATTTGGGACTTGATACATACATACAACAGGATAAATGATAAGCTCATTTCTCCAAGAAGGCCAACGACTAGAGTCCCTTATTCACTAGGACAGTGAAATTTTGTTGAACCACATACAAAAATGAAGTTGAGTCATTTTTTTCCTACCACAATACTACTTTATAACTGAATGTGACAGTACATTTTAAAAGGTCCCATTTATTTGACCCTGGGTTTTTTCTTTTTAGGTATAATTTTAGCAGTTGTGTTTATCCGCATAAAGAAGGATAAAGGCAAAGATAATGTTGAAAGTGCTCAAGCGTCTGAAGTCAAACCTCTGAGAAGCTGAATTTGAAAAGGAATGTTTGAATTTATATAGCAAGTGCTATTTCAGCAACAACCATCTCATCCTATTACTTTTCATCTAACGTGCATTATAATTTTTTAAACAGATATTCCCTCTTGTCCTTTAATATTTGCTAAATATTTCTTTTTTGAGGTGGAGTCTTGCTCTGTCGCCCAGGCTGGAGTACAGTGGTGCGATCCCAGCTCACTGCAACCTCCGCCTCCTGGGTTCACGTGATTCTCCTGCCTCAGCTTCCTAAGTAGCTGGGCTTACAGGCACCCACCACCATGCCCAGCTAATTTTTGTATTTTTAATAGAGACGGGGTTTCGCCATTTGGCCAGGCTGGTCTTGAACTCCTGACCTCAAGTGATCTGCCTGCCTTGGTCTCCCAATACAGGCATGAACCACTGCACCCACCTACTTAGATATTTCATGTGCTATAGACATTAGAGATATTTTTCATTTTCCCATGACATTTTTCCTCTCTGCAAATGGCTTAGCTACTTGTGTTTTTCCCTTTTGGGGCAAGACAGACTCATTAAATATTCTGTACATTTTTTCTTTATCAAGGAGATATATCAGTGTTGTCTCATAGAACTGCCTGGATTCCATTTATGTTTTTTCTGATTCCATCCTGTGTCCCCTTCATCCTTGACTCCTTTGGTATTTCACTGAATTTCAAACATTTGTCAGAGAAGAAAAAAGTGAGGACTCAGGAAAAATAAATAAATAAAAGAACAGCCTTTGCCCTTAGTATTAACAGAAATGTTTCTGTGTCATTAACCATCTTTAACCACTGTGACATGTTGCTCTATGGCTGAAATTCTTCAACTTGGAAATGACACAGACCCACAGAAGGTGTTCAAACACAACCTACTCTGCAAACCTTGGTAAAGGAACCAGTCAGCTGGCCAGATTTCCTCACTACCTGCCATGCATACATGCTGCGCATGTTTTCTTTATTTGTATGTTAGTAAAGTTTTGGTTATTATATATTTAACATGTGGAAGAAAACAAGACATGAAAAGAGTGGTGACAAATCAAGAATAAACATTGGTTGTAGTCAGTTTTGTTTGTTGATCCACTCTGCCTCTGTTTTTATTTGTGGAGGGGAAGGACAGAATAACAATTGTTATTTTTCGTGTATAAAAATTGCCTCCCCAGCAGCCCCAGTCAGGGGCTTATAGATAAAACTCCCATCTCCCTGGACAGAGCACTTGGGGGAAGGGGTGGCTGTGGGCGCAGCTTCAGTAGACTTAAATGTTCCTGCTTGCTGGCTCCAAAGACAGCAGCTAATCCTGACAAGGAGGATTCTCCCAGCACAGCACTCAAACTCTGCTAAGGGACAGACTGCCTACTCAAGTAGGTCCCTGACCCCAGTGCCTCCAGCCTGGGAGATGCCTCATGCAGGAGAGCTCCGGCTGGCAGCAGGCCAGTGCCCCTCTGGGACAAAGCTTCCAGAGAAAGGAGCTGCAGCAATCTCTGCTGTTCTGCAGTCTCTGCTGGTGGTACCCAGGCAAACAGGGTCTGGAGTGGATCTCCAGCAAAGTCCAGCAGACCTGCAAAAGACAGGCCTCACTGTTAGAAGAAAAACTAAAAGAAAGAAAGCAATAACATCAACAAAAGGGACCCCCACATAAAAACCCCATCCAAAGGTCATCAGCCTCAAAGACCAAAGGTAGATAAATCTATGAAGATGAGGAAAAACCAGTGCAAAAATGCTGAAAATTCCAAAAACAAGAATGCCTCTTCTCCTCCAAATGATCACAACTCGTCTTCAGCAAAGGAACAAAACTGGATGGAGAATGAGTTTGACAAATTGACAGAAGTCAACTTCAGAAGGTGGGTAATAACAAACTCCTGTGACCTAAAGGAACATGTTCTAGCCCAATGCAGGGAAGCTAAGAACCTTAATAAAAGGTTACAGAAACTGCTAACTAGAATAACCAGTTTAGAGAAGAACATAAACGACCTGATGCAGCTGAAAAACACAGCATGAAAACTCCGTGAAGCATACGCAAGTATCAATAGCCGAATCAATCAAGTGGAAGAAAGGGTATCAGAGACTGAAGATCAAGTGAGAAGATAAGATTACAGAAAAATGAATGAAAAGGAACAAAGCCTCCAAGATATATGGGACGATGTGAAAGGACTAAACCTATGATTGATTGGTGTACCTGAAAGTGACAGGGAGAATGGAACCAAGTTAGAAAACACACTTCAGGATATTAGCACAGAGAACTTCCCCACCCTAGCAAGACCTATCCGAAAGATAACATTCCAATTCAGGAAACACAGAGAACACTACTAAGATATTACTCAAGAAGAGCAATCTCAAGACACATAATCATCAGATTTTCCAAGGCTGAAATGAAGGAAAAAATGTTAAGGGCAGCCAGAGAGAAAGGTCAGGTTACCTACAAAGGGAAGCCCATCAGACTAAAAGTGGATCTCTCTGCAGAAACCCTACAAGCTAGAAGAAAGTGGGGCCGATATTCAACGTTCTTAAAGAATTTTCAATCCAGAATTTCATATCCAGCCAAACTAAGCTTCATAAGCGAAGGACAAATAAAATCCTTTACAGACAAGCAAATGCTTAGGGATTTTGTTACCACCAGGCTTGCCTTACAAGAGCTCCTGAAAGAAGCACCAAATATGGGAAGGAAAAACTGACACCAGCCACTGCAAAAACACACCAAAATATAAAGACCAATGACACTATGAAGAACCTGCATCAACTAATGTGCAAAATAACCAGCTAGCATCATGGTGACAGGATCAAATTCACACATAACAATATTAAGCTTAAATGTAAATGGGCTAAATGCTCCATTAAAAGACACAGCCTGGCAAAGTGGATAAAGAGTCAAGACCCATCAGTGTACTGTATTCAGGAGACCCATCTCACATGCAAAGACACGAATAGGCTCAAAAAAAAAAAAAAAAAAGGGATAGAGGAATATTTACCAAGCAAATGGAAAGAAAAAAAAAGCAGGGGTTGCAATCCTAGTCTCTGATAAAACAGACTTTAACAAAGATCAAAAAAGACAAAGAAGGGCATTACCTAATGGTAAAGGGATTAATGCAATGAGAAGAGCTAACTATCCTAAATATATATACACCCAATACAGGAGCACCGGATTCATAAAACAAGTTCTTAGAGACCTATAAAGAGACAGTGGGAGACTTTAACACCTCACTGTCAATATTAGATCAATGAGACAGAAAATTAACAAGGATATTCAAGACTTGAACTCAGCTCTGGACCAAGAGGACCTAATAGACATCTATAGAACTCTCCACCTCAAATCAATTTTAACTTAACCCCACATCAATATTAGACAGATCAACGAGACAGAAAATTAACAAGGATATTCAAGACTTGAACTCAGCTCTGGAACAAGCAGACATAAGAGACAACTACAGAACTCTCCACAACTACAGAACTCTCCACCCCAAATCAACAGAATACACATCCTTCTCAGCAACACATAGCACTTATTCTAAAATTGACCACAAAATTGGAAGTAAAACACTCCTCAGCAAATGCAAAAGAATGGAAATCACAACAAACTGTCTCCGAGACCACAGTGCAATCAAATTAGAACTCAGGATTAAGAAACTCACTCAAAACCTCACAACTACATGGAAACTGAACAACTTGCTCCTGAATGACTGACTGCTGGGTAAATAATGAAATGAAGGCAGAAATAAAGATGTTCTTTGAAACCAATGAGAACAAAGACACGATGTACCAGAATCTCTGGGACACATTTAAAGCAGTGTGTAGAGGGAAATTTATAGCACTAAATGCCCGCATGAGAAAGCAGGAAAGATCTAAAATTGATACCCTAATATCACGATTAAAAGAACTACAGAAGTAAGAGCAAACAAATTCAAAAGCTAAGAGAAGACAAGAAATAACTAAGATCAGAGCAGAACTGAAGGAGACAGAGACATGAAAAACCCTTCAAAAAAAAAATCAATGAATCCACGAGCTGGTTTTTTGAAAAGATTAACAAAATAGACCGCTAGCAGACTAATAAAGAAGAAAAGAGAGAAGAATCAAATAGACACAATAAAAAATGATAAAGGGGATATCACCGCTGATCCTACAGAAGTACAGACTACCATCAGAGAATACTATAAACACCTCTACACAGATAAACTAGAAAATCTAGAAGAAATGGATAAATTCCTGGACACATAACACCCTCCCATGACTAAACCAGGAAGAAGTTGAATCCCTGAATAGACCAATAAGAAGTTCTGAAATTGAGGCGGTAATTAATAGCCTACCAACCAAAAAAGCCCAGGATCAGACTGTTTCACAGCCAAATTCTACCAGAGGTACAAAGAGGAGCTGGTACCATTCCTTCTGAAACTATTCCAAACAACAGAAAAAGATGGAATCCTCCCTAACTCATTTTATGAGGCAAGCATCATCCTGCTACCAAAACCTGGCAAAGACACAACAAAAGAAAGTTTCAGGCCAATATCCCTGATGAACTTTGATGTGAAAATCCTCAATAAAATACTGGCAAACCAAATCCAGCAGCACATCAAAAAGCTTATCCATCACAATCAAGTCGGCTTCATCCGTGGAGTGCAAGTCTGGCTCAACATATATAAATCAATAAACATAATCCATCACATAAGCAAAACCAATGACAAAAACCACATGATTATCTCAATAGATGCAGAAAAGGCCTTCGATAAAATTCAACATCCCTTCATGCTAAAAACTCTCAATAAACTAGGGATTGGTGAAACATCTCAAAATAATAAGAGCTATTTATTGATAAACCCATAGCCAATATTATACTGAATGGGCAAAAACTGAAAGCATTCCCTTGAAAACTGGCACAAGACAAGGCTGCCCTCTCTCACCACTCCAATTCAACATAGTATTGGAAGTTCTCTGGCCAGGGCAATCAGGCAAGAGAAAGAAATAAAGGGTATTCAAATAGGAAGAGAGGAAGTCAAATTGTCTCTGTTTACATATGACATGATTGTGTATTTAGAAAACCCATCGACTAAGCCCAAAAACTCCTTAAGCTGATAAGCAACTTCAGCAAAGTCTCAGGATACAAAATCAGTTGGCAAAAATCACAAGCATTCCTATACACCAATTATAGACAAGCAGAGAGCCAAAACATGAGTGAAGTCCCATTCACAATTGCTACAAAGAATAAAATACCTACGAATACAACTTACAAGGGACATGAAGGACCTCTTCAAAGAGAACTACAAACCACTGCTCAAGGAAATAAGAGGACACAAACAAATGGAAAAATATTCCATGCTCATGGATAGGAAGAATCAATATTGTGAAAATGGCCATACTGCCCAAAGTAATGTACAGATTCAATGCTATTCCCATCAAGCTACCATTGACTTTCTTCACAGAATTAGAAAAAACTACTTTAAATTTCATATGGAACCAAAAAAGAGCCCGTATAGCCAAGACAATCCTAACCAAAAAGAACAAAGCTGGAGGCCTCATGCTATCTGACTTCAAACTATGCTACAAGGCTACAGTAACCAAAACAGCATGGTACTGGTACTAAAACAGATATATAGACCAATGGAACAGAACAGAGGCCTCAGAAATACCACCACACATCTACAACCATCTGATCTTTGACAAACCTGACAAAAACAAGCCATGGGGAAAGGATTCCCTATTTAATAAATGGTGCTGGGAAAACTAGCCATATGCAGAAAACAGAAACTGGATCCCTTCCTTACACCTTATACAAAAATTAACTCAAGGTGGATTAAAGACTTAAATGTGTAACCTTAAACCATAAAATCTCTAGAAGAAAACTTACGCAATACCATTTAGGACATAGGCATGGGCAAAGACTTCATGACTAAAACACCAAAAGCAATTGCAACAAAAGCCAAAATTGACAAATGGGATCTAATTAAACCAAAGAGCTTCTGCATAGAAAAAACAAAAACAAAAAAACCCAACAAAAACAACAACAAAAACTGTCAGAGTAAGCAGGCAATCTACAGAATGGGAGAAAATTTTTGCAAGCTACCCATCTGACAAAGGTCTAATATCCAGAATCTACAAGGAACTTATATTTACAAGAAAAAACCAACTCCATCAAAAAGTGGGCAAAGGATATGAAGAGACACTTCTCAGAAGAAGACATTTATGCAGCCAACAAACATATGAAAAAAAAGCTTATATTACTGGTCATTAGAGAAATGCAAATCAAAACCACAATGAGATAACATCTAATGGCAGTTAGAATGGCAATCATTAAAAACTCAGGAAACAACAGTTGCTGGAGAGGATGTGGAGAAATAGGAACACTTTTACACGGTTAGTGGGAGTGTAAATTAGTTCAAAACCATTATGTAAGACAGTGTGGCGATTCCTCAAGGATCTAGAACCAGAAATACCATTTCACCCAGCAATCCCATTACTGGGTATATACCCAAAGGATTATAAATCATTCTACTACAAAGACACATGCACACGTATATTTATTGCAGCACTATTTACAATAGTGAAGACTTGGAAGCAACCCAAATGCCCATCAATGATAGATTGGATAAAGCAAATGTGGCACATATACACCATGGAATACTATGCAGCCATAAAAAAGGATGAGTTCATGTCCTTTGCAGGGACATGGATGAAGCTGGAAGATATCATTCTCAGCAAACTAGCACAGGAACAGGAAACCAAACACTGCATGTTCTCACTCATAAGTGGGAGTTGAACAATGAGAACACATGGACAAGCAGGGGGAACATCACACAGCCGGGGCCTGTTGGGGTGGGAGGCAAGGGGAGGAAAGCATTAGGACCAATAGCTAATGCATGTGGGGTTTAAAACCTAGATAACGGGTTGATGGGTGCAGCCAACCATGACGGCCCATGTATGCCTATGTAACAAACCTACACTTTCTGCATGTGTATCCCAGATCTTAAGTAAAATAAAAAAATTAATTTAAAAATTGCCTCCCACGGAGAATTAGCCCAAGAGAAGGAGTCTGTAAAAAAATAAATTCACCCCTCACATGATCATGGATTGAACTGTTTCAGGTAGGTATATCAGGAATTTTTAAATTTTAAATAAGAAGCTTGGTGATTTGAAAGCATTTCTAGGCATGGAACTGTTGTCTGGCTCCTGATTTGAGCCTTGGGAGCATTCAACATTACATGACCTCTCAAATTTTAACCAGGAATAACTCAACTGTGGAAGGTTGCTCATAGAATGGCTGTTGAAGCAGGCCATGGGGTTGGGTTTTTCATACATAATCTTTGTGGTCATCTATCATATTTTTTAAAAGCAAAAAGACAAAATACCCAAACTGTTTTTAAGACCTCCGTATTGCTTTCTTGTATAAGATCACAGGATCCTTAGGGTGTCGCTTCCCCAGCTGGAAACCTCTGTGGCTGGCAGCACCTCTGCTTGGATTTTGCTTGCACCTTTGGGCTTGTTCCACCCACTCGGCCCAGCAGGCTGCGCTTGGCTTGTGCTATGGGCCCAGATCCCACACCTGCCAAGAACGTGCCAGGCAGAGAGAGGCGAGGGGTGTATGAGTGAGCAATCGTGGGGTCTGGCCACTGTGCACCGCCAGGCACACCGGCACAGACACCGGCTCTATGCAAGGCTGCAGCTGGACCAGATGTACCACAATTCTGCTGTGGACATCAGCGTCTGGACAAGGAATGCGATGGTGCCTGAAAGCTTGGAGATGCCAGGGACTGCAGAACCCCAAAGAGGGTATTACAGCGTGCCACAGCCCTGGCTCAGCCCCGAAGTCTGGCCTCCCAGAAGGGCCACAGCTCTTCTTGTCGTCACCCACAAAGTGGCCAACAGGGGGAGTGTTTCAGCCCTGTTTGTGTTACAGCTTTTTCAGTCCTGCCATTTGGTGGGTCCTGCATCCAGGAGGAATGAGGTCTTGTCCTGCATCCAGGAGGAATGAGGTATGCAGACAACTAGAGGCTGAGCAAGGCAAGAGAGGAGCTTCACTGAGTGACAGAACAGCTCTCAGGAGACCTGAAGTGCATAGCTTTCTCCAGCAGGTCTTCCCGGTGAGGGTGTGAGTCTGACTGAGTGTGAGGGTTTTCATGTACGCAGAATGGAGGAAGTGCATGCTGATTGGTCCATGGGTAGCCATGGGCGGGCCTGGAAAAAGCACCATCCGATTGGCTGAACCGTCATCAATGAAGCTCTCACTCCAGGCGGCGGACTTCACTTGGAACTGACAGCCCGCGCCCCAGGCTTCAGGCTGTCCCCTACCTGAAGGTGGGGGTTTCACAGAGGACCTGCCCTACCTTGCCTAGGAACTCCTCTGCCTTTAACATGTCCACTCGCCTAGGCTGTCTGCACTGAGAGGTGCCTGCTGGCCTGTGCCAAGCCGCCCTCAGCACCCTCCCCATTCGGCAGCCTCCCTCTGGCGCTTGTTGGTGCCCCAAGTCCGGAGGGGGCCGAGGCAGCAGGGGGCTGGTATGTCAGCACTCCCCTGAGCTCATGAACACCCGGCTGGGTTGCAACAGTGCCCGGGTTGGCCACAACTTTGCTCCACCCTGGGGCAGGCATTGGGAGTGGGGAGAGGTCAGGGAGCAGGAGCAGGCACTTTCAAGCTTGTGGAGGCAGAGGGCTTTTTGGGCCTCCAGGAACGTGCAGGGACCACAGCAGCTGTGCCCAGGAGCTAAGGGTTCCCACCCAGCCAGCTCGGTGGGGGGCGGGACTCCCGCCTGTGCAGCCCCGGCTGTGCCTCCCCAACTGCAGCTGGCCTCCCTGCAGCGGCCGCTCCAGAAGGGCCGCCAACACCGTCAATATTATACTGTGTTTCAAACGATTTGACCTCTTTCCACCTGGAAATGGGTAAGGTTCTCTCCTGTCTGACCTCAAAAGACAAAACCAAACCAAACCAAACCAAACAAAAGCACAAGAGCACCAAAAGCAAATTCAATTCACAAATTATACTCCAAGCACTGAGGAATAGTACAACTTTTTAAGCAGCTCTGTAGGTTTTTTACTTGTAAGTTTTTAGGTGATGAGTGATGTGATGTTCAGGTCACTTAAAATTGCATTATTGCTTGCCCTGCTTATTTTCAGGAAATCATATCATTAGTAAAAGATACCATTACTCTCCCACTTCAACACCATATTATTCTCTGGACCAACTTGTGTCATGCAATAATAGACTGATCACACAGAACTTTTTCATCAAATCATTGATTCATATTCATATTGCTTGTGCTATTTCTTTACTGGGTGGGTCCTTTCCCTCAACCCTCTCATCTTTCCATGACCAGCTCCAACCCATTCTTAAAGACCAGTTTAAATACTGGTCCCTCTGGGAAGCCTTCTGACTTCTTACAGGACACCAGGCCACATCTAAACTTCCACATTGTAGTGAGGCCAGTGGTTTCCCTGGCCAGGCTCTATTCCCTCTTGTAGTAAGAATAGTTGGATCTCACAATGGGAAATGGCTCCCCCAGTTCCCATCCAGTCTATATCATTTGAATAGAGCCAACTCCCCATTTTTCTCCATCCCCTCAGCTCTAGAGTTGGGCACTTTATCTCAGCAAGATTCACTTGGAGAATTTTAGTTGGAACTCTTAGAAGATTAAAGTATTCCAGTTACCATAAGAGGTGAGTCTTCCCCAGAATGAGGACTACAGAAAATCAAGAAAGGAGAAAATCTTGAAGCTGTTGAATACTTGGATCCAGCTGTTCTGATGCACAGCCTTGCCCTAGACTTTTCCATCCTATGAGCAAAACATTCTTTTTTTTTTTTTTTTAATTTAAAACATGATTTTTTGCCCCTTGCAACCAAAAAGATGGAGATTGACACTTTGCATATGGCCCTTCTCCTAGTCTACCATTAGTACCTGTTTGATTTCCCCACATAGGCTGAAACTTCTTAGAATCTCTCTCAATGCCACTGTGTGAGCCCAAGTCCTGACTCATAGTGCTTCCTCCATAATTTTTTGAAGAAGGAATAAATGAAATAGCTGATTCACTTTGGCCACTTAAATGACAACAGCTAAAGTGCCACCCATTTGACAAAGTCTGAACTAAAGAAAACAACTGTCATCCTTTGTGTTCACCTACAGTATACTCAAAGACCCCTTCATCCCCCACCTCACCACACTCCTTTTCTCTACTTGCAAACCCTGATGCTCCATTCAAATATCCTCAGAGCAGGTCGTAGCGGTGAATGAGGCCTGTGAATGGCAAAGCTCTTGATAATTTCTAGATGATTAAGCAATGATTGTGAGACCGAGAGGTCTCAGGGGTAGGTGGGGATAGAGTTGGAGGGTCTTGTGAGCAGTTATGTAGAAAGTCTTGGGGGCTTCTATGGAGCAGTAAATTTAAGAGTGGAGATATCAAGGTATTGATCCATGGTATAGCTAATTCACAAGCAGAAAGCAGAGATTACCTCAAGTATCTCATGCACACAGGGATTGATTCACTTCCAGGATTCTCTGCAATGCCATATTCATCATGAGAGCTTGGTAAACATGGAAAAAATACAATAGCTTTCAGTATCAACTTTAAAAACCATTGTAATCATTTCAAGTGTACAGTTGAGTGGCATTAAGTATATTCACAGTGCTATGCAACCATCACCACTATCGGCTCCAGAACTTCATCCTTCCAAATGAAACTCTGTACCCATTAAACAATAACTCCACCCAGTAACACTATTGTAACTTTGTCTCTATAAATTTGACTATTCTAAGTATCTCATATAAATGGAATCATATTTGTCCACAATGGCAACATTTGAAAACAAGTTTTAAAATAGTAATCAAGAGAGAAAGAGAAAGTAGCATTCAAACCTAGAAAAAGTTGCCTCATGAGACTGTCTCAAGATTAATGCTATTTTTTATTTTTTTATGCATTCATATGTGTCAGACATATTGTATACACATAAATGCACATTTTGTACCTGTGAAGATATATCCACATAATATAGACACAATACACTTGTCCTCCCCAAACACCACACACACACTCAGTGCTCCCAGGTTTCTCCTTACAGAAGTCTGTCTTGTTCTGGCTGAGCCCCAAGGAGCAGTCAGCTGTTGGATGACCAGTTGTCTAGTACAGGGGTTCTTGATGAATGTATGTTAGAATCACCTGGAAGAGCTTTTAAAAAATATGCATTCCAGGGCTCCACCCTCAAATCAACATCTCCAGGCATGGGGCCTTAGCCTTAGTATTTTTTTAAAACTCCCCTGGTAGTTGCACTATGCAACCATGGCTGAGAACCCTTGTTCCAGACAATTCTTGGAAGACCAAGTTAGTACCAGGCTGGTGTGGAATATGATTCTTTTTAGTGTCTAAGGACTGAATTATGTCCCCTGCAAAATTCATATGTTGAAGCCCTAGCCCCCAGCGTGACTATATTTGGAAATAGGGCTTTAGGAGGTAAGGTTAAATGAGGTCTTCAGGGTGGGGCCCTAATCTGAGAGGACTTGTGTCCTTAGAAGTAAAGACAGGCCAGGTACAGTGGTTCACACCTCTAATCCTAGCATTTTGGGTGGCTAAGGTAGGCAGATTGGTTAGTTTGAGACCAGGCTGGGTGACATGGCAAAACCCCATCTCTACAAAAAAAATTACAAAAATTAGCTGGGATGGTGGTGCATGCCTGTGGTCTCAGCTACTTGGGAGGCTGAGGTGGGAGGATCACCTGAGCCTGGGAAGTTGAGGCTGCAGTGAGCTGTGATCTCGCCACTGCACTCCAGCCTGGGCAACAGAGTTAGACCCTGCCTCAAAAAAAAAGTAGATTGACATGAGAGCTTACTCACTCTCTTTCCACACATGCAGAGGAGCAGCCACACAGGTACACAGTGAAGAAACCATCTGCAAGCCAGGAAGAGAGGCCTTCCAGAAAGGCCTTTTCAGATCAAGGCCTGACGGACCTTGATCTAGGACTTCTAGCCTTAGAATTAAGATAATTAAACATCTTGCTTAAGCCGCCCAGTCTATGGTATTTTGTTATGGTGGCCTGAGCTAACTGATACAGAATCTGAATCAGGATCCTCCTTCAGAATAACATCAGCTTCCCAATGCCCTCAACCTCTTGGGCACTTTTAACCCTAACCGGTCCTGCCCAGGCCTTTCTGATGCCCACTCGGACTGTGATCTGGAACTCAGGGAAGATTCCTCAGCCCACAGAGATCCTTCAACTAAGAGCGGCCTGGGTCACTCTGTCACCACGGCAGAACCTTGTGAACCCCAACCCTGAAGCATGAAGAAGCTGGTTCTTGCCTGCAGGAGAGCAGCCTTCCTTTGCAGACCAGAGCTGAGCAATGAGCAGCAGTGCTTCACTTTCACCATAGATACAGCTCTCAAAAATACACGTTAGTGTCAAGTGATTCTTTTGAGTATGTGCTTGGAAAGATGACTTAGATAACATTGACAATGAAAAAACAATATTTTTATAATACAATTAACTCTAATTTTATTGACTTTTTTCTTGTTTTTTTTGGTCTGCCTTGAATGTCAACCATTTTACTGACTTTCCATGTTTGTATGTTTACTTACCAGCATGATGCAAGCTCCATTCAACATCTCAAAACGATTTCCTGTATCTGCTATGTATGAGTCATTTACAAGCCATCTGGGCCCATAAAACAAGGAGGATGGGCTACTGAGATGGTGGGCTACTGAGATAGTAGGCAATTCTAAAGGGCAAGGGGCTGCCCTGGAATCCGAGGATAATTATGTTGACGGCAAAAGCAAAGTCATGCTTGCGGCTTCCATGTGTGGTGTCCAAATCATCCTTGGTTTCTTTGGACAGAAATCAAAGCATCTTTTTTCACATGTTCCTCATCCTGGGCAGGGAGGCAGGAAGGTTGAAGAAAGGAGGAGTGGGCTACAGAAGCAAAAGTTCATCTGACTGAGGGAAAACACATCCATTTTTTCCATTGCAACATTTGGGCAGATGTGCAAGTCTGGGATTTGAAGGCTACATTAGGAAGAGGAGGAGGGTGTGCAAGTGGGAGGTGGGAATAAAAATAGCACGTGTTTATCCAGCAATTCTAGTTCCTCTTTTTAATTAAACACAGGACTGAAAGGAAATGGGATATATTTTTGGTAGCAGAAGACAAATTGGACCTCTCTCTGGCTCCCGGCCAAGGAAAAATCCCAAAGGCAGAATTTCCCAGGGCTCTGTTCAGTCACAACCAAAGTCAGTCATGGCTTGGGTCATGGAGAACACAAAACTAGGGAAAGGGTCTTGACACGGACAGGTCAGTTGTGGGGCATGGGGGGAAAGGCCCCAGCTGAGGGTTTCCCACTGAGGCCTCTCCCAGTGGTAACTCAGGCAGCCTTCCTGGGGCCTACGAGGAGGGGGGCAAGGATTTATTGATAATATTATCTATTATCAATAATAATAGATAATATGCAGCATTAACAATGTGCCAGACACTATTCTAATGCTTTACAATGTATTTTGTCACCGAATCCTTGCAACAACTATGAGACAATTGTTATGTCTATTGTTCACATGAGAAGCTGCCACAGAGAAAGGTTATGTAACTTGCTCAAGGCCACATGCCAAATAAGTGACCCCAGAAATCTGACTCCAAAGCCCATGCCCAAAGTTAATGGCATTTCACCTAACCTAAGGTGTCATCTATTGTAAGATGTATCTTTACTTTATGTGATACTGGGACAAAAAAGAACACTGTCAATTAATTTCAACATGCCATTATTGGTAAGAACATCTTCAATTTCAGAGAGATTAAAATGTAAAAAAAAAACAAAAAACAAAAAACGTGGATTGATAGTTTTTACAAAAAGGTACCATGCCTGTTCTCAAAGACTTGGCAGTTGAGTAGGAGAGACAGGCTTATGGCATTGCCATGTTATGTGGTAAGCATCAAGTGTCTCCCAAGAGAAGTGTACAAATTACTGCAGGGGCAGAGAGAGGAGCAAATCACTGCTGCCTGAGGTTACCTGGGAACCCTCACGGAGGAAGTGGCATCCAGCTAAGCCTTATAGTTCCTCCAAAGAGAGAAGGGAGGGGTGGAATTGGGACATTTTGAGTATCTTAGGCGCCTTGGTTGATTATGCTAATGTTAATAATATAACAGTAGCTAACAACTTATTGAGTGTTAACCACATGCTGGGCACTGTGTTAAGGGGCTTTTTGTGCATCGCCCCATTTAATCCTCATATAAACCTTGAGAAGACCCCCCCATGAGATCCATTTTACAGGAGAGAGGCTTGAGGCTCAGGAGATTAGCTGATTTACCCCAGCACACAGCTGGCGGATAATGGAGCCAGGACGAGAATCTCCAGTAGCATGGCTCTCCAGTCTCAGCTGTCAACCATGTGGCTGGGCCACCTCTCAGAAGGGAGGTTCGGGACAAGTCATGCTCTCCAAAGTCATTCTTGTCCACTGAGCACTTCGTTTTCTGGGAGAAGGCTGAGAGAGGGTATATATGGCCAAACACAAGGATTGAGAGAGACCTTTGGGAGTCCCAACTCATGCTGAAGTCAGGTTGGGGAGGACTGACGGTCAGGGAGGTTCTGGAAGTGTTGGTGCAAGACTGGGGCCTCTGAGTCATTTCACCTGCCAAGTATTTGCTGAAAATTCACTCTGAGCGAAGGTCTGTGCTGGGCACCAAGGGGGTTATTGATGGAAGTTGTACACTAGGCACCAAGTGCTGAATGAAGTATAACACTGGCAGGCCTGATGGATCTGGCCCCCTCTCTTCCTGCTGGGCCTCATCTCCTGCCTCCTCCCCTGATAAGCTCTTGGCCTGGCCATCTGCTGCTTCCTTGTGAAGGTCAACCTCCTTCCACTTCTGTTCCTTTACCTGTGCCTCTGCTTGGAATGTTCTCCTACCCTCAGCTCCTTTTTCATGGCTGGCTTCTTCTCTTGCTTTGGGTCTCAGTGTAACTGTTGCCTCCTCTGAGAAGTTCTGCCTCCTCTGAGAAGTTCTGAGAATTTTCCATCATAGCACCACGTTCATTTCCTCCCTAGAACTTTTCATAATGTGTAGTTATGTGTTTTATTGGTTTGCATCTTCAGGGCAGGGACTTTGAAGATGTACCCTGACAGTGGGATTGCTACATCCAGCAGTGAGCATGCTGCCTGCCATGTCGTAGGTGCTTCATATTTGAATGAACAAACAGCTTTGCTTAGAATTAATGAGTCAAGATGCACATAAGACACAGAAAATAATCAGCTACTGAACTGCTCAAAGAATGGAGAGGTCGATGTGCGCTGAAACTGTCAAACAGATGTAAGAGTTGAACAGGGCAGGTGGAAATCACAGTTAGGGGTGGCTAGAGAGTGAAAAAAACAGCTGGGGGAGAAAAAGTAGTCTGTGTGGGGACAAAAAGTTTTCTATTGGCTGCAGGTTTGAAGCACCTTCATGTTCAGTGTCCGGAATGACCTCAGCTTTCTTCCCTCCTGGGTCCCTCCTCCTACTTATCGAAACATGGGGCTGAGACCACCAGGAACATTTGTCCAGTTTCTCCTCAGTGTGTTTTTGTGGGCTCCCTTGGGAGACACAACATGACTTTGAGACTGAACTCTCATAAGGCTCCTCAGTCTAGGAATGAGGCTATTTGGGGAAAAATCACGATGAATGCTGTCTTCATTTTTAGATCATGGACAGAATGACCCCCAGTAACCAGAAAGGCTCTCAGATGGCTGTATTTGAGAATCCCTTCAAGGTTTTTAGAAGTGGAGCGAGATGGGTACAATGTGTGTTATTTAGGTGATGGATAACCTAAAAGCCCCAACTTCACCACTACACGATATATCCATGTAACAAGATTACACTTGTACCTCATAAATTTATGCAAATTGTAAGAAGTACAGCTAGACCTCACCAATTACAGTGTGTTCTATCAGCTATTCCTGTTTTGTTTTGTTTCTCACATAGGGAGATAATAGAACACAACATCTAAATCACTGAATTATGTACTTGTATTGCTCTCAACTCATGGATTTCCATACATTTTGAAAGTAACCAAAGGTCAAGACTTGTTACCATTTTATACATGTCCTGATTGATGTTCAATAGGCATTTAAAAAAATCTTGTCTAGAGACACATCTGTTTACAGAGTATCAAGTCTTATTTTTGTTCTGTATTCATGAATTTTCCTCCCCCTACCCCACCTCCTGCAAGAACACACTCTGAGCTCATTGAGGCAGGAGATCATGCTTAATATTGAACTCCAATATCTGCAAAGAATCTTCAATAAAACAGCTGCTTGGTAAATATTGAATTAAACTGAAGTATTCCAAGACCTTCTAGAAGTTCAGTTCTCTGCTCATGTTAGTAGAGCAAGTTGTCTCAATTCATCTGAGCCCAAAGTTGTTGCCTGTTAACCATATAGATCACAGTCTGTATCCTACTTGTCAGAAACTATTAAAGAGCAGGAATCTCATTTTAGCTTTAACTGATCTATGACTTAATTTGGAAAGTCTCTCCTTACCCCAAATTATACATGATTGAATAAGAGTAAGAACAAACTAAAAATAACTTTTTGCTATATAGTGAAACAACAATTTAAAAATTTAAACAAAATCCTTTGCTGCAAACCCAAATCTTTTAGGAAACTTCTAGCTATTTCAGAGTTTGAAGAGAATATTGATGGCCACATTTCAGCCAAGGACAACACCATGTGATGGAGGAAGAAATGAAGTCATCTGGGTACGTGTTTTCTGGAACCCTGCCCTAAATGGCTTTCTCCTTGACATATGTCCAGCTCTTTCTACAGCTTAACATTAGTAATGCTTATAACTTTATTTATAAAACCACGTTTAAAATATAAAGGAAGCATGGAAAAATGCTCAGGGTGAAGGAAAGGAGAGAGAAAAGAAAGGAAGAAAGCATTCACTGAGGGCAAGTGAGCATTCACCATGGTAGTGAATGTGAAGCTTGCTCTGTCAATCAGAGCCTTGTCCAAAGAGTCATCTCAATGGTTGGCATGATACTTGCTCCCTGAATTAGGGTTCTCTGAATTTAGCTAAGGATCATCATCTTCAGATTCAGGCACTATTCACTTATTACAACTTTCTACTTATTACTTTTTTAATTCCTAAAAGGCAGACAGAAAGTAATAGCAGCAGTCCCTACAGCCTTTGTTCTTGTAGTTTCCTACCCATTAATCTTCTTGCTCAACAGAACCCTATCAAGTCTTGGCTAGGTGTGGTGGCTCACGCCTGTATTCCTAGCATTTTGGGAGGCTGAGGTGGGTGGATCACTTGAGGTCAGGAGTTTGAGATCAGCCTGGCCAACATGATGAAACTCCCATCTCTACTAAAAATACAAAAATTAGCTGGATGTGGTGGCAGGTGCCTGTAGTTCCAACTACTGGGGAGGCTGAGGCAGAAGAATCGCTTAAACCCGGGAGGTGGAGGTTGCAGCTGAGATTGCACCACTGCCCTCTAGCATGGGTGACAAAGTGAGACTCTGTCTCAAAAGACAAACAAAAAAAAACCAGAACCCTATAACCCTATCAGGTCTTCAGAAGGAATTTTCGATGTTCCTAGACTCCAGGCTCAAGGACTCTTCCACCAAATGATTAGTAAAGAAATGCTTACAGTAATGTTTGCTACCTTCAACCATTTTTGTCTCTGGTATTTTCCCACAATCAGAGCCTGATCCTAATATCAATGGGAAAATATTTAAAGGAAACAAAATGCATGAAAATCTCTCTGTGAGGCCAGATCTGTGGAGTTACAGAAGTACTCAGCAAAGACTCCCAAGCAGCTGGGAACAGTCAGAGTGCTGCAGAATTCCTAAACCATGCTAAGAGTTTTGGTGTCCTGGAAAAAGCTCCAAAATGTTCCAATCATTAAATTGCTCAACTTAAATCACTTTCAGATGAGCAAATTCGGACAAACATTACCGACTTTTTAAACTACATCATATGTTCCAAAAGCAAAATGGGAAACAAAGCTGAATGGTGTGTTCTTTCCCCACTTGCCTTTGCAGGTGATTTCAAATTTAGTAGATGCAAAGTAGAGTCGAAAGAAGTTTTCAGTGTGTCTGTCCTAAGAACGAATAATGTGAATATATATAAACCTTGGACCACTGATTCAAAGGAATTTAATCTTTAAATAGTTCTGCCAATAAGAGTGCTTAATGTCAGGGCAACTAATTCATATTAGATGCTCAGTAAATGTTCATTTAATTCATACTAAATACATGAATAAACAACATCTAATAAGCAGAATAAAGGTGAAGAATAAAGTACTTTGAAAGTTCTACTCAAAGTTTGTCAGAGTATGATGGCCCTGTGAAACAGAATAAAAACAGTGGTCAAAAAAACTAAGATGAAAACTTGCAGACTGAAGTGCTGACAAAAAATCAGAGAAGAAAATTATAAGAAGGAACAAGTGGTTGACAAAGTGCAATGCAGTAAGAGACCTCAAAATCAGGACCAATGGGCATCAAGTGGATTTCACAACAAAGTGGTAATCTGGGCGGCGATTTACATACATGATTAATTCAGTAGGCAGCCTCTAAGATTGCCCCCAACTCCTGGCATTCATGCAGTTCTGCAATCTCGTACCCTGAGTATGGACTGCATTTAGTGACATAATCCTAGTGAATAGAATCTGGCAGAAGTAATGGGATGTCGCTTTTGATATTAGGAAACAAAGGTTGTCTCTCACTTGCTTGTTCTCGGGGAGGCCAGCTGCTACGTTGTGAGCTACCCTAAGAGAAGCTCATATTTAAAAAAAACAAAAAAAAACAAAAAAAAACACTGATGTTTTTGGTTAATACCCAGTGAGGACCGGAGACCTGCCAACAGCCACGTGTATCCAAGTACATTCCTGCAATCATTTACTATGTTAGGAATCTGTATTAATAGACATGGATTCCTTTATCTCAACAAGTATTGCTATGTTATTGCTAAAAAGCACATCGTAGCCATTATCTCACCTAATAGCAATGAGCTGTGGCTCTGTGGACTTAAGAAGGAACACAGAAGACATCTTTGCCTAAATGACTAAGCTGAGAAGACAGATGTCTTCTCAGACTCAGTTTACTCTTTGGTCTGCTCATTCAGGGCTTTAACGTCTGCTTAGAAAATTCCAACCCAATTTGACTGAAGAGACAAAGTAGGCGACTAATGGTCACCAAAACAAAATATTCCCCAAATTGCCATCTTTTAAAATGGGATGTGTTACTTTCTTTTTTAAAAAAGGAGAGATCTGAAGAAAAACATTTTAAGAGGATTGACTTAACACAAATGTCTGGATGTAGCTATTTTGATTTAGGGGATATTTTGATCTAACTGCTTTAACCTCAGTGTTTTGATGCTTCATCAAAATGAAAAATTACTGCTTTTTAAAAATTGCCAAGTGACATAGCCAACAGATTTCTGGATCTCTCTATTCCTGATCCTCCCCCAGCCTAGAACACCCTGACCTTAACTTCCAGGTAGAAGTTGTCATGGGGTGAAATTTAGAAATGGGGTAAAGATGTTAACTTTGTAGGATTATAGAGTGATTTTTAAAATGTAAAATTCCAGTGGGGTAAATTTTTTTGCACATTGAGATAATCTGATTATCAACAGGGCCATTTCAAAATGTCAAGTACTTAGAGGCACATGTGCTAATATCTTTTGGCTTTTGGGATTTTTACTCAACATGAGCCATCTCTACTAACTTAACTCCATACAAATGTGGTTTTCCAGCTTTGAATGTTGGTGGACTGCAGTTGTGTAATCTATGTGCCATTCAATAGGCTCCCTAGAATGTGTTATTGAAGTTAAAAGCACAAGATCTGGTGTTAGCCAGCCATCTACTAGCAGAATGACACAGGGAAAAACTATTTAATGTCTTTGAACCTTGGGTTTTCCTTTTATAAAATGGATCTAATAATAGTATTTGTGTCGATTAAATGAAATGCTATAAATGAAGTCCTTAGTAGACCGCCTGTACCATATATTATAAACTATTAGTACTGTTTAGTACAGAAATGTTTATTTAGCCAGGCACGGTGGCTCACACCTGTAATCCCAGCACTTTGGGAGGCTGAGGCGGGCAGATCACTTCAGGTCAGGAGTTTGGGACCAGCCTGACCAACATGGTGAAAGCCCTTCTCTACTAAAAATACACAAATTAGCTGGGCGTGGTGGTACGTGCCTGTAATCCCAGCTACTTGGGAGGCTGAGGCAGGAGAATCACTTGAACCCAGGAGGCAGAGGCTGCAGTGAGCTGAGATCACACCGCTGCACTCTAGCCTGGGTGACAGAGTGAGATTCAGTCTGAAAAAAAAAAAAGGAAATGTTTATTTAAATTGGAAATGTTTATTTAAATTGGACCTGGGAGGGTGATTTCATTAATAACATCATGCTGTTGATAACATATAGACCAAACTAGTGTCAATGTTGTTAATATCAGTGGTCCTCAAACATGATTGCATATCGAAAATTACGTGGAAAAACTTCACCTTTCTCCCATGGAGCAAGGAGGTTTAGACTTAATTTTCTACCATAAACCACTAGAAAACTATACAAAATATGAGCAATTGTTTTCAGACATTGGGGTATACACACCACATGACTGATTCTTGAAGGAAGATAAACAGACAAGGTGAGCCTTGTGAATGCTCCAGCTTGCTGCCCAGAGGAAATTTATGGAGCACTGGCACAGGGAGAAGGAACCCAAACAGAGTATGGCAGACTTGTATTAGTCTGTTCTCAAGCAGCTGATAAAAGACATACCTGAAACTGGGCAATTTTCAAAAGAGAGAGATTTAATTGGACTTACAGTTCCATGTGGGTGGGGAAGCCTCACAGTCATGGCAGAAGGCAAGGAGGAGGAAGTCATGTCTTACATGGATGGGCAGCAGGCTAAGAGAGAGCTTGTTCAGGGAGATTCCCGTTTTTCAAAACCATCAGATCTTGGGAGACTTACTCACTATCATGAGAACAGCATGGGAAAGACCTGCCCCCATGATTCAATTATCTCCCACCTGGTCCCTCCCACAACACATGGGAATTCAAGATGAGATTTGGGTGGGGACATGGCCAAACCATATCACTTGTTGAGTTGAAGAGATGGACAGAAATATTGAGGAGACTGAAGTGGCAGAAACTGTGAGACAGAGCTCCAGAAAGAGGGAGAAACACAGGAAAAAGAACTACAAAAATTTGGATAGGTTTTCCCTTGAGTCTTTGCTGAGTACAGTGCTGCATGTGCATAAAATGGGAAATTCCAAAAATCTGGGTACAGAATGACTGGAGAGTTGTAAATTGAACAATTCCCAGAGCTCACACAGGGAGGAGAGAAGTTTCAGCTCTGATCAGTCATACTGATGAGTCCATTTTGATCACCCACAACATTCAGTGGAGAACCTAGAGGTATCACATCATAGAAGATGTGAATGACCTTCTATGATGATCAGAGAAGATTATCTGATGAATGGCTGCACCATTCTTGGGGTAAAGAATACTCTAGACCCACTGGCTTCAAAGGGATAAAACAGATAAGCAAATAATTGGTTGCAAAATAAAATGCAACACTCCTTAAAGGAATACAATAAAATCCAGCCACTCAACAAGGTAACATTCACAATTTCCAACATCCAATCAAAAATCACTATGCATGGCAAGGTAGAGAAAAATGTGACACATAAGTAGAAGTTGATAGAAACCATCCTGGAAATGACAGATATAAAGAAACTTGTGGAAAAAGATATTAAAACAGATATTATTATATTTAAGTAAAGAAAAAATATAGTAAGGAGAGCAAAAGAAGATGTAAATAAGAACTCAAACAGGAATTACAAAATGTAAAAAACAATATCTGAAATAAAACTCACTAGAAGTATTAATAGATAATTAGCCACCACAGAAGATTAATGAACTTAAAGACAGCAATAGATATATCTAAACTGAAGCACCGAGAAAAAAAAAAATTTAAATTAAGCAGTTCAAGTGAATGAGATGACAAGCCACAGTCTGGGAGAAAATATTTGCAAAAGACACTTCTGACAAAGCACTGTAATCCAAAATATATGAAGAATTGTTAATAAGAAAACAAGTTGATTTTAAAAATGTACAAAAGACCTGAACAGATACCTTACCAAAGAAGATGGCAAATAAACATATGAAAAGATGCTCAGCATGGTATGCCATTAGGTTATTGCAAATTAAATTGAGATATCACTACACACACACCTATCAGAATGGCCAAAATCCAACCACTGACAACACCAAATGCTGGTGAGGATGTGGAGCAACAGGAACTTTCATTCATTGCTGGTGAGAATGAAAACTGGTACGGCCATTTTGGAAGATGGTTTGGCAATTTCTTATAGAATAAACATGCTTGTACCATACAATTGAGCAATCACATTCTTTGGTATTTACACAAATGGGTTGAAAACTTATGTCCATACAAAACCCTGCAAACAGATGTTTATAACATCTTTATTCATAATTGCCGAAACTTCAAAGCAACCAAGATGTCCCTCAATAGGTGAATGAACATACAAACCGCAGTACATTGAGAGAATGAAATAGTGTTCAGTGCTAAAAAGAAATGAGCTCTAAAGCCATGAGAAGACATGGAGGAATCTTAAATGCATATTAATAAGTGAAAGATGCCAATCTGAAAAGGTTACATACTGTGTGATCCCAACCATATGGCATCTTAGAAAAGGCAAAACTATGGAGATAGTAAAAACATCAGTGGTTGCTGGGGTTGAGGGGGAGGGAGGGATGAATAGGCAGAGCACCAAGGATTTTTAAGGCAGTGAAACTATTCTGGATGATACTATAATGGTAGATACATGTCATTATACATTTGTCAAAATTCTTAGAATGTACAATACCCAGAGTGAACTCTAATGTAAACTATGGATTTGGCAGTGGAGAAAGGGAGATGACTCAAAGTAGGTTCACCAGTTGTAACAACTGTATCATTATGGAGCATTATGTTGATAGCTGGGGAGGCTATGCTTGTGTCAGGCAGGACGTACATGGTAACAGTACTTTTCTGCTCAGTTTTGCTGTGAACTTAAAACTGCTCTGAAAAGTCCTTTTAAAAAATAACAGAGCCTCAATGACCCATGGTACAATACCAAGCACTCTAATATTTGTGTAATTGGAGTCCTAGAAAAAGGGGTGAGGGAGAAAAAATATTTGAATAATGGCTGTGAATTTTCTGAAATTAATAAATACTATAAACTCCCCCAACCCTTCCCTCTGCCCAAAATACACCAAGGTACATTATAATCAGATTCCTGAAAACCAGTAATGAACCTAAATCTTATGAGCAGACAGAGAAAAAAGGCACACCAAGTACAGAGAAACAAAGATAAAAACCACTGCAGACTTGACAGTAGAAACCATACTGGCTGGAAAACAATGACATGACTTTTTAAGAATGCTGAAATAAAACCTATGAATCTAGAATTCTATATCCAGTAAAAATATAGATAAAATACACAAAATGTTTTGAAAATATTTTCAAAAATACAGATAAAATAAAACTTCTGCACACAAACAAAAGCCAAGGAAATTTGTCATCAGCAAATATGATCTACAAGAAATGTTAAAAGAAAATTCTTTGGGCAAGAAAAAAATGATACAAGATGGAAATTTGAATGTATGTAAATGAATGGTTAATTTTATGTGTTAAGTTGACTGGGCTAAGGGATGTTCAGAAATTCAGTAAAACATTGTTTCTGGGTATGTCTCTGACAGTATTCTGGAAGAAATTAGCATTTCAATCAGACTGAGTAAATTGCCCTCACCAATGTGTGGGGACATCATCCAACCCACTGAGGGCCTGAATGAAACAGGCAGAAAAAAGGCAAATTTGCTCATTCTGCTTGACCTGAAACAATCTATCTTCTCTTGCCCCCAGATATCAGTGTTCCTGGTTCTTGGGCCTTTGGACTTGGACTGGGACTAACACCATTGGCTCCCTTGGTTCCCTGGACTTTTTTGAACTAGAACTACACCACCAGCTTTCCGGGGCCTCCAGCTTGCAGATGGCACATCACAGGACTTCTCAGCCTCCATAACTGTGTAAGCCAAAGTCTTAAAGTCAATCTCTTTCTACAAATCTATATATATGTAAATATATATACGTGTGTGTGTGTGTGTGTGTGTGTATGTCTGTGTATATCTTATTGGTTCTGACTCTCTGGAGAACCCTAACATAACAAAAGAATAAAGATATTGGAAATGGTAAATATATGAGTAAATATTAGAGACTTTTACATTTTTATTTGAAACATAGTTGACTGTTTAAAGTGAAAATAATGTATTTTGAAGTTTATAACATGTAGCAATAAAATGTGTGACAAAATAGTACAAAGGAAGATATACAGGAAATGGAAATATACTGTTAGAGGATTTTATATTCTGCACAAAATGGCATATTATTTGAAGACAGGCTATCAGTTGAAAATACATATTGTAAACCTTAAACTTTTAAATGCAACAAAGAGATCTATAGAATATATAGTAGAGATAGAATAGAATGCAAAAAATAATCCCAGAAAACCAAAAAAAGAGGAAAAGGGTAATAAAGTATAGATGAAACAAATAGAAAACATTTAGTAAAATGGTATATTTAAATTCAACTACATTGATAAAATAAGATATCTTATTAAAGCACAATTAAAATATTATCAGGCTGGATTAAAAAGGTAAGACCCAAATATATGCTGTCTACAAAAAATTTTTTTAAATGGTAGAAAGTAAAAGAATTAAAAACCATATATCGTGCAAACACTAAATGTAAGAAACCTGAAGTAGATATATTAATATCAAACAAAGTAGAATTCAGAACAAGAAACATTACTAGAGAAAGAGGGACATTTAATTATAATGAGTCAATTTATCATATAGAAATAACAATCTTAAGTGTGTATACACCTAAAAGCTTCAAAATATGTAAAATAAGAACAGAAAAATAGAAAAAATGTTAATTATATTTGGAGATAAACATTCCTCTCTCAGTAATTTATAGAAGTAGACCAAAAACCAGTAAAGAAATAAAAGATTTGATCTTCTTTAGCAACCAACTTGACCTAGTTGACACTTATAGAATGCTGTACTCAACAGTAGGATACACATTATTTTCAAGGGTGTGTGAAACATTCACCAAGCTAGAACACATGCTGAGCTGTAAAACAAGAATCAACATTTTTAAAAGAATCAAAATATTGCAGAGTATGTTCTTTGACTGTAGTGAAATTAAGCTAGAAATCAGTAACAGAAAGATATATGGGAAATCGCTAAGTCAAACCACATACTTAACTACACAATGTTTTCAAAAAAAGGAAATGGGAAAATTAGAAAGTTTTTTGAACTAAATGAAAAACACAACATTAAAATACACATTAAACACAACATTAAAATGTGTGTGATGCAGCTAAAGAAGTTGTTAAAGGGAATTTTATAACTCCACATGCTTGTATTTTAAAAAGAGGAGGGCCTAAAATCAATGATCTAAGCTTTCATCTTAAGAAACCAGAAAAAGGAGTAAATTACACCTAAAGTAAGTTGGAGAAGGGAAATAAGAGCAGAAAGTAATAAACTAGAAAATGAAAAAGCAATTTTGAAAAATTATGGAAAAGCTGGCTCTTTGAAGGGCTCAATAAACCTTAAGTGAGACTAATGGAGGTGGGAGAGGGGAGAGAGAACACAAATGACCAATATCAGGAACAAAAGAAGAGATATCACTAGATCCTACAAACATTAAATAAGGGAATATTATGGACAAATTTATGACAACAAATTTGAAAACTTAGACAAAATGGACGAATTCTTTGAAAGACTCAAATTACCGAAACTGACTCAAGAATACATAGGTAACTCTTATGAAGCTAATCTAGCACTGATTCACAGAATGCCACTGAAAACCATTGGTTTGGTTCAGATTTTATCTAAGCATATCAGTGAACCAAAGGCATAGAAGATTTGAGTGGGATTAGACTGTCCAAATAGAGCCTAACAACCTACTGAACAATAAAATATACAATTACAGTTGATGGCTACATCACCAAATAAATCTCTGAATATTTGTTCACTGACTTGACTGAAAATTTTGAGTCAGTTATTTAGGAGTTGTATAAAGATAACCTTCAAGATTCAGATGTGAAGGCACTGTGGGTGGGCCTTCCCAACACCCATTCCCAATTCCCTTCTTCCTTACTTTCTGAGCCTCCTTTGCAGCTAGATAAGAGTGGCCATATGCTACCATTCTGGCAAATGAATATAAGCAGATGTTTGCTAAGGGTGGGGGAACATATCTTGATAAAAGGGGACAAATGTTCAGCAACCATCCTGCAAATGAGAAACTGGGACAATCCTGACATCACTGAGCCGCTTAATCAGTAGTGACAATAATGGCCTCCCTCTTGATTTTTTTTATTGTTATATGAGAAAAATTCTCATTTCTTTAAATGCTTTTAAGTTGGGTTTTTATTTACTCGCAATCATACATAGTCTTAATAGAAGACTATGACATATTTATATTCCCACAGCTAAGGCAAAAAGGAAAACATCAGTTTAGTTCTTCCCTTGACTATACAAATCTTAGAACCACCTCTTAGCATCAATGCACGTGAGTTTTGTCATCAATAGATAATAATCATAATCATAATAACTATATAGTGAAGATGATGCTGAGGGACAGAACAAACCAGAGGCTTCAGAATCTCTCTCAGCCACTGGAAAGACAGACAGTATGGCAATACAGGAAGTCCTTACACATCAGAATGTTGAAATCTAGGCTGTGATTCTCCTTGTAGCATAATAAAACATCAGTAAGCAGCAGTTTTAGCATGAGTATGAAGAGTCTTGAAATTTTTTAGAGGCACATACACTGAGAGCCAACTCCCAAGAGGATCACGAAAAGTAAATTAAGCACGTTCAGTGTTTTTTCCAACAGACGCCCATGATGATATTTCATATGGAGGAATCTTTGCCTCTGTGATTCATTTTGCAAATCCTATGACCCATGTTTCTTTTCACACGATAAAACACCAGGGTTCTGCAGAAGAACTCCCTGTTCAGCAGATATTTGTGGTCAAGGTTCCGAGAAGATTTTTGCCCATAAATGGCTCACACTCTATCCAGTTAGAAAGAAATGGGAGCTCACAGAATTTCACAGGACAGCTAAAGCCCCAGCAAAACCATGCAAACCAGCTGGGCATGCAAATAAATGGAGCAAGACACAGTCACTTACCACTTCCAGCTGAAGAGGAGTGGCAATGAGATTGATCCACACAACCATGGCATCTTACCTTTCTTTCTTGAAGCATGGAGCCCTGTTAGCTCACCATTCTAACTGATGTCTTGTGTAAGAAGAAAGGACCTAGCATCACCCAGCTCTACCACTTACTAGCTGGCTACGATGACTTTAGGGAGGTAGTTTAAACATGCAACCTCCTCATATGTAAAATACAGATAATGATGACTATGACCTCTTCCTATTGGAAATAAACATTTATTGAGAGCTTACTGAATACAGAACACTGTTTTAAGTATTTTAAATGTGTTAAACTCATTTAGTCTTCACAATTCTGACATATTCTCTATCACTATTTTTATTGCATTTTAAATTGAAGAAATTGGAAGAAGAGTAAGAACTGTTCCTGAGGCTACACAACTGGTATGTGACAAAGATTGGATAGAGGGTTGCTGTCAGGATTGAAAAAGAAAATGCAGGTAAAACTCTGCCTGGCACATAGTAGGTATGTGTCATGATACATGCTAGTTATTGTCTCTCGGTTACCTTCTGCTTGTGATGTCACCTTAGAAACAGCTACAGAAAATCTATTGAGGGTTATGAGTGGGGAAAATGGCACAGATTAAAGTACTGAAGCTTTCTATTGAAAATTGTTAGTGGGGTAGTGACATGCTGTGTAAAGCAGTTATAGGTGTTTCTTAAGAACCCATTGAGGAAAAACAGCCAGCACAAGGCAGATACAGACCCAGTGTAAATGGAGAACTAAAGTTAAGCTCAGGGGAGGAACAAATGCTGAGTTCTCACCCGGGTAGGGGGAGTTATAAATTAATGTAAAGGGGATAGCTCTGTAACAGACACTTTCCCAACCCTCCCTAAAATAATCTACAGTGGTCTAATCCTTTTGTTTTTCTTTGCCATAGCTTGAGAGTCATTGGCTATCTTTCTGCCCCACAGATAACCCCACTCTATTAATATGGACTCTTAGAACATTTTTTCCATTCCCCAAGATATACTTAATGCTAATCCTGTTCTCAATTTCATGTTTAGCCAAGCTGAATTTTATGCGTCTTTATTTGTATTGCCTCCAACCCTGTTTAAAACTTTTCACTGTTCTCATTTTCTTAAAGATGTTTCCTGCAATGAAAAAGATTTATTCTTTAAACGAATGTCCATGGAAATAGTTTTAAAGACTTTCTTTTCAACAACTCTCCAGCATAGCTTTGTGATGTTTTTAGAAATGGGATCATTTGGGACTGTCTTGTGATTTGTAGCATCCTTGGAGAATGACTCTTTCTTTCCCAGAGCCCCCCCTGCCCCCCACCCCGGCACCAAGGTTACCTGTATCTTAGCTCCATTGTCTCCTTCTTCCCCCTTGATTCTGCTCTTCCTATTCTTTTTCTGCATCATTCATCTCCCCCTCTCCTAGGTCATCTTTTCCTACAACTCTGCAGACTCTGTCTCTTCTCTTGCTAGTCCCTCCAGCTTTCTACCATTTTATTTCCTACAGTGGTCAATTCTCTCCAATAGTGCCCTCATTTGGAGTTTTAGCTTTGTCACAACCTTAGCCCTATTACCCTCTGAGAATCCCCTCTCTAGGGTGACCTAGGACCTCCTATTTGTCAAAGTCATAACCTTTCCCTGGTTTCATCCTCCTCGATCTGAGTAGCATTTGGTGCCATTGAGCTACCTCATCCTTCCTGAAATTCTTCTCCTCCTCCTGGAAGAGGTGCTTCCTCCAGGCAGTGATCCTTGATTTCCCAAAACGAGATGTGACCCCCTCCTCCCTGCAAATGCATGTCTATGTTGTCCTCTCCTCATAGATTATAACCTCCTTGAGGGCAGGAGCCTAGTTTTATGCCTCTCCCCCACCACGCATATACAGCCTGGAGCTAACACAGTGCCAAGTTCATAGCAAGGTTTCAGCAAACATGGTACCAGTACAGAAATAAACTTGGTCTCAGAATGTCAGGATGGAGCTGAACGTGGCCCAAAGATGACTTTCATTTGGACAGCCTAGTGATTTTTAAACATCTGAGTTAGTTATCAGCATTTAAAAACTGTGGTATTTTACATGAAAAATTCAGATTTCTTGGTTGTTCTCTTTGACAAATCTGATTTAATCTCATCTGGGTCCCTATTCCTGCATGGCCACAGAAGGCAGGATCTGAGCATCTGCTGTCCCCTTGGCTGAGACTCCTGTCCTGTTTTCTGTTTCATTCATGGACATTTCCTTCATGGCCCCTCTAGGCACTTTAGTCTTGTGAACCCTTGAAAAATGAACCCGTGCAAAGGGTAAAGGCAGGACACACTCATTGGTTCAGTTATCAGTGTTCCTGCCAGCCCTGTCCTCTAGCTACCTGTCAAGAGTTCAGAAGGAATGGGAAGTTGACTGTCATCTCTGAGCTCCCTGTCACTGGCCTGGACCTGGAGAGAATGCTTCCTCAAGGAAGCTTTCCATGGCTGCTCCTCTTGGAAAACCTCTCCTTCTTTTATGCCCCTACAGCAGGGTGTACAGGTAATACAGGATCCCCCCCTGCTCAACATGCATGCACATGCATGTGTGCATGCACACATCAGCTCCTGATGTATATATGGCTCGACTTTGGCTGCCTGCTGCCAGTGTTACCCCTACATAACACTCAATGCACATTGGGGTTGTTTGCCTTTATTCATAGGTCTGTGAGTGTTTGGGTGGTGAGCAGTGGAGGAGGAAGAACCTAGATAGGGGCATGGAGAGGAAGAAGAGGAAAAAGCAGCAGTGATTTAGAAAGACAGCAGCAATGATTTCATATCTATTCTCTTAGGGATGGCCCTATGCATTGAGTGTGGCCTGTGTTGAAGAGAGAAGACCCAAAGCTGACACCAGTGTCCAAAGGGGCTTTGACTAGAGCTGCTCTGATGGCCCAGAAGACACAGAGCAGCCAGAGGCCCAAGAGAGTCCTTTCTGGCCTTTGCAAAGAATGTCTGCACCTCCCTCCACTCAGAGGCCTGGAGGGTTTGGATGAGGGGAGATGGCACGCTTGGCCTGGGTGGTGGGCTTCTTGTGATGAGCTGTCACTGTGAAGAGACTTGCTGTGCTGAAGGCAGTGTGGATGGCAGGGAGCAGAAGAGGAAGAACAGAGCAAATGTGCACGGTAGCAAGCTGGTTGGAAGCACTTGTGAAGCACCGTTGGGGGCTCCCAGGGGTAAACTGGGGCTCTCTGCTTAGGTCCCACCACTAGACAGATGGAAGCTACCATGTCATTAGACATTGATTTACAGGTATTTGTGTTCACATCCGTATTCATTGGAATATAAAGTTGGCTTCTTTAACAAAGAGACCTAAGTTAAAGTCATTTACATTAAAAGTTGCCTTCTCTCTCAGGTAGAAGTCCAGGGACATGGTCCATGCTTGCTATGGTTGCTTTATAATCATCAGAGTCCAGGTTCTGCTGCTCTGCCATCCCCACAATGTGGCTTCTACCTCATGGTTCTTCAGGGCATCTCCAGCTCCTGCCATCATATCTGCTTCCAAGTAACAGGAAGGAAAAGAAGGGGAAAGCATGGGGACATCATTTCTTTTTAAGGCACAACTATATGTTACACAGATCTCTTACATCCCATAATCCAGAACGTTGTTATAGGACCACCACTAGCTGTGAGAGAGGCTGGAAGACAGTGTTTGGCTTGGTAATCATATACCCAGTTAAAAATTCTATTACTTTAGAAGAACAGGAGAATGAATATATTAGATTTCAAATATAAGTTTCTTCCAGAGCATCTGTCTCCACTAGACTAGAAGCTCATTGAAAACCAGGGCTTTAGTCAACCCTGATTCCACCAAGCTCTAGCATAATATGTACACGTAGTTGACAGACCATAAACCAGAACTGCCATGACGTCCTGTTCTTGCTACTCTGTCACTATGGGCTGGTCACAGTGGGTAGCACATGTACCTGCAATGAAAGCTGAGCCTCACAGAATTGATGCCTTCTCTGCCATTTACTTTCTCTGTGTGTCTGAGCAAGTCAGTCTGGACATAAGTTTCTTCATGAATTCAAGGGGAATAATAATACCTGCCATTATAGGGTTGTGAAGATTAAGGGTATGTTTAGTGCCTGGTACTCAGTTGGCATTCAATAAGTGGTTTAAAAAAATTAGACCATCCCATGGCAATGTCAGGGAGAGGCCACATGCAGAATTTCAGTCTCTCTGGGCAGTGCATACAGCTGTTGTTGAGGACAACAGAATAGTTCCAGGTGGGTGTGTACTTGCTTGAGGCAATTATCTGTATAAATGACCAAGGAGAGAACTCAGCTAGTAACCTTAGGAAACGAATAGTCTGAATTTCTCCACCTATTTGTGATAAGACTTTTTCTCAACATGGCATTTTTGCCAGGTACCAAGAGAGATAGGTACTGGGAATCCTTTTCCCTCATGGCCTAAGGGAACTGGGGGGAAGCAAAGAGCATTTCAATTAAAGGTTTCTCTGTGCTGTGGAATTCCAATCCTGCAGGAGGTTTGGCCAAGAGGCTCATTGCATGAGGTTCTCCAGCCCACCCTAAAGGACTTCTCCCTGTTCCAGACAATAAGAATTCTTGGCTCAAGTGCAGCAGACACATAGTGTGGGAACTAACTCAAGGCAGTCAACTCCTTTCTTTCCCTCCAGAAGGGCGAGAATCTAGACCTCTCTCTAAATCACTTAGAGTCATAGTATTGGCCATGCAAGCCACCTTTCCCAAGGTATTGATAAAAATAAGTATGTGGCCTTGAACATGTCACCTGCAGGGACAAGAGTCACACTGACAGTGTGACATGGGAAAAGCATGGGACTGAGGCAGCCTTTGGATCAAGTGTCAGTTTCACCACTTAAATGGGAGATTTGGGGCAAGTCCTGTAGCCTTGCAGAGTCTCAGTTTTCTCCTCTGTAAAGTGGAGGCTACTTCATGCCTCAATAGGATTAAAAAAAATCAGAACTGAAGTCATGTATCAGAAAAGCATCTTGTACATGGAAAAGCTCTGAAAATGTTTTCAATATTGTAAACTTGGTCAAGCTCCCTTTAGAGACTTTAGTGCTTCTAAAGGGAACTACAGGGGCCTCTCCCATGCAGTACCACGCATCCTGGCTGCTTAGGGGGCCCTGCCTCAGATGTTTGTTCACCCCCACCTGATGAGGAACACTCAGAGAGGAATTAGATTGCTCCCTTCTGATGTCCCAGCCCCATGAGTATCTGGGCCATTGGTTCCATGGCTCTCCTCCCTGACATGAACAGACCATTTCCAGATTACTTAGCAGGTTAGAACTTGGCATTAGAGTTGGAGAGACCTGGCTTTCTCACTCACTTGCTGGAGACTTTGAGTTATTTAGCTGTCTGACTCTTGATTTCCAAGTGGGGAAAATAATAGCAATGTATTAATTAGAATACTTTAGGTTGCAAGTAGCAAAACAAACTCAAACTGGCTTAATCAGTAGGGATATCAATTATCTTACATAACAAGGTTTCTAGAATAATTCAGTTTTCAGGACTGTTTGATTCAGTGGCTCAACTGTGCCATTGAGTAAGCTGGTCTCCCTCTCCTGGCTCTGCCATTCTCATGCTGGCTCTGCCTAATCTGTTAGCTGTATGGCTGCAGCCATCCCAGGCATCAAAGATTAAGGAAACTTCTAAGATCTTCCCCAGGAATGTTGTTCTCTCATCTAACTTTCCAGATAAGAGGTACCTGTGCCCATCCCTGAACCAGTCACTGGGAAGGAGACAGGTTTAACCTGAGATGAATCAAGCCAATTGCTGGAGCAGGGGTGCATTTGGTTTTCCCAAGGCCACACTGGGGAAGAATGAAATGGATTTTATTAGAAGTGTTAAATTACATAGGCAGGATGCTATGACCATGATGCTGTCTCCATACTCTGGGTTCCTGGGTAACAAACTGCAACCTAATTTAAAGAAACAGAAACCTCATTTAGGAGCATATTTTACAACAAACAGCCGAACTTCGGCCATTAACAGCCAGCCACCTGATCAGACCATGCTCAAATAAGGCAAATACTTAGCTGTAGCCTATCAAGGAACTTCTCTACTTTGCTTCTGCATTTGGTCCATAAAAGCTCCCTGTTCACATGGCTAGGTAGAGCTCTCTGAATTGCCTTTGGTTTTGAGTGCTGCCTTATTCATGAATCATTCTTTCCTCAAGCTGCTAAATTTGTCTGAAGATTTTCTTTTAACAGAAGAAAGGGCAAAATGGATGCTAAGTGGGCAACCAAGAGTTTCCTCTGCCAGTGATCCATCAGGGTGGTGTGAGGGTTCAAGGAAATGAGGTAGTGAGTGCTTGCTAAATGGCACTTATTAGTATTCTCTTTTTTCATTTTCCCATCAAATTCTATCCTGCCTCCTGCTGCCTCAAGACCCAGATGTGTGATCATGAGGATATTCCAAACATGTGGCAGTTCTTAGTATCAGACAGAACTGTGGGGACAAGACAAAGAGCAGAGGAGACTAAAAACAAAAACAAAATACCTTCAAATCATAGCCCTACAGAATTCCCCTTAGGACCATCATTGGTCCTGGATGTCCTCACAGCAGCCCCATCGGCCTCCTGCTACAGTTGCTGTGTCTGCAGAGGAGTGGGCCTGACACACATTCTCAGATGTTATACTGTAGCTGGGAGAATGTGGCCCATCAGACCGCTCACTCTGTCTTCATCACCACCCCTAGGGCCCTTGCTCCTTTTTATCAGTTAACTCTCTCCAGCCCAGGAAGCCATGTGCTTATTGACCTCAATATCCTCTTTGGCAGAGTTATCCCATGAAAAATTGTGAGTGCAACTGGAATATTTTGAAAATATTAATCTGATATAATTTGTTTGTCTTTAGTCTGTGAATTAGAAGTTGGAGCCTTAAGCTTATTACTCAGAAAGAGAGGGTGGTTGCTTCTAAAAATAGCAAAAATACTGTTTTTCCATAGCCCATTCTTGAATATTGGTTTCCACATTAGAACATTCCAAAGTATAGAATGTGTTATTTATTTATTTTTAAAGCAAGGCCATCTGGCTCAAATGCCGATGCTTAAGAAGACACATCCTTCATGTTTCCTAGTTTCCTAGCAAAAGAAAACAGCATCACAGAATAAGTGCCCTGCTGAGGGTCCTCTTCACCCATACTAGATTCCTTCACTCTCTTCTCTGGTCTCATTGCTTTTGCTGTACTATTCTTCTACCTGTCTTTACTTTCTCTTTGCCTGTCTTTTGTTTTATCCTTCTTTCAAGACCCAGCTCAAAATTCATCTTCAAGAAGCCTTTTGAATGTTTTGTTTGTTTGTTTGTTTGTTTGTTTTGAGACAGAGTCTTGCACTGTTGCCAGGGCTGGAGTGCAGTGGTGCAATCTCGGCTCACTGCAACCTCTGCCTCCTGGGTTCAAGCAATTCTCCTGCCTCAGCCTCCTGAGTAGCTGGGATTACAGGCGCCTGCCACCACGCCCAGCTAATTTTTTGTATTTTTAGTAGAGATGGGGTTTCACCATTTTGGCCAGGCTGGTCTCGAACTCCAGGCCTCATGATTCGCCTGCTTCTGCCTCCCAAAGTGCTGGGATTACAGGCATGAGGCACCGCCCCCAGCCTATTGAATAGCTTTTGATTGTACAGAGTCATTTTATATACTGCTTCAGATTCAGGAAGAAGTTTGAAAGATGTTCATTTTATAGTTGTCTAGTTCTGCTATATGCATCTACACCTAGGACAAGAGTAATTGTACATGTGATAAAATAGAAAACAATATAGGTACAATCCAACCTTATTAATTGGACATTTCATTCTAATTAAATGCATGTTACCCTATTAGGTAGATAAATAAAGTGACTGAGACAGAGGTGGCCAAAAATTAATTGCTTCCTTTCGAAATATAGCAAAACATACCAGTTGTTAGAATAATTAACTGGGAGACCATTAGGCTGAGATGTCTCCAGCACCTTGGGTTCTTATATAAGCAAACCAAACCCCAACTTAATCTAAACAGTAAAACAAAACTTAAGGTTAATCAATCAGAAACCACCAACTACCCTCTAACCAGAGGCTTTACTAATTAGAAGCTACCAAGTAACCTCTAACTAGGGACTCTCCATTTTAGCCAATCAAATAGTTTCATTATCTGGCTTTTACAAACACCTAATAAAATGTCCTCTTGTGCCCCCTTTGGTGGAGCACTGAGCCACTTGTGATCTGGCACTGCCCAATTCATGAATCACTGAATTCAAATAACTCATTAAAATTTTAATGTGCCTAAGTTTATCTTTTAACACAATCAGCCAACAAACAAAAATTCCATCAAGATACATTGCTTCTAATGGTTCTGTGGGCAGGTCACTCTGACCCTTAAAGTTGATCAACATGGTGATAGCACATCTCTCATCAGTGTTCTGAACTGGTATAACCCTGGCCAAGTAGCACTGGGCATAAAGAAAAGAATCCTCTCTCTTAGTCTAAGAGCAAAACCTCATGCCTGTAGGGGAAAAAGCAGCATATTGTACGCAAGGCAGCACTGAGAATACATTTTAGTTCTTGTCACATATTAGTTTCCCCTTGGGGTACCTATTTAGGCAAAGTTAATGAACATTTGTCACTCAATAAATCATCTATACTATATGTCTCCCAAGCATCCAGTTCTCTTGATCTTTTCAATATTTTCAAAACTATGCAAAGATTCCACAAAAATTAAGACATTACCCATTTCAAAAGCTAACACTAAAGACATTATTACATTATTTTGAGAAATTCATAGAATTTAGTCACCAAATTCAAAGGGGCAGAAGGCCATCCTAGAACAGCTGGTCTTGATCACATTGGGACTCAGAACACAATACCCTAAAGTATGGTGTTTTGGTGTGCTAAGTTCTATGAACTGAAGAAAAATAGAAAAACTCCAGAGGTAAAGTCTTTCTCCTATCCTTCTGTCTCCTGCCCCTCTTCCCCACCCCAATGCCACCCTTCTCAAAGCAAAGTAAGTCATAGAAACCAGAATTCCTCTTTCCCAAGGTGGGCTATAGAAACTGGAACTCCCTCTCACAAAGCAAGCCCCCAAACCTAGAAAATCACTCTCTCCCTTCAAGACCCTCATTCCAGAGGGACCCTGCCCCTACAGAAGGCGGGAATGCTACAGAGAGATGCCAAGAAGAATCTAAACAAATTTGCTGGGTTTCACCTGCCCTCCTCTCAGTCTACCACCATTAAACCTACCCTTTTGTCCAATCACATTTCTACAGGGCTGTCCATTCTTCACGGAACCTAACTCTATTAGTCTGTTTTCACGCTGATGATAAAGACATACCTGAGACTAGGTAATTTACAAAGGAAAAAGGTTTAATGCACTCGCAGTTCCACATGGCTGAGGAGGCCCCACAATCATGTTGGAAGATGAAGGAAGAGCAAAGGGACATCCTACATGGCTACAGGAAAAGAGTGTTTGTGTAGGGGAACTCCCATTTATAAAACCATCGGATCTTGTGAGACTTAGTCACTATCATGAGAACAGCACAGGAAAGACCCTCCCCCATGATTCAATTACCTCCCATTGGGTCCCTCCCATTATGCATGGGAATTATGGGAGATACAATTCAAGATGAGATTTGGGTGGGGACACAGCCAAACCATATCACTAACCACAAAAATAGACAGGTTTCACTGGGTCTTTGGGTCTTTATTTCTGAAGGCTTCTGTGTCACCTAAAACTTTGAATACATTTGTTATGCTTTTCTCCTGTTAATCTGTCTGTTACAGGAATGTCAGCTGTGACCCTTGTGATAAGCGAGGAAAAACATTGCATTTTTTCCCCTATAATTATGAGATACCAAAGTTCTCAGATAATTGACTTGTGACCGAGGTTTGATAGTGCTTCTACTCCAGACATTAGTAACCAGACTAGCATTTTTGGATTCGGTCCCTTCTGTTAGAGAGACTTCATCTGTCACGCCTACAGGATTTTCCAAATCTTTGCTCATATGCTGGGACTTTCTGAGGTATTTTAAGTCTCTTTTTCCTTTGGCCCAACTCTTTGTAGGAATAGTCCTTCTCAAGTTTTAGCATGTTTAGTTTCTGTTTTCGTACATCTTTTATAAGGGGGCACCCTTTTTATTTTTTAAATTTATTTTTAATTATTATGGACACATAATATGGGGTACATGTGATATTTTGATAAAAGCATACAATGTGTAATAATCAAATCGGGGTAATTGGGTTATCTATCACCTCAACTATTTATCATTTCTTTGTTAGGAACATTCTGATTCCATTCTTTTTGTTATTTTGAAATATGTAATAAATTATTGTTAACTATAGCCCATCTTGGGAAAGAGGAATTCTGGTTTCTATGACTTACTTTGCTTTGAGAGGGGTGGCATTGGGGTGAGGAAGATGGGCAGGAGACAGAAGGATAGGAGAAGGTCAGAAAGACTTTACTTCTGGAAAGTATATATAGAAAATAATTCCCCCCATCCAAATTATATCCCTGTTATTCTTTTTCAAAGCATGCTATTCTATAAGTGCACTTAGAAGAATTCTGATGATGTGGTTGAGTCCTTATTTGTTATATTCATCTCTTTACCCGCCAGGAAGCTCCAAGAGAACAGGAATCACATTATTATTTTTTGAGATATTGTTTACCCACATAAAAGTAATCTTAAGTATACAGGGCAATGAATTTCTATGTAGACACCCATGTATTCATCACCTAGGTTAAGATGGAGACCATTTCTACTACTCCAGAAAGTTCTTTGTCACTTTCCAGTCAATATTCCCCATTCCAGAGGTAACCACTATTCTGACTTGTATCACTATAATTTTTCCTGTTCTTGAACTTCATGTAAATAGAAACAGTATGTATATTCTTTTGTACTTGACTTTTTTACTCAACATAAATGTTTTTGAGGTTCATTTTTTCTATGTCTCTAACATTTTTTCCTGCTGGTTGCTAGTATCCTATTACATGAATACACCACAATGTGTTTACCCTTCTCTTGCTGATAAACATTTGAGTCACTAATACTTTTAACCATCATCAAGAAACCTGCTATGAACAGCCTTACAGAAGTCTATGATACACACCTTCATTTCTTTGGGTATATACCTAGGGTGAATTGCTGAGTCATAGGGTAGACATATATTTAACTTTATTTAACATATATTTAACTTTAGTGTATAGTGCTAAATAGATTTTTCCAAGATAGTTGTACCCCTATACACTTCCTTCAGCTATGATTGAGAGTTCTAACTGCTCCACATTCTCGTCAGCACTTGGTGTTGTCCATCTTTGTGGTTTTAGCCATTCCACTGTGGTATCTCACTGGAGTTTCTATTTGTATTTCCCTTAAGAGTAATTTATGTTAAATGAAAATCTCTCAGGACAACCCTTTTTCTCCCACAGTCTGTAAGCAGAACTATTTGTTGACAGAGAAGTTAGCATGGTTAAATACAAAGGCAGGTATGATAAAGTCTGTTTCCTATGTTCTGCTGGTTTAGTTTTTAAGAGCTGTTTGTTTACTCTAAAAGAAAAGCATGCTGTGCACAGTGACTCACGCCTGTAATCCCAGCACTTTGGGAGTCTAAGGGGGGAGGATTGCTTGAGCCAAGGAGATTGAGACCAATCTGGTTAACAGAGGGAGACCCTATCTCTACAAAAAAATTAAAACATTAGCTGGGCATAGCGATGTGCACCTGTAGTTCCAAGTACTTGGGAGGCTGAGGCAAGAGGATCACTGGAGCCCAGGAGTTTGAGGCTGCCGTGAGCTATGATCTTGCCACTGGAGTCCAGCCTGGGCAATAGGGTGAGACCCTGTCTCAGAAAAAAATAAGCAAAATAAAAGCAAAGCATTTCTATTTAAAGTTTTACCTTTAATTTCCCTGACATGTAGAGAAACAATTTCCTTGGGCCATTGTATTTGACAGTTTGGTTTCACAGAGACCTTCTGTTAGATGATACACTGTGTTGAGTACTATCTGCCCCAAAATTAATGTCTACCTGGAGCTTCAGAATGTGACTTATTTGGAAATAGAGTATTTGCAGATATAATTAGCTAAGTTAAGATGAGGTCACACTGGTTTAGGATGGGCCTTAAATCCAATGATGGGTGTCCTTATAAGGTGCCCATGTGAAGAAACAAAGACCCAGGGGAGAGGAGGCCATGTGAAGATGAAGGCAGAGACTGGAGCAGGGCAGCTACGAGCCAAGGAACTCCAGGGATTTTTGGGAGCCACCAGAAGCTAGGAAGAGGCAAGGAAAGGGTTTGTCCTAGAAACTTCAGAATATGGCCCTGCCAACACCTTAATTTCAGACTTCTGGCCTCCAGAACTGAGAGAGATTACATTTCTGTTGTCTTAGGTCACTAGGAAACTAAGAGATGGCTTTATAGAGAATGCCACATTCAAGGAAACAGCACGGGGTTAGCTAAGAATTCTTGAAGTAGCTCGTGGTTAAGGAGGCTGGGAGGTCTGGACTGGGCGTAGCAAAGCTGCTGTGGCCAGACTGCTTCTCTAGATTCCTCCTCACTGGGCAAGACATCTCTGAAGGAAATGTAACAGCCCCAGTCAGGGGCTTACAGACAAAACCCCCATCTTCCTAGGACAGAGCACCTGGGGGAAGGGGTAGTGTGGATGCAGCTTCAGCTGATTTAATCGTTCCTGCTTTCTGTCTCTGAAGACAGCAGCTGATCCTGACAAGAGGGATTCTCCCAGCACAGGGCACCAGCTCTGCTAAGGGACACTCTACCTCCCCAAGTGGGTCCCTGACCCCAGTGCCTACTGACTGGGAGAGAACTCCCAACAGGGGTCGACAGACACATCATACAGGAGAGCTCCAGCTGGCATCAGGCTGGTGCCCCTCTGGTATGAAGCCTCCACTGGTGATACCCAGGCAGACAGGGTCTGGAGTGGACCTCCAGCAGACTGCAGCAGACCCTCAAAAGAGAGGCCTGATTGTTAGAAGAAAAACTGAAACAGAAAGCAATAACATCAACATAAAGGACTCCCATCCAAAAACCCCATCCAAAGGTAATTAGCCTCAAAGATGAAAGGTAGATAAATCCACGAAGATAAAGAAAAAAGCAGTGCAAAAACGCTGAAAATTCCAAAAACCAGAATGCTGTGTCTCCTCCAAACGATTGCAACTCCTCTCCAGCAAGACACAAAACTGGACAGAGAATGAGATTGACGAATTGACAGAAGTAGGCTTCAGAAGGTGGGTAATAACAAACTTCTCTGACCTAAAGGAGCATATTCTAACCAAATACAAGGATGCTAAGAACCTTGATAAAAGGTTACAGGAACTGCTAACTAGAATAACCAGTTTAGAAAGGAACATAAATGACCTGATGGAGCTGAAAAACACAGCACGAGAACTTTGTGAAGCACACACAAGTATCAATAGCCGAATCGATCAAGTGGAAGAAAGGATATCAGAGACTGAAGATCAACTTACTGAAATAAGGCGAGAAGACAAGATTACAGAAAAAAGAAAGAAAAGGAACAAACAAAGCCTTCAAGAAATATGGGACGATGTGAAAAGACCAAACCTATGATTGATTGGTGTACCTGAAAGTGACGGGGACAATGGAACCAAGTTGGAAAACACACTTCAGGATATTACCCAGGAGAACTCCCCCAACCTAGCAAGACAGGCCAACATTCAAATTCAGGAAACACAGAGAACACCACAAAGATACTCCTCAAGAAGAGCAACCCCAAGACACATAATCATCAGATTCTTCAAGGTTGAAACAAAGGAAAAAATGTTAAGGGCAGCCAGAGAGAAAAGTCAGGTTACCTACAAAGGGAAGCCCATCAGACTAACAGTGGATCTCTCTGCAGAAACTCTGCAAGCCCAGGAGACAGTGGGGCCAATATTCAACATTCTTAAAGAAAAGAATTTTCAACCCAGAATTTCATATCCAGCCAAACTAAGCTTCATAAGTGAAGGAGAAATAAAATCCTTTCCAGACAAGCAAATGCTGAGAAATTTTGTCACTACCAGGCCTGCCTTACAAGAGCTCCTAAAGGAAGCACTAAATACGGAAAGAAAAATCTAGTACCAGCCACAGCAAAAACACACTAAAATATAAAGACCAATGACACTATGAAGAAACTGAATCAACTAATGTGTAAAATAACCAGCTAGCATCATGGTGACAGGATCAAATTAACACAAATGTCTTTAAATGCCCCAATTAAAAGACACAGACTGGCAAATTGGATAGAGTCTAGATCTATCAGTTTGCTGTATTCAGGAGACCCATCTCACATGCAAAGACACAAACCGGCTCAAAATAAAGGGATGGAGGAATACTTACCAAGCAAATGGAAAGCAACAAAAAGCAGGGGTTGCAATCCTAGTCTCTGATAAAACAGACTTTAAGAAACAAAGATCGAAAAAGAAAAAGGCATTACAGAATGGTAAAGGGATCAATGCAATGAGAAGAGCGAACTATCCTAAATATATATGCACCCAGTACAGGAGCCCCAGATTCATAAAACAAGTTCTTAGAGACCTATGAAGAGACTTAGACTCCCACACAATAATAGTGGGAGACTTTAACACCCCACTGTCAATATTAGATCAATGAGACAGAAAGTTAACAAGGATATTCAGGACTTGAACTCAGCTCCAGACCAAGCAGACTTAATAGACATCTACAGAACTCTCCACCCCAAATCAACAAAATATACATTCTTCTCAGCGCCACATCACACTTATTCTAAAATCGACTACATAATTGGAAGTAAAACACTCCTCAGCAAATGCAAAAGAACGGAAATCATAATAAACAGTCTCTCAAACCACAGTGCAATCAAATTAGAACTCAGAATTAAGAAACTTATTCAAAACCACACAACTATGTGGAAATTGAACAACCTGCTCCTGAATGACTACTGAGTAAATAACAAAATTAAGGCAGAAATAAAGATGTTCTTTGAAACCAATGAGAATAAAGGGACAACATACCAGAATCTCTGGGACACAGCTAAAGCAGTGTTGGGAGGGAAATTTATAGCACTAAATGCCCACATGAGAAAGTTAGAAAGACCTAAAATTGACACCCTAACATCACAATTAAAAGAACTAGAGAAGCAAGAGCAAACAAATTCAAAAGCTAGCAGAATACAAGAAATAACCAAGAACAGAGCAGAACTGAAGAAGATAGAGACATGAAAAACCCTTCAAAAAAAAAAAAATCAATGAATCCAGGAGCTGGTTTTTTGAAAAGATTAACAAAATACATAGACCACTAGCCAGACTAATAAAGAAGAAAAGACAGAAGAATAAAATAGACAATAAAAAATGAGCCCATATAGCCAAGACAATCCTAATCAAAAAGAACAAACCTGGAGGCATCACACTACAAACTATACAAGGCTACAGTAACCAAAACAGCATGGTACTGCTACCAAAACAGATCTGTAGACCAGTGGAACAGAACAGAGACCTCAGAAATAACACCACATATCTACAACCACCTGATCTTCAACAAACCTGACAAAAATAAGCAATGGGGAAAGGATTCTCTATTTAATAAATGGTGCTGGAAAAACTGGCTAGCCATATGCAGAAGACAGAGACTGGACCTCTTCCTATACCTTATACAAAAAGTAACTCAATACGGATTAAAGACTTAAATGTAAAACCCAAAACCACAATAACCCTAGAAGAAAACCTGGGCAATACCATTCAGGACCTAGGCATAGGCAAAGACTTCATGACTAAAACACCAAAAGCAATGGCAAGAAAAGCCAAACCTGACAAATGGGATCTAATCAAACGAAAGCGCTTTGGCACAGCAAAAGAAACCGTCATGAGACTGAACAGGCAACCAACAGAATGGGAGAAAATTTCTGCAATCTATCCATCTGACAAAGGTCTACTATCCAGAATCTACAAGGGACTTAAACAAATTTACAAGAAAAAACAAACAATTCCATCAAAAAGTGGGCAAAGGATATGAATAGACACTTCTCAAAAGAAGACATTTATGCAGCCAACCAACATGAAAAAAAGCTCAACATCACTGCTCATTAGAGAAATGCAAATCAAAACCACAATGATATACCATCTCATGCCAGTTAGAATGGTGATCATTAAAAAGTCAGGAAACAACAGATGCTGGAGAGGCTGTGGAGAAATAGGAACACTTTTACACTGTTGGTGGGAATGTAAATTAATTCAACCATTGTGGAAGACAATGTGGCAGTTCCTCAAGGATCTAGAGCCAGAAATACCATTTAACCCAGCAATCCCATTACTGGTTATAAACCCAAAGGATTATAAATCATTCTGCTATAAAGACACATGCACATGTATGTTAAATGCAGCACTATTTACAATAGCAAAGACTAGGAACCAACCCAAATGCCCATCAATGATACACTGGATAAAGAAAATGTGGCACATATACCCCATGGAATACTATGCAACCATAAAAAATAATGAATTCATGCCCTTTGCAGAGACATGGATGAAGCCAGAAGACATCATTCTCAGCAAACTAACACAGGAACAGAAAACCAAACACCACATGTTCTCACTCATAAGTGGGAGTTGAACAGTGAGAACACATGGACAAGTTGGGGGAACATCACTCACCAGGGCCTGTTGGGAGGTGGGGGATGAGGGGAGGGACAGCATAAGGACAAATACCTAACACATGTGGGGCTTGAAACCTAGATGACGGGTTGATGGGTGCAGCAAACCACCATGGCACATGTATACCTATGGAACAAAACTGCATGTTCTGCATGTGTATCACACAATTTAATGTAAAATGTTTTTAAAAAACAATAAATTGAAAAAAAGTAGCACCTGGTGCACTGATGTAGAAGCTTCACAGTGGAAACAGCAATGCTTCAGATGAGATATGCTTTTGTAGTTAAACTAAATAATCTGATGGTACTGATGAAAAGACCATCTTTGATTTTTAAGACTTGCTGCATATCCAAGGATTAGGTTCCATGGGCTCTCAGGAACCAATTCACTACTGTTGAAGACTGTTTCACTTGCCTCAAAGTAGAATGAAAATATCTCAAGGTAGAGCACAGCACAGTGCCCCACACAAAGAAGGAGGTAGCAAATATTGCTCAGTAAACTTTGTAATACACAGGTCTCTCAGTTGTCAAGTGACAGAAACCAACTGGGACCTGCTTTTGTCAGCTCAGAACTGTGAAGACCAGGACACAGCTTGTTTCTGGCAGGGTCAGACCCAGAGGCTCACAAGATACTATCAGGGAATTGTCTTGCCATTTCTCAGCGCCATTCTTGGGAAGATTTTTCCCACCACTCCTTGTAAAGGCAAAGGCAATAACCAGCAGCTCTAGATTTATGTAATCCTTACAGTTAACAATATTAATTTAAAGAAAGAAAGGAAAGAGAGAGGAAAGATAGAAAGAAAGAAAGACAAAGCAAGAAAAGAAAGGAAAGAAAAGAAAAAAGGAAAGAAGGGAAGGAAAGAAAAGAGAAAGAAGAGGAGGAGGAAGAGAGAAGGAGGAGAAAAGAAGAAAAGAAGGAGAAAAGAAGAAAAAGAAGAAAATAAGTGCTTCTTAATAGAAAAAGTCCAGTGTAAGGTACTGATTTACCCTGTTTCAGCACCACTGGCTGTGACCTGGGTGGTAGAGAGCTCTGGACAAGCCCAGATCACATGGCTAAACCACGAGGATTGAGAACGGGAAGGATTGTTTTCCCCTAGACCTTGGCAGACACAAAAACATATCCATCACTCACCTAAGCTGTCATCTTCAGAACGAATTGCCACTGCTGGTCATTGCTCAGCACTTTTTTTTTTAATAGCCTCCCTGGCTGTCTCTAGGAGTTTCATTTTTATGGCATTAAACAGTAAGAAGAAAACAGTCTGTCATCAGCACCAGTCCTTTTCTATAGCAAACTTCCCTGGGCTGACTCCATCTAAAACCCATCGGGATACAGCTACACAATCTAAAAAGGAATAAAGACACTAATGGAAATTTCAAGGAACGAAAGCATTAAGATGGAACCTCATTGGTCTCTAACTACAAAAAAAGACCCATATTAAGATGGGCAGGATGAGATGGCATTGCAAGGAATACCCAAACTTCTGAAACTGAATGAAACGAAATAGGGTGGTTAGTTTAAAAATACAAAGGAATCTATGCCCGGGGTATCAAATTAAGCATTATTTGATAGTTAAGAACTTTCTCTCAGGTCTCCATAGGACAGGAATTCATCAAACTAACTTATAAACTATTCCAAACAAACAAGCTTTGGAATATAAACAGGTTTATGTTTAAAAATGAGAACCAAATTATTAGCAGCTACCATTTATTATAACATGACATGATATATCAGGCACTATGCTAAATGCTTTATATGAAATGTTTAATCCTCTCAACATCACGCTAAGGTGGGTACTCATGCCGTATTTAAGACAGTACTAGGCTTCTCCACTCAACAGTTTACAAGTTTCTTTTTTAAGTTAATAAAAAATTTTTAAACCTCTGTCTCCATGGTCTTTGAGCCTAGAATGGGCAACAGAAGCCACCTGCTCCACACGGATCCAAGAAGGATGAAACCCAATAGCCCACACAAGGAGAGAAGCATCGCCCAGGCCTGACCCAGGGCCCAGAGGGGGCTCCATCCACTTAGTGCCCTTTTGTTGTCTCCTCGCCCATTCTGCGGCCACTCCTATCTCTATATCTGTGTGCCAGCCTTGTAAAAAGTTCATTAGAACAATGACAGTGAGCTGCCACTGTGAAGCAGAAACAGACCAAAAGATGAACACTCTCTCCCAGGGCAAGTCCCAGGAGCCCAGTAGTTGTTGGCTCCAGAGAGTGACAGGAAACAGGCCGGCTGGTGGCTGCCAGGTGTCCTCCTGTGCCATCTTGTTGACATTTTTCTCAGAGTGAATACTGCACATCCAAGTTCTCTCAAAACACAGCATCTCTCTCTCTCAAATGCTTCTCTCAAAACATAGCATCTCTCTCTCTCAAATGCTACTCAAAAGAAGCACAGGGATCCTGGAGCTTCGGATGGTTATAAGAAGTATTCCTGCTATTTGAGAAATAAGTTTTGCATATCTAAATGCCCACTAATTGTTGGGACTTGGGTTCGCAAAGCAATCCTGGACCATGTCATGACTCTGGAAAATTCTACCGCAGAGGCCCTTTCCCTGACTCTGTCTATGGCTACTGAACGCTGATTTTTTTTTTAACTTTACAAAAAGATATTGCTTATTTTGCAAAAATAAGACCTCAACAAGTAAAAGAAAACTAGAAGCACTGATAATCTTGTCTGTCTAATACACTAGTTCACGTCCTTTTGTCTCTCCCCAAAGAGGATTCATACAATGCAAACTATTTAGTGGTTTGACTTTTTAATTTAATAATATTCAAGTGAAAGTTTTTCCAAGTCCATAAATATATCGCTGTAACTCGAAAATAATATAGTATGGACACAGCTACTTTTATATTTAAGTAAAACAAAATGAATTTGGTAGATGCTATATATTCTGATAACTCCTTGCTAAAGCTGATATCTAAACAACCGGTTGGAAGAATTCTTAAAAATGTAAAAATGGTTGTTTCCTTAATGGTATATCACAGAATTGCTTTGGTTACTTTTCTCCTGAGAGTGATGACTTTTATTTTCTTATTGCATTAACTTAACTGGCCAGTACCTCTGAGGTTCTGTGTATAGAGACTAGATGTCCCTGAAAAGCTAAACAGAAACATTAGCTAAACATCTGATGCAGGTTTTTCTGCCAAGAGATGAGAGTCAGAGCTGTCTGCTTCACTCTCCCTTGGCCTTGTTTACCATCCCATCCACCATGTGATGCCATTAGATGTAGGGGGTGGAGGGGCACATCCAGCCTGCTGTTATGGAGGCACTGTCTCCTCCAACAGACTTTATCTTGTCACTGAAATGGTTGTCATTTATAAGGAGGCTTCCTGGCAGTAATGTTTAGAGGTGGTGTCTTTCTTGGATTTCTTTCTTATTTTTCAGTATGCTGGTGATGGCCCTTTGCTTATCACAGTATTATGCAGCTGTGGAGGGGAGTGGAAGAGAAAACAGGAAAGAGTGTTTGCTAGAGCTCTGGGCACCTTAGGGCCAGCACAATAATTATCATCTTCCCTTTCACGAGACTCAGAATGGCTGTGCTGCCCAAGGCCACATCTCTGTAACTGTGGAACCCATCACACTACAGCGCAGCAATACATCAGCACCGGAGAGGTGTCATGTGCCCTCCACCTGTCACTCACTGGCAGGCCTTCTGGCTCTCATCTCCCTGCCCTTCCGAGGATGCACCGGCATGGGCTGCCCCCGGCCAGTGGCAGGCAGAGGGGTGGGTTCCAATGTAGGTCAAGGTCATGTTTTCTTTGGGGTCAAGATTAGGGGAAACCGCGGCTCCATTTCCAAGGTGCTCCGCAGAAATGTGCAGCCTTGGGAAAGCAGGGAGATGAGCGCCAGAGGACCCGCCGGTGAGTGGCAGGAGGAGTACACACAACATCTCCCCCATGCTGATGGATTGATGGATTGCTGCACTCGAGGCCGATGGGCTCCACAGGGTCTGTCACAGAGGTGCGGCCTTGGGCAGCACAGCCATTCTGAGGCTGCTCTCCACTTCAGATCTGCTAAAGAGCTGTGTCACTAAGTCCTTAGACTTCTTGTCATGAAATAGATGAGTCAGCAGTGGGAGCAGCGCCTACTGTCGGAGAGAAAACCAAGACATGGGTAAATTTAGACTGTTGCGGTGCAAGGGGCTGGGCATGCTGGCACGCCTTTAGAGCCACGTTTCCCGCAGAGACCAGCCCCCAGGTCACCGTGTGTGTCCCCAGGGGTGGGAGTTACCCCAGTACCTCCAGCCTGGTCCTCACTCCAGCTCTCATCCTCTCTGTGTTCCAACACCATTCTGGCTTCTCTTGGCTCAGGGGCTCTTGTTTCGGATTCTATCATTTCCCTTGAGGGGAGTGATATTTCCACAACTGGCCCCTGAGGCTTGTGTTTTGACTGTGTCCTTGGCTCTTCTTTGTCACTGCCACCCTAGGCTGCAAGCCCCTCCCTGGGTGGTGTCCTACACCTCCCCAGCCACCTGCAGAGACACCTGACCCTCTGCTGCCCTCTAGTGTCACAAACCATACCGCAGCACCTGGATGCGGAGTTAACTGGCTGTAGAGTTAACTGGGTGTGGGCTGGATCCCCTTTTAAAGGCTGCAAGGAGCCAGTTCCTATACTGGCTCAGCTGCTTCCAACTAGGCTTGTTTAAAATCACCACACCAGCCTGGTACGGCAGCATCGTGGGGTCTTGGGAGCCTTCCTGCATAGGTGGCTCCTAAGGCTCACTCCACAACCGCTTGCCTCTTTTCCGTATCTGCTTCTGAGTGTGTGAAATAAAAGAGCTGGAGTGCAAATGAATAACCCTCCTTTTCCTATCTCGGCTTTGGTCCCAACAGAGACCATACATAACACAGAAGGGAGAGAAAGAGCCCTTGTTTATTGCGTTTGCCATTTGGGACCAATTATTGAGAAATGGCACATTTACTGAGTGGACAGTTCACTAACTACTGTAGTGATTTCATCTCAAATGATCCAGAGTCTTCCATGAAAAGAGCATGGGAAGCTTTGAAGGGTCAAATAAAAATGAAAACTCCTCATCTGCATTTTTTAATGTAGTACAAACCCCATACCCTAGTCTAATGCTTTTCAAACTTTAGTGGGCACCAACATCTCCCAGAAGAATTTTTTAAATCCAGATTCCTAGGCCCTGTTTTTAAAGATTCTGCTTTATCAGGTCTGGGCTAGACCCCGAGGATCTGCATTTCTCACAAGCTCCTGTGTGGCGCTGGTGCTGAGGTCCCTGGACCTCACTCAGAGTAGCACTCCTCCTGTCTGTCAGCATCTCCCAGGAAAAGGTCGTGGAGATTAGCATTTATGTAAAAAAAGAAAAAAAAAAAAAACCCCACAAACAGGAACTTAATAGCTTCTGATGTACAAGGTACAATTATGCAATAAGATAGTCTTACAAGCCAGGATATTTTTTTGAGAAACAATTTTCCATATCCGGAAATTGACCCCTTCTTTTAGTGCATAAAAAGAAAAATCAGACTTGAAACACTTAGCAGAGTGCTAAAAGTATAATTGGAACATTTGTAACACAAAGAAAGGATAAATGCTTGAGGTGATGGATATCTTATTTACCATGATGTGATCACTATGCATTGCATGCCTATATCAAAATATCCCATGTACCCCATAGATACACCTACTATGTACCCATAAAAATTAATTAAAAAATAAAGAGCTGGGGGAGGCCAATCCAGCCAGCAAGTGCCACTGGATGCCAGCAAGCTGGGGGAGGTCAGATCGTGACTAGGGGAGTTCTCCAGCCACAGGCTTCTACTGCAAGGGCCAGGAGGGCAGGATGTACCCAGCCAACTAAGGAACAGCCTCCAGAAGACTAGAGAAATAGAGAATGTTGCCCTGGGCCACTGCTAGCATAGATGATGTCTTTGTGCACATTAGAAGAAGGTACTTTTTTGGGCGGAGGGAAGGCAAAAGGCACCCCCCTGGGCTGGCCAATTAGAAAGTGGTGCCCCTTTCTCCAGGTTGATGCAGCTCTGGCTAGGTCATGGCTTGGCATCTCAATCACACTGTGGCATGTTCAAGACCCAAACAGACCAACAGCAGCTAGACCAAATGCTTCTCTGCCATCCCTCCCCCTAGACACCATGAGAAAATTAGGAAGAGCAGAGGCTAAGAGCATTTTTATTCCAGAGATTTCATCTACCTAAACAGGCTATTTAAATGACCAGAATGCACTAAGCTTTGAGCAGAGATAGACATATGACTAAAATTTTGTATTTTTTTCTGCTTGGAAAATAGGGGCTCAGGAGAAAGGCCAGGTTGGCGCTGGACTAGAATTTCTGGTAGATTGTTGGTGAAGATGGCTGCAATGATTCCTCCCACCCCTCTGCACGCCCCTCTGCACACCCCTCTGCAAGAGAGCTATGCTGCTCCTCCTAGCCAGAGAGGGAATCTGTTTCTCCACCCCTTGAATCTGGGCTTGGCCATCTGGCTTTCTCTGGCCCAGGAAATATTAGTAAACATGAAGCAAGCAGAGGCTTACAATGTACTTGTGGCTGGGCCTTGCTTTCTCTCTCATCTGGGATGATGACCACGTGCAGAGAAGCCTGCCTGAGAAGTGCAGAAGCACTTTGGCCCAAACCCCTGCACTAAGGGACTCGACTAAACTCTAGCATTGCTTTTAGTAGCCCCCACCACCCTCTTGAGTTCCTGTCTGAAAAGGGGCAAGGCTGCCAAATAACTTAGTTTGTCCCAGCCAACACCTGGAGACAAGCCCTAGACCTTACTTCTTAGAGCATTTATTTAAAAAAAAAAAAAAAAAAAAAAAGCTTACAATTGTGAATGCCTCCTCTGTCCCTGTGAGATGGATATGTATCTCTACAACCCAAGAGTGTCTTTCTCAGGGACTTGCAGGCCCTTCCTTTGAAATGAAATCATCAGAAAGTCCAGGGCCCCTGCCTCCCAGTCTCGGTGGGAGGGTAGGAGTCTGACTTTGATAAGCCCATTAGCAGACACAGCTGGCCTGATTGCGTTTATGTTGACCAACTCTCTACCTGTTTTTGGTTTTTTTGTTTTTTTTGGTAAATTTTTCACCTCCTCACTGTGCTGAGCCCCCACTTGCTCCTTCTCCTTACTCCCTGATTCTCCCTTTAAAACACCCAGTCACCCCTTTGCAAATCTGAATGGAGCTCAGCTCTTCCCCCACTGCAGTAGTTTTTAAATAAAATATCTTGTTACTGCCTTTAACTAATGTCCAGCTCTGTTTGTTTTTGGCAGGCCCCAGCTGTCCCAGAAATCAATTCCTAGCTGAGTGCCCAGAGACCTAAGGGAAGTGATCTTAGACCTTCCAGTTCCAAACCAGCCAGCCAGCCCAGCTCAAAGAACCACTAAACCAGAAATAAATATTTGAGAAATAATAAAACTGCTTGAATCCACTAAATTTTGGGGTAGGCTATTACACAGCAGGAGCTACCTGATAGGATTTTAAAATTAGTTTTTTTCCTGTAAAGTCAGGTTATAGAGCAAGCTAAATTTGTGACTCCATTCCACTTGTTATGATTCTAATAACCCAACTAAAAGCGTGCAAATTAAATCGACTAGGGGAGTTGGATTGCCTAGCAAAATGCAGGGCAGATGGATTTTTTAAATCATTAAGCTGCACTCTGGGCTAAAACAGTCAAGTTTACCAGGGAAAATAAATATCTACCCTCCAGACAAAACAGCCTGGTAGCAGGCTGAGCACTCCGGGTGGCTTAGTCCATTTAGGCTGCTATAACAAAATGCCATAAACAGGTAGCTTATAAACAACAGAAATTTTTTTCTCACAGTTCCGAAGCCTGGGAGGTCCAAGATGAAGCCTCCAGTAGACTCAGCATCTGGTGGGAGCTCGCATCCTGGTTCATAGTTGGCACCTTCTCACCGTGTCCTCACATGGTGGGAGAGTGAAAGAGTGCTCTGGGGCCTGCTATAAGGGCACCAATCCCATTCACCGGGGCTCTGCTCTGGTGGCCTAATTACCTCTCAAAAGGCCCCACCTCCTAGTTACTATCACCTTGGGCGTTAGGATTCCAACATATAAATTTGGGAGGGACACAAATATTCAGACCATAGTAGTGCCTATCTATTCTATTCAATTATCTTAATATTTCTGGACGATTCTTACGCAGTTATAACACACTAATGTGTTGCAATCAGTCGCAAGATGGAAAGATGGTCTATAGTAATTATAACTAATTACTATCAGCTTGTTACTAGTGTGTGCTAGTATTGCCAATAACTAACTTAAAAATTAGCGTGGTCTCCAGGTTCTCCCAGTTGAATGGCTATCTAGCTCCCTTGCATTTGGAAGTGCTTTCAGGAGTGGGTAAGAAGAACAGAGCTGCAGAGAAGGCAACAGGACTTGCATGCTGCTGCATAGGAGTCATTTGTTTCACATCACATAGAAAAAGATTCAGAACTTTGGTACGGTTTGATTGATTACCATGTCTGCCAACAATGAGTCAAAATGCATTGCCTTGCTACTCCCTAGCTTTGTGCTAATCAATACCTGAGCATGTTTGTCATTTTCTACTAGGCTGAGTATAAGTCGTATTCCTTCACAATGTCCACATTTTACTGTAGCTGAGATGGCCTTAATTATTTCATTTTTTAGCAAAATTTACAAATGCAGTAAATTAGCTCCATTTTAAGTTTCATAAAGATTCTTGAAATGTTTGCTCATATCTGGCTCAGCTAAAAATATGTCATGGGACTGGATGACCAGTTGGAAGTGAGAGAAGGTGATGGGTGATGGATGGAAATGTCTGAACTGCTTTGAAGTTCTTAGTAGGCTTTTGTGAGGGAAATACCTTTACTTATGACCTGGAAGATCAGTATACTGTCGTAATTTATGAAATAAACCAAATTAGAAACCATTTAAATAAAACTAAAGAAGTAAGAATATTGGACAAAAGCCAAGAATGATTTTCCACTTCAGGAAAGATGTGAACCGCAATCTATAAGGCACACTGATCTGAAATGCTGACTCTGTAGATGGGAAATCCCCCAGAAATTGGCAAGGACAGGAGAATATTAATACATTTATGCATTGGCATTAAATGCACAGTTTGTAAACTTGCTTTCTGTTCAGAAAGATTCTTTATGGCATTACTAGAATGTTCACTGCCTTCAAAATTGACAGTTATCTTTGTATAGTGTCATTTTTCATGATTATGCTACTCTGTATGTATTACAAAGGCAATTAAGGTGGCATACATTTATTGAGCACCTACTATTTTCCAGCAACTGTGCTGAGTGGGAGAACAATTGAAAGGTAATTGTCATGCAGTATAACAAGAGCTAAAATAGAGATAGGTAAAAACTTCGATGGGAGGAAAAAATGCTTTGTATTCATTTTATCCTCATTTCTTACAAACATGTGATCCTATAAAGCAATTATTATTCCATTTTATAGTGAAGGAAATTGAGGCACAAAAAAGCAGATTTTACATCACTAACATTAGAGTCCCACCGTCATCATCATTTATACTTACTGAGCACTTACTAAATGCTTGGGCTTGATATTCATTTTCTCATTTAATGTTCACAGTAACACCCAAGGTTGAAAGAGGTTCATTCATTCAACATTGAGCACCTATTGTTTCCTAGGTAGGGGAATACAATGATGAATAAGCTGCAGTCCCTGCCTTTAAAGAATGTTTAACCTAATTTATAAATTACTTGTACAAGACACTGGCGCTAGTAAAGGCTGAGCTGGGATTTAAATACAGGTCTATCTGGCTTTAGTACTAGTGGTCCATCCCATACTCACTGACACTCATTCACTCACTTGCTGTGTGAGGTTCCAGGCCAGATAGCCAGGTGACACAGCCAGGAAGTCACCAGGGGATCAAACAGCTGGGAAGTGACCCCAGATCTCCTATATTAGTCCAGTGTCCTTCCTATACTACTGCAGCCCTCATGACCCCAAACTGGGCAAACTCCCTGGAAAACACTGGGTGGGGTTGGGATGTGGTCTCACCTGGCTCTGAGGCCCCACTCAAAAATGGCATCCATTTGCCAGTCTGACTGAGAGCCCAACAGCCGCATCCCCTCCCCACTGCTGAAGAGAGGTGTCCACTGCATCCCTCACCCTTTGCTTCTTTTTCCCGGGCTGACTGCATGATGCCAGGGATTTAGTGTAGGCTTTTCTTATTTATTCTTGTCTCCTTGAGGTTTTGCTTATGTGTACTTTTTAGTTTCCAAAGTGCTGAAAGATATATTGTCTTTTTTTTAAATTCCGGGCAGCTCACTGCAGAGCTACTCACAGAAACAACACATTTTTAAAAAAGAGGTTGCTACAGATGTAGCATGCACTTTAATTTAGAGTTGTCTTTGTCACACTGTTGGAGCCATTGGTCTTGACCTCTGGGATTTGTCTAGCTTAATGATGGTTGCAGCAAATATTATTTTTGCCTGGATTTTTACATTTTTAGAAGGTTCAGGATTGTTTAAATACAGTTTAAATCTATTTAATTGAGTAAGCATTTTAAAGTTTGTTGAAGTGTAACCATCAATAATGGAATCTCCTAGGTTAGAGGCTAAGAGGATGGCAGGAATAAATTAGGCAGTCTGTGTCCTCTGGGGGACTCTGATTTAATTGAAAGAGGTTTTTTTTTTTTTTCTTTTTTTTAGAGTAGTGATTGAGAGCAGGGTTTGGTAAACTTTTTTTTGCAGAATCAGATAGCAAACACTTTTGGATGTGTGGGCCATGTGGTCTCTGTCACAACTACCTAAGTCTGCTTTTTTAGCCTAAGAGCAGCCATAGATGATAGCAAAAAAAATGGGCATGGTTATGTTTCAATAAAACTTTATTTACAAAAACAAGCAGTGGGCCAGATTCGCCCATGGGCCATAGTTGGCTGCCTCCTGTTTACAGTAACCTCTCTACCATCAGACTGCCCATTTTACCACCCTGGTTCTGTCTCTCACTGTGGGACTTTGGGAAATCCACTGAATCCCTTCAAGCCTCAGATTTCACATCTATAAAGTGGGGAAGGAATACTGGTTTCCTTGCGGGGTTGTTCTAAGATTGAATGAGAAAGGGCTTACTTAGGGCAGTGGCTGGCTCCTGGGAAGAACTCAATAATGTTAACCATTTCTCCTAAGCCAGGAGCCCAATCAGAAGCCTCTCTCTGGTGAGGACACATAGTAGTGATGACAGCTGTAGAGGCAGAGAAAGGTAAACAATAAATTAAACAATAAAGCATTGTAAACAAATTATCTTTCAAGAGGGGGACTTAAGCAAGGCCATGTTGAAGAGGGCTATAAAGACCAGATAGCCTTTTGAGGCTTTCTCCCATCCCCCAGACAAATGTGGCTAGCTTTTGCTCTGTTCCCATCATGCCTTGCACAAGCCTCAGTTAGGATGTTTGGAGGTCCCACCAAGGTGACTAATGGTCAACATCTGTCCCTACTCCATTGGGAATCCCGATGGCATTCTTTTCTTCTGGGATCCCAGGACCCACAGAGCTGGGCTATGTCAGGTGATCTGTAAGTGTTTAGGATTTGATATAGATAAAGAAACAGCAATGCTGTAGCAACCCTAAGATCTACAAAGCCAGTCTAGTTTACAGGAAGTTTTGGAAGGACTTCCAGAAATGTTGCTAACATCATCCTCCTCCTTTTCACTACAGTTCCTGATTTAAGTCTTCAATATTCTCTGAATGTCTGTTACTTTTCTTTCTGAGGGTTAAGGACTAATCCCTGTAATGTGTACAAGATGTTCTTGAATAACCAATTGTCTTCTGATTATTAAATGAATAATCTTTTACTCACAGAAATAAAAAAGTTATAACTCCAGAGTTGGACAATCTGTGCTTGGCAATTCTATGGTGGATGGAGTCCACACCACTGTGCAGAGACCCAGACAAACAAAGCTTTGGCCAGCCAGCCAGCCAGCCCCACTCCATCACACTCACAGTAGGCACCCTTCAATGCCTTTCTGGCGAAGTGTGGATTGGGAATGCCAAAGGGGGACACAGCTGACAACCACCTTAGTTCTAAACAGGCACCGATCAATGGATCCTGGCACCTGGTTCATCTCTTATTTGAATTGCTTTTGAATGCCCAGGGTAGGGAAAGCCAATAAAGCCTGCAACATAATGTGCTATTGGCCTTGGCCAAATGCACTTCGGCTGTCTGCCTCTTTGCTATGGTGAGTCATCCTAGACGGAGGGAGGAGGGAGAAGGGAGAGAGGCCTCCTTACAAAGAGTGCAGAGGAACTGGGGAACTGGGGCCCTCACATCTTAGTTCTTTGTGCAACCTGGGCGTATTTGTTTACTTCTAGCTGTGCCACAGAATCAGAAATGCAGCAGAAGGAAAGAATGAAGGTCTGAAAGAGGAAGAACAAAACTTACATGTATCAGTCCATGGGACAGCATAGTGCTGCATGCTGATACCCTTGAGCATACTCAATCCCCACAAGAAGCCTGAGGCTTTCCCACTAGGGCACTTTACCCCAAATCCTAGATGGATGGCAAGGATGGCAATTACCAAGCATTAATCAACTTCCACAGACCTCCAAGAGGTTCTGTTACTGGTTCACGCTGTCCTCTAAAGCAGCCAGCACTTGCTAGAGTGGCTTTTATTAAACTCAGCATTTTCTCTTTTGCCACAGGAAATTGACACATGCTAGTTTCTCTACCTGGAACTCTTCTTTCCCTGACTCCTCTTCCCCCAGTCTTTTCTCTAGAAAACTCAATTATCTTAGTTACAAGCTGTATTCCTTCTCTTCAGACTTCTTAGCTCATAATTACATGTTTATTAGTAGTAACCAGTTCATGTAATGAGCATTTCATCCCAGTCCTTGGCACAGTCCCTATGTCCAGAGCCAGAATACTAGGATTTACATCCTATCACCAATACCTACCAGCAGTATGGCTTTGGGCAAATCACTAGATCTCTCTAAGCCTCTATAAAATGCGGCTTAGAATAGTGTGAACGTCGTAAAATTGTTGGGAGGATTAAATGAATGAACATGTATTCTAAATACCTTAGCACAGTGCCTGGCCCTTAACTGATGTTCCATATATGCTAGTTGTCATTATTATGGAAGATACTCCATAAACATCTTCTGAGGTACTCATGTTGCTGCTTCTCCTTGGTTTTGACACGTGCTTGGATTTCTGCCTTCACAGATGTAGTTGAGACCTTGATTTTAATTGCTCCTGACTTCCTGGTTTTGATGGACTGGTTTTGCTGTCAGATTGATTCATGTCTGTCTGATTTTTCTCTTCAATCCTGGACCCTGTTGACAGCCCCAAAGCTAACTTGGAGATTACTAGCCCTGGGTCTAGTCTAGCGTATGACCACTGCTCCAGAAGGGAGAGAAAGGTGACAGTGATGAGGCAGAGTTGGACCCATCCAGCTCTGATCTGGCGACACCGCCAGCCACAGGCTGCAGGTGAGCTTTTTAGCTTACACATAATTGCATAGCCCATCCCCCTCTGGAATCTCCTCACACTATATTGTGTGTCCTTCAAGAAAAGCTTTTGCTAAATATGCAACTTACGTAAAAATGAGCATCATACATCCCTTTGTACACAAATGATATACACATTGCTCTGCACAACGACATGACTCTTAATAAAGCTGTATCTTTGTCTCATTTTAAAAGATGAATCAAGATGGAAGGAGAAACAAAGACATTCAAAATACCACTTGTCAACCTGTGCTGATTCTTCTAACATTATTGATAGATGACTCATTTTTCCCAAGATAATACAATTCTGTTATTTCAGAAAAGGTCATCATTTTTAAACCAAAAGAAATCTTTGGTCTTACACAGGGATTGAATAGCACATGTACGTAGTAGACACCAAATGTTAGCCACTGTTACTGCCATTATCATTACTAGTGTATTTTAGAAGGGAAGGCTTCCCAGAAAGAGCTGATTACTCATTCTGTGCCACCACTGTTTTTTGCATACATACTATAGTCACATCTATAGTTCTGTATTTATAGTTGCGTGTTTGTATTTATTTCCTTTTGAGTCTTATTTCTCCGTTCAACCCCTACAGACTCTCTAGTACCTGGGAATATAACAGGCAATCAGTCTTTTCGCTCTTACTATGGTTTTAATGTCCCCTCCAAAACTCATGTTGAAACTTAATCTCCACTGTAACAGTATTAAGAGGTAGGGCCTTTTAAAAGTGATTTGGTCATGAGGGCTCTACCCTCATAAATGGATTAATGCCATATCTTGGGAGTGGGTTTCTGATAAAAGGATGAGTTTCCTCTCTCTGTCCATGAGACAGTTTGCTCTTCTGTCATAGGATAACACAGAACAAAGTCCTCACCAGATGCTGGTGCCATGTTCTTGGGCTTTCCACCCTCTAGAACAGGGAGCCAAATAAACTTCTATTCCAGGCAGGCACGGTGGCTCATGCCTGTAATCCCAGCACTTTGGGAGGCCGAGGCGGGCAGATCACTTAAGGTCAGGAGTTCAAGACCAGCCTAGCCAACATGGTGAAACCCCATCTCTACTAAAAATACAAAAATTAGCCAGGTGTGGTGGCAGGCATCTGTAATCCCAGCTACTCAGAAGGATGAGGCAGGAGAATCGCTTGAACCTGGGAGGCGGAGTTTGCAATGAGCTGAGATGGTGCCACTGCACTCCAGCCTGGGCAACAGAGTGAGAATCTGTCTCAAAACAAACAAACAAACAAACCATTTCTATTCCTTATAAATTACTCCATCTGTGGTATTCTGCTGGAGTAGCAGAAAATGGACTAAGACAACTCTCAATCCCCTCGTAAACATACAGTTTCCATTCTTAAATATAAACAGGCAGCCAAGGATCACCAGACTTGACGAAAGCAAAGGCATAGAACCCAGAAAACAGGGAACCCAACACTGGAAAGAGATGAACCAAATAACCAGGATAATGGAACTAAGTTCTAAGACAATAGCTGTGCAGCAGACCAAGAAAGAAACCAGAGGATATGGAGCAAGAGGACAGAGGATGTCTTCCAGGAAAAAGTGCAACTAATAGGTTACCTGAAGTATTTGACTACATTGAGGGGAACTTTATAGTTTTGTAAATGAAGCTCTTATAAATTAATGGTAAGTACATAAAAAACTAAGGGAATAAAAAATAGTGCAATCATTAACTCCAGGAAAAAACAAAAAGTTATACAGGAAAGGAGATAAAACAAATAATGATTGTATAGTCATAAAAATGTAAGCACAAAATAGTGTTTAACCAAAACTTGGCATATAAATATGATTGAAAGACAATAGATAGGGGAAATTGAGATGACAGAGAAGTATAATAAAAGTTATCTTCCAGAGTATGAAGCTAATAGATAATGTCTATACAACTGAGAAAAAAGTGAACAAGAAATATCTGTAAAAAAAATTACTTAGACTGTACCAAAGTTTCTCAAAAAATTAAAAATTGAATGAGCATATGATTAAGCAATTCTACTTCTGGGTACATATCCAAAAAAAATTAGAAGTAGGATTTTGAAGAGATATTTTCACACACATGTTCATTGCAGCATTATCTACAATAACAAAAAGGTAGAAGTGGCCAGGTGTGGTGGCTCACACCTGTAATCCCAGCACTTTGGGAGGCCCAAGGCAGGCGAATCACTTGAGGTCAGGAGTTCAAGGCCAGCCTGGCCAACATGGCAAAACCCCGTCTCTACCAAAAAATACAAATACGCTGGGCATGGGGGTGTATGCCTGCAATCCCAGTTACTCAGGAGGCTGAGGTGGAGGATCTAAGGTGAGCTTGAACCTGGGAGGCAGAGGTTGCAGTGAGCTGAGATCGCTCCACTGCACTCCAGCGTGGGTAACAGAGCAAGATCCTGTCTCAAAAAAAAAAAAAAGCAACCAAAATGTCCACCAGTGAGTGAATGGATAAAGAAAATGTGGTGTGTGTGTGTGTGTGTGTGTGTGTGTGTGTGTAAATACACATATACATATGTAGAGAGACAGTGTGTATGTGGTGTGGTGTGGTGTGTGTGTGTAAAAATATACATATGCATATATAGAGAGAGAGTGTGTGTGGTGGCGGTGTGTGTGTGTACATAATGCAGTCTTAAAAAAGAAGGAAATCGGCCGGGCGCTGTGACTCACGCCTGTAATCCCAGCACTTTGGAGGCCGAGGCAGGCGGATCACGAGATCAGGAGATTGAGACCATCCTGGCTAACACGGTGAAACCTTGTCTCTACTAAAAATACAAACAAAACAAAACAAAACAAAACAAACTAGCCAGGCGTGGTGGCGGGCACCTCTAGTCCCAGCTACTCGGGAGGCTGAGGCAGGAGAATGGCGTGAACCCGGGAGGCGGAGCTTGTAGTGAGCCGAGATCGCGCCACTGCACTCCAGCCTGGGCTACAGAGCAAGACTCGTCTAAAAAAAAAAAAAAAAAAAAAAAGAAGAAGGAAATCCTGCCGTGAATGAAACTGGAGGACAAGTTCACATATGCTAAGTGAAATAACCCAGTCACAAAAAGAGAAATACTACTTGATTTGTGGTTGCCAGGGGTTGAGGGAGGGGAAATGGAGAGTTGTTGTTTAATGGGTATAGAGTCTCAGTTCTGCAAGTTGAAAAATGATAGACTGGATTAAGAAAATGTGGCACATATACATCATGGAATACTATGCAGCCATAAAAAATGATGAGTTCATGTCCTTTGTAGGGACATGGATGAAATTGGAAATCATCATTCTCAGTAAACTATCGCAAGAACAAAAAACCAAACACCGCATGTTCTCACTCATAGGTGGGAATTGAACAATGAGATCACATGGACACAGGAAGGGGAACATCACACTCTGGGGACTGTTGTGGGGTGGGGGGAGCGGGGAGGGATAGCATTGGGAGATATACCTAATGCTAGGTGACAAGTTAGTGGGTGCAGGGCACCAGCATGGCACATGTATACATACGTAACTAACCTGCACATTGTGCACATGTACCCTAAAACTTAAAGTATAATAATAAAAGAAAAAAAAACTTAAAAAAAAAGATATATATAGAATTGTCAGGTTTGGAAAACAAAAAACAAAAAACAAAAAAAAAAGAAAAAGTTCTAGAGATCTATTGCACAACAATGTAAATACAGTTAACACTGCTGAACTGTACACTTATAAATGGTTAAGAGGGTAATTTTTACATGTGTTTTTACCACATTAAAAAAGTCTTAAACTGTACAGTTAAAATAAGAGACATTTATTGTATGTAAGTGATATCTTTAATAAATAAAGGGCAAAAAGAAAGCATATTGCTTAGAGAAAACACTAGAAAAAACACTTCCTTAAAGAGGTCATCTCTGGTGTTGTGGGGGTTGAAACAAGAGCTACTTTTTCACATTACAAATCTTTGAATATTAAATCATATTCATGTGCTACTCAGAAAAAATAAACATCGAATGAAAACAATTCATTCAAGGACATGAGAAAACACTAAAGTTTCCATAGAAAAATGGGTCAAGATTATGATCGCAAGAAAGAAATACAAAGAGCTAGTGAAAATGAGAAAAAAGTGGTCAAATATATTAGTAACTAAAGCAATCCAATGACATACTATTTTTCCTGTCAAACTAGCAAATGTGGATAGAAATCGGTATCATTCAATGATGGTATGGATGGAATGAGATGAACAGTCTCACACGTTGATGTAAACCTTCAAGAGAGCAATTTTGGTATGTGTATTAGGAACCTTCAAGATATTCATACCTTTTTCACCCAATGGTTCTATGTCAAGAAAAAGATTACATTTTTAAAATTACATACAAAAGCATCCATCACTGCACTATCATTTCCAATGTTTTATTATGAAAAATTTCAAACATACAAAAAAGTTGAAAGAAAAGTACAATGAACTCTCATATACCATCCACCTAGATTCAACTATTGATAACATTCTGCTATATTTGAAGGTAAGTTGTCAGCATCACGACACTTCATCCCCAATATCTTCCATGCTGGCACTATTTATCATAGCAAATTTTTGGAAAGAAGCTAACGTATAACAGCAAAGGTGTGTTATATAGCTCACAGGATAATTATGCAGACATTAAAATAATGTCCATGATGCATTTTAATTACCTTGGAAATGCTCATGGTATATTGCTAAATAAATAATGCAAAAGTCAAATTGTACAACCTCAGCAACACCAATAGTTAAGAGTGGTTATGTTTAGGTATTGGGATTATAAGTTATTTTACTTTTTTTCCAGTACAGAGTACGGAGTGCAAATTTTAACCTTTAATATTATAATTTTTTAGTTTTTAGCAAAAACAAATACCAAAAATTCCCAATTAACATTTTAAATTCCCAATTAACATTTTTTTTAAGTTTTCCTGAGAAGTGATTTGTTCATTCAACATATATTACCTAGTGGGTTCTTTCCCATGAGATGTAATGCCATTCTTTACCCCCATTACTAATACCATTTCTAAGAGTATAGAGTTTCAGTTTCTCAAGCTGAAAAAGTTCTAGAGATCTGTTGCACAATGACATGAACATCATTAACACTGTGGAACAGCATTGTTTGGGTATTTCCTGCAGAGCCTGATGCAATATTCTGCACACACAACTGCTTAAGAATAAGGTTCAGGCACCTGGTGTTCTGTTAGCTGCAAGTTCTTGCTCTCTGGCCTTTGTCCCAGGCTACTCTAACTTGTGAGGCTGCTCAGTACCTAATATAACATAAGGCTTGTTCTACCTCAGTGGCAGGCCAGTTTGGTGCTTTGGGGTAACTTTTTTTCTTTTTAGAGACCGGGTCTCACTGTGTCACCAAGGCTGCTGGAGTGCAATGGCATGATCATAGCTCACTGCAGCCTCCAACTCCTGGCAAGAGAACCTCCTGTCTCAGCCTCCCAGTAGATGAAACTATAGGTGTGAGCCACCGTGCCTGACCTGAGATCACTTTCAAAAGCAGAAAATGGACATGGGATTGAAACCCCCACACATCCTCTATGTTTCAGCCTCCTTCCCAGTATCTTCATGAATGAGCAGACATAAAATCGGGCCGGAAGATCAGACACTATTTAGAAGAGAGCAGATTTACGTAAAGGTCTCTCATAATTAACCTATTTTGAAACATTTACGTCAGGTTGGAATAAGTACTTCTTGTGACAAAATTGGAGAAATAATTACCCTGCAGCTCCCCAGTCAATAGCACCATGGAAACCAAACCAGTGACCTGCTCTGGTAGCCCGTGACTACTGTGAACTTATTTTAAAAAGGCATAATTTTGCACACACACACAAATCTTGTTTAAAGGCAGGACAATAATAAAATAAAATTTATTAATGTTTTCATATGACTTTTCTCCCCAAGTGTGTATTTTTTTTTTTTTTTTTTTTGCTGAAATCCAGGGCACAGAGACAAGATCCCAACGATTCAGAATTAATTAAATACCTCCAACTTTGAATATTACCGCTTTGTGACAAAACAGAGAAAAGAGCAAAAGTAGAACTTCGACCTTCATATAGTCATGAAAAGCAAAACAAAAACCATTAATAGAGTGTTCTTACTAGTGCCTTTTATTATAGCCTGCCTGCCTGGCTGCTCCCAGATACGAACTGGCCCCCAGCCCCTAGAAAGCTTGAGTACCCCAGAAGTGGTCAGCCCTGCACTGTGGAATAGACGTAGGTCCCTAGTTGGTGCCCTCAAACTGTCTTCCACTCTGATTGTCTTTGACCTCTAGAGTAATTTAAAAACAGATGATGTTTTGCTATGGAAAGTTCTGCTTCTGGAGATAGGCCCAAACTTTGGATTTGGGGAAATTTTGCATCTATTGCTTAATAATTCCCAACACACGTCATAAAACCCCCATGATCTGGGCACTTTAGTTCACCGCACTGAAAAAATAAAAATAAATTAATAAAAAAACAACAAAGGCAGTTTATTTCCCACGGTAAGTTGAAAGGGAGAGCTGTAGTCCCTGCGGGGGCAGGATAGGCATTTTTCTCCTCTTCTTACCCAGAGGAAGCCTTTCCTCTCACTCTAGTCCTTCCTTACTCCACAGGAGCTGCTGACCTGGCTGCTCAGATGCTAGGACATTAATTTGGGGTCCTGTTCACCAGGGGGCAAGGGTACTAGGAGTTAGTGGCTCTCTCATCTTCTGCATGTGGCAGTGAATGGATTTGGGGCAGATGTGCCAGCTTCCTTTCTCTCCTGAAGACTCCCCTGTTTGCCTGAGGCCTCAGCCACTCGCCCCAGTCCTCCTCACTGTCATTTTGCACACAGCAGCAGTCCTCCACATTTAAGGAGCATGCAAACCACAAGAAGGGCTTGTTAAGGCACAGACCACAGCACCCTACCCAGAGTGTCTGATTCCACAGGTCAGGGTGGGACCTAAGAATCTGCATTTCTAACAAGTTCCCAGGTGATGCTGTTGCTCCTGGTCCAGGGGCCGCATTTTGAGAACCACTGGCCTAGAGTTTCAGACCTCGTCCCAGTTTATGATAAAGCAGTACATTGCTTTCTTATACAAATTGGGTGTCCCTGGCTGGGTGCGGTGGCTCATGCCTGTAATACCGACACTTTTGGAGGCCGAGGCAGGTGGATCACCTGAGGTCAGGAGTTCGAGACCATCCTGGCCAACTTGATGAAACCCATCTCTACTAAAAATACAAAAAGTAGCTGGACGTGGTGGTGGGTGCTTGCAATTCCAGCTACTCCAGAGACTGAGGCAGGAGAATTGATTGAACCCGGGAGGCAGTGAGCTGATATCACGTCATTGCACTCCAGTCTGGGTGACAAGAGCGAAACTCCGTCTCAGGAAAAAAACAAAACAAACAAACAAAAAAACTGAGTGTTCCTGGGACTGTAGATGAATGCCTTCAAAACTTCACTCTGAGGCCTAAGAAGAGTAATAAAATTATTAAACTATCCCAGAAATAGATCATGGGTTTTACGAGGTAATAAGAAGAAACTCAAAAGGGTTTAGAGAGGAAGAGGCCTAAGAATCTCAAGGAGGACTGACCACATGTCCTCCATGAGGCTTCAGAGGCAGGGAGAGAGGGCTCGGCAGACACCAGGAAGTATTTTTGAGCTGCAATGGCAATGAAATAAGCCCTCCAAGGAAAGCTGTGGAAATCCTGTCCCCAGAGGCCTTTAAATACAGGATCAATGACCATTTCACTTGGTTGGCTTGAATCTGGGTTAAAAAACACATAACTGGAACAATCACGATTGATTTGACCCTCACTCTCTTCCAGGAACTACGCTAAATGCTATATATTATTTTACTTTATTCTCATAACAACTGTATGAAGTTGCTGCTAATATCCTCATTTTACAAATGAGACTAAGACCACAAGGGCCTCTTGCTCATGTACCTGGGAAGTAGCAGAACTTAAATCCAAATCCATATCTGTGTGATTCCCCATCCCAATTTCAAGTAATGCATGAAGCTATAATTAGGTATTGGCATTATGTACCTTCAGATTAAAGAGTCATTCGTGGCCCAGTGTGGTGGCTCATGCCTATAATCCCAGTACTTTGGGAGGCCAAGGCAGGGAGATCACTTGAGGTCAAGAGTTCGAGACCAGCCTGGCCAAAATGGTGAAACCACATCTCTATTAAAAATACAAAAATTAGCTGTGCATGGTGGCACATACCTGTAATCCCAGCTACTTGGGAGGCTGAGGCTGGAGAATCACTTGAACCCGAGATGCAGAGGTTACAGTGAGCCACGATCACGCCACTGCACTCCAGCTTAGGTGACGGAGTGAAACTGCATCTCAAAAATAAATAAATAAATAAGAGTCATTCTTGTCCCAGGAGGTTGAGAGGAAGAAAGATCCTTGTAATTGAATGAAAGACACATGATTGATATGTTTTGACAGGTTGTGGGGGAGGGAGGTGGGGCAAGGAGCATTGGGAGCAGGAAGGCACTTGCCAGCCAGTGAGGAGCTGGGGGACCTGAGAAGAATGACCCCAAAGAGGGTGGAGAGAATGGAAACAGAGCGTATAGCATTTACAAAAATACTATACTCACAGCATGCATGTCAACACCTGTTTCTTCTTTATTCTTCATCACAAAAAATGGCACCACTAGCTACACCTGAGCAGAGAACCTGGGCGTCACCTTCCTGTTCTTCTTGCTCACACTCTAATAGAAAACAAGTTCCATGGAGATAGAGATGGCCCATGTTATGCTCCTAGCACCCAGTCAGGTGGTGGGTGGGTCAGTTCCTGCTTAAACCCTGTCAAGTCCTTATGGTTCTCAGAATAAAGTTAGTGCTCCTTGGGCAGTTCACAGGTCCTTGTGGCCCGCCTCCTGTCCAGCTTTCTCTTCCTTCTCTCTACAGCCTTCTATTCCGCCCCCTGAAACCATTCCTTGCTGCTCTCAATGCCCCACATGTGGCTTGGAGCCTGTTACTGCCCAGAATATCACAGCTACCTGACCCAAACCCATTCCTCAACCAACCAGCACGTATTATTCTTCAGGATGCAACTTAGATGTCACCTTCTCCAGAAAATTTTCTTGGATCTACTCTAGTTGGAAACCTCCAGGCCCCTCTTCTGTGTTTCTGTATCTGCCTGCACCCTTCTCATTATAGCACTCATCATTTTTCATATCTTCTTGAGGCTGACTTTGTCTCTATTCTCAGAACATAATACCTGGAGAGGAAGAGGCCTGAGAATCTCAAGGAAGATGCCTGATGTGTAGCTTAATAAATAAGTATTTGTTGAGTTGACTTAAAATGGCAAGAATCAAACTGTTCTCAACACTTCCATGTCACGTACCTCTTCAACCAGGGCTGAGTGAAGTGCAGTCAGGAGAAGGCCGGCTTCATTTCATGAGCATGTGTTGAGCATCTGCTTCGTGAGTGGGCATGAGCTAGGTACAGAATGATCCTTTCCAACAGGGAGCTCCTGTTCTAGTGGGGAGGACAAGCCACACACACAGCTGGGAATTCTTACAGGACAGATCAGCTCTGAAGGGCCTATTCCCTCCTGCAGGGAATTCCTCCTCCCGGGGCCAGGAAGTGGAGCTTGTGCCACCCTAATGCCCGCATTCCACCAGGGCATGGGGAGGGAAGAAGGTGGGCTGTGAAACTTGGCCTCAGAGAACACCAAGGACTCTTCACTTTCACCACCACAGCGTTTCACACTCTCACCCTCACCTCTGAGGTGAGCTGTGAGTTCTGCCCTGGCTCAGTACCTTCAAGACATCCCAGGGCCTTTCTTTCTGTCCCTTAACAATGGCCATTAAAGGCGAACAAGGAAAACCTCTCTCCAGCCATCTGCAACTAAAGAAAATGCCCCGAGGCCCTTTAACTTCAAGTCTGACCACAATAGGGGAGATCTTAGTATTTCTCAGGCTCAGAAAGAACAGGCTTCTCAAATCTGGCAAGAGATCCAAATCGGTGTCCCAACACATCTGAATTTAAAGAAAAAAGTCACCCTATTTGTTTACTGATATTTGTATAGCGCAGGGTCTGGGCGTTCAGCTTCTGGCTGCCTTTCCTGGGATGGGGGCAGATCTCGGGGGAGAGAAACACCTCCTATGAAGGAGACTAAGTCTGAGGTCTGAGGCAGCTGCTCTTTCAAATGCGTGGCGGGCACTGAGCTCTGCCTTACAGCCAGGTTCCCTGTTGGGCACTCAAGGACATGGATCCATTCTGATGTGCTTTCACCAGACAGTGTGCAATGATGTATGTCGCAGCATGGTGTTTTGTAACAAAAGTCTGCAGAAAATTTAAATTTAAATGTCCATTGCTAACAGGCCACTTAAATAAATTATGGAACCCCCATAACATGGCATATCAGGCAGCTGTTTAAAAGAATGTGTTCGGCTGGACACAGTGGCTCATGCCTGTAATCCCAACACTTTAGGAGGTGGAGGTGGGTGGATCACTTGAGGTTAGGAGTTCGAGACCAGCCTGGCCAACATAGTGAAGCCCTATCTCTACTAAAAATACAAAAAATTAGACAGGCACGTTGCATGTGCCTGTAATCCCAGCTACTCGGGAGGCTGAGGCAGGAGAACTGCTTCAACCCAGGAGGCAGAGGTTGCAGTGAGCCTAGATCGCCCCCACTGCACTCCAGCCTGGGTGACAGAGTGAGACCCGTCTCAAAAAAAAAAACAAAAAAAGCATGTGCTAATGTGAAATGATCTCTAAGTTATGTTGATACGTTGTGAGAAAAAGAAGATATAGAACAGTGTTTATAGCTTCTATTAGTATAAAAAAGGGGGATTGCTGGGTGCGGTGACTCACGCCTGTAATCCCAACACTTTGGGAAGCTGAGGCGGGCAGATCACTCAGGAGTTGAGGCCAGGAGTTTGAGACCAGCCTGGCCAACATGGTGAAACCTTGTCTCTACTGAAAATGCAAAAATTAGCTGGGCATGGTGGTATACACTTGTAATCCCAGCTACTTGGGAGGCTAAGGCAGAAGAATAGCTCAAACTTGGGAGGCAGAGGTTGCAGTGAGCCAAGATCATGCCACTGCACTCCAGCCTGGACAATGGAGCCTCCAGAAAAAAAAAAAAAAAAAAGAGGGGATCTATCTATCTGTCTATTGTTGACAGAAAAACCAAACTCTGCAAAGATATTTTAAAGAGGTTTATTCTGAGCCAATCAATGTTCATGGCCCAGGAAAATAAACTCAAGAAGCCCTGAGTAAGTGGTCCCCAGGAGGTTGGATTACAGTTTAGTGTTATATATTTCAGACAGGCAGGAGTTACAGGCAAAGACAGAAAGCAATATGTGGAAGGTATACACTGGTTTGACCTGAAAAGGTGGGATGTCTTAAAGCATGGGCTTGTAGCTTATAGGTGGATTCAGAGATTTTTAATTTGTAATTGGTTAGAGGAGTAAGGCTCTGTCTGAAACTTGGAGTCAACAGAAAGGAATGCTTGAGTTAAGATAAGGATGCAGTGTCAGAGGCAGCCACAATAAAATGACATGTTTAGCAAGATTGATGGCCTGCAGGCCTGACTCAACCCTTGCCTTGAATAGTACTAGGTCTTGTTTATAATTTGGTATCTCATTGCCCCAAGAGTCTGTTTTGTCAATCTTATGATCTCTCTTTTAACATGAATGCTGGTCAGTTGTGTCTAAACCCCAAAGTGGACGGGGCATGATGAGGTTCATCCGACCTCTCTTCCCATCATGGCCAGGAACTCAGCCTTTAACGTTTCTCCCTGGGGTTCCCTTGGCCAAGAGGGTGTCCGTTCAGTCAGTTGCAGGGGCTGTAGAATTTTATTTTATTTTTATTTTACACTATCTATCCATCCACATACACACACAAACAAAAGTGGTCTGTTGTGGTGGTTGTTTTTTTGAGACATAGTCTCGCTCTGTTGCCAGGCTGGAGTGTAATGGCACAATCTCGGCTCACTGCAATCTTCACCTCCCGTGTTCAAGCAGTTCTCCTGCCTCAGCCTCCCGAGTAGCTGGGACTACAGGCGCGAGCCACCACGCCCAGCTAATTTTTGTATTTTTAGTAGAGACGGGGTTTCACCATGTTGGTCAGGATGGTCTCCATCTCTTGACCTTGTGATCTGCACGCCTTGGCCTCCCAAAGTGCTGGGATTACAGGTGTGAGCCACTGTGCCCAGCACAAAAGTGGTATTAAATGCTTATTGGCTTACTGTTGAAGCTCTGGGCAAGAAACTAGAGAATCTAAGTGAGAAGAAGACTTAACCTTTATTGTATATATTCCAATAATGCCTGAATTTTTTAAAAAAATCTTTAAAATAATGTTCCCTTTTGAATTAAAAGGCATACTGTAAGGAGGGTTTGGGACTCATAATTACTGTCGCACACCTGTTAGGCACTTGGTGGGCATTATCTCATTACCCTGCACAGCAGCCAAATAACAGGTGAAGGAAGACACAAACAGAGCTGTGAGAGCTGACTCAGGCCAAGTTGGTACCAGGCCCAGGGTGTTCAGAGTTGAGTGAGCTCCAGTTTTTTGAGCAAGACAGGAAAGTAAGGATGGGAATGCAGTGCTTGGTGAAGCAAGCCATGATCTGAAGAAGAGGGCGTGGCTGTTCAGAAAGCACATCACAGGGCACCGAGGACATTTCCTCTGACATCCTGAGCCCGGAAAGTTGAGGAGGATCGGCAGGGGAAGTAGGGGGAAGTGCAAGGGGAGCAGGAACTGCTGGGACAGAGCAGCAAAGGCCAAGGAGTAGAGGCCAGGGGAAATGGCTCCCCAGAGGGGCAGGTGCAGGTGTGATGGAGGGTGGAGGAGGCTGTGGACAAGCCTATTCCACACGACAGGGTCCTGCAAGTCCAGCTAAGGACCCAGCTCCATGCCGAGGCTGCAAGGAGCCACCAAGCGTCTGAACAGAGAAGGGGGGTTTGTGCTCACTCCTCACCATCGTCACCATGTTTTCTTCCTTTAACACTTGCTACTGTCTAAAACATTCTGTTTGTAGATTCTTTGTTTATTGTCTTCCTCAAGTACTATATAATCTCTTAGAAAGGAAGGACCACCTGGATCTTGTCTGCTACACCATCCCTGCGCCTAGAGCAGTGGCTGGCATGTGCAGGCACTCAGTGTTAAATCAATAAGTGGATATTGATTGAAGATTTGATGAGCATGTGACATAAGACACGGGCCCTGCCTCCCAGGATGGGAAGAAGACAGCATGCTGGTAGCTTCCACCTGCCTATCTGGATCCACTCCCCCATCTCCCACGATGTGCCCCAGGAAGGTGGGCTTGTAGGAGCTGTGCCCAGCAGCTCCCTTGTGCTCTGGCTTCTGGGAGGGTCTGGCCAATGGGCAACACTGGCAGGAGATGGGAGAGGTCTTTTTGTGTTCTGTATTCTGATATTTTGCCATCTGGGATGCTGGGGTTCCTTTCTTAAGCAAACCAACCAATCCAGAGTCCATCCTCCCAACTGCCTTCAGTGCTACTCATTGGCCGGACCCTCCCAGAAGCCAGAGCCACTGGGCTCTGCTTCTACAAGCCCACCTATAAGGGAGCCGCTGGGCGCAGCTCCTACAAGCCCACCTTCCAGCAGCACATCAGGAGAGATGGGAGAGTGGATCCAGAGAGGCAGGAGGAAGCCTCCCCCATGCTGTCTTCTTTCCATCCTGGGAGGCAGGGCCCGTGTCTTATGTTTTATGCTCTGGGTCACTTCTCTCTGCCCTAATCACCCCAAAGCCAGGTACCTAGGGATAGCCCTGCGCTCCAGAGCCCTCTGAAATTATAAATGAGCCAGTCCTAAGTCTGCTTACCCTGCCTCACCTATTTCTTCCCAAGGAAACCAAAATAAAGGCTCTTTGCCCACATTTTCTCCTTGCTAATTTTGCCTGCTGACCAACAAGGTGCTTCCCCAGGTGGACCCATAGGTGCCCCCCCTGTGGCATGCCATGCTTCCTGTTGCTAGGGAATTGTGGATGTCAAAACTCCTTCCTTCATGACAGTTGTTTCATGTCTGCCTGTCATACCATGATTTAAACAATTCCTGGTAACCTTAAGACAGGGGCGCGGCGAGGTCGAGACATCTATTCCCTGGACGCCCCATCCAGGCAGCTTCCTTCACTACTACTTCCTGTGTTTGCCCTTACACCTCACCCACTCCTGGGTAAAGAGTCCCTTTATTAAATTCCTCAAATGATCCGACTAATGTGTGCCATCTGCTTCCTGCCAGGACCCCAACTTGTACAGACAGAAATACAAATCATTGTAACACGGTGCCCAGTGCGTATCTAACAGTTACTGAATGAAGATAGAATGAAATGCATCCAATAAGAGGGGCACAAGAGCTGAGAAAACAAAGGGGGCAGAAACCAGTTGTGTTGGGATTGGGGAAGTTTTGAGGCAGGATTTGGCATTTGCGTTGGGCCAGGAGGGATGAAGAAAGTTTCAGCAGGCAAGGATTGGAGATGGAGAAGTATATCCCAGACAGAGAAACCAGCTCAGAGTAGTGACGGCGGGAAAAGGCAGGGTTTGTGTGCAGAACAGTAAGAAATCCAGTTTGGCAGAAGGAGAGCATTTGGAAAAGACGGCACTGGATGAAGAAGCTTGAAAGATGGCTTGGGAGCAAACCACCCACCAGGGGAGGTCAAGCCAAGCCAAGGAACTTGACTTTGTTGCCATTTTGCAAATGTATGGCTATTGGTGGGGGCACCCAAGGGGTTTTAAGCAGAGGTAACATGGTTGGATCTAGAGTTTAGACGACACAAACAGAGCAGGGAGCAGGGGCAGTTGGAGGGAATTCTGCAGGTGGGGAGACCAGCCAGGAGGAAGAATCATGGCAGTCATCCACCCAAATGTCCCCCAGACGACCAGTAAGCGCAGATTGGTAAAGCGTTCGGGTTTACGAGTCAGGCAGACCAGGTTTGAATTTTGGCTCTGCCACTTACTATGTAACCTTGGATATTAATTTACCTTTTTTATTTCTATTTCTTTGGGTCAAAATGAGGGTAACAATAGTCCACCCTCGAAGCTGTTGTGAGGATTAAACAAGATGCACACGGAAACTGTTTAACACATTGTCACATACTGAGTATGCTGAAGGTGTTAGCTATTATTGTTGTGTATATTCCAGCCATGTCTTTAATAGCATTCTACCATATACCAGCAATGTGTCTATGAAGCAAGTTCTTCTCTGTAGGCTGATGTTTTCCTGCTGTTAGCACACTGAGCACATCACATATCCCTGACAAGTCCTTAGAACTGCCTCCCCAAATCACTGCCTAAGGGCAACAAGAAACATAAGCATTAGGTCAGAACTAAACACCAAATACTTCACATGGGTTTAGGGAATTAATTAATTAACTGAAATAGCTGAGAGGAGATTAAATACAGAACTCTTGAGGGAAAAAAATGTGCTGCAAGAACAGGCAGAGTTCTATTGTTGTGGTGCTGCTTTTCTGTGATGTTGGTGGTAAGTCAAGTGCCAGAGGCAAGGAAGAAAGAGGCTCAAATTCTTAGACAGATCTTGTCTTTATTACCCTCAGCAAAACAGATATTACTGAGACTGAAGTGATACAGCATTGCTGTAGAATCTGTGACTGAGGCATTACATTGAATTAACACCCTAAAGGACAGCAAAAGAGAAAGCTATTATCCTCCTTTGGACTCCTGTCCCCCAGCCACCCAGGTCCTCTTCCTAGAAGCAAGCAGTGTTACCAATTTCCTATGAATCTTTTTAGAGACATCCTGTACATAATCCAACAAAAAAACTTTGACCCCCTTTTTTATACAAACAGTAGTATACCAAGTACATTGTTTTGAGTTTTATTATTTAACAGTGTATCCTGATAATCATTATAAAATGAATACATGAGAGCTTCCTTATTCGTTGTACAGTTGCACAGTGTTCTGCCATATGCGTATACCATGATTTAATGAATCTCCTATTGATGGACATTTAGGTTGTTACTAGACTTTTGTTATCATAGCATGCTATAATAAGTAACTTTATACCCATAACTTCTCCCACCTGTAGAGATAGCATGTTAAATGTGTATCAGCATTAGTATTTTGGGGATGGGGGTCACAGACACTCTGAGAATCTGTGGAAGTGATGACCCTATAGCGGATGCTGTTGGTGCCCTCCCAGATCCCCTTTACCAGGCAAATGCACACAACCCCCAGCTGCTGTGAGTGTGGGCTGCCCATGAGTCACAGCTGCCCCCTTCCAGAGCACCACTGTGATAGTGTGATATCATAAGAAATATGTATTTGGTTTCTGTCCCTGATTCTTGGTACACAGCTCCTGAAACCCTCGTATATGATAGGGGCACTACAGAATCTTTTGTTCTAATATTTGGTCTTTGACCCCAGTTTCTGACATAGAGCTTCTAAGACCTTTGTAATTTCCTGAGTGATAGAGGAATCTAACCAAGAGCTCCTAAATCCCTTGGAATTTTCTGGGTGATGGTACATCTTTTGTTCTAACTAGATGACTGTTGATGGGCTCCTGGATAGTGCCAGCATGGGGCCGGTTGCTGGAGAACCAACTGTGCAATTACAGGGTTGGAACTTCCGGGAAGGAGAAAGGGGGTGAAGATTGACCTGTTCATCAATGGACAGTGATTTCATCAATCATGCCTATGTAATGAAGCCTCCATAAAAACACAAATGGACTGGGGGGAGCTTCCGGGTAGCTGAACACGTGGAGGTTCCTGGAGGGTGGTGCACTGGGAGATGGCATGGAAGTTCAGCGCCCCTCCCCCATACCCTGCCCTGTGCACCTCTTCATCCGGCTGGTCATCTGTGCCCTTTGTAATACCCTTTATAATAAGTGGGCAAACATAAGTTCAGTGTTTCCCCGTTTTATGAGCTTCTCTAGCAAAATAATTGAACCCAAGGAGGGGGTCCTTGGAACCCTGATTCACAGCCGGTCAGTCAGAAGCACAGATCACAGCCTGGGACTTGTGATAGGCACCTGAAACTGGGGACATCTTCTAGGACTTGTAGGACTGAGCCCTCATCCTGTGGGACCTGATCCTATCTCTAGGTAGACACTGGCAGAATTGAAATGAATTAAAAGGATACCCAGTTGATGTCTGCTGGAGAATTGGTTGGTCTGTCTGCATGAATGGGAGGGTGTCGTTGGGGGAGGAAGATCCCCTCCCATATTTTGGTGACCAGACGTGAAGTGCGTGGACTGTGTAAGAGAAGAAAAAGTGTCTCTCTTACAGCCACTTTACAAGAAGTTGGTCAACAGCCTCCACTGACACAGGAGTATAAAAGCCAGGCCAGTGCTCAAGTCAGTCCCTACTGCAGAACACCATGGGTTCAGGCTGGAGCTGGGTCTCCACTGAGACCGGACATCCGCTGAGACCACATTCTCTTTTGGTCCATTCCCCTGCTCACTCCTGCTCTCCTGAATCCCCCTTTCCTGAGATCACTCTCTACTGCACATAAATTCTCATTTTAGGCTCTGTTTCAAGGGTATTTGACCTAAGAAAGTCTTTCTCTTCAAGAAACAAAAATTTAAAAATACACGAAGGTACCCAGGAAAACTTTACAGATAATTTCAGAGAGTTCAACAGCGTTCTGAGTTCCAGATTGAGGAATTTCACATAGAATTACATGTGGTTCTACTATTAAACATCCTGAAGCATCCCTGGTCTGACAAACAGAAATGCCACCTCATGTGTGGGATTACATTATATTCAACCATTTCTTCTCTACTTCAATTTCTCTATTTCCTTTTCCATGAAAGATGTCAACCTGATTAATTTCCTTTAGAGCTTCAAATATCTAAATCAACAGATGGACTGTCCACAATCCATGAGTAACAACTGGAAATTTTTACTCCCAAATAGGTTTTAGTTCCCAAATGCACTTGCCCAGAATAAAGAATTTTAACTCTTGGAAAAGGGTGGAAATGAGAAATCTTTCCATGTTGCTCAAATGTCCTGATATCATTTTGGGGAGAAATATGAGGAATATATTCTCAATATTTTGAGGTTAAATGCCCCCAATTTCTTTAGAGGTTTATAGAATTCTGGGGGACACATTCTGCTGGAGTTTGCCAATTTCTGTTAACCAGTTTTTAAAAGTTAAAGGAAGACCTCTTTCTTAATAATTGGTAAACACAAATGCTGCAGATTCTGCCAGTCGAGTTTAATGAATCAGATAAATAGGTCATTAAGAATGCCTTTACTTTTACTAACTGTGGCATAATTAATATATATTTGGCCTTTATCCCTGGTTCCTGTTACAGAGCTCCTGTAACCCTTGGGATTTCTTGAGTGATAGGAGTATCTTTCGTTGTTTCTACTGAACCCCTTTCAACCTGAATTTATGCCAACAAAGTGACTCTCAGTGAGCCTGTAGATATGGGGGCTAGTCACCAGAGGAACCAGCCCTGTAATTGGAGGGTTGGAATGTTCAATCCTATCTCGTGACCCCTTGGAGGGCAGAAGGGCTGGATATTGAGTTCAGTCACCAATGGCCAATAATTGAATCAATCATGTCTACATAATGAAGTCTTCACTAAAACTCCTAAACCACTGGGTTTGGAGAGATTCCTGGTTGGTGAACACATAAGGGTGATGGAAGGAGGGTTCCTGGAGAGGGCAAGAAAGCTTCCTCCCCCAGGCCCATGCCTTGTCCTGTGCATCACCTCCATTTGGCTGTTCCTGAGTTGTATCCTTAATAATAAATAGTAAGGAAAGTGCTTTCTTGAGTTCCATGAGTCATTCTAGCAAATTATTTGTCCTGAGGTGGGTCATGGGAAACCCTGAATTTGTAGTCAGTCAGGCAGCAAGGTGGGTAGCTTGGGCACTGCCTTTGTGGCTGTGTCTCAAGAAAGGGCAGTCTTGTGGGACTGAACTCTTAACCTGTGGGGCCGGACACTAACTTCAGGAGATAGCGTCAGAATTGAATTGAATTGTTGGGCATCCAGTTGGTGTTTGAGAAATGGAGAATTGATGTAGAAAAGACACCACATATATGGTGTCAGAAAGAATCTGAAATTAATCCCAAATGGTATCTAAATACAGCAGCTGAAATTTCCAAAGGCAATTATCAGGTCCTTATCTTTCAGTGCTATCACATATGGAGAGAAGTGACGGATAAGAGGCAGAATAATAAGGACACCATTAATAGCAGAGGTTATTTACTGAGCACCTGATATTAGCAATGTGCTAGGCATTGTGCTAATCAGTTTTCATGAATTATCTGATTTAAATCCTCATAACAACATCATTAGGTGGGGCTTACATATGAGGAAAATGAGGTACAAAGAGGTGTTCTTTCAACTTCAATGATAAATATGTATATCAAATCAGGAATCTCCAAACGTTTCCTGATGGAATGCACACTGAAGTCTTATAATTGCCCACAGTAGAGATGGGCAGAGGGAAAGAGAAGTCAGAAGTAAAGGGAGATGGGGTAGGAAAGACCTGCTGAAAATTTAAGTTACCCATAAATACGCTGTTGGTGATGCTCCCATCACCCTGACCATGAAGAGGGCTTCAGGGTGGTGATGGCTGACTAGAGGGTCCTCCAGGCCTGTTGAATGATGCTTGTGGGATTTCTTTCCTTCTTCTTCTTTTTTTTTTGAAACAGAGTCTTGCTCTGTTGCCCAGGCTGGAGTGCAGAGGCGTGACCTCAGCTCATTGCAACCCCCGCCTCCCAGGTTCATGCAGTTCTCCTGCCTCAGCCTCCCCAGTAGCTGGGATTACAGGCACTCGCCACCATACCTGGCTAATTTTTGTATTTTTGGTAGAGACGGGGTTTCATCATGTTGGCCAGGCTGGCCTCGAATTCCTGACCTCAGGTGATCCACCTACCTTGGCCTCCCAAAGTGCTGGGATTACAGGCAAGAGCCACCATGCCCAGCCACTTATGGGATTTCTGAGATACGAATTAATCACAGTTCTCTCCCTTCTGGCCTCCATATTCTCTATCCATTGAGAAATAATTTCCACTTTTTTGAGAGCAAAGCTGAATTGGAGAGCATAATTTGGAACCTCAGACAAAATAGTGGTCCTCCCCAATTCCCCCAACTTAAAATCAGGGGGCTGGGCATGGGAAGCAAGATGGGGAATCAGGCCTGGCCCCACAACTTGTGAGTAAAAGAGATTGAGACACAGGTAGGGGCAGAAAGAGAGCAACTCGCCCCCATCAAAAAGTGGGCAAAGGATATGAACAGACACTTCTCAAAAGAAGACATTTATGTAGCCAAAAAACACATGAAAAAATGCTCATCATCACTGGAAATCAGAGAAATGCAAATCAAAGCCACAATGAGATACCATCTCACACCAGTTAGAATGGCGATCATTAAAAAGTCAGGAAACAACAGGTGCTGGAGAAGATGTGGAGAAATAGGAACACTTTTACACTGTTGGTGGGAATGTAAACTAGTTCAACCATTGTGGAAGTCGGTGTGGCAATTCCTCAGGGATCTAGAACTAGAAATACCATTTGACCCAGCCATCCCATTACTGGGTATATACCCAAAGGATTATAAATCATGCTGCTCTAAAGACACATGCACACGTATGTTTATTGCGGCACTATTCACAATAGCAAAGACTTGGAACCAACCCAAATGTCCAACAACGATAGACTGGATTAAGAAAACGTGGGACATATACACCATGGAATACTATGTAGCCATAAAAAATGATGAGTTCATGTCCTCTGTAGGGACGTGGATGAAGCTGGAAACTATCATTCTCAGCAAACTATCGCAAGGACAAAAAACCAAACACCACATGTTCTCACTCATAGGTGGGAATTGAACAGTGAGAACACATGGACACAGGAAGGGGAACATCACACACCGGGGACTGTTGCGGGGTAGGGGGAGGGGGGAGGGATAGCATTAGGAGATATACCTAATGCTAAATGACAAGTTAATGGGTGCAGCACACCAACATGGCACATGTATACATATGTAAAAAACCTGCACGTTGTGCACATGTACCCCAAAACTTAAAGTATAATAATAATAAAAAAAAAAAAAGAAAGAAAGAGAGCAACTCACATGCACGCAAGGGCATTTTACTCATTATCCTTGCCCAACAGAGAACGTGAGCACCCAGGGACCAGTAAATGTCAAACTACTGTCATCTTAGCAATCAGATAAATCACTGCCCCCATAGGAGAAGGGATTGAGAGGTTGGAAGAGGGACTAGAACTGTTTCCTCCAGGGAGTAGAATAGATGTTCCCTCCTCTCTATAAAGATGTGAGAAGACAGGTTCTGCCTCAACCTCCATGTCACCTTGACCTCCTACAGGAACCTCTGCCATAAAGCAGAGGTTCTTACTCAATTTTAATTTGCTTTCCTCTAAGGGATGCTACATATCACAGAAATAGCAAGATCCAGACTCAAATAGAAATAGGTAAAACAAAAACAGAAGCATAAAGAAACAAAATGCTTCAGGCACATTCTCTACCACTGATGAAAGAATAAACACTACCAGCGTGATATGACACTAGATGGGATTCTCTTGCCTACTTTACTTTTTCTTTGGATTTTGAACATTTCAACCTTAAGGAGCATTTTCATAATGCTCTACTCTCACTGTCATGGATCCTGTAGGAAAGGGGTCTAAATGGCTATATATATATATGTATTTGGGTTATGGCCTGGAACACAGTTGCTCAACTCAAATTCGGTAAAACTCCCCAATCCATGCTGAGATTTTCCTAGGCAGAAATTGAGAAGCAATTTGCATGATCTTTCACATGTTTGTAAAAAGCATATAAAACAAAGCATAGAAGTGCATTACTCCCTGAAACTAAAATTTAACCCATTGGGGGTGAGGTGGGGGGGAAATCTGAATGTTATTCCTCAAATGGGGACATATGAAAATTGTATGCAAAAAACCCATAGAACATATAGCCCTTTGGGGATGGTGAAAATGTTTTAGATAGAAGAAAATCTAGATGACCTTGGGTATGGAGATGACTTTTTAGATACAATACCAAACGCATGATCCATGAAAAAAAATGGACAAGATGGAATTTATTAAAGTTGAAAACTATCTTCTCTGTGAAAGACACCATAAAGAGAATGAGGAGGCAAGCTACAGACTGAGAGAAAATATCTGCAAAAGACATATCTGATAAGGGACTGTGTATAAAATACACAAAGAACTCTTAAAACTTAATAATATTAACAAACAACCCCATTAAAAAATGGGCAAAAGACCTGAACAGATACCTCATCAAAGAAGATATATTAAAATATACTCAACATGATATGTCATTAGGAAAGTGCAAATTAAAGCAACAATCAGATACCACTATACTATTAGGATGGCCAAAATTCCAGACTACTGACAGCACCAAAAGGACATGGAACAACAGGAACTCTCATTCATTGCTGGTGAGAGTGCAAAATGGTACGGCTATGTTGGAAGTTAGTTTGACAGTTTCTTGCAAAAGGAGACATCCTCTTACCAGGTAATCTAGCAATTGTGCTCCTTCCTATTTACCCAAGTGAGCTAAAAACTTATGTCCACACAAAAACCTGTACAAGGATGTTTATAGCAGGTTTATTCATTACCATTAAAACTTGGAAGCAAACAAGATGTCCTTTAGTATGTGAATGATGTGGAAATAGGAAACCAAACAAATGAGAAAAGCACAGGCTACTGTATTAGTCAGAATTCTCCAGAGAAACAGAACCAATAGGATATATATAGAGAGATACATAAAAAGAGATTTATTATGAGGGATTGGCTCATGCAGTTGTGGAGGCTGAGAAGTCCCGTAATCTGCCACGTGCAAGCTGGAGGCTTAGGAAAGTCAGTGGTGTAGTTTCGGTCCAAACTCGAAAGCCTGAGAACCAGGGGAGCCAATGGCGTAAGCTCCAATCTGAGTCCTAAGGCCTGGGAACCCCAGAGGTCACGGTAGAAGTCTTGGTCCAAGTATGAAGGCCTGAGAACCAGGAGCATTGATGTCCCAGGGGAGGAGAATATGGATGTTCCAGATCAGAGAGAACAAATTCGCCCTTCTTCCACCTTTTGTTCTATTTAGGCCCTCAACAGTTTGGATGATGACCACCTGCACTGGGGAGGATGATCTTCTTCACTCAGTGGCCAATTCAAATGCTCATTTCTTCCAGAAGCACCCTCTCAGGTTACCCAGAAATAATGTTTTTCCAGCAATCTGGCTCTTAGCCCAGTCAAGTTGACATACACAATCAACCATCATAGCTATTTATTCTGAACTTGCTATAGCAAGGGAATCCACCACTGCTGCTTGCATTTTGGCAGAGACTCAAAGGCAGGAAAAAGAGTGGGGAAGCTTGATAGTGGAGAAAAGGGAAGGCTTCAGATGTGCCCTGTTGGGAGGCTGTTGGAGTTAGGAAGCTACAGGTAGGGTAACTAGAAGCAGAGCATTGTATACGATTGGTTAGGGGTGAATATTTGGCTTTCTCTAGTTGAAATTGGAAGAGGGGACAAAAATTAGGGAAGCCGTCAGTTATTAATCAAGTTCTGGCCATTTGGGGCTGATTGTTACAGAGGTTATTATTTAGCTCCTGAATTGTCACGAGAGATAACAATCTCACTTCCTGCAAGTTGGACTTATATCAGGCTGGCTTCCTGGGTTGTTTATTATAAATAAAAGGGTTGGTCTCCCAGGCAGATTGCTGCAGATTGTGAGTTAAAGTTCTAGTTTTATATATGGTCTGGCCATTGTCCATTTGCATATTCAGTCTCTCAACAAATAAACGATGTGACATCCAAACAATAGTATATAATTCAGTGCTAGAAAGAAATGTGTTATCAAGCCATAAAAAAATGAAGGCAACTTAAATGCATATTACTCAGTGAAAGATGCTAATCTGAAAAGGCTACGTAATGCATGCTGCCAACTATATGACATTCCGGAAAGTGAAAACTATGGAGACAGTAAAAAGATCAGTGGCTGCCAGAGGTTAGAGAGGAAGAAGGGATGAATAGGCAGAGGTCTGGAGGATTTTTAGGGCAGTGAAACTATTCTGTATGCTACTGTAATAGATACACGTCATCTCTTGTGCAAACCCATGGAGTGTATAACACCAACAGTGAACCCTAACGTGAACGCTGGAGTCTGGGTGATAATGACATGTCAATGTCAGTTCACTGACTGTAACAAATGTGTCATGGTGATGGGGTTGTGTGATGGAGGCAGGGTGTATGTGGGAATTCTTTGTACTTTCTGCTCAATTTTACTGACAACCTGAAACTACTCTAAAAGCAGTCAATTTAAAAGGAAAAAAGTTTTAGGACTAGATAGTGTTAATGGTTGCATAACATTGCAAATGTACTAAATGCTAACATAACAAATTACATATTTTAAAATGGTTAATTTCACGTGAATTCTGCCTCCATTTTTTTAGAAAATGGGCATATACTTAAAAAACACACACACATAGTGATCATCCTAGCTTCTGACCAACCACCCTGGTTCATTACTGGGACTCAGAGGAGACCAGGCCTTCTTGGAAAGTGAAGGAAAGGTGAGGCCCCATCTGGGAAAGGATCCATGCCTAAGCGGGGAGAAGGGAAGGCAGGTTTGGTCCAGTGGTCATGAGGAGGGTGATTCAGAAAGTGAACAAGTTTCTGATGCCCACATCTCCCAGGTGTAGCTGTGTGTCTCTTTGTCCTCTTGTCCTACCTCTTGGCCTTTGTCACCCTGGCCTTGAGTCACTGTGCCCTGACAGCAGGATGTCCTGTATGCTCCCAGATAGTGCCAGAGTCCAAGGGATGGATCTACTCACACAGCATGGCGGGTGCCTCTCACCGCTTACACCAAACCCTGCCCTGGCTTGTCCTCTCTACACTTCCTGCCAGCCCACTACCTCCACACCATGCCAGCTGCTTCCCAGGGCAGGTTCACAAAACTTTGCCAAAGGCTTTGGTAAGAATGGAATGACACAACTCAACAAGGAATGCAGCTGGGCACCAGGTCTCCCCTTCCTGAAGTCCTGGGGCAAATCTACCCAAGTCAGGTTCCCAGCGGAGGCCTCCCTCTGAACCTAGTCCATCACCATGCTGTTGGTTCTCTTCCTTCAGAACATACGGCAGTGCTTCTCAAAGGGAGGTCTCCAAACCATCAGCGTCAGAAATTTCTTTAAATGTGGATGTGCAGATCCTTCCCCAGAGCTACTGAATCAGAATCTCTGAGGTGGGAGCATTTTAACCGGCATGTTCATTAATTCCTCAGGTGACTGATGTTTCCCCACCATCAGGGGCTGCAGGGGCTGCGCTGTGAGGACCACTTGGGCTTTATTTTGCGCCCTCCTCTTCACAGCCTTCTCACTGTGGGGTAGGTAGCACCAGGCATCAAAGGGGCCCAAGAATTGTTTTCCAGGCACATTCCAGTGTCAAAACACAAGCTCCTGGTGACAAAATCCCTTTTAAGAAGCTTTGCTTTGTAGATGTCTTTTGAGCAGGTCGTCAAGGAAGACGTTTGTATCCCTAAGGAGTTGTCATCCTCATTTTTGCTTTAATTGCAATTTTGTGAAACATGAAATTGTGGGTACATCTTAACACAGCTTAGTCCATTACATCCCAGATACTCTTGTGATTTGTCGTCTCAAAAATGTATCATAGGAAGGAAGGAAGAGGCAGGGGAGGCAGGGTGCAGAGCTGCAGGCTCCCCCACTCCCTGGCCCACTCCTTAGATGCAGCTCTGCTAGACTTGGGCTCAAGGTCAACTTGGCTTTCAAGATTTATGGCGTTACCTGAACTTTTTCCACGGTCACTCTGTGTATCTCCTCCTTCCCTCATTTTCCTTCCTCAGGTTTTACTATAGAGTAAAATGGTAATAACACAAAAGAGGGACCAAAAAGAGGATTTTATACATTGGCTTGAAGCTCATGTTACCCATGGTTTGGAATTGTTACCTAGTTACCAAAAGATTCTGGCTTGGACACCAAGAAAATTCATTTGACACTAAAAACTTAAAAATGCCAGATACAATCCAGTGTTTAGACAGGCCTGGCAGATGAAACATTCCAGAGTTGGGAAATGGTACAAGAACAAAACCCACTCAAAATCCACAGGCCTCTGCATTTATGCTTTTCCCCCTAACCCTCCTTTTTTCCCGTCATCACTTAATGGCCTATAGATTGGCAACCCATCTGTGTTCTGCCAAACATCCCTTCGTCTGTCACTAATGATTAATTGTGTCTTTACTTGTGGCAGTTCTACAGTTCTATAAAACCAAAAAATAAATAACTCTGGGCCCTGCTTTAATAAAGAAGGAAGGGGGAATCAAGATCTAGTCCCTCTGCTTTTCTACATATAGAAAAGCCTAGATGAGAAAACATGGCCATTTGTAAATACGTATTTATTTGTACGTCTCCCCTGCTGAACCTGTGTTAACCACAGAGCAAAGTCTGACTCAGGAAGTCTGGGGTGAGTCCAGGAATGTGCATTTCCAACAAGTTCCCAGGTGATGCTGCTGGCCTGGAAACTCCACTTAGAGAACCACTGGTCAAAGCCATGATTCTCTCAACCCCAGCTGCACATGAGAAGCACTGGTGGTGTTTTTGAAAACTCAATGTCTGGGCCCATCTCAGAAGAATAGGTCATTTCAAAGCCACGTGAGCACTTTTGAATCTCTCTAGGTCTGTGCTTGTCAATCTTGGCTGCACATTTGATTACCTGGGGGAGATTTTAAAATCCTGATGGCCAGGCTTCCCAACACCTCAACCCTATTCTCAGACATTAGTAGTTTTCAAAGCTCCCCAGGTGATGCAAATACGTAGCTGGCCGCATGGAGAACTGGAATTCTGGACCTTTATCCCTGAGCAGCTGCCACAGCTCAGTGTGTGGGCTTCAGAGTCACCCCAAGCAACCTCAGGAACAGTTTCTTTTCTGTTAAGTGAGTTTTGAATCAGAGGCTCTAAACCCATTTATGTTGAAGCTAGAGGGTTTGGGTGGCATTTTAACATTTGTGCAAGCACGGAGGATCATTACCAACTCCTTCAACGTCAAGGAAGCAACCACTACATAGCCTGCCTCTTGCTCCTCCCTTCCTCGAGAGGTGGGAGCAGAGGGTGACATTTTAAATAGGCTCAACTGTAGAGCCTCACTGGGAGGGTGACATTTGAGGGACATGGGACAAGATGTGAAGGAGCATGTTGGTGATGATTAATACAAGGTTAATCTGGCCCCACCTGGTGTGACTGCAAGCTGGGAGAGGAGGAGCAGACCCACAAACATCCCAAGAAGTACCTGGGGAGAAAGGTCTGGGAAGGCCTGCTGGGATGCTGAGGACAGCGGGGGCATTCGGGGGCCTGGGGTGCTTCAGGACAAGTCAGGAGGGGACCCACTAGGGACCCAGGGATGCTTGGAAAACACTATTTGGCTGAGGTCTGGTTGCTAAATATGGCTTTTTTGATGAAGGACCCAAAGGACACACTTTCGGCTGGGTGCAGTGGCTCATGCCTGTAATCCCAGCACTGTGGGAGGCCGAGGCGGGTGGATCACCTGAGGTCAGGAGTTCAAGACCAGCCTGGCCAACATGATGAAATCCTGTCTCTACTAAAAATACAAAAATTAGCCGGGTGTGGTCGCGGGCACCTGTAATCCCAGCTACTTTGGGGTCCGAGGCAGGAGAATCGTTTGAACCTGGGATGCGGAGGTTGCAGTGAGCCGAGGTCGCAACATTGCACTACAGCCTGGGCAACAGGAGCAAAACTCTGTCCAAAAAAAAAGACACACCTTCTCTTCTAAAGTGGTAGTTTAGACTAAGCCACTTTCGGGAAGAATTCTTGACCACATGGCCTTTAAACCTGAAAGAGACCTGAAAGATCATCTGGTGTCCTTTTCAACCTATGTTTCACAGAGCTCTGGGGCTCCCAAAGTTTCTTTAGGGGATCCAGTAGGAGACAAAGTGGGAGGCAAGAACTGCGGTGGAGCCCAGGAGTGGCTTGGGGGGACTTTAACCCCCCATGGCAGAAAGTCTGGTGAGCAGTGTACTAGCTTTGCAGCACCGAGACAATAGACAGCACAGGCTGCCTGCTCACTCCAGCCAGGTACTCTTTTAAGCACTCTGCATGTTTGAGTCCATTTAATACTTAGCAACTCTTTGAGATAATTCTGTAGCTTATTACTATTAATAATAAGGAAAGACACCAAGAGAGGCCAAAAACTAGTCTCAGACCACAGAGCTGTAAGTGGCTGAGCTGGGACTCACACTCTGGCAGCCTGGTTCTAGATGCCATGCTCCACCACCATGCTGTGCCCGATCCATACTGCTGTGCCTACCATACCATCCCAGTAGCAGCCTGTAAGCCTTCTAGCATCCTCTTGGCCACACAAGAAAGGCTCAAGGCTTCCCCACCTACAGTTCAACCAGAGTTCCTCCAAGTTTACCCCAGCGTGGCACGGCCCCTTCTTTTTTATCTCCAAGTGTCTGCCACCATCCATGCCATGACAGATCAGTAGTGTGTCTCCTGATTCCATATGGTGGGGCAGGCAGAGCGATGCAATTCCTTCTCCTCTGGAGCTCTTCCAAACGGTAACTGGTACCGGCAGCATGTGCCTTTCCCAGGTAGCCAGACTCACAGGTTTCCCCTAGGCCAATCAGGCAGAACCACAGTCTAGGGACTCTTTACCAAAAGGCCAAAGGGCCAGGTAAGTGGCAGAATGGACAAAAGGCAGGACAAAACCTGGCCCTCTCTCTAGCTCAGGTGTTCTCCTGGACTTTGCCATAGAAGGCCCTTCCAACTCCTTCTGTCTGCAAAGAGAAGGCCCCAGCCCCATGGTGTCCACCTCCCTTCCCCACCTCATTTTCTCTCCAGAAGAGAACTGCCCCCTCTTTACCCTCTTCAAATCTTACTCTGGGCCTTACTGCCCCACTTCCCTGACTCTCCATCTTCTGTAAATGGGGAGGATGAGGTTCTGACCCTTGGTTCTACTCACTGGCCCTCAGGTTGCTTTGGATGCTCTGAGGTTTTTCTTGGAGTTTGCAGGGAGAGCTGTGGGGGCACTGAGCCCACTCAGCTGCACTGGGCGCCCCTCTTGCAGTTCAGCCTCCTAGTAGAAAGAGACATTTTGAGGAGGAGGCTGGGCAGTAACCTTGGCAAAAGCACTTTGCTAGTTTCTATTGGAAACCATGCAGCTTCGTATCTAAGGATGCCATTTCTCCTCTTAGCAGACCTTGCACCGTTTGGAATAACCTTTATTCTCTAAGTCTGGCTGTGGGCCTTGCCCCTTGGAACCCACTGGGCCCCACAATTATGGTGCTTCTCTGCCTGCCCTGAGGCTGTCTGCCTTGTAGGTGAAATTTCACTCACTATAAATGGACCTTCATTTCTATCCAGGAGGAATGGCACTAGATTCTGTACTTAAACTTTTAAAAAATACTCTGATATTCTTGATTTAGGTGGGGGTGACACAGGCTTTTCATATAGACATACATTTATAGGCATTCCAGGTAAATTTTGGATTTAAAAAAGAAGCCCATGCTTGGTGGCAGGGCAGGGGAGTGGGGGTGGGCAGAATTCTGAAAACAGATATTGAGTCTTTGTACTTCATTTTATATTTGAGGAAACTCAGCCCAAAGAGATGTCTCTGACAGGGTTACTGAGCTCTCCTTTCACAAAAGAAGAATAAGCCTTATGTTTCCCATGAAGCAGTTTTTACAAAGAATGGGGCTGCAGCTCCTTCTAGAATAATGTGTAGAGTAACGTGTGGGGTCCCAGCCCATGCTTTGTTCCCCTTGAGCATCTCTCTGACTGGCCATTTCTTTTGCAATAACTTGGATGGAAAGTGTGGCAAGGTACAATTGAATGTTATTATTTCAAGGGTAGAACATGTCTGTGCTCAATCCTTCTCCTTGCTGGGCTGTTTCAAGGCCTGCGCCTCGGGTGTCTGCATTCCTCAAGGCTAAATCTGATCCCTGGGAATGTAGCTGTTTTTCTTCCTAGATTCTGGGCAGTTTGCTTAAGATAAGGAGATGGCAAATAGGCGGAATTTGGAGTTATTAAAGGAAAGATTGGAAAGGCAATTGCACAGTCTATACCTGTACTGGCACAGATGACATCATCCCTGGGGAGGGGACTTCAGGCGTAGGGAGGAGACTGCCTCCAGACAGTGCCTGGTTACCGCCATTATAAAGAGAAATTCAGCCAGGCGCAGTGGCTCACATCACTTTGGGAGGCCAAGGCAGGAGGTTTGCTTGAGACCAGGAGTTTGAGACCAGCCTGGGCAATGTAGCAAGACCCCATCTCTACAAAAACATTAAAAAAATTAGACGGGCATGGTAGTATGCACCTGTTGTCCCCAGTACTGAGGAGGCTGAAGTGGAGGATCACTCGAACCCAGGAGTTTGAGGCTGCAGTGAGCTATGATAATGGCACTGTACTCCAGCCTGGGTGACAGAGGGAGACCCTGTCCTAAATAAATAAATAAATAAACAAACAAACAAGAGAAATCACCCTTCACTTGTTTTCTTTCCTCCTCTGGGAATGTCCCTATATGACTAATTCTTACCCCAAGGCTGCTGTGAGATCGGAGTGGAGCAGAGTGAGAAGCAAGAAATGATAGTGGCTAAGAGCTCAAATTCTGAGTCAAAAACCACCTGCAATCCCAGCTGACCTTGTGCTCCCAGATCTCCATTTTCTCATCTTTATATGGGGTGAGAACAGCATCTCCCTCATATCATGATTATGACAATTCAATCAGATAATGTGACACTTCTGGAAGAAGTTGTCTGTAGTGTGTTTTGCTTCCTTGTCTTGTTGTGTCTCCTTGGCCCTCATCAGCTGGTCACTAATGATCTGCACGTGGCAAACCCAGTGGCTGCTCCTCCGTGACAATGATTCTACGTGACCTGTCTGAAATGCTCAACACAGCGGCGGGCCCTCTCCTCTCCTGGCCTCTGCGACAGCACCTTGCCCTCCTCCCCCTTCCTCACTGGCCCCTCCTTGGCCTTTGACGTCTCTTCATGCTCTTTCTCAGGGCTGTGTGCTTCCTTCCCTCCCTTGCATCCTCCCTCAGGGTGATTCTATCCAGTCCCAGGGCTTCAGGTGCCATCTGGAAGCCAATGATGCCCAAATCTGTATCACCAGCCTTGACCTTCTCCAAGAATGTCACACTGAGGTATCCAACTTCCTATTGGACATTGCCACTTAAGTGCCTAATGGTCATTCCATACTTCATGTGGCCAGAAAAATACCCTGAATTCTTACTCCCCACCCCTCACTCAAAAGAGCCTGCTTCTCAGTCTTGCTTCTAGGAGTTATCTTCAGTTGTTCTTTCCTTTGCAGCCTCCTTCCGCTCACCTCCTGCCACTTTCATCTAATCCATGAGCCTGTCCTGTCAACCACATCTTAAACACTTGCCTTGGATCCACCCATCTCTCTCCATCTCCACTGGTACCAACCCAATCCATGCCCCTTTATCTTGTTCCTGGGCTGGTCACTAACCTCCCTGCTTGCCTTCCTGCCCCGCTGCAATCATGCTCCTTACCCTGGCAGGATCATGTCCTGGCCAGCCCCGACCAGGTCCCCATCCATTCTCTCCCTCATCCATTCCACTGTACCCATACTGACCCTCTTACTATTCCTCACACTTGCTAAATTCATTCTTGCTTTAGAGCTTTTGCTTGACAGGTCTGCTACCCTCTTTGCTCTGACAGGTTGGCTGCTTCTTATCAAGGTCTCAGCTTGTGTCAATTTCTCAGAGAGGCTGTCTCAAACCATCCAAAGTCACCACTGAGTTGTTTGCTATTTCATCATGTTTGCCAGTTCTAATCTACTACATAGCATTTATCAAAATGAGATGGTTTTCTCATCTTTTTAAGTTGCCTGTTTATCACCGCTAGAACATGAACTTCTTCAGAATAGGTGCCAAGGAAACAATGGGGGCTGATAGCCATGTATTTATTCATTTACTGTAGACATATTTATTGAGCATCTACTAGATGCCAGGTACTGAGTGCGCCTCTGAGGATGCAGAGGTAACTGAGCAGGAGCTGCATCCCAAAGGTCCTCACAGCGTGGTAGGAGAGGCAGCCCATGAACAGATGTCTTAATCAGCTTGGGGCGCTGTAGCAAAAATACCATAGACTGGGTGGTTTAAACAACAGAAATTAATTTTCTTTGGGTTCTGGAGGATGGAAGTCCAAGGTCAGAGTGCCTGTATTGTAAGGTTCTGGTGAGGGTCCTCTTCCTTGCTTGCAGACAGCTGCCTTCTTGCTGTGTCTTCATAAGACAGAGAGACAGAGTGAGTTCACTAGTGTCCCTTCTTATAAGGGCTAATCCCACAGGACCAAGGCTCCACCCTCAACTTCATCTAAACCTAATGAACTCCCAAAGGCCCTATCTCCGAAGACCATCACATTGGGGGTTAAGGCTTCACATATGAATATGTGGGTACACAAATCAGTCCATAGTAATAGATTAATAGGTAAGTGGATGATAAGTGGATGGTCTTAACTCTGGGGAGGGAATCAGCAACTCCAGGTGACCTAACAGGGAGGATGGTACCTGAACAAGAGGTCTTGAAGCATGCATAGGAGCTTACCAGGTAGTCAGAGATGAGATAGGGGAAGGATATTCCTGGTGGATGGATATGTGAAAGGAAATAGAGGTTGGAAATAGCATAATCTTCCTCAAAACGCCAGGTCCCACCCTCACCAAAACATGGGTGTGAACTTCGTATGCCTCTGTCGTGCCTACTCACCCCCTCTACCATAGCAGCATCCTGCACTTTGGTGGTATATTTTCTGCTACAAGACTAAAGTCACTGGGATTTGGAGCAAGAGGAAATTTTAGTGCACCTTATTTTCTTTACAGATAAGGAAAATTTAACTCAGAGAAACAACAGTGAGCTTCCCGAAGCTGTACTGTTTCCTTATAGCAGAACCAGGCTCAGGCCCCAGACGTCTGACTCTCAGGCAAGTGCTCCTTCCAACATATCATAATGGGTGTTCAGCACATCCCATGTTTATTCCAATATTACAACTACAGAGAAATGGTGATAGTGGAGACAAGCAATGTTTAATTTTCCCCAGTCCCTGCAATCTCTAAGGCAGTTTTCTTATAAGACATATTTAGCTGAAGTTACCTCTTATTCAAGAGGAACAAATTATTCACTTATCAAAAACATCCTACTTATCTGTTTGCAATCTGCTTTCTATACTAACTTTCTAGAACAGGTTCAAGGAGCAAGAAAATAAGAGTTGACTGTGCTTTGTAAGCTATGTAAATGCTATTTCATAATAATGATGACTTTGATATTTATATTATGTCATTGGCACCTGTGATGGTCACAGTGTAGAGCAGGCCAGCCTAGCCCACAGCAGTGGGCAGTTGTTGCTGACCTAGAAAAAACTGAAGAGTAGAAGCACAAAATTATCTCTCCCTAAATGCCCTCCATTAATGGATAAGCCAAGAGTGACGGAAATAGAGGAGGGTACAGGGAAGGTGACGGAGGCTTTGGAGGAAGGGACACTTAGAAAGTACTTTTTTTTTTAGATGGAGTCTCTCTCTGTCACCCAGGCTGGAGTGCTGTGGTACAATCTCAGCTTGCTGAAACCTCTGCCTCCTGGGTTCAAGCAATTCTCCTGCCTCAGCCACCTCAGTAGCTGGGACTGCAAGTATGCATCACCACGCCCAGCTAATTTTGTATTTTTAGTAGAGATGGGGTTTCACCATGTTGGCCAGGCTGGTCTCAAACTCCTGGCCTCAGGTGATCCACCCGCCTCAGCCTCCCAAACTGCTGGGATTACAGGTATGAGCCACCACATCCAGCCAGAAAGTACTTACAAATCTCCCCACCACAGACACGAAGCTCAGAAGGGTGATATGTTGCCAGGACCCTTGGTCAAGTGACAGAAACCCAAAGCAAGCTAGTTAAAGAAAAAGGGGAGAACTTATTGGTCTACATAACTGTAAAAATCCAAAAGGATTTACAACTTCAGCCACCCCTGGATCAAGACCCAAGTGAGGTGGTCGGGGTTCCAGCTCTCCTCTCAGGTAGGTGGCTTCCAGGAGACCAGGAGCCACACTTCACTGGATTAGCTACACACCAGCAGAAAACTCCCTGGGATAACCCTGTTTGGCGTGGCTGGGGCCCAGTCCCCAACCCCGAGCTGATCACGTGACAAGTGGGACAGGGATAGTAGTAGGCCCAGAGCTCCACGAAATGGGTCTTCCGCAGGAAAGAGGGGCTCTGCTAACTTAAGGAGAAGGAAAGGATGGTGGGCAGGCTAAAACAAAAGACATCCACCCCCATTATTGAAAGATTGAGCTGCATCTGCTTTGGAGGTTTCCAGCAGAAGTGACTCCACACCGCACCAGCCTCAAGGGCATTCTCAAGTTCTTCTTCCCTGGGGTCACTAGGATTGCACTGAAGGTGCATACTAACCTATTTTTAATATTGGAAAGGAAAATGTGTAATTCAGAAACTCTTAACCCTACTCCCATGCCCTCCCTCAAAACACTCAAAGTTAGAAAGCAAAAGGAACACACAGTTTTAAATTATTTGCCACTTGCGATTGTCCACACCACGGCTGCATTTCTTTAGCTGGGATGATGGGGAGCTGGATGTAATCTCTGTCGAGGGAGAAACACAGACACCCAGGCAAATACCTTTCCTGTTAATAAGGTGATGGGCTCCAAAAAAGAGGAATTCTATGAAGTGACATGGTCCATGACTCCCAGTGACTCATAGCCCTCCCTGAGTACAAATTCCTTCCTCATGCCAGTGGGAGGTTTCTGTGGGTGATTGAATCAATTGGTGTGCGTTACCATGTTATGCCACATCACTTCTTGCTAAGATTTATTTTTTTAAAAAAGTCTCAGTGCAGGCTCCTAAACTTTTTTTTTTTTTTGAGACAGAGTCTCGCACTGTCACTGGGCTGGAGTGCAGTGGTGCAATCTCGGCTCGCTGCAACCTCCACCTCCTGGGTTCAAGCGATTCTCCTGCCTCAGCCTCCCAAGTAGCTGGGACTACAGGCACCCACCACCATGCCTGGCTAATTTTTTTGTATTTTTAGTAGAGACGGGATTTCACTGTGTTAGCCAGGATTGTCTCAATCTCCTGAACTCGTGATCTGCCCGCCTCAGTCTCCCAAAGTGCTGGGATTACAGGCGTGAGCCACCGTGCCTGGCAGGCTCCTAAACTTTTAGATTGACAACAGGCAACACCTTTAATACAGATATTGTAAGAAAAAGAAAATATGAAGTTTACGAAGGCTGAATGCCATTCTCTTCTCTAAAATGAGACAAAGAGGAAATGGCAGGAAGGACCCACTTCTCCCTGGTATGACAGGCCCACTTGTTCTGTCCAAAGGGCCTCCATCCACACTCCTTCCTCCCAGAGGTGATGGGTGAAGATGCCTTAGACATGTTTGCCATCTGCCAGTGGCTTTCAAGCCTCCCTCTCCTTGGACCCTAGAGTACAAGGTTGCACTCCAGGCTGTCACCAGCAGCTGGGAGCATGCTCACCAAGTCGGGCATTTTCAGATATCTGTGTGTCTGCCCTAGGAAATAAGAGATCGTGGCAAAGATCATTCCTCCACTCCTAGCAGCCTGTGTGGCCAGTGCATTGTCCCACCCAGGGGGAGGCCAGAGACCAACAAAGAGCACAGACTCTTCGAAAGAGGGCACGTGACTCCCTATAGCCAAGGCATTCTGAAAATGTTCATTCCTTTCATCTCGAGCTGTTTCTTATTCACCAGATCACATTACCTTTGCTCTACTTTGCTGACCAAGGAGTCTGAGGCAAAGACCGTGCTGCTGGCGGTTAACAGCACACTGCTCCACAGCAGGATCTTCTGAGAACCAGCTCAAGTGCTGAAACAGCCACGGGAACGACTGAAATTTCAGCAAAACACATAGGCACATGCTGTCCTCAGCAGAGTGGATTTGCATCTACTGTGTGAAGCCCCAGATGTGAATTTCGACTTTTTATTTTGAATTTTTCTAAAGAACAGAAGCAATATGAAAAAACAGAGTAAAAAGAGACTAATTCCTGGAAGGTTTTTATTCTTCCACTTTGCCAGTCTTTTCCCAGCACCATGAGATCAATGACTGATTATGTGGCAGCAAGTTAGATTTGGGGATGAGACTGGGAGGAGAGTCTGCTCAAGGTCGCCAGCCTCCCTTGCATCACATCAGTCCTTCCCTTGCTCCTGCCCTACTCAGTGGAAAACTCGTTCCCCACCTTTCCTAGGAAGAGCCTCTAACGGGCTCTAGACATTCCTTTCCACATCATGAGGACCTTGTCCCATCCATTGTCAACAACAATGGCTACAGCTTATTCATGGTCTGCTATAGGTTTGCCACACTGTTATTACAGGTTTTCTCATCTAAATGCTAATGCTCAAACTATCCCACTGTGACAGGTGTTATTACCCCCATTTAATTGACGCAAAAACAGGCGCAGAAAGGCGAGGTACCTCTCTCTAGGTCTATCAACTAGTACATGGCAGTGGGCGTTGTAGGAGGTGGGGTTCTGCGTGATCCCCAGTTCTCTGCTCTGCATTTATTCACACACTCACTGGCATTGACGGCAGGAAAGCCCATCTTTTGATTGCTGGCAGACATGTTTTCCCTAGGTGAATGGGGGATCCCAAAGCCAGGAAAGGTTCATGGTGGTCACATGTGAGATGGTGTCCAAGTGTGATGGAAAATGCCTGGGTCTTCGTGCCTGGGGTTCTACCTCAGAGGGCTAACAGGCCATCTGCACTGACCTTGAAAGCTCCATGTGGGATCTATCCCAACGTCATCCATCTCCCTGCCCAGCCTCTCCCTTGCATGGCAGCCGCACTCACAAGCTCACTTGCATTCCATTCATGGCACTCTGTGATGCTCCGGCCTGACATTCTCACGCATACTCATGTATTTACTTCCTGATTTTCTTTTTTAAATTTTTGAGACAGAGTCTTGCTCTATCGCCCAGGCCGGAGTGCAGTGGTGCAATCTGCAACCCCCACCTCCCAGGTTCAAGTGCTTCTCCTGCCTCAGCCTTCCGAGTAGCTGGGATTACAGGTGTGTGCCACCACGCCCAGCTAATTTTGTATTTTTACTAGAGACAGGGTTTCACCATATTGGCCAGGCTGGTCTCGAACTCCTGACCTCAACTGATCTTCCTGCCTTGGCCTCCTATAGTGCTAGGATTACAGGTGTGAGCCACCATGCCCCGCCAACCTTCTGATTTTCATTGCTTAATACTACAACAAAACAACATTTCACACAGGGTGGAAAACGACAGTATCCAACCAGAGGCAGTTGTGGTGTGATGAAAGAGCACTAGGCTGTGGTCAGACCACTTGGATTCCTATCCTAGCCCCACCACTTACTGGCTGTGCTGTGTGACCTTGGACAGGTCACTAAACTTCTCTAAGCCTCGGTGTCCTTTTCTATAAAGTGTGGCATTAATATGATGATGAAGGTGATATTGGTAACATGTTTAGTACCACGCTCAATAAATGGTGCCTCATCATCATTAGTGTCATTGTTATTTCCCACTTAGTAAAGGAATAGAATTGTTGAAGGTGGGCAGCAGGAAGAAGTGGCCCTTTCCACTTACTGGCCTTGAGAGAAAACATATTAGTTCTGATAAAAACAAATTAGCTGCAACAAGCTACTACAAACTTCTTCCCAATTATTTAAAAAAACATCCCAGGCTGGGAGCAGTGCCCCACGACTGTAATCCCAATAATTTGGGAGGCCAAGGTGGGAGGACTGCTTGAGTCCAGGAGTTCGAGACAAACCTGGGCAATATAAGGAGAGCCTGTCTCTACAAAACATAAACAAAATTAGCTGGGCATGGTGGCGCATGCCTGTGGTCCTAGCTACTCGTGAGTCTGAGGTGGGAGGATCACTTGAACCCAAGAGTTCGAGGCTGCAGTGAGCCACGATGGCACTACTGCACTCCAGCTTGGGTGACAGAGTGAGACCCTGTCTCAAAAAGCAAAAAGGAAAGGAAAGGAAAGGAGAGAAGAGGGGAGAGGAAGATCCCTGACCATGAGCATCACCACTCCACATTCCTCTGCAAGTGAAACTGTTGGGTCTGTCTTACCTTGTCCCCCTGCTCTGGCCCTTCAGCTTCCTCCTTGCTTTCCCCAGCGCTCTCTGGTGCCAGGAGAGCCTGAGAAGCAGCAGGTGAAAGCCTAGTCTCCCACGCAGCCTCTTCCATTTGCCCCCACCGCCCCTCAATGTTGCTACTTACTAAATTGCTGGCTGGAGAACTCCTCACCTGTGGCAGGCGTTCTGTGGGAAAAACTTAGGTCAGTTGCTGCCCTGGGGGAGCCCAGCCACAGCAGAAAGGGAAAATGCTGACGGGACAACTTCTACTTTAATTTGCAGGAGGAAAGTCAAGTGCTTCTTGAATTCTTCTGGTGACCCTGAGGTGGGAGGTGAGAAGAGCAGTCCTGGGTGGACTGTGGCCTGGCAGCTACCATCATTGCCCTCTTCATCCACGGGGTCATCAAGGCTACCATTGAGTGGCTGCTTTATCAGTGAAGACAACACAGGGAGAAGATCTCATCAGAGGGGACTTGGCTCTTTCAGTGATCAAAACATGCTCCTAAACATGGATGACATCATTAAAAGATGCCACCTTCCTGATTTGGGCCATATCTGCATTCCTTATCACTATGGTTTGAATGTGTCCCCTCCAAAATTCAGGTGTTGCCAATGTGATAGTATTAAGAGGTGATGCCTTTAAGAGGTGATTAGGGCATGAGGCCTACTCCCTCCTTAATGGGATTAAGACCCTTTTAAAAGAGGCTTCTTGCAGCATTTAGGCAGCTTGCCTTCTGCCTTCTATGAAAGTATTGTGTAGCTGAGGAAGCTTGGGTATGTTAGCTAACTTCTGTATAACCTCTCTGTGCCCGAGCTTTCTTATTTATTTATCTATTTTTTAAGACGGGGTCTCACTCTGTTGCCCAGACTGGAGTGCAGTGGTACAATCATGGCTTACTGCAACCTCCACCTCCCTGGCTCAAGTGATCCTCCCACTCAAACTCTTCAGTAGCTGGGACCCCAGGTGTGTGCCACCATGTCTGGCTATTTCTTTATATTTTTAGTAGAGATGGGGTGTCACCATGTTGCCCAGGCTGGTCTCGAACTCCTGAGCTCAAGTGATCCTCCTGCCTCAACCTCCCAAAGTGCTGGCACACCACACCCAGCACATATTTAAATAGGGATTGGCTCGGCAGGTGGCTCATGTCGGTAATCCCAGCACTTTGAGAGGTTGAGGTAGGGAAGGATGACTTGAGGCCAGGAGTTTAAGGCCAGCCTGGGCAACAATGCAAGACCCCATCTCTACAAAAAATAAAAAATTAGCCAGGTGTAGTGGCTAATTTTTAGTCTGAGCTACTCAGGAGGCTGAAGCAGAAGGATCACTTCAGCTCAGGAGTTCGAGGCTGCAGTGAGCTATGATGACACCACTGCACTCCAGCCTTGGCAAGAGACTGAGACCCCATCTCTAAATAAATTTTTTTTAAAGTGGGAATTATAATAGTGCCTCCCTCAAAGGCCAAATATTTTCTAATATTCATTTTAAAATGTATATTATTAATATATAAAGTGTTTATCCAAACGTCACCTAAAATGATCTTGTAAAATACCAGTTGTCTTCATGCTATGTTTGAGATACACTGATAGTACATAAAATAAAGAGAAGGAAGTAAGTGTGCTCAGCACAAGCCCTGCTGCCCCCTGACCCCCGCATCACACACACACCCACTCAACCCACAGAGGAAGGCAGCATTATAATTACGTGACCCGCCAGCATGTTGAGGTTGAGTGGCCTGACACAAGGTGGGGAACAGAGGAGAAACCTGTGCTGTGTCCAAAAGCCCCCGGGGGTTTTCCAAGGTGTATGCAGACCTCTGTCTCTCCCGGGCTATCGGGCCCTTTGTGAATGAATTCACAATGACCCTGCCAGAAGTTTAGGCCAAGAATTCCCCTTTGGATAAGATGGATTCTGAGAAATCATTGTATTTCCCTAAACACAAGTCTGTGTTTTTACCCAAAGTCCCATCAAATCTGAAAAGCCCTTGGTCAAGCTTTTAAAGCTTTGCCAATATTATAAAGACGAGACTTATCAGGCTTCTATTAATAAAAACCTAAGCATGAAGAATAAAGGGAAATCTGGACTCTTGGCCACAGGGGAACAATACATTGTAGCTTCCAAATGTATGCATTTTAAAGGCACTAAAGGTATCAAATGTCATATTGCTACCAGTCAGACAGAATTTAACATTTTTTCACCTTCCTACCACTTTTTTCACCTTCCTACATGTACATATGTGTAAATTAAGATACATGTTTTTGAGAGCTATTGAAAATACTTTTGAGAAGTTTTGAGCTATTTTTGAAAAATGTCTGACGCAAAGTAATGCAGGGACATTTGGATAAAAGAATGACAAGAGCATCCCTGAGAACTGAGAAAGGTGGAGCACCACTCCCCTCACACCTCTGAGCACTCCCACAGGTCCAGCGAGTTCTTTAGTAGAATGTTAGGTTTGGATGATTAAGCAGGGATGGGATCTGAGCTAAATCAGAGACTGAAGGCCAAGGTCTGCACTTTCTAATTCTGTCTCTGCTGGTAACTCCCTGCAGGACGCTGTGTGCTACCTCATAGGAAAATAGAAATAAAGATTTTACTGAGCTAATTACAAAGTGGCTTTAAATAATAAAAATATTTATGATGGAGAGATAAATATATGGCTATACATATGGAGAGATTTTACACACGTGATTTTAGCAGTAAAAGAGACTTTAGTTCGATCATGTTGCTTTTAACAGATGAAGAAACTGGGGAATTGAAATGCCAAGTGATTTGCTTAAGGTCACACAGTAAATTACTGCTGGATTAGGGATCAGGAAATAGGCCTCCTGATGTGATTCCAGGTGCTTTGCATGCTAGTACATGGGCGGCAATGTAATGGCATAGTGAAGACAGTAGTTGAGTCTGCAGACAGAAAATAAGTAGATGTGGTTGAAGAGTTCTTATAAATTCTTCTTATGAAAAGTAGGGACAGATAATTTTTTTCTTTTCTTTCTTTGATAAGAATAGAATGGAAAGGAAATTGGTATAGTTTTGAAAGGTTAGGTGATAGTAAAATAATAATTGATATTAAATATTATATTAGTAATAATAATAGCAGTTAATAACATGCATTAAATATCATATGCCAGGCACTATGCATGTGAGCCTCACGTGATCCTTATGACATCTCTATGATATTGAGACTATTCTTAGCACCATTTTAGCAAAGAGAAAACAGAGTTTGATGAAAAATTTCCAATTAGATGGCCTCCATATGTGGTTGATTGCATGAGCCAATTCTGCTGCCTCACTTTGGGCATTAACAGATGGAGCCCACCCTAAGAGTAGAAGGCCAGGGGACTTAAAACCTTAAAACCCATAGGAGAGAGATTTAAAGGACTCCTTGTGAATGTTTCTTACTAAGTTAACATATATATAAACTCACTTAATTCTTTCGGCAACCATAAGACCTAATTACTAAGGTTTCATTAGTTCCATTTTATAGATATGGAAGCTGAGCAAAGACAGATCAAGTAATCTGACGGAGGTGGAGCCAGGATTCAATCCTAGTTTCCTTTACTTCGGAGTCCATGCTGTAAACCACCATGCTCAGCTTTCTCCTGATCCTCCATTTTGTCATCTGTAAGACGTGGGTTATAACACAAATAATGTTTGGAAGACGATGATACCTCACGATGCCAGGTAGATGAAGGCACTTTTTAGACTATTAGGTACCGAAGGACACTATTTTTGTGAAGATGAGAAGAGAAGCTTTGTTTGAAACCATAGAATTTAAAACTTAAGAGTTTTCCTAGTAATGTTTACTAATTTTTTTTAATTCTGGAAGCTAAAATTCTAGATGCCTCTTTGCCATTTTCCTTCTGCATACATTACTAAAACATGCATGAAACCTCAAGATGCAAATTGAGCTTTCTAATGAAAACCAGCACCAGTTAAAACACTTGGTAAGACTGATGAGGGGAGTTAAAAATCCAAATAGCAAGCTGGCTCCCAAAGGGTTGTTCCTGTTGATCTCGGGATTCTGAAAGAAAATAATTAAAGCAAGGCCCTTGTAAGGTTCCCACCAAGATTTATGGACAGAAACTTAAATATCTCAGCTATTCCGCTTCTGTTTAATTGCTCCACTGTCAGTGACCTCCACAATGGAAAATCTGAGTCGCGGGCAGCCGGGGAGGGATGTGAGCGCTCGCAGCAGCCGGGAGATGCAGCAGAGGAAGTGGGAAACCCTCCCCCCTGCAGCGGCGCTGCTGCACTCACAGTAATAGCTCAGGAGCTGAAGTAAGAGGTCAAGGTGGGAGGGAAGCAGATCCAACTGCCCATAAATATTCTTAATACGTTGTATATCCCTATGCACATTGCTTTGAATTAGTATTTCTTGTCTCCATCTTGACCACAGGTTGTTCCCCACAAACATATTACGTACTCAGACACACATGGTCAACTTTCCAAAACAGAACAGCTTGCTGAAAGAGAACTCTGGGATGTTTGTTGCTTAAAACGGCATTTATTTCTTAGGACAAGTTTTAATCAAAGCCAGCCATGACTTGATGTCTTATAACCACCACAGTGAAACATTTCCAAATCTAGTCTAGAGGGCATTCCAACAATAGAAAACAGAAAGGCTTCCATCCAACCTAGACTGTCACAGCACAAGTAGTATGTTTTAATGCAGATAACTGGCCTTAAGCTTGGCTAGTGTCAAGTCCTTTCTATTTTTTCCCCTCTGTTTTTCTATTTTTTAAAAATTTGTCCTAGATAGTGCTTACATGGCAACAAATATAAATAACCAATTGTACGCTGAAAGACTTTCCACAAGGGGATATGAAAATGAGGGCACAGGGACACCGCCCTTTTGAAATGATTTATCGATGTACTGAAATCTATGTATTTGTGACATCAACGTACTGAAATCTATGCATCTGTGATCATGAGGACATACACACCAGCGCTCACTCACAGCTGAATCCATCCAAGGCTGAGATCTTTATTGTGTGGAGAAGGGAGACAAATGAAACACTTAGGTCAACTCCTCACAGTCTTCTTCCAGAAGTCAACCTCTTTAGCTTTGGCCAAGTCATACGTATTTATTAGTGGGTGCAAAAGTATTTGCAATTTTTCCATTAATTTTAATGGCAAAAACCGCAATTTAATTGCACCAACCTACTAAGTGGCAGCCCTAATTCCTTTCATGGAGCTGTAGTTCAAAAAGGTTATTGACCTTCTTAGTGAGTCAGTTGGCAGAGAGTCTTGGGGGTGCAAACAAACACATTGGTAAAAGGAGCACACATAAAAAATGGATGGTGAGCAGTTACACTCCTAGATATATACCCAAAAGAATTGAAAGCCGGGACTCAAACACAAACTTACACACAAATGTTCATAGCAGCACTGTTCACAATAGCCAAAAGGTGGAAACAACTCAAGTTTCTGTCAACTAATGAATAGGTAAACAAAATGTGGTATGTCTATACAATGGAATATTACTCAGCCTTAAAAAGGAATGACATTGGGTTGGGCATGGTGGCTCAAGCCTGTAATCCCAGCACTTTGGGAGGCTGAGGTGGGTGGATCACCTGAGGTCAGGAATTCAAGACCAGCCTGGCCAACATGGTGAAATCCTGTCTCCACTAAAAATACAAAAAATTAGCCAGGTGTGGTCGTGGGTGCCTGTAATCCCAGCTACTCAGGAGGCTGTGGCAGGAGAATCACTTGAACCCAGGAGGCGGAGGTTGCAGTGAGCCGAGATTGCGCCATTGCACTCTAGCCTGGGCAACGGAGCAAAACTCCATCTCAAAAAAAAAGGAATGACATTCTGATACGTGCCACAACATGGATGAATCTTGAAAACATTATGCTTCGTGAACAAAGCCAGACACATGTTGTATGATTCTATTTATATGAAACACCCAGAATTGGTAAATCCATAGAGACAGAAAGCAGATTAGAGGTTACCAGAGACTGGGGAAGGGGTAGGGGAATGGGGAATGACTGCTGAGTGGATACAAGATTTCCTTGCAAGGTAAGGAACATGTTTTGGAATTAGATAGAGGTGGTAGTTACACAATAAAGCAAATGGACTAAATGCCACTGAATTACACACTTTAATTAATTTTATGTTATATTAATTTTACCTCAATAAAAAGGGAAGAAGCAAATAGCCAGGGAAGGAGATCCAGACCCTAACAGAGAGGAGGAAACTTGGCTGATTACTCTCTGTCCTCTGTCTCTGGCCCCAGGGCCTTCTTTGCTTCCTCTCACCAAAGATTCTGCTTATTTGGGTTGCTGTGGGTATGGAGCGCTGCCTGGAAGTTGAGAAATCTCCATGCGACCCACTCATTCAGCCTAGCAGTTACCTTCTAGCCCCTGGTCTACATGCCACCTAGGGCCAGCATCCAATGACAGCTTGTTCTCTGTGTCCTGGATTTCTTCACAATCTTTGCCTTGAACCATTCCACGTCAGGCTACCTTGCACCCCAGTCCCCGCTGTGACAGTGACCTCAGAGCTTTGCCTCATGGCCTCTTACCTCAACCTACACCCCAGCCTTGCACTCACCCTTCACACCTGATCATTGAATCGGCTCCCGGGCTCCTCAGCTCCTGCCCATCTCAGGTAGGATCATTACCCATTAGATGGTAGCTGGGGAGACCCCTAAGATAACTGCTTTTACCTGAGAGCCACATGTCCAGATCCACTCATCCAGTTTGCCTCATTCAACAACTTCCAAGGGACCAGTGATTTAAAGGGCATGGTAGGATTTAATGCATTCTTCTTGGAGCCAGAGGATTTTGACCTGTATATAGGTGGGTTTTCTACAGCAAGAAAGCATTTTTAGATTCAAGTAATGAAATTAGGTTGCTGTCTTAGCCTGAGTTCTTCGGGAAGCAGAGCCTGAGACAAATGCCTACATGTAGTGGTTTATTTGGGAAATGGACCCAGGGAGGGGTGAGGAAGAGCGAAGAGGAACTAGGAGCTGGGCAAGAGGGAAAGTCAATGCCAGGATGCATTCTCAAGCTGGCCCCTGCTACAGGGGGAGCGGTGCCTGATCTTATCAGAACTTTCTGAGGAGCCTCATACAATGAGTCTCAGATCTTCCAGACCCCATTACTAAAGAGAGAAGCATTTGTTCATTGAGTCCTGTGCCCTTTTGATCAAGAGTGTCCCCATAGTCCCCATTTCTGGGCTGCACATGCAAAAGTGCCCAGCAGGCTCCTGTGGGCATCTCATGCCCTGATGTCAGAGGAGCCCCAGACAGGAAAAGAGAGGTGCTCTTGCAGCTGCAATCTACATCAAACCCTGTCTGGAATCTGTTTCAGCAGCAGCAGTGGGAGCAAGAAGTGAGGTCAGGGGGCCCAGTGTCACTGCATGCAAGGTGTGTCTGCCACAAGGGTATTATGAGATTGTTGAGCTTAAGGAAATGAACATGTAAAATGCTCACCACAACTTCTGTGAATGGCTTACATATGCCGGCAACTGTTTCTGCCATTCCTCTTTACCCACTGACCAGTAAACCATCACCAAATCAGAGGTGCCTTAAACCTCCATTCAGTCCTCAATTATTGATTGTGCTGGGCAGTATTCTAGGAGCCGGAGCACATAGCAGTGAATAAGATCACAATGTCCTTGCTCCTAAGAGCTCATATTCCAGTGGATAGAAACAGACAATATAAAATAGGAAACAGGAAAATATCAGATGGGGGAAGTGCAGGAAGCTAAAATAGGGTGATGGGATGGGGACTGAATGGGAACAGCTTATCCTGTTACCTTGAAAGGTTAGACAGGTGGGTGTTTGGCTTCTGGTTCCTGTCTCCAGTAGTTCTGTGACTCAGTCACATTTTCTTTAAAATCCATTTCAATTGCTTAGTCAGACATAATTGTACAATTTTAAGGTCTCACATTTTAAAAACCATATCATGATTCATATAATCATATGACACATACTAGTGATTAATGGAGTTTCTTAGGCAAAATAGGATTTAGTTATTGAGTCATTCTCAATTCATTGCTCCCCCTTGTATCTCTGTCTTTTGCTCTCTTTCTTACACACACACTCATATATGCAATTAAGGTTAATTCTACTTCCTGCTATTTCTCAAATCCACTCTCCCCTCAAGAAGGTCCGCTCCATCCCCACAGCATGTGTGGTCCAGGCCTCTTGTTCAGACTGTCAGCAGCTTCCTGATGAACTGTCCAAGTTCTGCTTTGCTCCAAAGCCTCATCTTCCGGTGTTTAGAAAAATCTTCTTCTTCATAATTTTCACCCACTCATCCTAATTCTGCCCTCTAGAAATTCAACTAATAAATCTAGACCTGCTACCACACAGCTACCCTCCCAGTGATTGAACAGACTCTTCTTGGTCTCCCCTCCATCCTGCACTTTCCCAGTTCCTTGCCTTTTTCATGTATCATGGTCTCCAGACCCTTCTTCATCCTGGTAACCTTGATCTGAACATAGTTAGATTTATTGTTTTAAAAAATGTATTCAAAACTAAACACAGGGCCTGGCACAGTGGCTCATGCCTGTAATCCCAGCACTTTGAGAGGCCCAGACAGGTGGGTGGCTTGAGCTCAAGAGTTCAAGACCAGCCTGGGCAATGTGGTAAAACCCCATCTCTACAAAAAATACAAAAAAGAAAAAAATGTAGCTAGGCATGGTGGCATGCACCTGTAGTCCCAGCTATTAAGGAGGCTGAGGTGAGAGGATTACTGAAGCCCAGGAGGCGGAGGTTGCAGTGAGCTGAGATCGTGTCACTGCACTCCAGCCTGGGCGACAGAGCAAGACTCTGTCTCAGAAAAAACGAACAAATAAAACAAAACAAAAACCCTAAACACAGTATATCAAGTGTGATCTGAACAAAGCACAGTGATGCTATTTCTTTCTTTGAATTAACTTTTTAAAAATACATTTTAAGGACAGGCACGGCAGCTCACGCCTGTAATCCCAGTACTTTGGGAGGTTGAGGCAGGTGGCTCACGAGGTCAGGAGTTCAAGACCAGCCTACCAACATAGTGAAATCTTGTCTCTACTAAAAACACAAAAATTAGTAGGGCATGGTGGCATGCGCCTGTAGTCCCAGCTACTCAGGAGGCTGAGGCAGGAGAATCACTTAAACCCAGGAGGCAGAGGTTGTGGTGAGCCAAGATCATACCAGTGCACTCCAGCCTGGGCAACAGAGCGAGATTCTGTCTCGAAAAAAAAAAAAATTTAAGAGTGCAATTCTATGAGTTTTTAAAATAAATACACCTGTGAATATTTCCATCACCCCAGAAAGTTTCCTCATGCCCTTTCCAGTCTGAACCCACACCAGCAGCAATCATTCTTCTGATTTCTCTTTCCATAGTTTAGTCTTGCTTATTCCAGAATTTCATCTAGGTAGAGTCATAAAGCATACAGTCTTTTGTGACTGGCTTCTTTCACTCAATATGTTTCTAAGATTCATCTATGTTGTTGCATGTATCAGTAGGCTGTTTCTTTCTATGGCTGAATGAGATTCCATTGTATGTATACCACAATTTGTTTTAAGTTTGGGGCTATTGTGAATAAAGCTACTATAGATAAATTGTTTTATAAACTTTTGTTATCATTAATCTTTTAAAAATAATTTTTGATTTTTAATTCTTATGGGTACCTATTAATAGTAGATGTGTGTATATATATATATATATATTTATGGGGTACATGAGATGTTTTATTTATGCAGGCATGCAATGCATAATAGTCACAGCATGGAAAATGGGATATCCATCCCCTCAAGCATGTATCTTTTGTGTTAGAAACAATCCAATTATACTCCTTTAGATATTTTAAAATGTACAATTGAATTACTATTGACTATAGGCTCCTTGTTGTGCTATCAAATACTATGCCTTATTCATTCATTCTAACTATTTTTTTTTGTACCAATTAACCATCCCACCTTCCCCAGCTCCAGCTACACCCACCACCCCTCCCAGCCTCTGGTAACCATCCTTCTACTTTCTATTGTTAATCTGGAGTAAATATTTTGAAGTGGAATTTCTGTATCATAACAGAAAAAAATGTTTATCTAACATTACAAGAAATTGAAAAATAATTTTCCAAAATGGCTGTGCCAGTAACGTAGGAGAGTTCCAGTTGCCCTGCATCTTTGCCAAACTTTAGTATTATTGAATCCTAGCTATTTTCTTAATCTTAGCCATTTTCATGGGCACGAAGTGGTGTTTCATTGTAGTTTTAATTTGTCTTGTCTTGTTCAGTGAAGCTGAGTGTCTCTCATTTGCTTATTGGCCTTTTATATATCTTCTATCGTAAAATGCCTGTTAAGTCTTTTGCCATTTATTTCATTGGGTTGCTTGCCCTTTTTATTTTATTTTTATTTTTTATTTTTTGAGACAGAGTCTTGCTCTGTCACCCAAGCTGGACTGCAGTGGCATGATCTTGGCTCACTGCAACCTCCACCTCCCAGGTTCCAGCGATTCTCCTGCCTCAGCCTCCTGAGTAGCTGGGATTACAGGCATGCACCACCTCACCTGGCTAACCTTGTATTTTTAGTAGAGACGGGGTTTCACCACGTTGGCCAGGCTGGTCTCGAACTCCTGATCTCATGATCCACACACCTCAGCCTCCCAAAGTGCTGGGATTACAGGTGTGAGCCACTGCGCCCGGCCTGCTTGTCTTTTTATTATTGAATTATAGGAGTTCTCTGTATTACCTAGATAAAAGTGTTTTTTAATCAGATATATATATTGTGAAGATCTCATTCAGGTATGGTTTGCCTTTTATTTTCTTAATAATGTCTTTTGATGAGCACAAATGGTTGATCTTGATTAAGTCCAATTTTTTTCTTTTATGCTTAATGCTTTTTTATGGCCCTAAGATTTGTCTAAGCAATCTTTGCCTAAAATATAGTCACAAAAGTTTTTCTAGTCCTAAGTTTTCTTCTAGAAGCTTATGTTTGTAACTTTTGTATTCAAGGCTATGACAGATCTTAGTTTTTGTGTGTGGCGTAAAATAAAGGTTGAGATTTGTTGAAGTTTTTTCCCCATTAGTTATTTTAGCACCCTTTGTTTAAAAGCCTTTCTTTTCCCCATTAACTTACCTTGCTTGTTAATATTTTTCTATTTCCTACTACATGGGGAGCTTCTCCAGACACATGTCCCTCACCATCACCATTTAAAAATGTTTCATAGCCTGGGCACGGTGGCTCATGCCTATAATCCCAGCACTTTGGGAGGCCGAGGAGAGCAGATTATCTGAGGTCAGGAGTTTGAGGCCAGCCTAGTGAAACCCCGTCTCTACTAAAAATACAAAAATTAGCTAGATGTGGTGGTGGGCACCTGTAATCCCAGCTACTCAGGAGGCTGAGGCAGGAGTATCACTTGAACCTGGGAAGTGGAGGTTGCAGTGAGCTGAGATTACCCCACTGCACTCCAGACAGGACAACAGAGTGAGATTCTGTCTCAAAAAAAAAAAGTTTCATACACATTCAGTTTATATGCCCTTTAGCCTTTACTGACTGAATGCTCTGTGCTGAGCATTGACTAAGAGGATTAGTGGGTACCTAGAACTCTCGTCCTGGAAGAGTTTTCATCTGTTAGTGGAAGCCAACATATAAGCTAATGATTTCTATATATGTAATGATTTCACATGATGGGACATGACTTTAAAGGGGTTTGTGGAACTATAGGAGAAGGCATGTGACAAGGAGGCAGCGTGTCATAGTGACTAGAGACCATTGGCTTTGGGCTTAGGCAGACCTAGTTTAAAATCCAGACTTCAACATAACCTAGCTGCTAAGGCAGACCTTGAGCAAGCTACTCATGCTTTCAGAGGCTCTATTTCCTCAGGGTTGTTAAAGTCTTGCATGACACAAAGTATGTAATTATTACATTTGCCTGGAACTCAGTTAAGTGCTCAATAAATGGTTGCTATTTTTATCCCATGGGACTCAGGGAGGACACCCTGAAGGAGGTGGCTCTTCAGCTGAGCCTTGAAGAATGTTGAAAGTTGGCCAGATGAAGAAATGAAGGAAGAGCATTTCAGGCCAGAGTACTGGAAAGAACATAGCTACAGCAGCATCAATCAGCACAGTACAGATGGGAATACTGCTAAATCTTAAAGTGTAAAGAGGTGAATGGCCAAAGAGATGAGGTGGCGCCAGGTCACAGAGAGCTTTATAAGCCATGCTAAGGTGCTTGAGCAGTATTTTCATTCAATCCACCTGTGAGCAATTAGGGGCAGTGTCGGCTCCCTCACCTTTTCTCTAGGATCTAAGTCAGCTGCAGTCAACAATAGACTCACCTGTAGGCTCAAATATGAAGCTCACCCAGTCGACAGATGAACCTGGGATGATACACTCCATTGCAAAGCCTTGGGCACCCTGTAATGTAGGATGAGAGCCATGAGTCTCCCAGGAGTCCCAAATGAAGCCTGACACCCACTCCTAATTCAACAGCATAGCCCCTCTTAAGAGCAGAGCCCACCTTACGCTTTGTGCTGTAGTTGTATTTAGATGGCTCTTCCCAGATGGAGAGCCTGCCCCCTCCCCATCTGTCCTCTTATTGAAGAAATCCTACCAGATAGGGACAGATGTCCCTCAACTATGCCGCCTTTCAGCTGCTTGTTTGCATTTTAAGCATTTGTTACATATTAGGCCTCTTGCTAAATGCTTGATGTCTGTTATCTCAATTACTTTAAGCCTCCCAGCCACTTCACAAATAGATGTTATTGTTTCAATTCACAGATGAGAAAAATGACCGTCAAAAATATTAAATAACTTGTCTAGAGTTGCATAGACAATAAATGGCAGGTCTAAATTTGAGTCATCATCTTAACACCTACTATTGCCTCCTGTTTCCTAAGTAGCCACTGAGGAAGGGCTCGCCCTGCATCCCTGCTCAACTGGCCTGATGGGACCTCTCAGTCCCAGTCACTCTGCACTCCTCAGGCACACCTTAGGCTGCCCTCCTGGGACTGGCTTCTCTGCTGAGTCACTTAGCAGGTGCTAGGCATTGGCAGCAACCCTGGTTCATCTTACTCTGTGTTGACTCTATGGCACTGCTATCCTAGCCTACCTTCAGCCTGAACTGAATGTTTTATTAGCCCCATTTCACAAACTAAATAACCAGGGTTCAGAGAGGGTAAGAATATATAACAGCAAATCACAGCATCAAGACTCAAATCTAGATCCCCTGTCTCTGAGACCAGCAACATCTCATATACTATATTGCTTTTCTGGATAGTTAAGTTGCCTGTCGAGGAGGCATTCCAACAGAAGTGGGAGAACAATCTGATAGAAAAGTTGTACGAGGCCCTCCAAACTCTGAGTTTATAATTCTGCCTAGTAACTAAGAATATAAGACCAAACTATAGAAAAGAGAGAAAACAATGTAAAAAGAACCGTATTACTAACAACATAACTCATAGCTTGTCCACTTAAAAAAAATTTTTTTTAACGTCTGGCCTATATTTGTTTCTAAGTTTGTCCACTTTTCATTATTGTCTTATCAAGAAAAGAAAGAACAGTAGAGGGATGAGTAGACAAGGCATGGACTCAGCATTAAATAACCCAAACAAAGATAAATGTGAAGAAAACATGGAACCCTGATTCCTATTTGCAAAGGCAAGGATTGTGTAGCCAAGTCAACATCTGTTCCCCTTATATGATCAGGATGAAAGCCCATCTCCAAAATGAGATCATTTTGGAAAAGAAGTCGTATAACCATGTGAGGCATTACAGAATCACAAAACATGGGTTTGCCAGGAGTGAACCAGAGATAGAACCTGACATTTGCTGTTTTGCCCAATTTGCTGAGTTTATAAAGCAAAAATCAAAATCAAGTCTTTCTTCCACATCTTGTCATCTGTTTCTCTGAGTGTGTCAGCAGAGTTCCAGAGTTCCAGGGCATCATTCCGTTTTGACAGCTTTTCAGCTGTGCCCCATGCATAGGAAAGCTAGAGTGGTGTGCAGTGGTGTTCAGTGTAGTGAGGTATTTAGAAGCTGAAAGTGCTGCTAGGCTTCAGGGCCTCCTGGAATGATGTGTATAACTCAGCAGCTCTTAATGGGGTGTGTCATAGATTTCATCTGCTCCAGCCTTTGACTGGGATCACAGGAGCTCTTATGAGTTTAACCATGAGTCATGAGCATGAGACTGTTAAATGGCCAGAGACCTTCATCCAAATTGATAAATTCTATAAAACTGTCTCCACCATAGTTGCAGAAGGTTGTTTTGTGGAAGGCATTCATGGGCATTTTGCAAAAGTCATCAGCAGTGACATGGTAGAAGAGACATATCCCCAGTACTTCCTGCATTACGCATGTTTATATAATAACAAAAACAAGTGGAGATAACCAGAAACATAGAAACACAGTTGATGAAAGAGAAACAATTAGCCTTTATTTATTTACTCCCCAATCATTTCTTGATCACTTGCTATGTGCCAAGTACTTCTACTTGCTGAAGATACAGAAATGATACACATACAGAAATGATAAACACATTCCCTTCCTTCAAGGGAGCTCGTATTTAATGGGAGAAATAGACATAACTGCAAATACTTGGAATCCTGTTGTGATTATGCAGAAGGCACTTTGGGAGTGGAGAGGAAGAATGGATTCGCTGGAGACTGAGGGTGGGTATCACAAATGAGGCTCCATTTGAACTGGGTCTTAAAGGGAATATAGGAGGTTGTCAGACAGAAAGGTTAGGGTGGGAATCCAGGTAGAGAAATTCCACGTGCAAAGACTGAGAAGAATGGAGAGTTTGGAAAATGGCAAATCATTTAACGCACTTCAGTACCTAAGTGTTGAACCACTGCAGTGAGAACAACAAAAAACCCTTTGCAAATCATAGACATATATTCTAATGCTAAAGCTATCAGTCCAAACTTTATCCAGGTAGAGCAGCACGAATCATGGAAATGGGGACAGACTGTAGCATGACACACGACTCTAGTAACTCTGGACTAAGGGTTTCTCTTAAATCTTAGTGGGAAATGACTGGGTGTCAATATTAGAATCACACTATATACCATCCTACACCCCATGACCTACCATGTGTAAATAGCTAAATGGTTATGCTGCATATATTAATTCCAAAGTGCAGGTTCAGTTGTTCTCAGCAAATCCTTTTCTTATGGCTATAAGGGCCTGAAGTAAACAATGCCTTTAAAATAGTGGTAAGGACAGGTACAAGAAATGAGTGGAGCCTACTGATATTTGCCCAGTGGGTAGAGCAGAGGGGTCTTTATAGAACGGTGTCTGCCAAAGATCTGGCACATAGTAAGTACTCGATAAATGGTAGCTCAATAGTGACAAAGGGTCATAAAAAATAACAAGTGGAAACTCAAAGAGTAGCCCAGAGAGGCAGTTGGTTTGAGCTTGTTTTGAGTAACCAAAAGTCAGTTAAGAAACACTGAAAATACAGGTCTGAATGTGCACATTAGAGGCCAAATTTATACTATCTGTTGGGGGGCAGACCCCTCAGCTGAATAAAAATTAGCACAGGGACATCGAAAACCCTGGGGCATTAGCAGATATTGATATAAAACTGCCTTGTGGAGACAATTCACCTCTGCCAGATCCCTAGAACCTCCTCAGGAGGAAAGAACTTTCTAACGATGAGCTCATAATAAAAAATTGCAAACCATATGAAGAGACAAACTATCATAAAAGAGAATTAGGAGGCATAAGACCTGGAAATAACAGAATGGCCTGAAAATAACAAAGGATTCAAAGACAGTGCAGACAAATACTCCTATAACTTCTACCCCCATAAAACATATAATTGAAAACTTAACGAAAAATAAGGTGGCTCCACCTCCAAATTCTTAATGGCTTCTTTAATGCTTAAATCTTGGTTTTTGAACTGACTCACCTGTCAAATTGAAATATAATTTGAGGCTTGGTGCAGTGGCTTATGCCTGCAATCCCAGCACTTTGGGAGGCCAAGGCAGGTGGATCATCTGAGCTCAGGAGTTTGAGACCAGTCTGGGCAGCATGGCAAAACGCCATCTCTACCAAAAATACAAAAAGTAAGCCAGGTGTGGTGGCACGCGCCTATGGCCCCAACTACATGGGAGGCTGAGGTGGGAGGATTGCTTGAGCCTGGGAGATGGAGGTTGCAGTGAGCCAAGAACATGGCACGGCACTGCACTCCAGCCTGAGCGAGAGAGCGAGAGCCCGTCTCAAAAAAAGAACTATAATTTGATACCAAGCTCATTAAAATCTACCCAATCTAGTCAAAACTAGTCCTTTAAAAGTTATCTTGGAAAAGGCAAAGAGGTGGAAAATGCCAAAGTAGTTGAGTTAAAACAGACATCCCATTTTACTCTGTTCATTAAACCAGCTCTGAAATTTTATAAACAATTTCATTTATTCATATTTCAACTGGTGCTTTCACTTTGTTTAGGAGTAGACTTCATATCCATTTACTTTGTTAGTAAGATATGTCAAAACTCCAACAAAAACTAAAAAAAAAAAATTTCTTGGTCTCTCACTGTTTCATTAGAACAACACCCCAAAAGGGGTTTATATAGTTTATTTTTGCCTATAGAATGTAGAACTCTTTCTAGAAATGACTGCCAAACTCTAGCAGATTGAAGGATCAGACAATGATGCTGAAGCAGGAAACCCAAATTTCTGTATGTCCATCTGGAACTCTTTTAGGATAGTAGTTTCTGAACTTGAGGGTTTAGGGATAAATAAAATTAAAAATATATTGAAAGAGTTATAGATAGTTGCCATCTTCTTATTTGCTAGATAAGGAGATTGAAAATAGATATCTACCGTTAACATAATCTCATTTTTAAAAGAACATATTGAAATCAAAATACTAATAAAGAACATAATCTCAGAAAAAAAGGATTGTCCTCAATTTTCTGTATAAGTATCTTTATGAAAAAATACATTACAGCACCCCGGTTTTCCCCATTTTGCCATTAACCAGTAAAGTACTGGTGATGGTTTCAGATTTAGTGCTCTCCAGCTTGGGGATGTAGGGCATGTGTCCTCTTAACTCTAATTTGGAAGCAGGGGCTGCAGAACTCTAAAATCCACACTCGTTTAGATACACATTCAGCCTTAACATGGGCAGACTCTACACCCCATGACCTACCGTTATAACTAGGCTGACCATGAAACTATTGGAATTTCGAGGGTTCCTTGTGGTTTTCATAGTGCTCACATATGTATTCTCTCATTCAATCTAAAAATCAGAAACTAGAACAAAACCCCTTCTTCAGGGAGAAGGTGTTATATCAATTCTTGTCTTGTAGATGAAGAAACTAAAATTCAGAGCAGTCATTCATTTATTTGGCCATACATTCAACAAACATTTATGCAATGTCTTCAGGCCCTGCAGCACTGTGCTAACTCCACTGATGTCAAGATGAATAAAAAGCTGTCCATATTCTTGACTTACTCAAGATTATATGCATAGTTAGTGGCAGAGCTGGGACTGGAGCCCAGGTATTTTGACTGCAAATATTGTGCTTCTCTACCAAGCCTGAGCTGCTCAGGAGAGCTCTCCCTTCACTGTGAGCATTACTGTCCACCACAGACAGCCCTCCTGATCCCCAGCCTTGGACAGATTGAACTCCACATTTGTTCAACATGCATTTAGGGTGGCTAAGCCCTGGAATAGCACAGAGGGTGTGGATGGAAAAAGGGGAAGAAGGTCACTAGAGGCAGTATCCCAGCCAGCAAAACAAAAGCCCTGTAGCAAACTGGGAAGTTCAAAGATGAGGTGTTATTATTTGAATATGAATATGCGACAGGCCCTTAACCCCAACATGCCAAGCAGCTTATCAAAATACTCATTCCAAACATACGATGCTCTCCTCTGGAGAGAAGATCTGATAAGTAACATTTTCTCTAACGTCTTATATTCTAGTAATACCTAAAATTAGCATCCTGGATGGGCATGGTGGCTCACGCCTGTAATCCCAGCACTCTGGGAGACTGAAGTGGGAGGCTTGCTTGAGGCCAGGAGTTCAAGACCAACCTGGGTAATAAAGCAAGACCCTGTCTCTACAAAAAATTTTTAAAATATTAGCCAGGCAAGATGGGCATACCTGTAGTTTCAGCTACTGGGGAGGCTGAGGTGGGAGGATCACTTGAGCCCAGGAGTTCGAGGCTACAGTGAGACATGATTGCACCACTGCATGCCTCTGGGTGACAGAGCAAGACTCCGTCTCAAAAAAAGAAAAAAAAAAAAAGAGAGAGAAAAGAATAAGTTTAGCTTCCTGGTTGCCCACACCTTAATCTTCCGCTGCGCTGGCTTCTTGTTTGAAACAACCTTTGTTCAGTCCTTTGCCAAAACATATTCTCATTATGCACCACCCAAGTCAAAGCCTTTTCTCTTCAAGGAGACTGCACTGATGCATCTAGAACATTTCATCTTCCCAGCTCAATTTCAGTGAGTCTCAGCATCTGGAATTCATATATTCAAGGATTATACCTAGCCTGCCACATACTGATCACCAGTATATGATCAGACCTATGGGTGTCCTGGTCACATGGTTGTTATAATTTTGAATATCACCCTTACATATATTGGTATGCAGTTATTTGCATTTGTAAAATATTTGTAGGTACTCTTGTTTCACATGTCTGCCAGACTGAGACATGTTACAAGTCAGAGGCTATTTACAAATAGATATAGATATCTGTTATGTGTCTGGTGCAATGCCAATGATGGATCATTTTGTACAGTGTATTCGTTTATAAGTTTTGGAGTTAAGAGAAAACGAGAAAAATTAGCCTTTACTCTTCACTTTATTCTATTATTCTTTATTCTGTTTAATGGAACATTTAAACTCTCCTATTCTTTCTGAAAATAGAAAATAATTGGCACCATATATGAATATGTGAATGAGAAGCTATTGTGTCCACCTTGAAAAGTGCCAGTTCAACAGAAAACATTTGAAAAATCTGTTGCCATCTTCATGCCGTGTGGCCTTTCTATGCATGTAAGTGCTTGGTGAAAAACACCTGGAAGGTGAGAGCTGCTCTAAGATGCACTGGACCTTCTTTCAGTAATGGTACAAGCCTCTCTGTGAGGAAACAGTAAAATACTTTTATAACTCATCGCATTGTGGCCTCCACAACTTTATCAGGGGCAATGAGAGAAAATACTTGCTCCTGATCCATCACAAGGCATAGGAATACCATTGAAAATCCTGCAGAATGCCAAGTCATACTGACTAGGTAGTCAAGTGCATGTGACTCGAGGTGTTGTGAGCTCCCACGTAAGTTCCTCGACTTCAACTTAATGCATATTGAACAGGTACACTCTCAAGATAGCCCTAACTCATGTGAAATCTGCAGCTGTCATCTTCAAAAATGCTTTGCACAGGCCAGACGTGGTGGCTCATGCCTGGAATCCCAGCACTTTGGGAAGCCAAGATGGGGGGAACACTGGAGGCCAGGAGTTTGAAACCAGCCTGGCCAAGACAGTGAAACCCCGTCTCTACTAAAAATAGAAAAAATTAGCAGGGCATGGTGGTGCACACCTGTAATCCCAGCTACTTGGATGGCTGAGGCATGAGAATCACTTGAACCCAGGAGGCAGATGTTGCAGTGAGCCAAGATCACACCATTGCACTCTAGCCTGGGCAACAGAATGAGACTCTGTCTCAAAAAAAGAAAAAAAAAAAAAAGTGCATCCGGGCACAGTGGCTCACGCCTGTAATCCCAGCACTTTGGGAGGTTGAGGTGGGCAGATCTCAAGGTCAGGAGGTCAACATAGTGAAACCTCATCTCTACTAAAAAGACAAAAAATTAGCTGGGTGTGGTGGTGCGCACCTGTAATCCCAGCTACTCAGGAGGCTGAGGCGGGAGAATTGCATGAACCTGGGAGGCAGAGGTTGCAGTGAGCTGAGATTGTGCCACTGCATTCCAGCCTGGGCAACAGAATGAGAACGAGACTCTGTCTCAAAAAATAAACAGACAAAAAAACAATGCTTTGCACAATTAACAAATATTTGTTGAATAAAATTGAAGAAATCAATGAATTAATTAAACTCTTTGCAGCCCAGGAGTTGCTACCATTCTCATTTATGTACATCAAGTTTAAATGACAATTCGATTGATCTAATCTTAGCACTGGTTCTTGGGAGAGACCTATGGTGTGTGCTTGGGTCCTGTGGATTGTCAGTAACCTGTGCTTCTCTTTAAGCCTTTTCATTTTGCATATTTCAAAACGGAATAAAAGTCCATGGGTATATGAATTCCAGGAAGCAGTTTAATTTGGAGAAACATATTCTCCAAAACAACCATTCTGAAAAGAGCACCAACTCAGATTCTTGGGTGAAAGTCATATTCAATTGCTTATTCAGTCCTTCCATCCTCTGTTAATTCCTGTTCTCTTTCCCGGTTGAATAATAGTAAGTAGAAGGTTAGATATCAAAATTCTCTCTCCTCCCCATCAAAATAACAGGAATCCAAAATAATTGCACTCCAAGGGCCACATAATAAACTTGGTTCCTTGTCTACCTTCCAAAGAAGGAAGTAGATGCTCCTTGCAGGGAGAGTGGCTGGAAGAGGTGTGGGATCCTGACTGAATCCCTGTATCTCCTAGGGAATCTTCCAGGGCCAGCTGAAATTACGCATAGAGGCAGCTAGTGTCAGGCAGCTCCATTCAACACTTTGAGAACTACATTTTTGTAGCTTGAGAGGACAGGAGAGAGTTACCAGATGTGGGAGATAGGTGCAGGAGAGTGGGTGAAAGGGCATTACAACTGAACCCGACCTTCCTCCTTGTTCCAAAGGATGAGAAAGCCCCAATGCTGCAGAGATTTGTTTACACTAACAAGCTCTTATTTCAAAATGTAATTACCCATGGGATAATTAAACTTACAGGACTAGACATACACATTAAACTCAATTAAGTCTCCTGCTATCAGAGGCATTATTTTTGGGCAAGGGGGAAAAAAGACACACCTTCCAGTTAAAGAGGGATGAAAAAGAAAATAATCTTGGACAGTGTTTCCCAAATCTGCTGCATAAGGACCATCAGCAAAGCTTGTGAAAAGCACAGATTCCCTATCCCTTTTCCCCACCTCCCCACTCCCTATTCCTTCTCTCCATTCTGATTCAGAAAAGGCTGGAGGTAAGGGCCAGGAATGAGTAATTTTAAGTGTCCTGCATCATACAATGCTGCCAGCCCAGGGGTGAGCTTTGAGGGGGCACCTCAGAGGCTGGTTTGTTGACCTGACTGAGCGTCACAGTCTGACCCTCAGCTTGATGAATACTGAACTTGATGTTGCACCAGAACTAATCAGGGCTGATCAGGGCTGATTCACTTACAAAGTTCACAAGAAATGTATATATAAATCAGAATGCCAGTTTACTCATTACAGAATGGGGTAGTCCTTCCCAGAGATCAAAATGCTCGTGTCTGCCATGCAGAAAACCTGGACAACCAAATTTTTAATTAGATGGCTGCCTGCTGTTGATCTGTGAAATCAGATCAAAGCGATGCTCCCAAAGGCATTTTCATTCAGACTGCAGAGAAGTGCAGTGAGTAATCTTTGTACAGTATGCCCTAGACCAGATAGCCTTAACCTTGGCCAGACCTGGAGAAACATTGCCAAATTCTTCCCCTCAGACTTTTTTTCTAGAGTCTATAAAGACAACCACTCTTTTTGTTGAGTTTATTCTCCTTTCAAATAGAATACAATACATTTTACTGAATTTCACTTTTGGAGTTGAAATCACATTCCATTTGTGCATCCCTGGTCACCTATATGACACTTAATTTGTCCGTATCCTCACCAATATCTTAGGTGACTCCTTTGATGGTAAAACTTATTCTCTATCCCTCTACTCTGATTTGATGCTCAACCTGATGGATACGTACAATAAAAATATCTTAAGTATCAAAGAAATAAGAAAGTGTGAGTGCTTTGAAGAAATTAAATTAGAACAAGGGTGACTTGAGGTGGGAGTTGTTCAAGGAAGCCTTCTCTGAAGATGTGACATTTGAGCCAAGAGCTAGAATCTTGTAATTGTATTCTCAAAGCAAATTTATTTCCAAGGTCATACAGTGCCTGTATCTCCATTATAAATACTAATGTTGCTTAACTAAAGAATTCAGTATATGGTTTTGTAAGTTTTGTTATGAACAATTATTGGGAAAAAAATACTCACCTAGATAATTTGAAAACTTTTCCATTACTAAACACAAAAAATATTGGACAAAATGAGAAATATTTATAAACTTACCATTTTTGAAAAAGATATATTTTTAATAAAAAAAAAGGAGCTCACAATAAAGTCAGAGAAATCCCCAGGTAGCAAAAAATAATGAGGGAAATGAAAACCAGTGAGATCAACATGAGAGCTGAAACTAGCTGCTGCAGGAAAGAGGCTTAGATACTAATCCCTGCATGGGAATAGGAAATAAAGCCTTAGGCCCTAGAGACAGGAAGTTAGAACTAAAACCACAACATGAAGGCAGGATGAGGCACAGTGGAATTTAAAACAAACAAACAAGTAAACATGCCCACCATCTTTAAGTAGGGGTTTAAATATATATATATATATATATATATCTGTGAAGATTTACAGCCATGAAACTATCTGGTATTCAAATTCATGGCATGGGCATAGCCTAGGAAACTTCAGGTTGAGAGGATGGTATAAATGTGGTGCTTAGCTGCTAATGTTCCTGGAGTAGCAAATATAAAGCCTCTCTTGAAGAACATCCCCTTAACATGGTCTCTGTAGGGATTTCCAAAGATTAAGTTCTAATGAAGGCAAGTTCGCAATCTAAAATTATAAAACATACAAGGAAATAATATGATGAAAAAGGGTCAGCAAACAGTTCCTGGACAGAAGGCAGAATTTGAATGTTAAACACTAAAATTTTTGAATAAAAATGATTTTAAAAGTATCTAAAGGATTAAATATATAAAAGAAGGACTTAAGAAAAAAAATCACAAGAGTCTCTGAAAAAAGATCAGACATAGCAGGTGGAGCCAAGATGGCCAAATAGGAACAGCTCCAGTCAACAGCTCCCAGCGTGAGTGATGCATAAGACGGGTGATTTCTGCATTTCCAACTGAGGTACCAAGTTCATCTCACTGGGGAGTGCCGGACAGTGGGTGCAGCGCACCGTGCGTGAGCTGAAGCAGGGCGAGGCATTGCCTCACCCGGGAAGCACAAGGGGTCAGGGAATTCCCTTTCCTAGTCAAAGAAAAGGGTGACAGATGGCACCTGGAAAATCGGGTCACTCCCACCCTAATACTGCGCTTTTCCAACGGGCTTAACAAACGGCACACCAGGAGATTATATCCCGCATCTGGCTCGGAGGGTCCTACGCCCACGGAGCCTCGCTCATTGCTAGCACAGCAGTCTGAAATCAAACTGCAAGGTGGCAGCGAGGCTAGGGGAGGGGCGCCTGCCATTGCTCAGGCTTGAGTAGGTAAACAAAGCGGCCAGGAAGCTTGAACTGGGTGGAGCACACCATAGCTCAAGGAGGCCTGCCTGCCTCTGTAGGCTCCACCTCTGGGGGCAGGGCACAGACAAACAAAAGGCAGCAGTAACCCCTGCAGACTTAAATGTCCCTGTCTGACAGCTTTGAAGAGAGTAGTGGTTCTCCCAGCACACAGCTTGAGATCTGAGAACAGGCAGACTGCCTCCTCAAGTGGGTCGCTGACCCCCAAGTAGCCTAACTGGGAGGCACCCCCCAGTAGGGGCAGACTGACACCTCACATGGCCGGGTACTCCTCTGAGACAAAACTTTCAGAGGAACGATCAGGCAGCAGCATTTGCGGTTCACCAATATTCGCTGTTCTGCAGTCACCGCTGCTGATACCCAGGCAAACAGGGTTTGGAGTGGACCTCCAGAAAACTCCAACAGACCTGCAGCTGGGGGTCCTGACTGTTAGAAGGAAAACTAATAAACAGAAAGGACATCCACACCAAAACCCCATCTGTACGTCACCATCATCAAAGACCAAAGGTAGATAAAACCACAAAAATGGGAAAAAACAGAGCAGAAAAACTGGAAACTCTAAAAATCAGAGCACCTCTCCTCCTCCAAAGGAACACACCTCCTCACCAGCAATGGAACAAAGCTGAATGGAGAATGACTTTGACGAGTTGAGAGAGGAAGGCTTCAGAAGATCAAATTACCCCTAGCTAAAGGAGGAAGTTTGAACCAATGGCAAAGAAGTTAAAAACCTTGAAAAAAAATTAGATGAATGGCTAACTAGAATAACCAATGCAGAGAAGTCCTTAAAGGACCTAATGGAGGTGAAAACCACGGCACGAGAACTACGTGATGAATGCACAAGCCTCAGTAGCCAATGCAATCAACTGGAAGAAAGGGTATCAGTGATGGAAGACTAAATGAATGAAATGAAGCGAGAAGAGAAGTTTAGAGAAAAAAGAATAAAAAGAAACAAACAAAGCCTTCAAGAAATATGGGACTATGTGAAAAGACCAAATCTACGTCTGATTGGTGTACCTGAAAGTGACGGGGAGAATGGAACCAAGTTGGAAAACACTCTGCAGGATATTATCCAGGAGAACTTTCCCAATCTAGCAAGGCAGGCCAACATTCAAATTCAGGAAATACAGAGAATGCCACAAAGATACTCCTCGAGAAGAGCAACTCCAAGACACATAATTGTCAGATTCACCAAAGTTGAAATGAAGGAAAAAATGTTAAGGACAGCCAGAGAGAAAGGTCGGGTTACCCACAAAGGGAAGCCCATCAGAATAACAGCTGATCTCTCGGCAGAAACTCTACAAGCCAGAAGACAGTGGGGGCCAATATTCAACATTCTTAAAGAAAAGAATTTTCAACCCAGAATTTCATATCCAGCCAAACTAAGCTTCATCAGTGAAGGAGAAATAAAATCCTTTACAGAGAAGCAAATGCTGAGAGATTTTGTCACCACCAGGCCTGTCCTAAAACAGCTCCTGAAGGAAGCACTAAACATGGAAAGGAACAACCGGTACCAGCCACTGCAAAAACATGCCAAATTGTAAAGACCATCAAGGCTAGGAAGAAACTGCATCAACTAATGAGCAAAATCACCAGCTAACATCATAATGACAGGATCAAATTCACACATAACAATATTAACCTTAAATGTCAATGGGCTAAGTGCTTCAATTAAAAGACACAAACTGGCAAATTGGATAAAGAGTCAAGACCCATCAGTGTGCTGTATTCAGGAAACCCATCTCACGTGCAGAGACACACATAGGCTCAAAATAAAGGGATGGAGGAAGATCTACCAACCAAATGGAAAACAAAAAAAGGCAGGGGTTGCAATGCTAGTCTCTGATAAAACAGACTTTAAACCAACAAAGATCAAAAGAGACAAAGAAGGCCATTACATAATGGTAAAGGGAACAACTCAACAAGAAGGGCTAACTATCCTAAATATATATGCACCCAATACAGGAGCACCCAGATTCATAAAGCAAGTCCTTACTGACCTATAAAGAGACTTAGACTCCCACACAATAATCATGGGAGACTTTAACACCCCACTGTCAACATTAGACAGATCAATGAGACAGAAAGTTAACACGGATATCCAGGAATTGAACTCAGCTCTGCACCAATCAGACCTAATAGACATCTACAGAACTCTCCACCCGAAATCAACAGAATATACATTCTTCTCAGCGCCACATAGCACTTATGCCAAAATTGACCACATAATTGGAAGTTAAGCACTCCTCAGCAAATGTAAAAGAACAGAAATCACAACAAACTGTCTCTCAGACCACAGTGCAATCAAATTAGAACTCAGGACAAAAACTCACTCAAAACCGCACAACTACATGGAAACTGAACAACCTGCTCCTGAATGACTACTGGATAAATAACGAAATGAAGGCAGAAATAAAGACACAACCTAACCGAATCTCTGGGACACATTCAAAGCAGTGTGTAGAGGGAAATTTATAGCACTAAATGCCCACAAGAGAAAGCAGGAAAGATCCAAAATTGACACCCTAACATCACAATTAAAAGAACTAGAAAAGCAAGAGCAAACACATTCAAAAGCTAGCAGAAGGCAAGAAATAACTAAAATCAGAGCAGAACTGAAGGAAATAGACAAAAAACCCTTCAAAAAATTAATGAATCCAGGAGCTGGTTTTTTGAAAGGATCAACAAAATTGATAGACCGCTAGCAAGACTAATAAAGAAGAAAAGCGAGAAGAATCAAATACACGCAATAGAAAATGATAAAGGGGATATCACCACCGATCCCACAGAAATACAAACTACCATCAGAGAATACTACAAACACCTCTACGCAAATAAACTAGAAAATCTAGAAGAAATGGATAAATTCCTGGACACATACACCCTCCCAAGACTAAACCAGGAAGAAGTTGTATCTCTGAATAGACCAAAAACAGGCTCTGAAATTGTGACAACAATCAATAGCTTACCAACCAAAACGAGTCCAGGACCAGATGGATTCACAGCCGAATTCTACCAGAGGTACAAGGAGGAACTGGTACCATTCCTTCTGAAACTATTCCAATCAATAGAAAAAGAGGGAATCCTCCCTAACTCATTTTATGAGGCCAGCATCATCCTGATACCAAAGCCGGGCAGAGACACAACCAAAAAAGAGAATTTTAGACCAATATCCTTGATGATCATTGATGCAAAAATCCTCAATAAAATACTGGCAAACGGAATGCAGCAGCACATCAAAAAGCTTATCCACCATGATCAAGTGGGTTCATCCCTGGGATGCAAGGCTGGTTCAATATATGCAAATCAATAAATGTAATCCACCATATAAAGAGAACCAAAGACAAAAACCACATGATTATCTCAATAGATGCAGAAAAGGCCTTTGACAAAATTCAACAACGTTTCATGCTAAAAAGTCTCAATAAATTAGGTATTGATGGGACGTATCTCAAAATAATAAGAGCTATCTATGACAAACCCACAGCCAATATCATACCGAATGGGCAAAAACTGGAAGCATTCCCTTTGAAAACTGGCACAAGACAAGGATGCCCTCTCCCACCACTCCTATTCAACATAGTGTTGGAACTTCTGGCCAGGGCAATTAGGCAGGAGAAGGAAATAAAGGGGATTCAATTAGGAAAAGAGGAAGTCAAATTGTCCCTGTTCACAGATGACATGATTGTGTATCTAGAAAACCCCATTGTCTCAGCCCAAAATCTCCTTAAGCTGATAAGCAACTTCAGCAAAGTCTCAGGATACAAAATCAAGGTGCAAAAATCACAAGCATTCTTATACACCAATAACAGACAAACGGAGAGCCAAATCATGAGTGAACTCCCATTCACAATTGCTTCAAAGAGAATAAAATACCTAGGAATCCAACTTACAAGGGATGTGAAGGACCTCTTCAAGGAGAACTACAAACCACTGCTCAATGAAATAAAGGAGGATACAAACAAATGGAAGAACATTCCATGCTCATGGGTAGGAAGAATCAATATCGTGAAAATGGCCATACTGCCCAAGGTAATTTATAGATTCAATGCCATCCCCATCAAGCTACCAATGACTTTCTTCACAGAATTGGAAAAAACTACTTTAAAGTTCATATGGAACCAAAAAAGAGTCCGCATCACCAAGTCAATCCTAAGCCAAAAGAACAAAGCTGGAGGCATCACACTACCTGACTTCAAACTATAGTACAAGGCTACAGTAACCAAAACAGCATGGTACTGGTACCAAAACAGCATGGTACTGGTACCAAAACAGAGATCTAGACCAATGGAACAGAACAGAGCCCTCAGAAATAATGCCACATATCTACAACTATCTGTTCTTTGACAAACCTGAGAAAAACAAGCAATGGGGAAAGGATTCTCTATTTAATAAATGGTGCTGGGAAAACTGGTTAGCCATATGTAGAAAGCTGAAACTGGATCCCTTCCTTACACCTTATACAAAAGTTAATTCAAGATGGATTAAAGACTTACATATTAGACCTAAAACCATAAAAACCCTAGAAGAAAACCTAGGCATTACCATTCAGGACATAGGCATGGGCAAGGACTTCATGTCTAAAACACCAAAAGCAATGGCAACCAAAGCCAAAATTGACAAATGGGATCTAATTAAACTAAAGAGCTTCTGCACAGCAAAAGAAACCACCATCAGAGTGAACAGGCAACCTACAGAATGGGAGAAAATTTTTACAATCTACCCATCTGACAAAGGGCTAATATCCAGAATCTACAAAGAACTCAAACAAATTTACAAGAAAAAAACAAACAATCCCATCAAAAAGTGGGCGAAGGACATGAACAGACACTTCTCAAAAGAAGACATTTATGCAGCCAACAGACACGTGAAAAAAAGCTCACCATCACTGGTCATCAGAGAAATGCAAATCAAAATCACAATGAGATACCATCTCGTGCCAGTTAGAATGGCAATCATTAAAAAGTAAACAACAGATGCTGGAGAGGATGTGGAGAAATAGGAACACTTTTACACTGTTGGTGGGACTGTAAACTAGTTCAACCATTGTGGAAGTCGTGTGGCAATTCCTCAGGGATCTAGAAGTAGAAATACCATTTGACCCAGCCATCCCATTACTGGGTATATGCCCAAAGGATAATAAATCACGCTGCTATAAAAACACATGTACACGTATGTTTTTTGTGGCACTATTCACGATAGCAAAGACTTGGAAGCAACCCAAATGTCCAACAATGATAGACTGGATTAAGAAAATGTGGCACATATACACCATGGAATACTATGCAGCCATAAAAAATGATGAGTTCTTGTCCTTTGTAGGGACATGGATGAAGCTGGAAACCATCATTCTCAGCAAACTATCGCAAGGACAAAAAACCAAACACCACATGTTCTCACTCATAGGTGGGAATTGAACAATGAGAACACATGGACACAGGAAGGGAAACATCACACACCAGGGACTGTTGTGGGGTGGGGGGAGAGGGGAGGGATAGCATTAGGAGATATACCTAATGCTAAATGACGAGTTAATGGGTGCAGCACACCCACATAGCACATGTATACATATGTAACAAACCTGCACGTTGTGCACATGTACCCTAAAACTTAAAGTATATATATATTAAAAAAAAGATCAGACATGCTTTGAAAATAGAACTTTAAGAAATAAAAAATACAGTGATAAAAGCTAAAACTCAATGGATGGGAATGTATTTGTAAATCATATCTGATTTACAGACTTGTATCCAGAATATATAAAGAACTCTCTAACTCAACAGTATGAAAGCAACCTGATTAGAAAATAGAGAAAAGATGTAATCAGACACTTCTCCAAAGAAGAAAAAGGGATCTGTGAGTATATGAAAAGGGATGTTTAGGTGAAATGTGAAATAGTGTTCAACATCACTAGCCATAAGGGAAAAATTCAAATTAAAACCACTATAAGATACACTACACAGCTATTATGACAGCTAAAATTAAAAAAAAAAAACAGCAACAACAACAAAAACAAAACAGAACAACAACAACAAAACCCTGACACTGGTTGAGCATTCCTGATCCAAAATTCCAAAGTCTGAAATGCTCCAAAATTCAAAACTTTTTGAGTGCCAACATGATGCTCAAATAAAATGCTCATTGGAGTATTTCATACTTTGGATTTTCAGATTAGGGATGTCGAACCAGTGAGTATAATGCAAATGTTCTAAAATCTGAAAAAAAACCCCACAATCTGAAACGTTCTGATCTCGAACATTTCAGATAAGGGATACTCAGCTTGTAATGCTAACTGTTGACAAGGATCCAGAGATACTAGATCTCTCATACATTGTTGGTAAGAATGTAAAATTGTAAAATCACTCTGGAAATTAGCCTTCCTGGAAGTTTCTTTAAAAATTAAATGTACAATTACTATATGGTCCAGCAATCACACTTCTGGGAATTAGAAGTAACAACTTTTGTTCACACAAAACCCTGAACATGAATGTTTATAGCAGCTTTATTTGTAATAGCCAAAAACTAGAAACAACATACATGTCCTTCAATAGGTGAATGATTAAGAAGTCTCTGATACACTCAAACAATGGAACACTGCTCAGCAATACAAAGAAATAAACCATTGATACACACAGCAATTTGAATGGGTCTTAAACGCATTATGCTGAGTGAAAAAAGCCAGTCTCAAAGGGCTACATGCACTGCACAGTTTCATTTACATAAACCTCTCGAAGTTATAAAATTTTAGACAAGGAGAATAGATTAGTGGTTTTTCAGGGATAAGGGAAGGGGAAGGAGGGTGTGACTATAAAAGGCACATGAAAGACTTCTTTTGTGATGATGGAGCAATTCTGTATGTTAATTTTGGTGATGGTGGTTACACGAATCTGTCGTTGTGATAAAATGTAATCACAAGTATATACAAAGACATTAAAAATGTGAGTATGTGAAAATACTGTGAAATCTGAGTGAAATCTGTAATGTAGTTAGTGGTATTGCGCCAACCAATTTCCTGGCTTCAATAATTCAATAATGCACTATAATTGATAGGTCACCAATGAGGGAAGCTAGATATGATATGGGAAGTCTTTGAACTACTTTTGCAATTTATTGTGATTCTATAACAGCGCTTTCAAAATTTAAAAACATATATAATACACACACATGCATATACCCACACAGAGATATATATACATATATAGCCTATATATGTATATATGTGTGTGTGTGTGCATATATATATATATCTGCTGTTAACCTGTCCATTGAGATATATATATATCTCATGTTATCACAACGACAGATTCGTGTAACCACCATCACCAAAATTAACATACAGAATTGCTCCATCATCACAAAAGAAGTCTTTCATGTGCCTTTTATAGTCACACCCTCCTTCCCCTTCCCTTATCCCTGAAAAACCACTAATCTATTCTCCCTGTCTAAAATTTTATAACTTCGAGAGGTTTATGTAAATAAAACTGTGCAGTGCATGTAGCCCTTTGAGACTGGCTTTTTTCACTCAGCATAATGCCCTTAAGATCCATTCAAATTGCTGTGTGTATCAATGGTTTATTTCTTTGTATTGCTGAGCAGTGTTCCATTGTTTGAGTGTATCAGAGGCTTCTTAATATATAACAGCAGATATGGCAGAAGAAAAAAGACAATTACTGAACTGGAAGATTGATCTGAGGAAATTATCCAAAGCCCAGAAAGACGAGGAGATAAAAAATATAAACATTAAGGGACATGTAGAACAAAATGAGGGGTCCCACTAAGTTTAATGGGATTTTCAAAAAGAAAAAAATAGAGAAAATGGAAAAAAGAAAATATTTTAATAGACAATGGTTGAAAAAATTACATGAGGTCATGAGTTTGAGACCAGCCTGGCCAACATGGTGAAACCCTATCTCTACTAAAAATACAAAAATTAGCTGGGTGTGGTGGCAATGCCTGTAATCCCAGCTACTTGGGAGGCTGAGGCAGAAGAATCGCTTGAACCTGGGAGGCGGAGGTTGCAGTGAGCAGAGATTGTGCCATTGCACTCCAGCCTGGGCAACAAAAGCGAAACTCCTTCTCAAACCAAAAAAGAGAAAAGAAAAAATTACAAAATTAATAAAAGACATGAATCTGCAGATTCAAGAAGCACAACCATTTGCAAACAGGTTAAAAAATATACATCCACTCATAGACATATTATAATGAAACTGCAGAATATTAAGAAAAGAGTGATCTGGCTGGATGCAGTGGCTCACATGTTTAATCCCAGTGCTTTGGGAGGCCAAGGTGGGAGAAGCATTTGAGGCCAGGAGCTTGAGACCAGACTGAGCAACAGAATGAGGCCCCATCTCTACAATTTTTTTTTTAAATTAGCCAGGCATGGAGACACAGGAGAATTGTTTGAGCCCGGGGCTTCAAGGTTATAGTGAGCTATGATTGCACCACTGCACTCCAGCCTGGGTGATAGAGCAAGACCCTGTCTCTTAAAAAGACAGAGAGAGAGAGAGGTCTTAAAAGTAACTGGTATGGCTAGTTTTATCTGTTGCTAACCACAATTCACAATTTTCTTTTCACTGAAAAGCCAATTGCCTGGTGTTTCTCTAATACTTACATTTGAAAACTGCCATCCAAATGCACTGCTACCTAAGAATGTCTAGAGTTTATTACTTTAGAGAAAAAACTTAAAACACCCTGCATTGTCTAAATTTTGGAGCAATCTCCGTAATAAGAGCTGAGTAAATATGACGGGTGCATGATTCTGGCTGGCCAAGAGTTTAGCAAACAAACTGTAAGTCTGCCTTAGTTTCACTCAATTTGTTTTTGCTGCTATAAACTGTGAGTAAATCAAACCTACCATTTCTCCCAACCTAGTCTGTGTTAGTAGTTCTTCTTTGGCATAATAGCTCAGTGCAAACACCCTTCAGTTAATTTGTTGAGTGCCAGAGGGTAGAGGGTTAGCCCCATGCATCTCTTCCACCTGGGCTACCAGCGATTGAACTGGAAAAACCAAACTGAGACAGTGAAGGATAATTCACCCTTCTTCTTCCCTTCCCACCCCACCTCCCTTCCTTCCTTTTCCTTTATTTTCCTTTCTTTATCTCCTACACGTAGTGGACATGACTTTTCAGTGTATCAGGCAATTTCAGTTAAAATAACCCTGTAGTGATTTACAACATAGAGTAATGGGATGAGAATGAAAAGTTCTGTTTTGGATGCTTCTGGAAATCTTAAATCTCTGAGTCTTGTTTGTACATATCTCTAAAATGATGTAGAAATAAAAACCTATCACATTGCTTATCTCAGAAGAAATATAGTATTATAGCCCTACACTTCACAAATGTATGTGTCTTATCATGACCACACCCAAACTTAAGCTGGAAGGAGAAGGCATTTTTTCATTCATTTATGTATTTTTCTGTAAATGCTTTGTCAAAAAATTAAAAGACAATCCTTGAGGACTAATTGGGATGATGTGGAAGGATTATCCAACTCTTCCTGCTTGAATTCTTGGTGAATGAGGACATCAGGTCAAGTAGCATTTCCTCCAGAGTTGTACAAAAGTGGAACACATATATGCAGCAGGTTCCTAAAGAAAAGGAGTGTGCAACAAATCTACTTCCACGCACATTTCCTCACACTTGGGATTTCTACGACCCTCTCCCATTGGATACCCTCTCATTCTGCGTCCAGAGTTGGTTCCTTCCAGTGGGTTCGTGGTCTCACTGACTTCAAGAATGGAGCCGCAGACCTTTGCAGTGAGTGTTACAGCTCTTAAAGATGGCAGGGACCCAAAGAGTGAGCAGCAGCAAGATTGATTGTGAAGAGCAAAAGAACAAAGCTTCCACAGCGCAGAAGGGGACCCAACCGGGTTGCCACTGTTGGCTGGGGTGGCCAGCTATTATTCCCTTATTTGTCCCCGCCCATGTCCTGCTGATTGGTCCATTTTACAGAGTACTGACTGGTCCGTTTTACAGAGTGCTGATTGGTCCATTTTACAAACCTCTAGCTAGCTACAGAGCGCCGAGTGGTGTGTTTTTACAGAGCACTGATGGGTGCATTTTACAAACCTCTAGTAGCTACAGAGCGCTGATTGGTGCACTTTTACAGAGCACTGATTGGTGCATTTTACAAACCTCTTGTAAGACGGAAAAGTTCTCCAAGTCCCCACTCTACCCAGGAAGTCCAGCTGGCTTCACTTCTCAATTCCTCATATTGCCGATGGCTCTGATTGACTTCGGCAAATATATTTCTATAAGCAGCAGTTAGAAAGGAGCAGATTATAAACTTCACGGTTCTAGGTGTGTGGATAACCAGAATGAATTATACAAGGAGGAAAACTGTATCATCTCTTTCTGTGTCAAGATCCTTATATGCACATGGTTGGAAAGGGTTCCCAGGCTGCCATCTTAGATCTGGAATAGAGCTTCTGCTCTGTTCCCCAAGGGCCTGCAGAAGCAGGTCGTGTTGATGTCATGCAAAGATGACTCAGTCTCTGGCCAGAGGTCATCTTGATGTCTCTTGGGTGAATTTTCAATAAGGAAAGATTTGACCTGAAATTCACAATAGAGGCAAACAGAAGATTTTCATTTCATCTTTACACTTAGGGGCACTCGGCTGTACTGTTTTCTCATCTCTACCCACTCATGTATGTCACATGCTTTCTCCCTCTCTCCCTAGTTCTTTGTTTCCTCACCATTTACTTGAAGTGCTAAAATCCTTTCAAAAATTACTGTTAAATAAAAATAAGGAGAAAATGGAAAATCACTACCATACTCTATCTAGGGAGTGACTAGCAATTCTGACAATATCAGATAAATATACGTAGGTTTTATCATCATTGTATATCATACCAGTAAACCACAGCTGGCTAACGTCACACCTACTTTCAAAATGTAAACCTTATAGTAATAAGTGTTCCACGATGACGTGGAAATATTTTCATTCCCTAAATTTCCTATACAGATGATGCTCATACAGTTGATATTTCAGTTGTCCCAGATAATAAATTACTCCACCAGGTTACATCCTTCATGTACACAAACCTCCAGGCTGTTTGTCTCAATACTCCCTGCAGCTGTTACTTAGGTTTTTGCTACATAATTACTGTTTATTCAAAATCTCTCACTTATGAGGGGATTTGCCCACAGAGCTCTCACATTCAGCTTTCAAAACGTGATGACGCTTATGTTTGGTTCTTTTTGCTAAATATTGAAGGCAGTTTTAGTCCTGACCAAAATATTTGCACGATGCTAATTACATTTCTGTGGACCATCAAATTAACGTCTGTGGAAGAATAAATGAAAAATGTGCATCAAACTTCATCATTGCAATTTCCAATTGTTTAGAACAAAGGATCTTGAAATTGGAGGAAGTACAAATATGAGCACCCCCCTGCTTAGCAGCAGTAATAATAAAACCAGCTGACAAATGTTGAGTGCTCACCACGGCCCAGGCCTGCTCTGAGTGCATCCACATTTAATCTCCAAACAGCCATATGGCATAGGTAGTAGCATCAATCCGTTTTCGAGATGAGAAAATCGAGGCACAGAGAAGTTAAGTCATTTGCCTAAGGCCCCTCAGCTAATAGGTAATCAGCCCAAATTCAAACCTAGGCATTGCATCTCCAGAGCTCATGCTCTTATGAAAGCGATTTCTCCATCTTGATATATTTTTAGAAGTTCAACATCCTAGGTACTAGACAAAGGAAAGAAAAAGGAAGACAGAAGCCTCTTTTCCCGCCCTGTTCCTAGGTCCCCTTTCATTCACCGACCCCCACCCCCCATTCTTTACTATCCCCTACACTAACGGGGAGAAGTTCCCACAGGGCACGCAGCGCCATAATAGCTGCTTCTCCTACTATGGGTGATAGGAAAGATCTGGTCTCTGTCTTCTAGGAGTTTATAATCCAAGACAGAAAACAACATAAAGAGGTATAAAAAGAACATATGCAGCCTAGGCAACATAGTGAGACCCCATCTCTACAAAAAAGTTTAAAATTTAGTTGGGTATGGTGGCAAGAACCTGTAGTCCCAGCTACTCGGGAGGCTGAGTTAGGAGGATTGCTTGAGCCCAGTTTGAGGTCATAGTGAGCTGTGATTGTGCAACTGCACTCCAGCCTGGGTGGCAGAGTGAGACTCTGTCTCTAAGAAAAAGTGATAAAATAAAAAGAACATATAGGCGTGATGAGGGAAACATGGGAAAAATAGGCAGTTTATATCAAATTTGACAGTAAAGCCATAAGATCTGAGGTGTGTAACTGATAAACAGTTGCTGAAGACAATTCCAAAGCTAAGTTCCAATAGGGTTTCTGCCACTTGTCGTGATAGCTGTGAAATGTCAGCCCCATATTTAGATGATTTGTTTCAAAGTATTTCATTATTTTATACATGCACCTTGAATATTAAATGGTTTCTCCCTCTCTCCTGTCCATTTCCCTGGCTTTCCTGATCTCTCTCCCTTCATCTCCTCTTCTTCCTTCTTGCCTGCTTTTATTCCTTTTGTCCAGGCACTTTAATTGCTCCTCATGGAGTGCTTGTCTTAGAAGACCCTGTTTCAGGCACTCAGAGAGCTACCAAGAGTGAAAAGCAGAGACCGCCCTTCTCAGGGAGCTTACCTGCTGTGCAACCAACTTTTAAGGATGTAAATCTAATCTTGCCCATCAGGTTTAGAACCCTCCAGTGGCTTTCCATTGCTCTTGGGATACAGATCAAAATCTATCAGGCACCCTCTCTAAGGCCCTGCCACCTCTCCTCTGAGTTGCATGCACGCCCCCACTGTTTGCATCTCTCCAACCTTTCATCAGCTGCTTGCATGGGCCAGACCAGGCTCTCAGTTTTATGTTCTGACAGCATAATCTTCTTTTCATTCAGAGCCCTTATTGTAATTCACAGATGCATGCTTGTGTGGTGATGGATTAGTGTTGATCCCCCCACTGGACCGTCAATTGCAAGAGTGTTGGGAGAGGGTTAGAGATAAGACAGAAATGTCAGCTGAAGTCAGATTGGAAAGAATTGCTGATGTGCCAGACTGAAGCTTGGAGGACTCAGGAATGAATGGTTTTTAGCAAGGAAGTAAGGTAATCAGAACTGTGCTTTAGGAACAGAGTTGAGCCTAACAGCAGTAAGTGAGGCAGCATGGAGAAAGAGCAGGGCCCCTTTAGGGGGCCATTGCTGTAGTCTGAATAAGAGGCATGAGACGTTGCACAAGGGTGATGGGAAAGAGAAGGGGAAGAGAGATTCTGAAGATTAGGCCAAGTCAACAACTTGCTTAAATGTGGAAACTGTGGGATAAGCAGGGTCCAAAAAGATTCCAAGTTTTCTAATCAGGGTGTCTGAGAGCTTAAGTGACTTACTGATTCAAAGTAAGAGGAAGGAGGCCCTTTGAAGAGAGGATGGAATCAGTTCTGTAAGCATTCAGCTGGAGGTATGAAGGGACACAGTGGAAAGGCCTGCTGAATGCTGGATATATGGGAAGGGAGGGCAGAAGAAGGGTCCTGACTGGTAAAGAAGATGTGGGTACCATGTGCATTGATATGATACTCATTAAGGGGATGAGGGGAAGGAAGAGAGGGCAAGACAAAAAGGAGGAAAAGAAGCTGGAAAGTAAGAAGAGCATACAGATTTATAATCCTTTGGGTATATAGCCAGTAATGGGATGGCTGGGTCAAATGGTATTTATTGCGGCACTATTCACAATAGCAAAGACTTGGAAGCAACCCAAATGTCCAACAATGATAGACCAGATTAACAAAATGTGGCACATATACACCATGGAATACTATGCAGCCATAAAAAATGATGAGTTCATCTCCTTTGTAGGGACATGGATGAAGCTGGAAACCATCATTCTCAGCAAACTATCGCAAGGACAAAAAACCAAACAGCGCATGTTCTCACTCATAGGTGGGAATTGAACAATGAGAACACAGGGATACAGGAAGGGGAACATCACACACCGGGGACTGTTGCGGGGTGGGGGGAGCAGGGAGGGATAGCATTAGGAGATATACCTAATGCTAAATGAAGAGTTAATGGGTGCAGCACACCAACATGGCACATGTATACATATGTAACAAACCTGCACGTTGTGCACATGTACCCTAAAACTGAAAGTATAATAATAATAAAAAATAATAATAAAATAAAATTTAAAAAAAGAAGAGCACACAGAGAGAATAGAATTGGGGAAGCCAGGGAGGCAGGGTTTCAAGCAGGAATCCATGATTGTCCTGTGAAGAGCTCAGCCAAGAGCTGGAAGAGGATGAAGCCTGAGCAAAGCCGACCAAGGTCACCAGCTATGGGAAAACTGTGGCAGCAGATTTAGGGAGGAGGGTTTGGAGGGTAAAAGCCAAATGGCAGGGATTTTATTAAGACTCGAGGTCATCAGGGATGCTACTGCCCTCTGCTGCTGGACTTGATGTAATTAAACAGGGTAAATCACAGTATTTACTGAGTCCTTGCCATGAACCAGATGCTTTATGCTATTTTAGTTATTTTTCATCAGTCTTATGAAGAAAATACCTCATTTTAGTATTGATTCCTATATAATTTACAGTGAAAATGGAGCTCAGGGAAGTACTGTAACTTGCCTGAGGACATACAGTGAGTAAAGTCACGAGACTGGAAGCTCCACAAGGGCAGGAAGCACAAGTTTTGTTCACCATCGTCTATGCCTCACTCACAATGCCTGGCACGCAGAATGGGTTTTTTAAAATAAATGAAGAAATGAATGGAGTCCAGTGTCATAATCAGGTCTGTGACTTCAAAGCCCATAAGCTTTCCAGGCATATGATGCTGCTTCTCATCCACACTTATTCCAATAGAAGACATTGTCCTGGTGCCAATTTCTTCAGAAACAAGATTTAAGATGTTGACTTTGTGAGAAGTGTTGTTTCTAAATTAAAATATGTGATTATATCTTAGCTTTGCCAATTACCCTGTTGATAAATCAATCAATCAAGTCAGTCAAGGCTAAATTCATCTTTAAGGCAGTTTTGCTTTCTAGATCATGTTTATGTCAAAACTCACAAGCAGCTAAGTATGCATAAAATTTAAGAAACATATTTTAGGAATCAAGCACCCCTCACTCATCCCAAGAGTCAATCATGAGCTAAATTTTTTCAAATTATAGGAGACAACTTCATATATTTTTCTAGAGAAAATTATTTCCCTAAGGTGACATTCCTTCATATATATTTCAGAAGACAAACTCGTAGGAAATAGTGGTCACACACTTGAAGCGGATTATTGGAATTTGAAAGGAAAAAGACTCAAATTTAACTTCTATAGGAGAGACATTTTTAGTCTTTTTAATGAAAATGTTTGGAAGAGGCATTTTCTTAATAAAGCAGACTTAAGCCACAAAAATCTATTTATTTCTGTTATGGGAATCTGGCATCACATTGATTTTCAGCTTCTTCCATTTACTCCAAATTAAGCTGTGAGCTGGGAGGCTGGATGGTCCACTATAAAGCACTGCAGATGGAAGCAAATTTCAGATCTGCCTCTAATTAAATGTAAGGCTGAATAATAAACTAGACCTTCCAAATATCATCTGTAAAAAGGAACTAAAAGTGTGTGATTATCTAATTTACAGAATTGTTTTAAAGATGAAAGCAGGCAATATAAATATAAACTTGTTTGGTAAGAAATGTAAAAGCACCTTACAAATGCAAAATATCATCATTGCCTGTTCCCTAAAAGATACATCTAATCCATTCCCATGCAGAAAGCAAAAGTATCTTCAAGCAGTAATAGTTGCTGTTGAGCTTTCTTTGTCTCATTATCTTACTGAAACACAGAACTGAGTGGCTCCTCAAGAATTCCGCAGCCAACACTGCCCTTAAGCACCCTGGAAAGAAAATTGTCTTTGGTCATCTTACAAAGCCCTAGAGTTGCAAATGTCTGCCTTCTGAGAGCTTCTAGATGGTCCTGAGGTTGTAAAACTCCCCATGAAGCGTTTGGAATCATTTATCTTCTGTAGATTTGGGCGTTGATTCCCCCAGTTGTATCTTTCCCAAAGTAAAATTCAAGGAAAACATGGCCAGAATTAGCTTCAGGCATAACTTTCAGACCAGGAAGACCCCTGATTCTTGGCATTTGGTCTGTGGCTCTTTTCAGGATGGATTTCAATGGCAGTGTTCTCCTTCTTGGTTCCACCCTGGGCTAAGAAGATGGTGAGAAACAGGCCTGCCTCCCAGAGAGTTGGTTGCCTTCTTCCTGGTTCCAGCACTGAGGCTGCCATCTCTCCTATTGCTAGGAGCCAATCTCCAACCTTGGGCTGAAGTGGATAATTAGCTCTTATCAGGGCCTCTCAATCAGGACACCCCTGGAATGGTTCTGAGTGCAAACTTAGATGTTTAGAGGGTCCGCAGGCAAGGACAGGCAGGGCACAAACAGCCACTACAAAGTCCTTGGAAAAGCCCACGGTGTTAAGTCCCAGGTTCACATCTGAGGATTTCCTGGAGAAAGGCAACAGGGGGCAGGGGCGATGTTTTCCAACACAAATAAATAGAATAAACCATCTCTTTATTCGGTGATTCTCATGTGCCAGGAACTTACATGCTTTATCTCATTATCCTTCATAACAGTTAACTCTACTAAGTAAATATTATAGTACCTCTTTTACAGATGAACAAATGGAGGCATAGAATCTCATTTATAGAAAATATTTTATTGAGCACCTGTTATTTTTCAGACATTGAGAACTGAGTGATGGGTGTGGCACAGTCATTGTTGTTGAAGAACTTCTGGCCAAGAGGAGGTCAAATAATTTGCCCAATACACTGTCACTGATAGGAATTAAGGGCCAGAATTTAAATATAGGTCTGTTTGGCTTGAAGACTTGGCCTTTATTCATTTATTTGTCATTTATTCAGCCATCATTAAAGTATTGAGCACCTACTATGTGCTGGGCACTTTGCCAAGGGCTGAGGTTAATAAGATGAATCGGGTACAGTTGGTTCCTGCCCTCATGGAACTTAACCCCTCTGTGCTGCCACGTGGACCCCTGGCCAGGGAGGCGCAGCTATCCTTCCTCTGCCGGGGAGCTATAGCCCTACTGCCAATTTTAGGCTGATTCTCTAAGGCCCTAGTTCATTCCTACTGTTACCACAGTGGGACATTTCTAGCTTATTTTTCTTTCCACTTAAAGACAAGAACATTTTCTTTGTTAGAGAAAACGCCGATTCTGGAGAGAAGAGATCACTTATAGACGGGATGAATATAATTGAATAAAATAAAGAAAATAAAAGGGACGGATTTCCTGTGTCTTCCCAAGCAGGCCCCGCCTTTTTCTCCATGACGGATTGAAGGTAGAAAGCAGGTTGGTTTTGCCCTGGGGCTGCGTCAGAGTCCCCACCGGATCTGCACACATCACCGTGGCGTCAGCTGCCCACGCTTCACCTGCGCTGAGGTCATATTTCTCCGACCACGTTAGCAGGATCGTGTGTGGCGCCCGTGCACATCTGACGAGCATGTAACTGACGGCGTTGACTCCTGCCCCCGCCGCGGGGAGCTGGGAGCTCTGTGCAGACGCCCCGTCCCTGCTGAAATCAAAGGGGTTAGCAGCCTCCCAGCTCCCTCTGTTGACGACTTCAGCCAACTGTCATCTCTTCTCCAAGAGCCCTCTTCTGCTGCCCTGAGCCTCAGATTCTTTTTTGTTCCACTTTCCTTTAGCTTTTTGACTTCAGGATTAATTTGGGGACTAAATTATGTCTGACTAACCCTTGCATTACAGGCAATGTAATTTCGTTTTTGTCCTTAGTATTCAGAAAGGAAACTGTTGACGCCATTATTTCCTGTTCTATCAAAGAGGTGGGCTGATGTTTGTGTGGCTCACGTTCCTGTTAGGAAAGCTATAGTCTGTATCATGCCTATTACTTTTGTCACCTCTCTGGCTCCTTCTTGTAGGGTCTGTTGCTGTCCTTCCTCCTGGCTTTACCCACCTTCCTGGTGTCCCAAAAAAGCCCATTCATCTCCCATCCTCAGTGAGGGCTGGCTATCCCCTTGTTTTCTGGGGTTTGCCTGGGCATGTCTCACCACAGCACTAAAGTGATCACTTCGCTGTTTACTTGGCCCTTTTCTGTAATTCTCCCAGAGCAATGTCCTGCTTTTTGCTCCGCATGTCACATCTCAAGCCAGTCAAGTGTTTTGCTGCATGGATGAATGGATCTCTATACACCTCACCCACTGCTACTCCACAACAGCTACCAATGATAAAGATGGGATTTGTCTTGAATTGCTTTCAGGTCAAAGTTAGCCTTGATAGTCTAGGTTGCCAGATTTAAGTTTAACAACATAAGGGGAAATTCTTAGCCCACTGCCTGACACATAATGAAATTTAATAAACATCCATTTCCTTCCTTCCTTGGAAGAAGTCATTCAGCCTGAATTATCTTAGAAGGAGTCCATTCTTAGATATGAATAAGCCTGTACCCAAGATTAGAGGAATCAGAGCTCCGCTCATAAACATTTCCATCTTTCCAAAGAACAGCTCTAAAATCCAATATGGCAGAATTTGTGAGCTAATAGAAACCTGGAACTAAACAGCCCTTGGAAATCATCTCTATTGACTCTTAGGCAATTTGGCAGGCTTTAAATGGATGGAAAAAATTAAAATATGCAGATATCACAGCAGCTGCCGAAGATTACCTCTTGGCTTTTTCTTGAGCACAGTCTCAGTAAGCGGACTATAAGCGGACTACAGACATTGTGCTACTCCTCCCAAGGAACAGTTCACCTTCCCTGGGCTCATCTGCTTTGATACATTTGTTGCTTTGAAAACATAGCTGGCTGGGCACAGTGGCTTATGCCTGTAATCCCAGCACTTTGGGAGACCAAGGTGGGCAGATTGCTTGAGCTCAGGAGTTTAAGACCAGCCTGAACAACACAGCAAAACCACATCTCCACCAAAAGTACAAAAAATGAGCCAGACACAGTGGTGCGCATCTGTGATCTCAGCTACTTGGGAGGCTGAGGTGGGAGGATTGCTTGAGCCTGGGAGGTGGAGGCTGCAGTGAGCCAAGATTGTACCACTGCACTCCAGCCTGAGTGACAGAGTGAGACCCCATCTCAATTAAAAAAAAAATAGCCGCTGACTTATGGTGGTCCTTAAGGAGATACTGCAGGCCCCTTGTGAGATCCCATAAGTTTAAGCTGGGATGACTTCCTTCAGAAGTGACAGCACATCTAAACACAGGTCTGCCTGGAAGGAGATGGTTTGGCCTAGGGAAAAGAGCACAGGCTTTGATGTCAGGTGCACCTGGATTTGAATTCTGAGGCACTTTCTTACTGTGGGGCCCAGTGCCAGGGAAGTCAGTAACTTCTCTGACCCTTGCTTTGCTCATCTGCAAATGGGCAAAATTAATGAGGAAAATGAGAAAATTATGAAAAATGAGAAAATTAATACCTATTGCTGGAGATTGCTGGGAAAGTTAGACAACTTTAGGTCAGGCACATAGTAAGCACCAGACTAAGTTCCTTGTTGCACATTTGAACATCACTGGATCAAACAGGCTCAAAAGAGGTGCTCTTGACATATCATGCCATTGAGAATAGGAAAGGATTCAGGAGAAGGCTTTGCTAACCACACTTAAACTATAATTTTTTTAGGATAGTCCATATCTACTGGTAAAAATAGGTTTCCTAATAAATATAATAAAGAAGGTGAAATAATAGCACTTTTTCTGTTGTCTTAATTGATTGAATTCCATTTCTGCTATGTAACAAGATATGCCTGGCGTTGGTCTGTACTATATCCACGCAATATTTTCTCTTTTAATTTGCTGTCAATTTTTGAGCACCTATCATGTATTTCATTAGGTGCTTTACATAGACTTTTCTCATTTAAGACTCCCAATAATCCTATGGAGGGAGTGTTATTATTCCAATGTTACAGATGAAGCTCAGTGAAATTCAGTGATTTTCCTAAGGCTGCACATGTTTGCCTGACTCTAAGTCCCCTCCTGATTTTAGAGGGTTGTGTGTATGTGTAGACCACTGAAACATGGCCTTTTTATGTGCATGACACTGGCTTATATTTATCAGAAATGCACTGTGAGTTCTTTCTCCCATGAGGATGGTACTGGTACTCAAGAGATATTTGTTGGATAAATGAATCTTCTCCTTCTCATCGGACCTTACTTGTAATCAGCCATGTCTTTGTGTTAGTAGCCAGAAACATCCATGGCATGGAATTTCCTCCCTCTGAACAAAGGTCTTACTTTTGTTTTTGCTAAGCTAACTATGTCAGATGAAGGTCTGGACATCCACTTGACATTCAAAAAGTATCAGCTATATTCTTTTCTTATTTACAAGCCTTGTCTACCACCCCAGCCTCCATGCTCACTACTTCTCTACATTCTGGTCATACTAGGCTGCTTCTAGGTCTTGAAGGCACCATGTTCCTCCAGCCTTGGGTGTCTTCCCAGGCTGCTCCATCTGCCTGGAATATTAACCCTTTCCTGAAGAGTCAAATTCTGCCCAGTCTTCAATACTTAACTTAAATAGAACTTCCTCCAGAAAACCTCCCTGACTCTGTTTCAGTTATCAATTGCTGGGTAACACACCTCTTCAAAATGTAATGGCTTCAAATAACCACCACTCATTTGCTCACAAATCTGCAGTGTAGTTGGGTTTGATTGGGGATAGCTAATTTCTGCTCCATGTGGCACTGGACCAGCTTAACTGAAAGTGGAGGGTCCAAAGTGGCTTCACACACATGTTTGGTACCTCGGCTGGGATGGCAGACTGGGTCCCACTCTCTTTCTATGAGATTTCTCCAGCTGGACTTCTTTATATGGGTTTGGCTTCCAAGGGGAGAAAACAGAAGCTACAAGGCATCTTAATGACTATGCTTGGAAGTCACAAGGTATCTTTTCTGTCACATTCTATTGATCAAAGCAAATCACAGGGCCAGTTCAGGTTCAAGAGGAGGGGAAATAGACCCATCTCTTGGAGTGGCAGGTGCTTAGAGGGTTGGGAGAAAAGGTTGGTGGCCTTCCCTGCAGCAATCTTTCACATGCTCCTAGACTAGGCTAGTTCTATCACATAGAGAACTCTTCCCTTCTCTGTAAAACTAAGTGCGCTTGTAAATACTTATTCAATGTCTATCTACATTCTCCTATCGCCTCCCACATCAGCCTGAAAAATCGATTAGAACAGGAATCCTGTTTATGTTAATTGCTGATTAGAACTATGGGATGAATGAATGAATGAGTAGGTGAACATGCATACTATAGTCCAGGCATACGGTGCAGCTACCACTCATGTAACGTATGTAGTTTTCCTTTGTTGGTAATCATAAGCTTGATACTTAAAGTCATGTGGCACTTCCTCTCCTCTGGAAATATTGACCAGTATCTAATGAGGATTAAACTTTGATGATTTCTAAGGGCACAGAAAAGCTTACAGTCCTTAAGAGTGCTTGGAAAATTCTTACTTCTCTAGGAGGAAAAGACAATGATTATGTTATCAGCAATTTGTCTTAAAGTTATTGCAACATGCCTTCTTTTTTGGTGCCTGGAAAGTCATTACTGCAATATTAGAATAACTGGCCTTGCTGATGTTTGACTATAAGTGGTTGTTTTGAAAACACATTGGAAAATCCCTTCCCCAGTCCCCGTCTATCTTTTGTGTGTGTGTGTGTTTTTAATGTTAACAAAAACCAGAAGGGGAGTTTAAGAGAAAAGCAAAACCAAACATGGTTATGCAGCATTCATGGGAGTTTGTTTCAGAAGCTCACATTTCAAATGCTGAATTAATTGCAGGCTTATAAGAGTAAGAGTGAAAAAGAAAATTTTCAGAACCAGGAAATAAAAAAAGAGCAAGTCTGGGAAATCAATCAATGTGCTTTTCTTTTGAATTTTTTTTTTCCATGAAAACAGAACAGGATGTGAGGCACAGGAAAATTGGGACTTTTTTTTAGCCAGAGCAGGGTTTGAAAAATCTGGTTTTGACCTATGAGTCGTCTGATGCACAGATGCCAATCCTGGAGCCTTTCTGGTTGCTGCCCATCTCCTCGGCCTTCATCTGCATGACCAGCTGAGCTGAGCCAAGGCCTGTGACAAGCAGGAACTGGATTATCAGCCACCCTTGCATTGTGTCTCGTATGTTCCTCTCTATATTAATCATGCTTAGGTGCCAGGAGTATTTGCTAGCATTCCTAAGATGAAATGAGTTCCTGTTGGCAATAAGTAATTGTTCATTTAAAAGACAACTTAAAATGTTTAAAATACATGTGTGTGTGTTTGGGAGGAGTATATATATCTGTGTGTATACATATGTAAAACTTCATCAGCAGATTAAAAAGAGAGTCTTAAATTAGAAGAATTCAGGCAAGCATGGCCTCTTATCCTCGTAGAGCAAACACTCCACATCTCAAAGCTGAGAATGACATGTTTTTCATTTGGATTTCTAGGCCTAAGTTCAGCATTTATTTCTTTATAAATACATATAAACAAAGTCTCCAGGCAACCATCATGAAATAAAAGCAACTAGTTCTGAAAAGCAGAATAATGGCTTTCATTTTAGTCTTCTTTTTTGCTACTTGGAAAATCTCTCCCACTCTACACCACTCCCACCAATCGCCCATACACATTCCCCAGTAAAAACAATAGTAGTTTATGGGTTTTTTCACCACCAAAGAGGGGAAAATGTCTTGAGCCTCAACATATTAAATATCAGAGTTAAATGCGTTCACAAAATTCCATTGGTTAGTACCCTAAGTTGGCTGATCTTAGCTAAAACAAACATCAAAGAATGCGGGAGTTCTCACTGGCTTCTAGGATCATCTGCCTCATGCAGGTTGCTTTTCTTGCTGTATGGCTGCCTAGCAACCTGCCACCAGCCAGTCTCACTCCTTCCTGCTCATTTCCTTACACTGGTCCCCAAAGGCTTTCCTACTTGTTTGTCCTACAGTAGCAGGATCTAAACACCCAATGCCCGCAAGAGTGGCTTGGAAGTTGTTTGGGATAAGATCGTGGCAGTCCTTGAATGCCAAGCCTTGGAGTCTCCCACTAATTTGAGAGATAATGGAGAGCCACTGTCATTTGGAAGCAGCGGACCAATGTGATCACAGCTGGCCCCTGTTTAGGAGGCTGTGAGGTAACAGACCACAGTGACAGCCACAGGGATGAAAGAGGATGCAGAAAAAGAGCTGCATGCCTGTGGTAGAAGACACGTCGGCTGTGGGAGCCCTGGAGATACCAAAGGCGCTGCCATGCTTCAGGTCTGGGGTGGGGCCATCTGCAGATGCAGCGAGTCAGGAAGCTACACGGAGAGAACTGTAAGAGCCACACTGCACTTAATGAGTCTGAAGGGTCAAAGGAACAGAGAGGCTGAGGTGCCCACATTCTCCCCAAAGCTTCCTCTAGGAGGACAATCACCACAGAGACTATTCGAGGAGCTATGTGACTGTGTGGCTTCCTTCAAATCACAAAAGTGCTGTGAGGAAGTGGACAGGTTGGGACAACTTGTAGTGATTTCCCCAAAGCCTCACTATGCCACTACCGGCCCACAGGGCTGTCCCATGATGCAGGCTGAGCCACATGTAGTACCTCCTCCCACTGGCCTGTGATTGGCCTAAACTGGGCAAGAGTCTGTGGCTAAGGAATCAGAGTCATTTCTTGGAAATGTCTACAGAGGTCTCTATCTGGAAAGATTTGAGCCTAGAACATGTCTCTCGCCAGTGAATGCAGCCCATCTTCAAAAGGAGAGAATAAAACCCTTTTATTATTACCACTTTTATTGCTATTTATTATGAAAATTACCTTTCCAGAGGTAAGCAAAGACAAGAACTTTACCTGGTAGGGATCCAGTCCCTGAGTCCAGCCAACTCTGAGGCTAGGCTTTTTCTTGGCTGGGTTACATGAGCTAATAGATTCCCTTTTTATGGATTAAGCAAGTTCAAGTTGGGTTTCAGTCACTTGTAACTTAAGAAACCCTGCATAATATTGCACTGCCATCTTGATTATACAGACAAGGGAACTGAGGCTCAGAGGTCAACTAAATCATCATAGAAACGTATATTAAGGCACAAGGTTTTGAAGCTGGATTTCTCTGGACTCCAAAGCCAGAGTTCTTTTCTTATACCATTTTGCCTCCCAACTGATCCCACAATTGTTGTTCTCAAGAGAAGGGGTAAATAAACAGACATGTTTGGAACTCTTCCTGCTGTCCATAATCCCCTAGTGAAGCCATCTGTGACACTGTTTAATGCCCAGTGCCACGGAAAACAGGAGATTTGTTCATTTTGCAGATGTTTTCCATTCTCTCCAGATAGTAACTCTTCTCCCTGCTCCTGCTTTACAAGCAAAAACCTACTTCCAGTTTGGGAAGAAATACAAGACAGCTATTTGCCACCTACCACTTAAAGGGAGTGGTAGAGAACGCTGTGCTTTGATGCACAAATCCTCATTAAGGACCAAGGGTAGAGAAGGGGAAAGGTGCACTGAATGGGGCAAGCATCCACCCTCCAGCTCTCTAAGAAACAGGAGCTGACTCAGAAGTTGGGGAGAGCATGGTTGGAGATGTGGCCATTGCATAAGCTCACAAAAACTTCTCCAGCTACAGTCAACTTCTGAGCCTGTTTGTTCCAGGCTGCAGATTCACAGCAGACCCATATTGCTTGGCACAGCGCAAATCAAGGGCCAACTCCAAAATTAACTTCTCTTGGTGAGGGCTGGGGTCATATAGATCAGTTAGGACCACAGAAACCAGAAGAGGGAGGGTGGAGGTGAGTCAACCAGTCACCCCAGGAGATGTCAAGCATGATGGTGGGCCCTAAAAGCAGTGAAGAGGTCCATTACCTACTCTGTAGGCAGGACCACAGGAGATCAGGGAACTGAGTGATCATGGCAGATGCCACTTGTTTGTGAGCAAATAGGAGACACAGCTTGGGGACCCAGGAGGACATGGTAAACATGAGTACAGTAGTAACAAAGATCAGTTACTCAGTCTGCGTGGGCACGGCCCTATCTGAGGCTCTTTACCTGCACTCACTATTTAATCCTCACCAACAGCTTATACAGTAGACATCATTACATTGCCCAGATGAATAATCAAGTGCAGGGAGACTGAGCAACTTACCCGAGGTTCCACACAGGGGAGAGCTGGGTCTCAGCTTTGAACCCACAGTCTATGACCCAGATGTCCTGTGCTTACCAGTATTTTACTCAGCAGGTGGGGTAATGAAATGTGGGTTATTGTTCTTATGGTGGCCCCATTTGCAGCCACAGGTTATAGTCAGGCCTGATGGGAACATTTGGTTTGTATTTTGTTGCTGTTGTTTCAGATCAGCCTTATTCACCACTTGACAAAACACGTCCAAGGATTAGTTTCAACAGAATGACTTAGAAAGCCTTAACTCTTCAGGCTCCACGTACATCCTTACATAAGAACCTGTCCACTCTCTTGTAGCTGTAACATTCTTTCCCTATTACAACCCCATCCTGATAATACCCATACCTGATAATCCCATAACATGCAATCAAATAATCCATTCCATGTACAGATGCTCAGCTGCGACACTAGGCATGGGGCTTGTCTGAGGGGCACCTGAGTCTGGACATGTGTGTTCACATTACCACCTCGTCCTTTCTAGAGGATGGCATGGTGTACACCTGCTGGGGGTTCTTGGTTATTTGGAAGTTGCTGCTTTTGTTGCTCTGCGTTCTTCCTCTGACATTCTTCCTGTCAGTCCAGATGGCATTGACTTTTGAGCCGGACCTTAGGCCATGCTCATATACGTCTGCCAGGGGCATTTCTAAGCCAACAGATATGGATTTTTATACATTTACCCAGAATGGGGAATGGAGCTGGGGGTGAAGGAACAGCGTGTACAAGCGGGGTTTTAAAACAGATCAGCCACTAGAGGGAGCGATAGAGGACGGTCTTCAGGGAATGGAGCAATTCACTGTGGGAACCACCCCACCTGAGTCAGTGAATAATGTCTTTATCCGAGAAGGAATATGGTCTGGGCTACATTTCTGTCATGAAGAAGATTTGCCATCTCCTTCCTGCATGTTTGGCTAATTACATTTTCTCAGCTCCCCTTAATTATACAGACCAGATGCTTTATGACTAGAAATAGCATCAAAGACAAATAGTCTGTGACTAAGAGTCATAAATTGGAAGAAAACAACAAATTAAGTAGTCTAGTCTTTGTCACACTTCAGTCACTGCAGTCCATCTTCTCTATTCAATTAGTTTTGCATTCAATGAGTGCAGCGGTAAGCATCTCTGAAAATTGGAGCAAAAGTATTTTGGTTGTTTTCATGCTTTCCTTTTTTGTTTTTTCTTTTGTTTCTTTTTTCCTTTCTTTTTGGAATAAGCAGCAAAAAAAACAGCATTTCAAATCATTTAATGTAAAAATTCATCAGCTGAAGAGTGCAGTACAGAAAAATCCCTTGGCAGTGCTCATTTTTTAAATTAGTTTTTAATTATTCAAAGAATACATGAATATATTCTCCTCATTTAAAAAAAAAGAAATTACAGATATGTTCCAGTCCCCCACTCCCAGTCCCCCTAACTCAGAAGTTGAAGAGAGCACGGTTGGAGACATGGCCATTGCATAAGCTCACAAAAACTTCTCCCTAAGAGCACTCCTCCCTCTCCCAGAAATAATCATGATTTCTTCCTTGTGTGTTTTCTCCCAGACATTACTCTAATTATTTATTTAGGTTTCCCCTAATCCCTTTGAATAGCCAGGCTTATGTCAGGCCTTATAAGATACTAGAAAGAGCACCAGACGTGGAATTGGTAAGCCTGCTTTTGAGTCCTAACTCTGCTCCCTGTTACGTGGCTGACTTTGGGCAAGCCATGTAAGAGCTCTACAAAAGGGGTTAGCAAAACCTCCATTTGTTCAGACATTGGTTCATTCATTTATTCTACAAATATTTATTAAATTCCTTCAAAGGACTAAGCACCTGGGCAAAGCCCTGGCCTAAGGAGGCTTGCAAAGAAGTGAAGAGATCATTGTGGGCATGTACGATAAGGGGCATGTCATGGAAGTCCCAGGACGTGGAAGTCCTCCTCTGGGAAAGGCTTCCAGGAGGATGTTATGGCTAAGCTGCAATCTGAGGAATAGGAAGGAATTAGGCAAAGAGGAATTGGGGTGTAGGTCAATGTGTGAGTGCAGGAGGTGGGTAGAGAAAATGTTATGTTCAAAGGTTCACTGGCAAAAGAGAATAAGTATACTTCAGGCATTTTTTTTTTAAGTCAAAGAGCTAAAATATGATTGAAGCAGAGAATTTGAAGGGGGCATAACTAGAGAGGAGGTGGGAGAGCTTGGCATGGACCATCATAACCACGTAAGGAGTAGGGGCTGGAGCCGGCAGATAGCAGAGAGCCATTAACTTTAACCAGGTTCGTGCATATTCAGATTTGCCCCGTAAATGGTAAGTGCTAATGATATTAGCTATGATTAATACATTACATTCCTTTAGGCAATACAACCAGTGTTGTCATTAATAGTGGTCGCTATCTAAGAAGCAATTTCCAAGGGAAAAAGAAGAAAGAAGAGGCTGGCTGGGGTGGGTGGTGTGACCATGGCCAATGGTCCTTTGGAATCAACATTCTTTCACCCCAAACCCTCCGTCCCAGTTGTATCTTTGTAGTCCTACTGTAACTTTCATCTTTTTTCTTCCCTAAACCAGAGATCTGAGAAACGAGTAAAATAAAAAAGACAGGGAAATTTCAGGAACACAGAATCCAGGGACCCGGGAGCTGCAGGTCATCGGTGGTCCTGTCCTGTTGCCTGTTGTGTGAACTCATGCTACTCAGCTGAGCCCCTGGCCGTCGCATGAGTGGGAGCATCTAGCTAGGGAAGCCAGGCTCCGTCAGGCTCACACCATGGGGTGCCCGGAGCTGTGCTGCTCTCGCTGGGTATGTTTCAGCCCAGGCACAGGCAATTGGAGGGGGAGCAAATGGCCCGCAAATTAGGCTGTGTGCTGTTGACCAGGCCACTCCTCATTTTTCCTCATTACCCTCCCCACGTCTTGTCTCCATTGTTAAACCAAGTCGGGGACAAGGGGGTCAGTGAAAAAGATGCTGGGTATGATCATCTTTTCCAGCTCAAACATTCAGTGATTCTTGCATTTGGTGAATCTGGCCAAAACCAGCTCCATAGGAGCCAAGGTCTCTTTGCTTACCTTGGGGAAAATCGCTCCACTTGCAGGGGTTTGGAGAGTTCACTGCCCCAGACCTGGCCAGGCATCTGCCTGGGGATACAGCCACAGAGGCCACCAGCAGAAAACCAGAAGGAAAGCATCATGGGACCCTTCTTATTAAAACCAAACCAGACTTGCTGTGCTAGGAAAGGGAAGACACAAATGAATCCCATGAGGACAGCTGGCTTTGAGTTCCTAAAGAGTCTTGAAGTCACCATGGCTTTCCGTCGCAAAACCAAGGACCAGGGTGGAAGCTGGGGAGAAGTAGATTTCTTTGGATTCAAAAATCTTAGCCGTAAATATCTAGCGTCAAACCTAGAGGATTCAGAGCCTGGAGCAGAGGTGGGCAAACTTTTTCTGTAAAGGGCCAAATAGTAAATATTTTAGGCTTTGCAGACCCTGTAGTCCTTATCTCAATTACTCAATTCTGTAGCAGGCAGCTCACAGACAGTAAGTAAACAAATGGGTGTGACTGTGTTCCAATAGAACTTCATTTACAAAAACAGGCTGTAGCCAGATTTGGCACACAAATCATAGTTTTCCAACCCTGCCTAGAGTGATTTCCAGAAACCAGAGAGCAAGGAAGAATACAATCCTTTTGTGGGCTGAGAAAAAAAAATCTTGGATGAAATTGGAAAATGAAAGCAAGAAAGTTTAAATGCTAGTGTGGCAATTACCCTTTGCCTTCACCTCAGTGTTGAAACTGAGTGGAAGATAAAGATGGTAATAAAATCCTGGATATGCTTCGAGATTTATGCTTGGAATAGAGGGTCTTTGTGCCCAGTGCATGCTGCCTGCAACTGTAGGAGGAGACAGATGCAAAACACACCTCACATCCACACAGGATGGCCAGGGGAGGTCAGAAAAGGCAGTGTGGTGGGTTTAGCAAAGGAGGATCTGAGCCAGCCCTGCCACAGCTCCAGGCCTTCCTTGGCTCCCATAGGGCAGAGGAAACCTGGACTTTCCACACACCCAAGTAGAGGTATGGAAGGTGGCTCTGGAGAGCGCAGGGTTGGCCAAGAGGATGGTGAAGGACAAGGTACGCAGACCCCATAGCTGAGCCAGGTGGTGGACAGCACAATGGGAAATCACTGTGGCTGGAGCCAAGTGGATGCATGGTCAGTAGAGAAGCCCAGCTCCCACAGCAATGGCCAAGACTGTCCTCACGAAGAGAAAGGACATGTGGCATCCATTGTGGGTGCCTGGGGACAAGAGCCCATGAAGAACCAATGCCTTTTCCCTGACACCACAGATAATGATGTTTGGTGATGCCCAAACCCCTTGGAGCTTAGATGACTGCTGGGCAGGAGAGGAAAAGAAGAATGCAGAGATTGCCTGAGTATTGGACCCAAAGACACATACAGTCTAAACCAGAATTGATGGAATGACCTTGAATTGGCAAGATTAGCTTTTCTACCACAGGCTAGAAAGGGAGTCTCTGAGAGCTACGCTGGGTTCAAGCACAAAAAAATAAAGTTATATCTACAAGCTCCAAACTTTCTGTCTGTGAATTTGAACACAAGTATGTAGGAAAAGAAGGGGGCAATCAAAGGAAGACTACGAAAAGGTGGGCTGACTCCTTAGATGGACAATGTCTGAACCTCAGAGATACATACTCAAGTCTGTTCTGGGCTTCAGGTTACACTGTCACCCCAAACCCATCACTGAGGCTCAACAGAGTTTGAAAACAGCATGGTTTTTGAGGGGGAGGATTGCAAAGCCTCAGAGACTAAGGCATAGGGTCTTTCCTAAGCCCAGAGGGGTGGCTGCCCTACAGATGTGTCATCACTTCAAAACAAGCAGGGACACCTCTGGGGTGGAGGTGAGGGAGTCCTGAGCACGTGTGGCCTAGGGTTTCAAACAAATTTCTTTCCACAGCTTCATATCATTCACAAGGTGAAGAACCATCCAGCAACTGACACAGTGCTTGCATGGAGTAGTATGAATTAATGCACGCCATTACCAGCTCCTCCTGGTTCAGTTACATGCTCATGTCATCATTGTCCCATAGCAATTTGATCATGCTGCATGATAATTATTTCTTGAGCTGCTTGTCTCCCCTGATGAATGCAAGAGCAAAAGCAAGGACTGTGCTTTCTGTTTTCATGGCTCCAAGTTTATGTAAATAGATAAAATGTAAAATAAATTTCAAAATCATCAATCCCCACTTCCTGAAAGAGCAGCAGGAGCACAGGGAGATGAAGGGGCTGCTCGTCTTCTGCCTGCCATGTCACGCTGCCTTTTCCTAGCACTGTCAAAAGCCTGTTTTAAATGCCTAGGCCATAATCTAAAACACTGAAGGCATCTTCAATGGAGTATTTGAAATAGGTAGAATATTTATTGCATTTTACTCTTTTTGAGAGAGACAGAGGGTCTCGCTCTGCTGCCCAGGCTAGAATGCAATGGTGTAATCATGGCTCACTGCAGCCTTGACCTCCCAGGCTCAGGTGATCCTCCCACCTCATCTTCCCAAGTAGCTGGGACTACAGGTATGTCCCACCACGCCTGGCCAATTTATTTACTTATTTATTTGTAGGGACAGTGTTTCCCCATGTTGCCCAGGCTGGGCTTGAACTTCTGGGCTCAAACCATCCTCCTGCCTCAGCCTCCCAAAGTGCTGGGATTACAGGGATGAGCCATTACGCCCGGCCTTTCTATTTCATTTTGTTTCCCCATGGGGACTTTCAAAATTTGGGCCGGTGATTAACACTGGACTTAACACAGGAAATGCACAACTGACATGAACTGGATGGGGATAAATAACCTGCCTCATCACTGTGAAAAGGAAGTGACTCTTTTCTGCTCAGAAAGAATATATCAGAAATCCAGGGCAGTTACCACATTGTGATAAGATGCCTATGTGAAATCAAATAAGGAACACACAAAAGGAAGAAGCAGCAGTATAAAAGGCACAGAAAAAGACAAAACTCAACCTCACCCAAAAGTCATGATGGGTTTTGTTGAGCATACCATTGACCTGTTTCTACAATCTGAGAATCATTTCCCCTAATTACAGGAGTTATAAAACTGGATGATATATCAATGGTCTGCCTGCATTCATTTTCTATTGCTGCTGTTACAAAGTACTACAAACTTTGTGGTTTAAAACAAGACAAATTTATCTTACAGTCCTAGATGTCAGATATCCTAAAATCAAGGTGTCAGCAGGGTTGCATTCCTTCTGGAGTTCCAAGGGAGAATCCGTGTCTTCACCTTTTCCAGCTTCTAGAGGCCACCTGCAATTCTTGCCTCGGAGTCCCTCCCATCACCCCAGCCTCTGCTTGTCATCACACCTTCCTCTCTGACTCTGACACCCTGCCTCCCTCTCCTAAGGACCCTCATGTTGCCTCCCTCTCCTAAGAACCTTCATGTTTACATTGGGACCACCTGAATAATGTAGAATATGCTCCTCATTTCAACATGATTAACTTTTTTTGATTCTTTTTCATTTATTTATTTTTTTCTCATTTTGTCACCCAGGCTGGAACGCAGGGGCATGATCACAGCTCACTGCAGCCTCAACTTCCCAGGCTCAAATGATCCTTCCACTTTAGCCTCCTGAGTAGCTGGGACCACAGGGATGCACTGCCACACCTGGCTAATTTCTCTGGTTTTTTGTTTTTTGTTTTTTTGTAGGGATGGGTTTTTGCCATGTTGTACCAGCTGGTCTTGAACTCCTGGGCTCAAGCCAGCCTCCCACCAACATCATTAACTTAATCAGAGCAGCAAGTGTCACATATGGTAACATAGTCACAATTCCCAGGATTAAGATGTGGACAGTGGACATCTTTGGGGGGCCATTATTCAGCCTGACCCTGACTCAAGGTCTGGACCAACAAGAAAAATGGGCAGCCAGCACTTTTTTCCTCCTTTCCTCTCCTTTCATCCCACCATTTTCTACATTCAGTCAGAGATTGTCAGAACACAATTAAAAAAGAAGTGAGATTGGGGCTGGGGACTGACAGAGGTGCATTGCATGCCAGGAAATGTGCTTTCTAAAATCAAGGGCTGTGGATAGGGCCAGTGACCAGAAGAACCCTGGTAGAAGTGCATTCTGGGAGTTGCAGATTGTCATGCCCTAGCTCTGTTACAGTATCTGAAAGCCAAGTAGTGGAGACAGGGACACAACCTGCCTTAGCACAAGAGAAGTGCTCCAGACAAATGACCGCCAGACAGGGTACTGTGCACATACCCTGCCATCCATCTAAGGAGCTGAAAAGGGGCTTTGGTTTCTCCTTCTGGCTTGGCCTCTTTCAGCCTCAGAGTGCATATATACAGTCCAGAGAGATCTTTTCATATCTGAACTGCAACCCAGAGCTAAAATTTTCTCCCTTGGCATTCCTAGAGCCAAGGAAAATAGGAAATAGCTATTTCCACCTCTGGCATGGAAAGTAAAGTGATTAGGATCAATCCAGCTTCCTAGGATAACTAAAAAATCTGGATTACTTTTTAAAGCATCAAACATCAAAACACACTAGTGAGAAATTACTGAGCTCAAATCTAAGAGAGGTTAAGAACCTAGAGAGGTAAGCCCAGTGCTCAGAGGTAAGCCCACTGCCTTTATTCTGAGTGTATTTCATTTGTTGATCCAAAGATACAGTTGAAAACTTAATCTGGCAAATTCCCAAACCCAAGAAGACAAAGACAAAATGCAGAGCCCACCAAAAATAGGTACGGTGGTAGGACATCCCCTCTCCAGGTACCCAGAAGGACACAGCCTCAGAACAAAGTGAATTGGAAGAAAAATCCCACAGTGACCTGCAGCCTGGTTTTACCGTGCCTCGGTGGCCAAGAGAAGCTCAAGAATTGAACTTAGATTAAGGAAGGCCTAGGCTAATAGTACCTCTAAGCACCTAGCAGAAATAAATGAAAATGCTCTCAGGATGAACATGTCCTCACCTTAGGCTTCATATCACTACCACAAACAACTTTTCAAACACTACAATGAATGCATAGTGAAAGATAACCAGGCGCACTCAGAAACCAAATGCTATATGTAAAAAAGAGCAGAAAGACCAAACAACAGAAATAGATACACAAAGACCTAACCACTAAGATTATCATATGGAAACTATACAACAACTATGCTATGTTTATAGAAATAATACAGAGGCTTAAAAGTTTTAGTAGAGACCTGGAACATATATTTAAAAGTAGCATGATGGAGCTGAAAAAGAACCAAATAGAAATTCTAAAATTTTAAAATGCAATAACCAAAATCAATAGCTTGCTACAGGATGATTTAATAGTACATTATACATGGCTGGAGAGAGAATTGGCAAACTGGAAGATGGGAGAGAAGAAACTATTAGAATGCAACACAGAGAAACAAAGAGATAGAAAATACAAAAGACAGAATCAGAGACCCTGAGGATCCACGGAGGAGGTCTAACAGGCTTTTTGAAGTCCCAGAAGAATCAAGAGGAGAGTGGATGAGGCAGAGGCAACATTTGAAGAGATCATTGGGATATGGCTGGCATCAGGATCCCTAAATAGCCATCAGTTACGTTCTGCAAGCATTCCAGGAGATAGCCAGCTGGTTGGCTCAGAGCATGCAGAGCTCCTCAAGGGGGCGGTGTTGCCTAGCGCCAGACGCCAGTCTCAGCATCTCAGCTCTGACAAAGTCCAAATGCTCTTCACTGATGGAAGAGAAGGCGGTTAGCTAGAGTTAGAGGAAGAAAGTGAATGTTCCAACCTCAAGAACTTGTATGGCGCAGAGATCAGGAGGCAGAGAGAGAGGAAGAGACAGAGACCAACAGAGAAAATGAGTAACTCCTAAAAACAGAAATAAGTTCAGTATGCCTGGGGCATAGAGGCAGGTGATGAGATGATAGAGAAGACCCCAAAGGAACAGGTAGAACTGGGACATGAAGAACCTCATGAACCGTAAAGACACTGAGGCCTCATTCTATGGGTTATAGAAGCTATTAAAAGATTTCAAACAGGGAAGGGATCAGATTCACAAGTTAGAAGAAACACTTTGGGTAGAGCATGAAGAGTTCATTGAAGTGAGGAGTGTGTTGACTGGGGCACCATTAAGAGGCCGTTAGATGTCATCCAGGTCAGAGCTGACAGTGACCTGCTTTACATAATGGCATTTAATAAATGACAATACCTAAAATCAGACAAAAAACCATCTATTTGCTGCCGAGTGGTTGAATCAACATGTGTGGCTTAACCACATAAAATCTAGATTATGTGGCCACCTCCATCCGTGAAACAGTCACCAAAATCCAGTGAAGAAACACCACCCATCCAGTACCACCAAAGCAGTTCTCTGTCATGTGTGTTCCCAGCCTGCACAAACCTACACGTACATATCATGGGATAGAGACTCCTGAAGGACTGAAAGGCTGCTCTGGTGAGGCGGCCTCTGTTTAAACCAGCCCCAGGTGAAGAGAACATCCCTTGAGACGAATTTGGAGGCCAGGATTAAAGCCTTTTGGAGGCCAGAGCAAATTAAGGTTTTTATGTAAGAATTAAAAAGTACTTTGATCATGAGACATGGGTAGCTTGTCTCCCTCACTAAGAAGCAGGAGTGTTGCTCGTGGGGCCCACGTGCTTCTACGTGGTGTTTGACTCTGTATAAAGTCTAGTCCCAAAGTTCAAGGTGTCTGAAGAAGCCAAAGTATGAATATGTGAATATTGGCTGTGCCAATAAACTCATCATCTCAACCCAGAAAAAAAAAAAGACAGTACCTGATGTTGGCAAGGTGCCAAAAACAGCCACTCTCAATCACTGCTGCTGAGATAGTGAGATAGTTAATTGATGCAACTTTTTGGAAAGCAATTTAGGAATACGTAACAAATGTTTAAAGATGGATATACTTTTTGACTCAGTTATTCCATTACTTGGATTTATCTTAAATAAATAATTAAGAATGTGCAGTCCATCTCAATATTAGTTATAAGAAGAAAATATTGGCCGGGTGCAGTGGCTCATGCCTGTAATTCAAGTACTTTGGGAGGCCGAGGTGCGTGGATCACCTGAGGTCAGGAGTTTGAGACCAGCCTGATCAACATGGTGAAACCCCACCTCTACTAAAAATACAAAAATCAGCCGGGTGTGGTGGCACATGCCTGTAATCTCAGCTACTTGGGAGGCCGAGGCAGCAGAATTGCTTGAACCCGGGAGGCAGAGGTTGCAGTGAGCCAAGATCGCGCCATTGCACTCCAGCCTGGGCAAGAAGAGCAAAACTCCATCTCAAAAAAAAAGAAGAAAATATTGAAAACACCCTAAAATGTCCAACATTGGGAAACAATCAAATATATGTGCACAAATAATATTTATGGTTATTAAAAATTATATCATAAAAGATTCATTTTCTCCTTTGTGCTTTTATCCCTTAAACTTTTCTATAATTTACAGGGATTACTTCTGGAATTAGGGGAAAAAAATCAGTGGAAAATGTTTAGAGTTTATGAAAACATTTACAAAACTTCACAAAATAACACAAGGAATAAGTATCAAAAATAAAAATTATGCAAGGCATATGCTTTGGACACTATGTAACAAAATTAAAAAGTAATATGGTACTGTATGTATAAACTGCTCCAGCCAGGAGGGATGCAAATAATATCACATTTTCAATTAATTAGAACTGGTTTGAGACCCCACATTGCAGACTGGCAGGAGTCATGGACTTCATTCTTTCCCTTTTCCACTGTGGGTCTCTTGCAGTCATCAAGGAGTTTACCAAAAAGGAAAATCAACAGGCTTTTATCCTCAAGCAGAGAATAATCTGGATTTATTCAGTTGCTGCTGCATTTGCCATAGTTGTTCCTTGATACACAAGGCACATTTTCCAGCCCAGGTTTCTTCTATCTATCCCGCACTTCTGGTCCCTGTTGTCCCAGAGTTGCCCTATCAGTCACGGTCCTTCAAAGGGCCACAGGGTCGTGAGCAAACCCATTTCTTTGAGGTGAAACTTCCTTCTCCTTGCATGGGCCCCAGGATCGCAGCTCTTGGTATGTGGACCTGTCTGTCACCCACAGCTACTTTTCTCCAAGGTCCTACCACTCTAGAGATGTTTTGCAAAAGGGGGTGCCATCTTCCTCTCTTCCTAAAATCTGTCTCTATTCTAGGACCTGGGGACAACATCAAAGGCTGGGGAGGTTTTTTTTTGTTTTTTTATTTGTTTGTTTTGTCCATTCGTGTCGCCCAGGCTGGAGTGCAGTGGCACAATCTCAGCTCACTGCAACCTCTGCCTCCCAGGTTCAAGTGATTCTCCTGCCTCAGCCTCCTAAGTAGCTGGGATTACAGGCGCCCACCACCATGCCCAGCTAATTTTTGTATTTCTAGTAGAGACAGGTTTTCGTCATGTTCGTCAGGCTGCTCTGGAACTCCTGATCTCAGGTAATCCGCCTGCCTCAGCCTCCGAAAGTGCTGGGATTACAGGCATGAGCCACCACACCTGGCCGGGAGCTTTATTTTTCATCCACCATCACATACTCCCACATCCTTCTCTTGAATTAAACTGTCATCACATTCCTTTCTTTTATAATGCTCCTTGATTGTCTATCATGAAATGTCAAACTTTAGAAATGCACACAAAAACACAGGTGACCAAATTTTTAAAAGTGAGCAAAAGATTTTAAGTAACATGTCACAAAAAAAATTCAGATGCTCAATGAACATATGAGAAGGTGCTTGCTTTCCTTAGCCATTAAAGAAATTGATTTTAAAACCACATCCATCAGAATGGCAAAAATGAAAATGAAAGTACCAACTATTAGAGAGGAAACTATTAGAGAGAGGGCAGTCATAACCCTCTGAGACTATTGTTGAAAGTATAAATTAGTTACAACTGGGTGCAGTGGCTCATGCCTGTAATCCCAGCACTTTGGGAGGCCAAGGTGAGCAGATCATTTGAGGTCAGGAGTTCAAAACCAGCCTGGCCAACATGATGAAACCCCATCTCTACTAAAAATACAAAAATTAGCCAGGCGTGGTGGTAGGCGCCTGCAATCCCAGCTACTTGAGAGGCTGAGGCAGGAGAATCATTTGAGCTCAGGAGTCGGAGGCTGCAGTAAGCCAAGATCGCACCACTGCACTCCAGCCTGGGAGACAGAACAAAGCTCTGTCTCAAAAAAAAAACAAAAACAAAAACAAAAAATTAGTTACTAACTGCTTTGGAAAACTGGCAGTTTCTACCATACATTAACATATGACCCACTAATTCCACTTCTAGGTGTATACTTAACAGAAATGCAAGAGTATATTCACCAAAAGACATGTACTAAAATTTTCATAATTGTACTATTCTCTTTTTTTAATTAAAAACTTTGTTATAATAGAGATAAGGTCTTGCTTAAGTTGCCCACACTGGTCTTGAATTCCTGAACTCAAGCGATCTGCCCGCCTCAGCCTCCCAAAGTGCTGAGATTACAGGCATGAGCCACTACAATCCAGTCATGTACTATTCTTAAAAGCAAAAATGGGCCCCCTCCCCCTCCCCCTCTCCCGCTTCCTCTCCGTGGTCTCCCTCTGATGCCACCAAAGTTGTGAAAGCCGAGGCTGGACTGTACTGCCGCCATCTCGGCTCACTGCAACCTCCCTGCCTGATTCTCCAGCCTCAGCCCACAGAGTGCCTGGGATTGCAGGCGTGCGCCGCCACATCTGACTAGTTTTTGCATTTTTTGGTGGAGACAGGGTTTCGCAGTGTTGGCCGGGCTGGTCTCCAGCTCCTGACCGCGAGTGATCTGCCTGCCTCGGCCTCCCAAGGTGCCGGGATTGCAGACGGAGTCTCGCTCACTCAGTGCTCAATGTTGCCCAGGCTGGAGTGCAGTGGCGTGATCTTGGCTCGCTACAACCTCCACCTCCCAGCCGCCTGCCTTGGCCTCCCAAAGTACCAAGATTGCAGCCTCTGCCCGGCCGCCACCCCATCTGGGAAGTGAGGAGCGTCTCTGCCTGGCTGCCCATCGTCTGGGATGTGAGGAGCCCCTCTGCCCTGCCGCCCAGTCTGGGAAGTGAGGAGCGCCTCTTCCCGGCCGCCATCCCGTCTAGGAAGTGAGGAGTGTCTCTGCCCGGCCGCCCATCGTCTGAGATGTGGGGAGCGCCTCTGCCCCACCACCCCATCTGGGATGTGAGGAGCGCCTCTGCCCGGCCGCGACCCCGTCTGGGAACTGAGGAGTGTCTCTGCCCGACCGCCACCCCGTCAGGGAGGTGAGGAGTGTCTCTGCCCAGCCGCCCCATCTGAAAAGTGAGGAGCCCCTCCGCCCAGCAGCCGCCCCGTCTGGGAAGTGAGGAGCCCCTCCGCCCAGCAGCTGCCCTGTCTGGGAGGTGTACCCAACAGCTCATTGAGAACGGGCCATGATGACAATGGCAGTTTTGTCGAATAGAAAAGGGGGAAATGTGGGGAAAAGAAAGAGAGATCAGATTGTTACTGTGTCTGTGTAGAAAGAAGTAGACATGGGAGACTCCATTTTGTTCTGTACTAAGAAAAATTCTTCTGCCTTGGGGTGCTGTTAATCTATAACCTTACCCCCAACCCCCTGCTCTCTGAAACATGTGCTGTGTCAACTCAGGGTTAAATGGATTAAGGGCAGTGCAAGATGTGCTTTGTTAAACAGATGCTTAAAGGCAAAAAAAAAAAAGCAAAAATGGAAAATTATCCAAATGCCCATTAATCAAGACTGGATAAATAAATGGTAGGATATTCACCCAATGGAATACTATATGGCAATGAAAATAAATGATCTGCTTTAACAAAGTTGACAAGCAATGGGGAAAGGCCTTTCTATTCAATAAATTGTGCTGGCATAACTGGCTAGCCAAACATAGAGGAATGAAACTGGACCCCTACCTTTCACCATACACAAAAATTAACCCAAGATGGATTAAAGACTTAAATGTAAGACATAAAACTAGAGATCTGTTCCAAGATGGCCGAATAGGAACAGCTCCAGTCTGCAGCTCCCAGTGTGATCAACACAGAAGACGGGTGATATCTGCATTTCCAACTGAGGTACCTGGTTCATCTCACTGGGACAAGTTGGACAGTAGGTGCAACCCACGGAGGGTGAGCTGAAGCAGGGCAGGGCTTCACCTCATCTGGGAAGCACAAGGGGTTAGGGGACTTTCCTTTCCTATCCAAGGGAAACTGTGACAGACTGTACCTGGAAAAATGGGACACTCTTACCCAAATACTGCACTTTTCCCAAGGTCTTAACAACTGGCAGACAAGGAGATTCTCTCCCATGTCTGCCTGAGTGGGTCCCACACCCACAGAGCCTTGCTCACTGCTAGCACAGCAGTCTGAGATTGACCTGCAAGGCAGGAGCTGGTGGGAGGAGGGGCATCCACCATTGCTGAGGCTTGAGTATGTAAACAAAGCAGCTAGGAAGCTTAAACAGGGCGGGGCCCACCGCAGCTCAGCAAGGCCTACTGCATCTAGACTCCACCTCAGTGGGCAGGGCTTAGCTGTACAAAAGGCAGCAGACAACTTCTACAGACTTAAACGTCCCTGTCTGACAGCTCTGAAGAGAGCAGTGGTTCTCCCAACATGGCATTTGAGTTCTGAGAATGGAGAGACTGCCTCCTCAAGTGGGTCTCTGACCGCCATGTAGCCTAACTGGGAGACACCTCCCAGTAGGGGCTGACAGACACCTCATATAGGCAGGTGCCCCTCTGGGACGAAGCTTCCAGAGGAAGGATCAGGCAGCAGTATTTGCTGTTCTGCAGCCTCTGCTGGTGATACCCAGGCAAACAGGTTCTGGAGTGGACCTCCAGCAAACTCCAACAGACCTGCAGCTGAGGGACATGACTGTTCAAAGGAAAACTAACAAACAGAGAGGAATAGCATCAACATCAACCAAAGGACATCTACACCAAAACCCCATCTGTAGGTCACCAACATCAAAGACCAAAGGTAGACAAAACCAAAAAGATGGGGAGAAACCAGAGCAGAAAAGCTGAAAATTGTAAAAATCAGAGTGCCTCCTCTCCTCCAAAGGATTGCAGCTCCTTGCCAGCAACAAAACAAAGCTGGATGGAGAATGACTTTGATGAGTTGACAGAAGTAGGCTTCAGAAGGTCAGTAATAATAAACTTCTCTGAGCTAAAGGAGCATGTTTGAACCCATAGCAAGGAAGCTAAAAACCTTGAAAAAAGGTTAGATGAATGGCTAACTAGAATAAACAGTGTAGAGAAGACCTTAAATGACCTGATGGAGCTGAAAACCATGGCACGAGAACTTCGTGATGCATGCACAAGCTTCAATAGCTGATTCGGTCAAGTGGAAGAAAGGGTATCAGTGACTGAAGATCAAATTAATGAAATAAAGCAAAAAGACAAGGTTAGAGAAAAAAAGAGTAAAAAGAAATGAACAAAGCCTCCAAGAAATATGGGACTATGTGAAAAGACCAAATCTACATTTGATTGGTGTACCTGAAAGTGATGGGGAAAATGGAACCAAGTTGGGAAACACTCTTTAGGATATTATCCAGGATAACTTCCCCAACCTAGCAAGGCAGGCCAACATTCAAATTCAGGAAATACAGAGAACACCACTAAGATACTCCTCAAGAAATTGTCAGATTCACCAAGGTTGAAATGAAGGAAAAAATGTTAAGGGCAGCCAGAGAGAAAGGTTGAGTTACCTACAAAGGGAAGCCCATCAGACTAACAGTGGATCTCTCTACAGAAACCCTACAAGCCAGAAGACAGTGGGGTCCAATATTCAACATTCTTAAAGAAAAGAATTTTCAACCCAGAATTTCATATCCAGCCAAACTAAGCTTCATAAGTGAAGGAGAAATAAAATTCTTTACAGACAAGCAAATGCTGAGAGATTTTGTCACCACCAGGCCTGCCTTACAAGAGCTCCTGAAGGAAGCACTAAACATGGAAAGAAACAACCAGTACCAGCCACGGCAAAAACATGCCAAATTATAAAGATCATCGATGCTATGAAGAAACTGCATCAATTAATGGGCAAAATAACCAGCTAACATCATAATGACAGAATCAAATTTACACATAACAATATTAACCTTAAATGTAAATGAGCTAAATATCCCAATTAAAAGACACAGACTGGCAAACTGGATAAAGAGTCAAGACCCATCAGTGTGCTGTGTTCAGGAGACCCATCTCACGTGCAAGGACGCACATAGGCTCAAAATAAAGGGATAGAGGAAGATCTACCAAGCAAATGGAAAGCAAAAAAAAACCAGGGGTTGCAATGCTAGTCTCTCATAAAACAGACTTTAAACCAACAAAGATCAAGGAGACAAAGAAGGGCATTACATAACGGTAAAGGGATCAATTCAACAAAAACAGCTAACTATCCTAAATATATATGGACCCAACACAGGAGCATCCAAATTCATAAAGCAAGTCCTTAGAGACCTACAAAGAGACTTAGACTCCCACACAATAATAATGGGAGACTTTAACATCCGCTGTCAACATTGGACAGATCAATGAGATAGAAGGTTAACAAGGATATCCAGGACTTGAACTCAGCTCTGCACCAAGCGGACCTAATAGAAATCTACAGAACTCTCCACCCCAAATCAACAGAATATACATTCTTCTCAGCAGCACATCACACTTATTCTAAAGTTGACCACATAATTGGAAGTAAAGCACTCCTAGGCAAATGTAAAAGAACAGAAATGACAACAAACTGTCTCTCAGACCACAGTGCAATCAAATTAGAACTCAGGATTAAGAAACTCACTCAAAACCACACAACGACATGGAAACTGAACAACCTGCTCCTGAATGACTACTGGGTAAACAACGAAATGAAGGCAGAAATAAAGATGTTCTTTGAAACCAATGAGAACAAAGACACAACCTACCAGAATCTCTGGGACACATTTAAAGCCGTGTGTGGAGGGAAATTTATAGCACTAAATGCCCACAAGAGAAAGCAGGAAAGATCTAAAATTGACACCCTAACATCACAATTAAAAGAACTACAGAAGAAAGAGCAAGCACATTCAAAAGCTAACAGAAGGCAAGAAATAACTAAGATCAGAGCAGAACTGAAAGAGATAGAGACACAAAAAACCCTTCAAAAAAAATCAATGAATCCAGGAGCTGGTTTTTTGAAAGGATCAAGAAAATTGATAGGCCACTAGCAAGACTAATAAAGAAGAAAAGAGAGAAGAATCAAATAGATGCAATAAAAAATGATAAAGGGGATATGACCACCGATTCCACAGAAATACAAATTACCATCACAGAATACTATAAACACCTCTATGCAAATAAACTAGAAAATCTAGAAGAAATGGATAAATTCCTGGACACATACACCCTCCCAAGACTGAACCAGGAAGAAGTTGAATCTCTGAATAGACCAATAACAAGCTCTGAAATTGAGGCAATAATTAATAGCCTACCAACCAAAAATAGTCCAGGACCAGATGGATTCACAGTTGAATTCTACCACAGGTACAAAGAGGAGCTGGTACCATTCCTTCTGAAACTATTCCAATCAACAGAAAAAGAAGGAATCCTCCCTAACTCATTTTATGAGGCCAACATCATCCTGATACCAAAGCCTGGCAGAGACACAACAGCAACAAAAAAGAGAATTTTTTTTGTTGTTCAATATCCCTGATGAACATCTATGCGAAAATCCTCAATAAAATACTGGCAAACTGAATCCAGCAGCACATCAAAAAGCTTATCCACCACAATCAGGTCAGCTTCATCCCTGGGATACAAGGCTGCTTCAACATACGCAAATCAATAAACATAATCCATCACATAAACAGAACCAACAACAAAAAACCCATGATTATCTCAATAGATGCAGAAAAGGCCTTTGACGAAATTTAACAGCCTTTCATGCTAAAAACTCTCAATAAACTAGGTATTGATGGAACATATCTCAAAATAATAAGAGCTATTTATGACAAACCCACAGCCAATATCATACTGAATGAGCAAAAACCGGAAGCATTCCCTTTGAAAACTGGCACAAGACAGGGATACCCTCTCTCACCATTCCTATTCAACATAGTGTTGGAAGTTTTGGCCAGGACAATCAGGCAGGAGAAATAAATAAAAGGGTATTCAATTAGGAAAAGAGGAAGTCAAATCGTCCCTGTTTGCAGATGACATGATTGTATATTTAGAAAACCCCATTGTCTCAGCCTCAAATCTTCTTAAGCTGATAAGCAACTTCAGCAAAGTCTCAGGATACAAAATCAATGTGCAAAAATCAAAAGCATTCCTATACACCAATAACAGACAAACAAAGAGCCAAATCATGAGTGAACTACCATTCACAATTGCTACAAAGAGAATAAAATACATAGGAATCCAACTTACAAGGGATGTGAAGGACCTCTTCAAGGAGAACTACAAACCACTGCTCAATGACACAAACAAATGGAAGAACATTTCATGCTCATGGATAAGAAGAATCAATGTCATGAAAATGGCCATACTGCCCAAGGTAATTTATAGATTCAATGCCATTCCCATCAAGCTACCAAAGACTTTCTTCACAGAATTGGAAAAAACTACTTTAATGTTCATATGGAACCAAAAAAGAGCCCACATTGCCAAGACAATCCTAAGCAAAAAGAACAAAGCTGGAGGCATCACGCTGCCTGACTTAAAACTATTCTACAAGGCTACAGTAATCAAAACAGCATGGTACTGGTACCAAAACAGAGAGAGAGAGACCAATAGAACACAAGAGAGGCCTCAGAAATAACACGACACATCTATAACCATCTGATCTTTGACAAACCTGACAAAAACAAAAATGGGGAAAGGATTCCCTATTTAATAAATGGTGCTAGGAAAACTGGCTAGCCATATGTAGAAAGCTGAAACTGGATCCCTTCCTTACACCTTATACAAAAATTAATTCAAGATGGATTAAAGACTTAAATGTTAGACCTAAAACTATAAACACCCTAGAAGAAAACATAGGCAATACCATTCAGGACATAGGCATGGGCAAGGACTTCATGACTAAAACACCAAAAGCAATGGCAACAAAAGCCAAAATAGACAAATGGGATCTAATTAAACTAAAGAGCTTCTGCACAGCAAAAGAAACTACCATCAGCGTGAACAGGCAACCCACAGAATGGGAGAAAATTTTTACAATCTACCCATCTGACAAAGGGCTAATATCCAGAATCTACAAAGAACTCAAACAAATTTACAAGAAAAAAAAACAATCCCATCAAAAAGTGGGCAAAGGATATGAACAGACACTTCTCAACAGAAGACATTTATGCAGCCAACAGACACATGAAAAAAAGCTCATCATCACTGGTCATCAGAGAAATGCAAATCAAAATCACAATGAGAAATCATCTCGTGCCAGTTAGAATGGCAATCATTAAAATGTAAACAACAGATGCTGGAGAGGATGTGGAGAAATAGGAACACTTTTACACTGTTGGTGGGAGTGTAAACTAGTTCAACCATTGTGGAAGACAGTGTGGTGATTCTTCAAGGATCTAGAACTAGAAATACCATTTGACCCAGCCATCCCATTACTGGGTATATACCCAAAGGATTATAAATCATGCTACTATAAAGATACATGCACACTTATGTTTATTGCAGCACTATTCACAATATCAAAGACTTGGAACCAACCCAAATATCCATCAATGATAGACTGCATTAAGAAAATGTGGCACATATACACCATGGAATACTATGCAGCCATAAAAAAGGATGAGTTCATGTCCTTTGCAGGGACATGGATGAAGCTGGAAACCATCATTCTCAGCAAACCATCACAAGGACAGAAAACCAAATACCACATGTTCTCACTCATAGGTGGGAATTGAACAACGAGATCACTTGGACACAGGGTGGGGAACATCACACACTGGGGCCTGTCAGGGGGTGGGGGTGCTGGGGGAGGGATAGCATTAGGAGAAATACCCAATGTAAATGACGAGTTGATGGGTGCAGCAAACCAACCTGGCATATGTATACCTATGTATCAAAACTGCACGTTGTGCACATGTATCCTAGAACTTAAAGTATAATTTAAAAAAAAAAAGACATAAAACTATAAAAATTCTAGAATAAAACCTAGGAAATATCATTCTAGACATCAACCTTGGCAAAGAATTTATGATTAAGTCCTCAAAAGCAATTGCAACAAAAAAATTAACAGGTGGGACCTAATTAAGCTAAAGAGCTTCTGCATAGCAAAAGAAACTATCAACAGAATGAACAGACAACCTACAGAATGGGAGAAAATATTCACAAACTAATATGCAGAATCTAAAAGGAATTTAAATAATTCAACAAGCAAAACACAAACAACCTGCTTTAAAAGTGGGCGAAGGACACAGACACTTCTCAGAAGACATACATGTGGCTAACAAACATACGAAAAAATGCTCAGCATCACTAGAGAAATGTTAATCAAAAACATGTGTGACATCTCATACCAGTCAAAATGGCTGTTATTAAAAAGTCAAAAAATAACAGATGTGGGCAAGGTTGCAGAGAAAAGAGAATGCTTATACATTCTTGGCAGGAATGTAAATCCACTCAGCCACTGTGAAAAGCAGTTTTGAGATTTCTCAAGTAACTTAAGACAGAACGACCATTCAACCCAGCAATCCCATTACTGGGTACATACCTAATGGCAAATAAATCATTCTACCAAAGACACATGCACTTGTGTGTTCATCACAGCACTATTCACAATGGCAATGACATGGAATCAACCTAGATGCCCATCAATGGTGGACTAGATAAAGAAAATGTGGTACATATACACCATGGAATATTACACAGCCACAAAAAAGAACAAAATCATGTCCCTTGCAGCAACATGGATGCAGCTAGAGGCCATCATCATAAGTGAATTAATGCAAGAACAGAAAACCCAGTATCACATGTTCTCACTTATAAGTGGTAGCTAAACACTGAGTATACATGGATATAAGGATGGGAAAAATAGACACTGGGGACTACCAGAGAGGGGAAAGAGGAAGGGAAGCAAGGGTTGAAAAACTATTAATACCTATTAGGTACAATGCTCACTACCAGGGTGACAGGATCATTCACACCCCAAACCTCAGTATCACACAGTTTACCCATGTAACAAACTTGCACATGTACCCCTGAACCTAAAAGCTGAAATAAAAAAAAATTAAAGTTGCTCCTGCTTTGCCTTCCACCATTAGTAAAAGCTCCCTGAGGCCTCGCCACAAGCAGATGCCACCACGTTTCCTGTATAGCCTGCAGAGCCATGATCCAATTAAGCCACTTTTCTTACAAATTAAAATCATAATAGGCCGGGCGCGGTGGCTCATGCCTGCAATCCCAACACTTTGGGAGGCCAAGGTGGGTGGCTCAAGAGGTCAGGAGTTCAAGACCAGCCTGACCAAGATGGTGAAACCCCATCTGTACTAAAAATACAAAAATTAGCCCGGCACAGTGGCAGGCACCTGTAATCCCAGCTACTTGGGAGGCTGAGGCAGGAAAATTGCTTGAACCCAGGAGGCGGAGGTTGTGGGGAGCTGAGATAGCACCACTGTACTCCAGCCTGGGTGACAGAGTAAGACTCTGTCTCAAAAAAAAATAAAGAAATGCTGATATTGTCTGTTTCTTGACCTGGGTGCTGGTGACATGAATGTGTTCACTTTGTTAAAATTCACTGAGCTGCACATCTTTGATATGTGCACTTTTGGGTATATTATACTGCAATAAATTTTTTAAAATGTTACCTCATTTTGTGGTCACAATCATATGATAGAGCTATTATGTCTACTGTACAGATGAATACGTTGAGGCTCAAAGAAATTAAATAATTTACTCAAGGTCATACTGAAAGTATGTGGTAGAGCCTGAATTGGAACTAAAGTCTGTTGAAATCCAAGGTCGTGCTGAAAGATGACTCTGGCCTTTCTTAAGGTTCGATTTGATCCTTCCCAAAAATCTTCATAACTGTGTCTTTTCTCTACCTGTCTGCTTTCCTAGAGGTTCCATGCCTTTTTATTTTACCAAGAAAATTCCTATCAGTTTTCAAGGATCAGCTTAATTCCCCTCCTCTGTGAAGTCTGCCCTGATACCTCTCCCCATCCCCAGCTGTTTGCAATAGGGATCCAAAACTCACATGCCAGCAGAGGTGCGGCAGATATTAACTGGGGAAAGCAGCTGGATGTGTCACAGGGGGAAGTGAAGTCTGTGACAAAATTGCAGAGGGCAAACCCCACCTGGAGGAAACAACAGCTACTCAGTTTCAGCCAATTGCTGCAACTCAGGAATGCAATGTCAAGATGGCAGAAGTCTGGATTGGTATATAAAATCTTCCTTTTAAATGCTGCCTTTTAAAAATTAAAACAAAAAGTACCATCCGTGTCAGCGAAACATAGCATGTCTGAGGCTGGATTTAGCTTATGGATCCAAAATTTGCAATCTCTGCTTAGAGCTTGGCAAGATTAGACGAGACCCAGCTGATTAAAAACTGACCAACCTCTTCCCTTGAGGTTTGCCTTCTCCCTGCTAGAAGCATTCTTTACATATGGCAGATGGGAGCTGTCTATTAAAATTCCAAGCTTTCATTCTTATCTTCACTTATAGCCCCCAAAACCTGGGAGGAAGAAATGACAGAAGCATCGTGGGTCCCCCCAAAGCCACCACCATCCCTTAATGTCCTATGATGTACTCAAAGAAGCATGAGAGAAAAAATAAAGCAGCATTTGAAATAGAATGAAAACTGCCACATTGGGGCAGTATAACTACATCCTGCTGGCAATTGCCAACCACCTGGGCTTCTCAGGCCCAACCCCAAATCCCTGGAGGAGCCTGCCTGATAAATAAAGCAGGCCAAGAGGCGGAGGCTTATAGAGGGTGAAGTATCAATTTAGGACACTATGTTCTCTGGTTTAGAGCAAAAATTGAACTTGAAAATAGCTGGATCCATTTGGTGAGAAAGGATCAGGAAGGGGATTAGAGGAAAACACATTATGAAAGAATCTTACTGGTGTTTTTCCCTTGGGGATTCCTTGCCACTTGCTGTTGCGCTTTGGAAACAACCCAAGTAGAATTTGCTTTTATTAGCAACAAAAAGCCAATTTCTTTTTCCTATTCAATGGAGGGGGAAAATGAATAAACAGACCTGGGCCTACAAAAAGGTCAAAAATTTCCAAAAGTGTACTGTTAGGCCAATCGTTTGAAAGTTGGAATGCATTTTTGCACAGAACCAAAGTGTTGTCTAAGAATTAGATTTTCATGAATGTGTCAAAAGAACCTAGTTAGCCCATAATGAAACTAAAGTATTAATTTTGCAATTGAGAAGAAAAGAAAGTAATATGTCTCAAGAAAGAAGAAGAAAACAGAGCAAACATACTGAATAATTCAGTAATCATTTCTTAAATATTTGCTTTGTGCAAGATGCAGTTGATTTGAGCATGATGTTTAGGAGATCAGCTGTGGCCTAGCAGAGCAGGTTTAGTGGATGAGAGTAACAGAAGCCTGCTTAAAGTGGGTGAAGAAGGAGGAGGAGGTGAGAGAGCAGAGCCAAGTTCTTTATAGGACCTCCATTGGGGAAAAAGAATGTTCTCCTGATAGCTGGAGGAAGATTCAGGTCCAAGGTGTTAAAGCTGTTGGTATTCTCTGTTATGCTTTTAGGCTGCTAGAAAGAAGTAAACATAGAGGGAAAGGCAGAAATACAGGTAAAATAGGCAGTATCAATTGATATATGTCCTTGTGCAAAGACTATTAGTTATTCCCTACGGTCTGATCTCTGCCTCCCTTCCTTAGGAAGAGAGCCCTTATTTTAATGCACCTAGCTAGAAAACTACTTCCCCAGCCTCTTTTGTAGCTATGTGTAGCCTTGTGACTAAGTTCTGGCCAATAAGTTACAAGCAGACATTTTAGGTAGACATTTAGGGAAATTACTGACTTGAAGAAAGCCCCTTTGTCTTTCCTACTGTCAAAACATACAAATATTAAAAATATAATTTCCACACATTATCTGAGCACATCCCAAAGTATAGTTAATCATTGATGAGGGAAGCCAGTAAGATGACAAAGCAGGTTCAGTAGAAACAAACAAACAAAAAACACCAAAAACTCTGAAATAACAATGCTAAGTTAGATGCAAAAGTGACAAATGTTCTGCAAGGTTAGAAAACCATCTCTGCAGGTTTTCATCTGCATCTAATCAATTCTTCTAAGTTAACATCTAACTCTCCAGTCTGAACTCTAATCAATAGTACCTAAAGAGTAGTTCATTTCCCAAGAGTGAGATGACCATTAGGGGAACTGGACAATGCTTTAGTATGACATTGGCAGGATATGAAGTCATCCTTTTGCATTATTTCCAAGTTTCGGGTAATTTTCCTGAACACCACCTTCCTTCCTCCTGCTGACTGGAATGTAGACACAGTGGCTGGAGCTTCAGTAGCCACGAGGATGGAAGCCACAAACCAGGATGGCAGAACAGAAAAGGAGAAGGAGACCATGTCCCTGGTGACCGTGGAGCCACCGAAACAGCTCTGCACCACCTAATTCTGGATTTGTTTTATAAGATAAAAAAAATAAAGTTATCTCTTATATAAGCCACTGCTATTTTGGATTTCTCTTAGATGTAGCCAAGTCTTATCATCTAATGAAGCAGGAGGGAGATAGAGAGAAAGAGAGAAAGAACTATGTAAATAATGCTGGAAATTCAATGGGCAATTGCCCTCAATGAGGTTGCCTACAGGCAGACAGAGAGGACTTTTAGTGAAACCTACCGAAGAAGGTATGGATGATTTAGGGGTTTCCCAACCATAGACAAATAAGAGAAATGCATTGTTCATACTAGTGGGTAGTGAAGGTTTTACTACAATCTTGTGAAAGAAACTGAAGAACTAACTAAAGACAACGGAGAAACTGACAAAGTTATCCACAAAAACTTAGGCGATGACACCAAATGGGAAATAAGAATATTCTCAGCCTGGACAACATGTTGAAACCCCATATCTGTCAAAAAATCCAAAAAGTAGCGGGCGTGGTGGTGTGTGCCTGCAGTCCCAGCTACTCAGGAGCCTGAGGCATGAGAATCGCTTGAACCGACCAGGAGGCAGAGGTTGTAATGAGCTGAGATGGGGCCACTGCACTCCAGCCTGGGCAACAGAGTGAGACTCCATCTCAAAAAAAAACAAAAAACAAAAAAAGGAATATTTACAAATTTGCTCAAATGTTACAAAAAGCTAGCTTGATTTATTTTCTCAATATAATCCTCCTTGGAATTGTATGCTATATATTATAGTATACATTAAATAGTATATATACCTTACACCTATAAATACTATCTACTTGACATACTCACACCTGCATATTACTTTATAGTATTGTATTCCTAAAGCTATGTTTCATCTACTGTTATGGGTGACTTAAGAAAACTTCTGAGTAATTCTGACTATATGTGACTCTTGCCTATGGGCTGACTAAAGAATCTAATCTCCATCTTAAGATGTGATTTAAGTCCAGAGAAGCTGAAAGGTGATCTGATCAATAAGACTGGTAGAGAGATGAGCCTTAAAACCACAGAGAAGGAGGGAGGTTGAAAGCAGGTCAATCTGTTGGCTGGGAAGGAGGAAAGTAAACAAGTTCTCAGCTGATAGCCTCAACATTCTCAGTATGCGACAAGCCATCTGTTGAGAACAGGTGGGCAATGGGAGAGGAAGACTTTCAAGATGCTTGGGAATGTGATGCAGCTTTGGAATCGCTGAATAGGGAATGGGTTTGGGAACTGACCAGAAACTTGTAAGATGACAAGCAAAAGTACACGCCTAAGCATTGTACATGACTCAGCTCTAAATTGGCATCCTCTTCCTTTCCCCCTATTTCCAGTCCCTGCCAGGGAACCTGGGGGATAGGGAAGGGAAAAGATCAAGCTGTTTTCTATTAAGCCTCATCCACTCAAAGTAAATATGGTCCAATCGGTAAATCAGATAACATGTAGCAAGTTGTGCAATTTGGTTATATTTGTCTAGGAATTGAAGTTTTAGTCATGTGTTTCAAGCTTATTTTAGAATGAAACTCTGTTCCTTGTACAATGTGGACACTTAATAAATGGTGAATGATTAGCCAAACGCAAGCAATTGAGGCTTTTATAGCTGTCCAAGTTCTGCAGAAGTCATTGTTTAGAAGAAAATTTGTCAGGGGACATTGTCTGCAGGCACTCAGAATAGTCCAGCATTTGGCATAGCGACGTAGGCTTTCCTACAATACAGCTTCTAACAAAACTAGGCTGTCCTGAACCCCTGGTAATAGAATTGTTCACCTTTATACCAAGAAGGTTGGGAAAGCACCAAAATCTGCACGTGGTGTGTACCCAGGCCGACTTCGAGGGGTCCGTGCTGTAAGACCTAAAGTTCTTATGAGATTGTCCAAAACAAAGAAACATGTCAGCAGGGCCTATGGTGGTTCCATGTGTGCTAAACGTGTTCGTGACAGGGTCAAGCGTGCTTTCCTTATCAAGGAGCAGAAAATCGTTGTGAAAGTATTGAAGGCATAAGCACAGAGTCAGAAAGCTAAATAAATATGAAACTTTTTTGAGTAATAAAAATGAAAAAAAAAGGAGAAAATTTGCCAAGAAATGAGTCCTTTAAATGGCAACAAATTCACCTGTACCCCACCTGTGAAGACCTCTAGGATCCGAGGTCCCTGTTGTTGCTGTTTCTTCTCTCCTCTGAGGTCATACCCTCCTCTTTCTTAAACGGTACTTTCCTTTGAAGTGAAAAAGAACTGGGAAAGGAGTCCTGAGAGAAAAGGGCTGAGCATGAACACTACAACCTTACATAACAGACATTTTTATCTCACGACTTAAACCTAATACTGTTTTCCCTTTAGTGGCTATATTTATTTTTGAGAGCACAGTATTTAAAAATGGCATGCCATGCTGAATTGCTCTCCACCAGTCCAGTCCGCCATGGGACTTTGTGATATCATCGGAGTGGTTGGCTGTGTTTATGTTTGATGGCCACGGGCTAATGAAGCAGTGCAGTGTCTTTTATGGATAGACAGTGGGAAGCGCTCTTCGTGTCCTTCTGGGTTTTAACAACAGCCAAATTTTTAAAAGGCAGGAGGCAGAATCCGGCAGAGACCTTCTAGCATTGGCCACCTCTTCTCATGAACATGGGGCTCAATGTCTTAGTATTTAAAGGGAGAGTGAGCCCAGTTTGCCATGCAAGGAAGGAAACCATTTCTTTCTGAAGAAGGTAAACTTCTCCAGTACCTAAAGAAATTTAGTTGAGCCAAGAGGGTGGACGACTTACTCTTCGGGACAGAGGCAAATGTGACCCTGAATGGAGAATAGACTGGGTTTAGAACAAAGTTAGCAGACTCAGAGAACTTGGTTTGAACTCCCTCCCAAAGTGACCAAATAGGAATTTTGTACCCAACTTGTGTGACAGTAAGCAGCTTTCATCTTCCTTACTTTCCCGGCCATTGTAAGAGAGCTGTTGATACAACAAAGAAAAGGATGGCAATTTTGCCTCCGGGCTACAAATGCAGAGCCAGATCATCTTTACTGTGTTCCTACTCTGTGCCAGACAGAAACCAACATATAAAGAAAGGACACCCCATGTTCAAAGTCAGTGACCTCAGCTGGACATGGTGGCTCACACCTGAAATCCCAGCACTTTGGGAGGCTGAGGCGGGTGGATCACCTGAGGTTAGGAGTTTGAGACCAGCCTAGCCAACATGGTGAAACCCCCTCTCTACTAAAAATACAAAAATTATCTGGGCATGGTCATGCAAGCCTGAAATCCCAGCTACCTGGGAGCCTGAGGCAGGAGAATCACTGGAACCCAGGAAGTGGAGGTTGCAGTGAGCCGAGACAACACCACTACACTTCAGCCTGGGCGACAGAGCAAGACTCCATCTCAAAAAAAGAAAAAGAATACAAAAATTAGCCAGGCGTGGTCACGCACGCCTGTAATCCCAGCTACTCAGGAAGCTGAGACAGGAGAATTGCTTGAACCTGGGAGGCGGAGATTGCAGTGAGCGGAGATCACACCACTGCACTCCAGCCTGGGCGACAGAGCGAGATTCCGAGATTCCGTCTCAAAACAAACAAACAAAAAACCACAAAGTCAGTGACCTCAGAACAAGCCCTGGAGCAGCCACAACAAAGTCAGGAAGCAGCTGTCCCCGTGCCTCCATGAGGGTCTTTGTGTTGCTGCCAGTAGACCAGGTTGGGGAGCTGGACATGGGAGGTGAAGGGCTGGCCTCTTTCCCAAAAAGGGATGCATTACCAAAAAACGTGCTAGAGAAAACCATAATGCAGCAATGATCAAACTCACATGCGGAGGAGGAACAGCATGAGGGGGCGTTGGCGAGGAAAATACAGCCACTGTCCGTAGAAAGAAGATAACTTGCTAGGAACATAGCACACTTTTACAAGAATTCTTTTACAAACTCTAATTTTTAAACACACACACCACACACAAACAGTAAGATAAAATCTGAAACCTCAGAAATTTAATGTGACTGAAATACATCTGGACAAAAATCACTTGGGTGTTGCGCTCTTCCTCCATTACCTACGCTGTTAACTGCAGAAACGTGGAAGAGAAGGGAGGGAAGGGGTGTGCATGTCAGATCAGATGCACTAGAGAGGACACAGCCAAAGGAGAAGCAGAGGTGAGAGGGTGGGAGAGGGCAAGACACTGGCATTTACAAGGCGCTGCAGAAGTGTTTCTAGCAGAGGATTTTTTTTTTTTTTTTTTTTTTTTGAGATGAGTCTCACTCTGTCACCCGGGCTGGAGTGCAATGGCACTATCTCGGCTTACTGCAACCTCCACCTCCTGGGTTCAAGCAATTCTCCTGCCTCAGCCTCCCAAGCAGCTGGGATTACAGGCATGCGCCACCATGCCTGGCTAATTTTTATATTTTTAGTACAGACGGGGTTTCACCATGTTGGTGAGGCTGGTCTTGAACTCCCAACCTCAGGTGATCCGCCTACCTCAGCCTCCCAAAGTGCTGGGATTACAAGTGTGAGCCACCACACCCAGCCAAGGCAGAGGATTTAAATATTAACCGTGAATTATGACTTAGAGCCTTTCAAATTTTTAGAGCTCTGAGTAAAACTGAAACACCTGTTTGAGCAGTGCTTCTTCCAATATGAGCCATCCTGAGACTGGACCATGCAGGCTGTGACTCCATCAGTCTTGTCTAAATGAGATAATGAGGCTCTTATTGCCCTTCTGTGAGCAGGTTAAATTGAGAAAAATGAAATCTTTCCCTTTGACTATTTCAAGTACTTTCTTTACCACCCCAGCCCAATCATGTGCCAACCTCTTCATAATCTACATATTACGGTAGCAGAATACATCGTACTTATTATCACCCATTTAAAATTAAGCATTTGTATGCAAAGCAGTTTTCCAAGAATATAGTAATAAGGAATATAAAGCTGTACCCTAAGGGCTTAATTCCAAAAGAGTTTTAAAGTAGCAGTCAAAAGAGAGATACAGATCACATAGCAAATAAACCAGATGTGCATGTATATCTCATATCTTAAAAATGCTGCAGTTACGACGGGTGCAGTGGATCATGCCTGTAATCCCAACATTTTGGGAGGCTGAGGTGAGTGGATCATATGAGGTCAGGAGTTTGAGACCAGGCTGGCCAACATGGTGAAACCCTGTGTAAAAGAGTTATTTTGTAAAAATACAAAAATTAGCCGGGCATGGTGGCTCACGCCTGTAATCCCAGCACTTTGGGAGGCCGAGGAGGGCGATGACAAGGTCAGGAGATCGGGACCATCCTGGCTAACACAGTGAAACCCCGTTTCAACAAAAAATACAAAAAATTAGCTGGGTGTGGTGGCATGTGCCTTTAGTCTCATATACTCAGGAGGCTGAGGCAGGAGAATTGCTTGAACCCGGGAGGCAGAGGTTGCAGTGAGCCAAGATCATGCCACTGCACTCTAGCCTGGGTGACAGAGCGAGACTCTGTTTCAAAAAAAAAAAAAAATTAGCTGGGTGTGGTGGGGGGCACCTTTAGTCCAAGCAACTCAAGAGGCCAAGGCAGGAGAATCACTTGAACTCAGGAGGTGGAGGTTGCAGCCGAGATTGTACCACTGCACTCCAGCCTGGGTGACAGAGCGAGACTCTGTCTCAAAAGAAAAAAAAAAGGGGGGGGTGTGCTGGCAAGATGACCAAATAAGAACAGCTCAAGTCTGCCACTCCCAGTGAGACCAACGCAGAAGGCAGTGATTTCTGCATTTCCAACTGAGGTACCTGGCTCATCCCATTGGGACTGGTTAGACAGTGGGTGCAGCCCATGGAGGGCAAGCAGAAGCAGGGTGGGGCGTTGCCTCATCCGGGAAGTGCAAGGGGTTGGGGAACTCCCTCCCCTAGCCAAGGGAAGCCTTGAGGGATTGTGCCATGAGGGACGGTGCTATCTGGCCCGGATACTACACTTTTACCATGGTTTTCACAACCTGCAGACCAGGAGATTCCCTCGGGTGCCTACACCACCAGGGCCCTGGGTTTTAAGCACAAAACTGTGGGGCCATTTGGGCAGACACTGAGCTAGCTGCAGGAGGTTTTTTTTGTACCCCAGTGGCACCCGAAACCCAAGCGAGACAGAACTGTTCACTCCCCTGGAAAGGGGGCTGAAGCCAGGAAACCAAGTGGTCTTGATCAGTGGATCCCACCCCCATGGAGCCCAGCGAGCTAAGATCCACTGGCTTGAAATTCTCAATGCCAGCACAGCAGTCTGAAGTCCACCTGGGAAGCTGGAGCTTGGTGGGGGGAGGGGCGTCTGCCATTACTGAGGCTTAAGTAGGCAGTTTTCCCCTCACTATGTAAACAAAGCTGCTGGGAAGTTCAACTGTGCGGAACCCACCACAGTGCACCAAAGCCACTGTAGCCAGATTGCCTCTCTAGATTCCTCCTCTCTAGACCAGACATCTCGAAAGAAAGGCGGAACCCCCTGTCAGGGGCCTATAGATAAAATTCCCATATCCCTGGAACAGAGCACCTGGGGAAGGGGCGGCTGTGGGCACAGCTTCAGCAAACTTAAATGTTCCTGTCTGCTGGCTCTGAAGAGAGCAGTGGATCTCCTAGCACGGTGCTTGAGCTCTGCTAAGGGACAGACTGCATCCTCAAGTGGGTCCCTGACCCCCGCGCCTCCTGACTGGGAGACATCTCCCAGCAGAGGTCGACAGATGCCTCATACAGGAGAGCTCAGGCTGGCATCTGTCAGGTGCCCCTCTGGGACAAAGCTTCCAGTGGAAGGAGCAGGCAGCAATCTTTGCTGTTCAGCAGCCTCTGCTGGTGATACCCAGGCAAACAGGGTCTGGAGTGGACCTCCAGCAGACCTGCAGAAGACAGGCCTGACTGTTAAAAGAAAAACTAACAAACAGAAAGCAATAACATCAACATCAACAAAAAGGACACCCACACAAAACCCCATCCGAAGGTCATCAGCATCAAAGATCAAAGGTAGATAAATCCATGAAGACAGGCCAGGCGTGGTGGCTCACGCCTGTAATCCCAGCAGTTTGGAAGGCCAAATCAGGCGGATCACCTGAGGTCAGGAGTTCGAGACCAGGCTGACCAACAACCAACATGGAGAAACCCCATCTCTACTAAAAATACAACAAAATTAGATGGGCAGAGTGGTGGGCACCTGTAATCCCAGCTACTTGGGAGGCTGAGGCAGGTGAATTACTTGAACCTGGGAGGCAGAGGTTGCGGCAAGCCGAGATCACATCATTGCACTCCAGCCTAGACAAGAGCGAAACTCCATTTCAAAAAAAAAAAAAAAAAAAACCGCGAACACGAGGAAAAACTAGCACAAAAATCCTGAAAATTCCAAAAACCAGAATACCTCTTCTCCTCCAAAGGATCACAACACCTTGCCAGCAAGGGAACAAAATTGGACAGAGAATGAGTTTGACAAACTCACAGAAATAGGCTTCAGAAAGTGGGTAATAACAAACTCCTCTGAGCTAAAGGAGCATATTCTAACCGAATGCAAGGAAGCTAAGAATTTTGATGAAAGGTTACAGGAACTGCTAACTAGAATAACCAGTTTAGAGAAAAACATAAATAACCTGAAGGAGCTGAAAAACACAACACGAGAACTTTGTGAAGCATACACAAGTATCAATAGCCAAATCAATCAAGCAGAAGAAAAGATATCAGAGCTTGAGATCAACTTGATAAAATAAAGCATGAAGACAACATTAGAGGAAAAAAAAATGAAAAGGAATGAACTTCTCCAAGAAATATGGGACTATGTGAAAAGACCAAACCTATGATTGATTGGTGTGCCTGAAAGTGATAGGGAGAATGGAACCAAGCTGGAAAACACGCTTCAGGATATTATCCAGGAGAACTTCCCCAACCTAGCAAGACAGGCCAACATTCAAATTCAGAAAATACAGAGAACACCACTAAGATACTCCTCAACAAGATGAACCCCAAGACACATAATCATCAGATTCACCAAGGTTGAAATGAAGGGAAAAATGTTAAGGGCAGCCAGAGAGAAAGGTCAGGTTACCCACAAAGGGAAGCCCATCAGACTAACAGTGGATCTTTCTGCAGAAACCCTACAAGCCAGAAGACAGTGAGGGCCAATATTCAACATTCTTAAAGAAAATAATTTTCAACCCAGATTTTCATATCCAGCCAAACTAAGCTTCATAAGTGAAGGAGAAATAAAATCCTTTATGGACAAGCAAATGCTGAGGGATTTTGTCATCACCAAGCCTGCCTTACAAGAGCTCCTGAAGGAAGCACTAAATACAGAAAGGAAAAACTGGTAGAAGCCACTGCAAAAACATACCAAAACAGAAAGACCATCAACACTATGAAGAAACTGCATCAACTAATGTGCAAAGTAACCAGCTAGCATCATAATGACAGAATCAAATTCATACAAAACAATATTAGCCTTAAATGTAAATGGGCTAAATGCCCCAATTAAAAGACACAGACTGGCAAATTGGATTAAGAGTCAAGACCTGTCAGCGTGCTGTATTCAGGAGACCCATCTCATGTGCAAAGACACACATAGGCTCAAAATAATGGGATGGAGGAATATTTACCAAGTAAATGGAAAGCAAAAAAAAAGCAGGGGTTGCAATGCTAGTCTCTGATAAAACAGACTTTAAACCAACAGAGATCAAAGAGACAAAGAAGGCCATTACATAATGGTAAAAGGATCAATGCAACAAGAAGAGCTAACTATCCTAAATATATATGCACCCAATACAGGAGCACCCAGATTCATAAAACAAGTTCTTAGAGACCTACAAAGAGACTTAGACTCCCACACAATAATAATGGGAGACTTTAACAGCCCACCATCAAGAGTAGACAGATCAAAGAGACAGAAAATTAACAAGGATATTCAGGACTTGAACTCAGCTCTGCACCAAGCAGACCTAATAGACATCTACAGAACTCTCCACCCCAAATCAACAGAATATACATTCTTCTCAGCACCACAGTGTACTTATTCTAAAACTGACCACATAATTGGAAGTGAAACACTCCTCAGCAAATGCAAAAGAACGGAAATCTTAACATCTCTGACCACAGTGCAATCAAATTAGAACTCAGGATTAGGAAACTCATTCAAACCTGCACAACTACATGGAAACTAACAACCTGCTCCTGAATAACTACTGGGTAAATAACGAAATGAAGGCAGAAGTAAAGATGTTCTTTGAAACCAATGAGAACAAAGAGACAATGTAGCAGAATCTCTGGAACACAGCTAAAACAGTGTTAAGAGGGAAATTCATAGCACTAAATGCCCACATGAGAAAGCAGGAAAGATCTAAAATCGACACCCTAACATCACAATTATAAGAACGAGAGAAACAAGAGCAAACAAATTCAAAAGCTAGCAGAAGACAAGAAATAACTAAGATCAGAGCAGAACTGAAGGAGATAGAGACATGAAACTGAAGGAGATAGAGACACAGATTTCAAAAAAATCCGTGAATCCAGGAGCTGGTTTTTTTAAAAAATTAACAAAATAGATAGACAACTAGCCAGACTAATAAAGAAGAAAAGAGAGAAGAATCAAATAGACACAATAAAAAATGATAAAGGGGATATCACCACCGATCCCACATAAATACAAACTATCATCAGAGAATACTATAAACACTTCTATGCAAATAAACTAGAAAATTTGGAAGAATGGATAAATTCCTGGACACATACAACCTCCCAAGACTAAACCAGGAAGAATTTGAATCCCTGAATAGACCCATAAAAAGTTCTGAAATTGAGGCAGTAATTAATAGCCTACCAACCAAAAAAAGCCCAGGATCAGACAGATTTATAGCTGAATTCTACCAGAGGTACAAAGAGGAGCTAATACCATTCCTTCTGAAACTATTCCAAACAATAGAAAAAGAGGGACTCCTCCCTAACTCATTTTATGAGGCCAGCATCATCCTGATACCAAAACCTGCCAGAGACAAAACAGAAAAAGAAAATTTCATCCCCAAATCCCTGATGAACATGGATGTGAAAATTCTCAGTAAAATACTGGCAAACTGAATCCAATAGCACATCAAAAAGCTTATCCACCACGATCAAGTCAGCTTCATCCCTGGGATGCAAGGCTGGTTCAACATATGCAAATCAATAAATGTAATCCATCACATAAACAGAACCAATGACAAAAACCTCATGATTATCTCAATAGATACAGAAAAGGCCTTCGAAAAAATTCAACATCCCTTCATGCTAAAAACATTCAATAAACTAGGTATTGATGGAACATATCTCAAAATAATAAGAGCTATTTATGACAAACCCACAGCCAATATCACATTGAATGGGCAAAAGCTGGAAGCATTCCCTTTGAAAACCACCACAAGACAAGGATGCCCTCTCTCACCACTCCAGTTCAAAATAGTATTGGAAGTTCTGTCCAGGGCAATCAGGCAATAGAAATAAATAAAGCGTATTCAAATAGGAAGAGAGGAAGTCAAATTGTCTCTGTTTGTAGATGACATGATTGTATATTTAGAAAACCCCATCGTCTCAGCCCCAAATCTCCTTAAGCTGATAAGCTACTTCAGTAAAGTCTCAGGATACAAAATCAATGTGCAAAAATCACAAACGTTCCTATACACCAACAATAGACAAACAGAGAGCCAAATCCTGAGTGAATTCCCATTCACAATTGCTACAAAGAGAATAAATTACCTAGGAATACAACATACAAGGGACATGAAGGACCTCTTCAAGGAGAACTACAAACCACTGCTCAAGGAAATAAGAGAGGACACAAACAAATGGAAAAACATACCATGCTCATAGGTAGAAAGAATCAATATTGTGAAAATGGCCATACTGCCCCAAGTAATTTTTTTTTTTTGAGATGGAGTTTTGCTCTTGTTGCCCAGGCTAGAGTGCAGTGGCGCAATCTCGGCTCACCACAACCTCTGCCTCCCAGTTTCAAGCAATTCTGCTGCCTCAGTCTCCCGAGTAGCTGGGATTACAGGCATGTTCCATCACACCTGGCTAATTTCATATTTTTAGTAGAGACGAAGTCTCCATGTTGGTCAGGCTGGTCTCGAACTCCCGACCTCAGGTGATCCATCCGCCTTGGCCTCCAAAAGTGCTGGGATTACAGGCATAAGTCATCGCACCTGGCCCCGTCCAAAGTAATTTATAGATTCATTGCTATTTTCATCAAGCTACCATTGACTTTCTTCACAGAATTAGAAAAAATACTGTAAATTTCATATGAAACGAAAAAAGAGCCCACATTGCCAAGACAATCCTAAGCAAAAAGACCAAAGCTGGAGGCTTTTGTCTTTTGACTTTGGAGTCACGCTACCTGACTTCAAACTACACAACAAGTCTACAGTAACCAAAACAGCATAGTACTGGTACCAAAACAGATATATAGACCAATGGAACAGAACAGAGGCCTCAGAAATAACACTACACATCTACAACCATCTAATTTTTGACAAACCTTACAAAAACAAGCAACAGGGAAAGGATTCCCTATTTAATAAATGGGTTTGGGAAAATTGGCTAACCATATGCAGAAAACTAAAGCTGGACCCCTTCCTTACACTTTATACAAAAATTAATTCAAGATGGATTAAAGAGTTAAACATAAGACCTAAAACCATTAAAACCCTAGAAGAAAACCTGGGCAATACCATTCAGGACATAGGCATGGGCAAAGACTTTATGACTAAAACACCAAAAGCAATTGCAGCAAAAGCCAAAATTGACAAATGGGATCTAATTAAACTAAAGAGCTTCTGCACAGCAAATAAACTATCATCAGAGTAAACAGTCAACCTACAGAATGAGAGAAAATTTTTGCAGTCTATCCATCTGACAAAGGGCTAATATCCAGAAACTACAAGGAACTTAAACAAATTTACAAGAAAAAAAAAAAACTCCATCAAAAGGTGGGTGAAGGATATGAACAGGAACTTCTCAAAAGAAGACATTTATGCAGCCAACAAACATATGAAAAAAAGCTCCTCACCACTGGTCATTACAGAAATGCAAATCAAAACCACAATGAGATACCATCTCACTCCAGTTAGAACGGCGATCATTAAAAAGTCAGGAAACAACAGATGCTGGAGAGGATGTGGAGTAATAGGAACGCTTTTACACTGTTGGTGGGAGTGTAAATTAGTTCAACCATTGTGGAAGACAGTGTGGCGATTTCTCAAGGATCCAGAATCAGAAATACCATTCGACTCAGCAATCCCATTACTGGATCAGAAATACCATTCAACTCAGCAATCCCATTACTGGGTATATACCCAAAGGATTATGAATCATTCAACTATAAAGACACATGTACATGTGTATTTATTGCAGCCCTATTCACAATAGCAAAGACTTGGAACCAACCTAAATGCCCATCAATAATAGACTGGATAAAGAAAATGTGGCATGTATACACCATGGAATAGTATGTAGCCATAAAAAAGAATGAGTTCATGTCCTTTGCAGGGACATGGATGAAGCTGCAAACCATCATTCTCATCAAACTAACACAGAAACTGAAAACCAAACACCGCATGCTGTCACTCATAAGTGGAAGTTAAACAATGAGAACACATGGACACAGGGAGGGGAACATCACACACCAGGGCCTGTCAGGAGGTTGGGGGCTAGGGGAGGGATAGCATTAGGAGAAATACCTATTGTAGATGACAGATTGATGGGTGCAGCAAACCACCATGGTACATGTATACCTATGTAACAAACCTGAACATTCTGCACATGTATCCCAGAACTTAAAGTATAATAATAATAATAAAAAGTGCTGTAGTTGATATGCAGACATTAATATCATCAAATTCAATACATAAAAAGTATCAAACAATAATACAGGATCTTGTAACCTCTCTGCAAGAAGATATTCTAATGTAACATAGCACTGCTTGAAAAGAAAAAAAAAGCTTCATGGGATAGATGAGTCTTTACATGTGTCAAGAAGAGAGTACAAGGAAACTAATTAATGTTGCTCCTGTCATATCAGCAGCATTGAGAGAAAGACATAATTCAAAAGAAATCATTGGCCAGGCTCAGTGGCTCATACCTGTAATCCCAGTGTTTTGGGAGGCTGAGGCAGAAAGATCACTTGAGAACAGGAGTTCAAGACCAGCCTGGGCAACACAGGGAGACCCTGTCTGTACAAAAATTTTTTTTAAGTTAGCTAGTCATGGTGGTGTGTGCCTGTAGTCCCAGCTACTCGGGAGGCTGAGGCAAGAGGATCACTTGAACCCAGGAGTAGAGGCTGCAGTGAGTTATGATCGTGCCACTGTACTCCAGCCTGGGTGACCAAGAGAGACTCTGTCGATATCTAATAAATACAAGTCATTTACCATATATATGATTTATAAATATCAATTCTGTGGATGTCAAATTAGAAATATTTTATCCAATCTAATGATGTCCATTGAAGCCCAAAATTTTAATATTGATGAAGTCCAATTTATCATTTATTTTGTCACTTGTACTTCTGGCATCAATCTAAGAAGGCTTAGCATAATGCAAGGTCACAAAGATTTACTCCTATATTTTCTCCTAAGAATTTTATAGTTTTATCTTTCACATTTAGCTCCATGATTCATACTGAGTCCATTTCTGTGTATGAAGTAAGAAAGGATCCAACTTCATTGTATTGCATGAGGCTTTACAGTTGTACTAGCACGATTTGTTGAAAAGACTGCCTTTCCCCCAACTGAATTGTCTTGGCACCCTTGCTAAAAATCAATTGACTATAAATATGAAAGTTTATTTCTGGACTCTCATTTAAATTCTATTGATCTGTATGTCTATCCATATGCCAGTATCACACAGTCTTGATTACTATAGCTTTGTATTAAGTTTTGAAATAGGGATGTGAGTCCTCCAAATGTGTTATTCTCTCACCAGGTTGTTTTTCAAGATTAATGTTTTACATCAAATTTGGGAACTTTTAAGCCACAAGTTTTTTAAATGTGTTTTTTCTGTTACTTTTTCTCTCTCTCCTCTTATTCTGGTACTCCAGTCATGCATATTTTGGTGCATTTAATGATGTCCAACATTTCTCTAATAATCTGTTCATATTCATTATTTTCTTTTTTTTTCCTTCTCCACTATTCAGGCTGCCTTATCTCTATTGATCTATTTTCAAGTTTGCTGATTCTTTGTTCTGCCAAATCTACTCTTGAGGCCCTCTAGTAAATTTTTCACCTTGGTGTTTTACATTTCAACTCTAGAATTTTGATTTGGTTCATTATTTACATATAAACATACATACATATATGTATATGTACATATATACACATTTATGTAAATACATAAACTGATATTACATATATACATCTTTGCATATGCTGCACTATGTGTAATATAAATTTATGTATTTAAATAAATATATATGTGTATGTGTGTGTGTGTATATATATATATATATGTACACATATGCATGTAAAGAACCAAATGAAAATTCTTGAGTTAAAATGTGTAACAACCAAATTATTGGTTGACATATATATCTTCATTGCTAGTCTCTATTTGATGAGATTGTCATCATATTATTCTTTACTTCTTTAAGCATAGTTTCCTTTAGTTCTTTGAACATATTTATTATAACTAGTTTGAAGTCTTTGTCAAGTCTGACATATGGGCCTTCTCACAGGCAGTTTTGGTTGTCTGCTTTTTTTCCCCTCTGTGTGTGAGTCACAGTTTCCTGATTCTTTGCATATCTTGCCATTTTTTTGTTGAAAACTAGACAATTGAATAATATATTTTAAGAATGCTATATACTGATTCTTCCCTACAAACCTATAGAGCTACTTTTTGTTGTTTTCTTATTTTTTAGTGACATGGCAGGGCTATTTCAGGAAAGTCTATTTTCTCCACAGTGAAGCCTCTGAAGTTGATCTTCAGAGGACATGGTCTTGGACATTTGCACAGTCACCCAGAAGTGACAGTGATTTTAGCAGGGCTTTCTTTGTGTCTTTCCCTGATCTCTCTGTTAAGCTGTCTGACTCTGTTGGTATCACATCCAGCTGTTAGGCTCCACTAATTGCATGTTGATTGCTCTATTGTTTTTGATAATGTCCTGGATGTCCTGCAGCATAAATTACCGTTGGATCCAATTAAATCTGGGCCTATTTGCAGGAGTGGTTTTTGAGGCTAGTCTTTGAGGTTTGTTCCAATCCCAGGAAGGATCTTCTTAGCTTTCTGCCCCACCCTTCCCCTTGTCTCTTTGGTAAATCAGCTGACCTGTGTTAGCTCATAGCTCCCCTGGGGCTACCAGCCTCCTCTTAATTGCTTATCACCTTAACTTCCATTGTTTTCCAGAGAGTCCTCAGGCATCAACTTCCTCACATTTTGCTTAAGATAAAGTCAATTTATTTAAAGATAGCTCAGAGCTCATGCTCTCTCTCTCTCTTCTTTATTTATTTAGAGTCAAGGTCTCACTTTGTCACCTAGGATGGGGTGCAGTGGTGTGATTGCAGCTCACTTCAGCCTTGACCTCCTGGGCTCAAGCAATCCTCCCACCTCAGCTCCTCAAGTAGCTGAGACTACAGGCACGCACCACACACCCAGCTATTTTTTTTGTATTTTTTGTAGAGGCAGGGTTTTGCCATGTTGCCCAGGCTGGGCTTGAACTCCTAAGGTCAAGCGATCTGCCTGCTTCAGCCTCCCAAGTGCTAGGAGTGCTGGCATAAGCCATCGTGCCCAGCCAGAGCTCTCTCTTCTTATGGCCTGCTCTCCCTGGGCAAAACCTCTGTACCACTGCTCCGGAGCTGGGGGTGGGGACAGTGGCACACTTCTTTCAAAATGACACCCTTGTTTTATGAGCAGTATGCTGGACAGGAGCAGTAGCACCTAGTTTTCTTGGCTTGGTTCTTCCAGTGAGCAATATCTGCCCTAAAAGCAAGCCGGGGCAAAAGCAACTGGGGCCTAGTGTTTTCAACCTGTCATGTCTAGGGTAGCAGTAGAGGGCTGAGTGAAGGACAGGAGTCCCCATCTCTTTGGCTGTACTCACTGAGAATTTAGCCTCTGCTACATGGAGAAGGGGATGAGAGAAATGCTGGCAGCCTGAACTCTGGGAGAGACTGGGAGCTGGGTCTCCATATTCTTGGCCACCCAACCTGCAGTGGATCTTCCATCACATGGAGTTTGAGGGTAGCAGTAGGCAGGGAGCAGATCAATTGTCGCAGACTCTCACTGTCCAAAATTTAGTAGATTTACTTGAATAAATATTTATTCATTTGCTGTATGTTCTCTGGACAATCTCCAGTGACTCTAAGTGTTGGGGTTTTTTTCCTAATAATTTTCACCAATTACTGATGTTTCACTGGGAAGCAGGTCCGAGAAACTTCTCACACTGCCATTCTGGAATTGGATCTCCAGTACTTGTGTTTGGTATTTTGCACAGAGGCACAGAGGGAAAACACAGTTAAAGTCAGGTTGGGAGCCAGAGAAGAAAAGTGAGGGGATGTGCTTTGGCTCTCCAGGTAAAGATGGCAGAGCACAGGTACAGCTTCTTGCTGACTACACTCAGCCCATCTGGTACACTTGTCCAGACTGAATATGCTTTAGCTGCTGTAGTGGGAGGAGCCCCTTCAGTGGGAATTACAGCTGCAAATGGTGTGGTATTAGCACTGAGAAGACACAGAAATCCATTCTGTATGATGAGCAAAGTGCACACAAAGTAGAACCCATTACCAAGCGCAGCAGTTTGGTGCACGGTGGTGCGGATCCAGATCAGAGTGCTTGTGCATGGAATTCAAAAACAGCTCAGCAATACTGTAATATCTGCGTACCAATGATAACGACAGGAAGCAGCCAAATGCCTAGGCAGATAGGGGCGGGTCCCCAGTGAAACCCCACCTTTAAACCAAAAACAGCCTAAAGGTTGACAGACCAGACTGCTGGTCCCAGATGAAACCCACAACTCAGAGTGAAAACTTCTGTTCTTGCTTGCCTGCCCTTTCCCAATCGATTCTTTCTGAATAATGCCTTTTAACCAACCAAATGTTGCCTTTTCCAATACTACCTATGGCCTGCCCCACCCCTATTCTGAACTCATAAAGGCATTGGACCTGGCCATGTGGGGAGGAGAGAACCGCCCGACTGCAGGGCTGGGGGCCACCCATCGCGTCTCCTCTCCACTGAGAGCTGTTGAGTTGCTCAATATAATTATTCTCCCCTCTCCTTGGGCACAGTACAAGAGCTCAGGAACCGCCAAACACAGGTACAAACTATAACACAGGTGAGCTGGGGCATGCCAGCGTGGCCAAGCAAGGCCCAGGTGGGGCATCACCAACCGGGGGTCCCTGGCTTGCAAACTGACTGAAAAGAAAAATCCTACATCATTTTGGGGAATAACCCAGGATACCTGAAGGGTGAGTAAATGCGGACGTAGACACTTCACTTTTTTCCGAGGCTTCTTGTCCTCAGACTCTTTTCTGAAGGCAGATGAAGCACCAAACCTCTGGTGAGCCAATTAAGAGCAATGGCGCAACTAAGAGGACAGGATGCTGGAGAGGACCCCGACACCCCCACCTCCGTCATCTCTGGGGTTGGGAATGTCAGCCTCATTCCAATCCAGTCTTTCCTATAGCATTTTCCTTCTTTTTTTTCACAGATGTCATGGCATTATCTCCCTTACAATGTTAAGGGTGTTGTTACAAACTACAGACATATTACTAGGTGGAAAGAGCATTTGGCCCAGCCATCAGATATGCAATTCAGAACAATGCAGTTTCTATCTATTCTTAGAGGCAAAAAGGAAGCACAGATTAAGAATTTCTCTCCCTTTTGGAGGAACCCAATTGCATAGATCAAGAGGCTTTTTCCCCCAGGCACCTTCCCCATCCTGCACTTAAGCTGTTTTTTTTCTTTTCTCCACCATGTCAGGAGTTAACACAGTCTTGCAAATACAGGGAGCTTTTTCTATGCTAGAGGATTTTTTTCCTTTTGAAAGGCATCTTACTAGGCCAGGACCCCAATTCTCCCTTTCACTCCCTTGTTTGAGGAAGACCCAGTTCCACGCTTTACCTTAGCATTGGGCTTATGATAAGGAAGCAGTGAAGGAGCAGCTCCACTGGCTGCTGGCTGCAGTCTGGTGAGGGCCACGTAGGACTTAATTTAATGCATCCATGAACCCTCCTAAGGCACCTTCTTGCCCCAAACTCAATTCAGAGCTTCAGGTTGAATTCCTAGAAAGGAAAACTACATCGGAGTGATCCAAAGGCAGGTGATAACAGAAGTCAAGGGGCACAGCGCAGGTGAGCATGACTAATCCCTGCTGGTTAGCTCCCCCCACCCATTTCATGGATAAAGGTCATGCTAGCATCCATGGAATAGATGAGGTTACCAAGAGGAGGGAGGACAGGACAACGTGTAGGTGAATGCGATAATTCCTACCCACTAGGCCTCCCTGTTAACATGGGTAAAAGCCACATTGGCACCAATGGGTGGCACCCTGCTGAGGTCGCCAGGACCTGGGGATACAAACCCCAGTAAAATCTCACCTTCAAGCCAAAAACAGCCTGAAGGCTGAAAGACCAGACTGCTGGCCCTGGATTAAACCTGAGACTGAGTGAGAACTTTTGTTCCTGTTTGCCTGCCCTTCCCAATTGATTATTTCTGAATAATGCCTTTTAACCAATTGAATGTTGCCTTTTCCAATACTACCTACAGTGTGCCCCACTCCTATTCTGAGCCCATAAAAAGCCCTGGACCCAGCCACGCAGGGAGGAGAGAACCACCCAACTGTGAGGTGGGGGACCACCCCCCACATCCCCTCTCCACTGGGAGCTGTTCCATCACTCAATAAAATTCTTTTCCACCCTCCTCACCCTTCAATATCCAGCATATCCTCATTCTTCTTGGGCACAGTACAAGACCTCGAGAACTGCTGAACACAGGTACAAGCTATAACACATGCAAGCTGGGGCACGCCATTGTGGCCGAGTGAGGGCTGGGAGGGGTGTCACCAGCTGAGGATCCCCTGGCCTGCAAAGTGACCAAGAAGAAAAATCCTACATCACCAAGAACCCATTTCCATAGCTTGGCTGGTACTGACAGTAGTTTCTGTAACCCAAGAATACACTCACTCAAGTGGTGTTTGTCCATTTGGAATTGATTTATCTGTGGTTGGAATGAGGGATGACCATGTTTATTTCAGTCAGATCCATCCAGAGCTTACTCTGCTGGAAAACCACAGCAAAGAACTATGTGAATGGGAAAATGCTGAGAAAAGATATAATGAAGATCTGGAACTTGAAGATGCATTCATATAGCTGTAAACCAAAAATAAAATTTTGAGGCCCCCCCCCAACCATCTAAAGGGACTTCTTCCTCTGTTAGGGCACTCCTAACCTGAAAGACTGCTTCATGCCATGATGGAAAGTCGGGGTCGGACAGGCCTCATTATACCTCTGTGGCATTAACATCAATACAGACCCTAAGTTTGATAAGAAGCATTTAGAGTCTATTCTCTCTGAAGCCTACTACCTGGAGGCTTCATCTGCATGATAAAACTTTGGTCTCCACAACCTCTTCTACAACCCAGACACTTCGTTTCTATTGATCCCAGGTCTTTAGATAAACTCAACCAATTGTCAACCAGAAAATTTTAAATCTACCTATAACTGGAAGTCCATCACCCCAACCTTCAAGTTGTCCTGCCTTTCTGGACCAAACCAATGTATTTCTTAAATGTATTTGACCGAAGTCTCATGTCTTCCTAAAAGGTATAAAACCAAGCTGCACCATGGGCACATGTTCTCAGGACCTCCTAGGGCTGTGTCATGGGTCCTGGTCACTCATATTTGGCTCAGAATAAATCTCTTCAAATATTTTACTATTTTACAGTTTGATTCTTTTTTTCAATACAGCCATCTTAACACCTCAAGGAAAGCTTTGAAGGGCAAATGACAGAGGATAACGTAGAAGTTGGAATCTGCAATGAAGCTGATTTGGGAGGATTACTCCAACTGAAGTTAAGGATTACTTGGCTGTCATAGCACAATAATGAAAAGACTGAACAATCTGGAATTTCAGATAATCTATCTACTTAAACATGTTTATGGCCAGGTGTGGTGGCTCATGCCTGTAATCCCAGCATTTTGGGAGGCCAAGGCGGGTGGATCACCTGAGGTCAAGAGTTCGAGACCAGCCTGACCAGCATGGTGAAACCCTGTCCCCACTAAGAATACAAAAATTAGCTGGGCTTGGTGGCAGACGCTTGTAATCCTAGCTACTTGGGACGCTGAGGCAGGAGAATTGCTTGAACCCAGGAGGCGGAGGTTGCAGTGAGCCAAGATCGCACCATTGTACTGCAGCCTGGGCGACAGTGAGACTCCGTCTCAAAAAAATCAAAAACAAAAAACATGTTTAAAATATGTTTTGTTTTTCAGACTTTTCAAAAACTTATTTCTACGTGGTTTAAATGGACTAATGTTTTTAAAATGACACTTGTAAATCATAATAAACTATAAACCCCTTCCCAACAAAAAACAAAGAAGTAAGAACTTGGCAGCCCAAATGAATCTGTTGGTCATGGTTACTTACCTCTGGGGGACTTTGTGGTTCAGCTCACTCTGGAATTAGATCACTTCTTGGCTGAACTTGCACTGGCAAAGCTGTGAGCAGTGATGCATGACAGCCTAGCCCCACTGGGAAGCATGTGATGGCATAACCAGCTTATTCTTCGGACCAGAGATAAGAAAGGCAGTGGGCTAGCGAGAGACAGCCAAAGTGGGGTGGGAGGGAGCCGAGAGAGAGTCTTGGCAGGGCAGGAAGCTCAGCAATAGATGAACTAGGAAGGGTGAGGGGCTAGGTCTCAGGCTGGTAGTTTTTGTTTGTAAAGTATTAATCTGCCTACTTAAAGACTCTATAAAGCGGAAGTATCACATAGTCATATTCTGTAAATTTCCACTAAAAAATGGAAATTCTCTCTGCTACTAAGAAAAAGAGCAAAAAGCATTAAAAAAATCAAAATCCAGTCACTTAAATTATTACTACTTTTTTAAATATTAAAACTAATTCAGTAAAAAAGAAACCCAACAACTAAATATTAACTCAGTTTATTACCATAAAAACATTGAAAAAATAAGATACGGCTGGGCACGGTGGCTTCCACCTGTAATCCCAGCACTCTGGGAGGCCGAGGCAGGCGGATCATGAGGTCAGGAGATTGAGACCATCCTGGCTTACCTGGTGAAACCCCGTCTCTACTAAAAATACAAAAAATTAGCCGGGTGTGGTGGCGGGTGCCTGTAGTCCCAGCTACTCGGGAGGCTGAGGCAGGAGAATGGCATGAACCTGGGAGGCGGAGATTGCAGTGAGCCGAGATCATGCCATTGCATTCCAGCCTGGGCGACACAGCAAGACTCCATCTCAAAAAAAAAAAAAAAAAAAGGAAGGATAATAGTAAAAAGAGCTTCTAGAGCATTTTTGTCTGTTGCCAAGCCTTTCATATATACATTATTCCATGTAATCCTCACAAAAAGCCCATGAAGAAAGTACCATTGTTAGCCCCATTTTATAGATGAGGAATCTGAGGCAACGAAAGGTAAAAATGTTTCCAGGAAGTGGTCAACTTGAGACACAAATCCAGGTAAACTTGTGGGTAAGCCACTGTTAATTCCACTCTCCTACACTGTCTCCTGATATACATGGAATTGTACACAATTGTCATCACTGGATAGCAAGATAATTGTTGACTCTGATTATCTATTAATTATGTGTGCTTACATGTATTTTCTAATTTTCTACAATCAACACTTAGGGTCTGTCTACATGATAGAAATAAAGCCTAAAATTTCTTTTTTAAACAGGCTGAGAATAATCAATCACATTCCACCTGGAAATTAAAATAACATTCATGCCCAAATCTAGACTTTATTTTGAGCAATCAAAAAGACGGACTCTTATGCCTCTCTTTTTAACATAAAAATCTCCATGGCTGGAAATGTTGACGATTTAAACTTATTTACTTAAATTTAAAGTAAGAGGAGAGACTTTACTTCCAGGAGAATTAAAGTCATTATTTACTTCTGGAAAGAAAGAACAATTAATACTAAAACTATTTTAAAAATTAGATAGTTGCTGGATCATACCTTTAAGAAATTGTAGGGAGGGAATATCCATTAGGAAAAATGTTAATAAAACTGGAAAGTCTTTCAATTTGGTAGGCGTGTTCTGCAGCCCAATTAGAGCTCAGTGTATAGAGCACCTTGGACATAATTATGTAACTCCATCTTAGAAAAAGACTCAATTTGCTTTTTTTTTTTTTTTTGAGATGGAATCTTGCTCTGTCATCCAGGCTGGAGTGCAATGGTATGATCTCAGCTCACTGCAACCCTCCACTTTCTGGGTTCAAGCGATTCTCCTGCTTCAGCCTCCCGAGTGGCTGGGATTACAGGCGTGTACCACCAGGCCCAGCTAATTTTTGTATTTTTAGTAAAGACAGGGTTTCAGCATGTTGGCCAGGCTGGTCTCGAACTCCTGACCTCAGGTGATCTGCCCACCTTGGCCTCCCAAAGTGCTGGGATTACAGGCGTGAGCCACTGTGCCTGGCCTCAATTTGCTATTCCACAGGGGACTTTGTCAACAAGGATAAGATGTTTTGCTTAAAAAACAGAAAATAAAAACTACATTCAACCAGATAAGGACATAACCAAGCATACTATTCCACTATCAGTCCTCACTAGAGGACTCTGGTCATAAAAAGAGCAGGCCTTCAGCAGCTTCAAACAGCCATCTTAACTGACACTGTCTTGCTGTCACTCATAAGAACTCAGAATCTGCCACTGAAGCCTCTGCCACATGAAAGATTCTTCCTTGAAAGTCCTACGAAGCATCCAACCCAAACCAGGAGATTCTTTGCAACTTCCTAGCACTCCCTGGAGTGGTTTGTTAACCAGTCCTAGTTCTTTTCCAGTCCTAGTTCTCCTACTTCTTTTCTCTTGATTTTAAAAAATACTTTGTGGAATGTTTAATCTATTCATTTATATATTGATTAAGTGTACTATTATGTACAGTCTGCAATGTTGACTGACTTGTGAAGTGGCTTGAGCCTGTGTGCCCACAGCTCTGACTCATGACTGAACAGGAAATACTAAGGAGACTCACCTCTTTGGGAACTCCATGCCGCTTGTGGCTTTTGTGATTGAAATAGCATCAATAAAAGTCTTACACTGTGGGAAGACACAAATGTGCGTGAACCTGGTTGTTTCTGACCTTGCACCACACATGAAACTCAAGCACTGGGCTAAGTGCCAAGAAACAGAGAGCGAGAGAAAAAAAAAAAAAAATCTGGCGCCTGACCACAGGTGCTTCTGATCTGTGGCTATTATCTACTGACTACAGAAAGCTGAATTAGTAGCTTCAATTCCATTCCCTGTTACCAGATATTTCCAGGACAGGAAGTTGTAGAAAGCTTATTAAATGAGTAATTAAAACTAGATTTAAAAAGATTAAGACTTTTTTTCTTTCATGGAAAACTTTCTGTCAGTGGAGGCCTTTGAAACTGGATAGATGCCCATATTTCTGGGATGCAATTCATCCTACGTAAGTTGTTACTTTTAGGTTGTGTCTTCCTAACACTGATTTTAATTTGCCTTTCAAAGAAAGTAAAAGAAAAGCTAATGACTCAAACAATTGTCATACATATAATGTGATGAAACAAGTTAAATCGGGGTTGGTGATGATAGGTAACCTAGTAGCTGGGGAAATGAAGAAGGAAAAAATGAGGAAGCTTGGAGTCCATTCTGATGCAGTGGAAACTACAGTGTGCTTTAGTTTCCCAAATTACCAGGGAGAGGGAACAGATCCCTGTAACCAGGCAACAGATGACGCACTCACATCCCACCCAACCCCCACTCCCGCCTACCCCACCCCATTTATAGGCACAGAACCCCGCCTACCCCACCCCATTTATAGGCATAGAACCCTGCCTACCTCACCCCATTTATAGGCACAGAACCCATAATGGGAAACATCAAAAAGGACATAAGGAGCCTTGAATGTTAAGGAGCCTGGGGAATAAAGGGAAAGGTTGACTCGCACCCACTGACTGACTTGTGGGAACCTGTGAGGTATTGCCTGCATCCGGCTGGAAATAACTGGAAGACACCAGTAAAAAGAGAGCTAATTTGCAGCACTCAAGTTCAGATCATCACACTTCAGGTATAAAAATGATACATGAGAAAATGTGCTCAACACCTTTGGTTGTCACAATGAGATACCACTTTATACCCACTAGAGTGGCTGAAATAAACAACACGAATACCACCCGATGTGAATGAGGATGTGGAGCAATGGTAAACTCTCATATATTGCTGGTGGTGTTGTAAAATGGCTCATACATTTGGGAGAACTGCAGTTTCTTTAAAGTTCCACATACAACTACCCTATGACCCAGTAATTCCACTTGTAGGTATTTAGCCAGGAGAAATGAAAACATATGCCCACAAAATGACTTATGCAAGAATATTATAGCAGCCTCGTTCATAATAGCCAACAACTGGACAACCCAAATGTTATCCAGAGGTGAGTGGATAAACAAAGTTAGTACAGTCAAACAATGGAATATTACTCAACAACAAAAGGAACAAATTAATAAGATACACATGTATAAATCTCAAAAATATGATGCTGATATAAGATTCCATTTATATGAAATCTAATTTCTATGGTGATAAAAATCAGCATGTGTTTGCAGTTGCAGGGAAATGCAGTGACTGGAAAGGGGCACAAGGGAACTTTCTGGGACCATGAAAATGTCCTGGATACTCTGGGCACACTGCTTGTTGAGAGAGCCCTGCTCTACAAGGAGCAGTAAATGAAAAAGAAAACAAGAAATTGTCTTATATATTATTTTGATGGTGGTTATATAGGTGTATGACATTGTTGGAACTTATCAATCCTCTAAGATCTGGGCTTTTTATTGCATGTTAATCTTACCTCAATTTAAAAAATTATAATGACATATGACCTTATTTTACAGTCACAGGCCAGTGAGGCCTGATACATTTACATTATATATCATTTATTTATTAACCATACTATTAATTCCTGTAACAAAACTTTCGCCTAAAGTGATTTTGAACAGTGTTAAACAGATGTGTTTTCAAATATCGAATTTTAATGTGTAAATATACCTGCTGACAATCTCAAGGATTAGTAATAGCAAATTAACAGAAATTACCCAAAGTGAAAGTGATTTGCAGGGGGTCATGGGTTGGCTTGTCAGCTGCTCCTCCCCCAGTGGAATTCCCTTTCATTGACAATCTAGAAAACTGGAGATGCTTTTTTTAAAAACATAAATAAGACCACAGGGCCAGGCGCGGTGGTTCACACCTGTAATCTAGCACTTTGTGGGGACGGGACGATCACTTGAGGTCAGGAGATCAAGACCAGCCTGTCCAACATGGCGAAACTCTGTCTCTACTAAAAATATAAAAATTAGCCAGGCATGGTGGTGCACACTTTTATCCCAGATACTCGGGAGGCTGAGGCAGGAGTATCACTTAAACCTGGGAGATGGAGCTTGCAGTGAGCCAAGACTGCACCACTATACTCCAGCCTGGGTGACAGGACTGTCTCAAAAAAAATAAATAAAAATAAAGACCGTATTATACAATTTGACTTGTTCTACTAAATATGTCTCAGAAGTCTTTTCATGAGAGTATGTATAGATCTACCTCCATTTCTTTGAACCCGTGACCTTTAAATATGTGACTTATTTGGTCATTGCACATCTTGTTTACCAGGTAATCCAAGTTGGAGACACAGTCAAATAATCAGTGTCTGTGTGACCAAACTGTAAAATTCTCAAAAGTGTAACAAATTAACTCAAATCTTAGCATCTAAAACAACAAAGTTATTTCTCACGCAGTTTCTGAGGGTTTAGAACCTGAGAGCAGCTTTTCTAGCTCAAGGTCATTCATGAGGTCACAGTCATGCTGTTGACTAAGGGTGCAGCCATGAAGATGTCACTGGGACTGCAAAATCTGCTTCCAAGTTCACTCATGTGATTGTTGGAAGAAGGATTCAGTCCCTTTCTCCATGGGCCTCTCTAGAAGGCTGCGCACAGCATGGCTCTTCCTAGAGTCAGTTATCCAAGAGCAAAGCAGTGTCCAAGACAGAAGCTGCAGTGTCTTTTTACAATCTAATATCAGGAGGGCCATCCCATTGCATCTGCTATACTCTAACCCAATCCTAGGAGTGTATTGACTACACAGGATGTAAATACCAGGAGGCAGGGGTCACTGAGAGCCATCCTGAAGGCTGGTTACCACGTATCCCTAGTACCTAAAACAATGAAGGAACCCAATACACACTTGCTAGATTGGACTGAACCAGCCTGTGGCTGGTAATTCAATCCAGCTATCATGGTCCAAGACTTTGATGGATGGCTGGTAGGTTACTCAGGTTCAGTGGCTTTTAAGTTGCCCAATACCTGAGTAGTGTTCAGTAAGTGTACTACAGTAGCCAAGGAACTAAGGGGAACAAAAATATGACTATGTTTGAATTAAACACCAGGTTACTAAATTTGACTGCAGACCCACGAATGACTAATGGCAATATGCAAATCACACGGATGTTCTCTTGTTTAACCATCAACACTTCCTCACTTAAATCAGTCTAGGCTCCTGTCTGTGAGTGGCTAGAAGCCAGATCTCAGCCTGGCACGGGTCTAGCTGACTTTCCTTTGTCCTTCTTCCTCCCACGCCTGCCCCCACCAACTCTTGCATCCCATGCTTGTCTTGGTTGGCCTCTGCCTTCTCAAGCAGTTCTGTCTCTAAAGTTTTGCTGGCTGCAAAAGTGCTCCAGAGTGACTGTGTATTTGCTTAGGGCTCTTCTGTGCTGTTCCTACCTTTCCACCTCATCACCCACCACAGCTCCCCACCAGTGCATGTTCTACCCATATGAAAGGCACTCAGAGCTCTTCAAACACGAGTTCTGCCTTCTTCCAAGAAAGTCATCCCTCAATTCTCTTCTTTTTTTTAATTGTTGTTTGTTTGTTTGTTTGTTTGAGACACAGTCTTGCTCTGTCGCCCAGGTTGGAGTGCAATGGCACAATCTTGGCTCACTGCAACCTCTGCCTCCTGGGTTTAAGCAATTCTCCTGCCTCAGCCTCCCAAGTAACTGGGATTACAGGCATGTGCCACCACACCCAGCTAATTTTTGTATTCTTAGTAGAGAAGGGGTTTCGCCATGTTGGCCAGGCTGGTCTCAAACTCCTGACCTCAGGTGATCCACCCACCTCGGCCTCTCAAAGTGCTGGGATTACAGGCGTGAGCCACCGAGCCTGGCCCCTGGATTCTTTTCTGCCTGGCAAACCCCTTTTCCCCTTTAAAATCTCTGCTCAAGCACTGTCCCTTCTAATGGAACTTCCCCGACTCTCTAGGGCCTGCCTTGTCACTATGGCACATCAGGACAGAGTCACTCTTTTTTCTGGATTATTGTTGAAATTTTGTATTTGTCTCAGTTTCTGAATCATCCCTAGTTACCAAAGGGTAATTATTATTTTATGCAATGGTAATTTTCCCTCCAAACTGTGAGCTCCTTGAAGGCAGACCCTACCTTTTAACCACCTTTCACCCCTAACACCTATCCTCAGTGCCTGGACAATTGAAACAAGGCACTAAGAAACATGTACCTGTGTATGCAATGCACTGCTAAGTGAGAAACAACTGGTTCTAACCTATAAAACCATAATTCTGTTTTTTCTGCACCCAGCTCACTCCTTCCATCTGTGGGGGGCTCCATTCCTTGTGTGCTATGTTAACTGCTGGGCTATGTCAATCTTGGTTTCTGCTTCTCAAGGAATCACTTGCTTATTGGCCACTTAGGCCTCAGGCTTTCTCGATTCCAAAGGAATCATTCTGGTTACATGGAGAGGCCAGGCAGCATGCTGTGTTGATTAAACATGCCGGCTTTGAAATACACAGACGTGAATTTGTTTGGTGTGTGATGCTGGACGTGTTACCTAGCCTCTTTGTGCTGGCTAAAATAGAGGATATAATACTTCAGCTTGCTTTGAAGCTTATGTTGGTCAGGTCTCAGCAGGAAACTGACTTCACCCTAGATGTTTCAAATGAATGGATTTCTTACAGAGATTTGAACAAGAGTAAAGGAACAAACAAAGGATGGTGGGGCACCAGGAGACTAGCAACAGTAGAAGTCATTACCCTCCCTAAGGCTGAAAGGACAAAGGAAGAAAATAATGTTACCTGGGCCCACTGAGGCTTGGAATCATGGAAGACGAGCAGTACAGTGTGAGAGTTACAGCTAAGGCTGGAGATGCAGCCCACAGCATGGAGGGAATAAGGAAGAAATATCCCAGCCTCTCTCTCATCCCACCCTCTGATCATCTGCTGGTGTTATCTGTTGGTTGAACTGAAATGGCAATCAGGAGGCAAAGGAGCCCTGGGAGCTACAGCCTGTAGGGTCTGGCTTCCTGGTCCACAGAGCAGGGCAGGGACAGCCAGAGAAGGGATTGAAGGGCCAGACACTACCTGGCACAAGGATAAAATGAGAACATGTACACAGTGTACTTTTCACAGAACCAGGCACATAGTAGGTACACAAGAAACAACGGTTGTGGTTACTGTTAGTATTAGTATGGCTGCAACATCAGTGTGTTTTCTGGTTATGCCCAGAGCCACAGGGCTCTGACTTTATGGTCAACAAGGCCCTGCTTTAATAAACCTCATTCTCTCTGGCCTGCTCGGTCTCACAGCTCTGTCTCTACTGACACCAGGGCCTTAATGATCCCATCTCTGTTTTCATCAGGCTAAATTAGGCTATTTAACTTATCTACAGGTTTGGAGCAAAGAAAAATAATTTCTAAGCAAAGTTCTTTGGAGAAAACTATCCTTCTGGGTACCACAGATCCCCTTCCATGTGGTCAGTTTCAAAGACTTTCCTTTTTGCTTATCTAATGGACCAGGACTAAATGGCCATGCTAATGTCAATTGCTGCTGCCCTACCATAAAATATGTACACATAAGGGTTTAAAAATGATTTTTTTTTTTTGAGACGGAGTCTTGCTCTGTTGCCCAGGCTGGAGTGCAGTGGTGTGATCTCTGCTCACTGCAAGCTCCGCCTCCCGGGTTCATGCCATTCTCCTGCCTCAGCCTCCCCAGCAGCTGGAACTACAGGCGCACGCCGCCACGCCTGGCTAATTTTCTTGTATTTTTAGTAGAGACGGGGTTTCACTGTGTTAGCCAGGATGGCCTCGATCTCCTGACCTTGTGATCTGCCCACCTCGGCCTCCCAAAGTGCTGGGATTAAAGGTGTGAGCCACCGTGCCTGGCCTTTTTTTTTTTTTTTTTTTTGAGACGGAGTCTTGCTCTGTCACCAGGCTGGAGTGCAGTGGCACAATCTTGGCTCACTGCAGCCTCCGCCTCCCGGGTTCAAGTGAGTCTCGTCTCAGCCTCCCAAATAGCTGGGATTACAGGTATGCACCACCATGCCCAACTAATTTTTTTGTATTTTTAGTAGAGATGGGGTTTCGCCACGTTGGCCAGGGGGCTCTTGAACTCCTGACCTCAGGTGATTCACCCACCTCAGCCTCCCAAAGTGCTGAGATTACAGACATGAGCCATCGTGCCTGGCCAAAAATGATTTTTAAAGTCCTTTACCTTGTTACTATTTAGCTCACTGCTGTCTTTCCGGTGCTTTGCTCTCATCCTTGTCACTGTTCCAAAGTATTAGGATCTGGTGCTCCCTGACCCCATTACTGCCTCTGTAATCACTACAGCAATTGCCAATACCATTCTTTCCCTTCCCTCACTTTTCTTGTTTTTCCCAGCTTAGGTCTCTTGTCACATTTCCCATTCTTCTCAGTGTTCACGCTGGAAGGCTGGTCTCTGAGGCAACACTGCCAGCAAATAAAACAGTTCCTGGCCTTCAAAAAGACAATCTGGTTCATCGCCACAGATGAGATAAAATCTTTAGTTGACTCTTCTTGACTGCTTGTTGCTAGTGCCCAGGGTTTAAAGTTTCTGAAAGGCTGAATGTGATCACTAACCTCACACTTTAGTATTTGTGCATTTTGAGCATCTGTTACAGGCAGAAAGTCAGTGAACCGGGTATATTTTAGAAAAGCAGGGAACTGGCTGGGCACAGTGGCTCACATCTGTAATCCCAGCACTTTGGGAGACCGAGGCAGGCAGATCATCTGAAGTCGGAAGTTCGAGACCAGCCTGACCAACATGGAGAAACCCTGTCTCTACTAAAAATACAAAATTAGCCAGGTGTAGTGGCGCATGCCTGCAATCCCAGATACTCAGAAGGCTGAGGCAGGAGAATCACTTGAACCCAGGAGGCGGTTGTAGTGAGCCTAGATTGCACCACTGCACTCCAGCCTAGGCAAGAAGAGTGAAGCTCTCTCTCAAAAAGAAAAAAGAAAAGAAAGAAAAGCAGAGAACTCATGAGTTTGGGCAGGATCCTGGATAGAAAACTGTCTCCTCCACCCGCCTTTGGGTAGGGGTACTAAGATAAACTAAGATGAAATATCCAGTCCTTTTGGAGCTGGGTACCTGATACTCACAAATAGCAGCTACAGTTCCTGGTGGACCCTCAAAGGAACGCTTCTCTCATTCTGTGCATAGGGAGCTTCTGGGAGTCAAGGGTTGGATGGGGACCATTTATGAACCTAAATATTGGCTAAATAACTGAGCCTAAATTGTGTGGACCTTAATATACATGCATTGGATAACCTTTTTTTTTTTTTTTTTTTTTTTGAGATGGAGTGTTGCTCTGTCTGTCGCCCAGGCTGGAGTTTAGTGGTGCAATCTTGGCTCACTGCAAGCTCCGCCTCCCAGGTTCACGCCATTCTCCTGCCTCAGCCTCCCGAGTAGCTGGGACTACAGGTGCCCACCACAACGCCCGGCTAATTTTTTGTATTTTTAGTAAAGATGGGGTTTCACCGTGTTAGCCAGGATGGTCTCGATCTCCTGACCTTGTGATCCACCCGCCTTGGCCTCCCAAAGTGCTGGGATTACAGGTGTGAGCCACCATGCCTGGCCATGGATAACCATTTTTAATGGCATATGGAGTATACAAATTTCATCATTCCTAATATATTTGTTTTGAAGACTTGTAATTTGAGAGCTATTTAGAAAATAATGCTATGCATTATGATTCAATCCAGGGTTATAAACTGCATTGTTGTAAGAACTGGACAGACAGGATTTAATAGGTTTAAGCTTGCCTTTTAAAGTACATTCTGAAAGGAAAAAAGGAAATGATTTTCATACTGTAACAAGCCAATTCTGATGCCATTAAAACGTCTTCATTTATTCAGCTTGTTTAGGTAGTAAAAGCACCACTGCATCAATTTTAACAGAATGTAACTTTTGAAGGTCTGAAAAACTCTACAATGAATAGCTATTGCTCTAGTATTTATGAAAAAGGTCAGAATTAAATATGTCAACCTATAGAGAGGATAACAGTTACCTAGATCCTCTTGCTATACCCAAGGACAAATGAACAACCCACATTCAGGTATTTGTTTGACTAGTGAACATGGAAGCTCATTCTAAGCAGTGTTAACTTTGTTTAATGAAAGCAGAAATACTCAAGTCAGTCACCCCATCCCCAACAGTCGGCACTTCATCCTCTTCCTTCCTCATCCCTAGTCATAGCTATGGCCAATGCAGTGATAAACCCAAACCATCAAAAACCAAGCTATATGAGCTTAGGAGGTTGAGGTTGCAATAAGCTGTGATCACACCACTACATGCCAGTCTAGGTGACAGAGTGAGACTCTCTTAAAAAAGACAAAAAACCCACCAAGGTATAATTTGCCATTTTCTCAATTTGTCATTAACACAATCATCTACCAAGCTTAATGAACTCAACAAACTTCTCAGTGGGAGAGGAACAGAGAGGCCAATAGCAAAGGGCCACACCTTAATCCCACTGAACTTTTCACCATGAAAAATTCCCACCATTTGTTTTAAGGGCATTAAGGGTCCTATCATCAAAGCTTTAACAGAAAACTTACCTGTAATCATTATTTGCAAAGTTAAAGCTACACCTTAACCAAACAGCATTTCTGAGAATTATTAATCTAAAAATTATCTTTAAAGGGGGGCAGGGGGAGACTGACAACATCCATCAATAGAGAATGGATAAATTGTGATACATTCAAACACTGGAATGCTACCCAGTAATAAGGAACAGACTATGAATACAATCAACAACATAAGTGAATCTCCAAAAATTGAGCAAAAGTAAAACATAAAAAGTACATATGTGGGCCAGGTGCAGTGGCTTACGCCTGTGATCCCAGTACTTTGGGAGGCTGATGTGGGCAGATCACTTGAGGTCAGGAGTTTGAGACCAGTCTGGCTAACATGGTGAAATCCCGTCTCCACCAAAAATACAAAAGTTAGCCAGGTGTGGTGGCACATGCTTGTAGTCCCAGCTACTTGGGAGGCTGAGGCAGGAGGATTGCTCAAACCCAGGAGGCGGAGGCTGCAGTGAGCCGAGATCATGCACTCCAGCCAGGGCGACAGAGCAAGACTGTCTGGAAAAAACAAAAAAGTACATGTATGATTTATATAAATTTCTAGAAGCAAAATTATAGTGAGAGAAGTGGAATGATAGTTACGAGGGGAGGGATTAACTGGAAAGGGGCATAGGGAATTTTCTGAAGAAAAAGTTTTATATCTTTGTTGGGGTGTTACCAAATGTTACATCGCAAATTTTAAATCTGTGCATTTTGTTTAAATTATACCTCAATTTTGGCCAGGCATGGTGGCTCACGCCTGTAATCCAAACACTTTGGGAGGCCGAGGCGGGTGGATCACAAGGTCAGGAGTTCAAGACCAGCCTGGCCAACATGGTGAAACCCCATCTCTACTAAAAATACAAAAATTAGCCAGGCGTGGTGGCCCGCACCTGTAGTCCCAGCTACTTGGGAGGCTGAGGCAGAAGAACTGCTTGAACCCAGGAGGCAGAGGCTGCAGTAAGATGAGATCGCACCACCGCACTCCAGCCTGGGTGACAGAGCGAGACTCCATCTCAAAAAAAAAAAAAAAAAAATTTTACCTCAATTTTTACAAATTTGAAATACTATGTATCTACTGGGTCCTAAAATTAAATATAATCTACTATACATAGGAAGCATCTAATCAATCTTGTTATTAAAAACCAACACAGGACATTCAGAAAGCAGATATGAAGCTTTAATTCACCATAGGCATTTCTCCAACCATTCTGTACATTAAACTTTCATGTCTTCACACATATACATCTTTTATAAGACAGTTTTCTTACCAATATGGTACTCTGTACCATACCAACATTCCATTTAACTAGTTAAGGGTGTATTATATAACATGAACCACTGATTAAATATAAATACAGAAGTTGAATACATAGGTTAGAAAGTTTAAATTTTAAAAAAATTTAAGAAAGGCTAAATACCATGAAAGTTTACATGTATTCTTTAATTCTAGACACCGTATAACAGTGACAACCAATTACAATAAAATCACAATTGCTTTTAGATGACAGTACTTTCAGATTTCTAATACCCAATTACTTTCATTTCCACAATGTCAACTTCATGCTGCATTTTCATTTCTATAGAGCAGACAAGCTTCCAGACTGCAGACCAAGTTTCTTGTGTAATAATACTACTATCTTGATCATGACCACAGGAAACCAATTTTATATTCCCTGTACTATAGAGATGAGACATTATTTGGTGTATAATATGAAACTCTTCAGTGGTGGTGTTCAAGAATATTCAAATAGTAGCTGAAAATAGGGTTTGCTAGAGCAGTCCACATATTTCATTAAAAGAAAAATGCCCAGTCAAAACATTTAGAAATAAATATATAGTACAGCCTTTCCCTCTCCCAAATACTACCCAGGAAAAAAGTTCCAAGCTGACTTAAAAAAAAAAAACACACAAATAAAAACAAAAACACCTCAAAAAATAAACATTATATGATATTCTGAGCAGCAATCTTCCTGAGTCTATTTTCAATTGAAACAAATTCTGCAGCCAATAGTACACTGATTCAGTATCCACAGTCCAGAAGGAGTTCTTGAACATCTAGTTCATATCCCCAAAAAATGTGAAAAGACTCCTTAACACCCAAGTTATTACACAATGGGAAGCTGACATTGGCTTGTATTAAAATCCAGGTGAATATCAAACATAATCACAGCCTTAACAGTGATGCTAGAATAAGTGATGACAATATGTGCACAGCTGTATACAGATCACTATTAAACACAGGAACAAAATGCCACTTGATGCATATCAAATAGCTCCCAAAAAGCCAATTTGAATATATTTATTTCATTTACATTGATACAGTATTAGAAGGGACTGAATATAATTATGGAGACTGCTGCAAACATTTGATGCCACTAAGTGTTCTATTAAGCATCAGGCATGCACAGTAGTTACCTTTTAAAGTTTCTCATGTATATATCTTAACACATATATCTTAAGCTACAATATGTTTAAAGCATTTAGTCATTTTAAACCCAAATATTTTAATTGACCTATGTCTAAATGGAGAAAAACAGAAACTTCCTTCTGTCTCAATACCCGATGGCAATATTAAACCTTACTCCCCAAATTGATATTTAAACTTATTTATGTCATCTTTAAAATTCCAAAAATAATGAAAAGTCTTATCATTACTAAATAAGAAGTACGATTCCCCGGCAGCAGTCTACCCACCACACACTTACGGCATGCCAAGCCTTTGGGGATTACATAAGAGTGATGTGCTGGTGGCTACAGATGACAATAATTGAAGAGATCAGTCTCTTCTTTTTATTCTGGATCTCCTTATTTTAAACTAAAGCTTTTCATTAATACAAATAAAAAAAATCTTTTTTTCTTTATTTAACTTCAATAGAAGAGTAGATAAAACTAAAAACCCTTATTGTCTCCAAGTGTGTGGCAAAATAGAAAATGTTTCAATTACATTAGGAAATCGGGTGGATAACGGAGTATAGTTATTCCACTTAAGAAGCATTCCAGTCAAATAATCACAAAAACAAATTCAGATTGCTTGGATCTTGGTCATTTATGGCTTGAAGAACTGGACTTGAAAACCACTTTAGGCTAAAATAAATGTATATGAATAATGCATAGACTGTGTATCTAGAAAATCATGCAATAAATATATGTTCTCATGTACACTGGAATCTCAGTGAAGAAAGGTGTGAACAGTACTGTTTCTTCACTTTAACCAAGAGACTACACACAGCAAGATACTTGCTTTTGGCCTATTCAAGATCTTATTTGCCAGGTCATCCTAATTTTCTCAGGTTGGTAAAAGAAGCCAATGTTTCAAGACACCTGTGATAAAGAAGTGACTTGCTTCAAGTGCAGGTGCCATTAAATCTGAGCTAGGCAGAACCAGACTCTCCTGACCCTGCCACCCTGCTGCAAAGTCAATTTGGAGTACCTGACTAGCTAGAGTATCAAAAGGGTAAATGCTTAGAATGACCAACTGGAAATGTTTATTATAGTAGTATCTTTTTAAAAAATCTGCCCTTTAAATGTATATCATTTGAGAATTGCCAGTGAAAGAGCCACTCACTATTCTCGGTTTTGATACGCCCCTACAACATGAGAATTGAACTGAACTACAATGATTGTAATGTCATCTCTGTACATTCGAGCAAGCTCTTCAGGAAGACTAAGCATTTTAGAGAGGCGCTCATGATCAACAGTCCCAAACTCGTTGTTGCCCACAGCGTGGCGAATGAGATGGGTTGCTGCGTTCTGATCCTCAAATACCGAGGACATTTTGGTTCTCCTTTCTGTTAAAAGGCCGTGCATCTGTCCCAGAGTCACCTTGTAGCCACCAACAGCTATTGGCTGTTGGTGATGCATGCCAGTTAGGTACTCACCCACAATCCTAACCACATCCTGCCTATGCATAGTCTCCCACAACCCATCAGTAGCCAACACCAGAAACTTATCCTGTGGCCTTAATCGGTGGTAAGTTACCTCTGGCTCAGCAGTGAGATAAGGAGGTGTGTGATAATTAGGAGGAATAAACTTGGTATATTCATTGTCATTCAACTGGTCTGGGCCAGATTCTATCACTCTCTTTTGAAGGTCAATGCTCCATTTGAACTTTACATCTCCAAATGCCCTAAATGGCATCAGCAAGCCAAGCAGCCGATCCTGTTTCACGACACTCTTGGCCTCACTCTTTGGATGTTCCAATTTCAGCCGTTCTAGTTCTCTTTCATTTTGAGCATTGTGGTCATTAGACAGCGTGACTGCTGACCATGAGCCGTCCTCTTCCTGCACACCCAGCATGGCTCTGCTATCGCCAGTATTGGCCACATGAAGGTCAACACCATCCACATGGGCCACACAAGCAGTGGCTCCAGAAAATGCCACTCGAAGCACCAGGTAGTTGAGAAAAGAATTAGGATCACCAACTTGCGCCTCCAAGGAGATGTCATTATCAAGCCTCTTGAAGGCATTAATTAGAGCCTCCTTAACATCAATATCAGTTGACTCACCAGTGTTGAGGTCTATAAGCTCTTGCCAGTAAGTCCTCAAGCTGTTAAAGTACAATTTGGATGCCTCCTTACTAAAGTAATCATTGGGGTGCTTGTGCCACTGGAGAATGGGTAGCAGTGCCCGGCCGCTCTCCACTGCATTTTCAATCTCTAGCAAAGTCTCATGGGGTAACAAAGACACAGCAATATAATAAAAGAGTCTTTCACTGACTGCCTGGGAACAAGCACAACCTGCATGGCCATCAAAAACCCCCAAAAGCATCCCTCTGGTCTGCAAGCAGGTTGCTGCACTTCTCCGGTCCTCAATGGGTGCATTTGCAGGCAGCTGATTGCTGTCAAATCCAAGGATAGAACTGACATTTTTGCCGTCAAATTCTGGCACTTTGAAACTGTATTCATTAGCTTTAAGGATGCTATTGACTTGTGGAGGTGTGAGGTAAAATTTCTGTGGTGTGGAAGCATATCTCCTTCCTTGGGTGTACTGCCACCAGCTCTCCTTTGGCCTGCAAAAGGTAGCATATGCTGGATGAGGTGTGTATCTCAGTCGACTCTGAGGAATGCACGATGAGGAACAACAGAGATGTTTGTGGTGGCAGTAACATGCAGTGCCATAGATCCTGCTCAGTTCACAGTTACGGATGAGAGGAAAAAACAGTTGAGTTGGTGCTGGCATGGCATCAGAGAACAGTGGCAGGCTGGAACTTCTGACTGGGATTCCTAGACAGCAAATTAGACAGATGTACACAAAGGAAAGAGTTACATTTCAGGATACTTAATCTAGCTTTGCCTTTATAACAAATATTAAGCAAGTCAATCTACATGTTAAGCCTTTGCTAGAAGGTACTACATTTTATACACACATCATGTACTATTTCTACAGGGTATATTCTGGCAGGCACAACTCCCAATCATTCGTGGAACCACGACTGAACTCCTGGCTCCTATACTCAAACTTCAATTTTCTCTTTTCTTTGTCGTCCTTTGTGCAGTACAAACTGTGCAGAATGTACAACAGATTTGGCTGGGGAAAGCTGAGGAGATGAAGGTTATATAACATTATGCAGTAGCCGTCTACCTGACCAATCATCCTTCTCCCTCCCTATTCTTAAAAAATGCCTTGAAATCTCCCATTTTACACAGGGACTTCTTCCATTTATGAAGACCCTTTATATAGACCTGTGGTCAATTTTTGGCATGATTACACATGGCTATGACCAAAAATGTTAAGAGGCAGCCAAACACATGTGTATTTATGAATTATGTGTACATCATATACATATATGACTACAGTAATATGCATTGTAACATATATAGAAAAATTTCTACATAATTAAATAAAAAAAGAAATTCCAGTATTTCTCTCCTGTACCCCAGTAGATGGTCTTGCAAAACTTGCTTCTCTAGTCCACTGTGGCAATTTGCCAGGCTAACGGGCATAGGTCTGCCACCAACTCCCAAATAATCTTGGAAAAGTCAGGTCACATCTTTGAGTCTCACTCTTCTAACCTGTAAAGGAACATCAACAGAGCAGATGCTATCTAAGGCTCTTCTAGGATTCATGCCTTTATGCTTATGGAAGTGAGGTTTTTAAATAAAATTCAGGTTTCATTTATTCACTGTTGAATTCTACCGTGCCCTTCATGATTTAAAAAAAAAAAAAAAGTTTAAGTATTGCAGTAGCTCTAAAGCTTTGTTAGTAACATAAATGGTTTCAGTCCTAGAACTTAATTTACCTACTAACAATGTTTCCTGCTTAGCAGCTATAAGGAAAACCCATAGAAGTATTTTCATCTACTATGGATCCAAAGTAGAATTAACCCCTAGAGAAATGTTTTCTTGGATATGGTAATCACTCTGATTTGATCATTACACAATGTCTACCAATATATACATGCACTGAAACATCACATTGTACCCCATAAATATAATATTATGTGTCAATTGTAAATTAAAAATAAATTTTAAAAGACCAAAAATGTTTTCTCTCACATTAAAAAAAAAAAAAAAAAAAGGTATTTACTTGCTCCAGGGAAGCAGTATAGTCAAATAATAGTCTAAGGTTTGGATTGAAAAGGTACAGCAATATAATTACAAACTTAAAAAAAATCCTATCACTCACTATATGCGCTGAAAATAATTTCTGGGCATTTACTTGGGAAATTTAATGACTATATCATTAATCTAGATAATTTGGGCAAGAAAAAAATCCCTCTTCTTCCTCAATAACATATATTTTCCCTGAATTCTTGAGATACTGCTTCAAAATAGTCATTTGTACTATAAAGAAACACTTTGGAAATACTTTAAATAAACAAATGCAATAAACAAAAAGGAACACAGAAAATAAAACCATCTGAGTTAATAGCAACTATTCCTTCCCACGGCTAAACAAATATCATAGCAAGTGTCAGCCATGTATTATTTTCATGTACCTTTTTTGAAGAATAATTTGAGAAAAAGTAATAAATTGGGGTAGAGGGAAGCAAAGAAAACTAAACACTGAATAATCACTGATTCTTGTTTGTTTCTGTAATAAGCACTGCATAAGCCAGCCACACAGATTCTCTTCTGCAAGTAGTAGAAAGTACCATCATTTTAACTGCACTATCTAAGAAGGGATTTGTTTACGAAAATGAAGACAAGATCAGGCAATAGAAAGTAATGGCTAAAATTTTGGAAATAAGAATCCGTAACTAAAAAAGCATTCTGAAATGCACTAATGAAAAACAGAAATTCCAGAAAAACGGGAATCCATCAGGAGTAACCATTTAAATAAAAGCAATTCAAACTGAATACCTGAAAGTCATCCAGAGGTTAAGTGTACATGACTGAGCCAGAAGATGTGCTCAAATGTTGGGCCACATGACAGTGGCTTCCATACTTAAACCATATCTCTTTTTAGGTTTGCAGGCAGAAAGCATATCAACTCATTTTGTGCTTTGAATAAAGGTTTTCTATCATTAAAAATGTAAACTAATGTAATCTTAATGAATTTTTCTTCATAATTTTATGACTGCATTTGCTCTTTCTTTAAAACTTAAGAATCTTACATAAAAAAACAATGAAAATGTGCCTGTATGGAACGTAAATTGACTCAAAATACTATTTGTGTGGGGGGGAGGGAGGGTTGATAGATGCATAACAGGGTTTGATTGTTTAATTAAGGAATAACAAGTCCTGGAAACCTGCACTTTCCTTAAATTCCTTTGCTTCGACATTTTTTTGCGGGGGGGGGGAGGGAGGGCAGCGGGGGGAGGAATTTTGCTCTTGTTGCCCAGGCTGAAGTGCAATGGCGTGATCTCAGCTCATCGCAACCTCCGCCTCCCGGGTTCAAGCGATTCTCCTGCCCGGCTAATTCTGTATTTTCAGTAGAGATGGGGTTTCACCATGTTGGTCAGGTTGGTCTCGAACTCCTGACCTCAGGCCATCCACCCGCCTCAGCCTCCCAAAGTGCTGGGATTACAGGCATGAGCCACTGCACCCGGCTTGGTTTGACATCTTTTCTACTTTTGTAATTGACTGAAAAATGAATGAAATCTAGTGACAAAAAGCTAATGATTGACACAGCAGGTGCTTTTAACAATACTTACGTTCAAACACCAAATTCTCCACTACATTTTTCCTTCAAGGCAAAAATTCTTGAGATTAAAAACAAAAAATGAGAGAGTGAATTTTATTGACTCTATCTTTCAGTTATGCGGAGGCTTAGTACATGGACTGAGATTATATCCTAATGCCCCAACTTCCAACATGCCTTCAAAAGACAAAATTCCTAGGGAAGTTGGAATTTATGAAAACTGTGCTGTAATTAATGAGCGTTCTATCCGCATCGGTACAAGTGATACATTCTCTCCATCAGATCAGATACCCTTGGGAGTCAAAGTACTTTCAAATGCTTTCATAAATAAGTTAGCAATGAAAAACTCTTAATATCCTTCAGATTATCCACTGATTCAACAACAAGAAAACACTCTACATCATAACTTTTGCTGACAAGCTTGTTAAATTAGTGTAGAAGGCTCTTGATCAGGCAATAAGAACAGCATCCAGGTACAACTGTTGGTAAAACAGAGCAGTGTCAAATTTGCAAGTTATTCTTGATCACAATTTTCACGGAAAAGTTCCTATTCCATGATCTAGACTCAGCCACGTTGTATGCAGCATCTTCATCCCAGGCAGATTTGGCTGATTTTGCCATTGACTAATAAAGAAAGATGCACTGCAACCAGAAACAGGAAAGAGAGCCGTCCATTCTTACTGATGTGCTTAGCAGAGCCTGTGCCAAGACATTTTTTCCACTCCATCAATAGACCCACGGACCAAATTAATTAGCAAATGCTATTAAGGCACCGACTCCAGAGCCCTTTAGCTTTGCAAAGCTTCTGATGTAAATGAAAAAGAAAAGCTATGCTAATCATTTAATGTGTCGGAACCCCAGTTTATGTAATCCGATTGCATTAAACACTCTACATAAAGACCATCCGCGATTTTTCAACATTTTTCTGGAAATGCCTAGCCATTTCACAGCTCCTGCTATCTTTTTACATAAATGAAGAAAGATACGAAGCACCACATGCCAGTATTTTTTTGATTAGTTTCCTTTGTCGCTACCTGAAAAACTGCACTCACAAAGACATCAAAGCTATCTCAATCCAAGACGCCTTTGTCCCTTTTTCCAATCTATCTCATCCCTTAATACCACGCTGATCCATCTAAAACCATCCATACACAAAAATCTGTCACCATCCTTCCTGGGTACCCAACGCAGGTAGTTAAGTGAATACCTACCAATTCGTCTGGGCCCGGGACACACACACATTCTCCTGTCATCACAACACGGAGCCGACAACATCCACAACCCGCGCGGGCAGCAGCAGCGACAGCAGCACCGGCCCATTGAAAGCAAGGCAGAGATGCTCATTAGAGGAGGCGGCGGCGGGGAGGCGGGAGCGGAGGAGGGGCGAGGTCTCGCTCCAGCCCGGTGAATGGGCTGGGAGGTGGGGGGAAGAGGATGGAGGAGGGATAAAGGGGTGGAGAGAACAAGGAAGCCAACCAAACCAACCCACCCCGCCGGGGAGGCAGAGCCACAGCCCAAGGCAGCGGGGCCCAGGCGCGAGCAGGGGTGCGCCCCGAGGGCCAGCCCCTCCATCCAGCCGGGGCGCGAAGCCCATGGACTGCAGCCCCGCCCGCTGCCCGCCCCGCCCTGCCCGGCCCGGCCCCGCCCCACGGGTGCCCGTTTCAGTCCAGACGAACAGGGGCCGGCCGGTGTCAGGCTGCCAGCTGGGCCAGCCCTGACCCGGGGTGCGTCAGGGAGACCCTCAGGCAGTGCCGCAGCCCTACAGCCTCCCTGGAGCTCACTCTGCCGCCGGCCCCGCGGCGTCCTTCGTGTTGACAGCTGGAGCGCAGGGGCCGAAAGACGCTAGGGCTGCACGGCGCCCCGGCCCCCGCCCCCGCCCCCAGCCCCCCGACGGCCCCCAGCGCCGCCACGCCCGCCCCACAGCCCCGACGCCCGGCGCGCACCTGGCGCTCCAGGGCTCGTCCCGCCCTCCGCACGCCCGCGGCCGCCGATCCGCGAGCACGCCCGGCGCCCCCTCACAACTTTGGACGGGTGGAGGATCCCGGACGGGGCGGCTCGTGGCAGGGAGTAGGGAATACGAACCGGGCACGGCAGGAGACCAAACGATTCTTCCCGACGAGGCGGGGGCGACAACGACGCCACCGCTCGGCGCTCTTTCCACGCAGCCCCGTGCAGCTCCCGGAGCGCGAGCCCTCACCCCCGGCCTGCCCACTCTGCTCCCCTACCGTGCGGGGCCGCCACCCTGCCCCGCCCCGCCCGCACGTTCGGGCCGGAGTGCTTCCCGCCTGCCGATTGGCTGCGCAGTGACGAGTGGGAGGGGAGGCGGAGAGGGCTGAGGCCGGGGGTGGGGCCGGGGCGGAAGAGGAGCGCGCTCCCCGCCAGCTTTGTGACGTCACGGGGGTCAGACAATCCCTTCCATTCGGCGCGAGCCGCCCATTGGTTCCCCGGGCCCGCCTCACGTGACCGCCCCCCGCGCGCCCCCCCCCCCCCCCCCCCGCCAGCGAGTGGAAGGTGTGGCTGCGCGGCGCTAGGGAGCGGTGGTCCGTGGAGCTCGGAGGCGTTGGCTGAGCCGGCTGCGGGGTCGGGAGAGGGGAGGCGCCTGGGCCGGCTCCAATGCCTTCGCGTGCGTGGGGCCCGAGGAACGGGCTGCTCCCCTGCCGTGCAGGCTTCCTCGAATCTCTGGCACCTCTGCGGGGATGCGGTGGTGTGGGTGGCCGGCCCAGCGGCCAAGCCTCCCCTGCGCCTCGCGGTTGGGTGCGGGCTTCCCAGGGTAGGCTGCGGGAGCGGCTCCCAGCCTCACGGGAACCTCAACTCCCTGCGGCTCACCCCAGCCTGCGGTACAAGGCGTAGCAAAGAACCTCGAGAGTAGCTGTTGCTTCGTTCGTTTGATACGTTGCAGATTTTAGGAGCATTAACGCCCATCATGTTTTCTATCGCCCCAGGGAGAGGAAGAGGGTGTAGACAGCAGCAAGAGGGAGTTGTGATGAGGGAATTCTCTCTGTAGCGTAGATGTGTGCTCACGTTCTCTGAGAGTTTTGAAATCAGTATTGTTTCCGTTGCCCTGAATGGTTACAAGGAGAGAACACTGGACTTGGAGTCAGAAAACTTTCATCCAAGTCATTCCCTGCTCTAAGTCCCATTTCTGTTCCATGAGATTGTTTCCACCTCAGATGAGATTAGACTTAAGGTGGCATTGGTATTGGCTGTGGTAAAACAAGATATCTTCGAGGGCTCTTCAGTGACTTACACCCATACATCCCTTTTATGGGATAGTGGCTTCTGAAAGCTTCCTTGGCAATGGCAGATAGAGCATTGCACTTATCTTCCCTAGTGTTCACCAATAAGTTGACTTTGATTTATTACACATAACTTCTTACTAGCCAGTCAGGTTCACAAAATGATGTGGAGTGAATTTCTTTTTATGTAATAAAAAACGTTATATACCCAAACTGGTCCTTTATAACTCCTGGATCTTTCAAGTTGCTGTATTCTCTGTTCTCTAAATAAACTAGAGGAGACTCTTTTTGCCCATCCCCAGGTTGCCCATGGAACTTTTGTGGCTAGTCTGTCTGGCCTTCATCCGAGTTTTTACAGGTCCATCTGCCTCCCTTCATCCTCTCCTTTTTGCTTCTCAAATGGGCTTCCCATAAATTGCAAATATTCTCCACTACTCTTCCTGTCATTTAATTTAAGTATCTGGTTTCTTCTTCATAGATGCATAGGATGGTGTAGCCTAGTGATTAAGAGTGCAGCTGGAGCCAAGCTGGCTGGGTTCCATTCCCAGCTCTGCAGCTTTCTGTGTGGTCATGGGCAACTCTGCATACCTCATTCTCTCACATGTAAGATAAAAATGTAAAAAGTAATAGCAGGGCTGTATTAAGAGAGTTGACATATATAGCTTGCTAAGAAAGTACATAGCATGTAGTGTTATATAAGTGTTAGCTATTCTTGATATTATCGACATGTCCAGGTCAGTGTTTTAGATTAAGAACTCCTAGCAAGTAGGAGACCCAGGCCCCCAAGTGCATTATATTCTATAGTTAGGTACTAATAAGTTATTAATAGAATGGAGAATCTTTGAACCTTAGAATATCAGTTTAAATTCATTTATATGGAGGATCTCTGCCTCTTAACCCTTACTTTGTGGACATAGAGACCACTTAACTGAAGCTGTGAGTGGAATTTTAAGAGTTTCTGCTTTATGACCCAGAAATGAAGTACATACTAGACTTCTCTGTTGTCTTATCAACTTTTTCCTGGCCAGGCTTGGTGGGCTCCTGCCTGTAATCCCAGCACTTTGGGAGGCCGGGGCGGAAGAATTGCTTGAGCCCAGAGACCAGCCTGAGCAACATAGACCTCATCTCTACAAAGAATCTAAAAAGCAATTAGCTGGGTGTGGTGGCACGTGCCTATAGTCTCTGCTACTCAGGAGGCTTGCTTGATCCCAGGAAGCTGAGGCTGCTGTAAGCAGTGATGCATCACTGCACTCCAGCCTAGGCGAGTAAGCAAGTTCCCGTCTCAAAAAAAACAAAAAGCTTTTTTTTTTAATGGTTGTGAAATAGAGTAGTAAGAATCCAACATCCAGGCCAGGTGCGGTGGCTCACACCTGTAATCCCAGCACTTTGGGAGGCCAAGACAGGTGGATTGCTTGAGGACAGGAGTTTGAGACCAGCCTGGCCAACATGGTGAAACCCTATCTCTACTAAAAATACAAAAAATTAGCCGGGTATGGTGGTGGGCATCTGTAATCCCAGCTACTTGGGAGGCTGAGGCAGGAGAATTGCTTGAATCTGGGAGGTGGAGGTTGCAGTGAGCTGAGATTGCAGCACTGCACTCCAGCCTGGGCAACAGAGTGAGACTCTGTCTCCAAAAAAAAAAACAGAGTCCAACATCCATATCAAATGACCTCTTCAAAGCTGTTACCTTAGTAGCAACCCTTATTCCACACTGACATTGCCATTATTCAGAGCACTTTTAAAACTCCCTTTTCAAATTGTTTTCAGATCTGCACAGGAAACTCCAACTTGTTTTACTATAACCAACACTTTGGTTTTATACCAGAATAGTATTGATTCCCATCTTATTCTTCTTAGTTCTGAATGACCTGGATATTTCTAAAAATAACACCCACTCTCAAAAAAACTGGTATTTGCCACCACTAAATATAGTCAGAAGAATTTTGACATAAGTATTGAATGCCAAGGTGTTTTTGAAATCAGAATAAAGCCTTCCTAAAGTGATGGCTTTGAAATAATCTCATTTACAGGTATAAGTTTTGTCCTCTGGTTGTAAAGTTGTATGGTTCAGTGAGAGGTATATTATAAATAAACTACCCTTCTGCAGAGGTACCAACTGCTGGTACAACTGGAGGAGATTCTTTAGTATCTCAACCTTGATTCTCCTCTGGCCTGGCTTTGTTCCTGTTTCTAGATGGAGCTCCATTTAGCCACCCACTGGGCTTGCTTCAAAAGTGCTGTTTGTTATCACATGGCCAACTGGCCAGGGCCAGAACAGGTCCTTGGGTTTACTGCGTTGACCCCAGACTGTTTTAGCCACCGGAGCACTTGTTGATACTTCAACATTGGAAAGTGTTGGAAAGCAGCACTGAAACAACCCAGGAACGTTGTTGAGAAGGTAGGGAAGGAGACAGGAAGGGGCTTCAAAAATAGTATGGTACTAAGAAAGCACTGTGCAAAATCACCTGTTTACACAAATGCTTTCTGTGATAAACAAAAATGCAATGACATTTCCTGAATATGAACCTTAACATTTAGTCATCCATTTGCCCTAGGACGGATTTGAAAATGAGCAATGCTTGATCAGATTGGCCTGATGTTCTTGGGGGCAGGTGATAAGACCCTTAGACCCTTAGACCCTTAGGCCCTTAGGGGTATTGGAGGTTAGCTTTGGCAACATGGAGATGATCCAGCAGTCTCAGTGGTGCCAGCCAAGAAGCTTAAAATAGACCTGCATGTGGGTCTGAGATGCCCTCACCCTGATGGTTACTGATTTACTGTGGCCTTTGCCAAAATCAGCAGTCACAGGGGAAAGAGGCTGGTTTACCATACTCCTCTAGCACCTGTTTCCCTACAGGTCTTGGCTAGGAAATCAGCAAGAAATTGCCAAGTAACTAAAGAATGGCTACCTGTTTTATTACCATGTCAGTGTCGGGAGTTCCTTCTTTGAAATTAAGTTGTTTGGAGTTAGCAGTGAGATTGACGAATCATCTATACAAAAGAAACAACATGTACTGTGGTTCATCTCCTTTGGACCAGAGACTGTTCTAGATGCTTTCACATTTGTCTGATTTTATATTTGAAAAGGAATCCATTCTCATCAGAATTCATGAGACAATAGAATGTTCAAGGGGGGAAAAGCTTTATTCTCTTACAAAATGAGGGACCAAAGGCTCTTGGCTGGCAGGCAGTAAGTTTCTGTGTACTAATTGAACATGACACAGAATACAAAAAGTAGGTGTCTGGGGTTGCGTAATGATAGAATTCAAGTGCTTTACCAAGAGTATTGCATGCCTGTGGACCTGAGATTGGCACATACTTCAAAAATTCCTGTTAGGCTATCTTCAAATACTAAAGATGACATGTATGGGCAAGAGGGGAGAGATGAAAGGGGAGGTAGGTGTTGGTGTTAGTATCTGGCCATCAGGCAATTTGGCAAGATTAATTTTTTATTCAGTATAATTCTGTAGGTGGATTCCCCAAAGCACAGAGGGTATGAGGTGGAGGACAGGCTTCCGGGGAACTGAGACATTGGGGTGTGTCTAGAGCACTTCCTACAATAGGTGCCAGTCATGGCTGCCCCGAAGCAGGTCCTGCCAATCTACAGACTTCAGTAGGAGTCCCCAAGCTGTGAACTCAAAAATAGTAGTGGCTGATTTGCATACTTTTTAAAAGCTATAATTCTTTGCGTATCTGAACTACTTAGAGTATAAGTTTTTCAAGAACAGGGAACATGTCTTTTTACCCACCAATACAAACCCATGGCCTGGCATATAGTGAAAACTAACAGGTAGCAGATGCTTCCTTTCTACCATTCTCTATTCTAAGTGCACTGACTCCTTATGAGGCAGGCATTTTTCTTATATCCATTTCACAGGAGAGGAAACTGAATCTCAATGAGGGTAATTTGCCCTAGGATCACATAAGTAAGAAGTTGTGGAGCCATCTACTCCAGAGCTTGACACTAAGGCACTATGTTATAGTATAGTGATCACTACGCGTAATAGGAGCTCAATGATGAATAAATGGACTTGTTTTAAATGAAGGAAAAGAAAATGACATGTTTCAACGGGTGAATGAAAATACTTCATGAATGAATAAATGAATATGTCACCTTTTATTATATTCCTTAGGTTTCAAAAGGGCTTATGTCAGGATTAGGATTTAATTAATTCTAGCTTTGTGAAAACTAAAGAAAGTTTTACGTTTTCATTATGGGTTTGAGGGCAAACTGCATCCTTATAACTGGAGAATTTCCACCCATGCTTATTGTGTCTATAACCAGCAGTAAAGTTTGCACAGCTAAGTGTATCACCACTGAATAGCCACTCTTGTTAGAGAGCTGCAGGGTTTGAATATAGTTTATCAGGAGAACCAATCATACCTTATAAAAGCATATTTTCCTTAGAAAACAGATACTGTATTTGTAGGTGAATACCTACTGTATTTGTAGGTGAATACCTACTGTATTCAACTCACATTCTAATATAACTATAGTTGATAATATGATTTGAAGTGAACAATTTGATTTGTTAAAAGCAGTAAGTTAATATTCAGTTCAAAATGTTACTTTTATGTTTAAGCAGTATCAACTGGAGAGAGAAAAGTTTAAGGAGAGAAAAAAAAGCAATGAATTAAAGAGGAACAATAGATATTGAATTATACATCTAGTTTCTGCCAGAAACGATGGGCTCTGGGATTCTAATCAGAACATTCAGAGAAATACTCAGGTGCAATATCTGCATTTTGATTTTATCCCTCTTTAAGGCATACTGGTTTTGTGGAATGAGTATGAGTTGGAGTCAGAGACACTTGAGTTCAAACCCTACCTCTGCTTCTTATTTTCTGGGTTTATCCTTCAAAATTTACCCAATAACTTCAACTTTTAAAAAAATCTAACATGTGTTGTAAGGATTAGGAATTAGCCAAATGATAACTGGCAAATAACGCCAAATGTTAGTACTTAAAAATGAATTTCCTATTGCTGCTGTAACAAATGACCACAAATTCAGTTGCTTAAAATAACACACATATTATCTTTCAGTTCTGAAGGTCAGAAGTCTGAAATGGGTCTCACTGGGCTCAAATCAAGGCATCAGCAGGGCTGTGCTTCCTTCTGGGGGCTCTAAGGGAGAATCCATTTTCTTTCCTTTCTCAGCTTTGAGAAGCTGCCCACATTCTTTGGCTCATAACTCCTTTCTCCATCTTCAATGTTGGCAGAGTAGCACCTTCCAGCCACTCTCTGACTTTGACTTCCTCCTCTGTCTTCATTTTAAAAAGATCCTGATGATTACATTGGGTACACGATGATAATTGAGAATAATCTCTTTATTTTAAAATCAGCTAACTAGCAACCTTAATTCCATGTGCAACCTTAATTCTCCTTTGCCATGTAACATAGCATATTCACAGGTTCTGGGATTATGATGTGGACATCTTTTTTTGGGAGAGAGGGATTATTATTCTGCATACTGTGGCATTTTTCTCCCTTAACACTCATGTATTTATTAATATATTTATTAAAGGAAAATGAATAATAAATATTTTTATCCTCAAGAAACTTAATATTTAGGTGGAGAGCTTAAATATATGCAAAAGACATTAACCAACAGTACAAGGCAGCAAGCAACAAGCTCCAATATGAGCCATTCAAATTTGTGTCACAGGCTGGACCTGGTGGCTCATGCCTGTAATCCCAGCACTTTGAGAGGCCAAGGTGGGAGGATTGCTTGAGCCTAGGAGTTCAAGACCAGCCTACGCAACATACTGAGACTTTGTCTCTACAACAAAATTTTAAAAATTAGCCAGGCAAGGTGGCACACATCTGTAGTCTCCGTTACTTGGGAGGCAGAGGTGGAAGGATCACTTGAGCTCAGGGGCTCGAGGCTACAGTGAGCTGTGATTGTGCCAGTGCACTCCAAAACAAAAAGAAAAAAAAAAAAACCAACAACAAATTTTTGCTACAGGATTTTAGAGATCACTTAGGTGTGTGAGAGAGGGAAAAAAGAGTCACTAGAAATTTTGATTGTCTAAAAGCAGCAATGTAATGAGAATGCCCCCTTCCCTCTTCAAAACCTAAATGTGATTTTAGGTTGAGTTAGGAACAAAGGAGGTGATAGACTCCCTCCATTCTGCCTTGTTGAGTCCCCACCAAACTTTGAAGGGCATAAAAAATCTATAGTGTAGCAAGAGGAGGGCTACCAGCAGGATAAAAAGTTTAGAATCAGAACATATGAGAAGTTTAGAGATATTCATGGCATGCTCTTCAAATACTTTAATGATAGTCATGTGAAAAGACAGCTAGCTTTGTCTTTGAAAACACCAGAGTTTGAAAAAACTAGGCCAGGTGCGGTGGCTCAACACCTGTAATCCTGGCACTTTGGAAGGCTGAGGCAAACGGATCACTTGAGGTCATGAGTTCAAGACCAACCTGGCCAACATGGCAAAACCCCATCTCTACCAAAAATACAAAAATTAGCCAGGTGTGGTGGTGTGTACCTGTAATCCCAGCTACTTAGGAGGCTGAGGCATGAGAATCGCTTGAACCTGAGAGGCAGTGGTTGTAGTGAGCTGAGATCGGCCACTGCACTGTAGCCTGGGCAAAAGAGTAAGACTCTTTCTCAAAAAACAACAACAACAAAACGGCAAGGCGTGGTGGTTCACGCCTATAATCCCAGCACTTTGGGAGGCCAAGGCAGGTGGATCACCTGAGGTCGGGAGTTTGAGACCAGCCTGACCAACATGGAGAAACACTGCCTCTAATAAAAATACAAAATTAGCCAGGCATGATGGCCCATGCCTGTAATCCCAGCTACTAGAGAGGTTGAGGCAGGAGAATTGCTTGAACCTGAGAAGCGGAGATTGCGGTGAGCTGAGATCGCACTGATGCACTCCAGCCTGGGCAACACGAGCGAAACTCCATCTCAAAAAAAAAAAGGAAAACAAAAAAGAAAAAGTTAGAATTAAGTGTGTGGAAGTTAGATTTAAACTCAATACGATAACTTTAAAGTGGTTACAGTTTTCTGAAAATGAATGAGTTACCCCTTGAGACAATGAGTTTCCTGTTACTGGAGGTATTCAAATAGACTGTTGTTGTGGGAAGTCAGGGACCCCGAACGGAGGGACCGGCTGAAGCCGTGGCAGAAGTACATAAATTGTGAAGATTTCGTGGACATTTAGTAGTTCCCCAAATTAATACTTTTATAATTTCTTACTCCTGTCTTTACTGCAATCTCTGAACATAAATTGTGAGGATTTCATGGACATTTATCACTTTCCTAATCAATATTCTTGTGATTTCCTATGCCTGTCTTTACTTTAATCTCTTAATCCCATCATCGTAAGCTGAGGATGTATGTCACCTCAGGACCCTGTGATGATTGCATTAACTGCACAGATTGTTCGTAAAACATGTGTGTTTAAACAATATGAAATCTGGGCACCTTGAAAAAAGAACAGGATAACAGTGATGTTCAGGGAACAAGGGAGATAACCATTAGGTCTGGCTGCCTGAGAGCCGGGCGGAACAGAGCCATATTTCTCTTCTTTCAAAAGCAAATAGGAGAAATATCGCTGAATTGTTTTTCTCAGCAAGCAACAGCCCTGAGAAAGAGAATGCATTCTCAGGGGTAGGTCTCTAAAATGGCCGCTCTGGGAATGTCTGTCTTTACGATTGCAGATAAGGGATGAAATAAGCCCCGGTCTCCCATAGCACTTCCAGGCCTATTAGGACGATGAAATTCCCGCCTAATAAATTTTGGTCAGACTGGTTGTCTGCTCTCAAACCCTGTCTCCTGATAAGATTTATCAATGACAACGCATGCCCAGTGGTACATGAAACTTCATTAGCATTTTTAATTTCACCCTGGTCCTGTGATCTCCCCCTGCCTCCATTCGCCTTGTGATATTTTATTGCCTTGTGAAGCATGCGATCGCTGTGACCCACACCCTATCCATACACTCCCTCCCCTTTGAAAATCACTAATAAAAACTTGCTGATTTTGTGGCTTGGGGGGCATCACAGAACCTGCCGACATGTGATGTCTCCCCTGGACACCCAGCTTTAAAATTTCTCTCTTTTGTACTCTTTCCCTTTATTTCTCAGACCAGCTGACACTTAGGGAAATAGAAAAGAACCTATGTTGAATTATTGGGGGTGATTCTGCCAATAGAATGTAGACAACAAATGACAAAGAATGTGCTCTCAAAGCACTTTGTTTGTGTCTTGAACTTTATACTCACATTATCATCATTTGCAGGCCAGTCTCCCTATATAGATGTGACCTCTTCCTAGGCTGAATCTATCATATATGTTTTTAACTTGGCTTAGGAGGTAGCTAACAAATGTTGGCTAGGTAAATGGATGATGCGTGGGTGAGGTCGAGAGTTGGAGAGAGTGACCATCAGAGTCCCTCCAACTCTGGGACTCTCAATTCTCTGAGCTGGGATCTGAGCTAGGTGTAGTGAATTTAATTGAGATCCAGAAAGGGGGTGAGGGTGATGGCGCATTCTAGGTGGGAACCACAGTTCAGAAAGGCCAAAAGGAGAGCAAATCTGAGTCAAGGAGCTATGTTGGGTGAAGAGTGGGAATTAAGAGTTGGGCAGAGTCTGGGTCTTGATTCTTGAAGGTCTTTAATTTCAAGGATGTTGGACTTCCTCATTCTGCAGTTGGGATGCAGATTGACACTTGACTGAATTGTGATCAAAGAAGAGAAAATTGCCCTGACAATGATATGCATTATAGCTGATTGGCAATAACTGGAAGTGACTGCCTAAACGTGGGTGTAAAGAGTTAAAATGCAGAGCTAGACGATGGCAGCAAGGATGTAAAGGAGGGAACAGATAGGAAGATGTGTTGCTAAAAAATCAGGACTTGTTGGCGAGGTAAATGAGAAAGGGTGAAAAGGGGGAAGGTATCAAAGAGGCCCAAAGCTTTGTGCATGGGTGGCCATGAGGATGGACATGTATGTCAAACTTTCTTATTGAGATGGAAGTAATATGGAAAAATATTCAAAATATCCAGGATTTTTCCCAAACTGTTTCCATTAAGTTCATGGCTGAAGTGGGCTGTTTTGAATATGTATGAGGATAGAAAGTCAAGAGTATTGCTGAGCGCAGTGGCTCACACCTGTAATCCCAGCACTTTGGGAGGCCAAGGCGGGTGGATCACAAGGTCAGGAGATCAAGATCATCCTGGCTAACACGGTGAAACCCCATCTCTACTAAAAATACAAAAATATTAACCAGGCGTGGTGGCAGGTGCCTGTAATCCCAGCTACTCGGGAGGCTGAGGCAGGAGAATGGCGTGAACCCAGGAGGCAGAGCTTGCAGTGAGCTGAGATCACGCCACTGCACTCCAGCCTGGGTGACAGAGTGAGACTCTGTCTCAAAAAAAAAAGTCAAGAGCATTAGCCTGTGAAGGGCAAACATTTTTAAGAGGTGAGCTGTTACACTGGCAAAACCTGATACCAAATAGTAATAGTTATAGTAGCACCTTGTATGAGCCCATTATGAGCCTGCATGATATGAGACACTTTGTATGTATCATCCCATTTTGTGCAGTTACCCATGAGCATGAAGGCATCAGCTAGCACTCCACGCAGTGTCTGCTTTAGGGCAGCTCCCAAGGGAAATTCCCACCCATCTTAGTACTAAGGATAATTATAAGTCTCAGAAGTGATTGGATTCTTTTAAAAATTCTTGGACTCTGAACTGAATAAATAATTCTATCTCTGTGTGTTTGAAGGGGTGGAGGAGGTAAAAAGAATTATTCAAAGTTTTAGAGCCAGAATTGTGACTCAGTTATGGAATGTGTGCAATATATTGTTTTTTAAACCTATTTCCTGTTTCTGTTTCATGTCCCCACCCTTGTTTTTCTGCCTCTCTTCTCACTTCTCATTTAACTTACGCTGTCTTTTATTTTATATATCCCTAAAAGTAGTCATAAATTCATTCTGGAATAAAGGAGAGTAATAGAAATGTATTTTTATTTATATTAGTCCTTGCTTTATAGATGAGGAACAGGGGCTTAATTTATCTAACTTGCCCAAGATTACAGCGGGTGTATTATCTATTGCTGGATAACAAATCACCACCAAAATTAGCTTGAACCAACAAATATTTCTGATCTCACTCTGTTTCTGAGGGTCAAGAATCTGGGAGCAGCTTCCCTGGGTGGTTCTAGCTCAGGGTCTCATGAGTTTGCAGTCAAGCCATCAGCCAGGGCTGCAGAGTCACCTGAAGTCTTGGCTGAGGCTGAAGAATATGCTTCCAGCTCACTCACATGGCTGAACATTTTCGTTTCTTGCCACATGGGCCTTTCTATAGGGCTGCTCACAACATGGCAGCTGGCTTTCCCCAGAGTGAGTAATCTGAGAGAGACAGACAATGAGAGAGAGAGACAAAGACGGAAGCTACAGCATCTTTTACAACAATCTTGGAAGTGACATACAATTACTTCTGTACCCTGGTAAAATTTGAGAAAGCATTCCACAGGGGTATGAATTCCAGCAGAAATCACTGGAGGCCATCTTGGAGGCTGCCAACCACAGTGAGTACATGACATAGCGGAACCTACATGATGCTGCTTTTGCAGAAGTGTTGGATTAGAAGAGCCTCAAGTTTGGTTCTCAGAGCTGTTCCCATTCCTTTCATCTTGAAAACTAGGGAAATAAGCACCAGCAAGTGCTGATGTTATGGGTTTCTAGTTTTGTTCCTCTGACCCTGGTTACAATTGCCAGTGCTGCCACAGTTTCATCCATAAAGTTTTGTGTAGCCTCACATCTCCGTTTAATCACTACTAAAAGTAAGTCCAAATTTGAACCTCCAGTCAACACTAAACAACTGAATGTTTGGATACCACTAAGGAGTTAAAATAATAGCTAATGGACCAGGTACAGTGGTTCATGCCTGTAATCCCAGCACTTTGGGGGGCCAAGGTAGGAAGATGCCTTGAGTCCAGGAGTCTGAAACTTCAATGAGCTATGATCATACCACTGTACTCCAGCCTGGGTGACAGAGCAAGACTCTATCTCTTAAAAAAAATAAAAAATAAAAAATAACATAACACTATGTATGCTTACATTCTCTGAATTTAGTAGTGTATGAAACGATTGATTATAATTTTATTCCTTGTACTTTTTATGTTCATGGGAAATGTATGCATATAGAGGATACAAGTTTTTGGTGATTCCACCCCCCATGAGGGGAAATTGTCAATGTAATGAGAAAATCCATAAAGATTTTTTACTGCATTGCTGAACTGTAGCCAGATTTTGTCAGGGAAATAAGAACTTATTGTTTTCCTAGTTTCAGGGAACTGCTGGCTCAGTGTTCAGTTTTCATTCCACAAATCCATGACTCACGAATAAATGACCTGGATAAATGAACACTGAGGATCTCAGTTGCAGCTGGCAATTACCCTACCTTCTGATGGCACTTATTCTATTCTTCATCTGGAAATTCCATTTCCACTTGAAGTATGTATAAATGGATGTCACCCTTAAGGTTTAAACACAACCCCTATTACTTAGCCAAGACTGTTCTGAACAATGGTGTTTACTAATTAGCTCAATTTCAATTTCAGTTTCAGTTCTCGAGCCATTACTATGTGCCTGTGGTATTTTAATGTTCTTATAACTTTCTTTACATCTTGGGGCTTCCCTTCAGGGCCTGTTGTGGTATGCCAGTTTGCAAAAAAGGTGATCAGTTTTGTCTAGGGAGAGAAACTTCTCTTTACATTTGACTTAGTTATATGCAAACTAATTGGATAAACACTCTTTGAATGTTTGTGTTCTAGGGTTTTTGCTGTGTTCTGCAAATGGAGAAAAGCGTAAGACATAGTCTTTATGCCTTTAAAAATTTGGCCGGGCATGGTGCCTCACGCTTATAATCCCAGCACTTTGGGAGGCCGAGGTAGGCAGATCACTTGAGGACAGGAGTTGAAGACCATCCTGGCCAACATGATGAAACCCTGTCTCAACTAAAAATACAAAACAATTAGCCAGGCATGGTGGTGGGTGCCTATAATCCCAGCTACTCAGGAGGCTGAGGGAGGAGAATCGCTCTAACCAAGGAGACGGAAGGTGCAGTAAGCCGAGATCATGCCATTGCAATCCAGCCTGGGTAACAAGAGCGAAACTCTGTCTCAAAAAAAAAATAAAGCAGGCTTTTTTTTTTTTTATTTCTTGCAAATTAATTTCCCCTTAACTCAGATATGGTGAAGCCACTGACAAGCAAATTTCAGGAACTCCTTTATATAGGAGTGTGTCTCTTCCAACTCCGGCTTAAATGTAATTGTTTATAACACGGCTCCTAACTTTTTGGATTTCAAAGACCCACCTTGGCCTCCCAAAGTGCTGGGATTACAGGCGTGAGCCACCACACCTAGCCTATGCTTGCTTTTTAAAACTGGTTTTCGATGCTTTTCTTGTATGTGTCTGGGGGAGTGGGGGCCAAGGTGAGTAGTAGGAAAGAAAACTTGTACCCACAGTGGTAGAGAATGTGAACTGTAGTTGTGGAAAGCAGCTGTTGCCTACATGGAAATGAAACTGGTTTGGGAAGGATTCCCTCCGCATAAAATCTTAAACAGTTTAGGTAAAATTAGTCCTGATGAATGTAAACCTTCTACTTATTTCTAGGTGTTAGGCTAAAAAATAAAAAGGACCTTTGTATATATGGGTCTTTTTTCCCCTCTGATATTTTGCAAGGGAAGGAGAGAAGGGACAAGCCATTGGATTCGGGTGTCTAAGCAAGTCAGCAGTAATAGAATATTTAACTTGGCCATGATGAAGGCTGACTGCCCAGTGTCCTTCATTCAATGCACCTACAATAGCAGAGCTTTTCATGGATTTGCACATAAATGCCTCTCTGGAATTGAACTATATCCATACTTTTCTGGAATGTGTCATCTTTGAAGTGCGATTCAAGGAGAACCACAAAGATGATAAAAGGACTAAATAATCAAAAAATTATTATGAAGAGTATAGGGATTCCTCTATCTGAACTCTGAGGCAGTAATCTAACAGGAGTTTGTCTGTCCTGGGTTTCTCCCAACATAAGCATTTTAAGAAATGATCAAAGATTTCCTTGAAAACTTGCCAGACAACAATAGTAAATAACAGGCTTCTGTGTCTACCATGCGCTTGGACACATTTCTCATGTGTGTGGTGAAGCAAGGGCTCTGAGGTCAGACCCGCTCCATCAAATACTTGCTCCACCTCTTGCTACTGTCAAGTCACAGCCTTGCTAAGCCTCAGTTTCCTGCTCTCTATAATGGGAATAATGGTTCTTATTTCACAGGGCTCTTGTAAACAGAAGTATTATACATGCACTAGCACATGATACTGCTTTTTATATTTTAAGTGATATTATTGCTATTTCTTCTGGAAAGAGTGCTTCTCTCCTGCCCCCTCTGTCCTCTACTGTTCACTGGCTACCTACCGTCTCTAAGTCTGGAGGGTCCTGATTCATATGCACTGGTTGGTTCTTTCAGGTTCCTTGAAACAAAGGCATCTACACATGAACGATAAATATGCTAATCGTCAAAAGGCAGATAATTTATTTTGGTTAACTGTCACATATTTAAGCAAATTAAAATTTGATATTGGACTATTTCTAGACAAAGTCATGCTGAGAAATAATATGAAGTTTTAAACAAATTACACATTCTATCAACGATGCTCAGGCTGCACTCTCCTCATGACCTTTAGCAACTCAGCAATGAAAATATTGGAAGGAGGTGAGCTCACCAGTGAGGATGGGTGAGTCCTTCCTGGTTCCAGCTTTGCAAAGAAAAGAAGATACATGGCCTCTAGGAGAGCAATCCTAACCTGATCTGGCACACAGCGCTGTGCCTTGAAGCCTGTCTTGCCTGAAATGACTAGCTGAGCTGTTGGAGGTTGAGAGAGAGAAACTGAAAAGGGCTCCTTTATTCCCCTTTACACACTCCCCAGAAACAAATTTTGTAATTAAGTTAAAAGGGAGTGGAGTAGACAGAAGGTTACATCTCTTGCTTAGAAAGTCTAGGGAAAGGTTGAGTTGACCTAACTTTGAAGAGCACTACTTTTAGTCACTAATTCATCCAGCCAATAATTATTTGACACCCAATGTGTGCCAGACAGTGTTCTTGACACTGGAGATAAAACAGGACAAAGATCCCGTTCTCATGGAACTTGCAACCTAGTGGGGAAAATGATACAAAAAGAATTCCACAGGAATCCCACAGCAGATGCAGCCCCACAGTGGCATAGGAATGCTCTGAGGGTGGGCTTGGTGCGTTTTCGACTCTAAGCACTGTGTTTGAGACTCACTCAGAAACAGGTGTGTGTTTTTAATGTTGTTACACTGATTACCAAAGCAGTAACTTCCATTTAAAGCAGAGAGTATTTTCGACCTCTCAAAAATGATTGACATGGCTTTGGAGATCTATTTTTGTTCTGCATTCTCAAGTTCACATCCTTTGTGGTAGCCAGCAAAGAAAAGATCACCCTGCTGCTAGTGTCACAGAATAAGCTCTATGTTATCCGTGATACTTCGGCCTTGACATGCTGAGAAGCAAAACTTTGATTTACATAATGTCATTTTATGCTTTAAGCCTTGGGGTTACCTATCTAACATTTTGCTCTTTGATGTACTTACCTTTTTATATACATAACTTACCTTTAAAGATACACTTTACCTTTTATGCCGTCTTAAGCTTCCACACAAATTTTAATAGGGGTCAGAAAGCTTAGATGAGGCCAAAACCTGGATAATATTATACATGTACTGATAAAGACATGAGAATGACCTTCAGATGTCTGTAGGCTGGTGGTTTATAAAAGAGGAAAGTTAGTTTTAACCTTAACCCAACCTCCACCCCTGGTAAAACACACACACACACACACACACACACACACACACACGGTAAAAGGACATGGTAGGGGTTGCGTTTCAGCTATGGAGAGATATCTAATGTCAAGTCAATATTGTTTTTAACCCTGGATGTACTGTATTAAATGAGTAAGAACAAGTCTTCTCTCAAATATCCCACACAGATTATTGATTAATTACAACAAGGAAAAAGATACTTTTACAATGGGAATATCTGACAGGTCCCACCATAACCAATGAATCTAACATCGTTAATAAGGGTGATGATTGACTGACACCCTGTTCTTCCCAGTGAGATGCAATCGCCTAGGTAATCAGCATCACCTAGGTAAAATTCTTACCAAAGAATATCTAATCTGAATCTAATTACGAGGAAACAAGCAGACAAATTCAGATTGTGGGACATCACGTAGGGCAAATGTCTTGGACCCTTCAAAAATGTCAATATTGTAAAAGACAAAAAAAAATAGATAAATAAACATAAGGTGGGAGAATGCTCCACATTAAAAGAGACTAAAGAGGCATGATGGCTGGGTGGTTTGGGTGGCGGGTCTAAAAATGAAGGAAAGGAAAGCAGAGGGGAAGAAATGGAAGAAAGGAAGAAAATATCTACAAAGGATATTTAGGGGACAATCGGAGAAATGTGAATATGGTCATTTTATTAGATAATGATTTTGAATTGGTGTTAAATTTTCTGAATCTGATTGTTATGAGTGTCTTTGTCCTTAGGAGATGCACGCTGAAATATTTTAGATATGAAATGTCATGAGATCTGCAACTTTCAAATGGTTCCAGAAAAAAGTAAATACACATGGGAGAAAGTAAAAGGGAAACAGACGTGGCACAATGTGAATCAGTGAATCAGGGTGAAGGGAGTGTGTTCATTGACTTATTCTCTCAATTTATCTTAGGTTTTAAATTTTTCCAAATAAAAAGTTATATGCAGCAGGGGTCAGAAGACAAGAAAAGTCTATTTGAAGGAAATTATTTTAGAAATCCAGAACAAAAATAAAAGATGGAGAAAACTTACACAGACAACACAGGCAACTGATGCATGAAGCCTCAGAGGAAGAAAGCCCTGGACAAAGGACAGAGCTCTGGAATGGGGATGGCAGGGCCTACACGCGCCCGTCTCCTCTGTCATCACAGGCTGTGTGATCGTGGACATTTGCCTAAGCTCTCTGTCTTCATTTCTTAGGGCTGCCATCACCAAAACAACAGGTATTTATTAGGCCGGACGCAGTGGCTCATGCCTGTAATCCCAGCACTTTGGGAAGCTGAGGCGGGTGGATCACCTGAGGTCAGGAGCTCCAGACCAGCCTGACCAACATGGAGAAACACTGTCTCTACTAAAAATAAAAATAATAAAAATTAAAAAAAAATTAGCCAGGCGTGGTGGCGCATGCTTGTAGTCCCAGCTACTCAGGAGACTGAGGCAGGAGAATCACTTGAACCCGGGAGGCAGAGGTTGCAGTGAGCCGAGATCGTGCCATTGCACTCCAGCCTGAGCAACAAGAGCGGAACTTCATCTCAAGGAAAAAACAACACCAACAACAACAAAAACAAAAACAATAGGTATTTATTGTCTCACAGTTCTGTTGGCCAAAAGCCCAACATGAAGGTGTCCGATGGCCCTTCCCTCTCTGAAACCTGTAGCACAAGATCCTTCCTTGCCTCTTCCTAGCTGCTGGTAGTTTTCCCGCAATTCTTGGCACACCCTGAACTGCAACTGCAATATTCAGCCTCTTTTTCTGTCATTACCTGGAGTTCTTCCCTCATGCATTTCTGTTCCAGTGTATCTTCTCCTCTTTTAAGGACACCAGTCACATTAGTGCCCACCCTAATGACCTCATCTTAACCTTGATTACCTCTGCAAAGACCCTATTTCCAAAGAAAGTCACATTCATGGGTACTAGGCGTTAGGACTTTAACATACCCTTTTGGAGGGCACAATTCAACCCATTCCACTCTACACCAATTTCTCCAACTCCCAGACCAGCATGGGGAATCCAGTAGACGTGGTGAACTAAAATGAACCCTGAGGTCCCTTCAGCTGTGAGTCTGAGGTTCTGTGTATCTACCTGTTCTAAGTCCATACCTCTGTTAACCTTGGGCTACTAAGGAGCCCAAGAGAGACTTGATGAGGAGGAGGTTCCAGGTTATTATAGAACAGATAAGCAATGTGGCCTTTGGAAAGCATGATTCATGTTCAGTTCTTGGCATAGCAGGCTGTTCTATTTTGCTTGTCACAGTCATCCTTTTTGTCCTCATTTTTATTTGTCTGAATGATCGTTGGTCAAAATGTTTTCTAAGCTAAATTGCCATCCTGTTATCCCATAAAATTACATAAAATGGGATGTTAGTGTTTTAAAAAAATAATTGTTACATCACAGATGATTTCAAATGTTGGACAGGCTGCCAGCTGGAGCAGATTAACAAGGAAAATCGAGACTCCTCTCTCTTTCTTTGTCCTTCAGGCTAAAAAAAGGCAAGATAAGAAGAGAGGACATTCTGTAATGAATAAGGGTGGCTGCACCTTCAAACTTTCCCGGGCCCCTCCTGCTGGGTCAGCTCTCAGTATCTGGAGGAGGATACCCTTTGAGGTCCTCGGGGGACTTGCAAGCAGAGCAGGGGGTATGGGGAGAGCATAAATGGAGATGAGACTCTGTTCACACTCTTTCCTGATATCCCTGTGTTTTCAAAGAGAAAACTGTGTCAAAACCAGGGAAGGGGAGGGGGGAGGTGAAAAAGGACATTTTCCAAGAACTCCAGGCCTACAGTCCTTAGTGCAACAGTACCTGTTGTTTACAAAGATTCATCTGCCTCTGTCCTGCATTTCCCTCCGTGGACACCAGGTATGTAAACCAGGACAGGGTAGGGTCTTATCTGAGAAACCTCTCACTTGGGAGCAGGAAGCAAAAACCTCAGCAAAATGAAATCTTATCCCAAATTAAATACAGCACTGTTTTTCTTGACTTTCAGAAATTATTTAGACAAACAATTTGTAATTTAATTATAATGTTATTATGAAAGCCTGTTCCATCACTTGCTGCCAACACTAGGTAAAAATACTGGGGATTCTAAATGTGTCATTATTATTCTAGTCTTTCTTTACCATTCCTTAAGCAGTGGGAGTTATGGATATGTCAGCATTTCCATTATTGCCGCCCATTTTCAAGGCCTCTGTCTTAGTCCTTGAAAATTGCATCATACTGGATGGAAGCCTAGAGGTAATTTCCTTTAATGTTATGGCAGCTGCATTCTTTATGGTTTGTGTGACTTTGCAAGTGATCTCAATATCTTTTTATTTAAAAAATTAATTCATACATAAGTCTCAACTCTTTTTATGTATGTAGCTCTTATTCAAGATTAGGATATGAATGATGCAAAGTTAAATTTTACAAACAGTGCACACTTAAGAAAGGTTGTGTACTTGGGGTACTTGGTGGCAACAGAACAAGGCATGGCCAAGAAGTAATAAGATCCCGGTGTAGATAATCAGTCACATATCTCTGAGATTGTAAACGTAAAAGATAGGAGAAGAGAGGAAAAGTTCTTAAATTATAAATTTAAATTACATGCATTACACTTATTGCAGACATTGGGATTTTCTCATCAAATCATATAATTTCAGAATCTGAAAGGGACCTTAGGTCTTATCTCCTCAATCAATTATGGATGCTTATTCCATCAATTCCTCTTCTGCCCACCCAACAGTGTATCATTTATCTGTTTCTGCCTTACAAACCAATCCAGAATTTAGTGACTTAAAACAATAATTACTGAGCAGCTCATGATTCCAGGTGTTGGCAATTTGAACTGAACTTAGCTAGGTGGTTATTTGGTTGGTACCGCCTGGGCTCACACATGTGGCTGCAGTCAGCTGGCAGGTCAGCCAGAAGCTGATTGATCAGAGATGGCCCCACTCACACATCTGGTGGTTGGCTATGGTGCAAAAGCAACTGGGCCCTGTGTCTGCAGCATCTAGCACCTACCTCAGACTACTGGCTACTGTCTTCCAAAAGAAGAAAAGAAGGCAGCTCCCATTGTAGAACTGTTTCCAAGACTCTGTTTGTGTCGCATTTGCTAACGGGTCATTGGCCAGAGCAAATCACATGGCCAAGCTCATAAGCAAGGAGTTGAAGATATAAGACTCTCTCTCAGTGGAATGCAGTAATGTAACTTGAAGTCTGCATCCATTTATTTTTATTCAGAAACTAGTGTCCCATCCTGATAGCTTCAGCTGGGATCTCCTCATAATTCAGTCTTGCCTCAAAAGAAACAGAAGGGGAAACAGTTATGGGTGGCCTACTTACATGAAGGAACAAAAAGCCTTAGTTCTTGGACTGTCTTGCAACTCTCTTCTCTTTCCTCAGGATGAACTGAGAATTCATCCTGAGGAAAGAGAAGAGAGTTGCAAGACAGTCCAAGAACATTGAGTCAGTGATAAGGGGTGGCTCTATCAGTACAGCCCTAGTCTGTCCCATAGGTGGCCCCAGTCTTGCCCCCACGAGCTGTACCCAAACCTTGAAGAGAAGAGGCTGCAATCGAAAGTACAAAACAGGAGGCCAGGTGCAGTGGCTCACACCTATAATCCCAGCACTTTGGGAGGCCAAGGCAGGCGGATCACAAGGTCAGGAGTTCGAGACCAGCCTGGCCAACATAGTGAAACCCCGTCTCTACTATATATATATATATATATATATATATATGCAAAACAGGGTTTCAGTGAAGTTTCTAGGGAAAACATGGGGATTTAGAGGACAAAGGGAACATTCCTCATTCGGGTCTTAGAACTCGGAATGGGCAAAGCAGCTGAGCAGAGGCATGGGCTGAACCAAGCCTACATCTGGACCAGAGATGGCATGGGAGAGGAAATCAGCTCCAGGCAGGCATCCAGACCTTTGGCACAGGCCTTGGGGGCATGCCCAGGAGAAACTCACAGCCTCAGCAGGTCAAGGAGGGAGAGAGGATTCATTCTCAGGCGTGCACAAGACATCGTCTAATGCCTCCCAGAATGAAGTGGAGGAAATTGAGGAACTTCAGTTCTATAGAGCAAACAAGCCTGGGGCCAGAGAATTGTGTTTTGATGACCATGAGCTTGACTCTATTTCTAGGTTCTGGCTGTTATCCCTTGAGGAACGGGGATTAGAGTTGTTCCCTATAGATAAACCGTAGTTTTTTAAGGTTTAAGCCAGGTCTCAAACACCTGGCTCTAGGCAAAACTGTATATTGCGGTTTGGCTTTGACATGTCTTAGCCTCCTACATAGATTCTCTCTTTCTCTTTCTTGTCCGTATATTTTATTTACTGTCACAAAAGACTCTGCTTTCCTTTATTTGACAAGTAAGTCCCACCAGGTTTAAATTACTTCCCTGACCTGGGAATATTTGCATATTGATAGGAGATTTGTGATGACCTAAACTCCCTCTAGATCTAAAGAAATAAATGCTTAGTAGAAACCTTCTGTTGTGGCCAGGCGTGGTGGCTCATGCCTGTAATCCCAGCACTTTGGGAGGCCGAGGTGGGTGGATCACGAGGTCAGGAGATCAAGACCATCCTGGCTAACACGGTGAAACCCCATCTCTACTAAAAATACAAAAAAATTAGCCGGGCATGGTGATGGGCACCTGTAGTCCCAGCTACTCGGGAGGCTGAGGCAGGAGAATGGCGTGAACCCGGGAGGCAGAGCTTGCAGTGAGCCGAGATCATGCCACTGCACTCCAGCCTGGGTAACAGAACGAGACTCCATCTCAAAAAAAAAAAAAAGAAACCTTCTGTTGTGACTGGTAGGAGAAGGAGGTGAGGGGGGATGCTGAGCAGAGATGCCTTCTGGAGTCCCTCAAATAGCACTGCATGGGTAGCTGTAGTCGCAAGGCTGTCTCTGCCTCCAGAAACCATGAGAACCAAAGGAAGTGTGAAGAGGAGGATGTACCAGTTTTGGAGGATGAAAGAAGCTAATGAACTTATATCCAATATAAGTTATGAAAATTTTCAGAAACACAGGATTTCAGTGGAAGAAAATATGGAAGAATTTAATACTAAACATTCATATACCCACCACCTAGATTCTATCACAGCATGTTACTATACTTGCTTTATCACATATTTACCTATCTATTCATCCCTATCCATCCATCAATCCATCTAATTTATTGATACATTTCAAAATGAGTTGCAGACATCACTTCTCCCTAAATACTTCAGCATACATTGCATTAAAGTTTAATTTTATTTATAGTTATTGTTAAGTTATGCATAACGATATGTACAAATTTTAAGTGAACATTCTCTTTTTGACAAATCCATACACTTATGTAACTGAGACCCCTATCAAAATAACAATGATCACCCCAAAATGTCTCATGACCTGTCTCAGTCAGTCTCCATTCTAACTACCCCAGAAAGAACCACTGTTCTGGCTGGGCGTGGTGGCTCACGCCTGTAATCCCAGCACTTTGGGAGGCTGAGGCGGGTGGATCACCTGAGGTCAGAAGTTCGAGACCATCCTGGCCAACATGGTGAAACTCCATCTCTACTAAAAATACAAAAACGTTACATGGGCATGGTGACACATGCCTGTAGTCCTAGCTACTCAGGAGGCTGAGGCAAGAGAATCACTTGAACCCGGGAGGCGGAGGTTGCAGTGAGCCAAGATTGCACCACTGCACTCCAACCTGGGAGACAGAGTGAGACTCCATCTCAAAAAAAGGAAACACTGTTCTAATTTTATTCACTATAGATTAGTTTTGCCTGTTCTAAAACTTCATAGAGTTGGAATCATACAGTGCAGACTCTGCTCATTATGCAAGACTTCTTTCACATTGCACAATTTGGACATTTGTTTATGTTATTGCATATGTCTCTGGTTTGCTCCCTTTTTGTTGCTAAACTGCATTCCAATTGTTAAAGTTGCTACAATTGGTATATCTATTTTCCCACTGACGATATCTGGGCTATCTCCACATTTTGGCTATTATGAATAAAGCTACTATGAATATTCTTATATGTCTTTTGCAGACATATGTTGTTATTTTCTTGGGTAAATACCTAGTAATAGAATTGTTGGATCATAGGGTAGCTGTATCTTTAATTTATAAGAAATTGCCAGGCCTTTTTCAAAAGTGGCTGTATCATTTTACCCCACCAACAATGTATGGACATTCCAGTGGCTCTATATCCTCATCCACATTAAGTATTGGCAGTTTGTCTTATTTTAGTCATTTTGGTAGATGAATAATGTAAAAATTAATGAACATTTAAAAATCAATTTTAAGAAAATCTTAGGAGGACAATGAAATAAGCCATTATGGTTTTTTTTGTTTTGTTTTTCTGGTTTGGATTTTTTTTCGTTTGTATGTTTTTTGCAGAGACAGAGATCTTGCAATGTTGTCCAGGCTGGTCTGAAACTCGTGGTCTCTAGCATATGTGATTAAGAGGGAGAGTATCCCAAAGAGTAATCAAAGGAAAACCCATGAGGGTAGACTAATGCTTTACTGAGAAACCTGCTCCTTTACTTTTGCTGGGCACTCATGCTTGTTTTACCAACACTTTGTGAGGCTGAGGTGGGCAGATCACTTGAGTCCAGGAGTTCAAGACCAGCCTGACTATCATGGCAAAACCCTGTCTCTGCAAAAAATACAAAAATTAGCTGGTTGTGGTGGTGTGCACCTATAGTCCCAGCTACTTGGGAGGCTGAGGCAGGAGAATTGCTCGGGCCCAGGAGGTCGAGGCTGCAGTGAGCCAATATGACACCACTGCACTCCAGCCTGGGTGACAGCGAGACCCTGTTTAGTAAAAAAAAAAAAAAAAAAAAGCTACTTTGTCTTAGATCACTGTGGTTGAGACATAAGAGAAATTGTAGGATCACAAGAACTTGGAGAGGAGAATGTTCCCATGTGCCCCTAGAGTCTAAATATTCAGAATCACTAGAGAAATCAAGCTACTTTAGCAATGGCATTGGTGAGTTGTTGTCAGAAAGTTCATGAGGGGATACGTGTGTGTGTGTGTGTGTGTGTGTGTGTGTCTGAAATGGGGGCAACAAAAAGCGAAAGAAGATGAAGTCTCGAATACAACAATGTATGATGTATAACATTTATTGATATGTGTTTATACATACTCTATCTTGTAGAGACAAGCTTGGATGACTTAAATGGATGCATGTAATATAACTAGAAAGCATCACTTTAAGGGTGAAACAATTTTTCCATGAATTTTTTTTAATGCAGCACTATATTAATAGCTTTGCACTTGTAGGGACAGTTGGATGACACATCCTTCTACCTATATAAAAGAAGCGGGTGTCTGTTGTGTAAACTGGGTCCCTTCCGAGTCACCACCTGGTATGCAGCCACTGAGTTCTACAAGCTCACCTAGTTTGGGTTAAGAAATAGGCTTTACTGGGGAAAGGGTAAACCTATAAGGTAAGTTACAGTGCTCTGCAAGACATGTAGTGTGAGTCCTTATTCTAACAGAGGAACGATATCCCCCCGATTCTACCTTTTCTATAAAGCAAGCTTGAGAAAGCTGCCTTGTCAGTGAAGGGATGCCTAGGCATCTTGGTCCAGGCAGTCTAGATTTGGGGGCTTGGCTGCTTACAGGAGTACCTTGGAAAGCCAGCTGCCTAGCATCTGGGGACCTTGGGGTCCAAAGGATGCTACAGTCCTGCAGTGGGGAGGACACCACCAGTCCTTTGGAATATTGCACTTCAGTGCAGCCCCTTCTGCTGGGAGAAGAAGGTCTTTCATCCCTTCTAGCTCATGGTACTGGTAATCAGAGTGAGCTGCCAGGGTTGTTTTCAGGTCATTATGCGAGACTTCTTTCTCGTATAATGAGCTGTTTTGCTCATCACAGTACACTTAGTGAGAAGTCTGCAGCTAGGAAGCCTAAAACTTGCTATGTGGCCTTAGGAGAGTTACTTTACTTCTCTGACCTTAGTTAGAAGTTCTAGTACTTACCCTACTTTGTAGATTGTTATGGAATCAAATGGAAGTGACCAATAGCCAAACAACTAAAACAGGAGGCTGGCAGTACAGTCAGCAACATTTTTCAGCACACTGCTTTTGGAATTAAACAGTAAATCATAGCCAAAGAAACAAATGTTGATCATTTGCCCAAAATGCACCTTCCAAAATACATGTTAGGAACCAATAAAAATTCAGCCCATTATTCCAAACTTCCTAATCCTACAGCCCATTATAATGAAAAATTGATGCTCACAGTTTAGTGAGCTGAGGTTATTTCAACATCTCCAGTTATCAGAAAGGCAGAATGTGGACCACCACACATGAAAGGAAGATTAGCCAAACATTTGAACCAAAAAAACAAAAAAAAAAAGGATGCTTTTGACAGATATTTTTGGTTGACCACCCACCAGCCAGCCCCCTTTGTTCTTGCTAATAGAACCCGAATTTTGCTTAATCTTCGGGTTTAGGACAAGGCCACTCTGAGCCTAAGGAATAATTCTTGGTTATTCTAAGCCAATCATGGCTTGTGATGTGATTCTGGCCAAAGAGACCTGAGAGGTCTATGGGGACTTCTGGGGGAAGCGTCTCCTTGTTCTAGATAGAGGGTGACTGTGTAAATGCCTTGAGACTTGCTGTGTGATGAGGGGATACCTGGGCTTGTGTCACATTTTGGCAACTCAGGAAGCTGCCACTGCTGCTGAAGCCGACTTTCTGAGGATGTTACAGTAAAAAGATACAAAATCATTTGGATCTAGGTGATAACACTGAACTGCTGAAACTCTGACACCACCCAACTCTGGGCTCACTATTACATGGAACAATAGTCTTTATTTTTTTAAGTCAGTTGAGTCAGGGTTTCTCTTACTTGTAGCCAAATGTATTTCTAAGTGATGCACTGGTTCAGGTTTGTTTACTTTTTAACCAGATAATGTGAGTAAAATACTTCATTCTAGTTAAATAAAGGTTTTATTGTAATAGATATGAAAGAATCTTTTTAAGAGCTAAAGAAGTACTCTAAGATTTAATTTACTATGATTATCTTTTTGAAATCTGGGTCTTGATATATTGCCATTTTTTTGGAAATTATTTTTAAGCACTTCTTTTTGCAATATATTGCCAAATTAATTCAGTTTGGTGAGCAACAGAAAAATATTAAACACAGATTAAATTGGAGCATTTTGCTAGAATCCAACTAGGTTCTACTGCAGTAGAAGTATATTCAATTATGCATGTTCAGAATTCTTGAGATATCCCCCCATGCCAATGGGTGTAGTGTAGCCTAAACTCATTGAGAGGAAACCCAAAGTGAAGGTCATCTGTGTTGTATTTCATTTATTTCTTCTAGTTTAGAGGTGGCCTCAAAAGCACATCTGGGAGGTATGCGTAAATGGTTCACCACAAGCTCTAAGACAGAGAAGATGCCGAACATGGTAGGAGAATATAACTGAGATAGTACATGAGAGCATGAGCAGCAGCAAGAGCCACGAGCTTTGAAATAGGTATGACTACCGCTGGGCCACAGCTTGAATGTTTTGGAAGAGGGGCCTATGGAAACAATGGAGTCCTCTGCTAGATTAAAGGGAAAGCCAAAGTCAGAAGGGGCCTGTGCCTCACTTACAGTTGGAAATGTGAGAGGAGCCCTCCTCACCAGGGAAGGCTGCAAAAGAGCAGAAAGGGCGACGTGGCATGGTCAGGCAGAGAAAGGACCTGTGCGTGGTGTGCAGATGGTCCAGAGATTGCCATATGTCCTGCTGGGACTACACAGAAGTCCCAACAGGCAAGAAGTTGGTTTGGGATGAGGAGAAGGCTCAGTACATAGGTAGATGCTATTGGTGCACATTCAAAGGCTAGATGGGAACAGCTGTATCACCACTGACCCAGAGGATGTACATAGACCAGTGATCTCTCTTCTATGGATGGGTTAGGCTTTTCTAATACCTCACTAGCCAAGACTATGTCATTCCATTTGTGCATTGCTGCCCAAAACAAATTGAGAGGTTACTAAGAGAGGTGGAGGGGAGGGATATCGGAGGGCAACCCACCACCGTGACGTCAACACAAGCTTCCTATGCTTCCAGAGTAAAGAAGCAGGGGAGGAGGAAGGACCAGGGGAGGAGGAAGAATATTGAAAGGCCCTTTTCCCCAAATATAGTTCTGCTTTAAATAGGACAGTGACTGAAACAATCACAGTTGAATGGTACTGGGAAAAAACAAAAACACTAGTTTAGAATGATAATAGCAGAATGAGATAGGCTTAGTAGTCTGCCTTAGACCTGCATTGTGCATTCGGGTGGTCACTAGCCACATGTGGCCATTGAGTACCTGAAATGTGTCTAGTGCAATTTAAATTTTGTTTAATTTTAATTAAAACAAAAATTTAAGCACTGATAACTTGATTCCATTACTGGAAAACTTTGAAGCATGCTTGAGACAACTTAGGTTTGTGAGTCTACTTTTTTCATTGTAAATTTTATGAAATCTAAATACAATATTTCAGAAGAAAATGTAGCGTTCAAATTGAGATGTGCTTTAAGTATAAAATATACACAGAATTTCAAAGACTTAGCATGGGAAAAATGTAAATTACCTCATTAATAACTTTTTATATCAATTACATTCTAAAATGATACAGGTTGATTATTCTTTATTTTAAAGGGATACTTTAGAAACACTCCAGAAGTGTTTCAGGTTTTGAATTTTCTCTGATTTTGGAATATTTACATTACCAGCTGAGGATCCCTAATGTGAAAACACAAAATGCAAAATGCTCCATTGAGTATTTCCTTTGAGTGTCATGTTAGTATGTTGGTGCTCAGAAAGTTTCAGATTTTGGAGAATTTTGGATTTTGGATTTTCAGATTAGGGATAGTCAACCTGTAATATTTTAGATACATTGGTTTTAATAAAACCTAAGATATAATTCACATAATATAAAATTTCACACTATATAGAAATCACCCTTTAAAAATGTTAAATGCAGTGGTTTTTAGTATATTCACAAAGTTGTGAAACTATCACCACTGTGGAATTCCGGGACATTTCTGTTTGTTTTGTTCCCTGCCCCCAAGATGGAGTCTGGCTCTGTCACCCACGCTGGAGTGCAGTGTGTGATCTCGGCTCACTGCAACCTCCCACTCCCGGATTCAAGCGATTCTCTTGCCCCAGACTCCCAAGTAGCTGGGATTACAGGCGCATGCCACCACTCCCAGGAATTTTTGTATTTTTAGTAGAGATGGGGTTTCACCCTGTTGGCCAGGCTGGTCTCGAACTCCTGACCTCATGATCTGCCTGCCTCGGCCTCCCAAAGTGCTGAGATTACAGGCGTGAGCCACCATGTTCGGCCTCCAGGACATTTCTACCGCTCCAAAAAGAAACCCCATTGCAGGTTAGCAGTTACTCCCAGTTTGAGCCTCCCCTCAAACACTGGCAACCACTAGTCTACTTTCTGTCTCCATAGATTTTTCTATTTTGGATATTTCTTATAAATAGAATCATACAATATGTGGACTATTGTGTCTGGCTTATTTCAATGAACATAATGCTTTCAAGGTTTTCCCATGTTGTAATATATATTAGTACTTCATTCTTTTTTATAGCTGAATAATATTTCCTTTTACGGATATACCATATTTTGTTTATCAGTTCATCGGTTAACATTTGGGTTGCTTCTGCTTTTTCACTACCATGAGTAATGCTGCTATGAATTAGTGTACAATTTTTTTTTTTTTTTTGAGACAGAGTCTCTTTCTGTTTCCAGGCTGGAGTGTAGTGGCGCAATCTCGGCTCACTGCAACCTCTGCCTCCCAGGCTCAAGCGATTCTCCTGCCTCAGCCTCTTGAGTAGCTGGGATTATAGGAACGCACCACTGCGCCCAGCTAATTTTTGTAATTTTAATAGAGATGGGGTTTCACCATGTTGCCCAGGCTGGTCTTGAACTCCTGACCTCAGGTGATCCACCCGCCTTGGCCTCCCAAAGTGCTGGGATTACAGGCGTGAGCCACCATGCCCGGCCAAGTGTACAAGTTTTTGTATGTACATATGTTTTCAGTTCTCTTGGGTGTAAACCTAGGAGTGGAATTGCTGGAATATATGATAACTCTATGTTTAACTTTTTGAGGAGCTACCAAATCATTTTTCACAGCATTTTACATTCCCACCACCAATGTGTAAGGATTCCCATTTCTCTACATCCTCATCAACACTTGTGATTTTCTGTCTTTTTCTGTTTTAAAATTATAGCCATCCTAATGGGTATAAAGTGGTAGCTCATGTGGTTTTTGACTAGCATTTCCCTAACAACTCATGATGTGGAGCACCTTTTCACACAAGTATTGGCCATTGGTCTATCTTCTTTAGAGAACTGTCTCAAATCCTTTGCCCATTTTAGAAATTGGGTTGTCTTTTTATTGTTTATTTGTAAGTGTTCCTTACATATTCTGGATACAAATACTTTTTCAGTTGTATAATTTGTTAGTATTTTCTGTGGGTTGTCTTTTCACTTTCTTGCCAGTATTCTTTAGTATACAAACGTTTTAAATTTTGATGAAATCCAATTTATTTTTCCTTTTGTTTTTTATGCTTTTCGTGTCATCTCAAATAACCTGTTGCTTCATCCATGGTCATGAAAATTTACACCCATGTTTCCTCCTAAGTGTTTTATAGTATTGGCTCTTACATTTAGGTCTTTGAACTGTTACAAGCTAATATTTTTAAATACGGTATGAGGTAAGAATGTAATATAAAAAATATTCCCCAAATTACTTTTACCTAATCTTTTAACTATTTTTTAATGTGGCTACTACAAAATTGAAAATTTACAATTCAATATAGCTTAATTACTTTTCTATTGGACAGATCTGAAATAGGCCAGTGACAATATTGGAATCATAGCTATAAAGTCTATAAAAATGTATTAACCACTTATCATGTGCCAGCTACCATTCTGAGCACTTGGGATTTGAGACAATGAGGCACAAACTCTCCTCTCAAGGACTTGCAAATGTTTTATGGGAAACAGACAAGTAAACAAATTCACCATAGTAAAGGATCAAGTTCTCAGGGTTTTTTTTCTTTTTTTTTTTTTTTTTTGAGACAGAGTCTCGCTCTGTTGCCAGGCTGGAGTGCAGTGGCATGATCTCGGCTCACTGCAGCCTCCACCTCCCGGGTTCAAGCAATTCTCCTGCCTCAGCCTGCCGAGTAGCTGGGATTACAGGCATGCGCCACCAAGCCCAGCTAATTTTTTTTTGTATTTTTAGTAGAGACAGGGTTTTGCCATGTTGGCCAGGCTGGTCTCGAACTTCTGACCTCAGGTGATCCTCCCACCTTGGCCCCCCAAAGTGTTGGGATTACAGGCATGAGCCACTACGCCTGGCCCAGAAACTCAATCTTATCAGTCTCATAGGAAAGCACACCCTTGAAGACCGACTCACACTTACCGTCCTCATGAGAGACTGATGTTTTATATAACCACAATGCCACCATTTATCAGTTGGCAATGAGATCTGTAATAACAACATTCATCATTTATTGAGCGTCTACTACTTGCCGACACTCTTCCAGGTGTCTACATGCATTTTGTCATTTGATTCTTACAATGACCCTTTGAGAGGGTACCATTAACATCCTTATTTTACAGACAGGGAAATTGAGTTGCAGAGCTTTGAAATAACTTGTCCAAAGCCACACAGCTGGAAAGTTTCAAACTCAAGCATGTTGGCCCATGCTCTTCACTGACACACTCTACTGCCTTTTGCCAAATGTGCTGGACATTCATGTTGGCTGCTCAGAGGTTTCTGTTCCTCTGTAGGAGGATCTATATAAAAAGGAGACTTATAATCAATAGATGGCTTGGTGAGTATTAAGTCAGAGCAAGGAGAGTCAGTGATATAAATTAAAAGGCTAATGACATCAAGACCCACACTTGGGTCAAAATACACTCACTTCAGGGATGAGACTGCTGAATTTGGGGGTCATGGGGCACCTTCCCCTGGAGCTGCCAACTTCTGCATCTCTGTGCTTGTGTTTATTTTCTTTTTAATTGTTTCGGCAATGGCAGTTCCCCCTCCACGATACATTCCTTCTTTTGACAATGCAATACCTACAGTCATGTTTTTGCACTTCCTGTTTTGGGCCTAGGAAATATTTTGTGTTCAAGTTGACTGTGATTTACTGTACTCCTCCACTGGGTGCTGGCTTGATTAGTCAACATAGCAGAGCTCTGACTAGACCCTCTTAATCTCCCCATTCCTTCTCGTATCTAACCTATGTCCTGAGAATTTTATACCACCACTACCATCTCTGTCATAGTAACTGAGACTGACCTGGATGAAAATGTTAGACTTAGTCTGGACACAGTGGCTCATGCCTGTAATCCCAGTGCTTTAGGAGGCTGAGGTCAGGAGTTTGAGACCAGCCTGGATTACATAGCAAGACCCCATCTCTACAAAAAATTTAAAAATTAGCTGGGCATGGTGGCATGTGCCTGTAGTCCCAGCTAATCAGTAGGCTGAGGTGGGAAGATTGCTTGAGCCCAGGATTTCAAGGCTGCAGTGAATCCCATCTCTTTAAAAAAAAAAAAAAATTATGGACCTTCTTGGTTTTCCTGCCTGAAACTTTCCTCTCTCCTGTCCAGCCTCCACACGCATGCTGCCACCCAAAATAGCTTCAATCTTGACCTACCTTTTAGGTGGTTCTATTTTTACCTTCAAAATAAAGCCCAAGCTGCTTACCATGGCATTCTGGGCTTTTCATGTTCTGGCCCACCATGAATCCTACGTCCTTCAGCCCCTCTGCCTTTGTTCATGTTAGTCTCACCACCTAGAAATGCCTTTTCCTACCTTCTCTACCTATGTCCCTTCCTCCAAAATCTGACTCTAATAAGGCCACCTACTCTTATATGGACTTCTCCACTGCTACCCCATCCCCTACCCTGTATCAGAATTACTCTTTCTCTCCTCAAATGTGTCCCATAATCTAGCAGGAAATAATCTAGCTTGAGTTGTGATCAGTACAGTAGTGGTGGAAAAAACATGGGCTCTGGAGACCTGCCCCCAGGGGGGCCCCAGGACCCTGCCTGCCTACTTGGATACCTTTATCCCACTATTCCATAATTATCTGTTTACCTGCCTGTTTCTCCTTTTCTCTGTGCCCCATCTGCAGGGCACTGTCTGATCATCTGGTCTTCTCAGTCCCCAGCAAAGTTCACGGACCCTGACACACCCTGCAGCTGTCTCCTGAAGGAGTCAGAGTGGACCACTGAATCCCAGCTGCTCTTCTTTCAAACGATGTGACCTTGGGAAAGTTACATAACCTGTCTGTGGCTTTGTTTTCTTCCTTATAAATTGGGGTAATAACACCTACGTGTAAAGGTTATTCAGGTAATGTATGTTTAAAAGAAAAAAATGTAAAAGGAGGAAGTGAAAATGAGGCAGAGTTTGTGTCCTGTGAAAGGTAAGGAACCAGTCACAACATACTGATAATATTAATAGCTAGAACTCTCTCTGTAGCTGCCCCTGCCGAGTGTTTTATACCATTATCTCATTCACTTCTCCCAACTCTTTGAGGAAGAGACTGTTGTACCCATCATATCATCATACAAATTGCTATACCCATCATACACATAAGAAAACTGAGACTCAGGAAGTGAAGTACTGGTCCGAGTGGCAGAGCTGGAATTCAAAGCAAGCCTTAGAGGCTAAGCACTGGCATTTCTGTACCCATCTTGGGGGAGAGCTGGTAGCTGGCTCTAGGGAAGCATCCAGCGGAAGACCTGGTCTTGGCTGTCCTCGTTTGACACCTACTCTTAGTAACCCGGAAGAGTGCAGGCACAGTGGGTATTGCAAAGGCCGGAGAAGGAAACCAACACAGACATCCGAAAAAGCTGGTGCAGAGCAGGAGAGAGGAAATGGGATTCAATTTGGGGAAGTACAGACCAAGCTAGCCACACAGAGCTAATCCACAGCAAGGATAGAGAGGTCAGGAGAGAAAAAAAAAAGAGGAGAGCTGGGAGCTGAAAGCAGCGAGGCGGGGTGGCAGGCTGTAACTGAGATGCTGCTCTGTAAAGTGATGAGGCCGGGGAGGCCACATCTGCTCTGGGCAGCACTCGCAGAGCTGTTGCAGCACAGAGAGGTCTTGCTCTCCTCTTCACGTGCACAGTGGGGAGGCCGCATTCGAGGCTCAGTGCGTGTGCGTGCGTGCGACACACACACATGCTTTGATACTGAGCCCCATGAAACCCCCATGAGTCTTTTTTTTTTAAACTTTCCTCCTTTCTAAGTTTGACCTATATATTTCCAGATGCCTCTAAGGGAAATTATGGGGCTATTGCATTTATCGAATATGGAGTATAGATCAGAGTGGATGTGGAGGCAGCAAGGAAGGAACTGAAAAAAGCAGCACTCAGCCATGCTGATGAGCTAGTCCCAAGTTCCAGATCTCTCTTTAGCCTGAAGCTCTGTTCCTTCCTGTCCATCTAGAAGGCAATGTTGCCTAAAGGCAAGAGCCTGGATTTATGTACGGCTCCTGCTTTTACTACCTATGTGAACTTAATTATTCTACCTTATCTGGTTCAATGTCCTCAACTTTGAAGTGAGAACAGTAGTAATACCTACCTCCTGGGGCTTCTGAGAAGATGAAAGACCAAAGTGCCGCTCCTATGCAAAACCTATCCTTGGGAAGTGGAGATCATTATTGCCTTTAAATCTGTCCAAGGGTTTAATAGGAGTGCATTCACAATTTGTCTGTAGGCCTTTTATTCAGATGCCTTTAGATTTTGCTAAATCAGACATTGTACAGATTGACAGATTGAAATCCATAGTGAAAAAAAAGCTAGTTTGAGGGCTTTCTTCTGGAGCTGAAATAAAGCAATCCTAACCTTTGGGAAGCTGGTTAAATGGGTTCAGAGTAGAGCATTTCTATGTACCTCTGGGGCATTTCAGGCCTGGCAGCATCAGGAGGGTTCTCACATGTGGCATGGGCAGCAAAGCTATGTGGGGATTCTGTCTTTCCCAAACCTCACTGCCTTCCATGTCTCCTAAGACTTGGTAGGATATTCAAATACGACACACCTGTCTCCCCCAGCACACAGATTACAGCTGTAGGTCTTCCCATGACAAGGTGTGGGGGAAATCAAGTGAGGGATTCTGGGAGTTTTATCTTTCCCTTGATTTGGGGTGCATAAAGCCTGCTGGGAATAGAAGGACGGATTTGGACACTTCAGCTGGCTGATTCCTGGGAGGGGAAAAGGACATCTCTGGCCTTCTAGCCAGAAGGGGCCTCTGGATCATCCAGTCCAGCTTCTAGAAGACTTGAGGACTAGCATTGTGTGTTTGTGGTCCCTTGTCAGAGTAAGTGATAGGAGAGCCTACTCAACACCCCAAGACTCTTCAGCGAGTGCACTCCCACTTCATCATCCTGAGTGAACAGGATGCCTCCAGGAATGTGGGAGACAGAAGCCACAGCGGATTCTTTTTTCAAACCCGAGCAAGGAAAATCAGAGAGAAGCAAGTCAAATGCCATTATCTTCTCTCTGCAGAACTGACTAAGCAAAATTATGAATAGGCCAAGAATGATTTTTCTACTGATTGATGAACTTGAATCTGTTCTTCTAGGATTTGATTATTCAATTAATAAAATATTTACATGCTCTGTTTTTTTCTTTACAATAAACAGATATGTTTCTCCTTAAAATGTCTTAAATAACTGTACTTTTGAATTGAATGTTGCCCTTCGTAGGTGATTTTTTAATGCATATTTGGATGACTATAACTTAACAGCCCTTTTAAAAGTGTTTATTGATAAGGATTATATGGAGCCTCTTGATAGAGAATGAGGGTGACATCTCCCCTCTCCTTAGCCTTTCTGCTTATTTGGCCAAACTACTGCCCTCACAGACCCTTCTTTGAAATTTTTTCTTTGCTTAGTGTTATCTGATGGAGATGCTGAGACATTTTGCCAGTTTCCAGGGAAACCAGTGGAGAAGGTGAGTTCCTGCTATTCAGACACGGTGTTAGGAGGTGTGTAGGTGCCCCACATAGCCAGTAAGCCCAACATCTCTGGCTTAGCACATGCCCTTATGAGCTGTGCAACCCCAGGCAAGTCACCAACCTCTCTGAAGATCCACTTCCTTATTGAAGCAATGGGGATATTCATAGCTGCCCTCCCTACCTTACACAGTTGTTGTGGGGATGGAATGGCATAATGTATGACAAAGGGATTTGTAGAGGCAACAAACTATACAGATGCAAGGGGTAATTATTATGCTGTTATGGTTGCCTGCTCTTAACTGGAGCCAGTCTGGGGAATTCTATCTCCCCAGGTGAAAACGTCTTTGTTGTCAAATTAAAATGGTTAAATTCCATCAAGGTCTATGGGACAAAGCCATCAATCTTTGCTCTCACAATGGAACAGTATCTCCTGGAGACAAGTCCGAACTTTATCTGTGTACCCACTAGTACCGAAAGACACTTCTAGACATTATGTCCTTGGACTTAGAATTCATTTCCCAAAAAAGTCCTTCCTTCCGCAGTGCAGAGCTATTCTGCACCCACACAAAGCTGGCCAGTGTGCAGCTCAAGCTCTCCTCCCAGAACGCCAGACACAAGACTTGCTTGTGGTTGAAGAATATTATTTCAGGAAAGATGCAGGGACTTGAAGGGGTGGAGCAGAGAGGACTTCGCCATACTGACCACCAGTTATTCATAGAATCATAAATACTAAAGTTAGAAAGTTATCTGGGCCAAACTCCTTCTTTTAAGATGAGAAAAATTATGGCTTAAAATAGATTCAGTAAGCAAAACAGGTTAGGCAATGGGTTAAATAATTACTTAGAGAAAACAGAGCCTTTTGATTTCTAGGCCAATGTTTTTCCCATTGCATTATTAATAATACTAACTACGTCAACATTCACAACAGCTACTGTTTATTGAACAAAGAGTATGTGTCAGACATTGTACTAAGCTATTCACATATATTCACTTATTTAATTCCCACAACAAACCAGCCAGGCAGATATTATTCAAATTTTACAAATGAGGAAAATAAAACTCAGCAATAATCATTGCTTCCCAATATCAGGGCACTGATCTTTACAATCAGCCAGATCTTTATAATCAGTATAGAAAGCAAGAAGGGGAGTGTGTGTTGTGGTTACTGCTATTGTTTGCATATGACATTATATCTACCTTTTTTTTTTTTGAGACAGAGTTTCATTCTTGTCATCCAGGCTGGAGTGCATTGGCAGCGATCTCAGCTCACTGCAATCCCACCTCCCGGGTTCAAGAGATCCTCCTGCCTCAGCCTCCTGAGTAGCTGGAACTACAGGCGTCCACCACCACACCCAGCTAATTTTTGTATTTTTAGTAGAGATGGGGTTTCACCACGTTGGCCAGGCTGGTCTCGAAGTCCTGACCTCAGGTCATCTGCATGCCTCAGCCTCCAAAAGTGCTGGGATTACAGGCGTGAGCCACCACGCCCAGCCTATGTCTACTTTTAAAAAACATTTAGAGATGAGAAATCATTCCTTATTCCAAATACCAAACAGTCCTAGAAAATATACTCTGACTTGAATTGTCACACGATTTCATCCTAAAGTGCAGCCCAACTTTATACTGACAGGGGTTAACTGGAAATGAAGATGTGAGGCTTTCATGCCCTTCTGCATGCCAAACTTTCATAATTCAGACATGAGATGAGTCATAAAAGAAATATGCAGGCTTTTGGCCACAATAGAAACACTCATTTCCCCAATTGCTCAGCAGCAAAACATCAAGACCAACTATTTTTATGTGCTAGGAATGTTAAAAGCTTTTTCCGGTCTTAGGGTTGCTTTTAACATAATTAAACCAACCTTTGCTGCTCCTGCTGTGGCTTCATTCTAAAGATCCTACACTCAGGCTTTTTCTCCTCTTGCTTAATGGGTTGTGATGGGAAATTCACTAGGCCTAGGATCGTCAGCTGCCAAAATAAATCTGCCTGCTCTTTAATCTTGACATCATATTCTGCCAACTTCCGTTAAAAAGCATAACATCTCTATAGTCTTTCCACACTCTGGTACAAGCTATAGTGCTTGAATTTTTAACACCCTGAACATGTATTTAATTATAATTCCAAAGATCCAAGAACATTGTTCAGAAATTCTATCATCCCTAAAATGTTAATTTTACATTAAATGATGCTATGAACAAATGTCCTGGAAGCACCAGAATAATTTCCTGAAATTTCTCCAATACAAAATAAAAGACAGAGGACAGCAGTCTCTGAAATCAGCCAAGGCTCTTCAAGCCCAAATAGAAATGAAACCATCCCCATGGGGTTGATAAAAATTGCATGCCTGATTCTGGATAGAAATATTGTTATGGTTAAGCATTAGTAGGCTGCTGTCCACCCCACTTCCTTGTTGCTAAAAGTCAGGTAGCAATAGATATTGACCATTTGCATCCCCATTCTTCCTGTAGGTAGGATTCCTGACATCAGGGTCATAAGACTGCTTAAGATTTGGTTTGCATCCCCATTGCTCCTCTCTTTTGATACAGAACTTGCTCCAGCTTTCATTTCCCATCCTCTGCCTGCTTCGAGCTATAAGCAAGCCTTTGTTTAAGGATCTTAAGATAGTTTTCAGACCCCCAAATTCTAGCAATAGTTTGAAGGGCCCCACAGAGGAATGGAATCAGCATGAGAATCCAGCTTCTTTCTCTCCCTTTCACATGACTCCACCCTGCACTCTTCAACCAGTCAATCATCTCCACACTTTGGCCCACTTCAAAACCCTTCAAAACTCTATCCCCAGACACCTCTGGGAGACAGGTTTGAGGCTCCCTCCCATCTCCTCATTTGGTGGCCCTCTTTCTCTGCTGGTGTCTCTGCATATTGACTTGCTGTGTGCATCGGGCGATGAACCTATTACAGTTACAGAAACTGAATGAAACTTCGCAAGACTAAAAGAAAAAAAACTTTTGTAAACAATTCCATAGTTGATTATTGCCTATTATTGGAATGCGATGTCTACCATTGCTGGGGAAGAGAATCATAATGTTCATTTAAGAGGACATTTAAAGAGGAGCATGAGCTGTGACCAGTGGGGTCTAACCACCACTCCTGCTTTCTTTGTCTCTTCCATCCTTCTGTCCATGTTTCTGTGTATGTGTTTATGCTCAGCATTTCAGCACTTAGGACTTGAGTCCCTATTATATGGTAGGCCCTTAGGATCCAAAATGGAAACAGCAAGACTCATTTTAGGCCATTCTTCTATTCTAGAAAAACCTTCCCTGAAATCACTTTCCTGCCTGGTCTAGGTTAAGAACCATGCCCATGTGTTCCAAAGCATCCCCTGCACTCGCCTATTTGACTCTTATCCCCCTGTACGTGCTGGTAACAGTGACTGCTCATCATCATTGACCATTCACTATCTGCCAGGGTCTGTGCTAAATGCATTAGAGGCCTCTCCTATAATCCTTGTAATGACCATTGGTGGTAGGTACTGTCAGGCCTCTAAGCCCAAGCCTGCACGTATACATCCAGATGGCCCAAAGCAACTGAAGAATCACAAAAGAAGTGAAAACGGCCAGTTCCTGCCTTAACTGATGACATTACCTTGTGCAATTCCTTCTCCTGGCTCAGAAGCTCCCCCACTGAGCACTTTATGACCCCCGTCCCTGCCCCCAAGAGAACAACCCCCTTTGACTCTAATTTTCCACTACCTACCCAAATCCTATGAAACTGCCCCACCCCTAACTCCCTTTGCTGACTCTCTTTTTGGACTCAGCCCACCTGCACCAGGTGATTAAAAAGCTTTATTGCTCACACAAAGCCTGTTTGATGGTCTCTTCACATGGATGCAAGTGAGAGGTACTGTGAGGAACTCCATTGTGCTGATGAGGAAACTATAGCAGGAAGAGGTAATTTGCCCAAGGGCATAATTAGTAAGTAGTTGAGCGAAGATTCAAAGCCAAGTGGTTGGACTTTTAAGTCTGTGCTCCTAACCACTGTCATATACAACTTGAATTTCTTTCCCCAAGACTGGGTGCAATATAAGAATAGGAAGTACCTTATCTTTGTATCCATAGAACCTAGCAGAATGCCCGGTATATATATATAAAGTTTGCTGAATGAATGTAAATAAATGAATGAGTGGTAGAGGCAAGGAGTGAATGGGAGGTGAGAAAGTAGGCACAGCCATCCCAGAAGAACCTCATGAATTTTGGCTAAGTAGAGAGGAAGAGAGAAAAGGAACCATGTTTTCCATGATCAGCCTTCTGCAAACTCCCCACTGGGGACAGGAGCAGCCTGAGGAGGGACAATGGGAGGGCACAGTGAGCCCAAGTAGGAGAAACTGGGGCTTCAGTAACTTAAGAGATTTGGGCATATGATTTTTCAGGTCCTCTGGGCCCTAATATTGCATGGTCTAAAGACTCCCTATGTTCCCTTCTTCTCTCACAGGCACTTGTTTGTTCATTGTCCTCATTATATTCCTGCCCTGCCCTTGCCCAGGGTCATGGGAGAATGTACAAAGCCACTGTGGCTATATTTCCTCTCTTGTGATACAGGATTTGCTCCAGGTTTGATTTCCCAACCTCTGCCTGCTTCAAACCTTCTCTTGTCCGGAACTTCCCAGCCTCCACTCTATTGACAGCACTCCCAGATTCTTCTTCCTTTTTGGCTTTCATTTAACTTCTGCTCGGTGCAGTATTTTTGAATCAACCTCTTTAGCACCAGGCTCAACAGCCAAGGGCAACTAAAGGCCTAGTCTTGGGAACAACCCAATGGCCAGACCTAGGTCAAACCTAGTGCCCATGCCTTGGGGGAGGTAGAAGGCTTTTTCAATAATATCTAAGTTTTGTTTCTGCAGCAGCCAGTGTCAATGCCTTCAGTTCTCCCCCTTGCCACCCACCCCCACCACTGCCTATCCTTTGTACCCTAAACTTTCAGTATCTGCATCTTCTGTGCCTGAGAATTTTTGGCCCCTTTTTTGCTCAGAAGTGCCACAGCCCCCAGAGCAGCTCTTAACAAAAGCTGATGGGGAGGTGGTGTATAAATACCCCAGCTCCCCCACCCCTCAGGTGGTATGATTCTGAGGAGTGTCCTTCACACCAGGGTTCTCCATGGGTTAAGGTCTAATCACTCCCTAGGGTGACTGGTCTCATAATTCACACATTGTCGGCTGCCTTCCCTTCTCTGTCACTTTCCCACTTTCCTGCCAGCAGCCCTTGCATCTCCCCAATAAACCATCTGTACTCAAGTCTCTATCTCAGAGTCTGCTTCTACAGGATCCCAAACTAAGACAGTTTCAAAGTGTTTTCTTTGGTGGAGACTTGGAAACAGGGCCAGGACTAGGTGCTCACTCTCTGGGTGGTGCAAATGCCAACCGTGCATTCACATGGCCCTGAGACTAAGTGCCTCCTTAAATATGAAGCCTCGGCAACTCACTCACCCTTACCCTAGTCCAGAGGTATCGAATTTTTTGGCTTCCCTCATCCAGATTGGAAGAAGAAGAATTGTCTTAGGCCACACGTAGAATATACTAACACTAACAATAGCTGATGAACTTTTTTAAAAATTGCAGAAAAATCTCATAATGTTTTAAGAAAGTTTGCGAATTTGTGTTGGGCCACAGGTTGGCCAAGCCTGCCCTAGTCCTATCAGATAACTAACTCTTATTATCTACAATAGTCTCACCAGCCTGGAGTTGTTTGATCATTTTATATCCATGTGTTTGTTGTTTATACAGGTATCTTCCCTTTCTAGTGGTAATCTCTGAGAGGGCTTATGCTAATTTGGATTGTTTTTACATTATGCAGAATAGTATAGTTATGGATCAAATTGTGTCCCCCTCAATGCCCCAAATTCATATATTGAAGCCCTAACCTCCAATGTGACTGTATTTGGAGACAGGACCTTCAAAGGGGTAATTACAGTTAAGTGAAGGCATAAGGGTGGGGCCCTGATCTGATGGGACTGTTGTCTTTATAAAAGGAAGGGCCCTCCCCACCCCCAACACCTGCACAAAGAAGTCATGTCAGTATACAGCAAGGTGGTGACTGTCCACCAGGCAAGAGAAGAGGCCTCAGTTTGAAACCTGCCTTGCCAGCACCACCTTGATCTTGTACTTCCCAGCCTCTGGAACTGTAAGAAATAAGGTTTTTGTTTTTGTTTTTTGTTTTTTTGGGATGGAGTTTCACTCTTGTTGCCCAGGCTGGAGTGCAATGGTGTGATCTTGGCTCACTGCAAACTCTGACTCCCAGATTCAAGCAATTCTCCTGCCTCAGCCTCCCAAGTAGCTGGGAATACAGGCATGAACTACCACGCTTGGCTAGTTTTGTGTTTTTAGTAGAGACAGGGTTTCTCCATGTTGGTCAGGCTGGTCTCGAACTCCCAACCTCAGGTGATCCACCCGCCTTGGCCTCCCAAAGTGCTGGGATTATAGGCGTGAGCCACCACGCCTGGCAGAAATAAGTTTTTATTGTGTAAGTCAGGGGTCCCCAACCCCCGGGCCGCATTCCAATACCAGCCTGTGGCCTGTTATGAACCCAGGCCGCACAGCAGAAGGTGAGCAGTGGGCAAGGGAGCATTACCACCTGAGCTCTGCCTCCTGTCAGATGAGCAGCATTAGATTCTCATGAGAATCGAATGAGAAGCCAGCTGAAACTGCCAAAACGAAGATGATGACAGTTAGATTCTCCTGAGAATCTAATGCTGCTGCTCATCTGACGGGAGGTGGAGCTCAGGTGGTAATGCTATTGTGAAATGCGCATGAGAAAGATCTAGATTGCACACTCCTTATGAGAATCTAATGTGTGATGATCTGAGGTGAAGCAGTTTCATTCCAAAACCATCACCCACCACCATCCTACCTCTACCCCGCTACTACCCTCCTTAGAAAAATTGTCTTCCACGAAACTGGTGCCAAAAAGGTTGGAGACCGCTGGTTTGAGCCATCCAGTCTCTGGTATGTTGTTGTGGAAGCCCTAGCAAACTAAAATAGATATGGAAACCACCTTCGCAGAAATTATAACAGTGAGAAAATTATGGCAGTGAAAGAGATGGGATTTAACCAACCCTCACCTTTCCTTTAGCTGCCCTTAATTATCCCTGGGCTTGGGCCAAGCTAACTTTGTGCAGTTTAGCCCTTCCCCAAAACTCAACTGCCTTTGTAAACCTCATGAGAGACCACCAGGCTAGGAGGATAGAGGAGCCTGAATTCGGCTAAGCTGTAGACCTAAAGGATTGCCAGCCACTACTCCAGAGGTGACAAGATACGCAACTTCCTCTGTTGGGAACAGGCTCCCCAAAATCTGGCCATAAACAAAATCTCTGCAGCACTGTAACATGTTCATAATGGCCCTAACGCCCATGCTGGAAGGCTGCGGGTTTACCGGAATGAGGGCAAGGAACACCTGCCCGCCCAGGGCAGAAAACCACTTAAGCCACAAACAATAGCATGAGAAATCTGTGCCTTAAGGACATGCTGCTGCTGCAGTTAACTAGCCCAACCTATTCCTTTAATTCGGCCCATCCCTTCGTTTCCCATAAGGGATACTTTTAGTTAATTTAATAGCTATAGAAACAATGCTAATGACTGGTTTGCTGTTAATAAATATGTGGGTAAATCTCTGTTTGGGGCTTTCAGCTCTGAAGGCGGTGAGACCCCTGATTTCCCACTTCGCACCTCTATATTTCTGTGTGTGTGTCTTTAATTCCTCTAGCACCACTGGGTTAGGATCTCCCTGACCGAGCTGGTCTCGGCATTCCTCAATTACTCCTGCAGATAACATCACTCTTGTAAATCCTAAGATTGGTTTTTTGAGCTATCTTTTCAGGCTTTTTGTATATCTGATGACTGATGGCTCCACTTGGACCTGCCACCTGCTCCTGTGGCCCCACCCTGAAGTGGCTCAACGAGCAGGAGGACCATTTCCCACACCTGTATAATTGCACCCCCCAACCAATCAGCAGCAAGCACCCATTGCCTAGCTACCTCGACCCCTTCTCCTAAACTACCTTCAAAAACCTCTAGCCCCCAAATTCTTGGAGAGACTGATTTGAGTAGTAATAAAACTCTAGCTTCCCGTTTAGATGCTCTACATGTGTAAAACTCGTTCTCTGTTGCAGTTCCCCTGCCTTGATAAATCAGCTCTATCTGGGCAGTGGGCAAGAAGAACCCACTGGGTAGTTATGCCAGAGGCATCTGAACTAGAGTGACTCCATCTTGAATAGGGGGTGGATAAAATGAGGCTGAGACCTGCTGGGCTGCATTCCTAAGAGGTTAGGCATTCTTAGTCACAGGATGAGATGGGAGGTCACAAGATACACCTCACAAAGACCTTGCTGATAAAACAGAATGCAATAAAGAGGCCAGCTGAAGCCGCCAAAACCAAGATGATGACGAAAGTGACCTCTGGCTGTCCTCACTGCTCATATACGCTGATTGTAATGTATTAACATGCTAAAAGACACTCTCACCAGTGCCATGATGGTTTACAAATGCCATGGCAATGTCCAGAAATTACCCTATATGATCTAAAAGGGGGAGGAACCCTCAGTTCTGGGAAATCCCTGCTCCTTTCCCAGAAAACCCATGAATAATCCACCCCTTGTTTAGCATATGATCAAGAAATAACCATAAAAAATATACAGCTAGCAGCCCTCAGGGCTGCTCTGTCTATGGAGTAGCCATTCTTTTGTTTCTTCCCTTCTCTAATAAACTTGTTTTCACTTTATTCTGTGGACTCACTCTGCATTTTTTCTTGTACAAATTCCAAGAACGCTTTCTTGGGATCTGGATCAGGACCTCTTTCTGGTAACAGTTACAATATCCTATGTTTAAAAATCCAATACAAGGCCAGGTGCAGTGGCTCATGCCTGTAATCCCAGCACTTTGGGAGGCCGAGGTGGATGGATCACGATGTCAGGAGTTCAAGACCAGCCTGGTAACATAGTGAAACCCCTTCTCTACTAAAAAATACAAAAAATTAGCTGGGCGTGGTGGTGGCACCTGTAATCCCAGCTACTTGGGAGGCTGAGGCAGGAAAATCGCTTGAACCCGGGAGGCGGTGGTTGCAGTGAGTGCCACTGCACTCCAGTCTGGGTGACAAATTCAGACTCCATCTCAAAGAAAAAAAAAATCAAATACTATTATCTTCATTCACATATTCATTCATCCATTCATTTCTTTTCTTTTCTCTTTTCTTTTCTTTTCTTTTCTCTTTTCTTTTCTTTTCTTTTCTCTTTTCTTTTCTTTTCTTTTCTTTTCTTTTGTGGAGACAGAGTCTCACTCTGTTGTCCAGGCTGGAGTGCAATGGTGCGATCTCCGCTCACTGCAACCTCCGTCTCCTGGGTTCAAGTGATTCTCCTGACTCAGCCTCCCTAGTAGCTGGGATTACAGGCACCCACCACCACACCCAGCTAATGTTTTCTTTATGTTGTTAGTAGAAACAGGGTTTCACTATGTTGGCCAGGCTGGTCTCAAACTCCTGACCTCAAGAGACCTGCCCAACTCGGCCTCCCAAAGTGCTGGGATTATAGGTGTAAGCCACTGTGCCTGGCCTCATTCATTATAGGTGTGAGCCACTGCGCCTGGCCTCGTTCATTTTCATAAATGTTTAAGAAACCTCTACTCCGTATAAGTAAAGGTCTAATGATGCTAAAGATGCTCTCTGAGGAGCACATAAATGAATAAGATACTTTCACAACCCTGACTCAAGGGCCATATCACGGTCAGCATTGTTATTTTAAAATGCACATTTGCACATGCTACTCCACTGATGTAGGAAAGATGATAGGACCTGGCTCCTGGCCCCTTTCCAGATTTATCTCCTGTCATTCCTCTTCAAGTACCTTGTATTCTAACCACACAGGATTATTTGTTGAACTCTTTCTTTATTTTGGGACTTTGCTTAGTCCCCTGTGGAAATCCTACTTATCCTTCCAGATTTAAGAGAAGTAGTGTGACTTCCATGAAACCTTCTGGATTCGCCCATGCAAAATTAATTACTCTCTTACTGGTCCTGATAACACTTACATACCTCTATTGTATTACTATTTACTATAGTTCACAGTTTAATTTTTAACACATCTCTTTCTTCCTTTTTTTTTTTCCAAGACAGAGTCTCACTCTGTCGCCCAGGCTGGAGTGCAGTGGTGCGATCTCCACTCACTGCAAGCTCCGCCTCCTGGGTTCCGCCATTCTCCTGCCTCAGCCTCCCCAGCAGCTGGGACTACAGGCGCCTGCCACTGCGCCCGGCTAATTTTTTGTATTTTTAGTAGAGACGGGGTTTCACCATGTTAGCCAGGGTGGTCTCAATCTCCTGACCTCGTGATCCACCCGCCTCGGCCTCCCAAAGTGCTGGGATTACAAGCGTGAGCCACTGTGCCCGGCCTAACACATCTCTTTCTAAAACTAGAGTGCAGGTGCCTCTAAAGCAGGGGCTTTCTTTCTTTTTTTTTCTTTTGAGATGGAGTCTCCCTCTGTTGCCCAGGCTGGAGTGCAATGGCTCGATCTCGGCACACTGCAACCTCCACCTCCCGGGTTCAAGTGACTCTCCCACCACAGACTCCTGAGTAGCTGGGATTACAGGTACCCGCCATCATGCCTGGCTAATTTTTGTATTTTTGTAGAGGCGGGGTTTCACATTTTTGGCCAAGGTGGTCTTGAACTCCTGACCTCAGATGATCTGCCCGCTTCGGCCTCCCAAAGTGCTGAGACTACAGGCGTGAGCCATCGCACCTGGCTGCTTTCTCTTCTTCAATTTCTTCCTTACATCTAGTACAGAGGCCCTCTCAGAGCAGAAACTTAGTAAGTATGAAGAAATGAATATGATGCCTTTGGGAACTTCAGGCCTACTAGAATGAGCCACTCACAAAATTAGTTCATAAGTCAATCAACCGTCACTCATTTTTTAAATAAATATTTTAAGGGGAAATAGTGCACAAAGAATTTCGTTCCTTGGCAGGAGCACAATTTATATAGATTTCTAAGACATATCAGGAATAGTCTTGGATACCTAAGAAAACGAAACAAAAATTTCCAAATAACAGAGATTTCAGGAAGATAGAAGTTTGATTTTTACTCGTATAGAGGAGTTCAGATAAGGGTGTCCGCAGCTGATACAGCCAAACCATGATCACCAAGGGCCCCAGCTCTTTTTATCTTGCTTTCTCACCGTCCAACATAACCATTGCATCTACATTCCAGCTAGCTGGCAGGAGGAAGAGCCGGTGTGGGGCATATGTGTTCACCCCACCCCAACACTTTCTGGAAGTTGCCCATCACACCTCCATTTCTATTCCATTGGCCTAAACTTAGTCACAGGAGCACACACCTGGCTGCAAGGTATAAACTGTAAAATTCTGGGCGCGGTGGCTCACTCCTGTAATCCCAGCACTTTGGGAGGCTGAGGCGGGCGGATTGCCTGAGTTCAGGAGTTCACGACGAGCCTGGGCAATAGGGTGAAACTCTGTCTCTACCGAAATACAAAAAAAAATTAGCCGGGTGTGGTGGTGGGCACCTGTAGTCCCAGCTACTCGGGAGGCTGAGGTAGAAGAATCGCTTGAACCTGGGAGGTGGAGGTTGCAGTGAGCCAAGGTTGCACTGCTGCACTCCAGCCTGGGTGACAGAGTGGGACTCTGTTTCAAAACAACAACAACAACAAACAAGCAAACAAACAAACAAAATTGTAAAATTCTGGAGTGGGTGGAATATCTAGAATATCAAGTACCAGAATAGTGAAAGTTCCATTTCTAAGGAAGAAGGCAGGAAATGAATTTGAGATAGACAATTAAGTTTCCGCTCTTCTCAACTTACATATTGCCTGGACCTTGTTTCCTTAGGCAGATAGAAGCTACTGTACCTGTACAATGTAGGGTACCCACAGCCCTGTGTTTAGCTAGTTCACCAAAGCAGTAGATTTCATATGAGAACATGTGCTCTGTGTTTCGTCCTCTGGAATGAACTTGACATTTACTAAATAATAATAATTAAGAAGAAACCTTTGAAATTGACTTTGGACACTGCATTTTCCTCACTCATCTGAAATATCTCCTCCATAAAAGTCAGCTTTGTTATTCAGAAAGTACAACTTGATACATTTCTTCCACTAAATGAAATGCCTGGTGCCACGTTGCCAGTGACGTGTGGGGTTTTTGTTTTTGTCGCGGGTATTTGACCCATATTTTAGTTCAAAACAATGACTGAATAAACCAGCAAACTCAGATTAGGTAGGAGTATAAATTCCCTGCCCCAGCATTGGTTTCTTATTTGTAAATGGAAGAACGATACCTTCCTCCCAGAGATTTTATGGGAATTAAGTGTGTGTGTGTGTGTGTGTGTGTGTGTGTGTGTGTGTGTGTGTAAAACCTTTCAATTCTCGAAGTATATTACTATTACAGGGCTTTGGGGGCAGTAAGCAAATATCAACCTATTTGATGTAAAAGATAAAACAGAATACAATAGCAACCATGCTGGAACTAACAGAGTGGGGGAGCTTCAAAAATAGGAGGCCCTGTTGCATACTGTTTGAATCTCAGGGCTGGACAAGCTTCACAGAGCAGGCACATTTCCAGCATGCCCGGCCACTGGGCAGAACTCCTGGGAGTTCCACACCACTGCAAGTCCTCTCAGAGATGAGCTGCATCTGTTTCTCACCCTGAAGGGAAGAAGGGAGAAGGGGAGGCCGGCAGGGCTGGGCTGGCCAGACGTCGGCTGAGCGTCCCAGAGCTGGTCTTGGATTGTGGAGGTTGAGGCTGAGAACATTCCCACCCCAGCCAAGGTGTCAAGCCACAGTACCCAGGAGAAAGCCTCAAGCCCCAAATCAGGAAGTGTGTGAGCCTACAGTAAGTGGAGAGGGGCCAGCAGTGGAGGCAAGTGAAGGGGTCGCACAGAAGAGCTGGTTGTTGAAGAGGAATGAGATCAAAGCAAAAGGAGAGGGAGAACAGGACCAGGAAAGAGAAGTTGGGGGTGGGGGGACAGGCCTGGGAATCTCCTCAAATACCTATAGGGCCTACAGAGTACAAAGGAATGACCTAACTTCAAAAGCCACGTGGCCGGCGTGGAACACATCAAAGCTGACCTGCCTTGAGACCCTCCCCTTCCCACAATTCTATTACTGTCAGCAGGATTTGCTGCTACAGTGGAACAACATGGAGTTTGATTACAGATACCACTGGTTTCCAGTCTGCGTTCCCTGGACAGGCGGTATAGTTTATGTGCTGCACAAAGGCATCCCAGTGGTAGGGGCACACAGGGGAGGGGAAACCCAGTCCATATCTCGGTCACCATGCCCAGGTGTGGGGCTGACCTGCTCAGAGGGAAGAGGAGGTTCACTCTTTGCTCAAAGGCACCTGCAGGGCTGCTTCCCTCACAAAGTCCCAACATGGAACTGTGGGAGTCCTGGCCTGCCTTTGCATGCTGCAAATCCCCAAGAACTGCAATTTAATTTCATTTCTAAAATATTTTAAACTAAATTTAAAAGTATACTCCCCAAAATGCACTTAAGGGAAGACCATCAGACCGAATTATCTTGTTTGGGGACAGAGACACCTTAGAATAAAGCTTCTTGCAATCTCTAAGCATATAACTGAACTCACTGTCAATGTGTTATTTACTTTGATCATCATCGCTCTGCACTGAACTTAATAACATTCAGGCCTTCACGTAATTGAGTAGTGACCTGGGAGTGGTCTGCACAAAGCTAGAAAAGGGAACCTACGCCCCATGCGGTGGCTCACGCCTGTAATCCCAGCACTTTGGGAGGCCAAGGCAGGACAATTGCTTGAGCCCAGGAGTTCAAGACCAGCCTGAGCAAATGGCGAAACCCTGTCTCTACAAAAAAATACAAAAAATTAGCAGGGCGTGGTGACACATGCCTATGATCCCAGCCACTCTGGAGGCTGAGGCAGGAGGTAAGACTCAGTGAGCCACGTTCACGCCACTGCACTCCAGCCCGGGCAACAGAGAAAGACCTATCCAAAAAAGAAAAAAAAAGAAAACAGAAAGAAACTCATAGGCCAAGATGGGACACTATGTCTCCGGCCCTGTGGAGATGGGAATGGAGGGGATGGGGTGGTTGCTGATGCACAACTACCTTGTTCTCAGGAGAAGGGCATTTCTCTCATGGAGGGGAGGGCCTTGGACAGCCAACACCATTTTGGATTTAACTCATACAGTCGTATCTCCTTGCTCTGATTCCACGCTCACTGTATGAGCTTGCTAGGATTGCCATAACAAAATACCACCCACACACGAAAAGTCTACTGAGTGGCTTGAATAACAGAAATTTTTTCTCTGGCAGTTCTGGAGGCCAGAAGTCCAAAATCAAGGTGTCAATAGGTTTGGTTCCTTCTGAGGGCGGTGAAGGAAGGATCTGTTCCAGGACTCTCTAGATAGCTGTGGATAGCTGCCTTCTCTCCGGGTCTCTTAATATCATCTTCCCTCTATGCGTGCCTGACCCTGCAACCAAAATCCAAATAAAGACATCAGTTGAGGCCCACACTAATGACCTCACTTAACTTGATTACCTCTGTAAAGAACCTATCTCCACCTAAGTTCATATTCTGAGGTACTGGGGGGTTAGCACTCTAACATATTTTTAGGGAACACAATTCATCCCATAACACCAAGGAATCTTCTAGAGACAATTTGGCTTCCCTGAAGATTCTCCTACATGGAGAGAATCCAGGGACCAAGCAACGAGCACTTCTCATTGTCAATGAATGATTTGTGTTAGTGAAATATTCCTAAAAACAAAACTTCCTGCCAACCTAGAAAACCTTTCCACAAAATAGAGGAGAAAGGAAACTGTCTCATTATTCAGCAAACATTAAACCAGAATGTAATGCACATCACAGGCAAACTGCTAAAAAGACAGCAGAGACAGACAGAAGCCTTAAACTTTATACAGGTGAGCAGATACAACCCGGTCCATGCGTGTTCTCAAGATGAACAGCAACTAGTCCTCAAGTAAGAGGGCTTGACAGCACCATTTGCCACACAGAGTTCATTGTAAACTCACCTGGGAATTAAATTAGGGTGACCACTTTCTTTCTTTCCCACTCTGAGATGTGTGTAAACTGCTTTAAAAGCTAAAGAAGCCTGTTGTCAGCTTTTGGCCTTGGAATGACTTTCCCAAGGAACTGGGAGCCATCATTTTAAAATGTAATCATTGTTTTGGCTGGGCACGGTGCCTCACGCCTGTAATCCCAGCGCTTTGAGAGGCCAAGGTGGGTGGATCACCTGAGGTCAGGAGTTCAAGGCCAGCCTGGCCAACATGGTGAAACCCCGTCTCCACTAAAAATACAAAAATTAGCTGGGCGTGGTGGTGGGCGCCTATAATCCCAGTTACTTGGGAGGCTGAGGCAGGAGAATCGCTTGTACTGGGAGGCAGAGGTTGGCAGTGATTCGAGATCATGCCACTGCCCTTTAGCCTGGGCCACAGAGCAAGACTCTGTCTCAAGAAACAAACAAACAAAAAATGTAATCATTGAGAAAAATAGTGTCCCTATCTTCAAGTTTTTGTGGGAAAGTAGAAGCCTACATTTCTATTGGTTTTTTTTTTTTTTTTTTTTCTCTCTCTCTCTAATAATAGAGACAGGATCTTGCTCTGACACCCAGGCTGGAGTGCAGTGGCATGATCATAGCTCACTGCAGCCTTGAACTGCTAGGCTCAAGCGATCATCCTACCTCAGTCTCCCCAGCAGCTGGGGCTACAAGTGTGTGTCATCATGCCCAGCTAGTTTTTTCTTTTGTTTTTGATAAAGATGGAGTCTCACTATGTTGCACGGGTAGATCTCAAACTCCTGGCCTCAAGCAATCCTCCTGCCTTAGCCTCCCAAAGCGCTGGCATTTCAGGCGTGAACCACCACGCCCTGCTGGCTTATTCACTTTAAATCGATTTTTAGAAGTTTTAAAACATATTATGAACACTATTCCTTTATATTTTACAAACATTATTTTCTTTGTCTTTTCTACTTCTATTTATATTGTGTTTTTTCCCTATACAAACCTTTTTGTTTTTAACTAAACAAGCTTGTTAATCTTTACTGGTTTTTGTATTTTTGGTTTGTTTGTTTTCCTTTGCTGAGACAAGTCAGTCTCTGGGTTGGGATTTTGTACTGTACGGCCACAGACAGCAGGAATGCCCAAAACATTGGCTCCAACAACTGTGACCTGGGACGTTCACTGCCATGTCCTGTGACTGTTAGGTATCATTTTTTTTTTTTTTTTGATACTAAATCTTGCTCTGTGGCTCAGGCTGGAGTGCAGTGGCGCAATCTCAGCTCATTGCAACCTGCAACCTCTGCCTCCCAGGTTCAAAGGATTCTCCCGCTTCAGCCTCCCAAGTAGCTGGGACTACAGGCATGCACCATGATGCCCAGCTAATTTTTGTATTTTTAGTAGAGACGGGGTTTTGCCATGTTGGCCAGGCTGGTCTCGAACTCCGATCTCAATTGATCCACCTGCCTTGGCCTCCCAAAGTGCTGGTATTACAGGCATAAGCCACTGTGCCCACCTGACTGGCCAGTATTCTTGTAGGAAACATGCTGAGTCCCTATGGGTCACAGAAGTAAATTCAGAGATTGAATAAAATGGCCTCCAAGTTCCTTTGAGGTTCTCAGATTTAAAGTCCTTTCTCCTAGCTAAGCCCCAGCCTAGACAGGAATATTAGTCTGGGTTTACACTAAATAAATGATATCATTATCCAAGCCTCTGCTTCTTTGAATCAATTAAGGTATGCTTTTTTCCACCTTGAACTATCTGCATTTCAAAGAAATTCATTGTCAGGTTACTGAAGCTGTAATAACATTTAAAGAAAGTTTCCGGACCATACCTGATGTAATTCAGAAAAAATTCAGGCAATATCCAAAAATACAAAGGAATGAACAATAATAAAACTTGGCAGACCACTCAATGAAATGTCATTTATTATCTTGCAATTTACCTGAAACCCAGTGGCACGGGCCCTTCCGAATACTTCATTCCTCCGCTTCCCACAGTAGATCCTCAAGGTTTTCCAACCTTGCTTGTAACAATTCATCTTTTATTCACCTTCACTGCCCATTTATAATTCTACTTTCTCTTCTTAGCTTTCCTGGATCCTCACTGTCTTCTCTAGGCCTCAGGTGTACCAATGCCTTTTGTTTTCAGTATGGACTTCCTAACAATTAGGATGTGGAGGTCAGGGGAGACTGGAACAGGTTACCTTGGGAAGCATTGAGCCTCCTCCCACATTGAAAGTGTAAAATAGAGGCTGGATCGACCGGGCACAGTGGCTCATGCCTGTTATCCCAGCACTTTGGGAGGCTGAGGCAGGCGGATTATCTGAGGTCAGGAGTTCGAGACCAGCCTGGCCAACATGATGAAACCCCGTCTCCACTGAAAAATACAAAAATTAGCCAGGTGTGGTGGCAGGCGCCTTAATCCCAGCTACTTTGGAGGCAGAGGCAGGAGAACTGTTTGCACCCAGGAGGCAGAGGTTGCAGTGAGCCGAGATAAAGCCATTGCACTCAAACCTGGGGGACAAGAGCGAGACTTCTCTCAAAAAAAAAAAAAAGAGGCTGGATCCCACTCAGGAGATGGTGGGGCAGGCATTCTAATTATTACTGGAGTTTGGATTATATGATCTGGACTATTCTTTTCGAAACGAAGACATTGTCTCCAGTATGCCTTAGCGCAGGCACACACAGACTCAAAGACTCAAAACCTACTCTGTAGAGGAGAGGAATGTCTAGGTTAGAGACATTTCAGCTTAATGATATGGACCAGGCCACCTTCAGTCTCTAGTTTAATTCAGCATCAGATAGATGTGCTTGCTACATTTGAAAAGCCTAATGATTAAAAAAAAAAGAGGCTGGAAGGAAATATCTGACTTTATATGCATAGAAGAAATCTGGAAGGGCATACATCAAAATGTTTCAGTGTTTCATCTCTGAGATTGGCTGCTATGACTGTGATCTGGGATGTCAGATCCAGATGGATGATTTCAATGTTTAATTTTTGTTATTCACTATGTTTCAGATTTTCTGCATGAAAACAAGAATTATGTTTACAAACTAACTAGTACCCACCCACCCCATCTCTATCTCTATCTTTTTTTTCTCTTTTGACAGGCTGGAATACCAGTGGCATCAGGACTGACTGGTGGAGGGCAAGTCAGAGATCCTGTAAGCAGCGTATATCGGGCAGAAAAAGATGCTAAGGAACACAGAGCGCTACAGACATTATGGTGACACCCAGGGCTAGACCCACAAGGAGTTGTCTGGGGACATCAGGTATGGCAGAAAGACCCAAGGGGAATCCAGGCATGGTGGCTTATACCTGTAATCCCAGCAGTTTGGGAGGCTGAGACTGAAGGATCACTTGAGCCCAGGAGTTCAAGACTAGCCTGAGCAATATAGTAAGACCCCATCCCTACAAAAAATTTTTAAAAATTTAGCCGGGCATGTTGGCACACACCTGTAGTCCCAACTACTCGGGAGGCTGAGATGGGAGGATTGCTTGAGTGCTGGAAAGTGAGGCTGCAGTGAGCCATGTTTGCACCACTACACTCCAGCCTGGGGAACAGAGAGACACTCTGTCTCAAGAAAAGAAAGAAGGAAAGAAAGAAAAAAGAAAGACCCAAGGCCCATGGAGGTCATATCAGAGAGGGAGCAGACTGGCTGTCTATCAGACAACTTGGTTTTAACTCAATGAAAGGAAGAGCTCTCTCACCCTCAGAGCTTGCAGAAAACCAAATGTAGATCCCTGTAAAAAGTGATATCCTAAGGGAGCCAGGACACGATGATCCACTGGGGTACACAGGAAGCAAATAGGTCTTTTTGTCCCTTACACACCTGAGGTGTCCCAAGGGAAGAGCAGGGGTTCCACAGTGTGGAGGGCTGACAAAGACTGCTGCACTCCTTGGCTGGCTTTCAGAGTTATTGTGATGTGTGGCAGGTAAGTGGACCCAGTGAGGATATTGTCTTGATTTAACTAAATAGTTCCAACAAAATGGCTAAACGTCTAAAAACTGATGACTGCAAAACATCTAAGCACAAGAGAGCAGCAAGGAAAAGGCAGAGCCGGCATGTCTCCAGCACTGAGAATTAGCTCTTTGTCAGCCACATTATGAGATAAATTCAAATCTGCTTAGAATTTGGCTGAACACAGTTGAAGTGAACAGGAAGACTATTTGAACTATGAATTTACATCTGCTATCATTAGCAATAAATCAAGCTGGAAGGGAATATTATGTCTTGAGATATTAGCCCATCATACTATGAGGCCATCATGATTAAGCATTTAGAACATTATTAATAATAGTATAATTATAATGAGGGCAAAGGGGGTGGATAATGTTAACAAAATAAAATTTGATACCATTTCATAAGTATTATATATTTCATCTTTATCTCATCATTTCAATTCTGGGTTTTTTTGTTTTGTTTTTGTTGTTGTTGTTGTTGTTGTTGTTGTTTTGCGATAGGGTCTCACTCTGTTGCCCACGCTGGAGGGCAGTGGCATGATCTTGGCTCACTACAGTCTCCGCCTCCCGGGTTCAGGTGATTCTCCCACCTCAGCCTCCTGGGTAGTTGGAACAACAGGCACATGCCACCATGCCTGGCTAATTTTTGTATTTTGTGGTAGAGGCAGGGTTTCACCGTAATGGCCAGGCTGAAATTCTGGGTTTTTTTGTTTGTTTGTTTGTTTGTTTGTTTTTCTTTTTTGAGATAGAGTTTCGCTCTTGTTGCCCAAGCTGGAGTGCAATGTACGATCTCAGCTCACCACAACCTCAGCCTCCCGGGTTCAAGCAGTTCTCCCACCTCAGCCTCCTGAGTAGCTGGGATTACAGGCATGCGCCACGTTGCCTGGCTAATTTTGTATTTTTAGTAGAGACGGGGTTTCTCCATGTTGGTCAGGCTGGTCTTGAACTCCTGACCTCAGGTGATCCACCCACCTCAGCCTCCCAAAGTGTTGGGATTATAGGCATGAGCCACCTCGCCCAGCAAAATTCTGTTTTTGTAAATGTTTTGATATTACTTATATAGAACTCTAGACATATATAGAAGAAGTATTCCTGCATATTAGCATGTAATAGATCACTGACAGGTGTGCCCAGTGCCACATAGGAAAGGACAGTGGATTGCCCCAGTAATTAGGCATGGGATCTCACATGCATCAATTGATAGGAGAAAAATACACAGCTTAGAAATAGGAGGCTTGGAGATAATGAGTTCCTGTCATGGGAGCTGTTCGAACATAAGCTATGATACATGCTCGTTTGATGTCATGGTAGAGGGGATTGTAGGAATCTTTGGAGACTTGGACTGGAGGACTTTTAAAGACTTTCCACCCTGAATTCTACATTTCTATGATTCTTCTGTGTTCTCAATGTACTTCGGTCGACTTATTTCATGGAATTTATCTCATTCTGCCTTTCATTGTGTTAGATTTATATATTTATTTGTCTCTTCTGGTAGATTAAGTTTTTTGAGAGAAAAGTTTATTTTGTGTGTCTCTTTGTAACCCCAAGTTACCTGAAACCATGCTTTGCACATTGGAGGCATTCAATAAATGCTTGTTAATGTAAATAGTAAAATGTCATTATTTTTAATAAAGCAAATAGTATTGTCTGACTTCTTGGAGAATAAAATTATATATGAAATACCGGGGAAAGAGTGGAGGAAGTTGTTCACAGATTACTTTAAAGATTATTTTCGGTATTGAATGCAGATCATTTTCAGTATTGAATGTACCACCACTTATTAAAATGTTGTTTTTGTGCAAAGATGGTGGGACTGCTCCATCATAAGTAAGTTGTGGCGTCACACGAAGTTTTACTCTCCCGACAAGAATAAATCCACATGTATTTATGGAGCAGTTATCCTGTGTCTAGAGCTGTGTTGTCCACTTTGAGGATTACACAATAAACATCAATATGGCTTCTGTCTCAAAAAGCCCAGGATTCAATTCAGAAGACAACAGAGAAGAGGCACACATGAAGCCAAGAATGTTGAGATACCAGGCATTACATCATAAACTGGTGCCAACTGAGTGTTCTAGAAATCAAGGGACAAGAGGATCCCTGCAGATCAGAACAATTGAGGAAGAATGACTTTAGCATGGCAGGACTGTCAGGACGGCATCCCATGTGTGGGACCACCCCTTTCTTTGTGATCCATTCCAGACATTTGTTAGGATGCTGGGTAGAATCTAAGCCACAAGTTAGAGAGCTTCTTCGTTGTCAGAATCATCAACGATAGCCTTTCATTTGCTGCCACGATTAAGCCCCTAACCCAATGTTTGTATCTATAAATGTGGCAAATTGTGGTTGGGATGATGCTGAAAATTCCTTCCAGCTATTAAAAAAATCTACAATTATATAAGAAAAGATAATTTCCTGAGAGAGGGACAGATCCCAGAGATCTTGGCTTGCCAGATAGGTCTGTCAATGTATTTTCTTCCTTGCCTGAGGAAGGAAACCAAGCCTGACAGCTACGTGGAAGAGAACACAGCCAGGCTGTCTTCAGGACAACTTGAGCTGCTCTGTGACCCTCGTGAGCCCCCTCTGTCCTTGCTGTGCTGTCGGTGTCTCCAGGATGGGTGGCCCTGCTGAGGCTGTCCTTGCTAACTTGGGTTTGGTAGCTGGCTCTGCAGTAGTGGCAGTGCCGCAGGCACAGCGAAAATTGATTTTGTTCCATCCTTCAGTCAAATCCATCCCTGCTGCTAAACATAAGAGCTCAGTTCTTATGGCAGAGACTCTAAAATGACAGTTTCTGAAGGGAGGCTTTGCCATTAATGGATTCAAAGAGCAAGCTATCATGAGCACAGCAGAACTAGAACAAGTAGAGCTCAGGCAAGCAAAATCATTTTTCTATTTGTTAATATCAGGGATGAGAATGGTTGCATAGAAAACCAACTATCAGAGCCACTTGTGTTTTGTTTCTTGTTCTTCCATTTAACAAGTACTAATTGGGCAGTACTTATTTGCTTATGTAACTGTTCATTGGCTCATTAATTCAACAAACTTATTGCTGCTCCAACACATCAGGCACTGTGCTACATGTTTGCAATGTAGAGACCAATAACATTCTGTCCTGCCCTCTTGGAGACACCAGTTTATGGGAAAGGCAGGAGAATACAATGCACTGTGACAAGTGAATGTCAAGGGAATACAGGGAATGGGTGGTGGCAGCTCAAGGTGTGTAATCAGGGAAGAATCCCAGGCTGAAGCCTTTGTTAAATCTGGAAAGTCTGAAGGTGAAATAGAATAAGAGAATTGAGGCAAAAGGACCAGCTTAGACAGACACAGAGACAAATATAGTGAGTTCTCATATGAAATTCATTCATTCAGCAAACTTGTATTGTGCATCTATTATGTGCCAGACACTGTTCAAGGTACTGGGGATACATCACTGAATCCAACAAACAAAGATTCCTGCCTTCATGGAGCTGATATTCTAGCAGAGCAGACAAATAAGAAATAATAAACATAATAAGTGAAGAATGCGGCATGCTAGGTGCGAAGTGTCTGAAGAAAGGGAATAAAGAAAAAATAGAGCAGGGTGTGGGGTGGGGAATGCCTAGGATAGGTTCAGGCCTCTAAAGGGCAGGATGAAAGCGTCAGGGAGAGCGCTCAGCGTTGCCGCTATCCTTAACCTTCCAAGTCCTCCTCCCCAGTCCTTCTTCCAACTTGTGCCTGAGCCATCTTGCTGAAATGGATTATGTCCCTCCTCTGATTCGAATCATTCCGTGGTTGTCCTCTGGTTTCAGGCTCAGCTCTAAGCCCCTGAGCATGGCTCGCGTGGTCTAACCTCTGCCAACCTCAAGCTTCTCTTCTGGGTTTGGAGACACATGTTGACTTCCTCCCCACCATCTATTTCTTTCTTTCTTTCTGTTTTTTTTTTTTTTGAGACGGAGTTTCACTCTTATTGCCCAGGTTGGAGTGCAATGGTGTGATCTCAGCTCACTGCAACCTCTGCCTCCTGGGTTCAAGTGATTCTCCTGCCTTAGCCTCCCGAGTAGCTGGGATTACAGGCGTTAGCCACCACTCCCAGCTAATTTTTAGTAGAGTTGGGGTTTCATCATGTTGGTCAGGCTGGTCTGGAACTCCTGACCTCAGGTGATCTGCCTGCCTTGGCCTCCTTAAGTGCTGGGATTATAGGCATGGGCCACCACGCCCGGCCCCCACCATCTATTTCTCCCTCCATGCTTCCCCTTGGGATCCAGTGGTTCTAGGGAAGTTGGAGGCACCCCCAGCACCAAGCAGAGGCCAATCCACAGCCTCCACACCTGGCCAGGGTAACTAGTTGAAAGGGGCTTCAGAGCTAAAGTGATCTAGTTCGGCTTGTTCCAGGAATGCTGGGGATGCAGGGCATTTCTCCTGTTCTAGACGATGTGGTATGCAGAGGTGAGACCTGGAGCTGGGGCAGACACTTCAGCTCTTGTGGGGATAATCAGCTTGCCGGTAAATTGGAAGATGGAGGGGAGAAGCAAGAGACTGGGGAAGCAGAGCCCCAGACCCGTGACACATGCGCGTTCCAGGACACAGGGCTCTCAGAGCAGCCACAGCGTCCCACAGCAGTGGCTGCAAAGCCAAGCCCTCGTGTCCCACCCCAGCCCTCCTGAGTCAGAAGCATGGGGTGGGGTCCAGCCAGCTGTGTTTTCACAAGCTTTGCCTGCTCCTTAAAGTTTGATAACCACAGATCTAGAGCAATTGTCTCAGCCAATAAATTCACTTTATAGTTTAAGCCCGTTTGAGTCAGTTTTTCTATACTTGTGTCACTTGCCCTTTGAACCAGTGGACTCAGGTGCTGTAAAGACAAATGGGACTTCACTTGTGTCCCTCATGTCCTTGTAAACCTGCTCAGTGCGGGCCGTCCTCTTGCCACTGGGTGAAAATTTGGGCAGGCTGCATCACTTTTCCACCCTTTCTTTTTCTTTCTTTCTTTTTTTTAAATTATTTATTGTGGTGAAGTACATGTAACATAAAATCTATCATCTTAAACATCTTTAAGTGTATAGTTCCTTTGCACTAAATATATTCACATTCTCATGAAACCATCACCATCATCCATAAGCAGAAATTTTTCATCACCCCTAATTTAAACCCTGTTCCCATTAAACACTATTTCCTTCTCTCCCCACCCCTGGAAACCACCATTCTACTTTCTGTCTCTGTGAATTTGACTACTTCAGGTACCTCATATAAGTACCTACAATAGGTACTTACAGGAAGCATGCAACATTCCATACAACATTCCAAGTACCTCATGTAAGTACCTACTCTAGGTACTTATAGGAAACATATTTTACCTTTGTGAGTGGCTTCTTTAGCAGCATAATCTGTTCAAGGTTCATCCATGGTGCAGCATGTGGTAGAATTGCCTTTCTTTTTTAAGGCTGAGTAATATTCCACTGTGCATACATTCCACAGTTTGTTTATGCATGCAGGCGTCAGTGATCACTTAGGTTGCTTCCATATTTTGACTATTGTGAATAATGCTGCCATGAACGTGGATATTCAAGTACCTGTTCGAGTCCCTGCTTTCCCTTCAGGGAAATTCTTATCACAGATTCACTTCCCCAGTTCGCTCTCACTCTCTTCTCTCTCCCCTTGGAGTGAGAGGTGTCCTGAAATTGGTTCTGGATACTTGCAATATTTTCTCTTGCATCTCAAAGCCTCAGTTGGAACAAGCAACTCAGTATCCTGTTATACAACTGAAAACCCATGAACTGTTGCTAATGTGATCGCTCTGAAAGTCTGAGTCATAGCCTTACCCTCAAAGAGGAAAGAAACTCACATGTAGAGGCTGCCAAGTACTCTGGAAAGGGCTTTACATGTTTTTATCTCATTATACTGTGTAACGACCTTGTCAAATAAGGATTCTTATCTTCTTTTACAGATGAGGAAACAGCTTCAAGAAGGCAAGTAGTGTGAGTTCCCATAGCCAGAAAATAGAATCAAAACACAGGTCTGGGACGGGCACGGCGGCTCATGCCTATAATCCCAGCACTTTGGGAGGCCAAGGCGGGTGGATCTCCTGAGGTCAGGAGTTCAAGACCAGCCTGGCCAATATGGTGAAAATACATCTCTACTAAAAATACAAAAATTAGCTGGGCGTGGTGGCGGGCACCTGTAATCTCAGCTACTCAGGAGGCTGAGGCAGGAGAATCACTTGAACCCAGGAGGTAGGGGTTGCAGTGAGCTGAGATCACACCATTGCCTCCAGCCTGGGTGACAAGAGTGAAACTCTGTCTCAAAAACAACAACAACAACAACAACAAAAACACAGGGTTTTGTTTTTGAGACAGGGTCTCGCTCTATTGCCCAGGCTGGAGTACAGTGGCACAATCATGGTTCACTGCAGCCTCAAACTCCTGCCCTCAAGAGATCCTCTCATCTCAGCTTTTCTAGTAGCTGGGATTACAGGCACAAGCCACTATGCCTGGCTAATTTTTGTATTTTTTGTAGAGACTGGGTCTCACTATATTGTCCAGGCTGGTCTCAAATTCCTGGGCTCAAGCGATCCTTCCATCTCGGCCTCTCAAAGTGCTGGGATAACAGATGTGAAGCCATTGCACCCTGCCTATTATACTCTAGTATCATGTCTAACTGGAGAGACAAAACTGTGAACAAATAAAGTGTGGAGGACTGACCACATGTTAACTCTTAGAAGAGAGAATACCAGGGTGGAATACACTGCTTTGAGAGTAGCCTGTGGTGAAGGTTGAACTTGATCAGAACCTTGGAGAATGAGTAACATTTAGATAAACAGAAGGTAGAAGAGAGAACATTCCTGGGGTGAGGGGTACACTAAGGCAAAGTTAGGGAGGACAGCACTTGAGAGACGCACACTGGACCTTCCTAAGTAGTAGGTGCCTGTCAGAGAGCAGTAAGCAATAAGGTTAGATCAGAAGGTTCTGCTCACATTTGAACCAAACTGGAAATCCAAGCTTTTTGAAAGCAACATGGCATAACACATACAGTATGGGGTTAGACTTGGACTTGGAACTCTGCCCTGTCCATGTGGAATCTTGGGCAAGTCATTTAAACGCTCCGATGCTCTGTTTCCTTCCCTGTGAACTAGGGATGATCATAGCTACTCTGTGTGGCTTTTGTAAAAATCCGTGATGGTGTGTGTATAAAGTGTCTGTCCCAGGCCTGGTACAGAATGCTCAGACATGGTAGAGGTTGTTGCTGTCATCACTTGCCATCACTGTTACTGTTATCCTCAGCAGTGCATTCGTTGGTAGGGAAGCACTGGGAGTTCCTAAAAACAGGAGAGGCTGACTAGGAAAACTTGTCTAGCAACAAAATGTAGTCCGGATGGCTTAAGGGTAATGTGGGAGGCAAAGGAGACTAGGAAGAAGTTCTTAGGTTATTGGGACACAAAACCACAAGGGGCTGAGGCAGGGTGGGAGGAACTGGAATGAAGAGGGAGAGATGGCGGAGCTCGCTGGGGCTTGGAAGTAAAGTGTTAAGCAGAGGAAAAAGTCCAAAACAACGCCAAGCTTTCTAGTAAGAATGATGAGGAAGAGAATGGTGTCTACTGGTGTCAGACACTAAAAATAAGGAGGGAGAGCTGATTGTCTGGGAAGTACAGAGGCCCCAGGGAAGCTGTTGGGCTCAATTCTGGGCATGTTGAATTTGGTAGGATGATAAGACATTAAAATAAAATAAAACCCACTTTGTTTTATACATGGGGTGAGTTGGAATTGACCCAGAGTATATGGGGAAAAATCAGAGTGCTCGAGAGAACATAGCAAGAGTGGATTGGGGAGTGAACTGACAACAACACTCTTCATATAAAAAGTTCTCATTGCCTGAAGTTAGTGGCAGAAAGACCGTGCACTTGTTTGACTAAGAAGGAAGCCACAGAGCCCCTGGCACCACGAGACCTGAGTGGCTGTCCTTTCTTACCTAGTCCGTGGATAGTACTGCACCAGGCAGAGTGGCTCATGGTCCATGCTATGGCTGAAGGAGGGAAGCCCATGTTTATGGAAAGTTGCATGTCTTCACTGCAGGGGAACTCCGATCTTTTGTCTATATATACCTCATGTGTCAGTTAATATAATGCAAAGTTAATACAACAGCACTGATCCTCGTGTGGCGATGCTGGCATTCAATATATATTCTATTGGAAATTTCCTGAACATTTCTAGGTTGCTAGGATACTATTGAAGACCACTGCAGTATATATTACTTGAAAGAGTTAATGTCGGCCACCCAGTACTTTTAACTGTGACCCATTGCTTTAGAAAATTAAAATGGAATTAATTTGGTTTAACAATCACATGATTTTATCCTTCTTAGCTTTTTAGAAAAAAAAAAGCTTATTTCAGCAAAAATTACCTAATGCAAGAGCTGTTCTGTGAGTGAAGATTTTCTTTTGATTTCAAATCGTGTCTATTTCTATGTAAATCACAGTGTTGATAATTTCTCCAAAGAGCCAGAACATCAGAATGTGGTCCATTTATTATTTAAATGAAATGGCATGCATCATTAGTTGAATCCTTGAGATAGGTTCCATCTTATTGCTATTCTGAGTTCAAGCAGATTGTAAATGAAAGTCTAAATTTTATACAAGCAATGCAATATCTCTAAAAGTGCCTTCCGGGTAGGAAGGGGGTGAAAGGAGGGAATTTCATTCTTGCTTTTGTTTTGGGGCTACACAGATGTCCAGTGTCAACTTGAGCATTTATTTGTGTGTACAAACAGACAGCAAACACAAACCTGAAATTTTCAAACCTCTAGCTTTTCTTTTTGGCACATGTTGCATTATCATAAGCTGCTAGACCAGGTAAATAGAATACCAACCATACAGAAGGATGTTTTGATTTTTATTTAGAGAATTTGAATAATACAATTTAAGATTTACTGAGGATGCCCCTTCTATGTACTCCCATTTTACCCTAACGATCTCCGGCATAGAAACACTGGGGTGTGTTTATTTAACTCTTCTTCCATGAGATTGTTGGTTCTATGAGAGGAGACCACATCTGTCTTGCTCACCATCAGATCCCCAGTACAGTTCTTGTGTCAAATTGTAATATGCATGCAATACAGATGTGAATATCTAAATCCATGAATGATGGCAATTAAGCTGTTTCATTTAACTAGTTGCATGGAATGCTAAGATATCTTTCTTGATTATGTCAATACAATATTTTACATGGCCTATTAGAATCATAGAAGTGGCTGTGCGTGGGGGCTCATGCCTGTAATCCCAGCACTTTGGGAGGCCGAGGTGGGCAGATCACTTGAGGTCAGGAGTTCGAGACCATCCTGGCCAACATGGTGAAACCCTGTCTCTACTAAAAATACAAAAATTAGCTGGGCATGGTGGCATGCAGCTGTAGTCCTAGCTACTCGGGAGGCTGAGGCACAAGAATCACTTGCACCTGGGAGGCAGAAGTTACAGTGGGCCGAGATTGCACCACTACACTCCAGCCTGGGCAACAGAATGAGACTCCATCTCAAAAAAAAAAAAAAAAAGAATGACAGAAGCTTACAGCTATATAGGCCTTATAAGGGATTTAGTGCAGTGGTTTTCAACTTCAGATGCATATATATATATATATTTTGAGATGGCTGCAGTGCGGTAGCACGACCTCAGCTCACTGCAACCTCTGCCTCCCTGGTTCAAGCAATTCTTCTGCCTCAGCCTCCCAAGTGGCTGGGACTACAGGCGTGTGCCACCACACCTGGCTAATTTTGTATTTTTAGTAGAGATGGGGTTTCACCATATTGGCCAGGCTGGTCTCGAATTCCTGACCTCAAGTGATCCACTTGCCTGGGCCTCCCAAATTGCTGGGATTACAGGCGTGAGCCACTGTGCCTGGCCCACTTACTTATTTTTATTCATTTTTAGAGTATATATTTGTTGCATACAATATGTTGTTTTGAAATATGTATACATTGTAGAATGGCTAAATCGAGCTAATTAACATATGCATTACTTCACGTACTTTTTTGTGGTGAGAACACTTAAAATCTACTCTCTTAGCAATTTTCAAGAATGCACTCTTCTTACCTATAATGACCATGTTGTACAGTAGATCTTTTGAATTTATTCCTCCTATCTAACTGAAATTTCGTACTGTTCGACTAATATCTCAGCTCTGCTCTCAACCCCTAGGACCCACCATTTTTTTCCTGCTTTTATGAGCTCAACATTTTTAGGTTCCACATATAAGTGAGATTATGTGGTATTTGTTTTTCTGTGCCTAGTTTATTTCACTTAACACAATATCCCCCAATTCCATCCATCTTGTTGACACAATTTCCTTCTTTTTTCAGGCTGGATATTATTCCATTATGTATATATGCAGTCGACCCTTCATATCTGTGAGTTCTGCATCTGTGGATTCAACCAACTATGAATTGAAATATTCAATTCATATTCAAAAATGAATAGTTGCATCTGTATAGAACACGTACAGACTTTTAGTCATTGTTTCCTAAATAAGACAATATAATAACCATTTACAGAACATTTACTTTTATTAGGAGTTATAAGTAATCTAGAGATGATGTAAAGTGTGCAGGAGGATGTGCATAGGTTATATGCAAATACCACACCATTTTATGTAAGGGACTTGAGCATCTACGGATTTTAGTATCTGAGGAAGGTCCTATGGATACTAGGGGATGACTGTACCACATTTTCTTTATCCATTCATTTATTCATGGACACTTAGGTTGATTCCACATCTTGGATATTGTGATTAATGCTGCAATGAACATGGGAGTTCAGATATCTCTTCAATATACTGATTTCATTTCCTTTGTATATACACCCAGTAGTGAGATTGCTGGATCCTATGATAGTTCTATTTTTAATTATTTGAAGGACCTCCATACTGCTTCCCGTAATAGCTATACAAAGTCACATTCCCACCAACAGTGTGCAAAGGTTCCCTTTTCTCCACTCTCCAATAGTTGTTATCATTTGTCTTTTTGATAAGAGTCATTCTAACAGGTGTGAGGTGATATCTCTTTGTGGTTTTAATTAGCATTTCTTTGATGACTAGTAATTTTGAGCATTTTTTCATAAACCTATTGGCCATTCATTGTATGTCTTCTTTTGAGAAATGTCTATTCAGATCCTTTTGCCCATTTAAAAAATCAGGTTATTTGTTTTTTCCTGTTGAGTTGTTTGAGTTTCCTATAGTTTGGCTCTGCCAAGTCATATGTTGAAATTTGATCTCCATTGTTGGAGGTGGGGCCTGGTGGGAGGTGTTTGGGTCATGAGGGGTCTCTCATGAATGGCTGCATGCCATTCTCAAGTGACTGAGTTCTCACTCTTAGTTCCCAAGAGAACTGGTTGTTGAAAACAGCCTGGCACCTCCTCCTCCCTCTCTCTTGTTTTCTCTCTCTCTCACTATGTGATCTCTGCACACACAGGCTCGCCTTCCCCTCTGCCATGATTGTAAGCTTCCTGAGCCCTCAGATGCAGATGCCAATGCCATGCTTCTGGTACAGCCTGCAGAACCATAAGCCAAATAAACCTCTTTCCTTTGTAAATTATCCAGCCTCAGGTATTCCTTTATAGCAACACAGAGAGATTAAGACAGCATTCCTTATATTTTGGTTTTTGTTTGTTTGTTTGTTTGTTTGTTTGTTTTGAGACAGAGGCTCGCTCTGTTGCCCAGGCTGGAGTGTAGTGGCATGATCTTGGCTCACGGCAACCTCTGCCTCCTGGGTTCAAGTGATTCTCCTGCCTCAGCCTCCTGAGTAGCTGGGATTACAGGCATGCACCACCACATCTGGCTAATTTTTGTATTTTTAGTAGAGACGGGGTTTCACTATGTTGGCCAGGTTGTTCTCACACACAATAAATTGTCCCAACACAATTTATTGAAGAAATTTTCCATTCCCCATTGTGTGTTCTTGGCACCTTTGTGGAAGATCGATTGACTATAAACACGTGGATTTATTAATATTTCTGGACTGTCTATTCTGTTTCATTGGACTCTGTGTCTATTTTTGTGCCAGTACCATGCTGCATTGATTACTATAGCTTTGTACTGTATTTTATTTTAAAATATATTTTACTGCTCCTTGTGAAGCAGGACTACCCCATAGGCAGCATGCCCAGAATAGCAGCCTGTGGTGTATTTTAAAGTCAGATAGTATGATTCCTCTATCTTTGTTCTTTTTGCTCAAGATTGCTTTGGCTATTTGGGGTCTTTTGTGGCTTTATATAAATTCTAGGATTTTTTTTCTATTTTTGTGAACAAATGTCATTGGTATTTTGATAGAAATTGCATTGAATCTGTAGATCACTGTGGATAGTATAGACATTTAAAAAATATTAATTCTTCCTTTCCATAAACTTGGGATATCTTTCCATTTATTTGTGTCTTCCTCGATTTCTTTCATCAATGTTTTATAATTTTCAGTGTATAAGTCTTTTGCCCCCTTGGTTAAATTTATTCCTGTTTAAATTTTTTGGTAGCTATTGTAAATAGGATTTAAAAAATTTTTTTTAATTTTATCATAAAATTTAATTATGGTTCAGAAAAAAATGAACAAATAACTTTCTCTGAAAAAATATATTGACTCTGTATAGATCACAGTTATTAGTGGGGAGGGGCTGGTAGGTTTAATTATCCTATTTTCTTTTTCTTTTTCTTTTCTTTTTTTTTTTTTTTTGAGACAGAGTCTTGCTCTGTCGCCCAGGCCAGAGTGCAGTGGCGCGATCTCAGCTCACTGCAACCTCTGCCTCCGAAGTTCAAGCAGTTCTCCTGCCTCAGCCTCCTGAGTAGCTGGGATTACAGGCCCATGCCACCACGCCCAGCTAATTTTTGTATTTTTAGTAGAGATGGGGTTTCACCATGTTGGTCAGGTTGGTCTTGAATTCCTGACCTTGGGATCCACCTGCCTCGGCCTCCCAAAGTGCTGGGATTACAGGCGTGAGCAACTATGCCTGGCTTTTTTTTTTTTTTTTTTTTTTGAGACGGAGTCTCGCTCTGTTGCCCAGGCTGGAGTGCAGTGGCACAATTTTGGCTCACTGCAACCTCTACCTCCTGGGTTCAAGCGATTCTTCTGCCTCAGCCTCCCAAGTAGCTGGGATTACAGGTGTGCACCACCATGCTGGCTAATTTTTGTATTTTTAGTAGAGACCAGGTTTCACCATGTTGGTCACGCTGGTCTTGAACTCCTGACCTCGTGATGCACCTGCCTTGGCTTCCCAGAGTGCTGGGATTATAGCCATGAGCCACCGTGCCTGGCCAATTACCCTATTTTCTATTCTGAAAATGATATTAATAGAAAGTCCCATTTCCAGTCTGAGTATAAAGATACAGGTGCCCCAAATGGCTGAGAATAAATACAACAGGAAATGCAAAAGCTGTAAAGCTAAGGGCACGCAAGAGAAAAATCTCAGAAATACCCCAAGTGGCAACAAGGAATGTTTGGCTGGAACTTGAAGTTCTTTCAGTCATCTTCGTCTTTTGCTCCATGTTTTAGGATGCATGTGAACTCAATGTAATTGAAATTTCCCTTTTTGTCAATAGGATCTTCTCTATACAGCTCATCCACTTCCTCATCCATGAACCCATCCCCCCATGGTTGTCAGCAGCTCTCACAGGTAATCTTCCTGAATGGTGCCAGTTGCTTCTTCATCAAAGCAAGCAAAAGCATTTCTGATGACATCTTCAGGATCTGTGCCATTTAACTTCTCACCAAACATGGTGAGGAACACGGTGAAATTGATTGGGCCTGGAGCCTCATTCATCATGGCATCCAGATACCAATCAGTTGGACTCTTCCCGGATGAAGCAAGCATATCCTGCAAATCTTCCTTGTCGATGAAACCATCTCTGTTCTGATCAATCATGTTGAAGGCCTCTTTGAACTCCTGAATCTGTGACTGATCAAACACAGCAAACACATTGGATGTCATGTGCTGAGGGCACTTCTTGGTGGTCTTGGTGTTTGCTCTTTTGCTTGACATGGTGGTTAAATCCCAGCACAGCTACGAGAATCCAAGCATGTCAGCAAGCCCCTCGCTGCCGCTATCTGTAAATAGGATTTTTAAAAATTTCTTTTTCAGATACTGCATTGTACTACATAGAAACTCTACTGATTTTTGTATTTTGAATTTCTATCCTGTAATTTTACTGAATTTGTTTATTAATTCTAACATTTTTCTGGTGAAGGACTTAGGGTTTTCTATATATAAGATCATGTTGTCTGCAGAGACAACTTAAGTTCTTCTGTTCTAATTTGGATGCCTTTTATTTTTTCTGTCACCTAACTGTTCTGGCTAGGACTTCCAGTACTATGTTGGACAGAAATGGTGAGAAATCGAGTATCCTTTTCTTGTTCCTCCACTGAGTGTGATGTTAGCTGTGAGTTTGTCACATATGGCCTTTATTGTATCGGGGTACATTCTTTCTATATATATCTATATCTATATCTAATTTGTTGAGAGTTTATATTATGAAAGAATGTTGAATTTTGTCCAGTGGTTTTTCTTCATCTATTGTGATAATCATATGATTTTTGTCCTTAATTCTTTAAATATGACGTATCACATTTGCTGATTTGTGTATGTTGAACCATTCCTGCATCCCTGGATAAATCCCATTTGATTATAGTGAATGATTCTTACGATGTACTGTTGAGCTCGGTTTGCTAGTATTTTGTTGAGGATTTTTGCATCTATGTTTATCAGGAACATTGGCCTATAATTTTCTTTCCTGATAGTGTCCTTGTCTGGCTTTGGTATCAGGGTAATGCTGGCCTTGCAAAATGAGTTTGAAGTATTCCCTCTTCTTCAATTTTTTGAAAGGGTTTGAGAAACATTAAGTATTAGTTCTTCAAATGTTCTTCTTTATATGAAATTGAGTTTGCTTTTTGAAGAGATTAACAAAATTGACAAACCTTTAACTAGACTAAGAAAAAAAGAGAAAGACTCTCTTTAAAGAAGACTTTCTCTAAATAAATGAAAGAGGGGATATTACAACTGATACCATAGAAATACCAAGGATCATAAGAGATTACTCTGAACAAATTATATGACAACAATTGCATAAGCTAGAAGAAATGGATAAATTCCTCAACACATATAACCTACCAAGACTGAATCATGAAGAAATAAAACATATGGCCAGGCGCAGTGGCTCATGCCTATAATCCCAGCATTTTGGGAGGCCGAGGTGAGTGGATCACTAGAGGTTAGGAGTTCAAGACCAGCCTGACCAACATGTTGAAAGCCCATCTCATCTAAAAATACAAAATTAGCCGGTGTGGTGAAGCATGCCTGTAATCCCAGCTACTCGGGAGACTGAGGCGGGAGAATTGCTTGAACGTGGGAGGCGGAGGTTGCAGTGAGCTGAGATCCCGCCACTGCACTCTAGCCTGGGCAACAAGAGTGAAACTCCGTCTCAAAAAAAAAAAAAAAAAAAACAAGAGAGAGGTGAGAGAGAATATATGAACAAATCAATAACCAGTAAAGAGATTGAAACGGTAATAAAAATAGTCTCTCATCAAATGAAAGTCCAGGATCTGATAGCTTCATTGTTGAGTTCTATAAATCACTTACTCTTACCATTTGATATTTTCCTTTAAATTGACTCCCTTTTAAGCATTATAACTATTTTATAAGAAAACTGTGTATCATTTGATAACTGGGCAATCTGTTTCACCTGCTATACATAGATGAAAAATAAAAATAAAAGTAAGGAGAATAAAATGTAATTAAGTTCGAGGTAGATAAAATTGTCTGCTGATGACGCTCAGCCTGAAACTTGTCTCATTAAAAAGTGCTTGGAAAAATGTCATTAAGTTGAAACTTTCTCCTTGACAAAAGGATTCAAAGAGAATTGAAACAGGGTGACTTTTCTGTTATATGTGAGTCATATAATAAATTCTGGAATAATTAATTCTGTTATTAATGAATACATTCTGCATTCACATAGCACCTATAATTACCTCGGGAACCATGGTGTTCTACTTAACATACTCCATAAAATCCCATGCTGCAGGCACAATTGGAGAACTGCTTGTTTTATGGATATTTTTGCAATGGCTGTCTAATCAGAATGATTATAGATCAAAATACATTAAGGATAGAATTCTGGCATTAAAAAATCTGTATAAAATGGGGAAGAAAAGAAAAAGACAACTTTCTTTTGATATGCCCCCAAAAGGAAACATCTACCAAGACCTTCTTTTACTGAGTTTAAAGCTCTTTACAAATTACTAAGTAATCAAGTCTGATGCTGAGTACAAACCAATACACATTGTTTCAGTGCTCTCTTCAAGCAGAAGAAGCAAAAACACTAAGTGCAATTAAAAAGGTGACAAGAAAGAGATGGAAGACCCTGTTGTCACTCGCAGCTAAGTCAAATACAATTAACCTATGTTTTCTAAGGCAAAAATTTTTTTTCAGGCAAAGTTTTTCTTATCAGACATCCCTCAATGGGTTGAACCAGTGGTACAGGACAAATCATGAAGGGGCACGAAACTGATGTGTGCTTCCTCAAGCATTACTCTATAATGAGAAAACATTTGCTGGAACAAGCCTTATACTCTCCACAAAATGCAGACTTGGCACTCATTCCATTTCTTTTTTGGAGGCTGAAAATGTCTGTCTACTGGTGCTGTTTAAAAGTTGTCTAATCAACATCATCATAATGCTCTGTCCCTCCTGCGAAAGCCAGCTGGGATCTCTGGTTCTATCAGGGAGCAAGTTTTAATACAGCCACTTTCCTTTCAACATATTGGCTGGGAAATCTCCCCTGCTGGGAAGTAAAAAGCTTTAATTTTGTGAATCATCAAAGCTTTTTCTTATACATGGCGTAGAATAACCTTTCCTTTTCAGAAAGTCTAATCCAATAGCCTCCCAGACCTCAGGATGTCACCAAATGGCATGTGCGTGCAAGAAGAACAAAGGAGGAAGCCATTCAAAGCCCAGCTGCATATTGCATAACACCTTGAATTAGAAAATCCACGACCCACAAAAGGCTTACCTACTTTGTGCGGTTTAAATAAAGCAGAGTGCTGCTCCTCTTTAAAGAACTGCTTTACAGTTATCTTCCTGTCAGAATTCCAATTATTCTATGACTCAGTGGGTAAGTGTTTAGCTTTTTGAAAACTTTTTTTGGGGTAAGAATGTGAACAAGTTTTTATAAGTTTGTAAAGGAAAAGTTTATATAATAATGCTCAGCTGCATCAAATACAAACATTTTATTTCATTATTTGAAATAAAATATTTTCTTAATGTTTTAAGAATTGGATTTTATCTATAAAATTGATGAACATTTTCTTTGGTACATCTGAAAAACATAGTAATTCCCTCCTATCTAGGAATTAACTGATATTTGTGACAGGGTTGGGAGTATTCAATATGCACCTCTCTCAGACCTTGGGACTAAGGTTTCCATATAAGAAGAATCCCAGGCTGAAAATTTTTATGTACCAGGGATTCATTTTTCCTAATTTTTACAAAACCTGTGCACGGGCACTTTTTGTTTCATCTGTACCAAAGACTAGCTGCTGCTCACTTTCTCCACTTCCATTTAGCTCTGGGGACACAGCTAGATACTTCTCAACTCCCCTTGCAGATAAGCATGGCTCTGTGGCTCATTCTGGCCGAGGGAACATACACAGAAGTGATGCGCCCACCTTCAGCCTGGCCCATAGAAACCTCTCCCTTGCCAGTCTTCTCGTCCACAATCTACTCGCTGAGTGGCAAAGGATCCAGGCAAAGAAGTAGAGGCTCTAAAAGGGTATCCAAGTCACAGAATGAACCATCACATGCCAATCATAAATATCCACAACGTTGAACTTTGAGAGATAAATTTTTATTGTGTTAGATCAGTGATATGTTAGAGTGCTATTGTTTTTGTTTTTAAACTAGCTCTTAATATAATCACCCGATGTCCTTGCTTCTTTCTTTTGGCCTCCCTCTGCTCTTTTTTCTTGCTCCTATTATCTTTCCTTATCATATGATTAGGTGTTTCTGATTTAATAACCAAATCAAAATACCCTTAGTGGATTTAGGATTAAACCCTCAACGGTGTTGAAATAATAAGCAGACTCAATTGATTTAATTCAGAGAAAAGGTTTCACCAATTCGACTTCTTAAAAAGTTTACAAGTTAAATATTTGAGATAACTTTTATTAAACAACTGCTTGAGTGGATGAGCATTTATCTAGCCTCTGCTGATAAGGAGGAAAACTAATGTGCATGAACTTTGAAGGAGAGACTTGGAAACTCAGCCAACTGTCTTTATTTGAATGGCTCTGCAGCTTCTGGTGGGCACATATAGACATTGAAATACAGGGTCAGACATCTGTAAGAGCAGGCCAGGATGAGTGTTAGTACTGCGAATAACTGGGTGAAGTTTCCAAAATCATTAAAGTTTCAAAAAAGCTCTTCACAAAAAATCTAAAACTAAAATTCCAGTCTGATTTTGCATAAGCTGCTTTCCTTCAGACTCCATTTAGTGGTTAACTCACCCTCTTCTGTTCTTCATGTAGGTGGTTCTCAAACTGGGCTCAGTTAAACCTGTTCAGAGGCTGTCTCAAGAAGTGGGCTCCAGGCAATTCACTCTGGATTTAACCAGAAAAGCTTCATTTTGAGCTGTTTTGCAAACTGGGTTTTAGCATAAGCATTTATTTTGTGTGTGAGTGGAAAGGTTCCTTGGCTTTAAAGGGCTACAAACCATTGCTTCATGTCTTACCAGGACATCACATCCACTGTCAGAGGTTTAGTCTCACAAATGCCCAGTGATGTCCAAATCTGAATCTATGGCACATCTCTTTTCTGAGCACCCCCCTCATAGTCCCACTCACATTTCACATCTCCGCTTACTGGATGTCTCATGGACACCTCGTCACAATATTCCTGAAATAGAACGTATTATCCTGCCTACTCTTCTTCCTTAATTAATGACATCACCATTCACCCGATTACTCAACATAAAACTCTGAATCATTCTGACCCCCTTTCCTCTCTCTCTCTATATCCAATCTGTCATTAGGTTCTGTTTTGTAAAGCGTCCTAAATATCCTTTAAATATGTGCTTTCTCTCCGCCCTCACTGTCACTGCCTTGGCGTAGGCCCTTGTCATCATCCTTCATCTGGATCATTAAAATAGTCTCCAGATGGCTCTCATATCACTCTGCTTCGTGGCTGCCTTGAGGGTTTATATAAAATACAGTAGAACGCATAACAGTTAACATTTACGTTTAGCTTTGTAGTCAACCGATGCTTTCATGTACATTGTCGTATTTAAGTCTCACAACATTTCAACAAAAAGACATTGTTATTATTCTTAATTCAGAACAGGAAAATGATGCCTAAGAAAATTGAACAAGGAGTCTCACCAAGTCATAGGACTGTGATTTGAACTCAGATCCAAAGACTCTAAAGTTTACTCTGATGACATTAAGCTATACCTCCAAACAGGCATCACCATGCCTAAAAGAGAAAGTGCAGACCTTGTAGTCTGAGAAAGCCTCTTTATAGTCATGCCCCACAGAGCATATTTAGTAGTTAATAATAGAGCTCTGGAGTTAGAACTCACATTATAGTGTGAAACCTTAGAGAAATTATGTAAACTCTCTAATCTGCAAAGTTTCTTAGTTTCTTAATCTGTGAAGTGCAGCTAATAATAGAGTTTATCCTACAAGGTTGTTGTGGGGCTTAAATAAGGTCATGAGTGTGAAGCCCTTCACACTTGGCCTGTCCCGGAGAAAGTGCTCAATGAATGTTGGTTGTTGGTACCGATTTACCAGCCTCATCCTGCACCATTTCCTTTCTGTCTTCCACCCTTCAAACAGACCAGACCATATTCTCTGCTACTTCTTCTTTGAAGCCTCAAAAATTCAGGTTGATGACTCCCCGACCACTTTATACCACCCCTACAGTTAGATACTTGGTTGGTGAGTATAGCCTTTAAGTCAGCAGTGGATTGTTTCCTGGGGTTGGTCAATAGGGCCTTGAGAAAGTCCCCCACACAACAGAATGTTCTTCCCACAAACTCTTGCTGGCCTCCTGCTTTAGGCTTCCCATCTCCTTGCTCTGCCTCTCCCCCATCCCCTGCCATTTCTGACTTCAGATGTGTCCCCTAGGCTTGCCCTGGCTCCACTTTCCAGCCAGCTGCCTGGCCCCAGCGTCGTGGCAGCTATCTGACCTCAGCTCCACACCAGTGCTGTGCTTCTGGGCAAGGCTTTGGCATCTTGGTCCTACTGTCTCTGGCATCTGACCTCAGTCTGTCCTGTTTCTAGCTTTCCTGGAGCTGACAACTCCCAGAGACCAATCAACAATGGTTCAGATGGGACGATCATAGCTCTTATCACACTGTTTCGTGTTATTTCTTTGTCTTTCTCGTCCATTAGGCTAAACCCTTCCAGGACAGAAAGACCTTGTCCTTGATCTTAGTAGATCCTTCATAGCATCAGGTTTAGAATAAGTGAGTACTTGTTGATTGAATAGACTATTCTTTCTCCACACAGAGGCATCTGATAGCACAATCTTCTGAAACTGCTGTTGTACAACCACATTCAGATTAATGGGAGGTACATACAACTGTGGTCATATGTGAAGTTTTTTTCCCCACCAGAATAATATAAAAAAAAACCCCTAAAATAGTCTTAAAAAATTATTTTCCTGCCAGGCACAGAGGCTCACACCTGTAATCCTAGCACTTTGGGAGGCCAAGGCAGGCGGATCACCTGAGGTCAGGAGTTCAAGATCAGCCTGGCTAACATGGTGAAACCCCGTCTCTACTGAACATACAAAATTAGCTGGGCATGGTGGCGCATGCCTGTAATCCCAGCTACTCAGGAGGCTGAGGCAGAAGAATTGCTTGAACCTGGGAGGTGGAGGTTGCAGTGAGCCACAATCGCGCCACTACACTCCCACCTGGGAAATGGAGTGAGACTCTGTCTCCAAAAAAAAAAAAAAAAAAAAAAAAAATTTCCATTATATGCTGACAAGTTTCTATAAATTCGACTATGTCATCAATTGTCCTCATTAATTTAGTTTCATTCTATACATTTTCTTTGTTAACCCTTTGCTTTTCATCAAGCACTTTGTTGATATTAATCCCTTACTTCTGTACATAGAGTCCTTGAAAGGAGTTTTATCTTTGTGTTTTCTTGCTGCACCTTGTTGAGTAACTTTTTCCAAGTACAGTACATGCTACATAATATTGTTTAAATTGAAATATACAGAAATTTTTGCAGCTACAAAATAACCTCATTTTGTGTTTGATTAAACGATCACAGCTTTCATTAAGATACATTTTTGTTTAACCACTAGACCTTTTATTTATTTATTTACCCTTTATTTATTTATTTATTTATTGAGATGAAGTCTCACTCTGTCACCAGGCTGGAGTGCAGTGGCATAATCTCGGCTCACTGTGACTTCTGCCTGCTGGGTTCAAGCGATTCTCTTGCCTCAGCCTCCTGAGTAGCTGGGATTACAGGCGTGCACCACCACGCCCAGCAAATTTTTGTATTTTTAGTAGAGACAGGGTTTCACCATGTTGGCCAGGATGGTCTTGATCTCTTGACCTCATAATCTGCCCGCCTTGGCCTCCCAAAGTTCTGGGATTACAGGCATGTGCCACCACGCCCGACCTATCTTTATTTTTTATTTTTATTTTATTATTATTTTTCTGAGACAGAGTTTCGCTCTTTTTGCCCATGCTGGAGTGCAATGGCACGATCTTGGCTCACCGCAATCTCCGCCTCTCAGGTTCAAGCAATTCTCCTGCCTCAGCCTCCCGAGTAGCTAGGATTACAAGCATGCACCACCACGCCTGGCTAATTTTGCATTTTTTAGTAGAGACAGGGTTTCTCCACGTTGGCCAGGCTGGTCTCGAACTCCCGACCTCAGGTGATCCGCCCGCCTTAGCTTCCCAAAGTGCTGGGATTACAGGCGTGAGCTACCGCGCCCAGCCTTATCTTTTTAAATCTGTAAAACAGTAAGGTTGCCTAGATGAGCACTTTCTTTTCAACTCCACCGCCTGTAGTGTGTGGTTGTGAGATGTGACTAAAAACTCTGCTGTCTTCTTGTCTCAGGTGATCTCAGAATTAATAGAGGAAATTTTAAAATTCTATTGATTTACTAAAAAGAAAAATGTACTTTGAAATTATTAGTTTTTAAAAGAAATAAGCTTTAGAAAAATGCAAATTCATGCAACAACAAGATACCACTTTTTAATCTATTACCTAAAAACATATGGGTTAGGGAAATGCACATTAATGAAAAGAGATACCACAAATTGCCTACCAAAAATATGATTATCCCTGGTGTTGGGAGGCATTATTGTACACCACTGGTGGGAATGTAACTTGGTGCAATTTTCATGGAAGACAATTTGACAGTATGTATGCACCAGACTTAAAAACGCATATAACAGCTGGGTGCGGTGGGTCATGCCTATAATTCCAGCACTTTGGGAGGCTGAGGTGGGCAGATCACTTGAGGTCAGGAGTCTGAGACAAGCCTGGCCAATATGGTGAAACCCTGTCTCTACTAAAAATACAAAAATTAGCCAGAAATCGCTTGAACCCAGGAGACAGAGGTTGTAGTGAATCAAGATCGTGCCATTGCACTCCAGCCTGGGTAACAGAGTGAAAGTCCGTCTCAAAAAAAAAAAGAAAAAAGTATATAACCACCCATCTGACAATGGGTTAATAACCAGAATATACAAGGAGCTCAAACAACCCTAAAGGAAAAAAATCTAATAATCTGATCAAAATATGGACAAAATATTTGAATAGACATTTCTCAAAAGAAGACATACAAATGGCAAACAGGCATATGAAAAGCTGCTCAAGTCTGGGCACATGCCTGTAATCCCAGCACTTTGGGAGGCCGAGGTGGGTGGATCACCTGAGGTCGGGAGTTTGAGACCAGCCTGACCAACATGGAGAAACCCTGTCTCTACTAAAAATACAAAAGAATTTAACTGGGCTTGGTAGCACATGCCTGTAATCCCAGCTACTCGGGAGGCTGAGACAGGAGAATCATCTGAACACAGGAGGCGGAGGTTGCAGTGAGCTGGGATCATGCCATTGCACTCCAGCCTGAGCAACAAGAGCAAAATTCCATCTCACAAATAAAATAAATAAATAAATAGAAAAGCTGCTCAATATCATTGACCATTAGAGAAATGCAAATCAAAACTACAATGAGACGTCATCATTGATAGCAATGAGATATCAGCTAAAATGGCTTTTATCCAAAAGATAGGCAGTAAGAAATGCTGGTGAGGATGTGGAGAAAAGGGATCCCTGTACACTCTTAGTGGAAGTGTAAATTTGTACAACTACTATGAAGAACAACTTGGAAGTTCCTCAAAAAACTAAAAGTTGAACTACCATTATGATCCAGCAATCCTACTGCTGAGTATATACTCAAAAGAAAGAATATCAGTATATTGGTGAGATATCTGCACTTCTATGTTGCAGCACTGTTTACAATAGCTAAGATTTGGAAGCAAACTAAGTGTCCACTGACAGATGAATGGATAAAGAAAATGTGGTACATATACACAATGGAGTACTATTCAGCCATAAAAAAGAATGAGACCCAGTCATTTGCAACAACATGGATGTAACTGAAGATCATTATGTTAAATGAAATAAGCCAGGCACAGAAAGGCAAACATCACATGTTCTCACTTATTTGTGGGATCTAAAAATCAGAACAATTAAACTCATGGACTAGAGAGTAGCAGGATTGTTACCAGAGGCTGGGAAGGGGAGTGGGGGCTGGAAGGGAGTTGGGGATGGTTAATAGGTACAAATAAATAGTTAGAAAGAATGAATAAGACCTACTATTAGATAGCGCAGTAGGGTGACTGTAGTCAATAATAGCTTAATTGTACATATTAAAATAACTTAGAGTATAATTGGGTTGTTTGTAACTCAAGGGATAAATGCTTGGGGGATGGATACCCCATTCTCCACCATGTGCTTATTTCACATTGCATGCCTGTGTCAAAACATCTCATATACTCCATAAACGTATACACCTACTGTGTACACACAAAATTTAAAAAATAAAAATTGTTCTCATTAAAACAAAATAAATAAATAAAAATGCATATAACCTTTAAGCCAGAACTTACTCTTTTAGAATGTTCTCCTAAAACCATCATTGAAAATAGATGCAAAGCTTTAGCTAAATGGTGGTTCGCAGCATTTTGATTAGAAAAGAAAAGCTCTTTGAATGCTTGCAAACTGAATGAAGTACCATTTCCCAAACAAGCAAGGACAGATATTTGAGCCTACTGCTCTGTAAAAATTGTGTGGCTGGACACACAATAGAGAAGAAACATGTAATCACTCCTCTCTGAGGCTGAACCATTGGCGGGAGGGAGGTAAAGGCCACTTTTCTTTATCCCTTCCCCAGCTCCATTTCAGGACAAACCAGAGGAAACTGAGCATCTTGCAAGCTGAGCAGTAAAAAGCTAGAAGGTAGAAAAGGAAGAAAGGAGGCCAGGTCAGACCTACTCCCAGACCCCATCTGAAGGGGCAGGTTCCAGAACACCAAGAAGACTGGGGGCAAGGAAAGCTCTCTTGTGCCACCTTGTAATCCCCATGTGTGTATAAATCAAATAGAAAGGCTCCCTTCTGCTCATAGGCTGTACTGATGGTTAGGATTTATTTTAAAGTTTATGACAGAAAATAATTTAAAGGTCCAACAATGGAAGATGGATAGAAAAAAATGCTTATAGAAGATTTTACTAACATGAAATTATATTTACAATATATAGATGAGTGAAAAAAGCAGGTTACAAAAAATGTATGCAAAGTTATCTCATTTCTGTAAAAAACAATACATACACACATATATATGTACAGCCACAAACAGAAAAAAATATGGAATGGTGATATGGTTTCAATCTGTGTCACTACCCAAATCTTATGTAGAACTGTAATCCCCAGTGTGGGAAGTGAGGCCTGGTGGGAGGTGATTGGATCATGGGGGTGATTTCTCATGAATCATTTAGCACCATCCTCTTGGTGCTGTGCTCGTGACAGTGAGTGAGTTCTCATGAGATCTGGTTGTTTTTAAAAGAGTGTAGCACCTTTCTTCTTCCCTCCTGCTCCTACTCTGGCCACCTGCTTCCTCTTTCCCTTCCACTGTGATTTAAGTTTCCTGAAGCCTCCCTGCTTTCTGTACAGCCTGCAGAACCATGAGCCAATTAAACCTCTTTTCTTTATAAATTACCCAGTCTCAGGTATTTATTTATAGCAGTGTGAGAACAGACTAATACTAATAGTATACTTTGAGGTGTTAACAGAATTCTAGGTACTGGGGCTAGATTCAGTAGCTAATAAGACAGACAAGACCCCTACTCATGGTGCTTTTATTCTCATAGGGAAATAGATAACATAAACAATAAGCTAATAAATAAATATATAATATGTGATACATATTGTTGTCAGTTCTGGGGATACAACTTTGTGAACACACTAGGCAGTTATGGTCCCTGTCCTAACAAGTTTTCTTGTCTGCTATGAATAGGGAAGTGAGGAGGCTGTGGGGACCTAGGAAAGGGACACCTGACCTGGTCATGAGGGATCCGGAAAGGCTTCTCGAGGAGGGAAGTCCAGGCTAACAGCCAAAAGATGAGTAAGGAGTAAGGCAGTTGCAATAAGAGAGAGCTTTCCAGAGAGAGACCAGGGTAGGTTTTCAGACCTCAAGGAGAGAGGGAAGGAAGGAGGGCAGACAGACACACAGACTGGCTGAATGACCAACTGCTTTATTACAGGAATTCATTCTGGTATCTGTGGCACTTAGGGTTTGAGCATGGATGGAGCAATGAGGAGTAAAGAAGCCCGGGAAGTAGGTCATGAAGCCATGTTAAAGAGGGCTTGGGCTTGACCTTGAGTGATCTCTCAAAGGTCACTACGAGTAGTTCAAGGGCTCAGTAAATGAACTTAACCCTAGTGTGTACTTCTTTAGGAAGGAACCATTTTTTAAATAATAGTATCTTTAAAACCCATTTGTGAAGAATATTTAATTACAGGGAGATATACTTATGCTGTGGTGCTTAAAGAGCAGGCTACAAAACAATGTGTATAGTATACATGGTAACCCCCTTATGGAAAAAAGTATAAATATGTTATATGTTATTTATAATGCAAAGAAAATGTCTTAGGGAAATATGCTAAAACCAAATGTAATCTGTGGTTACCTCTAATGATGGAATTACAGGTAGTTTTTGTTTTCTTTTGTTTTCCGTGGTTTTCAAAATTTCTACAATGAAATGAATATATACTCTTTTTATAATCAGAAAAAAATACTTAAGTGTGCTTTAGGGACAGAGAGCAGTGCCCTAAGGGTTATACATCACCAAGTGTCCTTGCCTATAGGCAATTATTCAGGGGATAAAAATAGGCTCAACACTGAAGTCTGTCCAGGCATGGTAGCACATGCCCGTAGTCCCAGCTACTTTGGAGGCTGAGGTGGGAGGATCGCTTGATCCTGGGAGGTCAAGGCTGCAGTGAGCTGTGATTTTACCACTGCACTCAATCCTGGGCATGGGCAACAGAGCGAGACCCTATTTCAAACAAACCAAAACAAATAACAATAAACACTGAAGTCTGGATGGGACTCCAGGACTCAACATTTTTTACTTGCATGAGATTTTACTCGCATTTTTCTGGAACAGTTTGAATTGTAGTGTGAACTGCACTAAAGGAAGCGCTATTTTTTGACAGCATGACATAAATTTCTCTATTGGCAGATAGGTTTCACCAGTACAATCAATATGTATGCACATATTTTTGCATGCCTAAGCATGTCATTTGTATATGCTTTAAACTTTTAAGTCCTGTTTCTAAGAATTCTGTGCCACATTCGTCGTACTTGACAAGCCAGGTGAGCCACCTAAATTAGATCATTTCTCCATTAAACTATTCTCAGCCTGGCTATGGCTGTCCTGAGGAGACTTTAGCGCTAGCTCTCCACTGAGGGGCTTGCCAGTGACCTTGGACCTACCACAAAACTGCTTTGGGCTCCAATTTTCTGAACCACAAATGAGCGAGGTAAGCTACGATTGCTAAGGTTGCCTAAATTCTATGATTTCGGTACTTCTTTCCCATCGTAAAACTTGACAACATCCTAAAAACAGAGTGAAGACCCAACCCTCTTTGAATACTAATAATTTTCATTTCATTTGTTGACTAAAGAAAAAGCATCAGGCTTTTTTTTTTTTTTTTTTTTTTTTTTTTTAGATGGAGTCTCGCTCTGTTGCCAGGCTGGAGTGCAGTGGCATGATCTCGGCTCACTGCAACCTCCGACTCCAGGGTTCAAGCAATTCTTCTGCCTCAGCCTCCTGAGTAGCTGGGACTACAGGTGCGTGCCACCATGCCCGGCTAATTTTTATATTTTTAGTAGAGATGGGGTTTCACCGTGTTGCCCAGGCCGGTCTCGAACTCCTGAGCTCAGGCAATCTGCCCGTCTCAGCCTATCAAAGTGCCGGGATTACAGGCATGAGCCACTGTGCTCAGCCAACCATCACGCTTTTAAAGAATTAAGGCTAGCTTTATTTAGAAGTCTTCCTGAGGACTATGGACCAAGGTCTAGAGCCTGGGAGCAGTCTCAGCTCTGGCACAGTTTTTCATCTCACTGCTTATATACAGGTGATGGGGGTTCAGTACATGCAAAATCACATCAAACTTCCTCAGAAGTTACATTAAAGCAGAATCACATCAAGGTTTGGGTGTAAGAGTACATCTGGTTAAAAATTACAGAGGCATAATCACTAACCCCATCTGACATTATCTTATGTGTAGGACAAGGCAAGGACCAGGTCATTTATCTTTTAAGGAGTATAGTGACTCAGGCAAGAGATGTGGGGGGCCTATGTGCTCTCTCCTGTTTTGTCTTCAAAGCATCTTTCCAGAGAGCTGCCTGTCCCACAGAGTCAGTGACTTCTTGAAATTGTGGTGCCAGGAAGAAATGAAGAAATACGGCTTCTTATGTTTGCTACTTTGTCCCACATATTTTACAAGTTTTACAGAAATTGATCAAGTGCTATTTTATTATATTTAATTTTATTAATTTTTTATTTATTTATTTTTTGAGACAGAGTTTTGCTCTGTCGCCCAGGCTGGAGTGCAGTGGCGCCATCTTGGCTCACTGCAACCTCTGCCTCCCAGGTTCAAGCAATTCTCCTGCCTCAGCCTCCCAAGTAGCTGGGATTACAGGCACATGCCACCACACCCAGCTTAATTTTTGTACTTTTAGTTGAGACAAGGTTTCAGCACATTGCCAGGCTGGTCTCAAACTCCCGACCTCCCTCTCCCTCTCCCCCTACCTCTACCTCTCCCGTCTCCCTCTTTCTACGGTCTCCTTCTCCCTCGTCTCCCTCTTTCTAAGGTCTCCCTCTCTTGCGGAGCCTGGACTGTACCACCGTGATCTTGGCTCGCTGCAACCTCCCTGCCGTGGGCGATTCTCCTGCCTCAGCCTGCCGAGTGCCTGGGATTCCAGGCACGCGCCGCCACTCCTGACTGGTTTTTGCATTTTTGGTGGAGACAGTGTTTCGCCATGTTGACCGGGCTGGTCTCCAGCTCCTGGCCTCGGGTGATCTGCCCGCCTCAGCCTCCCGAGGTGCTGGGATTGCAGAGGGAGTCTTGCTCACTCAATGCTCAATGTTGCCCAGGCTGGAGTGCAGCGGCGTGATCTCAGCTCGCTACAACCTCCACCTCCCAGCCGCCTGCTGGGGCCTCCCAAAGTGCTAAGATTACAGCCTCTGCCCGCCCGCCACCCCGTCTAGGAAGTGAGCAGCGTCTCTGCCTGGCCGCCCGTCGTCTGGGAGGTGAGGAGTGCCTCTGCCCGGCCGCCACCCCGTCTAGGAAGTGAGCAGCATCTCTGCCTGGCCGCCCATCCTCTGGGATGTGAGAAGCGCCTCTGCCCGGCCGCCCCGTCTGGGAGGAAGTGAGGAGCGCCTCTGCCCGGCTGCCCCGAATGGGAAGTGAGGAGCGCCTCTGCCTGGCCACCCCCTCTGGGAAGTGAGGAGCGCCTCTGCCCGGCTGCCCCATCTGGGAGGAAGTGAGGAGTGCCTCTGCCCGGTTGCCCCGAATGGGAAGTGAGGAGCGCCTCTGCCCGGCTGCCCTGTCTGGGAAGTGAGGAGCGCCTCTGCCCGGACGCCCCATCTGGGAGGTGAGGTGCGCCTCTGCCCAGCTGCCACCCCATCTGGGAGGTGAGGGGCATCTCTGCCTGGCTGCCACCCCATCTGGGAAGTGAGGAGTGCCTCTGCCCGGCTGCCACCCCATCTGGGAGGTGAGGGGCGTCTCTGCCCAGCCGCCCCGCCTGGGAAGTGGGCACCTCTGCCCGGCCGCCCCATCTGGGAGGTGAGGGGCGTCTCTGCCTGGCTGCCCCGTCTGGGAGGTGAGGGGTGCCTCTGCCCAGCTACCAGCCTGGGAAGTGAGGAGCGCCTCTGCCCAGCCGCCCTTTGTCTGGGAGGTGGGCAGCACCTCTGCCTGGCTGCCCCATCTGGGAAGTGGGCACCTCTGCCTGGCTGCCCCGTCTGGGAGGTGAGGGGCGTCTCTGCCTGGCCGCCCCATCTGGGAGGTAAGGAGCGCCTCTGCCCAGCCACCCCGCCTGGGAAGTGAGGAGCGCCTCTGCCCAGCCACCCTTCATCTGGGAGGTGGGGAGCGCCTCTGCCCGGCCGTCCCGTCTGGGAGGTGAGGGGCGCCTCTGCCCGGCCACCCCGCCTGGGAGGTGAGGAGCGCCTCTGCCCAGCCGCCCTTCATCTGGGAGGTGGGGAGTGCCTCTGCCCGGCCGCCCCATCGGGGAAGTGGGCGCCTCTGCCCAGCCGCCCCGTCTGGGAGGTGAGAGGTGTCTCTGCCTGGCCGCCCCGTCTGGGATGTGGGGAACGCCTCTGCCCGGCCGCCCCGTCTGGGAGGTGGGGAGTGCCTCTGCCCGGCCGCCCATCGTCTGGGAGGTGAGGAGCGTCTCTGCCCGGCCGCCCCGTCTGGGATGTGGGGAGCACCTCTGCCCGGCCGCCCCTTGTGGGATGTGAGGCGCACCTCTGCCCGGCCGCCCCATCTGGGAAGTGGGGGGCACCTCTGCCTGGCCACTCTTCGTCTGGGAGGTGGGGAGTGCCTCTGCCTGGCTGCTCTTCGTCTGGGAGGTGGGGAGCGCCTCTGCCCGGCTGCCCATCATCTGGGATGTGAGGAGCGCCTCTGCCCGGCCACCACCCCATCTGGGAAGTGAGGAGTGCCTCTGCCCGGCCGCCACCCCATCTGGGAAGTGAGGTGTGCCTCTGCCCGGCCGCCCTGTCTGGGAAGTGAGGAGCGCCTCTGCCAGGCCGCCCCATCTGGGAAGAGTACCCAACAGCTCCTAAGAGACAGCGACCATCAAGAACGGGCCATGATGACAATGGCAGTTTTGTCAAAAAGAAAAGGGGGAAATGTGGGGAAAAGAAAGACAGATCAGATTGCTACTGTGTCTGTGTAGAAAGAAGTAGACATAGGAGACTCCATTTTGTTCTGTACTAAGAAAAATTCTTCTCCCTTGGGATGCTGTTAATCTATAACCTTACCCCCAACCCCCTGCTCTCTGAAACATGTGCTGTGTCAACTCAGGGTTAAATGGATTAAGGGCGGTGCAAGATGTGGTTTGTTAAACAGATGCTTGAAGACAGCATGCTCGTTAAGAGTCATCACCACTCCCTAATCTCAAGTACCCAGGGACACAAACAGGGCCGAAGGCCGCAGGGACCTCTACTTAGGAAAACCAGAGACCTTTGTTCTCGTGTTTATCTGCTGACCTTCTCTCCACTATTATCCTATGACCCTGCCACATCCCCCTCTCTGAGAAACACCCAAGAATGATCAATAAATGCTAAAAAAAAAAAAAAAAAAAAAAAAACTCCCGACCTCAAGTGATCCGCCTGCCTTGGCCTCCCAAAATGCTGGGATTACAGGTATAAGCCACCCTGCCCGGCCCAATTGCTATTCTAAAAAGAAATGTCTGAAGTTGCTTTCACATTCTGGAAGGTGGAAGAAACAAGTCTGCTCTTTTGCTTGAAAAATACCTAGAGGGGTCTTTTGATTATAGAAGGTGATCTCTCCAAGGCATATTCTGGAAAGAGGAAGTTCTGGCAGATAAGGAAATTGTTCTGTAGGTAAAGTAGAGAGATGGTGGAGTTGCAATGCTAAAATAAGGGGTGGTTGTATCAATGGAAGTGGCTTAAGCTCTTTCCTGTAGCCTCCATGGGTACCCCTACCCAATCCAAGTAGCATACAATCTAAGTAAAAACAGTGTGCTTCAAAGCAAAGCAGACTTTGAGATAAGACCTCTAGCCCCAGTTTCCAATCAGGCTGTTCTCAATGAGCTCCTCCTTCTGTATAGAGAGTTTTTGAGTCACTGCTGGTGAAGGAGAAAGGTACAGGAACCCTGGGGACTCCAAGAAGATGATACAGAGGAATGAGGGTAGAGAGGAAAGTTGGCCCTAGGAGCACAGCAGCAGGCCAGGGCCTAAAAGGAAAGACAGTAATGTAAATTTCCTGTGCTGGAGAGTTGGCTGAAGGACTTGGAGGATGGCAAGACCTGATGTCCAGCTTGAAGTTGTTTTCCAAGCAGTGCCCCTCTCCATTACCCCCGACTTTCAGCAAAGGTTAAAACTTGCAGTTGTCTAATGTTAATGGTGCTTTGGAAAATGAAGGAAAGGTGAAGTGGTAGAAGAACAATAGCTGCAGGGCAAGAGAAACAGGAATTCAGCAGAACCATTCAGAGGGGGAGGTGACTTGATGAACAGAAGCCACCATGCCTTCTGCACATTCAGCTCCTCTGCTGTGACGTCCACCACACACACAGGCACACAAGCACAAACACACACACACATGCACACACACACAAGCACATGCATGCACTCATGCACACCTTCCCAGGAATCCTCAGAAACCTGGAAGGAGGCAGGGCTTTTCATAATATTTGGGTTGGGGACTAGATACTCACCATTTCACTTGGATATTACATGACAGGGTATTCTCAAAAGGTTGGAAGATTGGCGAATGGCTTTCACTTGAATGTAAATGACAGAAAAAAATAGTCCTGTTATATTAGTAATATTAAACCATCGTCAGCTGTTATTTTTCTTTAAAAGAGAGTCAAAATGTCCATTGTAATAGAAATCTTTTGCCCAATTGTTGGCAAAATTTTCAACAAGTTCCATATCTGTTTTAATCTCTTGCTTCATCAGCTGAGCTAAATGCAAACCTTGTACTCACATGTGCTTGTTAACCTGGCCATTCTTTCATTCTCCAGGCCCCCTGTCTTCCCTGGGCCTTTTCTAAGATAACTTTCACTTAAAGGGGCTCAAAGAAAGGCCTGGTCCACTCACATGGGTTGTCTCCTCTTACTTGTCATAGTGATTTTAAAACTGGAAATGATTTTAGTGCTGGGTGCTTTCTATGCTCCCCATGTGGCGTGTGTGAAAGTGGGAGCACTGAACATGTGAGTGTAACAGGAGTGAATATACCAGATGTGCTGTGGGTCTCAAGGACCTGGCTTCATCCAGATTTACTGTTAGTGTCCGTGATCATCACAAGCTGAGGAAGGTCCAGACCCTCACTGTACTGTCACTTCTAAAATCAAAGTACAAGATCATGAAATGATTCTGCGAAGGCAGAACTTTCTTTGATTATTCATGGAAATACGTGGGCAAATGCTTTTTGTGCATGATGATTATAACAAGAATTCCTACCAGGGAGAGCTTTGCCTGTGTTAGGAAAATACCATCTTGCCTGAGGTAAAAGCTGAGTCTACAGAAGCTGGGCTTGGCTTGTTATATTACAAGAAGCTCCTGGGTGAACCCAGAGGGAGGGTCTAAGTGTGGATAAAATAACACTCAGTGTGCTTTTTCCTATTCTCTTACAACAATCAACACACAAGATTTCTGTGATCAAATGTGTGGGAGTTTCTCCCCACCACCAAACAAGCAATCAGTTCTGCAGCGGACACCAACCTGGTACCCCAATTCAATTTTGACACTATCTATCTGGAGACAGTGTCAGATCCCACGGGTTGAGGGCTCAGTCCCCAAGACCACCCCCGCTCCCAGATACCAGTCACATGTCAGGGCCTCCAGAAGTTCTGACAGACCGGCTTCAATTTGGGGTTGCTACAACCACTCTTTGGGTTGGGTTAATTTGCTAGAGTAGCTCACAGAACTCAGGGAAACACATTGACCAGTTTGTTATAAAGGATATTACAAAGGATACAGATGGAGAGATGTGTAGGGTGAGGCATGGGGGGAAGGGTGCAGGGCTTCCACAGGCACTCCACCCTCCAGGAATCTCATGTGCTCAGCCATTCGGAAGCTCCCCAAATGCTGTCCTCTTGGGCCTTTTATGGAGACGTCCTTGGATAGGCATGATTGACAACCATGTAGAAATGTGTTTGGACAAAGGGATATGATCTAATGCTAATAGACTGAGTGGGGAGACCCAGCAAGCCTTGTCTGTCCAGGTTCTCCTTGGCTTCTTGGTGCAGTTTTCCTTCCTCCAGGTTATAGGGCAGGACCCCTTCTGAAATGGGGGTCTTATGGCCTACAATCAGACAAGGTAGCTCAGGGAATTTATGGTCAGCTCCAAGACGGAAAAGTAGGGGAAGATTCCTGTCTTGGGGAAAGAAAGAAGGGTGGGGGAAGGTCAGAGAAAGATTCTATTTTCTGAGGCCTGATTCTGAGGCCTAAAGTGCCCCCCAAGATTATAACAAAAGACTGTAACAAGGGCTATGGGAGTTATGAGCCAGGAACTGGCTCATCCACCATATATTAAAAATACCACGGAGAGAAGGGGAGAGAAAAAGAGAGAGAAGAAGAAAGGGAAAGAGGAGATGTTGTGCTGTTCCATAATGGGGCCTCCCGAATCCTCAGAAAGTTAAAAAAAAGTCACAGAACGCTTGGTGAAACTGCATTTCTTGTGGGAACCACAGAGGATCTGAGGAGCCAACCAGCTCTAAGCCTATGTGATCGCAGGGAGAAGAGGCCCCTGGCTGCATTTGAGGGATATGGCCATGCTTGGAGTTAGAGGAGTAGATCCAGTGAGCAAGAGTGGAGGTGCTGTAGCAAGTGTTAGTGCTTGGGAAGTGAACACGGCTGATTAGTGAAAAGATACACACACACACACACACACACACACACACACGAGAGAGCACTCATAAAGGAAATCTCCTGATTTTGAGGAAAGACTTGAGTGAGAGAGTTCAAGAAAGTAGTTTATTCTGTCCATCCGGGACATATGGTGACAAATCCTTACAGGAAGAAGAAAACTATGCCTATTTCTGCCCTTGAATGGAGTGCAGGCATTCCTGGAAAGTGCGACCGACAGGTGTACTACCGCAAAGAAGAGCCTATTTTCCTCCTAGGGCAATGATGATAACAGAGTGGCATCCTGACCAACAACTCAGCATCACATAAGCCATAAATAGAACCAACCGCATGTCATAAAAGCAAAGGTAAGTATTAACTTATATAGTTACCTCAAATTGTAAAATTATTTCTTAATGTCTATAAAATAGGCATAAATGTAATATACACATAATGTTACAAGAGACTCCAATATGCTATAAAATGAATAGCCATTAAAACAACTAGTGTTAACATAAATATAACATGAAATATGTTATAATAAAAATGAACTAAACACTTGACTAACGATACTTTCGTTTGCCTTCTTAGCAGTTAAATATAGCTTTATGGCACAACATATAGGTATAACTCTTAAAAGGGCTATTCAAGAAAGTGAGTTAATACTTTTTTTTTTTTTTTTTGAGACAGAGTCTTACTCTGTCACCCAGGCTGGAATGCTATGGTGTGATCTCAGCTCACTGCAACCTCTGCCTCCCAGGTTCGAGCGATTCTCCTGCCTCAGCCCCACCCCCTGAGTAGCTGGGATTACAGGCATGTGCCACCATGCCCAGCTATTTTCTGTATTTTTATTAGCGATGGGGTTTTGCCATGTTGGTCAGCCTGGTCTTGAACTTTTGACCTCAAGCAATCCACCCACCTTGGCCTCCCAAAGTGTTGGGATTACAGGCGTGAGCCACTGCCCCTGGCTTCTTTTCTCTTGGTAAGTGTTCCTGAATTAAGTAGTGCTGCTTGAAGTCAATTAATCAAGAGTTCCTTAAGACACATTGTAAATACTTAGTACTTGCTTGTTGTTCTTGTTGTTGTTGGGGGTGATGATGATGATGGTGGTGATGGTGGTGGTGTCTTCTCTGAAAACACTGAATGCATATGGCTACATGTTCTTTTAAGAGGTAGGACCTTCCAGAGGGTGTCAAGTGAAATAAGTTCATACTATGGCACCTGACATGGAACAACTGGGGAGCGGTGGTTTGGAGGTACTTTATGAGTCAGGATTGCATTAAGCTGCATGGAATAGAGACTTGTCTGTAAATAGGGCTTTGTCCTTCCCAATAACAAGAAGTGGATGCAGCCTGGGGCTGGCACAGCTGCTCAAGATAGTGGTCAAAGACCCAGCTTCTCTACCTGCCTGCTGTGCATCCTCACGCTCCTGCATCTCCAGGCATCATGAACACATTCCAGGCAGGAAGACAGAAGAAGGGCAAAAAGTGTGTACCAGTACGTTTATTCCTTTTTATGAGGAAATCAATAGCCTTCTCAGATGCCCCATCAGCAGACTTCTGCTTGCCTCTCATTGGCCACCATGAAACAGGGTTTCTTAGCCACAAGGGAAACTTAGCAGATTCCATCCCAAATGAAACCAGTGTTCCATAGTAAAAAAAAAAAGAAGGGAAGCCAGGCACGGTGGCTCATGCCTGTAATCCCAACATTTTGGGAGCTGAGGCAGGAAGATTGCTTGAGCACAGGGGTTCAAGACCAGCCTGGGCCACACAGTGGGATCCTCATCTCTACAAAAAATACAAAAATTAGGCAGCCAAAAAATTAGGCAAAAAATACAAAAAAAAAAAAAAAAGAAAAGAAAAAATACAAAAATTAGGCAGGCATGGTGGCACATGCCTGTAGTCCCAGCTATTCAGGAGGCTGAGGCAGGAGGATCACTTGCCACCCTCCCAGGCTGAGCCTGGTAGGCTGCAGCTGCAGCGAGCTATGATTGCACCACTGCACTCCAGCCTGGATGACAGAATGAGACTCTGTGTCTTTTTTAGAAAATAAAATAAAATAAAATGAAGAAGGGGAGAATGGATATTCCATAGGCAACTATCAGCATCCTCCTACAGGTTGATTTATTTTGAGGTAATAATTCAGAGCTTTGCTGCAGCATAATTCATACTATGGGTCATGTTTAAATGGCAAGGTCATAACAATTTTTTCGTATATGTTGTCTCAGTTTAAACTGATGTACTTTTTATAAATTCTGCCATGCTCACCTTCTCAAGATTATTATCTGCCATTTAAAAATATATAAAACTGGCCAGGTGGGGTGGCTCACATCTGTAATCCCAGCACTCTGGAAGGCTGAGGTGGGCAGATCACCTGAGGTCAGGAGTTTGAGACCAGCCTGGCCAACATGGTGAAACCTTGTCTCTACTAAAAATACAAAAAATTAGCTGGGCGTGGTGGCACGTGCCTGTAATCTCAGCTACTTGGGAGGCTGAGGAAGGAGAATCGCTTGAGCCTGGGAGGCAGAGGTTGCGGTGAGCCGAGATTGCACCATTGCACTCCAGCTTGGGCGACAAAAGCGAGACTCTATCTCAAAAAATAATAATAAATAAATAAACATAAAAATATATAAAACTAAATTTTAGGATAAATGACATGTCCAAGAACAAGTGGGCTCTAATTAACATTAATCATCTTCATCCAGCATTTACATGTAGAAGGTTATCAATTGTGGATCATGACATTAGGGAAAGAAGAGGACTTAGAGATCATTGGGCTTATAAATGAAACAGAAGCCTAGAAAGTGTAATTGATTTAGCCAAGGTCTAGTTATCAACAGAGATAGGACTAAAACCTAAACTTCTGAACTTCCAGTTCAGTGTACTTTCCACTACCCAATTAAACATGTATCTAACCTTGGAGACCATTTCTTTTGGGAGGAGGAAGAATTGAGTCACACAGCTTTCACTTTATCCCCATCATTTCAGATTCTTTCCTAACCCACTTATTTACAGAGTCCCTCAAGGCCTGATTAACTAATCCCAGCACTTTGGGAAGCCGAGGCGGGCGGATCATGAGGTCAGGAGATCAAGACCATCCTGGCTAACACGGTGAAACCCCGTCTCTACTAAAAATACAAAAAATTAGCCACGCGCGGTGGTGGGCGCCTGTAGTCCCAGCTACTTGGGAGGCTGAGGCAGGAGAATGGCGTGAACCTGGGAGGCGGAGCTTGCAATGAGCTGAGATAGCGCCACTGCAGTCCGGCCTGGGTGAAAGAGACTCCGACTCAAAAAAAAAAAAAAAAAAAAAAAGACATGATTAACAATGCTTGTTACTTAGGACTTACGGAACACATCATTATGGAATAAGTTATACTTCCCAAGATAGTACAACTATAGAAATGAGTCTATTATGATCCGGTTATTCTGCCTGTAAGGCAGTTAGCTTTAAGGTTTCTTATTTCAGTTCTCAGAGCTCACCATCATAGGAGGCCAAGTAGGCAGCCTCCTTCAATGTTGTAACTTTGTATGAGAAGGCTGTATGTGTACACCCAAATGGTCAATTGGGAAAGGATGGTGCAATCCATGTGGTCTGTCCCTCCCCCAAGAGAGATAACCTCTCTCAGCATCCCTGTCTCATTTCTACAACGCATATGCAGAAGGACCTAAATGTCACGAAGCCACTCATATTTGAACAGCTCTAAATTATCTGAAAATTCTTCCCTCTTGACCTGAAATTCACCACTTCATCGCTTTCATTCATTGAGCCTAGTTCTGCAGTTGGGAGCTATATGGATATCAACTCCTTCTTCCATGGGACAAATGTTTGAAGGACACCATCATGGTTCTGGTTCATTTTTTCTCCAGTTCCTTCTATTATGCTTCATGGGCATCTCAGCATCCTTCACCATCCTGATCACCACCCTCCCAATAAACTCCAATTATCAAAGTACTTAGACCCAGACATGTTCAGAAAAAGAAACAATACCACGAATAAGGTGTGAATAGCACCCAATGGGGCCATTTCCTCCTTTATTTTGGACACTCAATTAATGTGGCCTTAAATTACATTAACAGTGTCATCCCAGTGTTGTTCCATATTGAGCCTGTGGTCAGTTGAAACTATTACTGTTTTTTCTGGAGCACTGTCCTTGCGCCAGCTCTCCTTCTCTGGAATGTCGCACCTATACTCACCTCAGACATACCACAGAAGCAGTCAAATAAGTAAATGTGTCACATGAATTTGTTTTGTGGCTGTCAAATTAATAATTCAGTCATAATGATGTACTGTATTCTTTGTACACTGACCTATTCCTGGCACCGTGCTAACAACTGTACTTCTATTATCTCCTTCAATCCTTATGACAACGGTCTTGAGGCAGATATTACCCAGGTTGACAGATAAAGAAGAGGCTCATAGGCTGGGTGTGGTGGCTCATGCCTGTGATCCCAGCAGTGTGGGAGGCCAAAGTGGGTGGATCATTTGTGGTCCAGGAGTTCGAGACCAGCCTGGCCAACATGGTAAAACCCCGTCTCTACTAAAAATACAAAAAATTAGCTGCGTATGGTGGCGCATGCCTGTTAATCCCAGCTACTCAAGAGGCTGAGGTGGGAGAATTGCTTGAACCCGCAGGCAGAGGTTGCAATGAGTCGAGATCGTGCCACTGCACTCCAGCCTGGGCAACAGAGTGAGACCCTATCTCAAAACAAACAAACAAAAACAACAAAAAAAGAGACTCATAGAGGTGGGAGAGTTTGCTTATGATCATATGCAAAGGAAATAGAGAAGTTGGGAATTCAAAGCCAGGCCTGTCAGAATTCAAAGTCTTTGCTCTTAGCTATTAATTCTACTGTGCCTCTTTATCCTAAGCACACAGAAAAAAAAAAGTGATTAAATGATGGCTCTTCCTGCAGCTTTATAACCGAGGAGAGCAGACAGAATAAGAGGAATGGGTTTGGAGTTCCATTTTCTTTAGAGAACAGGACAGATACTCTTGTGCACAAAATCTTCTAGCCTTTCACCCTCCGGGAGTTAAAGCTAAAATGTTCTAGTAATTTACAGAAATATTTAAAATGTCAATTTAATGAGTCTCCCTGGCAGCTGGCATTGTTGTGCTTGTGTGATACAAGGTAGCTAGAAAGAATATATGGAAAGCCATCTAAGATCTTATTAAAATATCAAAAATCAAAGCACCATGCAAACACTGGCCATGATTATCTCCAATCAGCTGGCTTGAGTTTCAAAGCTCAATAAGTGACATAAGAGGAAAAGGGCTCTATTATTCATTTTAAAACCTTTTTTTAAAAGTCCTGGTCTGCTACCAGCTGTCCCTTAACTCCTCACAATGAGAGCAGCTGCAAAAGAAAACTGCCAACATGAAAACAAGATCAGAATAACAGCTGACCCCAGCAAGGAGCAGACCTTTCCCAAACAGGATTAGATCATTGACTTTGGCTTTGTGTTCTGAGCTTGGTCTGTCACCCTCATAGGTAACAATCCTTTGAAAACTGTGTGTAATGATGGCTTTGAGAGAGGCTCTAAAAAATGAGAACTGTTCAGTGGATTGAAAGACATTCAGCTAGCTAAAAAAAAAAAAAAAAAAAAAAAAGACAAGATCTTGTTCTGTTTGCTGTAATGGGAAAAACTGAAAACCCAAATAAAATGGAATAAGGCACTTAATTTTCTTCTAATTTTGAAACTATATTCTTGACTCTAAGTAAATCCCTTTTCGAATCTGGTCAATTCTGTCAAATGGTCAATCTAGACCCACTGTAGACAAGGATGCCCCCACATCAGGGCCTTTGCACATGCTGTTCCTTCTATCTGGAAAATTTCAGCCTCATTACCATCCTATAGTCCTGGCCAGCTTCTGCTCTTGCTTTGTCTCAGTTAAAGTATCCCTTTCACAGGCCTTTCCAGACTACCCAAACTATCGTAAGTATGCTAGTTTTATGTTCTTGTACCCTACAGATAGATAGTGTTCTATATTAGGCAAAGTAACGCCCCCACACACCCCTACCCACCCACACACACACAAAAAAAATCCAGGTCCTAATCCCCAGAGCCTATAAATATGTTACTTTACACTGCAAAGGGGACTTCACCAATGTGATTAAGCTAAGGATCTTGAAATGGGGAAAATTATCCTGAATTATCCAGTGGGCCCAATGTAATCACAGAAGTCCTTCCAAGTCAAAGAGGGGGTCTTCCTTAGAGCCTCCAGAAGAAACCCAGCCAGGCTGACAAGTTGACTTCAGTGCAGTGAAACCCATTTCAGACTTTTGCCGCCCAGAATTGTAAGATGATACTTTTATGTTGCTTTAAGCCACTCAATTTTGGTAATTTGTTACAGAAGCAATAGGATAAGAACACAGTACTTACTATGCTTTTATTGATTTGTTGTTCTGTCTTTTAACTATAAGCTCTGTAAAAGTAGAGGCAATGTCTTATCTACCTCCATATCCTTAGCACCTAGTGTCCCATTTGGGGAAATTGTATATAGAAAAAGGGCATTATATACTTTAGATAAGAGTTTGATTTTTAAAGAGATTTTAATGTAATATGTATTTCATTAAAATGAAGGAAGATTCCTGAATAATTAGATAATTCATTCTTAAATTTTTTCTGAAGCATGACCTGTTTTGTGATCCTATTCCCTAGGAGATGGATGAAAGTATATCATCTTTATTTTAGCATTCAATTCCCTAACCTGGGTTTTAAAAACTCAGCACTAGATTTAGAATGCACTGTAGTCATCTGAGCTGCCCAGCACTCTGGTGCAGTAAAGGGAGAGACGACAGAAGTTAGGAGGGGGACAAAGAGTGAAGTGGAAGATGGGGAGAATGGCGTTCCTCTTGCCTCCGCCGTCCTGTGAGCACACCTACCTTTGAGCTACAGTCAGAAGGGCCCCAGCCTGGTCCTGAAAAGGTTACTGTGCACTCCACTGCCATCTGCTGTCAGCCATGGGTTTGGTCAAATACAAACTTGAGTCTTCCTGTCTTTAAGATTCAGGATAGTCCAACCAAAAGTTACAGATTAACGCGAATCCCCTCACTTTACATAGTAAACAGTATGAAAGTTCTTTTGCTTCACACATTCTTGCCCACACATGGTATTTTAAGTTTTTAAGTTTTAGCCATTTTGTTGGTTTTGTAGTGGTATCACACGGTTTTATTTTGCATTCTTATGACTAACAAGGTTGAGCACTTTTCACAGGTGTTTATTGGTCATTTGGAAACCTTCTTTTGAGGGATGGCTACTTGAGCCTTGCTCATTTTTCTATTGTGTTGCCTGTCTTCCTTATTGATGTGATGAGTTCTTTATTCATGACAGGAGTGCTTTGTCTAATCTGTTTGCAATTTTTTTTCTCAGATTGAGGTCTGCCTTTTCATTCTTATAATGGGGTCTTCTGATGTACAGTGTTCCTGATTTTAATGTAAATTCCAAATTTACACATATAAATTTACAAAAGTATAAATTTACCACAAATTGTAAAGTCCAATTTACCAATCTTTTATTTTATGGTTCATCTTTTTTGGGTCTTATTTTGAGACAGACAGGGTCTCACTGTGTCACCCAGGCTGGAGTTCAATGGTGTGATCTCGGTTTACTACAATTTCCACCTCCCTGGGCTCAAGTGATCCTCCCTCCTGAGTAGCTGGGACTACAGGCACATGCCACCATACCTGGCTAATTTTTTGTATTTTTGGTAGAGACAGGGTTTCACCATGTTGCCCAGGCTTGTCTTGAACTCCTGAGATCAAGTGATCCACCCGCCTTGGCCTCCCAAGGTGCTGGGATTACAGGCATGAGTCACCATGCCTAGGCTTTTTGGGGTCTTAAGAAATCTTGGCAGGCTAGGTGCAATGGCTCACACACAGGTGTGTAATCCTAGTGCTTTGGGAGAATGAGGGTGGAGGATCGCTTGAGGCTAGGAGTCTCTGAGTCCAGCCTGGGCAACATAATGAGACTCTGTCTCTACAAAAAAATTTAAAATTATCCAAGCATGGAGGCATGTGACTGTAATCCCAACTACTCTGGAGGCTGAGGTGGGAGGATCGTTTGAGCCTGGGAGGTCGAGTCTACAGTGAGCCATGATTGTGCCACTGCACTCAAACCTGGGCAACAGAGAGTGACCCTGTCTCAAAACAAAATAAAAAACTAAAAGACCTACATGAAAGTCATGAATACATTCCCCTTTTATCTTCTAGAAACTTTACCATTTACCCTTTCACATTTAAATTTAGCATCTACCTGAAATTGATTTTTGTGTAAGTGTGACATAGAGGTATGCATTTTTTCCACTGGGATATTCAATGGCACATCTAAAAAACACCTTTCCCTTACTGCACTGCATGCTACCCTTGTCATGTGTGTGTATATACATATCCACACACCCGTGGACTTGTCCCTGGACTTCATTCTACTGATCATCTGTGATTATTTATTTATCCTTGGGCCACAGCCATGTATTCCTTGTAACAATAATAATTACAATGGAAGCAATGATTATTATAAAAATAACAGAAGCAGTTATTTTTTAAAACCCATAGACAACTGTGTGGCAGGCAGTTTGTCTATTGCTACTTCTAGCACACCCAGCAATCAGACAGTGTCTTAATGTAGTCTCTAGTGGGTCTAATCTGGTTCTCTCTTTCTGCACTAAATATTAATGGGAACTACTACTACTATTACTACTACTACACAGCTTATATTCACATAGCATTTACTATGTGCCAGGCACTTTTCTAAGCACTGTACACAACAACTCATTTAATCTTCCCAATAAGTCTTTGAGGTAGGTACTATTTATCTCTTTTACAGATGAGACAATTTAATCATGACTTGCCCAAATTGCACAGCCAGTAAGTGGTGCAGCCGGGACTTGAACACAGGCCAATCTGGCTCCAGGGTCTGTGCTCTCAACTACTACCCTTGGTGCCTCTCTTATGGGCAGTGGGGCAATGTATTTTCTTGCAAACCACAACATGCAGCCAAGGAACAGAGAGCAGGAACACTTATCTCCAACTTGGTTAAACACTCCATGCACGTGATGGAGATGTGGCCCAACATAAAAACCTTTAATGATGTGACTCCTGTTTTCCTTTCCAACCTCATCGCCCTCCAAAGCCCCCAAACATACTGTTCTGTGTCCTTTTATGTAGTGATGAGTGAGGAATGACAAGGGGAGACAGGAAAGTTTCTTACACTCACAGGTCCTAGAAACAGATGGCACGGCACACCATGCACAGCCATGGGGGAAAGCACCAGTCAGGAGGCAGGAGCACCAGGAGCCAGGGCAGAGCCTAGGTGCTTACTGGAGTTTCTGAGGAAATGGCAAGGCAGGGTGGGGTCAACAGTTTGGGATCGGCTCGTTGGAATAATTTCAGTGTGCTCTAAACTACAGAGACTATCCCTAGTTGCCCGTTACCTGGTCCTGGGATGATTTAAGGAAGAGGAACATTGCCTCCTAGGGTTTCAGGGCCAGACAGAGGAGGTGTGGCTCAGGTCTATAGTTTGTATATCAAAGGTATGCTCCCACCTGAGTTCTTTGCTGTGTAAAAGAACTGGGGAGCCCCAGGAGGGACAATCACTCCCCAGAAGGGAAGGTTTCTTAAAATGACAAAATATCTTATACAGACAACTTTTAAAATATAAACAGTACATGTACTCTGATTCAAACTGCCCGTAGTGCCCCAAACTGCCATGTGCTGCTTTGTCTCTGAGCACATACTGTTCCATGCTTTGGTTGCACTTGTTTTTTTTTGTTTATCTTAAAATCTTAGATCAAATCCACTTCTCTGAGGTCAAAGCCCTGATGACCCAGAAGTACAGTTAAGAGCTTTCCTTATATCACACCCCGGTACTGCAGCACGTTTCATATTGCTGTAATTACTGGTTAATTTACCTCTTTCTCTTACAAATTATAAGACCCTTCTGAGGGGCTGGGGAGTGGGAAGAGGTAGAAACATTGTTGGAATGAATGAGCAAATGAAAAAAACCCTCCCTCCCAGAGACAATACTCCACTCTTCCTGTTCTCTCCACCCTCTATCACAAACTGTGTCTCCCACAGGGGTGTTGTCTTCTTTTATGTTTTACATCTATCGGTGACCTCTATCTGGGCCTCTTCCTGGCAGAGCTGGGGGTGGCTGAGGAAGAAGGCAGGCTCAGAATTTTCATTGGTCAGTTATTGAGATCAGTAATCTGAGTTTTAATATCATATTATTAATTTATTAGCAAGAAAAAAATATATTTTGGGGCAGATATTTTAAACTAAAAATAAAAATTCCAGCATTCATAGTTTACTCAATGTTAAAAGCACATTTTAAGAAACTAATCCTGGCCAGGTGTAGTGGCTCACACCTGTAATCCCAGCACTTTTGGAGGCCGAGGTGGGTGAATCTCTCGATCAGGAGTTCAAGACTAGCCTGGGCAACATGGTGAACCCTTGTCTCTACAAAAAAAATACAAAAAATTGGCTGGGCGTGGTGGTGCACACCTGTTGTTCCAGCTACTTGGGAGGCTGAGGTGGAGGACTGCTTGAGCCTAGGAGGCAGAGGTTAGAGTGGGCCAAAATCGTGCCACTGCATTCCAACCTGGGTGATAAGAGTGAGACCCCATCTCTCTCTCTCTGTCTCACACACACACACACACACGAAACTAATCCTTACAACAAGTGGTAAGCAAAGGATATTATTTTCATTGCAGAGATGTAGAATGAAGCTCAATGATGGCAAATGACTTAGTTCAAGATACCAAAGCTTATAAGTGATGGGCAAAATTCTAATTTGAATCCAGGGCTTCTTTTGCTAAATTTGGAGCACTTTCCATTAAGCCACACTCCTCACTGCTCCTTGATTTACAGTTATTTCCCCTCAGCTTATATTTGTCAATATTTACAAAAAAAAATACATGCTTCATGCTTGCTTCTTATATTTGTCAATATTTACAAAAAAAAATACATGCTTCATGCTTGCAAGTGCTGAGTTAATGATCATTTTGAATGTTCCTCAATGTAGGTAATCAGCAAAGCCTTCTGAAAAGGCAGTTAGGACAGCAATGCCAGAGAAGGAAGCATTTACAAATCTCCCATAACAGAGGCACTGGTCTACAGAAGTATTTTAGGGGCCTGTATGTTTCTAAGGAGCATACAAAGTACACAACAGCTTATAAAGAACCTCTCTAGGTTTTGTTTCATTATGAAATGAAGAGAAATCAAATGTTTCTAGAAAATCAGTAAAATCAGGGATATAAGAGTCAAAGTATAGTGATTGGGTACTACAGAAATAGACAAAGGGTAATGAATCTAGTGAATAATTATGCACATGATCAGGAAATGTAAATTGTGACAATGTGAACAAAGGAGTCGACAGTGTATGAAAATCTGAACACATTTTTATGCACCTAGCCAAAATAAAAATATCATACAAAATTAATTTAGAATGATTTTAAATGTTTTCTCTGTTTTAATTTATCAGCAAGTAAGCCAATTGATCCCTTATTGTGAAATTTAATACTTAAAAACTTTTGCACTAAAATTAACTTCTTCTATGTTGAATGATGGTTGAATTTCTTTCATATGCTTCTGAGTGAGTGGTTTTAAATATCCATGCCATACAAGTACATGTATTTATCTCTGCAGCTTTTATAAAGGCATTCCTGTACTGTGATCCTTCAGAAACTGCAGTTTCAAAGACTTCCTTTTCAGTCATCCTCAAGATTCAGGGAAATGTAAAAGATTCAACTTTGGCAATGGCTGGGACCTCTGCCCCAATAATGTTATATTCCTAAATGCTACTCCATCAGATATACATTAATGAAACAGAAAACAGAAATACCAAATGTTTTAGTATATATTTTCATCTGAGAAAATATAAATAATATTTATACAGTATTCCATTTTAAGTATTTACACAGCATTAACATAGAAAGCAGTGAGAAACATGATACATTTACAGTGTTTTGTTTTTGTTTTTTCTGAGACAGGGTCTTGCTCTGTCATCCTGGCTGGAGTGCAGTGGTGCTATCTGGCTCACTACAGCCTCCACCTCCTGGTTTCAAGCAATTCTCGTGCCTCAGCCTCCCAAATAGCTGGGATTACAGGCCACCACATCCAACTAATTTTTGTATTTTTTGTAGAGATGGGGTTTTCCATGTTGGCCAGGCTGTTCTTGAACTCCTGACCTAAAGTGATCCACGTGCCTTGGCCTTCCAAAGTGCTGGGATTACAGGCGTAAGCCACAGCGCCCAGCCTTACTGTTTGTTATTTACAGTCTTTAAACGTAATTGAAAAGCAAAACTCTGGAAGAGAACTCTTAAAACATTAAGTAATTAAAATGTATAAAAAATGACATTGGGAAAAATGTCATACGTTATAACTTAATAAATGTAAACTATATTAGAAATGCAAATATATTTCATGGAAAGCGTATACTGACCTAATACAGGTATACAAAGGAATGAAAAGATATCATTTCATGAGATGCATATTAACCCAACAGTGAATTAATCCACTGCCAAATAGGATGAGCAATTAGAATGATGCAAATTGAATCAGCAATAATACAATTTAAAATTTCTAAGTAAACTTGAAAATATCTTTCAACATTTATTTAACCATAAGCACACAAAACATGAAAATATCAAACTGAAAACTAGTCTTAAACTTGGAATCAAATTACTTTGTCAATGTGAGAAGATTCAGGCAGCTCTCAGTTTATAAAATCATCTACAGAGACAAATGATGGGGACTGTTTTAATTATCATTAAAAAGTATTATGCTGAAAGCAACATTTAGATTTTTTTTGGCCTCACTGTCAGTATTAATTTATTATTTACTGCATTAAATACTACACACAATGGGAAAACAGTATTTTCTATTATATCAGGTTATATATTCCCAAGTTATAAAAATAAATCTTTCTGCAAATAAAAAACAAAAACAGAATAGTCTGCATTATAAGTTTTAAAAAATATGGCAAACTAACCTGATATCATGACTTTTTTTTGGCCATGATTATACTGAGTCTTTATTTATTCAGGAAGTTAAATCAAAAATCTTTGATCCACCAATGTTTTGGATGCCAAATTCTTTTGTCCTACTGTATTACGGATATATCTAAAAATCTGGAAAATTAAAACAATTCAGAATGAAAAGAAATATAAACAAAATTAAATATGCACGTCGATTAAAATATCTAGATTAAATTAGCTAATTCTCTCAACTATTTTCATATATCAGGTATCTGAATCCCATGGTGATACATAAAATTATTTCAAGATGATAATTTCTTTCATAGTTTCATAGTATGTTCCCAGTTAGAGTAAATTCTTATGAATTAATAATACAAATTCTCTCATGTTCACAGAAATACACTTTAAAATATATAGAAAGGCAACTTTCTTCTAAGTCTAAAACTACGGAAACATCAAAAGAATCTACTCACTAGAGATAGAATTTCTTCACAATTCTAGATCACTGTCAAGGACTAATAAATTGCATCTTACTTATATATACTTCTTTGACATAGTGGAGAATATTTAGTTGATAATAACACCATTTCAAGAACAGATTTGCCATTTCTTGAAATCTCTATTTCCGGGTCCACACTCATACATGAAGTTGCTTTTTATCCACACAGGTGGGGGAGGTGTCAAAGCTGCAAGCTAAAGGGGGCTTCCCTTTGGTGCTGAGCCCTGAGCTAGCTCTCCAGTGCTTGTTTTTTTGTTACTTAACATCTGGAGAGGGTGGATGGGACTCTAATTACTGTTCACTTGTAGCATCTAGGAGACTAGCAGTTAAGTGTCTTCCTATAGGATTCCTCTTCCATGTATAATCAAGCAACTTATGCCCTCCACTAGACCCCAGTATTTCATTGACCCTAAAGGACAGAGTACAGTTGGTTGAAATGTTATTCCTTCTTTTGGTGGGGTTAGTCATATTCTAAACCTTTACAAAATTGTAGTAAAAGTAGACATTGTTACTCTCTGCTATGAAAATATCTACTTCTAACATATTTCTCTCAAGAAAATGAAGGAAAATGTAGAAAAATTTTAAAAGTTTACCTCTTGTTGTAGATATGTAAGGAAGGATGCTAAAATAAAATTTTGGCAAGCCAAATCCACAACACAGAAGAACAGCAGATCAAAAATAAGAAGAGTAGCTTCATTGCCATAATACAGGACACTGCTGAAAGAATAACCTTCATCTATTAAAAAAATTTAGAAAATATAAATTAGAAATTTAAAAAAGGAACAAGTCTGTGATAAACTTCTGGTGACAAAATCTAGATGTTTAAAAACAGCATATTAGAAACATACTGTATACAATACTTCATGGCTTACACAAAAATAAACAAACATTTTAAGATTTATTCATCTAAAAGAGGTTAGTTAAAAAACTCATAAAAACTCCTAAAAAGCAATTTTAACATTAGGACCAATGGTTGGTAATTGCTAGTAGTGTAAGTTTCAAAGACCATTTAATAAATAGCCTTTCTCTATTTCTTTATACAACTAAAAGCTAAATTAGTCTTACAAACATTCCCTAAGATACAGTAAATCAGAGAAAAAACCAGCAATGCATAGAGTAAGTACATAGTGTTCAAGAGTTCAAGAATTTATCTCAAATAGTCCCGCTGAGGTTTTGCTCTAAGACCTCTTCTCACTCCACCAGCGAGTTTCATCCTTATTGGGATGTGAACACCCTTTTAAAAAGATTATGATGAGGCCGGGCACAGTGGCTCATGCCTGTAATTCCAGCACTTTGGGAGGCTGAGGCAGGAGGACTGCTTGAGGCCAGGAGTTCAAGACCAGCCTAGGCAACATAGTCAGACTCTATCTCTACAAAAAAAAAAAAAAAAGAAAGAAAGAAAAGCTAGGTCTGGTGGGTCTGCTGGTGCACACCTGTAGTCTTAGCTATTTGGGAAGCTGAGATGGGAGGACTGCATGAACCAAGGAGTTTGAGGTTATAGCAAGCTATTAATATGATTGCACCACTGCACTCTAGCCTGGGCAACAGAGCAAGAACCTGTCTCTAAAAAAAACAAAAAAACAAAAGCCCGATGAAAGCTACAGATCCTTCCATTAGGAAAAAAAAAAAAAAGTATACATAAACTTGGGAGGCCGAGGCGGGCAGATCACGATCAGGAGATCAAGACCATCCTGGCTAACACGGTGAAACCCCGTCTCCACTAAAAATACAAAAAATTAGCCGCGCATGGTGGCGGGCGCTTGTAGTCCCAGCTACTCAGGAGGCTGAGGCAGGAGAATAGCATGAACCTGGGAGGCGGAGCTTGCAGTGAGCAGAGATCGTGCCACTGCACTCCAGCCTGGGCAACAGAGCAATACTACGTCTCAAAAAAAAAAAAAAAAAAAAGTATACATATACAACTCTTGCAAACAATTAAACAATTTCAGGGAAATCCAGAGAACCACTGAAGCAGCCCATGGACACCCAGTTAGGAACATCTGCTTTATACAAGAGGGCATGTGGAGTGCTGGTAATGTTCTCTCTTGAAAGGGTACTAGTTACAGGGGTATATTCAGTTTGTGAAAATTCACTGATCTATAAGTTATATCCTTACAAAATATGCACATTACACTTGCATATATAATCTTAAAAAACCTGTTTTACATGCTCTCTCGGTGATTTTCTACTAACATTGCTCCAGCAATGACTTCGTATGATAGCAACTCCTCAATTTATTGTGTGCTTCTACTTTCTCCTACAACCTGGTCCCTTATATTTAATGCCTACTGGATACCTCTTCCTAGATGTCCTGAAGTACCTCAAGATGCAACATACTGAAAACTAAATTCATCCTCTTTCCCTCAAAACCTGATCCTCCCTCTGTATTGCCTCTGTTATTGAAAAGCACCACCACCCACTTAGTCACACAGCCAGAAGTCTGGATAATTTTTGACTACTCTTTTCTCTTAACATTTCTGGCAATCCTTTCTTCTTCTCTAGCCCCACTGCTACTGCCTTAGCTCATAGTCTCATCATCTCTTGATGAAGACGAAGGTAGTGAGATCGGGCGCAGTGGCTCACACCTGTAATCCCAGCACTTTGGGAGGCCGAGGTGGGCAGATCTCTTGAGGTCAGGAGTTCGAGGCCAGCCTGGCCAATATGGTGAAACTCCATCTCTACTAAAAATACAAAAATTAGCCAGGTGTGGTGGCAGGTGCCTGTAATCCCAGCTACTTGGGTAGCTGAGGCAGGAGAATTGCTTGAACCTGGGAGGCGGAGGTTGCAGTGAGCCGAGATTGTGCCACTGCACTCCAGCCTAGACAACAGAGCGAGACTCCATCTCCAAAAAAAAGCAGATAGAGAAATGGAAGAACATACTTAGAAAGAAGAGGAAGATAGGAGGAAGAGGAAGGAAGACTGCAGGAGAAGGAACAAAGGAGAAAGGAAGAAAAAAGCAGGAAGAAGGAAGAAAGAAGGTGATGATTGTATTATTAAAAATAATAGGGCCAGACACGGTGACTCATGCCTGTAATCCCAGCACTTTGGGAGGCTGAGGCGGGTGGATCACATGAGGTCAGGGGTTCAAGACCAGCCTGACCAACATGGTGAAACCCCGCCTCTACTAAAAATACAAAAATTAGCCAGGTGTGGTGGCACACGCCTGTAATCCCAGCTACCTGGGAGGCTGAGGCAGGAGAATCGCTTGAACCTGGGAGGCAGAGGTTGTAGTGAGCCAAGATTGCACCATTGTGCTCCAGCCTGGGCAACAAGAGTGAAACTCCATCTCAAACAAAAAAAATAATAACAATAATAACATTTCCTTTCTGAGTGCCTACCCATAACAGATACTTTACTGGGTTCTTTATATTAACACATAATAACCCCACAAAACTTTTAGAGGATTGTAACCAATTTTACAAAGAAGGCACTAAAGTTCAGAAACGCTAGGCAAGTTTCTCAAAGTTCACAAAGCCAGTAAATGGTAGAGTCAGGTTTTGAATCCAAGACCAGAAGACTTTGACAGCTACAATATTTTTGTTTGTTTGTTTTTGTTTTACAGAGACAGGGTCTTGCTCTGCCACCCAGGCTGTAGTGCTATGGCATGATCATAACTCACTGCAGCCTCGAACTGCTGGGGTCAAGTGACCGCCTGCCTTGGCCTCCCAAAGGGCTGGTATTACAGATGTGAGCCACTATGCCCTGGAGGAAAGCTATAATCCTAATGTCTAAATTATGCTGTTACAATTTTCCATCTATTCAACTCAACTTGTAACCTACTGACAGAGTAATTCTTCCAATTTACAAATCAGATCTGCTTAGCACCCTTCAATGATATCCATGTTCATTGGCAGTGGTTTCTTTTTCTTTACTTTTTTTTTTTTTTTTTTGAGACAGAGTTTTGCTCTTGTTGCCCAGGTTGGAGTGCAGTGGTGCGATCTCAGCTCACCGCAACCTCCGCTTCCTGGGTTCAAGCGATTCTCCTGCCTCAGCCTCCCAAGTAGGTGGGATTACAGGCATGCACCACCATGCCCGGCTAATTTTGTATTTTTAATAGAGACAGGGTTTCACCATATTGGCCAAGCTGGTCTCGAACTCCTGACCTCAGGTGATCCACCTGCCTCGGCCTCCCAAAGTGCTAGGATTACAGGCATGAGCCACCGCACCTGGCCCCATTCGCAGTGGTTTCTTCTTTTTTTTTGAGACGGAGTCTTGCTCTGTCCTCCAGGCTGAAGTGCAGTGGTGCGATCTCGGCGCTCACTAGCAGTGGTTTCTAAATCATTTTGATCATGCATCTCTATCAGAATAAGATGTTGAGCATGCAACCCGTAATAGATATAATAGAAATATTTTATTAATTACTACTCTATATAATATAAACTTAAAAATAGATTAAGGGTGATTAAACTGCAAATATACAAATAGACATTTTAATATTTTCTTTTCACACCTCCGTGATCAACTTATATACATCTTGTGGGGCAAAAAAATAAAAAAAATTTTTTTTGGAAACAACAGGTTTACAGGATAGAGTGAAATTCCTTAGTGTATCAGGCAAGGACTTTGGAATTTGGTCTCTGCCTTCTTTATCTTTCAAGTACTCTCTTCCACTGTGTCCCACTTCATATCAGACTTTATAAAGTTTGTAAGTGCATAATGCACTTTGCGCACTGTTTTTGAATCCCCTTTTCCCTGTCTGCATGAATGTCTTTGCCTCTTTCTCTTACCTTGATCCTCTTGATTGACAAACAGCTACTGATTTTTTAAAATCCAGTTCAAACTTCTCCAGGTTGCCTCTTCTGGCTTTACCTCATATCTGGTTAGATTTTCTATGCTCCCTTCTGTCCCTGGCATAACCTGTGCCTGCACAGACTTCTGTGCCAGTACCACCCTACTTATTCACACGTCTGTCTTCTATAGTCTGTTAAACAAGATACCCAAGGTAGGGATCATTCGTCTGTGTATCTCAGACTGACACAGTATCTGGCATGCAATAACATATGGGTAAATGATATCTAGGCCAGGGCACTGGTTATACCACTTCCATTCTTACTCATACAATAGGTTATCAGTCATACTACAAATGACATGTATACTATCTTTTTAATATGAAACCAGTTTTAATCACTACTCCTGTCACAAATAATAGTGATTTTTACAAACTTGGATAAGATAAAAAATTAAATGTTAAAGATTAATCACAAATGTTATTCTTTTAAGTGTTTCATAGTTTGGCATTAAACAAACAGTCCAATAAAATCTGAATTTTATTTGTTTTACTATCTCTTCCATGTGGACTGTTGATTCTGAAATTCACCTGAATACTTTCTTATAGAATCTTGTATGTATTTGTTTCCTGCTACACGACATAATAAAATAGAACACAGAAAAGAATTCATGAGGTTAACTGAGTTCATTACGTTTCCTTTGTTTTTATGTAAAATTATTATTATTATTTGAAACAGAGTTTCACTCTTGTCGCCCAGGCTGGAGTGCAATGGAGTGATCCCAGCTCACTGCAACCTCTGCCTCCCAGGTTCAAGCCATTCTCCTGCCTCAGCCTCCCAAGTAACTGGGACTATATGTGCCTGCCACCATGCCTGGCTAAGTTTTGTATTTTTAGTAAAGACGGGTTTCACCATGTTGGCCAGGCTGGTCTGGAACCCCTGACCTCAGGTGATCCACCTGCCTTGGCCTCCCAAAGTGCTGGGATTACAGGCATGAGCCACCGCACCTAGCCAAAAAATTATTAAACCAAAAGAAAAATATCAGCTGGGGGCGGTGGCTCATGCCTGTAATCCCAGCACTTTGGGAGGCCGAGGTGGGCGGATCACGAGGTCAAGAGATCAAGACCATCCTGGCTAACACGGCGAAACCCGTCTCTACTAAAAATACAAAAAAAATTAGCTGGGCGTGATGGCGGGCGCCTGTAGTCCCAGCTACTTGGGAAGCTGAGGCAGGAGAATGGCATGAACCCGGGAGGCGGAGCTTGCAGTAAGCTGAGATCGTGCCACTGCACTCCAGCCTGGGCAACAGAGCAAGACGCCGTCTAAAAAAAAAAAAAAAGAAAAAAAGAAAAATATCTACAAGCACTTTTTTCTCAAACTTTGAAAACAGTTATCAAGTTCTACAAAGGGATTTAGAAGATACCATTGTAAAAGATGCTTTTTTCCATTGGTTCCATGAATTCCATTCCAAGAATTCTTTCAAGAAGCAACTTATCTTTTATAAAGTAATCCATTTCCTTATGAACCTAATAAAGAAAAAGACAGCATCATTTCACAAACAGTAGTGAAATAAATGCTTTGCAATTAATGTAAAATCAGCAGGAGAGAAAATGAAAAATGAATAGTATATAAAGAAAATCTGTTCTTCAAAAAGACTGAATTTACTACATTGAAACCTATAACAAAATTCTCTACAGGAATGTTTTAAATTTTAAATGTCCTTAGTAGTATTTAGGGCTAGATATACTGAAAATCAATTTATAAAATGCTTTTTAGAAATACAATCATAGCATAACACAAGGATTTCAATAATGAATAATACAGTAATATTTTGGTAACTGGCTAACAAAATTCCAGTGCAGACATAGTTTAAGGGAATCATGATTATGTTAACAGACACATAAAATTTCATTTTACTTTTGCGTAACCTAATTCTATCCCTAAGCCATAGTTTGTTAATGGCTAGAAATGTCTTTTAAAAATATATTATTCCTAAGTATTGAATGTGACAGACAAAAAAAGGGAAGGTCTTAAGGTGGGGGTTCTAAGTCTACTGACTTGGTTGACTTGAAGAAATAATTGACATTCCCACTTAACTTTTTAAAAATTGCATTTGATCCCAGCTTAAATATAAATGTTGACATACATACATGGTCAATGAAGGAGCCAAGAAATTTATTCATCATATGATATGCTTTTATACTCTGCTCAAAAGTACTTGCTGATGAACTCAGTAGTCTAGCAGGACCATTTTTCTAATGTAAAAAAGAGAAATGAATACAAAGTGTTATGTTCTTGGTATCTAAAAAACATGAAATATTGACAGAATATATCTGAACTGTACTTTATACAAACCCTTATTAGTGTCTCATGAATTCTGTCATAATGTTGTCTCATCTGGTTAGAAATTGCAATCTCAAAAGTCTGACCATCTGTGTTGGGTACCAAACCTCTCTGGCTACACAAATTTTCCTGAAAAGTTAAAGAATTGAAGTTAAGATCAAAATTATAAAAAATTTCCTGCCTCAAAAAGAAAATACAGAACTTTTTTTTAGCTGTTATCACATATTACAAGATTCAGGTGCTAAGTGAAATTCACTGAAACTGTATTTGAGAAACAGATTCTACCATTATCCAAGGTTCCCAGATTTTGCTAATTTCTACTTTATTCTAATTCATACTCCCTTGCAGGTCTTTATATCATCTCCTTTGCTCTACTTAAATATATATATATATTTATCTATAATAGATCTATTATAGATATATATAGATTATAAATATATATATTCATCTATAATAGATCTATTATAGATAAATATCTATAATAGATCTATAATAGATCTATTATAGATAAATATCTATAATAGATCTATAATAGATCTATTATAGATAAATATCTATAATAGATCTATAATAGATCTATTATAGATAAATATCTATAATAGATCTATTATAGATTATAAATATCTATAATAAATATATATTTATATATAATATATAATAGATAAATATATATATTTATATATAATATATAATAGATAAATATATATATTTATATATAATATATAATAGATAAATATATATATTTATCTATAATATATAATAGATAAATATATATATTTATATATAATATATAATAGATAAATATATATCTATAATAGAGAAATAGATTTATATATAATATATAAATATTATATATAGTAGGTAAATATATATCTATAATAAATATATATATTTATTGTCTATATTGTCTATAATATATATAAGATAATATATATAATCCATAATAGGTATATATATATTTATATATTTATCACATATATTTATATATTTAAGTAGAGCATATATATATTTTTAGGTAGAGCATATATATATATATTTAAGTAGAACAGAGTAAAGGAGATGATATAAAGACATATATATGTTTATTGTATATTGATATTCTTAGCTTCCTTTATAATTGACCTTATTGCTCTTTTAATGTATGCTGAAAGGTCTTGCTTTGGAGTTAACTAGTCTTATAATTGCAAATGATCTTTTTTGTTTTCTAAACATTTTTAAGATGCTTCCTTAATTAATTCCAATAAAACATAGTGATACATGACCAAACAGTTAATGTTATGAACCAGATATCCATATCCATTTTGGGTTTCCCTGACACAACTTGGATACTGACAACCACAAATATGTAAAAAAAATTTTGATTTGATTGATGCTTCAAGGTTCGACTCAAGTTCTCTGGCCTTCATAAAGCCTGTCTACCTACTCCACAGGTTAATATTTTCCTTCTTTGTCTAAATCTAACCCGAAAACATAATATGGCACTTGGCTTTCTATACACTTAAAGGAAGAATACATGTAGTGAACTTCTCTATTTAAAAAATTTTTTTCTTGATTAAAAACATTCATGCCATTGCAGAAAATTTACAAAATAAAGAGAAATACAAAAAAGAAAAGAAAAATATTACCTAAAATCTCAACACCCAGAAATATAGATATCTTAAGGAATTTCATTTCCAGTCTTTTTTATAAGGCATGTACATATAAATAGCATAAAATTGGGATCACAATGACTCCTTTTTCACTTAACGTTATAGCCTGAGCAATTCTCCATGTCATCAAATATTCTACAAAATATGATTTTACCATCTACTTAAGATTTCACCGCAAAGGTAAACCAATTTATTTAATATTCTCCAATTTTTACATACTTTTCCCCTTACAAATAACCTCTGTGATAAAGATCCTGAATTTAAGTAGCTGTTCATATTGTTAATTTTTCCTTGAGTTAACATTCATAAAATCAGTGAATCAAAGATTATGAACCTTAAAAAGCTCTTGGTATATACATTGCCCACTTTCCAGAAGGTCTGCATAAATTCAACCTGCCACCAGTAGCTTTGTGGTTGCCCATTTCACTGTGTCCTTGATGCTATTAAGTATTAGCTTTTCAAAAAAAGTTTGCTAATTTGAAGAGGGGAAAATCATTATTTTTATATTCAGTTCTTTGATTTTGAGTTAAAATATTTTTAGAGCTTTATTAGTGTCTATTGGTCATTTTTCCATTGAGATTTTAATTTAGTGTTTTCTTGATTTGCATAACTTTCAATATTCTTATCAATTTCTTTGTCATATTTGTTAAAAGTATTTTACTCTAATTCACTTTTATAATTGCTTGATATGCAAATGTACTATATTAATAAAGTAACATCAATTAATATTCCCTTTTTGATGATTTCTATTCTTTATCCTTAGAATATCATCTCCCAGTCTGAAATATTCTTTTCTAGGTTCTCATGGCTTCATGTTTTACATTTAACTTTTTAATCACAAGGTAATTTCTATTGTTTAATCAAGTGATCCAGTTCAATGTATTAAATAAATTCTTCTCTGAAATGCCATTATCATGTGTCAAATTCTTACAAGTCACAGGTATGGCCCCTTAATCACTAAATCCTCTTGGTTTTTCCACTTAAGCACATCTTATTATTTTAAAAATTTTATTATGGAAGTTTTCCAAATGTACATAGTAGAGAGAATAGTAAACCACTCATTACCTAGCTTCAGCAATTACTAATATTTTATCAATTTTGTTTCATCTATCCTCCCAAATTTTCTTTTTTCTTAGAGTATTTTAAAGTAAAACCCAGACCATGTCATTTCATCTGTAAATGCTTTGTATGTATTTCTAATAAGGACTTTAAAATAAATAACTATCATGCCATTTTCATACCTAACAAAATTAGTTATTCCTTAACATTTAGTCCACTAAAAATCTCCCAGATTTTTTTAATAGTTGGTTTGTCTGAATCAGGATCCAAATAAAGTCCACACATTGTACCAGATTGGTTTGTTTTTCAAACCTTTCTTATAATGTAATAGTTCGTACACTGCCACCATCATCCTTCCTTTTCTTTTCATGTCATTGATTTGTCTGGAGACACTGAGTCATTTATCCTGTGAGGCAGCCTATACTCCAGACCTGGCTAATTACTTCCTATGGTGCTATTTAATTTGTCCCTTTATCGCTTGTATTTCCTATAAACTGGTGATTAGAGCTAGAGGGTTGATTATACTCAGATTCAGTTTTTTAGGCAAAAATACTTCATTGGTGAAATTATATACTTCCTACTGCATCACGGCAGGAAGTGTTTATGTCAGTTTTCCTTATTTTTATTTACAGTGTGTCTAAATTACGTCAACCTGATCCCTCATTATAAAGTTCCCTGTCAACAATCACTTAATCGTTTAGCATCCACTGATAATGGCAGCTTACATTCATCAATCCATTAGTCATTGCAAAATGGTAATTTTTCTAACTTAGAATTCCTTCTACTTTCTTCTATAAGGAGGAACTTTCCCTCATGAATTATTTGGTTACTGTGATACAGTTCATACAGAAACTACAAGATAAAATTAAAATTAGATTCTTTCCCTTTATGAATGTTCAGGGTGAGTTGGTCCCTAGCAACTTTCCCTTTTTTTTTTTTTTTTTGAGAAGGAGTCTCGCTCTGTCGCCCAAGCTGGAGTGCGGTGGCGCAATCTCGGCTCACTGCAAGCTCCACCTCCCAGGTTCATGCCATTCTGCCTCAGCCTCCCAAGTAGCTGGGACTACAGGTGCCCGCGACCATGCCCGGCTAATTTTTTTGTATTTTTAGTAGAGACAGGGTTTCACTGTGTTAGTCAAGATGGTCTCAATCTCCTGACCTCGTGATCTGCTCGCCTCGGCCTCCCAAAGTGCTGGGATTACAGGCGTGAGCCACCATGCCTGGCAGTCCTTAGCAACTATCAAAGTGATAAATAGGCCAGGTGCGCGGTGACTCAAGCCTGTAATCCTAGCACTTTGGGAGGCCAAGGTGGGTGGATCACCTGAGGTCAGGATTCAAGACCAGCCTGGCCAACATGGTGAAACCTCGTCTCTACTAAAAATACAAAATTAGCCGGGTGTAGTGGCAGACGCCTGCAGTCCCAGCTGCTCAGGAAGCTGAGACGGGAGGATCACTTGAACCCAGAAGGCAGAGGCTGCAGTGAGCCGAGATTGCGCCACTGCACTCCAGCCTGGGTGACAGAGGGAGACTCCATCTCAAAAAGAAAAAAAAGTTATCAATGAAGACTGTTTTTTTTTTTTAAACAAATCCAGCATTTATAAGAATCCACTTCTCAACTTAAAAACAAAAAGATGTAAAACATTTTCATACCGCTTCTCTTTTAAGGTTCATATTCATTTCTTCCATATTAGTATCTGCATGCCCATGTACTGATCTACCATGAATGTAATATCCAAAACATTTGTGGGATAACAGAAACACTGATATCTATAAAAAGAGAATAAAAAGAAGCAATTAGCAACTCATCTGCAAAACAATAAAAAATTAAGTTTTCCTTAAAATTGCTTTCTTTTTCCCAAAATAATGAAGATTGTATTCTTGGGAAATATATAAAGAGGATAATAAAGTAATGAAGGATAATAAGGTTTGCGTTTTTTTTTTTTTAAATGTTTGAAAAAGAGATTGAAGATATTTTCCAAGAAAGGGAGAAACAAGTCTGGGCAACATAGGGAAACTCTATCTCTACAAAAAAAAAAAAAAAAAAAAATTAGCTGAGTGTTGGTGGTGCACACCTGTGGTCCCAGCTACTTGGGAAGCTGAGGTGGGAGGACTGCTTGAACTCAGGAGGTCAAGGTTGCAGTAAGCTACGACTGCACGACTGTAGTCCAGCCTGGGTTACAGTGCGAGACCTTTTCTCAAAAAAAAAAAAAAAAAAAGAAAAGAAAAGAGAAAAGAAAAGAAAAGAAAAGAAGAAACAGGGTTGACATACAAACAATTTTCAGGGGTACTGGAATGAATGAACTACTTGGTAGCATAAGAAATTCATAATTAAGAAACTGCAAATAAAGATGAAAAAAACAGGCTGGGCACAGTGGCTCACACCTGTAATCCCAGCACTTGGGGAGGCTGGATCACCTGAGGTCAGGAGTTCAAGACCAGCCTGGCCAACATGGGGAAACCCCATCTATACCAAAAATACAAAAAAAAAAAAATTAGCCCAGCGTAGTGGTGCACACCTGTAATCCCAGCTACTCAGGAGGTTGAGGTATGAGAATTGCTTGAACCTGAGAGCCAGAGGTTGCAGTGAGCCAAGATGGTGCCACTGCACTCCAGCCTGGGTGACGGAGCAAGACCGTTTCAAAAAAAAAAAATGAAAAAATGAAAAAACTAAGGCAGTTTAAGTATTAACTTGTAACTCATTATAATTATCTCTGGAATTAACAACCAGTGGAAAATTGGCCCAAAAATTCAATCATACCAAATCACTTTTAAAGTCTCTCTTAACAAACTCATGACCTTTAAAAAGGGAAAGTAACAGTTGCAAGATGAAGTCAGAAAGTACTTACATTACTCATAGAGCATAAATCAACGAACTGTCGAATTTTATCTTCTATAAATCTCTCATAAAAGACAGCAAAGAACACGACCTGAAACATTAAGTCAAGTTTATGCTTATTAGCTTTTAGGATTTTAATTTTCTTTTACAGCCACAGTGTAGCATCTTAAGAAAAAAAAGTTCCAACCAAAAGCACAGTGGCCTTTAACAGTTCCTATGTGATAAAGTCCTACTTGTCATTTCTGACTCTTCTGTCAAAGGGAGGAGGATTTTAGAATTGTGTTGAGTCATTGAGGGAGCCTATTTTGAGTTCTGAAAACTGTTGTGTGTCATTAAAACAAGCTATGACAAACACGTGGGAAGAAAGAAAAAGTCTTTTAAAAATGTAGGATATATCAATGCATCGATGGTCAGATTTATGTTTGGGTTTGCAATTTTGCTCATCTAAATTTCAAGACATGAGAAAATGCTCTACTTTTCAAATTAATTTTCTCTGCCAGAACAGCACATAAAAAGCATATATCTAGTATTCTGACTACAAAGTATTAAAAATTCATATGGAATGGTTTCCTGTGTTTTCTTAGATTTAATACTAGAAACAGAAATTTTATAAATAAAAATTTTACATGGTACATCTTTTTAGACATGTTTCAGGAAAAGATAAAATTTCCTAACTCCCCTATTTAAAGCTGTCCCCACTGTCCCCCATTCCTATCTTCCACTCCCCTCCCTTCTATTTACTCTCTATCTCATGTCCCTGCTGATTCTCTTCACAGCACTTGGCACAATCTGTCATTTGTTCCTGTAACAGCAGATCCATAAGCTCAGCACAGCATCCAGTACATAAAATGCACTCAAATATGTGGATGAATAGATAAATGAATCTACACCAGCCGACTGCTGAAAATGTTTTCCTACATACTCTATATACATATTTTAAACCTCTTTAAAGGATGTGAAAAACGGCAATATTCAAGGTTTAAAAATTAAAAGACACCACTTAAAAGCTGAAGAGGCTGGGTTTAAGGAAATAAAAGGAGTGAACAATTATTAGAATCAAGGAGAGTTTAGACAAATTTATGAAACTGTAACAGGTTGTTAAAGGAACCCTTAAGGATTCTTGACAAATATATAAACACTGATCATTTTAGAATATTACCATGGAGAGAAATACTTTACTATCCAGCTGATGGCAAAGTGAGAAGCAAAGAATGAAGTTAGATGGTGGTGTCTGAGATTGCTAGGTGCTGTCCCAACAATCCTTTCTCTTTAGTAACAGATCCCTTCCTTGAGCAGGATATACTGCTGCCCAGCTGAAAGAGTCTAGTGCAGCTAGGTGTGGCCATGCAATTAAGTTCTAGCCAAGAAGATGTTGAAAGGCACCTCTGAAAAGGCTCTTAAAGAAAAGGTGAGCTTACCTACTTCAATTCCCTCCTGTAACTTCATTGGCTATTATGGACCAAGAAGGGACTGTGGAGATGGAAGTCCCTTGTGGCTGGGCAGAAGGACAGGCTTCTGGGTCCTGACAGTAGCACTAAGCCACCATTCCACTCCAGCCCTGAACTTTGGACCTCTGCTTATCTTTTTCATGGGAAAGACAAGGTTCTCTTTGATTTCAGTCACTCTTATTTTGATTTTGGTTGTGTTATATTCAACCAAATATGAAAAGCTTCAGATGATATTGCTTTAGACTCTCTACATCCAGATGAATCTGATATACTCACAAAATATATCGGTATATTGTACAAAATATTTCCTTAACATTGATGATAAACATCAAACCCTATACTCTTTTGATTCTATCTTGTTTCCAATTCTAATATGTTTGTCTTCTTTTTCTGGTTGTCAGCTGTCCTTTACTAACTCTATCCCTGTAGTTTCAAGTTTGAGTAAGTCTCATCAATTTAAAATAAGTATATATTTAAAAAGTTAATCCACAGATTACTGAATACCACCACCTGGACCTAATTCTCTAAGAATAAGCTCCCTTAAAAATATTTCAATCTGGCTCACACGTGCAACCCTGGCACTTTGGGAGGTTGAGATGGCAGGATAGCTTGAGCTCAGGAGTTTATGACCAGCCTGGCCAACATGGTAAAACCCCGTCTCTACTAAAAACACAAAAATTAGCTGGGCCTGGTGGCAGGTGCCTGTAATCCCAGCTTCTTGGGAGGCTGAGGCAGGAGAATCGCTTGAACCTGGGAAGCGAAGGTTACAGTGAGCTGAGATCACGCCACTGCACTACAGCCTGGGCAACAAGAGTGAAACTCTGTCTCAAAAAAAACAAACAAAAAAAATTGCTGGGTGTGGTGGCATGTGCCTATAGTCCCAGCTATCAGGAAACTGAGGCAGGAGGATTGCTTGAGCCTGGGAGGTTGAGGCTGCAGTGAACTATGATTCCATCACTGTACTCCAGACTGGGAGACAGGGGAAGACTGTCTCTAAAAACAAAAACCAAACAAACAAAAATCTCAAAAGATCCTTAAAAATAGGCTGTTTTAGGTAGATAGCTATTAGCCAGCTATAGGAAGTTAAAACTGCTCTCTAGAGGTCCTATCTTCATGTGCTGATTATAAAAGTTAAGGAAATTTTAAAGTAAACAGAAGGACTCTGTTTATGAGTATCTGAAAGTTAGATGCTTGCTGCTGCTTCTTTCTTTTTCTTTTCTTCCTTTTGTCTTTTTTTTCTCTTTATGGCCTCTACTAGATACATGGGACCTGAGGCTAAAAAGACTTATTTTTACTTTCAGTCATTTTAATAAATATTTCAAGAAAAACTCCACAAGGGGTACGAGCAATCTGAGTGAGGTTTCATGATATAAATAAATGTAAACAATAAGTTATGTTTCAAAAGAAAAGAACATATTTAGGGTAGCTTATCTGTCCCTGTATTTACATATAAACTAAACAAAGAGTCTGTCCTATTACTATAAAGCTGAGGACTCTCAAAGGCCCTTCAGAGCCCCACTATTGACAAGAACGTGAACTCTGAAATCAGGCTGCCTGAGTTCCAATTCCAGTTCTGTCAGTTACTAGTCACATGACTTCAGGCAATTTTTTAAGCCTTCCTGCAGGGTCTCAGTTTCCTCATCTATAAAATGAGGATAATAACAGAGCTTATCTCCGAGGGCTATTATAAAGATTAAGACATTATTAGGTATAAAGCAATTACAATTGTCCTTATAGTATGTTGGGATTGAGTCCAGAACCCCCAAGTATACCAAAATCCACCCATATTCAAGTCCCATATTCAGTCCTGCTGGAACCCATCTATACAGAAAGTTGGCCCTCTACAGATGCAGAATTTGCATTCTGTGAACACTGTATTTTCTACTCTCAATGAGTTCAGTCAAACAGTTCAACATGGGGTTGAACTATTTGAGGATCAACAGTAATTACACTCGATCTTAGCCTAAAGGCCAAGAAGTGATGGACCAACAGTAATTAATTAGCACAGTGACTAATACAGTATAAGAATTGACTACTGGCTGGGTGCGATGGCTCATGCCTGTAATCTCAGAACTCTGGGAGGGTGAGGAGGATGGATCACCTGAGGTCAGGAGTTCAAGACCAGCCTGACCAACATGGTAAAAACCCATCTCTACTAAAAATACAAAAAGAATTATCTGCATGTAGTGGTGGGAGCCTACAGTCCCAGCTACTCAGGAGGTTGAGGTGGGAGAATTGCTTGAACCCGGAAGGCAGAGGCTGCAGTGAACCAAGATCATGCCACTGCACTCGAGCCTGGGTGACAGAGCGAGACTCTGTTTCGAAAAAAAAAAAAAAAAGAACTGACCATTAGCTATTGTTCTTGTCACCTTCTTTCTGCTACAGAAAGAAGGATGTGGTCAATGTTTGATGATAATCAGTAATTAGGCAGAGTTATAAAGAAGCAATGTTACTTAGAAGTAATATTACCTGTATAATTCCTTACCTGTATAATTCCAATGGCTAGCCAAAGAGCAGCAGACACTGCATATCTCAAAATGCAGCTATAAGGAGCTATGTAGCTAGGTGGGTTTCTAGAAAGACTAGAAGATGAGTCCATTAATGCTAAGTTCTTGAATCCCACAACCTGGAGTAAAAAGGAAAAGTAATAATTTAAACGGACATGGATAAAGAAAACTACTCTAGACTGAAAATAGAAAACCTCTCCCTACTCACCTTGAAAAACTAAAATATCTAAGTTTGTATAAACAGTAGAAAATCTAGATAAAAATAATTATTATACAGTATTTTAACTACAAAGTATTTATTACACAATATTTAGTTAGCTCATTTGGCATTCTTCTCAATATGACTAAGGGCCAAATATAACCTTATTGTCATACACACTGACAAGACTAAAAATTTAATTAAAAGGATAAAACTTTCATCAGTAAACTACCAATGAGTGAAACCAACAAGTAGTATTTCATGAGTATTTGACATGTGCCAGGCACTGTACTAAACATTTTTATACTTTAAAACAGTATATTACAAAATGTCTTCTAAAGGACATAAGTTCTTGAAAAAAGAATCTATGTTTAAATACTTTTGGTCCATCCATTACACTCACCTCCATGCCTCCCACCCTTGTAGAATAAAGGCTCTGAGAAGTTTTACAGTAAAAGGTGCTACATGATTATACTGAATCCAATATTTTCCAAACTTACTTGACCATAAAACTTTTTCATGTAACACCTTTTAAAGCTGAGGAAACTCTTAAACACACACACACACAAACACACACACACACGCACACACACACTACTTTAGTACAAAAAGAAAAGAAGTATGTGAGGTAACAGATAAACTAGCTTGATTTAGCCATTCCACAATGAATACATATATCAAAACACTGTATTGTAAACTATAAACAAATGTAATTTTTATCTGTCCATTTAAGAAAAACCAAAATACCACTTCAAGTGAACTTTGGAAGTCTTGTTCATATTATTTTAAAGCCCTAGGGATACAAACATTCTTCTACTAGTTTTATAAAAGGAAAGGAAGGGAAAGGGGAAAGAGAATGGAAAGAAAGAAGAAAAAAGAGGGAAGGCAGACAGACAGACCTAAGAGTTAATGATTTATATTCAATCTTAATTAAGCAGATAATTCCTGAGAAAACCTATTCCCATATAAACCATTTCCATGTTCAGTCTTATACTCAGTACTGAATACTTCCTTTAATAATTCCAACCAAATCCATGAAATAACTGCAAATGTATCACAAACATGTTGTGTTTTGTTCAGTTTAGCCCCAGCTCTTAGCACAGAACATAGTCTACAGTAAGTGTTCAATAAAAATTTGTTGAAAAATATCAAACTTATAATAGTGATTCTAATGCAGGGGAGAATATGGATCGGGGGTAGGGAGCTTTTTCAAAATATAGATACCTGGAGTTACCTCAAAGCTACTAAATCAACACATAGTCTCTAAGGGTAAGCCTGAGCATAAGTATTTTACAAAAGATCCCCAAGGGATTCTGATACAAACCAGTGGTTTTAAAGCTACTCCTCACACCTAGAGCAGTCAAACACACAGAGACAGAAAGTATTATAGAATGGTGGTTGCCTGGGGTTAGGTGTAGCAGGGAATGGGTACAGAGTTGTTTAAGGGGTATAGAGTTTCAGTTTTGCAAGATGAAGAGTTCTAAGATGAATGGTGATGATGATTTTGCATGGCAATGTGAATGTACGTAACACTACTTTTTGTTTGTTTGTTTTTTTCTGAGATGGAGTTTTGCTCTTTCTGCCCAGGCTGGAGTTCAATGGTGCAATCTCGGCTAACTGTAACCTCCGCCTCCCGGGTTCAAGCAATTCTCCTGCCTCAGCCTCCCGAGCAGCTGGGATTATAGGCATGTGCCGCCATGCCCGGCTAATTTTGTATTTTTTGGTAGAGACGGGGTTTCTCCATGTTGGCCAGGCTGGTCTTGAACTTCCAACCTCAGGTGATCTGCCTGCCTCAGCCTCCCAAAGTGTTGGGATTACAGGCATGAGCCACTGTGCCTGGCCAACTTAACACTATTAAACTCTACACTTAAAAATGCTTAAGATGATAAACTTCAAAAAAGAATTGTGGTAAAATACATAACATAAAGGCACTCCTTTTTAATGGCTTCACAACAATATTTCAACCTTTAGAGAAATCTTCCACTGTCATGAAAACTTAGTTGGAATTATATTAGTTTAATATTTATAAGGTACATGTAAGTCGCATATAATCACATCAAACAGTTTATACCTCCAAAAAGAAGAGGACAGTAAGTACTTGAAAGAGTGAATTAATTTTTCTCACAGTCTGAATTTCATTCCATTCATTTGCTACAAAATATGTTCTCCATATGCTTACAGGAACAGTGGCACTTCGTACACCACCCTCACCTGGTCAGGAAAATAAAATGAGTAAAAGAGTTTTACCTCCTTTGCTCTGCAAGGGTAGCAAAAGAATTTTGGTACAAATATTTTTTATTTCAATTACCTTCAACAGCTTTAAGAACCTTTCCTTTAGGTCGCTCCCAATCAATAAAGAATACATCTATTGTAATCTGGGATATGAGCTTATGCAAAAATTGTAGTGCCTGAGAATGACATATAATAAAACACCTGAAAAAGTACCAGCGTTAAGCCTGCTTATAAAACCAATATTGACTCTTTAAGAAACATACTGTTATCACAAGAACATATAATTTTATGAGTGAATTCACATGAAGTTATAATACCACTAAGGAATCATTAGAAGCTCATCAGATAACCTGGAATCATCAAATTCACAGAATTTTCATATACATCTTAATTTACCTTCCCTTTTTCTTTCTTTAAAATAGGAATATGAAAAGAGGAGACATTTTTCCTCCTCCTCACATAGGGACTTATATAATTGACTCTTTCCCAAAGATTCTAGAAGCACACTTTGTTTTGTAGATCAGCTGACTTCTTTATAAGTAAAGATATTTTCAACTATAGTTTGTTTTTCCTAATTAAAGTTATCGAATGTTCTTTTTTTTCTATTTCTGCTATTCAGATTTCTGATTTTTAAAGAATGTGCTGTTGAAACACATCTTTCTTATTTATAGAAGCAATATGTTTAAACTGAGGCATTCTTTCTAGTTGCTGCATTATTCATCAAATAAAGGATAAAAATCTAAGTATGAGATACTTCACCTCAAGAAGCTCCCAGTCAGTGGAAAAAGCAGACACTTAACACTCACAGTAAAATAGGATAAGGACTACCAAGAGGCATATAAAGAGATTCACCTACATTGATGGAGAACACTGAGTTGGGGATTGGGGGGCCATAGGAAGAAAGGAGCAAAGGAATCTGGAGACAGACAAAACAACTTTTAAGATCTCAACACTTTATCCAGAGTGGTACCTTTTACCCTTGATTGATGGAGACAAAATTCATGCCTGAAGACATTTTGTCCCATTGTGAATGTATCATCAGACTTTAAAGAAAGTTATATACTGAAATATCATTTTATCAAATAAGCCATACAAATTTATGGCTTCTTTGAAAAAAATATTTAAGGCAGAGTTTCAGACTGAGCATCTACTATAAATAAAAGTAAATTTACCACATAAAATAATTAATGCTTTCTTTCAAAACCAAAGTGAATTTCACGCCAAAGATTTTTGAAAGCATTTTAATTTTAAAGACTTGTTAGTTCATTAGCAGGCCTTTTAAATTTGGTAACCTGTCCTTTAAAACTTACCTTCAGAGCAAAGGCACATCCAACATAAGTGACAAAACGTTCTTCCTGAACTGGCATTGGCAGCAAAACAGACACAGACTTCTGTGCCTATAATAAAAATTACTTGATTAAATATTATCACACACAGTTTTGTTTGTTTGTTTGTTTGTTTTTTGTTTTTGTTTTTGTTTTTTTTGGGAAAGGAGGGTCTCAGTATGCTGCCCGGGCAGGACTTGATTCTAGACTCACAGGATCCTCCCACCTAAGTCTTCCAATTGAACAAGGTTTTTACTAAGCACAATTTATAAACCAAAGAAAGCATAAAAGAGGAAGATAGTGATGTAATCGATAAGCTCAGCACACTCAAGGAATGGGGAGTTGGGAACTTTTCTTAATACTGTTGATCAAAAATTCTCTCAAATAAAAATAGTTCCTTTATAAAGAAAGCTTTTCAACTATTCAGATATTGGCAGTTGGGGAAAATTCAGAAACTCACTCACTTTGAAGAAAATAAGCCAGTAAAGACCTGTTCCCACTGTGATGATAAAGAAAACATTGGCTAGATCACCAGCATAGTACACCAAGAATTTCACAACTGTCTGCAATTAAAAAAAAAGAATTACAGCTGTTTAAGACTCCATGTATACACCACTTTTAGTAACACTACCACTTTTATACATCATCCACTCCATTTCTTAAGCCTGAAGCCTTGTTTCACATATCCCCATATGATCCAGCTATAAAGACCACCTGCTTCCTCCTCCTTGCTACCTTTTGGCTCCTTACCTTTCTGGCCATTCCTGGTAGCCTCTTCTTTCAACTCTTCTCATCTTTCACTATCTAAGAAAATTGAACTGCTTCCTAATTTTCTCTTAGTTGGGAATCCTCCCCTCTAATATCTCCTCCACACTACCACCAGAGTTAGTTTTCTAAGATGTAAATTGGATTGTGTCACTCCCCTTGTTAAAAATGAACAACTCCTCACTGCAATATAAATTCCTGATCCACAAGGTCTTTCACAATATGGGCCAAAATTAACTTTTTAGCCTCATCTGCCAGTTCCAGCCATGTAGTCAATGACTAACCACTCCATACGTTCATCTCAAATACTTTCTGGAATAAAATGGGCATTGTTTTACCAAATATTCTTCTCTTCCTCTCTCTGGTAAGCTCTCATGATTTCTGAGAGCACAGACTATGTCTGTCTTTGCTCACTAACACATTCCCCAGCTCCTGGTAGAGTGCCAGACACTTAGACAATACAGCCTCAGTGACTATTGTGGAATGAACAGATAATCCCACTTAAAGTTCATTTCTCTGGGAAGCCTTTCTGGACTATCCCAAGTAGTAAATCAAGTACCCCTGCTGATTCCTTAGCTCACTGGCTTTGGAATCAGAAAGATACTTTGGTTAAAGCTACCATGTAACCTGTCTCATGTTCTTCATCAGCAAAACGGAAATACCTATTACTGAGTTGCAAAAATCAAGTGAGTATAAAATTTAACCTTTACCTCAATTTCATCACGTGTAAAATGCAAATAATAATAATAACCTAACTTCAAAGAGCTACTGTGCGGATTAAGAAAATTACATACATAAAGCTTTAAAAAGTGCCTGGTACATGGTAAATATTTTTTAAGTGTTTAATAAAAATAAAAGGTTAACCATGAAGTGAAAGTATAAAGTTAATAGAATAAAATGTGGACTATCTTTGTGATCTTGATATAGGGACGGTTTTCCTAAACAAGATCCCAAAAGCACGTATCATAACATGAAAAAATATTCAGATATGATGATATCAAAACCAAAAGTTTCTGGCCAGGCGTGGTGGCTCATGCCTGTAATCCCAGCACTTTGGGAGGCTGAGGTGGGCGGATCATGAGGCCAGGAGTTCAAGACCAGCCTGAACAACATGGTGAAACCCCGTCTCTACTAAAAATACAAAAATTAGCCAGGCATGGTGGTGTGCGCCTGTAATTCCAGCTACTCAGGAGGCTGAGGCAGGAGAATTGCTTGAACCCGGGAGGCAGAGGTTGCAAGTGAACCAAGATTGTGCCTCTGCACTCCAGCCTCGGCGAGAGTGAGACTCCGTCTCAAAAAAACAACAACAACAAAAAAACAAAAATGAAAACAAAAACAAACCTGAAAGTTTCTGTTAAACAAAGGACTACATGGATAAAAATAACAGATGGGTCACATATTTATTTGGTCATATATTTCAACATCAGAAACCAAAAAGGGGTTACTATTTAGAAAATACAAAAAAAAATTCTTCAAATAAACAATAAAAACTGGAAACATAATAGAGAAATGGGCAAGGGATATAAACAGGCAGTTCACAGAAGGAGAAACCCAGACGATTAAAATGTATATGAAGAGTACAGAGAAATGAAAATGAAATCAACAATGACATACTACTATATGCCATGAGGTTGGCAAAAAATGAAAAGGTTGGAAAAATATCAAGTGTTGCCAAGTATGTGCAGAAATAAGAAGAGCATTGCTGGTGGGAATATAGACTGGCATACAGTATGGTGGGAAGAAAATGAGGTACACATATACCATATGACCCAGCAATACTTATCCTAATTACATATCCCAGAAAAATTCAATGCAACTTTTTTACTTATCCTCTAGCTGTGTCTTATGAGAAGGATCCAGAATGGTCCAAAGATAAAAATATTCTTAAAAAACTCCTGAGATTATACCTGTAAATCAATCATGGGACTCCCAATGCGCCTCTTCCATCCTGCTGTCTTCAAAAGAGATGCTAAAACAGCTAGCCCACCCAATACACCCAAAGCAATCTAAAAAACAAAAGAACAATTGAGAATTTATGTAATTTCTGTCATCGGTGTTCAAAAACACTGTGAACAGAAAGTAAGGAAGTGCTCAAAAAAATGGTGGGGTGGGAAATGTTGAAAGGACACAGGAGTCAGCCGGGCACAGTGGCTTACGTCTGTAATCCCAGCACTTTGGGAGGCCGAGGCAGGCGGATCATGAGGTCAGGAGATCAAGACCATCCTGGCTAACACGGTGAAACCCGTCTCTACTAAAAATACAAAAAATTAGCTGGGCATGGTGGTGGGTGCCTGTAGTCCCAGCTACTGGGGAGGCTGAGGCAGGAGAATGGCATGAACCTGGGAGCGGAGCTTGCAGTGAGCCACCAAGATCGCGCCACTGCACTCCAGCCTGGGCGACAGAGTGAGACTCCATCTCAAAAAAAAAAAAAAAAGAAAGGACACAGGAGTCAAGTTGGAGGAACTTGTAATGGCCAAATCTGGGACAATTTGAACAAGAAAACAAATAATAATATATTATAATTACTAGAATAAAATAAATATGAGTTCACACTGATTTAAAAATAAATAATTGAATAAATAATGTGAGCAAAGGGAGAGTTTCTCCTTATAGTAAAGTTCCAAATTAATAAATAAAAAAGTAATTAGGGAAACAGAAAATCACCATCAGGCAAATATCACAGTGAAACTTTCTGCAGGCAAAATCATCAATGGATGCTATTTAATAAAATTAGAGGGCCGGGCACCATGGCTCATGCCTGTAATCCCAGCATTTTGGGAGGCCGAGACGGGTGGATTGCCTGAGGTCAGGAGTTCGAGACCAGTCTGGCCAATATGGTGAAACCCTGTCTCTACTAAAAATATTAAAAAATTAGCTGGGCGTGGTGGTGTGTGCCTGTAATCCCAGCTACTAGGGAGGCTGAGGCAGGGGAATTGCTTAAACCAGCTAGGTGAAGGTTGCAGTGGGCCGAGATAGCGCCACTGCACTCCAGACTGGGCGACAGAGTGAGACTCCATTTAAAATAAAATAAAATAAAATTAGAGGGCCGGCTGGGCATGGTGGCTCACCCCTGTATTCCCAGCACTTTGGGAGGCTGAGGCAAGTGGATCACCTGAGGTTGGGAGTTCGAGACCAGCCTGACCAACATGGAGAAACCCCATCTCTACTAAAAATACAAAAATTAGCTGGGTGTGGTGACACATGCCTGTGATCCCAGATATTCAGGAGGCTGAGACAGGAGAATCGCTTGAACCCAGGAGGCAGAGGTTGCGGTGAGCCAAGATCGTGCCATTGCACTCCAGCCTGGGCAACAAGTGCAAAACTCCGTCTCAAAAAAAAAAATGAGAGGGGGAGAATAAGAAGAATAAGAAGAAGCAGGATGTTTGCATAATTTCAAAGAATCTCCCCCATGAGATACTTATTTTTATTTATTATTATAGCATCACTTTGGTGGCATCTTTGCCAAAACTGTATGAACTCAATTTGATCATGGGAAAATACCAGACAAACCCAAATTGAGGGCCAAAATAATGGACCAGTACTCTTCAGAAGTGTTAGGGTCATGAAAGACAAAGAAAGACTAAGAATCTGTCACACATTGTAAAACACTAACGAGATATGACAGCTAAAAGCAATATGTGACCCTAGATTGGGTCTTGAAACAGAAAAAAATTCAATAGTGAAATTCAAATGGTATGTAGTTTAGTTAATAGGACTACATCAATATTAATTTCCAGATTATGATCATTGTACTAAGGTTTTGTATGCTAACATTAGGGGAGTCTGGGGAAAGAATAGCTGGCAAATTTGTTTTAGCAACTTTCTTGCACATCTGAAATTATTTAATTATAAAATACACTGTATATATTTTAAAAGGTTAAAATAAACTTACATCTGTCTGGACATGTGCTTCTCCATGATCCATTTCATATGTGACTGAGAAAGAAACCTGATATTTAAAACAAAACAAATTAGCTATACTGAAATTATATGATACAAACTTACTTTTGTTATAAAAATACATTTGTAGCTGGGTTTTACCATAAACACTATAGTTTTTAACTATCAATATTACTAGAGTTGACCTTTAACTTACACGTAAATAGATATGCTTTTGAGAATTACTTGTGCTGCTTTAAATATCCTTTCACACACATTAAAAAAGGGGCTCATTAGGAGATAAGTTAAATTCATGCACAAACTAATCATATTTCATTTTCTGATAGACTTCTGTAACTGAGGAATTTGACTAAACTTGTGCATCAGGAATTTAGCAATTGGGTAAACCACCAGTTGCTAAACCACAGATTAATCAAAGGTCTGAACAAAATCTTAAAGATACCACTACATTAAGAGACAAGAGAAAGAAGAACCTAGTAAAGGGTCAGAGAAGAGGACTGTGAGGGGTAGGAGAGGAAGATACCTAAGTCTTACCATGGTCACGGAATAGGGAGTTTCAAGAAGGAGGAGGAGGTTGAGTACAGTGTCAAATGTTGTATAAATGTCAAGGTAAAGAAAGCCACTATATGTGGAAATCATTGCTGACTTTCATGAAAGAGGTTTTCAAAGAAGTAAATGGCAAGAGCCAGACTGCAAATGATGAAAGAATAAATGGTTGGGAAATGAAGAAGAGATACAATAGCAAGCTGGGCAGCTGGCAGAACTGAGTAAAATGTTTGTTTGTTTAGTTGGTTGTTTTAGTTTGTTTTTAAGATAAGGCAATCTGAGAGTTTTTATAAGCAAAGGAAAGAGACTTGCAGAGAGACTTGGCTGAATAAGACATTAGGGATGGAACAGGATATTGGAAAAGGTACTGTAAATGAGTTTAGATAGAAGATTAGTTTAGGAAGAGAGGAAGGGACCTTCTTTCTTAGAAACAGGAACAAGAAATGGGAAGGACAATGAATCAGAGATTCTGAAACATTAAAGAGGAAATCTTAAGGAATTCATATTAGATGGTCCTGATCTGCTCAAGACCAGATAAAGAGCAGAGACATAGCTGGATGTTTACAACTGATGTAAAATTTTGCAACAGCTGCCATGAGAAATTAAGAAATGATGAAAGAATTGTATATTTTATAATTAGAATAATTTGAGGTGGACTTCATCAATGTAGTTTCATGACTTAACTTTTTTTTTTCTTTTGAGACAGAGTCTCACTCTGGTGTGCAGTGGTGCAATCTTGGTTTACTGCCATCTCTACATCCCAGGTTCAAGCGATTCTCCTGCCTCAGCCTCCCAAGTAGCTGGGATTACAGGTACCCGCCACCATGCCCAGATAATTTTTTTTGTTGTTGTATTTTTAGCAGACAGGGTTTCACCGTGTTGGCCAGGCTGGTCTCTAACTCCTGACCTCAACTGATCTGCCTGCCTCAGCCTCCCATACTGCTGGGATTGCAGGCATGAGCCACTACGACCAGCAGACTTAACTTTTTTCTATTTGTTATTTTTCAATTTATCAAGGCTTAGTTTAGAATTATTTTGGACAAGAATAATATTTAAAGAAAAAAACTCAGAAGTGTTTTACATTAAAAAAAATATATATATATATATATATTTTTTTTTGAGACAGAGTTTCACTCTTGTTGCCCAGGCTGGAGTGCAATGGCGTGCTCTTGGCTCACTGCAACCTCCGCCTCTTGGGTTCAAGTGATTCTCCTGCCTCAGCTTCCCAAGCAGCTGGGATTACAGGCAAGCGCCACCATGCCTGGCTAATTTTGTATTTTTAGTAGAGACAGGGTTTCACTATGTTGGTCAAGCTGAAAATAAATATATTCTTGATTACCCATAATATCACTCCAGGAAGTTTTAAACCAGGCAGTCTTTTGTTGTTACCAAGCATGTTTTGGATTTTCTTCTCCTCTCATTACAGTGTATACAAGCTCAGTCAACGGAAACTAATTTTAGCATTGGATTAGGTAATACAAATGAGGATGGAAAGTCTTTAAAAGTTATACTACATGTGTATTTTTGCTTAATTAAAGTTTGAATCTAATAGCAGTCAAGTACAAGTACAAGCACAACAAAGAGGCCAAAAGCACTGGCTGAAGGAACTAGAATATTAAAATACAGAAGTAAAATAGTAGAAATTCAAAGCTCTTACAGAGTTTGGAGGTAAGAAATGCTTATGCTCTACTTCTCATGTTTTTAGAGAAAGAAGAGAATAGCCACTTAATCTCTAGGAGGAAAAAGTACAGAAGAATTACCTCTGTTTTTTTTTACCTCTATCCCTCTCTCATTTACCCCTCCTCAAAGCAGGGATGCTTTATCTGACTGGAGAAGTTGAGAAGAGGAACTGAGCATGTGTGGCTCAACCTTCTTTAGGCTCATTCTCTGCAGTGCAGCCTAAGAGGTCTCGCTTCCATACGTAGGCCCTCCCAGGCAGGAGAGGCCTTCTGTCCTGTAGTTAAGTTTAATTTAGTTGGTGAAGTAGTGGGAAACCTATTTGGCTGCAGGTCCAAACTACATCCTCTAGTTCATGTTAGCAATACTAGTTATAAAGCTGATAATCATCATCTCTTTCTGCCTGTTGAAGTATGTCTCTATTAAGTGGGTCATAGATTGGTGAGCACACATATGCCCACTGTAAAGTCTGAGTTCCTGGCTTAATTGGGCAAAGACACAAAATCTTTATTTATTTATTTATTTTGAGATGGAGTCTTGCTCTTTCGCCCAGGCTGGAGTGCAGTGGCGCGATCTTGGCTCACTACACCTTCGCCTCCCGGGTTCAAGTGATCCTCCTGCCTCAGCCTCCTGAGTAGCTGGGATTACAGATGTGCGCCACCACGCCTGGCTAATTTTTGTATTTTTAGTAAAGACAGGGTTTCACCATGGTGGTCAGGCTGGTCTCGAATTCCTGGCTTCATGATCTGCCCGCCTTAGCCTCCCAAAGTACTGGGATTACAGGCATGAGCCACTGTGCGTGACCCACAAAATCTTAACAAAAGCAAGGTGGCCAAAAAGAACAGGAGCAGACATTGAACATCTCAGCATATCCCAGGATCCCTAACAAGGATACTCAACTGCTGGTGAGGCTTCTACTGAAAAACATAATCCATTCTTACTTTTTTATACTCAGGATCCATAAGAACTCACCTCTTACCATTATTAGTAAAAAATAATTAAGACTTGACTATATGTAGAGAAAGGTTTATTTAGAACTTAAAAAAAAAAAAGACTGTCTTTTGACCAAAATGTAAACTGAATCAGTATTATACTCTATTTATACATACAAGGGCACTGATAAGTCAGGAACTCACCTTCACAGACTGGCTGTTGGCATCTTTGATATCAATGTCACTGTAGGCAATGGTGATTAAGGGAGGGTAGATGTTTCCATTTATTGTGTTGGGTACAAGGTGGACGCTATTTAAAAGAAAATGCATTTATAGTAATCAGTATATCCGGGCCTTTAAACATGCATTTAACTTACCATGTCTTTTGAATTTAATATGAATTGTCTGATGATCTCAGAACCAAGTAGTTAACAAGGACTAAGGAAGGTTACACATAAACTAATGATGACAACAAAAGCTATCTTCAGTGATCAAGACTTGAACATTAAAATATACCATCTGATGGTGTAAGATTAAAGAAAAAGCAAACCAAAAATGTACCATCTGAGATAAATTAGAAGCTCAATCCAAGTCCTGTGAAGTTTACAAATGAAATCACTGAAGCACTATAAACTATCTTTGAGGAATAATCAAAAGTACAGTGCTACATGAAGCCTAAAGAAAGGCAGATAAGATCTTGATTTTCAAAAGAGAAAGATGAATTCTTAACAAAATAATATGTGTCAAGCCAGGTGCAGTGGCTCATGCCTGTAATCCCAGCACTTTGGGAGGCCAAGGCGGGAAGACTGCTTGAGCCCAGGAGTTCAAGACCAGTCTGGGCAACACAGCAAGACCCCGTCTCAAGATAAACAAATAAATAAATTTTTAAATTAAAAAAAAAGTGTCAGCTGTAATATGGTTATGGCACAAAGTGAGGTTCATTTTGCCAAATTCGATGCATTAGTACTGCACAGTTTGTGAATTCAAAAAGGAAAGTGCCAATCACTAGGGGCCAGCATGGTTTCATCAAGAACACATCAAGTCTGACTAGGTGCATTTTCATTTTTACTAGGAACACCATATTAGCAGACTGAAGAAATGCTGAAAAGACAGTACATTTGGATTTCAGCATGATAAATAACAAAGTTTCTGCACTGTTTATAAGATTATGAGAATCAAAATGAAATAACTGAAAAATAAGTATATTGAAGTACTTCAAAGTACCAAACTACTGTGAGATGATGGTGTTGATTTTCATCAGTGTATTCAAGGTACACATCATAAAATATTATAGTGGGAAAGTCACTAAGATTTTAGAGATCTCACACTGGAAAAGAAAGAGAAATTTAAGTGGCGAGGTACTATCCTAACGTAGGATCATAATGAGATTATCCTAGGAAGAGGGAGGTGTTGAAAATTAATCTGGGTAAACCTAGAACAAAAGCCACTGAAAGAAATGAGGACAGGGGAATCCTAAATATTAACAATCATCTGGCAAGCTCTTTCTGAAACACCAATTTCAGCTCACTGGTATTTACTTAGCTATTCGCAACCCATTCTAATTCAGCAGGTCTAGAGTGGGACCTATAATGTGCATTTTGACCTAACTCCTCACACTCTTCTGTTATAGTTTTCCCCCTTGGCTATTCACTTTTACTGGTCTATGCCAATCTACACATACACCTAAAATAACCCGACCAACTGTTCCAATTCAGTTGTCCTTATTGTTTTCATCTACTAATGACTGGCAAACACTTCCATTATGATATTTTCCCATAAATAATATCATTAGACATTTGTTTACCTCAGTGATATTTGAGTAGCAACTCGAATTACTCTTGGCTGAGTTCCTAAGTCATTTTCTCGTCCACTTACTGCATCCACTAAGAAAATGCGCCGAGTTAGAAGCCACTTTCCAGAGTTGCTGTCTTTTATTATAAAAAGAAAAAAGTTTACTGCACAAATTTAAAACATAAAATTATTGTTTTAGATAAGATGGCTGCAAAAAGCTACTAGTATAAGAAACACCTGACAATGGCGTTCTCTAACTCATGTGAATGTCTTCTTTTGTTTTTTTTAGATAGGGTCTCACTCTGTTGACCAGGCTATAGTGCAATAGCATGATCATGGCTCACTGCATGCATTCTCAACCTCCTGGGCTCAAGTGATCCTCCCACCTCAGCCTCCAGAGTAGCTGGGACTACAAGGGTGCACCATCACACCAAGCTAAATTTTTTTTTGTAGCAACCAGTTCTAATTATGTTGCCTAGGTTGGTCTTCAATTTCTAGGCTCAAGCAATTCTCTCGTCTTGGCCTCCCAAAGTGCTGCGATTATAGGCGTGAGCCACCGTGCCTTGGACTTGAATGTCTTCTGATTGAACTTTTCATAAATTTGGAAGGCTTTCCCCTGCAAATTACCTGAAAAAGCAGAATTTTATAACATGAATAACAACAAAAGAAACTAATTTGTCCAAAAAAGCATATTCGGGACAGCTTGATGAAAAAGCCCCAATTTACGGTTCTACTAATGTTTCTCAGGATATACCCTCAGCAACAGTATAATTTCTTAACAATATGTCTGGCAATAAAATTAGCAATAGTTTCTAAGTCCACCAGCAATTTATTGTTTCATTTTTTGGCACACTGTATAGAACCATATAAGAGAGAATTCATGACCTTTCTTATAATCAGTGGTTTATTAAATTATCATGTAGGTTAACTTATTTATTGATTTCTGCTCAGGGAAAAGAGTGGTATGTATGGATGTCTTACCTTGGTTCACAAATATCTTATTATGTTGAAGATTTAGGTTTAACACAGGCACAGCCAAAATATATTCATGTTGATTTTCATCAGTATATTCAAGGTATACATCATAAAATATAGGAGTGGGAAAGTCAATTAAGATCTTAGAGATAGGAATCTCACACTGAAAAGTAAAATTAAAAATAAAAGCACATAAAACAGCAACTTAAAGTACTAAAAAGTAAAAAATAAAATAAAAGATCACAATTGAAAATTAGCAAGCATATTTATTATCTTCAGAGTGTTTTTCTAGTTTTGCAAAATGTCTTTATACTACCTTGTTTATATGCATTTTCATTTGTCTTCCAAAACATGAATGCTATGATTATTTTATAAGGACCAAAAACACTAACAGTAAAGTACTGCTTTGAGAATTTTGAGAACTTCTTGAGCTTCAACTCAGATGAAGGAGGTATACCTTCATTCTCAATATTAAGGGTACATCAGTGAAAAGGTTTAAAACTACTGTCCTACGGGATAAATTCCCAATTTTTTCTCCTGCTGTACAATGATGTCTATGATCTGGCTTCCATTAACCAAGCCAGGCTTATCTCTCATTACTCCCTATCAGTCTATGGTGGTCCATTCATACTAATCTACTTGTAGTTTCTAAATATGCCATACTACTGTATGTCTCTCTGTCATTACAAATGTGATTTCTGTCTGATATTTCCTTCCCCACTGTGTTCTTCTGGAAAACTCATATTCATTATACAAATCCAAGTATCACTTACTTTGTGAAGCCTTTCTATACTTCCCCAGGAATCAGTACCTTGTACATACCTATAGAATGACACTTATCACATTCTTTGCAATTCTTTGTCTATATAACTGTTTTGCCCACTAGGCTATGAAGGACTTGAGAGTTAGCCAGGTTCAAAGAAATAAAAATGCTTTTTAAACCTGATGATGGAACATTGGCTCCACAGTTTATGTGACACAAGTCTTTGAGTAAATTACCTAATTACATGGCATAATTTCCTCATCTGTGAAGCACAGATACTATGTATCTCATATAGTTATTTTATGAATCAAATGGGATAATAACGATAAAATGCTGAGCACACAGAGATAGGCATTACATAAGTGTTGATCTTTCTGGCCGATGTTAGAAGCACAATAACATTTATTTTAACAACAACAGCAACAACAACGTGTAAATCATTTCTGACAAAAGAAGTAAATTCATGTTCATGGTAGAAAATTTGGAAATTATAAAAAAGAAAAAAATAATTTCTAACCCCACTATCCAGAGGTAACCACTGTTAGTAGATTCTTCCAATCTACTTTCCATAATGGTGTTTTTTGTTATGGTTTTGTTCTATGGTTGTGCGTGGAACTTTATCAAGATGTACTTTTACAGACTAATGAATTGATATGGTTTGGCTGTGTCCCCACCCAAATCTCATCTTGAACTGTAGTTCCCATAATCCCCATGTGTCATGGGAAGGACCCGGAGGGAGGTGATTGAATCATAGGGGCAGTTACCCTCATGCTGTTCTCATGATAGTGAGTGAGTTCTCATGAGATCTGATGGTTTTATGAGGGGCTTTTCCCCCTTTTGCTCAGTACTTCTCTTCCTGTCACCATGTGAAAAAGGACATGTTTGCTTCCCTTCCACCATGATTGTTAAGTTTCCTGAGGCCTCCTCAGCCATGGTGAACTGTGAGTCAATTAAACCTATTTCCTTTGTAAATTACCCAGTCTCGGATGTGTTTTTATTAGCAGCGTGAGAACGGACTAATACATGCATGTTTTTCAAGTATTGAATGGCTCATAATATTCCTTAGTAAGATAATGTAATTTCAAAATAGGTATCAAAGTAAGGAAAGTCAGAGAAGGAAGGAGAAAGAAAAGAATGGAAGACGATGAGGGAATTATTTTTATTTGTTATGAGGGGGTAGAAGAAGGGAGTAACTTTTTATTAGTCATTTTAAAAAAGTAGTATTTTTACTTTATTTCAAAATGCTCAGAAGTAAGCATTACTTTTTAAGACCTATAAGCCTAGAAGCAGATAAACAATTTATTATGAAGATGTAATATTATATGATGTTTAAGACTCTAGGCCGGACGAGGTGGCTCACACCTGTAATCCCAGCACTTTGGGAGGCCAAGGCTGGTGGATCAGTTGAGGTCAGGAGTTTGAGACAAGCCTGGTCAACATGGCAAAACCCCATCTCTATGCAAAACACAAGAATTAGCTGGGTGTGGTGGTACATGCCTGTTGTCCCAGCTACTCAGGTGGTTGAGGCACGAGAATTGCTTGAACCCAGGAGGCAGAGATTGCAGTGAGCTGAGATTGCACCACTGCACTCCAGCCTGGGCAACAGAGCGAGACTCTGTCTCAAAAAACAAAAAACTCTATAGATAACAAGGTGCTCTGTTTATGCCACTTAAATTAAGCTTTTATGTACCCAGGTAATAAAAAATTATATTAAATAGTGAAATTATTCATCACTATTAAAAACATTTCCGGCCAGGCACGGTGGCTCATGCCTGTAATCTCAGCACTTTGGGAGGCTGACGAGGGCAGATCATCTGAGGTGGGGAGTTCAAGATCAGCCTGATCAACATGGAGAAACCCTGTCTTTACTAAAAATACAAAAAATTAGCTGGCGTGGTGGCACATGTCTGTAATTCCAGCTACTCGGGAGGCTGAGGCAGGAGAATCACTTGAACCTGGGAGGCGGAGGTTGTGGTGAACTAAGATTGCACCACTGCACTCCAGCCTGGGCAACAAGAGCAAAACTTCATCTCAAAAAAAAAAAAAAAAACCAAGAAAAAAAAATTTCCAATCTCAAAAATTTAAGTATTATTCCAATTACTGCTGATATGATATTTTGAAAAATAAAGCTAAAATATAGACTAATATCGTTCAAACTTACATTTTGTTGGTAGGTTGTTCCAAATGAATAAGCAGCATTTAGCCTTGTCTCTGTGTCTGGACAAAGCTACAGCAAAATAATACAACAGATAAATATCTCTCACAAATGTTTTCTATTCTTATACTCAAGAGTTCTCAAACCCGAACATGGATATATGCTCTACATAATACTTATTTAATGTATCAAGGATATGAAAAGTTAAGGGAACATCTGTTATAAATGAAAGTCATAACTTTAAAGAAATAAAACTTAGCCAGGCATGGTGGCTCATGCCTGCAATCCCAGCGCTTTGGGAGGCCAAGAAGGGCGGATCACGAGGTCAGGAGATCAAGACCATCCTGGCTAACGTGGTGAAACCCCGTCTCTACTAAAAGTACATAAAAATTAGCCGGACGTGGTGGCAGTCGCCTGTAGTTCCAGCTCCCAGCTGAGGCAGGAGAATGGCGTGAACCCGCGAGGCGGAGCTTGTAGTGAGCTGAGATCGCGCCACTGCACTCCAGCCTGGTTAAGAAAGCGAGACTCCATCTCAAAAAAAAAGAAAAAAAAAAAAAACAAAAACAAACAAACAAAAAACTTAAGAAATTCTAATTTAAAGCATCAGAAAAAAAATCAACTGTAGTATGTAACTGATGCTTTATTCATACAATAATCTTTTCCTCTTGGCTTTGTCTCAGGCAAAAATAATGCACGTTATTAATTCTTTAACTAGAATCATGCTTACCTGTAAAACACCTCCTTCTAAAGTTTGCCACTTGAGAAAATTTCCTCTTATATCATAGGAAGCAGCAACAAACTTCAGTTTTGTATTCTGATTAAAGAAAACAAGAGCAAAATCAGGTCAAATACTCTGAAAGTAATACAATATCCTATAAAGAAATTTTCATTGTTGACTGATCTTTTTTGTTGAAAAATTACATTCAATTATCTTTATTTTGAGGCTCAATTAATCTATTTCTATGACTAAATAGACCTGAAAGAATTGGACTGGTTTTTTGCATGAAAATTATTATTCTAGAATTGAGAGGCAGCACTAGTGACAGATAGCCTCCTTTCGAACCTGTTAAATAGGAGGCAGTGTGGGAGAATAGTATCTCCTCATTCTGGAAGGTCAAAAAGTTACAGGTAGGAATTTGGCCCTGTGAAGTGCTGAGCAATGTCACAGAGCCCCAGTCAATCTTTGGAAGCAATTCTTTAAGGTGTGGAAAAAACAGGACAGAGATTTTTTGCATTTGGTGATGAAAACTGCTCTTCCCAACCCTACAAGTACAACTTCTTGCCATAACCACACAATCCAGAAGTATCCACATATTCAGTAAGACAGCTAAACTCTATACTATTTAGTTCTTATGAGTTGTTGACATTTATATTTAGTTTAGTAACTGAGTTTGTACCAACAACCTAAAAAGGCAAGAATTGTAACTTTATTACCTTTTAAAATTATAAATCAAAATGTAGTTATCCTCTAATGATATTAGACACTTTTACCTGGTTTTCTCCTTTAAAACTGAAATTTGTAGGAAGAGAGGTAGAACTGAGCACTTGAGGTGCTAATCCTAACTGGTCTCCATAAAACAGCCAAGGAAGATTCTGTCTCCTAAAAACAGTTACAACTGTTTTAATAATGGAGAATAAATATTTCTTATTATTAGTATTTGTGAATATATTAATAACTGCACTGAATTCAGTCAAAATAACATTTCATCAATCAAAATATCCTTACCAAAATGAAATAGAATGAACAGTGCTCAGTCCAGCAGTATTTTTAAAGATAAACTGAAATAGTCCACATGCATCAAATGTGGCAAAGTCATAAGAATTCATGTTCATCACACACATATTTCCAAGAGCTTGACAAGATGTTAGATTGGCATATACCTACAACAGAACAATGGCAAAGAAAAGTAACATGAACCTGAACAGTCTATGCAAAAGTTGATATAAAAATTTTACTTTGTGCAGGTCTGTTCCAAGATGGCCGAGTAGGAACAGCTCCGGTCTGCAGCTCCCAGCGTAATCAACGCAGAAGACAGGTGATTTCTGCATTTCCAACTGAGATACCTGGTTCATCTCATTGGGACTGGTTGGACAGTGGGTGCAGCCCATGGAGGGCAAGCTGAAGCAGGGTGGGGCATCACCTCACCCAGGAAGCGCAAGGGGTTGGGGGATTTCCCTTTCCTAGCCAAGGGAAGCCGTGACAGACTGTACCTGGAAAAATGGGACACCTCCGCCTAAACACTGCGCTTTTCCAATGGTCTTAGCAAACGGCACACCAGATTACATCCCACGCCTGGCTCGGCAGGTCCCACGCCTACAGAGCCTTGCTCACTGCTAGCGCAGCTGAGATCAACCTGCGAGGCAGCAGGCTGGCAGGGGGAGGGGTGTCTGCCATTGCTGAGGCTTGAGTAGGAAAACAAAGCAGCCGGGGAAGCACCAAATGGGTGGAGCCCACCGCAGTTCAGCAAGGCCTGCTGTCTCTGTTGACTCCACCTCTGGCAGCAGGGCATAGCTGAACAAAAGGCACCAGAAACTTCTGCAGAGTTAAACATCCCTGTCTGACAGCTCTGAAGAGAGCAGTGGTTCTCCCAGCACAGCGTTTGAGCTCAGAGAACGGACAGACTGCCTCCTCAAGTGGATCCCTGACCCTGTGTAGCCTAACTGGGAGACACCTCCCAGTAGGGGCCGACAGACACCTCATACAGGTGGGTGCCCCTCTGGGACGAAGCTTCCAGAGGAAGGGTCAGGCAGCAATATTTGCTGTTCTACAACCTCCGCTGGTAATATCCAGGAAAACAGGGTCTGGAGTGGACCTCTAGCAAACTCCAACAGACCTGCAGCTGAGGGACCTGTTAGAAGGAAAACTAACAAATAGAAAGGAATAGCATCAACATCAACAAAAAGGACATCGACATCAAAACCCCATCCACATCAAAACCCCATCTGTAGGTCACCAACATCAAAGACCAAAGGTAGGTAAAACCATAAAGATGGGGAGAAACCAGAGCAGAAAAGCTGAAAATTCTAAAAACCAGAGTGCCTCCTCTCCTCCAAAGGAACGCAGCTCCTCACCAGCAACAGAACAAAGCTGGATGGAGAATGACTTTGACAAACTGACAGAAGTAGGCTTCAGAAGGTCGGTAATAACAAACTTCTCTGAGCTAAAGGAGGATGTTCGAACCCGTCGGAAGGAAGCTAAAAACCTTGAAAAAAGATTAGACAAATGGCTAACTAGAATAAACAGTGTAGAGAAGACCTTAAATGACCTGATGGAGCTAAAAACCATGGCACAAGAACTATGTGATGCATGCACAAGCTTCAGTAGCCGATTTGGTCAAGTGGAAGGAAGGGTATCAGTAATTGAAGATCAAATTAATGAAATAAAGTGAGACAACAAGGTTAGAGAAAAAAGACTAAAAAGAAATGAGGAAAGCCTCCAAGAAATATGGGACTATGTGAAAAGACCAAATCTATGTTTGACTGGTGTACCTGAAAGTGATGGGGAAAATGGAACCAAGTTGGAAGACACTCTTCAGGATATTATCCAGGAGAACTTCCCCAACCTAGCAAGGCAGGCCAACATTCAAATTCAGGAAATACAGAGAACAAAACAAAGATACTCCTTGAGAAGAGGAACCCCAAGATACATAATTGTCAGATTCACCAAGGTTAAACTGAAGGAAAAAATATTCAGGGCAGCCAGAGAGAAAGGTTGGGTTACCCACAAAGGGAAGCCCATCAGACTAACAGCAGATTTCTTGGCAGGAACTCTACAGCCAGAAGAGAGTGGGGGCCAATATTCAACATTCTTAAAGAAAAGAATTTTCAACCCAGAATTTCATATCCAGCCAAACTAAGCTTCATAAGTGAAGGAGAAATAAAATCCTTTACAGACAAGCAAAGGTTGAGAGATTGTGTCACCACCAGGCCTGCCTTACATAAGCTCCTGAAGGAAGCACTAAACATGGGAAGGAACAATCAGTACCAGCCACTGCAAAAACATGCCAAATTGTAAAGATCATCGATGCTAGGAAGAAACCGCATCAACTAATGGGCAAAATAACCAGCTAACATCATAATGACAGGATCAAATTCACACATACCAATATTACTCCTTAAATGTAAATGGGCTAAATGCTCCAATTAAAAGACACAGACTGGCAAACTGGATAAAGAGTAAAGACCCATCAATGTGCTGTATTCAGGAGACCCATGTCACGTGCAAAGACACACATAGGCTCAAAATAAACAGATGGAGGAAGATATACCAAGCAAATGGAAAGCAAAAGAAAGCAGGCATTGCAATCCTAGTCTCTGATAAAATAGACTTTAAACCAACAAAGATCAAAAGAGACAAAGAAGGGCATTACATAATGGTAAAGGGATCAATTCAACAAGAAGAGCTAACTATCCTAAATATATATGCACCCAATACAGGAGCACCCAGATTCATAAAGCAAGTCCTTAGAGACCTACAAAGAAACTTAGACTCCCACACAATAATAATGGGAGACTTTAACACCCCACTGTCACTATTAGACAGATCAACAAGACAGAAGGTTAACAAGAATATCCAGGACTTGAACTCAGCTCTGCACCAAGTGGACCTAATAGACACCTACAGAACTCTCCACCCCAAATCAACAGAATATACATTCTTCTCAGCACCACCTCGCACTTATTCCCAAATTGACCACATACTTGGAAATAAAGCACTCCTCAGCAAATGCAAAAGAACAGAAATCACAACAAACTGTCTCTCAGACCACAGTGCAATCAAATTAGAACTCAGGGTTAAGAAACTCACTCAAAACCACACAACGACATGGAAACTGAACAACTTGCTCCTGAATGACTACTGGGTAAATAATGAAATGAAGGCAGAAATAAAGATGTTCTTTGAAATCAATGAGAACAAAGATACAATGTACCAGAATCTCTGGGACACATTTAAAGCAGTGTGTAGAGGGAAATTTACAGCACTAAATGCCCACATGAGAAAGCAGGAAAGATCTAAAATCGACACTGTTAACACCACAGTTAAAAGAAGTAAAGAAGCAAGAGCAAACAAATTCAAAAGAGAGCAGAAAGCAGGAAATAACTAAGACCAGAGGAGAACTGAAAGAGATAGAGACACAAAAAACCCTTCAAAAAATCAAGGAATCCAGGAGCTGGCTTTTTGAAAGGATCAACAAAATTGATAGACCGCTAGCGAGACTAATAAAGAGGAAAAGAGAGAAGAATCAAATAGACGCAATAAAAAATGATAAAGGCGATATCACCACCGATCCCACAGAAATACAAACTACTATCAGAGAATACTATAAACACCTCTATACAAATAAACTAGAAAATCGAGAAGAAATGGATAAATTCCTCGACACATACACCCTCCCAAGACTAAACCAGGAAGAAGTTGAATCTCTGAATAGACCAACAACAGCGTCTGAAATTGAGGCAATAATCAATAGCCTACCAACCAAAAAAAGTCCAGGACCAGATGGATTCACAGCCGAATTCTACCAGAGGTATAAGAGGAGCTGGTATCATTCCTTCTGAAACTATTTCAATCAATAGAAAAAGAGGGAATCCTCCCTAACTCATTTTATGAGGCCAGCATCATCCTGATACCAAAGCCTGGCAGAGATACAACAAAAAAAGAGAATTTTAGACCGATATCCCTGATGAACATCGATGCAAAAATCCTCAATGAAATACTGGCAAACCAAATCCAGCAACACATCAAAAAGCTTATCCAACACGATCAAGCTGACTTCATCCCTGGGATGCTAGGCTGGTTCAACACATGCAAATCAATAAACGTAATCCACCACATAAACAGAACCAATGACAAAAACCACATGATTACCTCAACAGATGCAAAACAGACCTTCGATAAAATTCAACAGCCCTTCATGCTAAAAACTCTCAATAAACTAAGTATTGATGGAACATACCTCAAAATAATAAGAGCTATTTATGACGAACCTACAGCCAATATCATACTGAATGGGCAAAAACTGGAAGCATTCCCTTTGAAAACTGGCACAAGACAGGGATGCCCTCTCTCACCACTCCTATTCAACATAGTGTTGGAAGTTCTGGCCAGGGCAATCAGGCAAGAGAAAGAAATAAAGGGTATTCAATTAGGAAAAGAAGAAGTGAAATTGTCCCTGTTTGCAGATGACATGATTGCATATTTAGAAAACCCCATTGTCTCAGCCCCAAATCTCCTTAAGCTGATAAGCAACTTCAGCAGTCTTAGGATACAAAATCAATGTGCAAAAATCACAAGCAATCCTGTACACCAATAACAGACAAAAAGAGAGCCAAATCATGAGTGAACTCCCATTCACAATTCCTACAAAGAGAATAAAATACCTAGGAATCCAACTTACAAGGGATGTGAAGGACCTCTTCAAGGAGAATTACAAACCACTGCTCAATGAAATAGAGGACACAAACAAATGGAAGTACACTCCATGCTCATGGATAGGAAGAATCAATATCGTGAAAATGGCCATACTGCCCCAGGTAACTTATAGATTCAATGCCATCCCCATCAAGCTACCAATGACTTTCTTCACAGAATTGGAAAAAACTACTGTAAAGTTCCTGTGGAACCAAAAAAGAGCCTGCATTGCCAAGACAATCCTACACAAAAAGAACAAAGCTGGAGGCATCATGCTACCTGACTTCAAACTGTATTACAAGGCTACAGTAACCAAAACAGCATGGTTCTGGTACCAAAACAGATACATAGACCAATGGAACAGAACAGAGGCCTCAGAAATAATACCACACATCTACAACCATCTGATCCTTGACAAACCTGACAAAAACAAGAAATGGGGAAAGGATTCCCTATTTAATAAATGGTGCTGGGAAAACTGGCTAGCCATATGTAGAAAGCTGAAACTGGACACCTTCCTTACACCTTATACAAAAATTAATTCAAGATGGTTTAAAGACTTAAATGTTAGACCTAAAACCATAAAAACCCTAGAAGAAAACCTAGGCAATACCATTCAGGACATAGGCACAGGCAAGGACTTCATGACTAAAACACCAAAAGCAATGGCAACAAAAGCCAAAATAGACAAATTGGATCTAATTAAACTAAAGAGCTTCTGCACAGCAAAAGAAACTATCATCAGAGTGAACACACAACCTACACAATGGGAGAAATTTTTTGCAATAACCCATCTGACAAAGGGCTAATATCCAGAATCTACAAAGAACTTAAACAAATTTACAAGAAAAAAACAACCCCATCAAAAAGTGGGCAAAGGATATGAACAGACACTTCTCAACAGAAGACATTTATGCAGCCAACAGACACATGAAAAAATGCTCATCATCACTGGTCATCAGAGAAATGTACATCAAAACCACAAAGAGATAGCATCTCACACCAGTTAAAATGGTGATCATTAAAAAGTCAGGAAACAACAGATGCTGGAGAGGACATGGAGAAATAGGAATGCTTTTACACTGATGGGAGTGTAAACTAGTTCAACCATTGTGGAAGACAGTGTGGCAATTCCTCAAGGATCTAGAACTAGAAATACCATTTGACCCAGCAATCCCATTACTGGGTATATACCCAAAGGATTATAAATCATGCTACTATAAAGACACATGCACATGTATGTTTATTGCGGCACTATTCACAATAGCAAAGACTTGGAACCAACCCAAATGTCCATCAGTGATAGACTGGATTAAGAAAATGTGGCATATTATACACCATGGAATACTAAGCAGCCATAAAAAAGGATGAGTTCATGTCCTTTGCAGGGACATGGATGAAGCTGGAAACCATCATTCTGAGTAAACTATCACAAGGACAGAAAACTAAACACTCTGTGTTCTCTCTCATAGGTGGGAATTGAACGAGAACACTTGGACACAGGGCAGGGAACATCACACACTGGGGCCTGTCTTTGGGTGGGGGACTGGGCGAGGGATAGCATTAGGATAAATACCTAATATAAATGACGAGTTAATGGGTGCAGCACAGCAACATGGCACATGTATACCTATGTAACAAACCTGCATGTTGTGCACATGTACCCTAGAACTTAAAGTATAATACAAAAAAGAAATAAATAAAAAGAAAAAAAAGTTTATTTTGTTTTCATTTTGCCTATTCTAGGCCGGGCATGGTGGCTCACGCCTGTAATCCCAGCACTTTGCGAGGTCAAGGCAGGCAGATCACTTGAGGTCAGGAGTTTGAGAGCAGCCTGTCCTATGTGGTGAAACCCTGTCTCTACTAAAAATAGAAAAATTAGCTGAGTGTGGTGGCATGCCCCTGTAGTCCTAGCTACCCAGGAGGCTGAGGCAGGAGGATCTCTTGAGCCCAGGAGGCGGAGGTTGCAGTGAGTCGAGATTGTGCACTCCAGCCTGTGCAACAGGGTGAGGCTCCGTCTCAAAAAAAAAAAAATTTTTTTTAACCTATTTTACTAATAATTTTTTTTATTATTCTTTTGCTTGTTAAAACCTTCCCTCTGGCTTAAGGAGAAAATAAACTTTCCACTTGGGAAGAGAAATAACACAGACATTTTAATTGTAAATTTTAGGTTAAAATATAAAGACAAGAAACTGAAAGAAGAACTAAGGAAAAACTCATAGCATGACATTAAAAAACCTACTAGACTATATTTGAAAGAACAATAATTTGTATGTTAGATCTTACACATAAAATCTAATCCATTTTGTTTAAGTAATCTGCTTTATAAACAACAAAATGAGATCATTTGTTGAGTTTGCCTGTCAACCATCTTTCTCAGTTTTCCCTATTAGGAAAAGGCAATTCCATTTTTATAGTTATTCATGTGAAAAACTTTGAACTTTTTTTCTCTCTTGCCACTTATCCAGCTCATGAGTAAATTCTGTCAGCTAAATCTTCAAAGCATAGCTGAAGGTAAATGCTTCTCTCATTTCTGCAGGACCACCCTTGTGCAATGGTCCACTATCTCTCACTCAGATTACTGTAATACTCTCCTAAATGGTCCCTTACCCCAACAAATTCTATTCTCCATGCTACAATCCTTTCAAGAACTGAAGTTCTATCATGTCTTCCTTTGCATGAAATCCTTCTATCTCCCTTAAAATAAGCTCCAGGGCCTTGCCATAGCCACTCCCTACATCCCTGACCTCATCTCCACTCCACTTTCCCTGCTCACTCTGCTCCAGCTACTCCAGCCTCCTCCTCTCTTAAGCATGAATAAGCCAGTAAACTGCTTTGAGATCTTTGCTCCTGCTATGGTTTCTGCTTAGAACACTCTTCTCCTTGATGTTTACATGGCTCACTCTCACTTTTTTCAGTTCTTTGCTCAACTATAACCCTCTCAGAGATGTCTGTCCTGATCACTATATAAAATAGCACCCCCCACCCTATCTATGTACTTTACTCTTAACTATTTGCCTTCATAGCACTTAGCACAACCTGACATTTACTTAGGCTGTAACTCCATGAAGGACTGTTTTTTTCTTTTTCTGAAATATCTAACCTGATTTAAGAATTGGGCCTGGCACACAGTAGGTCATCAACAAACATTTACTAAGTGACAGTCAGTTTCCCCTAACACTCCGTTTCAGCTAAAAAAAGCTTGGAGAAATTCAATTTGTGTATACTAAATAACATCTTCTTCATGTATTCTCTTTCAGCCCACAAGAAAGAGTTTATTCTTCTTATAAGATTATGACCAAGAAGCTATAGCTACTTAGAAATAAAACTTTTATTATCTGGGTAAATAAATGGTATAATTCTTCAAAATAAAATGAAATTTATTTAAAAAATTCAAACTTACCCAACATGCAGCTGCTGATGATTGCAAATACTTTGCAAACCATTCTGAAGTTAAAGACATGCCCTGTAAACAAAAAGATACATTTTATTTTTAAGTTCAAATGACTCCAATATGCATATTGTTGAATGGGAAATGTCTCACATTACTTTCACAATGTTAGTAGAAAAACAGTTACTAATAGGAATACAAGAATTGATTTTAACCAATGTCAGTTATTATAAATAGGACCGCATTACAAAATAATCACACTTAGGCAAAAGATATAACGAGACAAAATGTGTCTGTAATCAAAAAATACTACATGCCTATTTCACTAACATAAAAAATAAAGTGGCAAACAAAAGAAAAAATAACAGATCCTGACTTAGTATTGAGTGGTTAATATTTACTGGTTTATAATTATTATAAATACTGTACCAAATTGGCAAGCAATAAAAAAAATTGGGGGGAAATAATTTCAAATCTCCAAAGTGGTGGTTCTCAAACAATGGTGGACATCACAATCACCTGCAGAACTTTCTAAAAACAAAAAATGCCTGGCTTCATCCCAAACAAAAACGAATCAGTATCTCCAGATGAGACCAAGGCAATTACATTGGTTTTGAAGGCTACAGATAACAAACCTCTGGCTAAAAAACATTACTTTAAAGCTTATCTGTACATCTTGCTAAAATATGAGAAACTAAGAAGCACCATTCAGAGAAAATTGTCTGGGCACACACGTAAGTGATATAACTAAATTATATGAACATGGCACCACAGTGATCAGAGACATCTATAATAAAACTATGAGGTACTATTTGTGTATATTTAATAAGCAAAAATTATTTTGTAAGAAAAAATATGCATAGAAGGCTGAGGAACACATGCACACAAACTGGTAAAAAATGAAATGCAACACAACAGTACTGACAAATGCATGTAAAATGGAGCCACATACAATGCCACTGATAGTGTGAAAGTTGCATGATACTTTTATAAAGCAATATCCATATACTCTAACCCAGAAATTTAGGAACACTTAGGAAATTTATCTTAAAGCAATAATCCCTCTAAATGGGAAAACATATTTATGTGCATAAAATGGTTGACAGCAATATAGTTAATAACTGAAAACCTAAATATTCTCTGGAGATACCATTATACAAATTTTAGTGCATAAGCCAGAATATTATGGAACTATTAAAAATATAATTATACAAGGTGAGCCTGGAACATGGTATAGAGAAACCAAAGAAATCCCTAAAGTCTAAAGTCACGTCAAAACAACACAGGAGCTATGCTGAAAGGAAGTTCAAATTTGGTACAACTTGAACTTCGAAAAGAAGAATAAAAAAAGTTAACAGATTATAACACAATGAGTAAACAAAGATTCTACAGTTCATAATAAAGCTTTTTTTAAAGAAAAAAAGCACAGAGAAAAAGTAAAGTGCTTCTACAGAAAATTGCTAGCTAATAAATCTAGAGGGAATAATAGAATTGTTATTAGAAATGACCAGTTTAATAACTGATACAGGCAAGATTCATTAATTGCTAAAATGGATATTTACATAGTCTCAGACTAATGTATTAATCACAGTACCTTTACAATGGAGAGAAGTGGCAGACACAACTATGACCAAGAAATCAATTTTTTTTTTTTTTTGAGACGGAATTTCGCTTGTTGCCCAGGATGGAGTGCAATGGCGCGATCTTGGCTCACTGCAACCTCTGTCTCCTGGGTTCAAGCGATTCTCCTGCCTCAGCCTCCTGAGTAGCTGGAGTTACAGGAGCCTGCCGCCACGCCCAGCTAATTTTTGTATTTTCAGTAGAGATGGGGTTTCACCATGTTGGCCAGGCTGGTCTTGAACTTCTGACCTCAGGTGATCTACATGCCTCGGCCTCCCAAAGTGCTGGGATTAAAGGAGTGAGCCACCGCGTCCAGCCTAGCAATCAAATTTACTATCACCAATAACTGGACAACCTGACAGACATTACATACCTCTTGTTGTGATGCAATGAGCTGTATACAACATCTATATAATATCTTGCGAAAATATGTTTCACTGAGTCTAATCATGAGAAAACAATCAGAAAAATACAGAGGGGAAAAACCACAAAAGCAAAGTGAAGCAGGGATATGTTCTAGATTAAAGGACACTAGAAAGACTAACTGCAGTGTGAGATCCTTGATTGGATCCTAGGTATCCCTTCCCCCAAAAAAGGAAGGGAGAATAAAGAACATTTTTGAACAACTGGGAAAATTTGGGTATGAATGGATATCAGTTAATTCTATTATGTTAATTTTAAATTCCTTGGGTGTGATTCTAGGAAAATGCCTTATTCTTTGGAGATCCACCCTAAAGTATTTGGAGTGCAATGTCATTATGTCTACAACTTATTTTCAAATGGCTCAGGGGAAAAAAACATTGTGTTTGCGTATATATTTACATATATACAGAGAGATAAAGCAAATGTGGCAAAACATTAATAATTCTTTAAACCAGGTGAAAGACATAGGCATAGTCATTGTCTAATTCTTTCAGCTTTTCTGCAATTTTGAAATGTTTCAAAATAAAAGTTAGGAAAACCAAAAACCATGAAGCTATTTCACTATTAATGTATTTGAGGGAAAGGGAATGGGGAGACACTAACTCATGTATGTGAAAATTTTTTTCTGATTGGCAAGTATATTCCAAGAGTAGGATGAGTAGGATTGGATGCCTTGTTATAAAATTATACAAACAGACTTATGTACCAATTTTGTTCTCTAAGAAAACTTCCAACCTTAACGTTCAAAGTAGACTTTTCCAATTAGGAAGAATGTATGTTATGGAGTCAATACAAATATTTCAGTCTAATTGGCAATTACAGTCTCAACATAAACTAATAAACATGTATTCTGGTTTACCAATTAATCTAATCTCGTCTGAGTTTAATTACTTTAAACAAGCCCTTAGAATCTGACTGACTTACAAGTACGTGGATAAAACTGAGTTCTTATTCTTGCAAACTGAGACTAGGCAAGGGTAGTCAAACCATCTTAACTAGATTTTGCTTACACGTTTTATACACTGGCTACACGGAACCAGTCTGAAAAGCAGTTGCAACATGACTTTAAATCAGGAATTCCAAATCTGTCCTTAGGAAAGAATCAGTGTTCAGAACTGGTATGTTTAGTACACAATTGCTGTGGTGATGTCATGCTCTCCCTGGCCAGGTCTGAGCCGCAACAGATGAGGGACAGACATTCATGGCAAATGGAACCGCTCTTCTCATTCCTATGGGCCCCTCACCTCTCCTCCCTGCCCTTGGGCAGTATGTGGGATGCAGGGATATGGAATCCGGCTGACCTCGCTTCCTCCACCCTCTGCCTCATGGCATCGGCAGGACTGGGGGGTCCTCTGAGGCAGCAGGTACCCCTTGCTCGCCTCCTATGGCCGTTGCCTTGCAGGCAGCCCTTCTTCAAGGTGGTGGGAGCTGCCCCACGAGCCCATCAGGCTGCCCTTCCCTGCCCGTGCCAGTGTTGGTTCTGCTAGACCTTTGCAGTGCTCCTGGAGTGCTCCAGGTTGTCCCTCAGGTGCCCCAGGCTGGGCAGTGGTGTCGTTCCTGTTCCCAGTGCCCCATCCTCTGGTCACGGTTGCAGTGTCTGCGTGTGGGACCAGGAAAGTTTTGGGAAGGGTCGAGGTGGTTTTGTTTTTTTTTAATTTAGTTTTATTATTTTTAATTTTAAAAAAAATCTGGTATGTTTAAATGAAATACATTAACTGAATCAGAACATTAAGGATGGAACAGTTCCTCCCTACCCACCTATCAAAGACGTCTATAATGGGTCAACTGCATGGTGCTAGCAGAGGAGGGAGAATGTGGAGGTGGAATAGAAAGTGAAGGGGTTGGAAGATTGGTCACACTGAGCATATAAATAAATTGAGGATAATGAACCCCAGATTCCTCACTCCTGGAGAAGATACTTAAAACTTATCAAAGGGAAAGGTTAGAAAGAACCCTGAAGTATTGCTTAAGAATTAAAGGGATCAGTATGAGCTATTTTATTTTATTTTATTTTTTTGAGACAGAGTCTTGTTCTGTTGCCCAGGCTGGAGTGCAGTGGCGCGATCTTGGCTCACTGCAACCTCCACCTACCAGGTTCCAGTGATTCTCCCGTCTTAGCCTCTTGAGAAGCTGGGATTACAGAGGGCACCACCACACCCAGACAATTTTTGTATTTTTAGTAGAGATGAGGTTTTACCATATTGGCGAGACTGGTCTCAAACTCCTGACCTCAAGTGATCCACCTGCCTCGGCCTCCCAAAGTGCTGTGATTACAGGTGTTAGCCACCACGCCCAGCCCTTTTAATATATATATACAGACACAGAAATAGTCATAGATGTGTGTATGTATGTATGTGTATATTTCCTAGCTACGTTTGGTGAGAGGACATACTAAGTGTGTTAATCTTGGTTTCTAAATATTTATCCTACAAAACTGATTAAAGAAATGGCTGATTCCAGTCGGGTGTGGTGGCTCATGCCTGTAATCCCAGCACTTTGGGAGGCTTAGGTGGGTAGATCATTTGAGGTGGGGAGTTCGAGACCAGCCTGACCAATATGGAGAAACTCTGTCTCTACTAAAAATACAAAAATTAGCCAGGTGTGGTGGTGCATGCCTGTAATCCCAGCTACTTGGGAGGCGGAGGCAGGGAAACCACTTGAACCTGGGAGGTGGAGGTTGCGGTGAGCTAAGATTGTGCCATTGCACTCCAGCCTGGGCAACAAGAGTGAAACTCTGTCTCAAAAAAAAAAGAAAAAAGAAATGGCTGATTCCAGGTCTGAGGCAGGAAAATTACAAGATTAGCCTAGATTAGCCTAGAAATCTTGTTGTACCATAAAGTAAGCAAATGTTCAAAGAATGATGGGGACATGTCAAAAAAAAAAAAAACCACACAGGAGCCAACTTGAAGGGACTTTTATTGGCCAGATATAGGACAATTTGAGCATCAAAACAAATAATGAGTATGCTGGATTATAACTAACTGAATAAATTAGGAACCCACAAATCCACATGGACATTAATTTTAAAAAATAAGTGTATAAATGGGGAAGAAGAGATAGTTCTTCCTTACAATAGAATGTCAATTAATAAATATGGAAGTAATCAAATGTGGATGGAAATCCAAAATTAACCTTTGGCAACCATCACAGTAGTGGTTCAACAATGGAGACTAATGCTAGTGAGTTAAGGGTTAGTGAGGAAGTGTAATCTCAGAAATACTCCTCACAAAATACTAATCAATTACAAATGGAAAATGGTAACTTTATGGTAGTCATGGTGACTTTAAAGCAGGTGATCAAGGTTAACAGCATCAGTGGTGGCACAGGTAGACACTGTGTGCCCCTGGATGTGATGCAGTCCACTGAAAAGAACATGACATCTTTTTTGTGGCTTTCATCTAAGCAGGTACAAAGTGTGAGGAAAGTATCTGTAGGATGGTAAGGCCTGTAATATTCAAAACTGTTGCATTCATGAAAGACAGGAAAACACTGAGGACCTAGTTCCAGATCGGAGGAAGCTAAAGGGACATGACCATTAAATGATTGGGGATCTCAGACCAGAAAGAACAAAGAGTCATTGTTGGGACTTTCAGCAAAATTATTTCAACTTAAATTATTTGAAAAAGGAAAAAAGGAAAATTAAAGGCCTGCAAATTTAATAATCATATACAGATATTCACTCCAATCTGGAGAAGAATGCCCCAGAAGACATGTATCTTGTTACAGATGAGCCAATTTTGGGATAATCCCAGAGCTACCTATGTATTTTAGCTTTTATTTTGTTGTCTGGTAACTACTTGGTACTTGCCTGTCTTCCTCACAAGACTACACTGAGTAGAGGAATTTTTGCCTGATTCATCAAGATCCTAGATCCCACCCTCATCATTGCTATCCTCACAGTCCTCTTAATCACTCTTATATTCAATAATAATATTAACAATAATGATATTAACAACTAGATCACACCCTGTCCACCCCAAACTCTGGCATACTAAGCATCTTCAATGTTCATTCATTAATTCCTATTGTAACTCCTAGTCATCTAACTCTTATTCTCTTGGATTTGTTACCTCTTTAGTTCCAATTCATCTACTTACTTTCCATTTTATACCCTAGAAGTGGTTATCACCAGCATCTGCTGCCAAAGCTCTAACTCTAGGCCTCAATGCTCTCATCCACAAAATAAGAAACAATTGGCTGGGCGCAGTGGCTCATGCATGTAATCCCAGCACTTTGGGAGGCCAAGGTGGGTGGGTCACAAGGTCAGGAGTTCAAGACCAGCCTGGCCAACACAGTGAAATCCCATCTCTACTGAAAATACAAAAAATTAGCCGGGCGTAGTGGCAGGTGCCTGTAATCCCAGCTACTCGCTGAGGCAGGAGAATCGCTTGAACCTGGGAGGCGGAGGTTGCAGTGAGCCGAGACTGCACCACAGCACTCCAGCCTGGGCAACAGAGCGAGACTCCATCTCAAACAAAAATAAAATAAAAAAAAAAGGAAAAATCTGGCCAAATAAGAATAATCCTGATTTCTCTAATGATTACCATGTACAGGCACTGTGGTAAAGGTATTTTTATTATGTCCAACTTACAGACAATAAAATGAAGTTTTGAAATCTTCTCAAGGTCCAAGGATACCAAACTAATGACTTGCAAATCCAGGGTTCAAATCTAGCGTTTCTGGTGCCCTTAAATGTATTATACTGCATCCTATACAGAACATATACCAGATATTTCTGGTGTAAACATTCTGTAGCGCACTGAAAAACAAACAGGCTACGGTACAGACTGAGTACTGTACTTAGAAATTATACTGCTGAATTATTAGACTAATGTTTCTTAGATTGATTTTTTTCTGTCTTAAAATGATTTACACAAAAGGGTTTCTCATTCTAGCCTGAAATTACTAATGGATGAAATGTAGAAAGTTTTTTAACAACAGAACAAAAAAACTGAAACATACTCACAACTTCTCCATAACGTGCAGCTGAAATTCTACGTAGAGGAAAATTCCCTGTGCTGCTGAAACATAATCCCCCTGTCTTCATAAATAAATGAGGGAAAAAATAGAAGCTTATGAAAAGGCATAAGCAATTGAATTAAAAATATATATACTTTATCAATTTGGTTAGCCTTACTAAAATGTTAGGTTCTGAACATGCACAGGACCTGCTGGTATTAACAAATGTTGGCTCACATCGGACGCACCTGTTCAATATAACAAAAATAATTTTTAAAATGTTAATAAATTATACTAAACCTAATAGAAAAGCTGTCTTTCTAAACAATGGATTAGAGTAGATTCATTCAGTAAGCAATTATGTAAATATGTTAAACAAATTTAAAATAACACTGATTTGAATAGTTTTAGGCCATTCTGTGTTACAAAGTATAAAGTAAGTAAAACTAATCAATAATAGAAGAGCATTTTTTAACTACATGGAATGTACATAATGAATAATTCTGAATATGAAAGATAATTAAGTCACTCAACTAACAAGAGAGCAACAAACTCATATAAATGAAACCCAATTTTTACAATTAGTTATATCAAATATACTTTCCTTATTTTATGTGCCACAAAGTAAAAAGGTAGCATAACCTGAAGAGAAATGTATCTCTAGCTCCTATCAAACCTACAGCCAACACTTTTAAATAAATTCTATTTACCATCTTTATTTTAGAAAAATACTTCATATTTTTCATTAATGAATGAGATAGAGGGAGGGAGGGTACTGCTCCAATGAGGACAGTGATGAGTGAATATATGGGTATTCATCACTTGCAAAATAGAGCAGGTAGGAGTCGGGCTGGGGCATGACATAAAACACACTAGGCTTGGGGAAATATTGGGCAAAAAAAATCGGTATTTGGATGCCATAACTCAGGTCAGCCTTAGAGAAAAGATGATCCAACACTAAGTAGCCCTCAGAAAAGCTGCTCAACTATTTTCCATATTAAACTTGGAAACTAAAGAAAAAACTGTGCCTGGAGGGAAGTCATGATGTAGGCCTCTAATAAATTAAAGATGCTGAAATTGGTATAATGTGCTTAAATTAGAGGGAAGTATATAGGCAGGCAGGGGTGTGTGTGTGTGTGTGTGTTTCACAAACACATGCACAAAGGGGGAACAGGAAGCAACAGAAAATGGGACTATAAATCAGGGTACCTGGGCTATTATTAGCATACATTTATGTTTTTCTATGTAACATTATAATACATAAGGGCTTTAGTACAGTACTTAGCACATAATTATATTACAGATTATATACAAATTATGTAACAACAAACAAAAATAGCTACCCTGTACAGAGTGGTTACTATGTAGCACTATACTAAGAACTGTATCTATTTACTTTATTACTTATTATTTCTGAGCCATTACAGCCTATGAAGTGGGTGGTAACATTACCATTCTAAAGACAAGGGATTGTGAAGTAGTGAGCTATCCAAGGTCAGACAACTAACAGACTGGACCAAAATTTGAACCCTAGTGTGTCTCACGCTCTGGGCCTCAGCTTCTGTATCCGTTAATGTCTACTTCTATCCTTCCTTGGGTTATTGTGAAAACTAAGTGATATGATAGGAAAACACTCTTAAAAGTACAAATTATACACTAATATAAGATGATATTAATGAAGTTAGCCCCCATCACACTGCTTACCTGTCTCCTAAAGCATTTACTACCATAAAAGAGTTTTCATTTCCATCACAGAGCTCACAAGTTGCTTGAGACAACAATGTTCCATTAATGTCTCTTTCCACTAAACAGTTTAGAAACAAAATAAAGATGTAACTCATAGTAAACATATAAGCTTCTACATATTCAGAAAATATTTAACAAAACCCAATTGTAACTATTATTCTATTAATTCTCAAAACACTTTATTTGCATTAAAGGCATAACAAGTGTCTCCATAATAAAGTGTAGAGAAGTGATCCCTTCGTACCCGTTCATGCCTCCAAAAAAAAAGAGAAGTGATGCCTTCCCTATTCTCACATAGTAAAATATAGAAAATCATTTTCCAAGTCATCGTAACAATTAAGTCAGTATTTTTTTCCTCAAAAATTTTCTTACCTCTTATCTATACATTTCTGTCACACTAGGATGGGGAAGCAAGTATTTTCATAGATTACTGATAAGTTTCTGCAACTTAGAAGGCTTTTAGTAGTATCTATTAAAGTTTCAAATTCACATCCTTATAACACCACAATTTTGTTTTTAGATACCTAACTTACAGAAACACTTGAACATGTATATAAGGATATTCACTGAGGCATTATTTGTTAGAAACAACACGAATATTTAAAATAGCAGAATGATGGTACATCCATGCTACAAAATACTATGGAATATATTTAAAAGAATCAGGTAAGGCCAGGTGAGGAGGCTTATGCCTGTAATCCCAGCCCTTTGGGAGGCTAAGGTGGGTGGATCACATGAGGCCAGGAGTTCAAGACCAGCCTGGCCAATATGGCAAAACCTTGTCCCTACTAAAAAAAAAAAAATACAAAATTAGCTGGGCGTGGTGGCACGTGCCTGTAATCCCAGCTACTCAAGTGTCTGAGGCATGAGAATCACTTGAACCTGGTAGGTGGAGGATGCAGTGAGCTGAGATCACACCACTACACTCCAGCCTGGGCAAGAGTGAGACCCTGTTTCAAAAAACAAACAAACAAAAAGAATCAGGTAAATCTAACAGAGCATCAGAGCATACCGTTAACTGAAAAAAGTATGCTAGAACAATATTTGTGTATGAAACATTAATGCAAACATACCACTTATGTTTCCTGTGGCTATATAATGTAGATCCTTATAATAAAACAGGGAAAAAAATTCTGAATGTGCACACACAGAGACACACACACCAAAATTAGTACATCATGAAGTGTAATAAATTTCATATTGCCATCCAACTCATAAAACTTTCATTAGTCCCATCCCTAAGAATACACCCCCCAAATACCGTGAGAATCAAGTTAATATTTTCAATGGAGGCAACAGTGCCAATGAAACTACTAAGAAGCTGGGTGCAGTAGATTGCTTAAGCCCAGGAGTTTGAATCCAGCCTGGGTAACATAACAAGACCACGTCTCTGAAAAAATAAGACCAGGCATGGTGGCTCACACCTGTAATCCCAACACATTGAGAGGTCAAGGCAGGAGGACTGCTTGAGGTCAGGAGTTCAAGACCAGCTTGAGATATATAGTAAGACCCCCATCACCACAAAAAAAAAATTGTTAAAAAGTAAAAAAAAAAAGGTAAAGATAATTTAAAAATTAATCTTTGGGTAATATATGAAATATAAAAATAAAAGGCACAAAAGAATTTATTTTATTTTATTTTTTGAGAGAGTTTCGCTCTTGTCATCCAGGCTGGAGCGCAGTGGCGTGATCTCACTCACTGTAACCTCCACCTCCCAGATTCAAGTGATTCTCCTGCCTCAGTGTCCCAAGTAGCTGGGACTACAGGCACCTGCCACCACGCCCAGCTAATTTTTCTATTTTTAGTAGAGACAGGGTTTCACCATGTTGGCCAGGGTGGTCTTGAACTTCTAACCTCAGGTGATCCACCCGCCTCGGCTTCCCAAAGTGCGGCGATTACAGGCGTGAAACACTGCACCAAGCAAAAAAAGATTTAAAATGAAAATTAAGTCTCTTTCCCACTATTCCCAGGCACTCAGTTCTTCACTCAGGAGGCAGCATTGTTAACAGTTTCTTATGAGTCTTTTCAGAAATAACCTGTGCATATACAAGCACATATGCATATATAATGGTCTTTAAAAAGCTAAATAGTGGAATACCAAATACATAAAATAGCGCTGATAAATAGCAGGTACTCAATAAATATTTGTAGATGAATGAATAAATTATTCCATATCTTGCTTTTTTACTCAATATATCTTAGATTTCTTTCCATAGCACTATGTGTAGAACTGCCTCTTTATTTTTCCACAATTGCATTCCATACCATTGTATGACTATATCATAATTTAATTGATTTATCTCATCTTGATAGAATCTTATTTTGTTTATAATCTTTTGTCTTAGGAATAATGTTGCAAGAAAAAAACATTCAACACTTCTTCAGGCATACAGTTAAGTGTATCCAAATGAGAAATTTCTAGATGAGAGCTTTCCAGGCAAAGATAATCTGTATTTTTAATTTTGATAAACACCATAAATTTGCTTTCCACAGAGGTTGCACCAACTTAAAATTTTTCCCATTAATACAGGAATAACTATTTCCCTGTATCCTTATAAATACATTGTCAAAGTTGAAAAAGTTTCTTTTTTATTTTGAGATGGAGTTTCACTCTTGTTGCCCAGGCTGGAGTGCAATGGCGTGATCTTGGCTCACTGCAACCTCCACCTCCTGGGTTCAAGCAATTCTCCTGCCTCAGCCTCCAAGAAACTGGGATTACAGGCATGTGCCACCATGCCGGGCTAATTTTGAGTTTTTAATAGCGACTACATTCGTCAGGCTGGTCTTGAACTCCTGAACTCAGGTGATCCACCTGCCTCGGCCTCCCAAAGTGCTGGATTACAAGCGTGAGCCACTGTGCCTGGTCGAAAAAATTTTATAATAAAATCTGGTAGGTTAAAAATAAAATCTCATTTTAGCTTTAATGTACATTTTCTTACTCTGAGTAAAGTTGAACATTTTTTTCTCATGTTAAAATATTTTTTTCTATGTGAACTTTATTTATGACTCTTGGCTATTTTAAAAATTGGGTTATTCATCTTACTTTTATTTATCTGTAGGAGCTTTACATTTATTGAAGAACTTCGACCTCTGTCTATTATATGCATTAATATTTTTCTTTAGTTTGTAGTTTGGTTTTTGGTATTATAATTTTTATGGCATTTTATAAATTTACCAATTTTTTCTTCTGTGGTTTTTCTTTTTTTCTTTTTTTTTTTTTGTAGACACAGAGTCTCTCTATATTGCCCAGGCTGGTCAGGAACTCCATGGCTCAAGTAATCGTCCCACCTAGGCCTCCAAAGTGACTGAGTATTTTTGGTCATACTTAGGCCTGTTACACCAAAACTATACAAATTTTTCCTGCATTTTCTTTAAGAACTTTCATATATTCATATTTAGTATTTGACTCATTTGGAGTTTAATTTTCTCAGAAATAAGGTAGAAACCCAACCTGGGTGTTTTCTCAGTTTTCCCAGCACCATTAATCAGTTTTATCCCCACTTATATGAAATGCCACTTTTTTCACATACCAAATTCCCATATGAATTGAATCTATTCTGATTGCCTGTTTTAAGTTCCATCAATCAGTCTGTGTATCCATAAGCCTGTCATATATGTGATTATAGTAGCTATATAACATGCATATTATCTGATGGGGTAGTTCCTTCTTTCCCTTCCCAGAATTTTCTTAGCTTTTCATATAACTTTCCTGTTAAACTTCAGACTCTATTTGTATATTACCCCAAAACAAACAAATAATATCCTGATAGAATTTATTAGGGTCCTTTAAAATATACAGACTGGTAGAAGAGTTGGCATCTTTCTAATATTTAATCTTCCCATCCAAAAATAAAGAATGCATTTTCACTTATAAAAGCCTGCCTTCATATCCCTCAGTAATACTCACGAATTTCTTCAATTAATTATGTTGTACATTCCTTCTAAAGTATATGCCAAGGTCAGGTGCGGTGGCTCAAGCCTGTAATCCCAGCACTTTGGGAGGCTGAGGCAGGCAGATCACCTGAGGTCGGAAGTTCAAAACCAGCCTGACCAACATGGAGAAACCCTGTTAGCCACTAAAAATATAAAATTAGCCAGGTGTGGTGGCACATGCCTATAATCCCAACTACTCCGGAGGCTGAGGCAGGAGAATCGCTTGAACCTGAGAGGGAGGTTGCAGTGAGCCAAGATCACACCATTGCACTCTAGCCTGGGCAACAACAGGGAAAACTCTGTCTCAAAAAAACAAAACAAAAATAAAAATTAAAATTAAAAAAAAGGATATGCCTACTTATTTTTTCTTTTTTGTTGCTACTGTATATGAGGTATTTTCTTCCATCACTGTTTATAATAATTTTTAGTCATTCTGTTGGGTGTTTTAAACATACAATCAAATCATCTGTAAACAATGATATTTTACTTTTTTTTTTTTTTTTTTTTTCATGAGACAGGGTCTTACCCTGTCGCTCAGGCTGGAGTGCAGTGGCGCCATCTCAGCTCACTGTAGCCTTGACCTTCCAGGCTCAAGCGATCTTCCCACCTTTGCCTCTCGAGTAGCTGGGACTACAGGTGCATGCCACCGTAACCAAATAATTTTTTTTTTATTTGTAGAGATGCGGTTTCACCATGTTGCCCAGACTGGTCTCAAACTCTTGAGCTCAAGCAATACACCTGCCTTAGCCTTCCAAAGTGCTGGGATTAACAACGGCCTACCTTTTCTTTTCCAATGATAAATATTTTTTTTCTCTTACTTAAGTGCATAGTTTGCATCCTTTTCCAGGTCCTGACATTAACAGGAATGCTTACGCTTTTTCCCTATTAAGCATCAAGTTGGCTTTTGAGTTGAGACATATTTTGTCATGTTATGTTAAGGAAATAACCATCTAATCCTACAATATTAAGAGTTTTAAAAAACTCAGACAAAACTTTGTATTTTCTTCTCAATGCCTGCTGATGTTTTAAGTATCACTAAATTTGTACAAAAATAATTTTTATAAACACTATTAAGGGCTGGACACAGTGACTGATGCCTATAATCCCAGCACTTTAGGAGGCTGAGGCAGGAAGATCTCTCGAGGCCAGGAGTTCAAGACCAGGCTGAGCAACATAACGAGACCCAGTCTCTACAAAAAATTTAAAAATTAGCCAGCTGCAGTGGTGTTATGTGTGCAGTCCTAGCTACTCAGGAAGCTGAGGCAGGAGAATTGCTTGAGCCACTGCAAAAATATTAAGTAATCACTTAACTATTTAAATTAGTGCCCTTTTCAAATAAAAACAAAAACAAGAATGAAGATTTATCACTACTTCTTTATAAGGAATCTAATTCTTACCTAAAATATGGCCAATGGGACAGTGACATTTTCCTTCGGCAGTTAAGTCACTAGGGCAAGAAATGCAGTTCCAGCCATCTTCTGTAACACCTTTCTAAATTAAAAGAAAAAAAATGCTTTTCTCTTTTTTAATTAACTTTCTTCTTCTAATCATGTAAGTTCAAAATGCCATAAGAGTATGTAACTACAGTGAATATTCAAATAAATCATACATATATGAGCCACATAAAAATTCCCTGGAGAGATAATTCATGCTTATATTCCAAAATGAAGCTCTATATTATCACTATGTCCTGAAAACTATTAAAGGATTAACTCTGGATAATAGTTCTCTCTTCTTCAGGATCTTTAATTCAAATGGATGCCTCTTTCATAATTATTTGTCATTTCGTTTTTCCATTTACAAATATAAAACACAACACAACACAAAAAGATTGAATCAACGGTCAGTTAATAGGTTAATCTTACCTGTTCTAAAACTCTATTCTAATTTTTAAAAATTCAAATACATAAAAAATTTAGTCCAGGCACAGTGGCTCACGTCTGTAATTCCAGCACTTTGGGAGGCCAAGGTGGGTGGATCACTTGAGGCCAAAGTTTGAGGCCAGCCTGGCCAATGTGGTGAAACCTCGTCTCTACTAAAAATACAAAAATTAGCTGGGCGTGGTGGTGTATGCCTATAATCCTACTTGGGAGGCTGAGGCACCAGAATGGCTTGAACCAGAAAGGTGGAGGTTGCAGTGAGCTGAGATCGTGCCACTGCACTCCAGCCTGGGCAACAGTAATACTCTCTTTCAAAAAAAAAAAAAAATTCATTTATGATTCAAAATGGGTAAATTTTATGAAATATAAATTATACACATAGTTGTTAAAATTGATTTATGAGAATATTTTCATCTATCCATTTATGGCTTGTACTAGTAAAGGTTTTTTTTTTTTTGAGACAGAGTCTTTGCTCTGTTGCCAGGCTGGAGTGCAGTGGCACAATCTCGGCTCACTGCAAGCTCTGCCTCCCAGGTTCAAACAATTCTCCTGCCTCAGCCTCCCGAGTAGCTGGGACTACAGGCACGTGCCACCACGTCCAGCTAATTTTTGTATTTTTAGTAGAGATGGGGTTTCACCACATTTGCCAGGATGGTCTTGATCTCTTGACCTCGTGATCCACCTGCCTCAGCCTCCCAAAGTGCTGGGATTACAGGCGTGAGCCACCGCGCCCGGCCTAGTAAAGGTTTTTGATAAAGTATGACAGCATTCAAAATTGGGCTTATTATATCATATGGTTTAGGAAAAGCCTGGGGCAAAAAACACAATAATTACAAACACAGATGTAACCAAAGTTTATAAAGAACAAAAATAATGCCACAAATTATTTTAAATTTTGGTTGAAAAGACCGAATTTATCAAGAAATACTCCTATATTTGGCAATACATTTATACAGGACAATTTATTTATTTATTTATTTATTTATATTTTATTTATTTTTTTGAGACAGAGTCTCGCTCTGTCACCCAGGCTGGAGTGCAATGGTGCAATCTTGGCTCACTGCAACCTCTGCCTCCTGAGTTCAAGCGATTCTCTTGCCTCAGCCTCCCAAGCAGCTGGGACTACAGGCACGTGCCACCACAGCCAGCTCATTTTTGTATTTTTAGTAGAGATGGGGTTTCACCATATTGGCCAGGCTGGTCTCAAACTCCTGAGCTCATGATCCACCAGGCTCAGCCTCCCAAACTGCTGGGATTACAGACATGAGCCACCGTGCCTGGCCTATATAGGACAATTTAAAAATTACAATAACTTAAACAATGTCACTGAAAAAGAAATCTGCTGCGAGACCACTTTTTATTAGCAGCTTTTTATCATGGGTAATTCAGCTAGGATCAATATTTGCAAAGATATAAAATAAATGGTAATCTATTATAATCTATTATAAAGATATAAAATAAATGGTAATATAAAAATGGTAATCAGACTTACAAGTAATACAGATAGCTATAAATTGGGACAATTGATAACTTCATATTAAATTCCCAGAATTAATATTTTTTATATGACAATGAGAAGAAACATTACTGTAAATGTCACAACTGTTACACAGACTTTTAATTATCCAACATGATTGAAAAATATATTTATGTTGAGAATTATATATAGTAACTATTTACTAATTTTTCAAAAATTACGATACAATGAAATTACTAACAAAACAGAAACAGACATTATTTAATCTATTAATGCAATTGGTATTTCATGAAATAATTACACCTTAGATATCATTATGAACATCAATAATCATATAAACTGTTGACATGGTAGGTCTAAGACAACTCCACTTGCATCAGTCAAAAGAATATACACATCCCAAATTGCACACATCCCAGACTGCTCTATATATGCCTTATTCATCTAATTTTCTTCATAACCGAGTTATTCTACGAGTAAAAACAAAAACTTAAATTTTTACAGCTTTGTGGTTTTTGGATTTCAGATTTTAAAAGAAATACATTTCTGTTTTCTCCAAGTTTGCATGAAATTTCGCTGATCTCCCAAAACTTACTCTAGTAAAAATAAAATTAGCATAGTAATTTTAAAGTCTGTGGGGAAACATTAAACATTAAATTATATTTTGAAAAATAAAGATATTTAACTTACTACTTTTTACAGGTAAGTTATTTTAAAATAAATTATGCGCACCATGTTTTCTGGGCACTTTTTACAAATAATAGCAGGTCCTCCATTATTAGAGATCATCTGAAATCCTGGTAGACATACACATGAAGTTCCTAAAAAAAAAAAAAAAAAAAAAAAAGCCAATTTTATCCTTGATAAATAAAAATAAAGTTCCAAGATAGTGAAACTTTTAATAAGTCTGAAGATCTTGAGAAGCAGTATAGTGATTAACAGCAGGATTCTGGAGGCAGTACTGCCTGGGTTCAAATCCAGAAATACACTTCTTGAGTTCCAATCGTAGTAATCCTACTCAGTTGCATGACCTTGAACAAGTTACTAAACTCTCTGCCTTGGCTTCCTCTACAATAAAATGGAGAAAAAAAATTGGTACCTACCTCACAGGGTTAGTATGAGTACAAAATTAGTTATTATACGTAGAGGTCTTACACTGGCACACAGCTGGTATTATGCTGCTACCATTTTAAGTGCAAGTATAACTAAACTATTAAACTACTTAACTGCTGCTGGAAATTTTACATTTCTACGTCACTAAACAATATACATGTATTCGGGCCAGGCGCGGTGGCTCACGCCTGTAATCCCAGCACTTTGGGAGGCGGAGGCGGGTGGATCACCTGAGGTCAGAAGTTCGAGACTAGCCTGATCAACATGGTGAAACTCCATTTACAGGGACTAGGGGCCGACCAAGGCGGGAGTGTTACTTTTGCCAGGGCCCACCGCAAACCGTCTTACCTCGGGCATCTTGCCTCTGGTTAGCTCCACAAGGAACACACGAGAGGGCGGAGATATCAAAGTACTGGTTGTTGTCGCACTTCTCCGGCTGCTGGAAAGGGAAAGAGAAGGTCTGGGCCTGTAAGAAGCGAGGGAGGAACAACAGAAGGAACGCGGTCACGGCCCGGGCGGATAAGAGGGACCAAGCCGCCATTGCCACCCCAGCCCCACCGCGCGTCGCCATGGTACCGACGCTGGAAGCCTCACAGGCTCCAGCCCCCCATCAGCCTCTGCGGCGGCTTCGCTGAGCTGATTGGACAACCCAAGTCCGGGTACCGGAAGTCACTGCTCGTGTTGCTTGGTTGCTAGGTTACCAACCCTGCGCGAAGTTGGCAGGTCCAGTAAAGAATGGGTTAGAGACCGGTTAACCCTGGAACCCAGCGATATTTTCAAACGTGTATAGAGTTCCTCTACTTACGATAGGGCTGCCCCCTCCCCGCAATAAACCCATCGTAAGTTGAAAATATCATAATTTGTCGAGTTATAGTTACATCAGAATTTATTCAGACTAGGTAATTTTCACGTTAAAGGAAACATGACTTGTAGTTTAACAATTTGATGTCAAAAAACCCCACTGACTTAAAACCCAGTGAAGGATTACTATAGCTCAAAGACTGAAAAAATAAAAAAACTTTCCTGCCAGGTTTGAGCATAGGAAATCATGTATGCGAGACAAAGTAGGAAACGGAAGAAACCATGTTTGCTCATTCTGTTGCCAGCGAAATTTCACAAAGGCCCTGACTCAGTGACTGAACGCAGTCCTCCAGAAGAATGCCCTGAAGACAATAAGTAGGATAGAGCACAGGTTTTCACATCTGTTGCTTGAATCACTTCATTTTTTAAAAAGATACAGTCAGTGATCCTAGCTCTTGCCTCTTCCTGTACGTAAGATAACGTGTGACAGGATTAATGATTATGCCTCTGTAATCTATAACCAGATGTAGTCTCCAAACAAAACTTTGATGAGATTTTGCTCCAACGTAACTTCTGAGCACGTTTAATGTAACTTTTGAGCACATGCAGAACTCCATCCCTTGATATAGAAACTGGGGGCAGAACAGCTGCTTTGGACCAGTATAACATAAACTCTTTGAAAGACTCTCCAGGGTTGCATTCCTCAGTAAGACTCCGAATAAAACTAACTTTGAGTCTTGAAAAGCCTGATTTTTTTCTTTAGTTGACATGTATATAAAATGAGATCACCTTTACACCTTTTGTGAATAAAGGAATCTAAGCCTGGTGCTGTGGCTCACACCTCTAATCCTAACATTTTGGGAGGCCACCGTGGAAGGATTGTCTGAGCCCAGGAATTCAAGACCAGCCTGGGCAACATAGTGAGACTCCACTTCTACAAATAAAATTTATTTTAATTAGCTGGGTGGGTGGCACATGCCTATGGTCCCGGTTGCTTGGAAGGCTGAGGCGGGAGAACCACTTAAGCCCAGGAGGTCAATGAGCCCAAAGGCTGCAATGAGCTGTGATCGTGCCACTGCACTCCAGCCTGGATGTCAGAGACCCTATATCAAAAAAAAAAAAAAAAATCCTGGACAAAAATATGGAAACGTTTAGAGTTAGAGACCACTTGCGAGGCTAAGGTAGAAATCTAGAGTCTAAATTGGAGCCATGGAGGAAGGGAGAGGCAGGAGAGGATGAATAAAGGAGCTATTCAGGAAGAAGAATTATAAGAATTTTATTATTTGGACATAGGAAGTAAACAAACAGAATCAAGGATAACTTCCAGGTTTCTGATTTGGGTGGCTGGGTAGATGGTTGTGATATTAAAGGAAGATACCTGTGGTAGATAGCTTCTAAGCGAAAACTTATTGGATAAAGAAAATTTTAAGGTAGAAATGAAAGTTATAGGAATATTTAACATGGTGGGAGCTAGAGGTATGGATAATAATAGAAATAATAGGTATTAATAGCTTGCTTTTGTTATCAAGCAAATGAGCTCTCTATCCAATGCATGCACAGAAGCCAATACTATGTGGCACAAGCTTTTGAGGAAAAAAAGTCTTTATTTGCACAACTGGTCAGCAAGGATATAGGAGTGCATTCAAATCTGTTTCCCTGATTTAGAGTCTTGGGTAAACTCATGGGCTTGGAAAGCCAAGGGAAGAATTTAGGAATGTGTCTTGGCAGGCAGAATGGAGGACTTTAAATTTGACCATTTAGAAAAAGGTACGTAGAGGCCGATTTTAGGCCTGATCCTCCAGGCAAATGGACCCATCACTTTTGAAAGAGTTCCAAGTTCAGGTTCCAGTCATGTCCCGGTCTTGGTTCCAAGGAAAGGATTCATTGGTTTTGGGTGCTGTTAGAGGTCCAGGCTTTTTCTATTGCACATGACTGGGCTACATGACTTTCAGTTTTTGGCTCTGTTACATCTAAAAGGTAACACGACATTTTGTTATCAACAGAGTAGGCTCAGTTTGGGCTAGTCCCATGGAGACACTTTTAATGTGTCCGGCATTGCAATATCTCATTTGATCCTAAATTGGGACTGTTATCATCACCTTTACTTTACAGATGAAATAACCAAGGCTTAGAAAGTATAAGTGACTTTCTAAGGTCACACTTAATTCATGGTTCTAACCCTGGTAATTTGACATCAGAGCCCATACTTTTCTTCGGGTTTTTGTTGTTGTTGTTGTTGTTGTTGTTTTAAACTTTAATTTAGGTTCAGAGGTACATGTGCAGGTTTGTTATATAGGTAAATTGAGTGTCTCAGGGGTTTGGGGATCAGATTATTTCCTTACCCATGTGATAAGCATAGTACCCAATAGGTAGTTTTTTGATCCGTACTCTCCTTTCACCCTCCACCCTCAAGTAGTACCCAGTATCTATTGTTCCCTTCTTTGTGTCCATCTGTACACAATGTTAGCTCCAACTAATAAGTGAGAACGCACAGTATTTTATTTCTTTCCTGTGTTAGTTTGAGATAGGAGGTTGGCAGGACTGATTTCACAGGATAAGATCATAAAGACCTGGCTGATAAAACAGGATAGGTAAAGAAGAGGACTGAAACCTGCTAAAACCAAGATGGTGACCAAAGTGACCTCTGGTCATCCTCACTGCTCATTATATGCTAATTATAATGGATTAACATGCTAAAAGACACTCCCACCAGCACCTTGACAGTTTGCCTCTTGCCATGCCCACTTAGAGAAGTTACCCTACATGGTCTAACAAGGGAGGACGCTCCGTTCCAGGAATTCCCCACCTTTTTCCTGGAAAACTCATGAATAATCCACCCCTTGTTTAGTATATGATCAAGGAATAACCATAAATATACTCAGTCTAGCAGTCCTTGCCATTGCTCTGCCTATGAAGTAGCCACTCTTTATTCCTTTACTTTCTTAACAAACTTGCTTTCACTTTATTCTGTCAGATTGCTCTTGAATTCCTTCCTGCATGAAGCTGAGAACCCACATAGCCACTCAAGCTGAACCCTAATTTTGAGGTTTTCTCTGTGACAAGTTTGCTTTGGATAATGCAGAGCCCACACTCTTAAGCCCTGCTTTTTATTGTTGCCTTTGAATCTCTGGATGTGCTTTTCTGGGCAGGAATAAAGAAAAGCTAAAGGCAAGTAAGTTCAAGATGAGATTAATGAATTAAAATATTACAAAGAAGGTGAAAAACAGAAGTGGAGGTTGTGGTGAGAAAGGGGAATTAGTGAGGTTCAGATCTTACATCTGGGGCACTTTGTATGGTGAACCCTGTGTTCATTCCCAATCTCCAGACACTTAGTGCCCTTTTGATTTGTTAATCTTTTGTGTGTAACTTGTTTTTTACTTTCTTGAAGTCTTCAGGATGTTCCTCTCTGTGCCCCACCTTCTCATTTTTCTTAATTTTACAGTGATGTGTCTGGGCATGTTTCATTGTCATCTTTTGTGTGGAACACCTGTTGTAACTTTGCAATTCAGCAAAGAAACTCATGTCCTTTAACACTGGGAAATGATCTCTTCTACTAATTATTCCTTTGAAGACTTTCTCTCCGTTTTTTTTTTTCTTCTGGACACCCTATTTTTCAGATACTAGACTTCCTGGACTGTTACTCTAATTTTCTCAGATTATGTTTTCATTTTTCTTTTCTTTTTTTTTTTTTTTTTTTTTTTGAGACGGAGTCTCGCTCTGTCGCCCAGGCTGGAGTACAGTGGCGGGAGGCGGGATCTCCGCTCACTGCAAGCTCCGCCTCCCGGGTTCACGCCATTCTCCTGCTTCAGCCTCCGGAGTAGCTGGGACTACAGGAGCCCGCCACCTCGCCCGGCTAATTTTTTGTGTTTTTAGTAGACACGGGGTTTCACCGTATTAGCCAGGATGGTGTCAATCTTCTGACTTCGTGATCTGCCCGCCTCAGCCTTCCAAAGTGCTAGGATTACAGGCGTGAGCCACCGCGCCCGGCCTGTGTGTGTGTGTGTGTGTCGGAGTTTTTTTGCTCTTGTTGCCCAGGCTGGAGTGCAATGGCACGATCTCTGCTCGCTGCAACCTCCACCTCCTGGGTTCAAGTGATTCTCCTGCCTCAGCCTCCCGAGTAGCTGGGATTACAGGCTTGTGCCACCACGCAGGGCTAATTTTGTTATTTTTAGTGGAGTCGGAGTTTCTCCATGTTGGTCAGGCTGGTCTCAAACTCCCGACCTCTGGTGATCCACCCATCTCGGCCTACCAAAGTGCAAGGATTACAGGCGTGAGCCACCGCGCCCAGGCTTCATTTTTCATTTTATTTTGTTTGGTTCTACTTTCTGGAAGATTTTCCTGCGCGTATCTGTCAAACATTGAATTGAACTTTTCATTTCTTCTATTATAAATTTAATTTCTAAGAGCTCTCTTTTGTTTTCTGGCTATAGCTTAATTATGGCATTCTTGAATTCTTCCATGCTGCAATATCTTATTTCCTAGAATACATTACTAGTGGTGTTTTAAAGTTTCCCTCTGTTGCATAATCTGTTTCTTCAAAGTTATGTTTTGTATAAAAGGCTTTCCTCCTAAATCTTGGGACCTTTTGCCATTTACACACATACAAAAGTGGGCGGCCAGGCGCGGTGGCTCACGCCTGTAATCCAGCACTTTGGGAGGCCAAAGCAGGTGGATCACCTGAGGTCAGGAGTTCGAGACCAGCCTGACCTAAACGGTGAAACCCCGTCTCTACTAAAAATACAAAAATTAGCTGGGCGTGGTGGCCATGCCTGTAATCCCAGCTTCTCAGGAGGCTGAGGCAGGAGAATTGCTGGAACCCAGGAGGTGGAGGTTGCAGTGATCCCAGACTACGACATTGCACTCCAGAATGGGCAACAAGAGCAGAACTTTGTCTCAAAAAAAAAAAAAAAGTCGGCACACTGACAAGCTAATTAGAAGCTCTACAAAGATAGGAAGGGCTTGTTGACTGGGCTACAATGTGTGGAGTGATTTGCCTGGGTTGTTTCTTAGGGCAATCCCTCATTCTTCCTGTCCCCTTTCCCTATCCTACTGTGCTGATCAAATTTCTCAGAAAGATTCTTCTCCTTGGAGATTTTAAGCCTGGGTGTAATATTTAGAGGGTGTGAGTTTCATCGTTCACATAATGCCCTTCTTTTACATATATTAAATAGAATCCTTGTTCTTTTACATATATTAAATAGAATCCTTGTTTGCAAATGCACTGAGAATAAACCTTCAATCTTCTGTTGGAGTTGGGGAGAGACAGGTTTCCAGGTATTGGAAGGAAAGTGCTTTGAAAATTGATGTTCAACCACTTCTCCTGTTTTCACTCCCCTCCACAAACAGAAGATACTGTCTCCTAAGCCTTTGAGGACTTCTTTGGTGCATGTAAGATTGCTTCTTAGCTCTTCCCACTGTTAATGTAGGATTCAGCTCTCTTGGATCCATAGAAGAAATGGACACCTATCCACTTGCTTCCCGCTTGCAAAGTTCTATTGCTGTTCCTCTTACCCTATTCTCTTTATTCTTGTTAGTTTTTGTCTTTTTAAAAGTTGCTTCCCTGTTATTTTATTAGAATTTCTGGAAGGAGTGGAGATAAATACCTGTGTTTAAACTGTCACATTAAACTAGAAGCCAAAATAACCTGTTAACCTGTCTTCACAAACATACTCTTGCCACTCTCTAATCCATTCTCCATACCTCAGCTGGAGTACTCTTTTGAAATGCAAGTCCTAATATGTCATCTGCCTGCTGGTTTTCCGATGGAAAGATCAAAGTCCTTAACATGAACCCTAACCCTCAGCATGGTCTGACTTCTTCCTGCAGCCCTGCATTGTCCTGTGTGCTCCTGTGCTCTGTACCTGCACTGGCCTTATTTTCCTTCCCTGGATGCTGCCAAGCCTTTTCATTTCTCTGCCTGGACCACTCCCTCCCCTTCCCAGCAATTTCCTTTTATCTTTTTAACTCCTCCTTTCCAAGCAGCTCATTCATTACTTCTTCAGGGAACATCTCCCACCCTTCCTGACCAGGCCAGGGTCTCCTGTGAAATACTTTCACAGTACCATGGACTTCTCGTCCATAGCACTTATCCCTGTAGTAAATTCACATTTAGTTGGGTAATTCTTTCATTGGTTTTACTTTTCTGAACTGCAGGCTTTGTAAAAGCAAGGACCGTGTGTGTGTGTGTGTGTGTGTGTGTGTGTGTGTGTGTGTGTGTTTTGGTCACCACTGCCTCCTCAGCATAGCACTGTGCTTGGCACATTGTAAGCATTTATTTCTATCATTATTTTATTTTTATTTATTTTTATATTTACTTTGAGAAAGGGTCTCAGTCTGTCACCCAGACTGGAGTGCAGTGGCACGGACACAGTTCACTGTAGCCTCGGCCCCCTGGGCTCAAGCAATCCTCCCACCTCAGTCTCCTGGGTAGCTGGGACCACCGACAGGCACTAGCATGCCCACCTAATTTTTGTATTGTTTGTAGAGACGAGGTTTTGGCACATTGCCCAGGCTGGTCTCAAACTCCTGGGCTCAAGTGATCCTCCTGCCTCAGGCTCCCAAAGAGCTGGTATTACAAATGTGAGCCACCTCCCCTGGCCAATTTTATTTTGTTTTCTTATTTTTTCTTAGAGATTGGGTCTCAGCCTGTCACCTTGGATGGAGTACAGTGATGCCGTCATAGCTTACTGAAGCCTTGAACATCTGGGCTCAAGCAATCTTCCTGCCCCAGCCTCCCAAGTAGCTGAGACTACAGGTGTGCATCACCACACCTGGCTATTTTGTTTTTTAAATTTTTTGAGAAGCAGGGTTGGGGGTGTCTCACTATGTTGCCCAGGGCTCACCTCAAACTCTTGGACTCAAACAAACCTCCTGCCTTAGCCTCCTAAGTAGTTGCGATTATTGGTGCGCACCATCACAACTGTTTTACGTTGTAAGCATTTAATACACATTTGTTGCAGTGGAAAATAAAACGTGTCTCATTCCTTTCCTTCTTTAGTTTATTGTTGACTTCCAAACCCTGAGGGGAACTTGATGTCTTCTCCTCTCATTTCATCACAAGGAAGAGGACAGAGGGCCAATGTGGGTTTGGGTCCAGGACAACAGAGCCTCTGAAACTGCCTTTGCAAAGATTATGACAGTGAGAGAAATCTAACATGGCTTCACCCCATCTTGCTTCTAGCCTCACAGGCTGGGGGTGCTCATTCCTGGGTGAAGGCCAAGCTAACTATGGGAGGAATTTAGTTTCTAGTTTAACTTGAAAGCAAGGATGATAATAGCCCTTTCCTAAAACTAACCCCCCTTGCTCAGGGCCCAAAAATTGCTCTTGTGAAACTAATGAAAGGCCACAAGATTAAGATTATGAGAGGGGCCTGAATTTTGCTAAACTGTAAATGTAGTTTTCTATAATCCCTAATTGCCCAGGAGTCATGTGGCCAGAGGTCACAAGATTTGTGACTTCCTCAATTGCGCCCATAGAAAACATCACTATTGTAAAACCTAAGATTGGTCTTTCGAGATATTTTTCAGACTGACTCCATCTGGATTCATGACTCATGACTCAATTGGTCCTATGCCCACCCCCCCAACCCCTCCCCCACCTAGAGGTGGACTCAGTGCAAGAGGACTGTTTTCCATACCTCTATGATTTCATCCCCAACCATTCAGCTGCACCCATTCCCTAATCACCTGTCCACCAAACTATCCTTGAAAAACTCTAACCTCCAAGCCTTTGGGGTGACTGATTTGAATAATAACTCCATCTCCCACATGGCCAGTCTTGCATAATAAACTCTTTCTTTACTGCAATACCATGGTCTCAGTGAATTGGTTTTGTCTGTGCAGTGGGCAGTAAAAACTTTTCAGGCGACCACATCTCTGGCCACTGTCCTAAAGGACAGAAGTTTTTTTGTGTCCATATGACATGGTCTTTGTCAGACAGAGTAGGAACAGGACACGGTTTCAGCTCACCCTCACTTAAGAGTATTCTTTCATGCATTCCCACTGATCACAAAATCCATACCACTGTCACAATGCTAATAGTCCTTTTACTTAAAGAATTCCAGGAACTGGCCTTAGGAGATAAGCAAGGTTGTGGAGTGCCCTACATTGGGAAGGAATACTAAACAAATTATTTATAGCCTTGTTGCCTCAGGCCAATCCACCAGGTGGCCCATTACTCAAGATAAGCGTTGCAACCAGTAATGCTGACCTGCATACCCTATCCCTGATGACAATTCCCACGCTTTGTCTAATAAAAAAGCCCAACTGACTCTTTTCTTTGGAGAGTCAGTCAGGGAATTCTCTCCCTCTTATGCCTTGGTGTAAGCTCCAATGAAGCCTTGCCTGGGAAAACTTTTTTGGCCTCATGTCAATTTCTATTGCATTGCATTGGGAGCCCAAGAACCTATTGCTGTTAACATTTGAGTTTACACTTTTTGGTCTTCTCCTTAAATTCTCTCTCTCTTTAGAGTTTGTCTTTAGATCCTTAGGTCTTCCTCTTGCTGCTTCCTTCTGTTTTATATATCTGGGATTGGATGGTACCCAGGGGGAAAGGAACACTAAGCAGAAGGACATCTGTTTTACATGGGGTCTTGCCCCATTTACTAAATGGATTCTCCTGAGATTTGTGATCCAAAGCTCCAGCAGTAAACCAAGAGATTTTATCCAGTATTCTTTCTACATAACTCCTTTCTGAACCTATAACTTTGACAGATTGTCAGTCAAGACCCCAGAGACAAGACTCCCATTTAACTCAGGCAAAAAACTATCCAAGTTGGAATTTGGAGGTCCTGTTCAGTTCTATTTACCATAAATCATTTAATTCTGTTGAGTCTCTTGAATCTAACTTCTGTCACACACAACTGACCAGACCAAGCTCCCTTATTTGATCAGCAGTGTCCAAACTGTGCTCCAATAATTCCTAGGAGTTTTGTAGTTGCATCTCTGAAGACCACTGCAGGGGACAAGTTGGCAAAGAGCATGAGGGACATCAGGGAAACATGCTATCTGGCTTTCTTGGTGTTTTACTACATGTCTTGCTTAATGTTTATATGTATATGTATATGTGTGCTAATTTTTTCTACACAACATCCCTACTATTGTCATCTTCATTTGATACATGATGAAATTGAGGCACAGAGAGATTCAGCAACTAAAGTGATATAGCTGGCAAGTGGCAGAGTTAGGCTTGGAACTATGATATTCTGATTTCTGAGCCAACCTTCTTGATTTCTAAGTTATACTGGAATTTACTATGTGCTGGGGATTGTGCTGAGTGTTAATGATTTCATTCATTTTTCATGACTGCCCTGTACCGCGGGTACTATTATCTTTACTCTTTTGCTTTTTTTAAAATTTTTTTATTTTTGAGACAGAGTCTCACTCTGTCGCCCAAGCTGGAGTGCAGTGGCGTGATCTCGGCTCACTGCAACCTCCACTTCCCGGGTTGAAGTGATTCTCCTGTCTCAGCCTCCTGAGTAGCTGGGACTACAGGCACGTGCCACCACGCCTGGCTAATTTTTTGTATTTTTAGTAGAGACTGGGTTTTACCATATTAGCCAGGATGGTCTTCATCTCCTGACGTGGTGATCTGCCTGCCTTGGCCTCCCAAAGTGCTGGGATTACAGGCATGAACCACCGCGCCCGGCCTTATCTTTACTTTTTCAATGAAGAAATATAAGGAATTTGTTCACAGTCATGAAGTGGCAGAGCTGTATTCACACTTGGGTCTGCCTGCCCTGACAGCCCACTGTCTTAATCTCATTATACACACATCTTCCTGTGTGTAATGACTAGTGGATTGTGTGTGCTTTCTCCTCTGCTAGAATGTAAGCTTTTTGAGGAAAGAGGACAATATCTTTTTTATCTTTGTCTTTCAGGAGCCTTAGCAAGGTTCTTCTTCTTCTTCTTTTTTTTTTTAAATGGAACTGTGATACAGAGGACTTAGCAAGGTTCTTGACTCATAGTCAATGATGCTTAATAAATGCTAGATTTGTTAACCTACACAACAGGTGGATTTGTTAGCTTGGAAGGTGACAGTCCAATGATCACAACCAAAGCGGATTTAACAAGGGGATTTCATTACTTGCAACAAGTAAGGAGGACACTGGGGATAGTTCCTAAAGCAGTGCTTCTCCGAGCAACAGTGAAAACAGTGCTTTTATTGGGCTGGTTAGCTCAGTCATTGTATGTACAGGTGGAGTAAAGGCAGCGAAGACACAATTGCCGATCATGCTTCTACACGTTGCATGTATAGAAAATGGTGAATAAGCTCTTCCCTGGGTGGGGATTTTAGCAGGATTGTAAGGGGAGTTCACCAAAGTTCATCTTCACTCAGGCATTTCTGGATCTAAATGTTTTGGTTTTTGTTTTTCTGGGGCTGGGCTTCTTCCTAGAACTTTTCTGAAACAACAAGAATGCAAGGTGCAACAGTTACAAGTGGGTACTTTTTCACAGTGCATACCCAAAACCCAGGACCTTGGGTTACAAATTGACTGGAAGTCAAGGTATGGAGGCTCTCAGAGTAGAAATCAAGGCATGAGTTGAGAAGATAAAGGTCCCAGGAGTTGAGAAGATTAAGGAATTCCGAGACCAAGTGATAAAAGGCTCTTCGTGTGGATGCTGAAGACCTAGGAAGGGCAACTGAAAACTCTCTGACACCAAAGTTGTCCAAGAAGGGTGGGTGGCGGTGCAGTGTGGCAAAACACCCGGAAGGCTAATTATCCAAGCAGAGTCACAGAATGGCCACAGCTCAGTGCGGCCACCATGTTTAGGGGCTAGTCTTCTGTTTTTCCATTGGAGAAACTTCATTTTCTCTTGATTCCCCAAAATGATTAGGTTTTCATGCTGACACACCAAAGGCACAAGAAACTGTTCAATAACCAGAATATCATGTGATTATGCTCAAATTACCTTGATCAGAATTTTCTTGTTCTGATTATAATGGTATGACCATCTAAGAAAGGCAAGGGGCAGACTAGAAAAGACATTCAGGCCGGGTGCGGTGGCTCACGCCTATAATCCCAGCATTTTGGGAGACAGAGGCGGGTGGATCACTTGAGGCCAGAAGTTTAAGACCAGCCTGGGTAACATGGCGAAACCTTGTCTCTACTGAAAATACAGAAAAAATTAGCCAGGCATGGTGGCATATGCCTGTAATCCCATCTACTCAGGAGGCTGAGGCATGAGAATCCTTGGAACCCAGGAGGCAGAGGTTGCAGTGAGCCAGGATTGTACCATTGTACTCCAGCCTGGGTGACAGAGTGAGACTCTGTCTCAAAAAAACCCAAAATGGAGAGACATTCAATATAGTGTCCTCGCTGGAGAAAGACTGTGTGAATAGAAGGAGGATGGTCAGCCCAGAACAATGAAGGAGGCCATGGGAGGCTGGAAACGCCTGTCAGAGCTTGCTCAGGGGACAGAGTCTGACCTGAGCATACTTGGCCAGGTGAGTCCTACAGTAAGTGGTCATTAAATGATGACTGTTATTTTTGTTAAGATGAGTGAGGATGTCTCCAGGGAGCCTTAACTGAGAATCACCTTTTGAGATTAGGTAACTCATGTTCTATTTCTTAGAGTATTGCTTCTGTATTCTTGTTTAAAGGAGTCCGCTTCCGAGGACAGAGTCCTCTTTCTGTGCAATACAGAGTAATGGCTTCTGCAGGCAAACAAGCAGCGTTCAATTTTGCCTGGCTTTTGTAATCCTCTATGCCTCAGTTTCCCTTATCTGTAAAATACGAATAATAATAGTACCTACCTCCAAAAGTAGTTGTAAGAATAAATTGAGATAATGTATACGTCCTGGCACATAATAAATTCTCAATAAATGTTAACTTTTTTTTTTTTTGAGACGGAGCTTTGCTCTTGTCGCCCAGGCTGGCGTGCTGTGGCACGGTCTCGGCTCACTGCAACCTCCTCCTCCCAGGTTCAAGCGATTCCTCTGCCTCAGCCTCCTGAGTAGCTGGGATTATAGGTGCCCGCCACCACACCCAGCTAATTTTTGTAATTTTAGTAGAGACAGGGTTTCACCATGTTGGCCAGGCTGGTCTCGAACTCCTGCACTCAGGTGATTCGATCACCTCGGCCTCCCAAAATGCTAGGATTACACGCGTGAGTCACCATGCCCGGCCAATAAACGTTAACTTTTAAGGTCCTGTTCCTGAGACTGCAAGGCCAGGACCAAACTATGGATTATCAAGGTAAATGATATCTAGTCAATGAGCCTACCTCCTCAGAGTGACATCCTCTGCTTCTGTATAGATCACCTTGACATTTCAAACAAGTCACAAATACTTATAATAGTCTCACTTATTTACATATATCTGAGACATACATATTTACTGAATGTTTCCCACAACCCTAAGAGGTAGGTACTAGGAGTATCCCCATTTTACAGATGAAGAAACTGAGGCACAGAGGGGCTAAATAATTTGTCCAGTGAGTAAAAGATGGCTCTGATTTTGTGTTAACTATCTTTTTATTTACTTATTAAACTACCTCTTCTTTCTTATAATCATATCATTAAAGAATGGGTATTTTGCAGTGAGAAAGGGATCCACAACTCACTTTTTCTGTCATCTGTAACAATGTTTTTAAAATGTACTTTCTGCTTAATGAGCTTTGAATCCATCCACAAATACATCAAGTAGCTATACAACGTGGTGGGAAACTTTGTTATTTGCAAATGATAAAACCAAACACAAGGTTGTTCACCAGCTACTATGTAGCAGGCATCACAGAGTACACCTGTAATAGTGCTTTTCCATTACTGAAATTTCAGTACTGGCTCATCTGTTCTCCTGTTTCAAAAATCCAGAAGATGGGAATAAATTTATAAAGACACTTCACAAGGTTATTTATATCTATAAAACCGACTAAGCATGCATTTATTAAGCCCCCAGGTGTTGGGATTGTACTTGGCGAACATCTAAGGCAGTAAAATTACCTTTTCTGTGGTATTCTAGGGTCTACAGGAGCTTTTTAATTTTTGTTTTGAGATGGAGTTTCACTCTTTTGACCTGGCTGGAGTGCAGCGGTGCGATCTTGGCTCACTACAGCCTCCATCTTTCGGGTTCAAGCGATTCTCCTGCCTCAGCCTCCCGAGTAGCTGGGATTACAGGCGCCCGCCACCATGCCAGGTTGATTTTTTTGTATTTTTAGTAGAGACGGGGGTTTCGCCCTTTGGGCGGGCTGGTCTCGAACTACTGACCTCAAGTGATTCGCCCGCTTCGGCCTCCCAAAGTGCTGGGATTACAGACGTGAGCCACCGTGCCCGGCCACAGGAGCTTTTTAGAAGATGCTTTACGCCACACAGTAATGCAACACTGAAAAGACAAGTCGCCTTTTCTCTGCTTTTGCATCTCTTTCCTTAACTTCTGGAAATCTTTAAAGTTTGTCCGCCGTACTTCGACAGTTGTCTACCGAAGATTCTCAGCACATCTACCGGTTGAGCCCCGAATGCGTCTCCGAATTTCTCCCGTTGAAGGTAGAGGTCCCTGGGCTGGGCAGAATCTGGGCATGCGCAGAAGCTCAGCCAACCACGGGGCTCCGCCTCCCCTCCTCTAGCGAGGGGAAACGGGTGAGCGGCAGCGCGCGTGCGCAAGCGTGGTGGTGGGTTACGCCTGGAGAGCGCATGGGCAGATAAACCGTACGTCCGTTTGTCCGGACCGGAGGGGCAGTGGGCGCCATCTTCTTCTGGGCTCACTGAGGGTCTACCTGTTTTGGGGAGGCTGCTGCGACGAAGAGTTCCCTCAGCCTCCGGCCTTGTGTGTCCGACTCGGCAGCAGTGGTGTGTGTTTATTGCCAAGTGCGAAGCAGTTCCCCTCGGGGCGCCGGGGGTGGGGAGGGCTGGGCGACCAAGCCGGAAGAACGGGGAAAGGCGGGACCGGCGGCCGCGCCAGTATCTAGCGTAGCTCCTGCCGTTAGGGCACCCTCTTTTCTTGCTAAAACACCGAGTCTCCCTTTCCCGTCAGCTTCCATGTGGTGGTGTATGTGCGCTTCCCAGGGATCTTGAGAGTGAAGATCTCGAAGGCTTTCATAGGTATATTTTTTTCTTTGCTATGTCATCGTAGTCAGTGGTGGCAGAAAAGCGCTGCAGGCCCAGCTCGTTAGGCTTGAGAAGGGCAAGTGTTTTCAGTTAGATTTGGGGGCAGTTCACCCTCTGGCGAGTTAGGGTGGAATGTTTGCCCTTGAGACGGCGTAACGGAAAGGCACGGAGGTTGGGCGGTCCAGGTTAATTTGAAGGCTGATTTTGGCTGAAAGTCTGGCGACAACATCGGATCCCACGTAGCAACTTTGGCCTGGCGCGAAAGAAGGAAGCTCTGACCCCTGGGAGTTGTGGACAAAGGCTTTGGGCTGTAGAATCGATGCCTTCGGATGATTCCCGTTTGAGGATGTTGGGAGAAATCCTGTGCCATGTGGATTCGTCTTCATTTACAGTTCTTCCTAGGGACTGTGGCTCTCATTGGTCATTCCTTTGGTTTTTATTTTAAACATCTACATTATAAAAGGTGGATCATCGTAAAGAATAATTATGGGTTGGTGTAGATTATTTTCTGCAGGGGAAACTCACGTTCAGAGTGTGAATATGCTACATCATGACCTTGGGCTTTACGAAGTAGTCGCAGAGTTAAAAAAAATTATCTCCCTCACCATATCTGGAAAATGACTTTTTCTTCGCTAGTTAAAAATCAAATGGATCTGATGAGATATTATTTATTTAAATTCTGTCTCCCGTTTCCCTCTCCGTATCCCCTTAAGTCTTGATTAGAAGAGGCACGTTACGTATTGTTTAGTTATAATGGTGATTAAGTGGGATGAATCGTTGGATAAAAATAGCAGTTATTTAAAATGCGCTTTAAATTTCACTGACTTACTCTTAAGTGATCTTTTAGGGACCCACTCTTCTTTTCACAGAAATTTTAACAGATTATTGTCTTCAAATGAACACAAAGGCACAAAAATACTGTTTGCATTCATAACTAGAAAAACGCAAAATTTTAATTGCAGACTACTTGAGGGTAATTTTCGTGTTTTGCTTTTGTGTAATTTAGTGTGTTAAGAGTTGAATTTCTGGAGAATTTGCTTAAGGAAATATAGCATGTTGGAACCACAGAAGTGCCCATTTTGAGAGCTGGTCTCTTACAGTTGGTCTCCAAGGTGTGTTATTGTAGAGGCATAAATGGTACATTACCCTACTGTCTCAAGGGCAGAGAAGTTTAAGCATTAGTTTTGTTTAACTGTGGCAAATGAGAATAAACTTTTTAAATAGTCTGCTTGAATTGGAATTCATGAGATTTGTGCTCATGAAACTACTTGGTTAAAAGATAGTTTTTAAGTGAGGTAGGATAAATTACTAGAGTTTTTTTGAATTTGAGATATAATTATTCCTTGAAACGTCTCTAATTTCTCTTGTAGATGAATTTATGTTCCCAGGGTAAATCCCTTTAAAATTTTTTTAAAAGCTTAGGAGAGAGAAGAATATGTATAGCTTATGGTGCTTTCTAAAATATCTTAAAAAGAGTAGCTAAGCCAATTTGCATAGGAGGGAGTCTTGGGACTTTAATATGGATAAAGTAAGTATTCCAGAAGCCATTTGTAGTTTTTGTTGAAGTGTTAGTATGGATATTGGTTTGTTGAAGAAAATAGGCTTTTTTTCTTTTTTTGTTACTGTGCAAATACTTTAATAGCAAACCTGATTAATATTTTTCAGATGTAGAATGTGTGAAGTAATTTGATGTCTTTGCTAGTTTAGCTTCTGGTTAATCTACGTACCCTTTTTTTTAAAGGAAAACAGACCTCAGTGAATATATCTTCAGACCCCCACTTTGGGGAACAGTGGTACTTAAGTGTAAGTACTGGATTCTGGATTAACGCAACATTTATTTGTACATTAAAGACATGTAAATTACTCCAGGCGCAGTGGCTCATACCTGTAAATCCTAGCACTGTGGGAGGCTGAGGTGAGCTGATTGCTTGAGCCCATGAGTTCCCTACCAGCCTGGGCAACATGGTGAAACCCTGGCTCTACAAAAAATACAAAAATTAGCCGGGTGTGGTGGTGCACACCTGTAGTCCCAGCTACTGGGGAGGCTGAGGTGGGAGCATTGCCTGAGCCTGGGTAAGTCGAGGCTGTAGTGAGCCAAGATCGCACCAGTGCACTCCAGCCTGGGTAGCAGAGCAAGAGAGACCCTGTCTCCCCCACCAAAGAAAGTGAGTGTAAATTACAATTATTTATTTGGCAAGTCTTCATGAAATAGTTTGGGTATCCCTGAAAGTATTAAACGCAAACTTCTTTAAAAAAATACATTGAGATTTTTCAGTAAACGGGTAATCCCAGTATTCCAAGTTAATTTTTAATTTTACTTTTCTACATCATCATTTGGGATTCCTTAGTAGAGTGCAGAATAGTTGTTTGAAATGGAAATCTGCTATTGGCATTATTAATAAGATAAATAGCATTTTCTGTTTGGCTTGAGATGAACTGTAACAGTTACTATTTTTGCAATAGGAGTGGTATTGAGATTTTTAACTTTAGGGATATTGTAGTATTTGCCTTAATTATACTGGCTTCATGAAATTTGTTTCTGTGCTTGGATGTATGAGCTGTTTATGTAGACCTTTAAATTGTATCCAAACAATAGCCCATAGGTTTGGATTTATTGTTTTAAAAATTGATTTTTGAATTTCAGGCTTTGCTGTTTTATTCATTTATTGTGTAATTTTGAATGGTTGCCTTAATTTGATTTGGTCTTATGTTTTGAAAGGGAGGAGAACAGCACGAGAGTTGGATATAAATATGTACTAGATTTTTGGATTTTTATGTGGCAAAATGATTGAAGGTCTTTTTTTTTTTTTTTTTTGAACTTTGGGTATTGAGATTTTACTTGTAGAACAGTTTTTTGAAGTAGATGTAAAACTTGTGTACAGCAAAATGTATAGACCCTAAGGATAGAATTCAGTAAACCTTGATAAATTTATACACCCATGTAACTACTGCTGCATTCAAAATATGTAACATTTCCATCACTCCTTTCTTCATGCTACTTCCAATCAAGAGCAGTTGTTAAATTTTCGGCAAGTTTCAAATTTTTAAATAATTTTTATATGTCTATTTGGATATTGTATCTCCTTTTTGCAGAAGGATGATTAATTTCCCCTTGGAACAAAAGACCATTTTGTAACACCCGTAATTGTGGTTCCTTATTCTGCTTCACTTTTGATAGGTAATTCTGAAATGGATATCCTAATCTGGCGTTGTTTAAGATAAATTACAGGGTTCAAGGATTAATTATATTTCATTTTCTTTCCACAGTTAAGTTGCTTTTACAGAATTAACAGGTCTCCAAGAAATTTTAAAAAAGGTAAGATATCCAGAGTTTAAGGCTTTGAGGCTCAACAAAAAACATGTGAAGTAGAATAGTACATCTAGGTATCCATGGCTTCTGTTCTTTTTTTTTTTTTAAAAGACAGGGCCTCACTCTGTCCTCCAGGCTGGAGTGCAATGGCACAGTTGCAGCCCATTGTATCCTGAAAATTTCAAATTGGGCTCAGGCAGTCTTCCTGCCTCAGCCTCCTGAGTAGCTGGGACTACCGGTGCATGCCACCATGCCCGGCTAATTTTTTCTTTTTAGAGACGGGCTCTCGCTCTGTTGCCAAGGCTGGTCTTGAACTCCTGGCCTCAAGCGATCCTCTTGCCTTGGCCTTCCAAAGCCTGGAATTACAGGCATGAGCTATCATGCTGGCCCTGGCTTTTGTTCTCTGCGTCTGGCCAGTGGTAGGCAATTTATTATCATGAGCAGAAATTATACACTAACCATAGATGACTTTTCTAAATATGTAAAATTCATTGCAGTTGATAAAATAATCTACAAAGCTCTCATGTTTCAGTAGAAGATAAGATTCTAAATGAGTCTGAAAGTAGTTTGGTCTTCTTGTGAAGCAGCATTTGGCAGACTTACAAAGGAAGATTTGATATTTTTGATGTTCCTATTGTATAGAATAGGTGATACGAAATGTTTCTTCAAGGTAGTTGGTTTATTTGTATTTTTAGATGGGAGAAAGTTTATCCCTTGTTTTCTTTAATAATTAGATATGATCAGTATTTTTGTGAACTTGTATCTTGTTTTCATTTATAAATGTTGAAGAAAGCAGGAACCAGGTAATTATTAAGCTTAGTTTGGGCTAAGGTACTTCAAAAATAAGACTTGCTATTATGTGTACCTTTTTGTCTGCAGGTCATTATTGCTGTGGTTTGAGCTCAGCATGGCTGTAGTCATCCGTTTACTGGGGCTTCCTTTTATTGCGGGGCCTGTGGATATTCGTCACTTCTTCACGGGATTGACTATTCCTGATGGAGGAGTGCATATAATTGGAGGGGAAATTGGGGAGGCTTTTATTATTTTTGCAACAGATGAAGATGCAAGACGTGCCATAAGTCGTTCAGGAGGGTTTATCAAGGATTCATCTGTAGAGCTCTTTCTTAGTAGCAAGGCAGAAATGCAGAAGACTATAGAAATGAAAAGAACTGATCGTGTAGGAAGAGGGCGTCCAGGATCTGGGACATCAGGGGTTGACAGCCTGTCTAATTTTATTGAGTCTGTTAAGGAAGAAGCAAGTAATTCTGGATATGGCTCTTCAATTAATCAAGATGCTGGGTTTCATACTAATGGTACAGGACATGGTAATTTAAGGCCAAGAAAGACAAGGCCATTGAAGGCCGAGAATCCTTACTTGTTTCTACGAGGTTTGCCTTACCTAGTAAATGAAGATGATGTACGTGTCTTTTTCTCTGGTTTGTGCGTGGATGGAGTAATTTTCTTAAAACATCACGATGGCCGAAATAATGGTGATGCCATAGTAAAATTTGCTTCATGTGTTGATGCTTCAGGAGGTCTTAAATGTCATAGAAGTTTTATGGGTTCAAGATTTATAGAAGTAATGCAAGGATCAGAACAACAGTGGATTGAGTTTGGTGGTAATGCAGTTAAGGAGGGTGACGTTCTTAGGAGATCTGAAGAACATTCTCCACCAAGAGGAATTAATGATAGACATTTTCGAAAACGGTCTCATTCAAAATCTCCCAGAAGAACACGTTCTCGTTCCCCTCTTGGATTTTATGTTCACTTAAAAAATCTGTCCCTCAGTATTGACGAAAGAGATTTAAGAAATTTCTTTAGAGGTACTGATCTGACTGATGAACAGATTAGGTTTTTATATAAAGATGAAAATAGAACAAGATATGCCTTTGTGATGTTCAAGACTCTGAAAGACTATAATACCGCTTTGAGTTTACATAAGACTGTTTTACAATATCGTCCAGTTCATATTGATCCAATTTCTAGAAAACAAATGCTGAAGTTCATTGCACGTTATGAAAAGAAGAGATCAGGGTCACTAGAGAGAGATAGGCCGGGACATGTTTCACAAAAATACTCTCAAGAAGGTAACTCTGGCCAGAAACTGTGCATCTATATAAGAAATTTTCCATTTGATGTTACAAAAGTTGAAGTGCAGAAGTTCTTTGCAGACTTTCTTCTTGCTGAGGATGACATTTACTTGCTTTATGATGACAAAGGTGTTGGTCTGGGAGAAGCATTAGTGAAATTTAAATCAGAAGAACAGGCCATGAAAGCTGAACGTTTAAACCGACGAAGATTCTTAGGGACAGAGGTGTTATTAAGACTTATATCTGAGGCACAAATGCAGGAGTTTGGTGTAAATTTTTCTGTGATGTCCAGTGAAAAAATGCAAGCTCGCTCACAGTCACGTGAGCGAGGTGACCATTCCCATTTATTTGACTCAAAAGACCCACCAATATACTCAGTTGGTGCTTTTGAAAACTTTAGACATCAGCTAGAGGACTTGAGGCAACTGGATAACTTCAAGCATCCCCAGAGGGATTTCCGGCAGCCTGACAGGCACCCTCCAGAAGACTTCCGACATTCCTCAGAGGACTTTAGGTTCCCCCCGGAGGACTTCAGGCACTCCCCAGAGGACTTCAGGCGACCTAGGGAGGAAGACTTCAGGCGGCCTTCTGAGGAGGACTTCAGGCGCCCTTGGGAGGAAGATTTCAGGCGCCCTCCGGAGGATGACTTCAGGCACCCTAGGGAGGAGGACTGGAGGAGGCCCCTTGAGGAGGACTGGAGGCGGCCACTGGAGGAGGATTTCAGGCGGTCTCCCACGGAGGACTTCAGGCAGCTCCCCGAGGAGGACTTCAGGCAACCCCCTGAGGAGGACTTAAGGTGGCTCCCAGAGGAAGATTTCAGGCGGCCACCTGAGGAGGACTGGAGACGGCCCCCAGAGGAGGACTTTAGGCGGCCTCTTCAGGGAGAATGGAGGCGACCACCCGAGGATGACTTCAGGCGGCCCCCAGAGGAGGATTTCAGGCATTCCCCTGAGGAGGACTTCAGGCAGTCACCCCAGGAGCATTTCCGGAGGCCACCTCAGGAGCATTTCCGTCGGCCACCCCCAGAGCATTTCCGGAGACCACCTCCAGAGCATTTTAGGCGGCCTCCCCCAGAGCACTTCCGGCGGCCACCCCCAGAGCACTTCAGGCGGCCACCCCCAGAGCATTTCAGGCGCCCGCCCCCGGAGCACTTCCGGAGACCGCCCCAGGAGCATTTCAGGCGGCCGCCTCAGGAGCATTTCAGGCGCTCCCGAGAGGAAGATTTCAGGCACCCAACAGATGAAGACTTCAGGGGCCCTCCTGATGAAGACTTTAGGCACCCTCCTGATGAGGACTTCAGGAGCCCCCAGGAGGAAGATTTTAGATGCCCTTCTGATGAGGACTTCAGGCAGCTCCCAGAGGAAGACCTTAGGGAAGCTCCGGAGGAGGACCCTAGACTTCCTGACAATTTTAGACCTCCTGGTGAGGATTTTAGGAGCCCGCCTGATGATTTTAGAAGTCACCGCCCTTTTGTGAATTTTGGTCGCCCAGAAGGTGGCAAGTTTGATTTTGGAAAGCATAATGTGGGAAGTTTTGCTGAGGGGAGATTTATGCCTGATCCAAAAATAAATTGTGGTTCAGGTAGAGTAACTCCTATTAAGATAATGAATCTTCCATTTAAAGCTAATGTGAATGAAATTTTAGACTTTTTCCATGGGTACAGAATCATACCTGATTCAGTTTCGATACAGTATAATGAGCAAGGCTTACCTACAGGGGAAGCCATTGTTGCTATGATAAACTATAATGAAGCTATGGCTGCTATTAAAGATCTAAATGATAGGCCAGTTGGGCCCCGAAAAGTTAAGTTAACTTTGCTGTAGAGAGAGAGCATTTCTAAGTTCAGTTATCTTCCTTGCAGTATTGATGGAGTAAAATACATTTGTTTTAAAAAAGTGTTTTTTTTAAATTATCTAATGAAATATTTTATTTTTGACCTGTGAATAGAACAAATGTAAATAGTAGAATGTGAATCTGGTTTTCTTTTGCTTGCAAATTGCCATTCTTTTTTTTTTTCTAATTTAAAATTACACATGCTGTTTTTTTCTTTGATGGGGAGAAAGAACTAATTCCCTGAGTTCATTCATTTTTGTTGATGTCATCGGTAAGCTTCAAGACTTATTGAAGTAGAGTTGTATTTGGGGAAGATATATTTTATATTCACTTTTTTTTTCTTTCTGTAGTCTACATCTTTTACTCAAACTGTATAAGGAAATAGTGACTGATTGTTCAGGTTTGGCATTTGCATTGCTACCTGCCTGCAGAATTAATGCCCTCTTCCTTGTCTAAGATATTACTGTGTTAAGTGTCCTGTTAATTATAAATAGTTCAAAATGGACAGACTGTCAACTTGAAATTTACTTATGTAAAAAGCTTAGGTGATTCTTAGGGTTTCCATGTTCATAACTTTACAAAGCTTTATAAAAATAAAATTGCAACTTAATAGAGCTAATTAACTTGTATAAAAAGAAAAAAGAATTGCAGCTCGATATTGTGAAGTTTTTCAATAACCTCATTAAACCGTATTTATGATGGGAGGGACCAGACATTCTATAGTAATAACGTATAGTGCTGTGTATAATTCCATGGTTTCTTCAACATCTTATCAACCAAGTAAAATTAATACAAGATACGCAAAAGATAGTAAAATAAGAATCTAATTATAGGTGCAAGGGGACTCAGGCTTATGCTGGAAGAATCTGACAAGTGGTATAGTTTGTTTTTCTAGGAAGAATTTACTGATGAGTCACATAACTTGCATGTAATATTAGGTTCTCATTTTTTAGCTTCGAAACTTTGTGTCCATGCAAAGACTCTATAACTGTTAAGACTTGTGTGGTTGAATTTTGACTTGATATTCAGCATTTAGTGCATACATTTTGCAACTAGGGAATTTGATTTTCTATACCCACAATAATATTTATGGCTAACATTTATTAGGCACTTACTATGTGCTAGGCACTGTAAGCACTTTACATGCATAATCTCGGTATTCCCTGTGAGTACAGGGTTAATTATTTACCTCTATTTCACAAATGAGATAATGAAGTGGGATGAAGTGCGAGGTTAAGCAACTTGCTTGAAGTCATAGGTAGTAAATCATGGGGCCAATTTTAACCCAGACAGACCACTGACTGCAGTTCATGCTTTTGCTGCCTCACTTTTTTAAGTGGTATTTTTAATTAGGAAGACCATGCTAAAGATACTTTCAAGGATAAGTGATTATTTTCTCACTTCAATTGTTGGTTTAAAATTAGCATAAATAGGTAAAACCAGCATGCTCAAACACTGAGCTCAAACATTAACATTACTAATAAAAAAAAAAATGAGTGACTTTAAAAGTTTCTTTCTATCCAGGGTTTCTCTTGGGATACTCATATGGTATATTACTGGCTTATATTTCAAAATTATTCATTTTATTCAACATGATTGACTTTGGCCTTTTATAATTTACATAAAACATAATTTTCCTCAGTTCTGTAATCCAGATTTTCCCCATTGAGTAAATAATACAATTAAATTTACATATGGTAATTTAGACATTTAATAGGATATTGCATAGGTAGAATACTTTGTCAGTACTTAGTTACTACCTATATGTATTTTTGTGTTACTTTTCAGTGATTTAAAGAAATCTAACAGAAATCTGCTTAAATTTGTTTTAAATAGTGAATATCCTGCTCGCTATGGAATGAATAAACAGGTAAATTTGATATGAAAAAGCACCTCAGTATGATTCTTTAAAGTATAAGCTTGTAAGTAGCCAGGATAATGTTAAATTGATTGTTTGGAATATCCAAACCAAGCACAATGAAGAAAGTAGAAATGATATTTTTAATTGAGCAAAGATTGTATAGATGGTTCATTTGGTCACCCATTTTGAATAATATACGGAAAGTTAAAAAATGCTTCTCAGATACAAAGGAATAAAGCTAAGATGAAGCTTAACGTGAGGGATTACTTACTGTGGAATTGCATTTCAAACTGGGCTGAGGTGGGATGGTGGTGGTAGATAAGAGGCCAGCTAGAGTAAACATAAGCTTTGTAGTTTTATTATTTTAAGAGTCAGAGTCTTGTTCTGCTGGCCAGGCTGGAGTGCAGTGGTCTGATAATGGTTCACTGCAGCTTCTAACTCCTGGGCTCAAGCTGTCTTCCTGCCTCAGCCTCCTGAGAGCTGGGACTACAGGTGTGTGCCACCTTGTCTGGCTAAATTTATTATTATTTGTAGAGACAGAGTCTCACTGTGTTGCCCAGGCTGTTCTCAAATTTCTGGCCTCAAGCAATCCTCACTCCTTGGTCTCCCAGAATGTGTTGGGATTACAGGTGTGAGCCACTGTGCCCAGCCTTGTATTTTGATTTTTAAATTAATTTATATGAATATTTCCTTTTACCCTATAATATATCAGGGCTTAATATTTTTAAACTTCATTATAAAAAGTTGATTACAGAAAGTGGTATCTTCTAGTTGGGAGCCATCTTTGCACATCTCTCTCCAACTCTGCCTTTAGTGATATGTCAATAACAAATTGGCCATGGCAGGAGTATTTTACACCATGGAAACTGATAAATGCAGCAAATCAAGGAATTCCCCTCCTGTTGTCCCCTCAGAAAGCCAGCTTCCCAGCACCTCATCAATTTCAAATATAAAAAAAGAATAGTAAATTTTCATGTACACATCACTCAGCTTCAGTAATTGTCGTCTCATAGCCAGTTTTTCCTCTCCTATCCTCAAGGTATACCAGGTACACTGGAGGTGTATTCTCTAGCCTGATACCCAGTGGCATTTGTCTTAAAGCCAAACATTTTTGTCTAGAAATTATCTAAAAAAATGTAGATCATGTCTAGAAAGTCAATCCCACAACCAAGAGATAGGTAAAAATCATGTTAGGAGTGCATTTCTATTAATTTACTGAGATCACTGTTAAGAGCAGTGATTCTTGATCCATATATCACCTGTTAAGTAGTGACCTTGCTGCCTCTGTTTTTGCAGTAAATATTAGCTGTTGTTTATTGAGCTGTATTAGATACTATATGATGTATAATTATGTATGAATTAACTATCATTTAATTCTGATAATCCTAGTAAATGTACTACAGGTCGAGTATTCCTAATCTGGTAATCTGAAATTTCAAATGCTCCGAAAATCACAAACTTTTTGAGTGCCAACATGATGCTCAAAGAAAATGCTCATTGCAGCATTTAAGATTTCAGATTTTTGGGTTAGGAATGTTGAACTGGTATAATGCAAATACTCCAAAATCTGAAGAAATCCAAAGTCTTAAATACTTCTGGTCCCAAGCACTTCAGATAAAGGATACTCAATTTGTATTCCTATTTTGGAGATAAGAGATGGAGACTTACAGGCTGGGTTGGTTGGATTGGTTGCCTGTTTTTTGTTGTTGTAGTGGAAACTAGGAATGGTTTTTCACATTTTTTAAGTGTACTTAAGTCTTACATGGTTACATAGTTACCTGTATAATAGTCTTGAATTTGCCTAAACCCACGAAGAATAACAGTATTTGCTATCTGGCCCTTTAAGAAGTTTGCCAACCTAGGCTGCTCTAAATAATGAAAATTTTACATTAATGAAAGTATTTTCATGGATAGTATTCCTTTTGTTCTTAGAATATTTCTTTGAGGTAGGCAGAATGTATGTTTTATTCCAGAATTACTGTTTTACGCAGTTTTAACTTTACAAACAAGGCAAATAATGCTCAAGAGAAGTTGCTATTTAGTAAGCAGCAAAATAATAACTCTGTTGTTTTCCCCCGAAGTACAACCAAATTTAAATACTGAGTGAGGAAGCAGTAAATATCCAATGATATCTTGAGTTTCTTAAGAATATCAATTTAGGGTTTTAAAATGTTTTAAATATTTTACAAAAAAGTACTGAAACAACTTTGTCACTTAGGACTATTCTCAGGAAGGAGTGCTTTGTTAAGAACAGAGCCATGATTGACAAAGTCAGCAGCTTTCTAGAAAGTCTTTATTTTTCTGTTATGAATAATTGCATTTTCTAATTATCCCAAATGATTTTATAAATTCCGTAACTTTTATATGCCTGCCTGGGATCCATGAAATAAAAGTATTCCTTACCAAAAGAGAAGCATCAGATACACTGAAAGGCTCAATGTTTTATATTTTCAGAAATAAAAGTGACTGTATACCCTTTTATTAACTATATGGTAGCTTGGTAAAATTTTTATAGAATTTTTAATGATCTGTGGTGTTCTATGATGAGGCAACATTCCACCAAATTAGCCTTCCAAAAGTTGCAGTATCATGTATAATTATGACAGCAGTTTTGTTTTAAAACCAGAGTCAGATTGAATGTAGCTTTTTTACAGCTGAAATTTATGCCTTATGTGTATTCATAAAACATTGATAACTTAGTGTCACATTATCTTTACTCTTTGATTATACTCTTCTTGAAAAGTAAATTTACTTATCAAATGATAAAGTTTTAGGGAAAGTTAAAAAAAGTTTTTTTTCTTAAGGCTTCATGGAATAGAATTCCATGAATCATAATGACTACGTAAGACCCTTTTCTGGTAATGAAAGCATGGAGTCTTAACCAAAAAGCTAAGCAGAATTGTTAGATCTTTTGGTTTCTGTCATAATGTACTATTGGAACTTCAAGTAGCTATAGTACATTAATATGAAATACTTTGAAATACACCATCTTTAAAAAAAAGGCACTTACACAAAAATCATGTAACACTAGGTAGGATGTTGAAATGACTGGTATGCAATATTTTTTAAAGCCTTCATTTTTGGTCAGCATAAGTTTAATTATTTTTCTGTTTCCAGTTGGACTTCACTTTGAGGCTTAACATACCAAAGTGAGTATAAAGTTCTACAATTTAGTCATTGTGGATTTCAAGTCATTTATGATGAAAATGGAAATGTGTAGTTTACTTAAGAAAATTTTCTTCTTCTGTAACATCTAACTCTTCATCCTCATCATCTTCTGCTTGTTGATCCTTTCTTAGTCGACAAGTGGATACCTGTTAAAAGTTAACACACTTTTTAAAATAAAAACACTAACTTAAAAAAATTTTACATTCTTGGTATATTTTTATGCTATTAAAGGGCACACAACAAATATTTCAAAAAAATGTCCATGTCATAATTTTTAGTAGTGAAAATTCCCTATGAATTTTAAGCTCAGAAGCCAGTTTTTTCATTCATCACATTTTTTTGAATAAAAATGTGTAATTAGCCATTTGATAGCCATCAATACTTCAAAAACATTAAAAGTATAGACTCTATATTATGAATATTAAAAATAAATTTTGGGTCACAAAAACAGCATTTGAGAATCATAAAATGGATGGCAAAAATAGAAGGATATTTCAGCTAGGCAGTGGGACAGAAATACTGATGTAAAAGTAGTGTGATTTAAATGGAATGAGTTGAGAATCTGAATTCACCAGTTTTAAGTTGCCTGACTGCCGCCACATGGGGCATATTGCTTAAAACTTCTCTTGAGGGTGATTATATCTAACCCAGGGGACATTTGGGAATGTCTAGAGACACTGTTGTTTGTCAGTATTGGGGCTGTGTGTTTGTGTGTGCTACTGGCATGTTGTAGGTAGAGGCGGGGGATGCTAATATCTGCTTGATGTCGTCACAATATACAGGACAGTATTCCGTCCCCTTCTTCCTCCCTGGTGGGCCCAATTATTTGTCCCAAAGTCAGCAGTGCTGAGGTTGAGAAACCCTGGGATAATGCATTCTGAAGTGCTATACAAGTGTTAGCTAAGGTAACATTATTAGTTGTAGTCAAAACTTTATATGGACTATAAAAGTAAATTTATGGAATTTATGTTCAAGGCACTTAATGCCGGAATAATAAAAATATAATTGGGTTGGGGGAGAGATACATACATATAAAACAAAATAAATGCTTACAGAAGAATCAAATGAAAATAGAAAGTATGGTATCAAATTTACCTAAAAGTTGTATCTTGAAAATAAGTTTGTTGAATTTTATATTCTGAAGGCTAGATATGAAAAGGGCATAGCTCTCTAGATCAGGGTTTGGCAAGTTGCGGCCCAGCCAGCCTCCTGCTTTTGTAAATAGAATTTTATTAGAACACAGTCATACTGCTTTATGTGTTACTTACAGTTGTTATTTATAGTTGTTGGGGTAGAAACCATATGGCCCACAAAGCCTAAGAATGTTAGTCTCCACATCTTAAAGAAAAAGTTTGTCAGCCCCTGCTCTAGATACTGGGAAACTCAAGCTTTCTGGATATAGAAAAAAATGAAATGATTTGTGTTCAGTAAAAGCCCTTTTTTAGTATAATTTGGTATTTAACTTTATAATTTAATGAGATCCACTAAGTTTTGATAGTGAGATTTAAACCTAAGTTGGACTTCAGAATCTGCTCTTCATATTATAGCAGATAACACATCTGCATTAGCATTCTTTTGTCTTTTCCACTTCTGCTCTCAAGTGTTACGCTTTAGAGAGTAATATGTAATTACAGTATAAAACATAATTGAGAAATAATAGAGCTGCACTTAATGCAATCTTCTGTCATTTTATAGAAGAGAAGAAATAGGTCCAGGGGAGGATAAGTTACCGAGGTGATATGACTGAGGGGAAACATTTTTAGAACTCAACAATTCCAAAGACAGCAGCTCAAATTCCTTTAGAGTACGGTTTCTTGCTCACCTGTCCTGTTCCAGATACACACTTAGCTGACAGTGATCTCTGAAGAGGTGACTTTGAATTTGCTCTTACAATATCTAAACGAGATGAATAATCTGGTGCATACAGAGAATTTCGGAAAACCTATTGTAATGATAAAATAGCATTATAAAGTAGATGCTAAACAAAATCAAGACAGTCAAATTAAGTTCCTTAGTTAAGATTTTTTTTTTAAAAAACAACTCCCCCCAAATGGACAAAATTCCAATTATTGTAAATGTAAAAGAAAAAACAACAAAAATAAGCTAGAAAGATGAAAGCTAAAAATTCTATTTGAACTATGTAAGATGATGACAGATATTAAACAGTAATTAGTCATGAAACAATCATTTAAATGCTTTTGCCAGGAGAACTGCAGAAGTTGAGAACCTCAAAGCATGCAAGCTAGTAGGGAGGCTGCGACTCATACCTTTGAATCTTTCTGTTCTGCATATTCTCAACTCTTACCAATTTAACTCTGCAGTACTGCTATGAAAATTACATAAGAGTAAATTGGAACCACTATAATTTATGGATTCCAACCTTACTAGGATCTGGAATGCCATGACTTGTCAGTTCTCTTTCCTTAAGGCACTATTTCCAAATGTTTACCACTCTTAAGCCTTTCTAGCTCCATCTTTTCTACCCTACCCCGACCATTTCTCTATATAGACTAATAGGTAAGGTTATCAGATATGAATCTCTTGAACTTTACCCCTTTCCCTCAAGCTTTTCGCCCCTCCTTTTCCTTCTTTCTCTTCAAAAATACCATTCTGATTTATTTCCAATGTGCATTTTTCCTTTAACCAAAACTTCAAACCCAACCAACAAAAGCTTTTGTTGTCACAGGTTCCCTCTCCTAAAAAACAAGCTCAAGATCAGTCTCTTTTTTTTTTTTTAAGTTATCTCAAGGTATAACTACTTAAAAAACTTTCTTGAATATTCGACTTCATCTCCATTTTCTTTTAAAAAAAATTTCTTTTCCATTTATTTATCAACAAACTACAGTTGAGCTTTTTCACCTCCCACTAAAATTGCTCTTCCTCACATCACCAAGGTCTTTTTTTCCTCTTCATCCTCACTGACCCCCTTCCTGAAACTTAAATGCTACTAAACTCTTTCATTGTCCTGGCTTCTCTATTTCTTTACATCTCCTTTTCTACTACTTATACCTAAAATATTTTTAAAGGGTTTCCTTTAGGCCACTTATTATATATAAAAACAATGCTGCTGCACACAGTGGCTCATGCCTATAATCCTAGCACTTTGGGAGGCCAAGGCAGGAGGATCACTTGAGCCTAGGAGTTTGAGATCAGCCTGGGCAACATGGCGAAACCCTGTCTCTCCAAACAAAAAAACAATCAGCCAGGGGTGGTGGTGCATGCTGGTAGTCCCAGCTACTTGGGAGGCTGACGCAGGAGAATCACTTGAGCCTGGGAGGCAGAGGTTGCAGTGAGCCAAGATCATGACACGCCACTGCACTCCATCCTGGGCAATAGAGTGAGACCCTGTCTCAAAAAACAAGTTTCTCTGAAAGATCTTATCTACACTGTTAATGACTACCCTTCAACTAATCCCCTGACAAGCATACCCTGTGATAGCTGTATTCATGCTCCCAACTATCTCCTGCTCTAGACCAGCACTGTCCAGAAGAACTTTCTGAGATGATGGAAATGCTTGCTGTTCTGTACTGTACAGAAACGTAGCCACTGGCCATGTGTGGCTACTAAACACTTGAAATGTGGTTCACGTGGCTGAGGAGCTGAATTTTTAAATTGAACTTTAAATAGTTATATATGCCTAATGGCTACTTTACTGAACAGTGTAGCTCTAGATTAGCTATTACAATGAAAGACATTATCTTTTACCTAGAAGACCAAACTATAAGCCTGGGCATTCTCCCTAAATTTCTCACCTGACACTTTGGGAGGCCAACACAGGCGGATCGCTTGAGCCCCAGGAGTTCAAGACCAGCCTGGGCAACATGGCGAAACTCCATCTCTACAAAAAATATGAAAATTAGCCAGGCATAGTGGGATGTGCCTATAATTCCAGCTACTTGGGAGGCTGAGGTGGGAGGATCACCTAAGCTCAGAGGTCAAGGCTGCAGTGAGCTGTGAGTGTGCCACTGCACGCCAGCATGGGCAACAGGATGAGACCCTGTCTTAAAAAAAAATTTATATATATAAAACTTATACATTTCTCACCTGAGGCACTTCTCTTTTATTGACTCTACATACCCTTCACAGCTTACTTTTTATTTAAGGCCAAAATATGTTATTGCTCTCTTTAGACAGGGACCCACTGTCAGGCTGAATTGCAGTAGTGCAGTCATAGCTCACTGTAGCCTCAAACTCCTGGGCTCAAGTGATTCTCCTGCTTCAGCCTCCTGAGTAGCTGGGACCACAGGGGTACTCTGGCTAATTTTTTCACTTTTTGTGCAGACAGTGTCTCGCTATGTTGCCCAGGCTGGTCTCAAACTCCTGGCCGCAAGCAATCCTCCTGCTTCAGCCTCCCGTAATGCTGAGATTACAAGTGTGAGCCACCACGCTTGGCCTCTTTCTCTATTCTAAAACTTTTTGTGGCTCTTGACTGTAAATGCAGAACCTAAGTTATACTATGCCTTTGCAATGCTGGTTCCTTAGCCTAGAATTACAACAAACTGTCCTTCAAGAATTACTTGTCCTTCAAGAACAATGTAAAACGCCATCTTTCTTCTGCATTCCCCTGTTGTCTGAGTAGCACCTACTGTTCATACCCTCAAGTACTGCTTTTTAACTCAGTGTTTTGTAATTGATTACATATCTGTCTCAATGAGTCTTAAGTTCTCTAGACCAACGGAGCCCTGTTTTATCTATGCATCTCCTCCCTGGCAAATAGAAGATGTTAATTAAATTCATTTTTGCCAAATGAATGATGTTAAGTTGCAAACATAGTTAACATCATTCATTTGGCAAAAGTGAATTTAATTAACATCTATGGGGAGGGGGGAAGGAGACCTAAATTAGGGGATGGCTACACATTCCTTTAAGAGAACTTCAGGACACGGAAGGAATCAAGGACAAAAGACAGGAGGTGAGACTTGTGTTTTAAAGTAATTCAGGGGTGCTAATTAGGTTAACAGGTTACCAAGGACCAAATTCAATTTTGGTGCCAGACATGGACCACTGACATCCTGGTATGACATAAAAATGCAATGACTTGGGCCGGGCACCGTGGCTCACGCCTGCAGTCCCAGCACTTTGGGAGGCCAAGGCGGGCGGATCATGAGGTCAGGAGATCGAGACCATCCTGGCTAACATGGTGAAACCCCATCTCTACTAAAAATACAAAAAATTAGCCAGGCGAGGTGGCGGGTGCCTGTAGTCCCAGCTAGTCAGGAGGCTGAAGCAGGAGAATGGTGTGAATCCGGGAGGTGGAGCTTGCAGTGAGCGGAGATAGCGCCACTGCACTCCAGCCTGGGTGACAGAGCGAGACTCCGTCTCAAAAAAATAAATAAATAAAAAATAAATGCAATGACTCATTAACTGGTATTTGGAGGAGAAACATTTTTCTTAAAACATTAACTTTTCTAGCAAAGATGGAATTTAAAGTGGGAAATGGAAAACAGTATGTAACCCTTGGGATACAAGTCTATACCAGTTAAATATTTATTACAATTAACATTTTACTCCAATTTATTGGCAATAATGCATTTTCCAACATGGTCCAAGATCTCTTCTAAGAGCAGTTCTCAAGATCTGAATGTGCTCTGAAGTTAATACAGAGGTGACCTGACAATATTTTTTTGTGTGTGTGAGATAGAGTCTCACCCTGTCACCCAGGCTGGAGTGCAATTGGCACGCTCTCAGCTCACTGCAACCTCTGCCTCCCAGGTTCAAGCAATTCCTTCCATCTCAGCCTCTCGAGTAGCTGGGATTACAGGCACGTGCCACCATGCCTGGCTAATTTTTTATATCTTTAGTAGAGACAGAGTTTCATCATGTTGGCCAGGATGGTCTCGAACTCCTGACCTCATGAGTTCAGGAGTTTGGGAGGCCTGCCTCGGCCTCCCAAAGTGCTGGGATTACAGGCATGAGCCACCGCGCCCAGCTGACAGTACTTTTTATGTGAAGAACAATTAAGATGGTTTGTGATATAACTGGAGGTGCCTAACTACAAAACACTGGCTGCAGCTGGAATAAATCTCAGCGGTTCTTACAAAGCATGGACTATCTGGAAGAATAGCAAGTTATTTCTGTCTTTTTCTGCATGTTTTCTTTACTTCTTTCCAAGAAACCTGTATTTATAGGATCTTTCCTCTTGGTAGGTACCTGTTTGATATTATATCAGTTACATCAATTAGTTACTTCCCCTGGTCCCACAGTTCTCTCCAGACTCTTCTCTCCACAATAATGGCATAATAATAGTTTATGCCCGTGGTTCATTGAACACATGCTCGTGCCCTATACTGTGCTGTTTTGTTTTTGTTTTTTTCCATGACATGCCATGATTCTCAACTGTGTTGTTTTAAATACACTGTTCTTTCTTCACAACAGTCCTGCCTCAGGACCTTGGTATATCTATCTATGCCCTCTACCTGAAAGTTTTTGCCAGGCATCCTCCCATGCATCCCTCAAGATTCTAAGAAATCACTCTGATTCTCCAGACTATTTGTAACCCTCCATCACACACAACACTTTTTTTTTTCTTTATAGGACTGGTCATATAAAAAAATCATTACACAGTTTTTAATGTCTGAATTCCCTGGTAGATTTAAAGTTACTGCTTTGACAACTTGGACTGTTTCTTAGAATGCTACATCCTTCACACTTAGAATGGTGCTTGGTGCATATGAGGTGCTCAATAAACAGTTGTTGAACTAACACTATATGAGGTAAGTACTACAGTATCTCCATTTTAGAAAGGAGGAAGCTGAAGAGCGAAGAAGTTAACTTGCTCAGTATTACTTCACTAGAAAGTAGGGGAGTTGATATTAAAAAAAAAAATCTACCACATATTCCTGAGACCTTTAGTTTTACATAGAGCTCTTCTCCCACAAACTACTTAGATGGCTGATTAAGAGTACTGGTAAAAAGTTATAAAGGAAGTGGTGCGACAAAAAAATATCTAGGACCTCTGGAATGAGGAGGAAAACCCTGGGGACTGAAGGGCTTGAAGGAACTTTAAGGTCAGTTAACAAATGGTATGTCAGAGGTATTATACAAAGAAGAATGAAAATACTTATAAAGTGGACTACAGTCTTGAAGGAGAATTGGGGGATCACTTTTGAAGCTGCCACTAAATGCAGTGTTATTTCTTGCAGGAAATGGTTAATGCCACTCATCAAGAACCATACTTCTGGAAGTCTAATGTAGAGAGGATTAAAGCATAATGGGCCTTGTAGTCAGACTTCCGGATCAGACTTCCAGCTCTGTTACTTACTAGCTATGAGATCTCTGGGAAGTTTCTTAACCTCACTGTGCTTCAGTTTTCTCATCCACAGAAATCAGAAATAAGTACTTTTATCAAAGTTGTTGAGAGGATTAAAATGATATAGTTAAAATGCAAAGATCAGTAGCTGACTCAAAGTAATTATATAAACGTTTGCTATTTTATTATTTTATAAATGACAGATGAAAGCTTGATAATCAATTTTTTTTTTTTGGATGGAGTCTCACTCTGTTGCCAGGCTAGAGTGCAGTGGCACAATCTTGGCTCACTGCAAACTCTGACGCCCGGAGTCAAGCGATTCTTCTGCCTCAGCCTCCCGAGTAGCTGGGATTACAGGCGCGTGCCACCAAGCCTGGCTAATTTTTGTATTTTTAGTAGAGATGGGGTTTCACCATGTTGGCCAGGCTGGTCTCGAACTCCTGACCTCAGGTGATCCACCCGCCTTGGACTCCCAAAGTGCTGGGATTGCAGGTGTGGGCCACTGCGCCTGGCCTTTATAATCAATTTTTAAAAGCAGGACATGAAAAGGAGTGAAAGTTAAGAAACCTTAGCTGTAGTGTTTGGAATTAACACTTGGGAAGTCATGATTGACAAATAGAGAAATATAAATATGTATATATAACTGATATAAAACAAATTAGATTTTGACATTAGAAACATATATACACATACTGTAATATGTACTTTCTTCATTCTCTTTAACCTATATTCTGGTTTTAAGTTTCCTGGAGCCCGTGGAGTAATGGGACAGGAAGGCTCAGAGGGTCTCTTTACTGATAGTTAAGATACAAAAAAAAACTAGGCCAGGCGCAGTGGCTCACACCTGTGATCCCAGCACTTTGGGAGGCCAAGGCGGGCGGATTATGAGGTTGGGAGTTTGAGAGCAGCCTGGCCAACATGGTGAAACCCCATCTCTACTAAAAATAGAAAAATTAGCCGGGCATGGTGGCAGGCACCTGTAATCCCAGCTACTAGGTAGGCTGAGGCAGGAGAATCACTTGAACCCAGGAGGCGGAGGTTGCAGTGAGCCGAGATTGCACCACTGCACTCCAGACTGGGTGACAGAGCAAGACTCTGTCTTGGAAGGCGGGGGAAGATACAAAAAAAAAAAAAATTCGGGGGAATCTTCAAATTTGTTAAGTGGTAGACACTTCCATATTTTATTAACACAGAACTCTTGTTATATGTGGGATTACATGGCTTTTTTCACTTCTATATTAGAGATGAGATGGGGAAAGTATGTCTTGAACAGTTTACTTCAGCATAAATACTTTCGTACCTTTATTTTTTCCGTTTGGAAGGTAAGAGGGTTGGATATTTACAGAATTGCTCATTGAGGACCAGTCTTTGATATTTACTTGCTCTAATGTTAGTTGGCCAATCAGAATTATTTGCATTTAACTAAAACCATCAGCATAAAGCAAGCTTACATAACCTACATTTATTTCATAGCTTAGTGATTACATTACACAGTCAGTCAGAATCCTGATTGTGCTATTTACTAGCTAAGTGGCCACAAATAAGTTATTTAAATCCTCTAAGCCTGCTTCTGTAGTTGTAAAATGAGAGTTATAGCAGCACCTACCACCTAAGATTTTGAGGTTTGAATGAGAAAATGCATGTAAAGCTTTGGGCATTGTGCATGATGTAAACACTCAAATGTTACTGAAGTCAATAAATGTTAACTATTTTTTAGCACACTTCAGTGGGCTTATATCACCAGTCAAAATGATACACAGTATTTTATTTAATGGCTTTATGTAAATTATATTTTACTAGCTATTAATAAATTAACTCTTGGAACTTTTGCCATGGTTAATTTGAAAAATTGAAAATAAATGGAAAATCATAAAAGTTCATCTATTTTGGATTACACATAATAACCACTATAGTGTTCAAAGTTAAGATACTAATCATGGCTGGGCACGGTGGTTCATGCCTGTAATCCCAGCACTTTGGGAGGCCGAGGTGGGCGCATCACTTGAGATCAGGAGTTCAAGACCAGCCTGGCTAACATGGTAAAACTGCATCTCTACTAAAAATACAAAAATTAGCTGGGCATGGTGGCGGGCACCTGTAATCCAAGCTAGTTGGGAGGCTGAGGCAGAAGAATTGCTTAAACCCACGAGACGGAAGTTGCAGTGAGCTGAGATCACACTACTGCACTCCAACCTGGGCAACAGAGTGAGACTCTGTCTCAAAAAAAAAAAGATATTAATCACATACTAATGTTCTCTTTTAAATATTTCCACATTAACAGAAGAACTGAGCTTAGATAGACATAGTCCTACCTCTAAATCTTCATCTTCGTCAATGTTTTGTATATTCTGGTAGGCAGCAGTGTAGACCTCTAAAGCTTTGCCGTGAAATAACATTTCGATTGTGATAAATTCAGAAAATATAGTCTAAAAAAAACCAAAGAATTGAATTTAAACAATGATTTAAATTTCTTTATGAATATAGTAACTTTATTCCTCACTATAGTCTTGGTATTTTATAAAATACAGAAGTATCTGTTTTTCTATAGGGTAAATAAAGTACAAAAGATAACTGAAAAACAGTTGTGAAGACCTTTTGCTGCCAAACCTTCAAATTATACAAAGTATTTCCTTTATCACCATTCACTTCCCTCTTATTTTTTATTTTAGTTAGTTCTCTTTATACCTAGTAATTGACATTTATAATAACATAAGATCTGACTAAAATGTATGCTACTATATACTTTTAATATCATATGCTTATTAAGTATTAGAGCAGTTCAGTTATGAAGCTGGTGTTTTAGCAATTCCAACTGATGTTTAAACAGGAGAACGTTTTTTAAACAGGAATTATGTTCCACACTGTATGCTACTCGTATTCTCTAAACATAAAGGAGTTACTTGGTAGTAATGACACTCCTGCCACTGATGATAACACCATATATTTGCATAGAGCGTTCCAGTTTACAAATATTGACTTGCCCAGTGTTGCTCACAGGTCAGACTCTTTAGACACAGATCTGATTCTAAGGCTACAAGGTTATAGCTCATTTAAGGTTTTTTTGCTGTTGCCCACTGAACTGTGCTGTTCTTGCCGGAATCAATCATTTCCTTCACAGATAAACCGTGCAGGTAACCTCTATAAGCATGATGGAAACCTATGACAAGGAAGTCATGAACAAAGAGTATGAGTGAAGATGTGCATGTTTATCTAAGCAGGGGGTGAGGTAATCAGTAGGTATGGAAAAGATGGAAACCAGGCAAGTTTTTAATAAATATGATCTTATCATTTTGTTAATTATAACAAAATAAGCAATGTAGAGAGAACTGGGCTGAATAAGAACAAGGCAGAAAATACTCAAGCATGGATTATATTAGTAGGCAGTAGTCAAATACACATTTCCCTTCATCCCTGCTCTCCTAAGATAACCCAGAAAGGAGTGGTCGTATACTTTGGAGGATAGCCATATAGATAATTATCAGTGGCCTGTGATTCTTTCCTCCAGCCCCATTCTTCCTAGATGATTGGAAAAACACTTAAGGGAGCGTTAAGAGGCTCTGACTGCTACTCAGTGATATACGTCAGTCTGAGAGGACAGGGCCTAGGTAAAAAAGACTTGTAACGATGATTCACAATGACCCTTACTGTCACTTCATGTAAGTTATAGAGGGCTCAGGTATACCAGGCTGGCAACTGACTGATAAACGGCATTATGCTAAAATACAATTTTGGATTTCATATTAAAGTATCTCTAGATACCCAGGAGTACCTTAGAGGAGGAATGGCTTCTGACCAGGGCTGGGACCTACTCTTAGTTGTTAGTGTCCTTATGATAGTTGCAAACCAGAAAGGAGTCAGGTTTTCTTGAGTGTGGAAACTCCCAGAGGGAAAACTGAACTAAGAGTCGATGACAAGCCAATACACCCATTTTTAATGCTCAAGAAGTAAACTAGCCAGGCACAATGGCATGTGCCTATAATCCCAGCTACTTGGCAGGCTGAGGGAGGAGGTTCCCTTGGGTCCAGGTGTCCCAGACCAGCTTGGGCAACATTTGGAGACTTCTGTCTCAACAAGAACAACAAAGTCAACTAGCTAAATTGGATGTAATGACTAACAGTAAAGCGTCCATCTTGTTTGATTAACAAAAGAGATCTTTAACGAAAAGGTTTTAAGAACATTTTCGCAAAGAGGAAATGACAGCTCTCCAGCGTATAGGATATTCAATAAAGGATGTAAGAGAACTGTTTATCCATTTGAAAATTAAAGTTATATATCCATGTCATACCACATGCAAAACACAGCTGCCGGCTAAATATTTAATGTTTAAAATATTTTAAAAATCAAGAAAATATAAGCAAGTATTTATATAACCTAGGGGATGAAAACCTTTCTAAGCATGACACCAAGGAAGAAACCAAAGATAAGAAGATGGATTTGGCAATAAAAAGAAAACTTAGAGGTGGCAAAAACACTAAGCAGTAAAATGAGAAAATACATTTGCAACGTACTTTCTCTTTAATTTGAAGGGCTAATTTTCTCAATATAAAGAATTTTTAGAAATTAGTAAGAAATTCCAACATCCAACAGAAATATAGGTTAAGGAAAAATATAATTTACTAAAGGAATGTATCGCTAAATACATTTAAAAAGCTCAGCAGTAATAACAAATGATACTGATTTTTTACCTATTGTCTTATTAAAAATACTGCAACTTATGGTGTCAACATTGTCATATTAAAAAAAACAAAAACAAAAAAACACAGGCCAGGTGCAGTGGCTCATGCCTGTAATCCTGGCACTTTGGGAGGCCGAGGCAGGTGGATCACCTGAGGTCAGGAGTTCTAGACTACCCTGGCCAACATGGTGAAACCCTGTTTCTACTAAAAATACAAAAATTAGCTGGGCATGGTGGTGCACGCCTGTAATGCCAGCTACTTGGGTGGCTGAGGCAGGAGAATCACTTGAATCCGGGAGGCAGAGGTTGCAGTAACCCAAGATCATGCCACCATACTACAGACTGTGTGACAGAGCGAGACTCCGTCTCAAAACAACAACAAAAAAACAAACTCACCATTGTACCTGTGCTTATGCAAGGTTTAGCAGGAATGTAAGTTGGTTTAACCTTTGTGGACAGAAGTTTTAAAAATATATATTAAAATTAAAAGTATGCTCTGAAGGAGGAACTCCACTCCTAGTAATTTATCTCAAGAGAATAACTGGGCCAGCACAAAGGCTGCTGTTTAACAATGTGTAATGATGCAGTGACAGCTGCAATTGCAAAAATAACCTAGACATTCACCAATGAGGACTGGTTAAATGAACTAGTATAACCATACTGCAGAATATCATAAAGATAACAAAAATGATATGGATCTGTTTCTTGGCATAAATATATCCATAAGTTTTAAGAAGAGATGCTATATATACAGTGGTCCCATTAATGTATAACTGTTAGGACTAAAAATAGTACCTTCCTCATAATGATGTTTTGAGGAATTAATGAGTTTATTCATGCAAAATGCTTAGAATGGTACCTGGCACACAGTCAATGTTTAAGAAATGTTTGTTATTGTTATTACTATGTCTCTGTATATATGCATAGGAAAAATCTGGAAGGATAAAATAAAAAATGATGAATATTTTTGGGTGGTGAGACTAAATTTTTGTCTAATCTTATGGATAAGTTTTATGATTTATATTTATAATAAAAATAAAGCTATAAAAAATTAATTATGATGTTTCTTGCTCATGTCAGCTACTTCACTACATACTGAGTTCCCATCCCCATTTGTTACAGGAGCAACTCCTGGTTAAGTACCTTTTTTGTAACTGTGAAATTCCCTTGACATTCATCATATACTGATGACTTTTCCTAATACATGGAAACAAACAGGATTGTGATTTTTCTCTCATTTTGTACACTAAGTTCTATGCCAGCCGATTTCAGAGAGACACTCTGCAAAGTTCCTATGAAAAGTCTGTCAAAAATGTATTACCTTGCTGTTTAATACCAATACCAAAATTCAAATGGACTTATCAATTAAACTCACCTCAAACACAGTAATGCACTCACAGTTATGAGCAGTGCTCACTACTGCCAATCATTTCTGCTTCCAGAATGGTTAAAGGAGCCACAAACTCTGCCCTTATCAGAAGCAGTAGCCTGATAACAGGTAAGAATAGGAATGTTCCGTTTCTCCCCAAATTAAGAGTGGTATCAATAATCTGACTTTTCCAAGCATTTATCTCACAGAAATGTTTATGAGACATGCTAAGATCAACATGGTAATATCTGACTATTGTTTTTATTAGAAATAAGGGGGCCAGCCAGGCACAGTAGCTTACACCTGTAATCTCAGCACCTGGGGAGGTTGAGGTGGGGGGACTGCTTGAGCCCAGGAGTTTGAGACAAGCCTGGGCAACACAGGGAGACACCAGCTCTATTAAAAAAAAAAAAAGTAAGGGGGCTATAATGTAACCCTTATTGACTGATCTTTGAGGCTACTGTTGTGAGATTTCTACATCCCTCTTTATTATAAAAGATCCCAAATGCGGCTTTACTTGGAAAGGAAGCAATTTGACAGTGATGAGGAATGATGTGCAGAATGGAGATTCAGAACCCTAATATCTGGTATTGATATCTAGTGCTCATATTTCTGGGAGTCTGCTAGGGTTATGGGAGTTTGCATTTAAATTGTAGGTTGTTGCAGAAAACAGAATTTATATGTGGAAAATTGTAACGAATCCACTAAAAAACTATTAGAACTAATAATCAAGTTTGGCAAGGTTGTAAGACATAAGTCAGTATACAAAAATCAACTGTATTTCTATACATTTGTGACAAGCAATCTGAAAATGAAATTAGGAAAACAAATCCATTTACGATAGCAACAGGAAGTATAAAATACTTAGGAAGAAGTTTAACAAAAGATGTGCACAATTTATATTCTGAAAACTACAAATAGTGTTTAAAGAAATTAAAGAATATTAAAATAAATGGAAAAATATCCCATGTTCATGGACTGGAAGAATTACTCTTAAGATGTCAATACTCCTCAAATTGATCTACATATTTGATACAATCCTTGTAAGAACCCGAACTGACTTCTTTGTAGAAACTGACAAATTGATTCTAAGATTCATACAGGATTGCCATAGATCCAGAATAGCCACATCAATTTTAAAAAAAGAAGAAAGTACAAAGACTCACATTACCTGATTTAAAAACATACCATAAAGCAATGTTAGGACAGTGTGGTATTGGCATAAGGATAGACACATAGATCAATGAAAAGGAAAGGGAGCCCAGAAGTAAAACCACATCAACTGATTTTCAACAAAGATGCCAAGACCATTCATTTGAGGAAAGAATAGTCCCTTCAACAAATGGTGCTGCAACCAGACAGTCATATGCAAAAGAATGAAATTTAACCTTTACAAAATTTAACCATATATAAAAATTAATTCAAATGGATCAAAGACATATAAGGGCTGAAACTATAAAATTGTTAAGAGAACATACGAATAAATATTCATGACCTTGGATTTGGCAGTGGATTCTTAGCTATAACATCAAAGCACAAGTAAGAAAAGAGAGATAAATTGGATTTCATGAAAATTAAAAACCTGTGCTTCAAAGACACTATCAAGAAAGTGACAAGGCAACCCACAGAATGGGAAAAACTGCAGATTATCTGATAAGGGACTTCTATCTAGAATATATAAAAATCTCTCACAACTCAGAAATAAGACAATCCAGTTAAAATAAGGGTAAAGGAGCCGGGCATGGTGGCTCACGCCTGTAATCCCAGAGCTTTGGGAGGCGGAGGTGGGCAGATCACCTGAGGTCAGGAGTTCAGGACCAGCCTGGCCAACATGGTGAAACCCCATCTCTACTAAAAATACAAAAATTAGCCGGGTGTGGTGGTGCATGCCTGTAATCCCAGCTACTTGGGAGGCTGAGGCAGAAGAATCACTTGAACCTGGGAGGTGGAGGTTGCAGTGAGCCGAGATCGCGCCACTGCACTCTAGCCTGGGCGACAGAGCGAGAATCTGTCTCAAAAAAAAAAAAAAAAAGAAAAAAAGAAAAGGAGAAAAAAAGGGTAAAGGATCTCAATAGCCATTTGTTCAAGGCACATATACACAAATGGCCAAAAAGCATCATCAGGCCAGGCACAGTGACTCACGCCTGTAATGCCAGCACTTTGGGAGGCTGAAGTGGGAGGATCACCTGAGACCAGGAGTTCAAAACCAAGGGGCAACATAATGAGACCTCGTCTCTATCTTAAAAAAAAAAAAAAAAAGCATCATCATGGAATGTAAGTCAAAACTATAATGAGACAACTACTACAATAAAACTACTACTTCAAACCCACTAGGAGAACTACAATCAAGAAGTCTGATGAATAGCAAGTACTGAGGATGCAGAGAAGTTGTAACTCTCATATACTGCTGGTGGGCAAACACAATGGTGCATTCACTTTAGAAAATGGTCTGGCACTTCCTCAAATGCTTAAGCATAAAGTTACCAATAATCCAGCAATTCCACTCCTGGGTATATATCCAAAAGAAATGAAAATATATGTCTACAAAAAGACTTGTACATAAATGTTTATATTAGCATTCACAATAGCCAAAAGGTGGAAACCACCGAAATGTCCATGAAATGAGTAAACAAAATGTGGTATATCCATACAATGGAATACTATTTGGTCAAAAAAAGGAATGAAGTACTGATACATCCTACAACATGGATATGCCTTGAAAGCAGGCTAAGTGAAAGAAGCCAGTCACAGAAGTCAACATATTTGATGATTCCATTCTATGAAATGTGCAGAATAGCTCAATCCATAAATTAGTGGTGGCTGCTTAGGGTTGGGAGGCAGGCAGGGGGGCAAAAGCTAAACTGTACAAGGTTGAAGTGATGACAATGTTCTAACATTGAGTGGTGATATATATCTGTGTATACACTCAAGACCAGAGTTGCACAGTGAATTATAGTCCAATGTTTTTAAAGTGTAAGTTTCTTCCTGTCTTTTAAAAAATTTTTCTTCTGTGACCAAGAGACTTCCTGAAATCAAGAGACTTCCCTCTTTAGGGGGCACAATAGAGAAAAGCTCAGAAGCTCTTTTCTTCTCTGTGCACCCTCCACCATACAGCACCTTACTCCATCTCCTGTTGCTTCAGGAAATCCAAGGTAGCAGGAATTGTAGCTGGGAATGCTGCACTCACTTTCTCTGTGGGGTTTGGTACTGTGTAATGCTCAGGGAATTAAAACCAGCATCCAGGCAGAACATAGAAGTGAGCCCAAAGATCAGAATAGAGACAAATTTCCATGTGTAAATGAAAAATTTGCAGGTCTGAGGAACAATGATGGAGCAAGGAATCAGTTTCCCATCACTAAAGAAGCCTTTATCCAACAGTGGAATCAGGCATAGCTCACAAGTCTCCATTCCCATTTTTCAGGTTAAGGCTAATTAATTATCTTAATAATTCTCCTTCCTCCCTCAGTTTAAGAGGGAATGTCAGCAATTATAAAACTTTATACCCTGACCATACTCTCCTAGCTTGGTAAAGGAATTTGTCTCGGGACAGCCTCCTGAGATGTTCTTCTGCGGGTAGCAATCTACTATTACATAGAAGAGTACAGAGCCTGTGACTAAACTGAGCTCAGAAATCCTTTGAAACTATGACAGGAAATTAAAGAAAATAAAAGATGTAAATGAATACTGTTTCATGGATTTCAGAGATATATAATTAAGTGGCAGATAATGCTTATTTTATTGAAAGAATATAGCTTATGAAGGAAGATTTGTCAATAGTAGTAAAATAAAAACAAACACATTTAAAGCCTGTTACAGGAAAATCTTCAGTGAGCCAAAAAGAGCCTTAGATGAGTTTTAGTCTGTAAGATGGTCATAAGAGGTCCTTCAAGTGTTTCCAAGATGGTTATCAAAAAGACCTGCTGAATTTCATGATCCCCAAGAAAGTTTCAAATCTACATATGTGTTAGAATAAGGCAATTCTTGTGATTTTGTTGACTAAGATACCATATCATAGTAGATGCAAATTTACGTGGTTGGCTACTATTACCCTGTTTACTTATTTGATGATATGTAGTTACTACAAAATATTAAGCGATAAAAATTAATGACTGTATTATAACAGAAACCACAGATTAAAAAATTGGTTTATAGCTCCTATTTCTGGCTATTGTACTTTGGGTAAAATATTTTATGTCTCTGCTTAATTTCTTTCTTTTTTTTTTTTTGAGTCAGAGTCTCGCTCTGTCACCCAGGCTGGAGTGCAGTGGCATGATCTTCTTGGCTCACTGCAACCTCCACCTCCTGGGTTCAAGTGATTCTCCTGCCTCAGCCTCCCAGGTAGCTGGGATTACAGGTGCGTGCCATCACGCCTGGCTAATTTTTGTATTTTTAGTAGAGATGGAGTTTCCCCACATTGGCCAGGCTGGTCTCAAACTCCTGACCTCAAGTGATCTGCCCGCCTTAGCTTCCCAAAGTGCTGGGATTACAGGTGTGAGCCACTGTGCCTGGCTGCTTAACTTCATAACACCACCTCATCCTCATGGAATTGCTGTGAAGACTGCAAGAATTTATGTAAAGTGCCTGGCATATAAAAACACAATAAATGTTAGTTCCCCTTGATTAAATAGTATTTGTGATAAAAAGCTGAATATCTGGCTTCTGGTTGGAAATGTTGGTCTTTTATATATCACTGTTTCTACTAAAAAAAAAACCAAAATACATTTTATTTGTAATATTTTTTGCTTTTTCTGTTTTCTTTTTGTTGTTGTTGTGGGGTGGGGTGGGCAGGGTCTGGCTCTATTGCCCAGGCTGGACTGCAGGGAGTGCAGTGGCGCAGTCATGGCTCACTGCTGCCTCGACCTCCCCAGGCTCAGGTGATCCTCCTGCCTCAGCCCCCTAAGAAGCTGGGTCTACAAGCATGTGCCACCACACCTGGCTAGTTTTTTGTAGAGATGGGGTTTTTCCATGTTGCCCAGGCTCATCCCAAACTCCTGGCCTCAACTGATCCACCTGCCTTGGCCTCCCAAAGTGCTAGGATTACAGGCATAAGCCACTGTGCCCGCCCCCTTATTTATCATATTTTCTTTATAAGGGGTATTATGGGCTAAAAAATTTAGAGTAATTTAAATTTTTCATTAGTTTAAAGTAAAAAAATAAGGTTAAAAACATGTTTTGAACCCTAACAGTTACTTTATTACCTTTATATCCTTCATTTTCTGCCTTTCAAAGTTGTTAATAGTTTCCTCCAGATGACGACTTGTTCGGCTAGCATCCATTGCAGCTCTCTGTAATTCCGTTTCTGCCTACAAAAGTATTCCCCAACCAAGGATATAAAAAAAATCAAATGAGAATTCATTCAGTTGAGCCTACTGGTAAATTCTACCATTGCAGTACCGGCTTTTTGGCATAACAGTGTAAATTGTTAATATTATAGTTTACCATATATAATAAAATGATCTATGTAAGCACATGCAGAATAAAGAACTTTATTTAGTGATATGATTCACGATCTAGAAAAAAAACCCTAAGAACAAAAATTACCCCCAAATCCTTCCCTTTCTGTCTATAAAATAATTTTTTTTCCAGACACCCTTGGATAACCTACTGTAAAACCATCTCCCATATTTTCTACTGCTTCCCTCTATTTCACTACCTGTGCCATTTATCAAAAATTATTTTTCTTTTGTCTCTCTCTCTCTCCATTAGCCATTTCTCCCCTGAAAAGGACTTATGACTTAGTAAAAATTATTTCAATTCTCTCAATTACAGATTATCTCTTTTTTATTTATTTTTTTTTGAGATAGAGTTTTGCTCTTGTTGCCCAGGCTAGAGTGCAGTGGCACGCTCTCGGCTCACTGCAACCTCCGCCTCCTGGGTTGAAGCGATTCTTCTGCCTCAGCCTCCTGAGTAGCTAGGATTACAGGTGCATGCCACCACGCCCAGCTAATTTTTTGTATTTTTAGAAGAGATGGGGTTTCATCACATTGGCCAGGCTGGTCTTGAATTCCTGACCTCAAGTGATCCACCAGCCTCAGCCTCCCAAAGTGCAGGGATTACAGGTGTAAGCCACCGCACCTGGCCTATTATCTCTTACTCTTTATGCTTATCTCATAGGACTATTGTATGGATTACATGAAATCATCTTTGGAAATGACTAAGGAGAGTGGCACACAGTAGAGAGACAGCTATGAGAATTTCTACCACTGAGAGTTTGATTTTTGAAATCATTACAACATTGAGGTATTTTGGGTTAGCAGGTATATAACCAAAGACTCTTTCTTTCTACCTTGCTTACTTCTACTTGTTCTCCAAATGCATTAAATATTCCTAATTCTATAATATCCTCATCAGGTGGAATACCATATACACTACAAATATTTCAGCATGGGATTTCTACTTGTAGATTCTTCTTTACAAGACAACCATGTTACACTGCTTCTATTAATGCTTATTACAAAAAATAAATACACTAGTAACTAAAATTAGATGGCAAGTCTAACACGCTTGGAGATGTACTCATATTATCTGGATCTGTTCTGTCCAATCAATAGGTGGCCACTAGCCATATGGGGCTATTTTCATTAAAACTAATTAAAATTAAATAAAAAATTAAAAACTAGCTCCAAAGTTACTCTAGTTGTATTTCAAGAATTCAACAGCCATATATAGTCAGTGGCTATAGTAATATTTCTAATCTAACTGTGTATCTCTCTTTAAGCATCTCGTCTGCTAGAACAAAAGTTGCCCAAAAACATTTAAGAGTTTTTCTTAAAAGGTAACACAGAAATTTAAAAAGACACAGCCCAGTTTTCAGATTAAATTCTTCCTAATAAAGTTTTGTTTCTTGTGCTAATATTATATTTACTCAAAAGTCACATATATCATCATTTAATAATTAATCATAGAAAAAGTTTGCATTTGTTGTCAAAGTTCTGTGATAAGTAATACTGTGACATTTAGCTTTTGCTTTCTTTTTCAAGAAAATGTATAAATTGAAACAAGTAAAAGGGTTTACTATAAGGATCCATTTCTTGACACACCACTTTATTACCCACCTGTGACTGAAATTTTTCATAAAGGAAAAAATACATTTCAAAGAGAGTATAACAGCTTTTTCAATAAATTTATATACTCATAGAATTATATACACTTACAATTAGGTTATATATTAATTGTAACCATATATCAATTATGGTTACTTATGTAATTCAGTTCATTCAACTAAACATTTTCAAGATACGAAGTACTTAAAATTATATTCATTTATACCTCTCTGTGTTTGTATATACATTTACAATATGGGGTATAGAATTTTTAAAAATCATACAAACTTTCAACTTAATCATAACCAGGAATCAAAAACATTTCTCTGTATTTCTGTGTTTGAGGTTCTTTAAACCACAACTTCATCACAGGAAATTCAAAGATAAAATAGAGCTCCTTTGAAGACTTACTACTATGAAAAAATCTCTAACAGTTATTTGATACATGTTAACCTTGTGCTAATGAGAATATTCAAGCAGACTAATTCCTAATACTGTTTATTACACGACTGATGCAGCTTTTTACTTGTGACTACTTCCTTTTGACTCATGTCTTTACCCTCCTCATTTATTGATATTTTCATTTTAAAATTTAGAAGAGTAAGTAGAGTTGGCTAAATCAGGGAAGCATGGGGAAACAGAAGCCATAACTGGGATATGTGTAGCTTCATCTTCTATCACCCTCCAGCAACTACTATTTATTTCTGAAAGTCTCAAATCCCTTCACTTGAGCATAGCAACTCACCTAAAGTAACACATCCATTTTTAGCAAAGAGAATATAGATTTCTAATATTTCTTTTCATTGAAAATTCTTCAAAATTCTATAATATACCAACTTGAGTAGGAAATGCTTTGGATTAAAATACTAAGATACAACTCCATGAATACAGATATCAGTATATTAAATGGAATTAATTAAGAGTTCAAAATGATTTTTAAAAGGGTAAGCCAGATTGGTATTTCTCACACTGCATTACAGGAAGCTTGTTCAGGAGTCACCTGGAGCCCTACTTGGGGGGTGAGCAGGCAGAGCCGTGGGATTCTTCTTTTCCCTGTCCTCTCTATCAGAGGGACTCCATTTTATCTTACATATCAAACTTAAACATACTTCTACATAGATGAATTTTAAGAGTTTATCCTGGGAAATATGCCATAATACTATGATCGAATATTTGTATATTTATATTGACTACATTTGTATGTAGATTGTCCTTCATGTTTTGGTCTCAGGTTGTCAAAATACACAAGTTGCAGATCTTACCCAGTGAGCACACTGACTCACCTGTGGCAGTAATCTCTTAGGTTATATTTATTTCCCCACCATGTGAACCCACAGACCTGCTTCATCTGTGCTCTAAGATTATCTCCCTTCCACAGCAGTGTTTACAGCACAGCATCCAAGTCAGAAAAATGTTTGTCTTAGGAATAGATTCATTTCTGTGTTTACTGTAGACACCAGTACTCCTGATTCAATCTTGCCAACTACTCAGGATTCCAGATGTCTTCATGTATCACCACCTCCCCCACTCCAGGCCACAAAGAACAAAACAAAACAAAAAATTTTCATCCCTAGCTTAATTCTTAAACACTGGTGAACCCCCCCACCCACCCTGCCCCATAGCCTCTGCCTTGATCTCTAGTTATCAGTCATAAATTTTCCAGCATTCTCTGGTTTGTCTGACTTGCTTAAAACACAGATTCTATAATCTCCATTTGCGGATCTTATGCCACTATGACTATCTAGATATTTCTGTCCCAGTCTCCAGTGGGCACTCCCAGCCCTATGGCTGCCCATTTTTGTTTAGTACAAAGTTGGGCTTCTGTACCTTTGGTCCAAAGGAAGAAGGACCAAGCAACTGGCGCAGCCCCAAATCGCTGCTCAAGAGACTCCCCTCAGGAATGGAGGTGTTCTGGAACCTCAAATGCTCTCAAAGAGCCACTCCTCATGTGGTTTCTGGCTGAGCTGGGCAGTAACAACCTTAAGGAAGCAGGAAGGAGACATATAGAAGAAGGAATGGGAAAAAGAGGCAGTAGGGATGTTAGTGCTTTCTTTCTCTTTTTCTTTTTTTTTTTTTTTTGAGACAGTCTCACTTTGTTTTCCAGGCTGGAGTGCAGTGGTGTGATCTCAGCTCACCACAACCTCCATCTCCCAGGTTCAAGTGATTCTCTTGCCTCAGCCTCCCAAGTAGCTGGGACTACAGGTGTGTGCTACCATGCCTGGCTAATTTTTGTATTTTTAGTAAAGACAGGGTTTCACTGTTGGCCAGGCTGGTCTCGAACTCCTGACCTCATGATCTGCCTGCCTCGGCCTCCCAAAGTGCTGGAATTACAGGCGTGAGCCAACATGCCCAGCCAGATGTTAGTGCTTTCTACACAGTCCTACCCATCTCAGTTGCTGGCAATTAGGCACTATTTTGTATGCTTTTGTTTACTCACGAACAAGGCACATTGTAGTTTAAGAAACAGTCATGTTTAACAGAAGAACCTTGTTATAGTAGACAGTCCTTTCTAGGTTTCTCTGTGTCCAACTTGGATCTTAATTATACTCTTAAGTCTCCTGAGGTTAACTGGCTGGAATTCATGATGTCACATAGTTGTTTTATTTCTAAAAGATGAAGGAAATTAAATGGGAAAATTTTCTTTCCTTTTCTCAAAGCAGGGCATAGAGGACACTGATATATTAGGATTAACAATAGATCTTTAAGTTAATTGTAGAATTAATATTTAGTCATCACCATGTGAAAATAAAATTCAGAAATTTGAATTTACTGTTTATAAAAACATCTGAATTTTTTGTTTGTTCGTTTGCAAAGTCTACTGTGTAAAACAATGTAAGGGGATTTGAATTAGGTGGCGTAACCTCTTTAAAATTAGCCAATTTCTATAGTGAGAATTCCTAAACGCATTTCTTTTCAATCTTTATATTCAAATTCTCTACTCGTTTAATAGTAAAAATGCACAATTTCTATATACATTTACTTTTGTACTCCATACCTTAAAAATTTTTTTAAAGACCCAAATTCAAAGGATACAATAACATGTCGATCAGATGGGTTTCGCTGACGTGTTCTTTCTAACTGAGTTAATTGCTTAGCTTCTCGATTCCTTGCTGTGAGTGTTGCTTTGAGGTCATCCTGCAAATTGGCATTTTTTTGTTAGTAAAAATGTCTGACTTAAGAAAATTCAGTTTTAAGAATGGAAGAATTCTTTTAAGAATTGTTTTAAGAATGGAAGAATACTTCTTGTGTGATCCTGGTACCATTACCACAGGAATTACAAGTATTACATAATTAGTGTCTATGTATGTGAGAATGTGTTTAATATTCTCTCAAAATAATGACACAATTTCAGTGCAAAACTATTAACCATAATAGATATATGCATATAAATGTGTAATTTTGATTGCGGTAGTGGTTACATGGGTATAAACATTTGTCAAAACTCAATGATCACTTAAAATGGAAGAATTTTATCGCACATAAATCAAGGGCTCCCACCCCCCAGGCCTATTAGGAACTGGGCCAGCACAGCAGGTGAGTGGTGGGCGAGCTAGCATTAAGGCCTGAGCTCTGCCTCTTGTTAGATCAGAGGCAGCATCAGATTCTCATAGGAGTGCAAACCCTATTGTGAACTAAAGAAAAATTGTCTTCCACAAAACCGGTCCCTGGTGCCAAAATGGTTGGGGACTGCTGATGTAAATTATCAATAAAGTTAGTTTTAAAAATAGAACTCTCTCACACATTTTAAAAGTCTAAATGCTATCACCTGCTTTAAAGAAAAACTTATATTCATATAGTAAAGCAATTTCTGTCCATATATTTTTCATAATTATTTTAAAGTTTCCATAATAATGTCTATATTGCTACAGTATACTTAATAAGCTCATTAAAACTATTTCATTATTCTTAAAGATCTAAGTGATCTTTCAGAGTAAAAAGAATGACTATATACTACTTTGTATTTCTTTTTTTTTTTTTTGAGACAGAGTCTCACACTGTCGCCCGTGCTGGAGTGTAGTGGCGCTATCTCAGCTCACTGCAACCTCTGCCTCCTGGGTTCAAGCGATTTTCTTGCCTCGGCCTCCTGAGTAGCTGGGATTACAGGTGCATGCCACCATGCCCAGCTAATTTTTTTTATTTTTAGTAGAGACGGGGTTTCACTATCTTGGCCAGGCTGGTCTCAAACTCCTGACCTCGTGATCCGCCCGCCTCAACCTCCCAAAGTGTTGGGATTACAGGCGTGAGCCACCACTCTTGGCCACTACTTTGTATTTCTTATTTAAAAAAACAATTGGAAACCTCATACTCTTTGCCAGAGTAACTCACAGTTAAGTGAGAAAATGGATTTACTTACCCGTTTCATTTTCACAATGGTCCCATAAGTTTTCAAGGGTTCAACTACTTTGGCTTCAAGTCTTTCAACCTATTGAAAATTATTAAAATTTTAAATTAGAACGTTTAACATTTTAACCTATAAATAAAAGGCTAATCACTAGAAATTGATAAGACTCAGAATCTAAACTCAAAACACATTAAAAACTGTTAAGCTGCACAGTACTAGTAAAAGTAGAAAAGCACCTGGTGAGCAAAATGACAAGAAAATGTCTCAGGTTTCCCGGGAGCTCATCCTGGCCATATCATCATCTTAGGATTACTTTTTTACCTTAAAGTAGTAGTTCAAGGGTATTAAGACAGTTCAAATTTTACTACAGCTAACATTTTCAGTGTGTTCAGCACAGTAATGGATACTTTGCGTATATTATCTCTGAACTGTAATAGCTCAACTTTTCAGAAAAGAAAATGAAAGCTGAAAGACAGGGCATCCTGGAAACATTTAAAGCAACATAACCTTGAAAAGCAAAAAAGCTTAGAGATCACTGTATTTGCTGCATTTTTTTTTCTGAGAAGCCATTTGTGAATTATCGAAGCCTACAGAACAAGATAAATGGTCTGAGTTGCTGAGCTGTCAAACTGTATGTCTCATCTCTGTTTCATTTAGAATTAAATAGTTTTTCTTAAACGTTACAGGTTTTAAAATCACATTTTGAGTAATTACTTCTTTTACAAGTAGTACTAGTGGAAGGCACTGAAGAGACATATTTTTTTAACCAAGTATTTAAATATAGCATAAGAAAAATAACTCTTGGACATTAAAATTTTTTTTCTCAAGATAGGTGACGTATTCAATTGCTTAAAATGGACATTTTTTAATAGCAGGAAAAGGGCTTTTTAATGATACATATTTATATAATTGACAAATACACTTAATTTCATATTGATTTTTCTTTAGTTTCTGTAAATGAAATGTATATGAATGTTTCATTTTAAAACATGTTAGGAAAATAAAAATCGACTTCTCATCAAGTATTCAAATATTAGGAATCCTAAAATCATGGATATTCAGGACAGTTTGCTTTACACCATTTCTTATAATCCATACTGATTATTCAGTTTAAGGATTATCTAAGTCTGTTTTCTGTTCTCCTTTTTGTTGCCTACCTTTTTGTCATTGTTCATTAGGACCTCCACCATTTGGTAAGCAAGGGAAATAAAAGGAGAACAAATGCAAATCAATTCACTTTGCTATTTGATAAATAGCACAAAGGTTTTCTACAAAGGGGCATTGAAATTATTGGCTAAAATAAGATTTTAGGATTACCTGTGAATATAAATTATCTTTGAAACATTAAGTCCCCAGTTATCATATATAATTGAGAGTTACTTGTTTATTACAGAAGTTTCATGACAAGAACTCCACATTTTTCCAAAAGTACCTCCAAATATGATTACTCTTCAAATTTGTATGGATAGCAATGACGAGTTCAATTTTTTTAATACTCATTCTGTTTTTTGAAAATTGAAATTCCCGTTTTAGGTTCTGAAAAGTACAAAAAAGCAACGCAGTTCTAACTGGGCAACTTCTGATAAGTTAACCTATGCCGTGAAACTGAAAATAAATACAAGTAAAAGTGCTTATTAAGTATTTAAAGGAAAAATATGGGCTTTTAGAAAGAAAACAATCACAAGGACACTTCTCCTGCTACCCAGAGCAAAAAGTCCACACGGTGTCTCAGTATTGGTTTGCTTCCATGATACAATTCATAGCATTTTGTTGTTGTTAGTAAACCATTGGTCAATTTTCCAGAGCATGGATGCAGCAATGATGTCTTACCCATTTATTAATAATTTATCCATCCACATTACCATTCCCAACATTTCCATCTCCAGTCATTCTTTAAAACGTACTTACGTGCCACACAAGACATTAAGTTATGCTTATTTTCTTCCCCCTGGGTACTATTCCCACTACCCCCAGTAAACAGCCACCCCTTGGCCAAAAGTTGGCAAATAAAGTGGGGAAATTCAAGTTGGCAAATAAAGTGGGGAAATTCAAGACCTCAAGATGCCCTAAAGGTTAGCTTGAAAAGGGTAAAATAAAACACAGAACGTGTTTTATTTATTAAAGACTCACAGACTGTGTGAGTCTTTAATAGACTCACACAGTCTTATAGACATGAAAATGTACGTTTTATCAAGTTTGCATCCACCTCTGCAGTTAGGTAGATTACAAGTGAAAGTTTCCACGGTTCCTTCATCCACTACTTCATGGCTCATTCATAACAATGACACTGTGATCTCACTCCATACCTCTGCTTGTCGATAATCCTGAAGTTTGGCAAACTCATCTGCAAAGTTCATCAGGCCCAGCTTTAAATGCGGGGTCTCTGTAGCAGCATACGCGTTAATTTCATTCACCAGGAGGTCTGCTTTGTCTCTCAGCCTGGCAGTTTTCCGCACATAGGCAGCGAAGATTTGGCACAGTTCTCCAAAATGCTTCTCCACATTTGAGACAGCTGTTTGCAGTTGTTTCGTTTGAGCGTTCCTAGGGAAAAGGTGACACAAAAGGCAAAACATTCTCGTTAGAGATGAGAAGGCTTCACGTTAATTTAACATGCAAACATTCCCCGGGCATTCTGCAGCTTTGAAGGCGTAAACCCACCGACCCAGCGTCTCCCGGCGCGGACTGCTCTCCATGGGGTCCTGACCTCACTATCCGGACAGTGTAGGCACAGGAAAAGGCCCAGGCCGGGTGGGCCTGGCCTTAACTGGGGAGGTGGCTGCTCCCGCTGCTCCGCGCAGCGCGGCTTGGGCGCCCGGCTGCCTCCTAGGCTTCCGCACTGCCCGCGGCAGTGTGGGGACCCGAGACCCGGTGGCGTAGGTGGGTGGCAGCCGGCCGGGCCCCGGGCTCCTCTTAGCCGCCGGCGGTGGCTGCAGCCCAGGGAATTAGGCCCCAGGTCACAGCGGGGACCGTGCAGCCTCCCACTCAGGGTCGGAATTCGGCGCAGAGGCCCCACGGACAGAGGCTTCCACTTCCCTCACCCCAGCCCTCCAGTGTGGGCGGCCCTGGGCAGCTGGGCTCGGGCTGTTACCGGTTTTCCAGGGTGCGCCTCATCATGCTGCCTCGCGCACGGCCGGGGACCTTGCGGGGGCCCAAGGACGGGGATTCCAAGGCGCCTGGGCGCGCGCTGGGGCGCAAGCAGCCGCCGGGAGCCTGAAAGCCCGCCCCTCGCGCCGCCGCGCCAGGCCGGGCGTTTCTATGGAAACGGGGCGCGCGCCCCCGCGGTCAATGCCCGAGGCTGCCTGAGCGCGGCTGGGGCTCGGAAAGCGCCAAGCAGGCAGGGACGGAGAGGGGTGATGGCGCGCCCACCCCTGCAGAGCCGCCTGCGCGGTTGTCCCGCGCGTCCCTGCCGGCGAAGGCTGTGAGAAGCACCGCGGGGCTACGGCGCCTCCATCCTCTCTAACAGCCGCGCTTACCAGACAGCCAGCCTCCAGCGCTGCTAGGCTACTCCGAGCAGGGGAGAAAAGACGCCGGTCCGCCGGGGACCAGGAGGGAGACGTGAAACCAGAGGCCCGGGGGCCCCCTCTCCGCCTGTGCGACTTGTAGTCTCGTACCAGACGCGTCCGCTTCGCTGCTGAATCTGAAAACGTGGGCTCTTGAGAGCTGCCCTTGGAAGGAGCTGTGCTTTCTGCCTCATCTTTAACTTTTCGTTTATTCAGCAAATATGTATCAAGTTCCGACTTCGTGGAAGAGATTGTGTTAGACACTGGGAATAATAGAAACATAATTAAGAAGCAGGGGTCCCGGACCTGAAGGGCCTGAGCGTCGGGTAAGGAGGCAACGCTTACACCGAACCTGTGCTGAGATAAATAACGAATAGTTCTGGCTCTTAGAGTTGGCCTGGGGGAACAAAAATTCAAAAAGAATAAAACCCCAAACAAACAGGAGGCTCTCCTTTGTCCTTTGAACGCCTCTGTCCCTTTGACCCTCCTGGCCTTAGCGTGTGCTGCTTTTCCCAGTAAATACTGCAAGGACTCCATTCAGACTTTGTTTATTTATATATATATTTTAGATGGAGTCTCGCTCTGTTGCCCAGGCTGGAGTGTAGTGGCACAATCTCGGCTCACTGCAACCTCCGCCTCCTGGGTTCAAGCGATTCTCCTGCCTCAGCCTCTCAAATAGCTGGGATTACAGGCGTGCACCACTATGCTGGCCTGATTTCTTGTATTTTTAGTAGAGACGGGGTTTCGCCATGTTGGCCAGGCTGGTCTTGAACTCTTGGCCTCAAGTGATCCGTCCCCCTTCAGCCTCCCAAAGTGCTGGGATTACAGGCGTGAGCCACCGGGCCCGGCCTCAATTCAGACTTTATCTGCTTCAAGAAACCTCTCTGGGATCCTCCCGCACTTCACTTTTTCAGGCAGCGTTAGGGCCTTGCCCTAACGCTTTGGGACGGGGTCCTAATACTGTCTGAAGGAGCGAAGTGTTGGAATGCTCAAACAAGTACACTTTGTTGATTTTGTACTGCCTCCTGTACCCTAGACTTTGAACCCTTTGAGACAGAGGAAATGTGATTTTGGTCTTGTATTCCTCGCTGCCGTGTGCTGCTGATTAAAAGTTTTTATTTTGTACAAATAGATGTCCTCAGTCCTTTGTTTTGAACTTCCCCTATTCGCTTGTGTTACAATGTGTACCTCTCTTTGCTCCTTGCATTCGCTCAGCATGTTATTGGTTGGATGCCTGGTGTGTTCCAGGTATTATGCTTGGCTTTGAGGTTGGCACAGTAACCTAAGGTCAGAATAGTCTGTGCTTTTAGAGAGCTCACAGTCATGTGGCAGTGATAGAAGCTAATCAAACAAAGATGTGTAAAATTGCCACTGAGGTATGTGCTACTGTATCCACTTTTGCAGTGTAACAAATCACCACAAAACTTAGTGACGTTTTACAGTCGTTTGGCTAGCTTGGGATTCTGAGTGAGCTGGGTGGTTCTTTTACCTTGCTTCTGCTCAGTTGGGCTCTTACTCATCTTTCTGGTCAGCTGGCGGCTGGATGATCTAAGGGGCCTCACTTCTGTGTCATGGCATTGGCAGGTCGTCAGCAGTGGCCATGTGTTTCTTATTGTCTAGCACCTCAGCCAGGCTTCTTTCCATGGTTTCAGAGTTCCAAAACAGTAGAGCAGGACAAGTCAACTGCACAAGTGCCTTTCAAGTCTCTGCCTACGTTATGTTTGCTGATACACTATTGGCGGATGCAAGCCATGTGGCCTAGACTAGAGGGATCAGAGTGAGAGGGCAGTGGAAATGTTACGGACGGTGTGGTTGGTAGAGGAATTGGTGGCTACTTTTCCAGTCTACTATTAGGGGAAACTACATGGCAGCAATTGAGTGTATACTTAATATAGAGGTTTGGTTTGAACTCGTCAGGGAAGGACTTCATTGAGAAAGTGACATTTGAGCTGAGATCCAAAGAATAGGAAGGAGTCAACTAGGTGAAGAGGGAGTGAAAAACAGTCCCGAGAGAAGGACAGTATGAGCAGTTTGCCCCCTTGCCTCCCCCAGCCTCATTCCCATCTCTACCCAGAATTTCATATCTCAGAAAATGATGCTATTGCCCAGTTGATTGTTCAAGTCAAAAACTTAGGAGTTACCCTTTCTTTTCTCCAGTCACATGGGCAATTCCTATCTGTTCCATCTCCAAAATATATCCTGAATCATTCTTCATTTTTTTCTACATCCCCGTAATCCAAACTACTACCACCAATCATCCTTACTGCAAACCTCCCTTACTAGTCTCCCCATGTCCACTGTTAAACATCGCAGTGTGAAATCAAACATTAAATCAGATGATGTCAACCCTCCAAAGCCTCTCAGTGTGCTTCAAATAAAAATTTAAATCCTATTCTGGCTATTAAGGCTTTATCTCATTTCCGCTTACCCATCTACCTTCTCTTGCTGCCCCACTGTGCTATAGACACATACCATATGTATGTGTGTGTGTGTGTATACACATATGTATATATACACACACACATATGTATATAAGCTTCTCTCTCTCTCTCTGTGTTTATCTATAGATAAACTTATCTCACAGTTAGTTCTGTGTTTGTAATTCTCTCTGCCTGGAATGCTCCTTCTTCAAGTCCTCACATGGATGGCCCATTCATATAAAATTGTGCTTAAAAAACACCTATGAGTGGGGCTTTCTCTGATCACCAAATGATTCTTTCACCCTGTTTTGTTTCCTTTGAAGCACATGTCACGTCCTGAAATTAACCTGTTTATTTACATGCTATTTCTGTCTTCTCCCATCCACATACTAACCAGGCTGGACCCCACTTAGCTTCCAAGATCAGGCATGTTCAGGTATGGCTGTAGATCTATTTCTGTCTTCTGTGACTAGAACATATTCTCCATGAAACTAGCCACGTTGTTACCTGTTCACTTTATATTCCCAGTACAACCTCAGTGCTTGACTCATAGTAGAAATTCAATAATTAGTTGAGTTTATCAATGAATAAATAAATAAATGAGTGAAAACCCCATGACAGAGGGAACACAGTATGTGTGAGGACATGGAAGAAAGCTGATGAAGGTGGAGTGGAGGAGGTGGCATCATGTTCTGTCTGAGATTTAGTTGGAGGGGTAGATGGAAACCAGGTCATATAGGGCATTTTGGCCATGCTAAGGAGTTTAGAGATTGGTTCTCGTATTAGTCAAGGTTCTTTAGAGAAACAGAACTAATAGTCTGTGTTTGTAAATATAATATAATATAATATAATATATAATATATTGTGTAATTTTATTATAAGGAATTGGCTGAAGTAATTATGTAGGCTGAGAAGTCCCAGAATCTGCAGTTCACAAGCTGGAGACCCAGGAGAGCCAATATGTCATTTCAGTTCAAGTCCAAAGGCTGGAGAACCAGAAGAGCTGATGGTTTATTTCCCGTCTGAAAGCAAACAGGGTGGAGACCCAAGGAAAACAAATGACTGAGTCCTACTGGGAAGGCTAGAAAAGATGACGTCCCAAGTCAATCAGTCTGGTGGGAGCAGTTTCCTCCTACTGAGACTTTTTTCCTATTCAGGCCTTCGATTGACTGGATGAGGCCTGCCCACATTAGGGAGGGCACTCTCCTTTATGCAAATTTTAGTCTCATCCGTAAACACCCTCACAGACATGCGGAATTATGTTTGGTGGAATGCCTAATGACACATAAAATTAACCATTACAATCATTGTCTTTGTATCAATGTGAAGCTATTGATGTGTTAAAGCAAGTTATTTATTGTGTAGCTCTTTTTTTTTTTTTTTTTTGAGGTGGAGTTTCGCTCTTGTTGCCCAGGCTAGAGTGCAATGACGTGATCTCAGCTCACTACAACCTCCGCCTCCCGGGTGTATAGACGGGGTTTCTCCATGTTGGTCAGGCTGATCAGAAACTCCCGACCTCAGGTAATCTGCCCGCCTCGGCCTCCCAAAGTGCTGGGATCTATTGTGTAACTCTTAAAGCTGTTAGCAAATGCTTGGTAAATGGTATCATAATTGTTGAACAGAAGCATATTGAATTATCCCTCTTCAATCTGTACTCAATATATGGAAATGAAAGTGCTCAAGGAAACTTCCTCCTAAGATACGGGCTCTTGATTTTACTCTTCTGTCAACAGATATCTAAAAAACATGCATTAACACAATTGTTCTCAAATCTTTTTACTACTCGGAGGCATGTTCTTTCTTATAGGCTATACTTTTTCCAAGGACACATTATCTCATCAAAGAGGAGCTGGGGGCCTGGGAGGACAAGTGCCTTGGCCAGAATTGCATGATTAGATAGCAGAAGAGGTGGAACTGAATCTTTGTCTTCTTTCTTCAATGTTCTTTCCAGAGTACCAGGATCTCTTTCTCTCTTAAAAGTGATTTTTTTTTTTTTTTTTGCAAATCAAAGCCGCAATGCAATACCACCTTACTCCTGCAAGAATGGCCATAATCAAAAAATCAAAAAATAATAGATGTTGGCGTGGATGTGGTGAAAAGGGAACACTTTTACATTCTTGGTGGGAATGTAAACTAGTACAACCACTGTGGAAAACAGTGTGGAGATTCCTTAAAGAACTAGAGGTAGCTCTACCACTTGATCCAGCAATCCCACTCCTGGGTATCTACCCAGAGGAAAAGAAGTCATTATACAAAAAAGATATTTGTACGTGCATGTTTATAGCAGCACAATTCACAATTGCAAAAATATGGAACCAGCCCAAATGTACATCAATCAATGAGTGGATAAAGAAAATGTGTATATATACCATGGAATATGAGTGGAATATGAGTGGATTATACTCAGCCATAGAAAGGAACATAATAATGGCATTTGCAGCAACCTGGATGGAATTGGAGACCATTATTCTAAGTGAAGTAACTCAGCAATAGAAATCCAAACATCAGATGTTCTCACAAGTAGGAGCTAAGCTATGAGGTCACAAAGGCATAATAATGATACAATGGACTTTGGGGACTCGGGGGTAAATTGGGAGGGGGAGACGAAGAATAAAAGACTACACATTGGGCACAGTGTACACTGCTCAGGTGATGGGTGCACCAAAATCTTAGAAATCACCACTAAAGAACTTATGTAACCAAACACCACCTGCTCTCCAAACACCTATTGAAATAGAAAATTAAATAAAATACAAAAAAGTGATTTTTTGCAAAGATCGTAAACAAGTTGAAACATTTTAATGTCATTCCATATTTGGAAGAAGGAGGGTGTGTGTCATAGGATCCATCTATCGCTGAGTATATAGCATTTCAAAATCTCTGGAAATTATTGTTTCAGGTTATAAGCATTATAGGGTCTGACTTCTCTGAACTACTATGTGATATTTGTATATTTATTGTGAAAACAGCGCAATATTATTTCGTGTAACATTGAATGAACTCCAATTTATTTAGCATGTTTTAAGGGGGGCCTAGTGGAGGCGGAGAGTTGCATTAGCTTTATTTAAGTATTCAGCATTACTTGCTGAGAACTTGCCACGTACTAGGTGCTGAATTTAACATTCCTGAACTCAAGTGCTCAGAGCAATGCGGAAAGAGACACTGTAGAGGCAACTGGCTAATTTTGTTGAATTCTTTTCCAGTCTCATTTCATCAGGAATTTAGAGATGATAATGTAGTTTAAACTAGATTATTTTAATTTAAAGTATAGTATTATTTTGCTAATTGGAGTTTCCTCCTTCCCTTCTTCAGTTCTGTTTTAGAAATGAAGATGTTAAGTGACCAATCATGGTATATTGTATTTATTTGTTAAAAGTAGATTTGTGCCTAACAATATCACTCCAAATGCAGCTGTTCTATGTTAAGTAGCTTAAACAAATTGTTTTCATGATGATACATACAAATCAAACTTTTTTTTTTTTTTCCAGCAAAAGATTGAGTGTGTGTTTATTTACATGCTTTTAAAAGGTTAAGCATTTAAGGAATGTCGGGACTCCCTCTAGCGGTAAATTTAATACTTAAAGTTGCTTGGTCAAGCACTGGAAGACAAAGGGAATAGAATGAAACTGCCCTGGACTGCTATCTCTTTTATGACCAGTTTTTAACTAGAAATCACCTATTACTGGTCTTCTTCTTAGTATAGTAGGGAGAGAGTACAATTAAGTAATTAAGTACATGGGCTTTGATGGGCTCTGATGTCTAATATCTGTATTTAAAGTCTGGTTCCGCTGCTCTCTCAAGCATTAGCAAGAATTACTTGCAGGATATGTTAAAACACAGTTTTCTAGGCCCCAGCCCCAGAGTTTCTCATTTAGGAGGTCTGAGGTGAGGATCAAGAATATGCCTTTATAACAAATTCTCAGGTGATACTGAACCTGCTGGTCTCTACCACACTTTGGGAACCAGTGGCCTAGACTCCTGGAGTGCCTCACATTCCTCAGGGGTTAGCTCTGAGGTTGTGAAGATTAAGCAGAGTACTAGATGTTAAGTGCTTAGTATGGTACCTGAAATAGTAAGTGGTCCACAAAGGTTAGCACCTGCTAATACCATAGATTTGTCAGTGTTTCTCTAACTTGGAGAATTCAAAAAGGGAGAACTTTGTAATAATATTGTTGAGCTAATATTGTTAGCTAAGTAAATAAACACACACTCAATCTTTTGCTGGAAAAATAAAGTTTGATTTGTATGTATCAGCGTCTTATCATTAAGGTCTATGTGCCTAACACTACATAAGCACCGTTAATATACCTGTTAGCATCAGTCTAATTATTAATACATTCATCTTTTTGTGAATTGATTTGAAAAATTGATACAACACAAAAGAAAAAACACACATGGGAGGGTATGTTAAGGAGACATAGGAGTCAATTAAAAGAGCTCTGGATGGCCAAAGCTCCTACAATTTGAGCAAGAAAATAAAGTAGTAATGGATTATAACCCAAAGTAAAAAATTAAATATTCTTGAGTCCATGCTGAGATTAAATTAATGAATGAATGGAGAAGAAGAGACAAATCTCCCACAGAATAATTCCAAATAATTTATGTAGCTACTCCATCCTCAAGGAGGTGGAGTAAAAGTCCTGTCTCCTTAAGTGTGGGCTGCACGTAGTGACCTCTTTCCAAAGAGCACAGTATGGAAGGAAGAAAAAAAAGTAATTTTCCCATGGAGAAACATGACAAACACTACCTCAGCCAGGTGATCAAGGTCAGTATCAACAGCTGTGGGTTATGTTCCTAGTATGTACCCTTTTCATGACATGATGAAAATGGTATCTTACACCTGTGGTTTTCCATCTCCGAATCCATGACCCCAGTGTAATTTTGAGAAAACGACAGATAAATTCCAATAGGGGGAGATTTTACAAAATACTTGACTAGTACACCTCAAAACTGTCAAGGCCATCAAAAACAAGGATAATTTGAGAGACCATTATAGTTAAGAGGAACCTAAGGAGACATAAACTTCTACTAAGTGTAATGTGGCAACCCGGAACAGAAAATGGGCATCAGGTAAAACTAAAGAAATCTGAATAAAATATGGGGAAAAATAAAGCAAAGCCTTTTTTCTTTTAATTAATTATTTTCGAGACAGGGTCTCATTCTATCACCCAGGCTGGAGTGTAGTGGCATGGTCATGGCTCATTGCAGCCTCGACCTCCTGGCCCCAAGTGATCCTCCCACCTCAACCCTCCAAGTACCTAGGACCACAGGCAAGTGCCACAACGCCTGGCTAATTTTTTTTTAATTTTTTAATTTTTTTGAGACAGAGTCTTACTCTGTTGCCCAGGTCAGAGTGCAGCGGCACAATCTCAGCTCACTGCGACCTCTGCCTCCTGGGTTCAAGCGATTCTTGTGCCTCAGCTTCCTGAGTAGCTGAGACTACAGGTGCACCCCACCATGCCTGGCTAATTTTTGTATTTTTAGTAGAGACAGGATTTCACCATGTTGGCCAGGCTGGTCTCGAACTCCTGACCTCAGGTGATCTGCCCACCTCGGCCTCCCAAAGCGCTGGGATTACAGATGTGAGCCACCATGTCTGGCAATTAAAAAAAAATTTCGTAGAGATGATATCTCCCTATGTTGCCCAGGCTGATCTCAAACTCCGCAGCTCAAGTGATCCTCCTGTGTCAGCCTCCCAGATTGTTGGGATTATAGGTGTGAGCTACAGCACCTAGCCTTTTTGTCTTTTAGAAAAAATATTGATACATGATCATTATTAGAAATTTCATTAATACTGAGAAGCATAATATAGGAAAAAACACCAATGTTTTCATTATAAAATGTTACTATTAGGTGAACATTTTTCTAGATCTATCTATTTATCTGGAAGGTAAAGGTAGAACTTATATATGCGTAAGTTATATATGTTATATATGTGTATTTATAATGAGAAGAACATATAAATACATAAAATAAAAGACAAAAAGCTTTGCTTTTTTATTTCTCCATATTTTATTCAAATTTGCATATATATGGAAATCTGAATACAATTCAGATAAAATTCTCATAAGATATATCCTCCCATGAAGATGACTTGAGCCCAGGAGTTTGAGACCAACCTAGGCAGCATAGGGAAATCTCAGCTCTACAAAAATAAAAAAAACTTGGCCAGGTGTGGTGGCACTTGCGTGTTTTCCTAGCTACTTGGAGGGCTGAGGTGGGAGGATCACTTGGGCCCAAGAGGTCAAGGCTGCAATGAGCCATGATTGTGCAGTAAGATATATATAAGTTACATATACATATATAACACATATAGATATAACACATATAGATATGTTACATATAATATATATGTTACACACGTCTCTTCCTGTCTACATATATATAACATATCTATATAACATATCTATATAAGTTATATAGTTATATATGTATATATAAGTTATATAGTTACAGTTATATATAGGTTATACAGGTTATATAGTTATATGTAGAGTAGACAGGAAGATCTTATAAAAATAGGATTATAAAAATATAATTTTTGTGTTTGATTTCTAAATTTACTTTGGGGTTTTAAAATGTTTTCACATTATGAAATATATCCAACATACAGAAAATAATAGACACCTATACATTCACTGGGAAGATTTTACTAAATTTGTTTCAGAATTTTAGTAATCAAAAATTCTCATGATAAAAAGTACTCTTCGGACCAGTAGATTTTTTCTCATGATGATCACTATCTTCAAGATGGTGTGTATTCTTTCCATGTCTACTTTTATACTTTCCTTTATATGTGTGTATGTATTCATGATATATACATATATATTTGTTTTTAAACTTTATATAATTGGTATAATATTTAATATACCTTTTTGAAATTTACTTTCTTAACACAACATTAGATCTTAGAGATTGATCCATGTTGTTACATTTAGTATTGTATAGATTTCTATCCTATGAATAATTCACAATGGTTGCTTTCTTCTGATGGATATCAGTTCTTTCCAATTTTTTCTATTGCCAAATATGCTGCAATGCATATGTAATTGATTTTCTCTACAGGATCTACATAGAAATGGCTTGTCTGTTGTTTGCAATAAGTTTTGCAGAACAGGAGTTTTCTTTTCTTTTTCTTTTTTTTTTGAGATGCAGTTTCACTCTTTTTGCCCAGGCTGGAGTGCAATGGTACCATCTCAGCTCACTGCAACTTCTGCCTCCCAATTTCAAGTGATTCTCCTGCCTCAGCCTCCTGAGTAGCTGGGATTACAGGTGCACACCACCACACCCGGCTAATTTTTTTTTTTCAGTAGCGAAGGGTTTCGCCATGTTGGCCAGGCTGGTCTCGAACTCCTGACCTCAGGTGATCCACCTGCCTCGGCCTCCCAAAGTGCTGGGATTACAGGTGTAAGCCACCGCACCCGGCCTAGGAGTTTTCAATTTTGGATTTTCAATCTAGCTGGAAATTTATTTTTGTATATCCTGTGAGGTAAGGATCTAACTTTATCTTTTTCCATATGGGTAGCCATTTGTGCCAAATTTGTTTATTGAATTATTTATTCCCATACCAACTGATTTTTATTACTACTATTGTGATATACCAAATATCTAGACTTAGGTTGGCCTTTTTCTAAGCATTCTCTTTTACTGGCCTATTTGTCTATTGCTGTGCCAGTAACGACCCATTTTAATTAGGGATATTCTGAATAGATCAAGTTACTGAAAACCATGAGAAACTTGTTTATAGATTTGTAAGATAAATCACATTAGCTTTAACTTGAATAAATCTTTTAATGGATGCAAACATAATTTATTTTCCTAGTCTACTTTTTTGTATAGCTTTATTGCGGCATAATTTACCTACTATATATTTCATATTTAAAATGTACAATTTAACCGTTTTTTGTATATTCACAGAGTTGTGCAACCATCACCACAATCAATTTTAGAACGTTTTCAACACCCCAAAAAGAAACTGTGCACATTAACACTCACTTCCTATTTCCCTCCAGACCTCCCAGTTCTAGGAAATCAGTAATCTCCTTTCTGTCTTTGTAGATTTGCCTCTTCTGCATGTCACACAAATGGAATCATAAAATATGTGGTCACTTGTGATTGACATCTTTTACTGAGCATAATGTTTTCAAGGTTCATTCATGTTGTAATGTGTTTTAATACTTCATTCTTATCACTGACTAATATTCTATTGTATGAATATTCCAGATTTGATTTATCCATTCATCGGTTGATAGATATTTGGCTTGTTTATATTTTTTAGCTATTACGAATAATGCTGCTATGAGTATTTGTGTATCACAAGTTTTTGTGTGGACATATGTTTGCATTTCTCTCGGATATACACTTAAGAGTGCAATTACTTTGGTTGGTTATTTACTTTTGGGGAGAAAAAAATAAAAAAGTAAAATTGCTGTATCATATGGTAATACTATGTGTAATCTTTTGAGGAACTTCTAGACTGTGAAGTGGTGCAGCCATTTCACTTTTCTTTTTCCTTTTTTTTGAGACGGAGTCTCCCTCTGTCTCCCAGGCTGGAGTGCAGTGGCATGACCTCGGCTCACTGCAACCTCCGCCTCCCAGATTCAAATGATTCTCCTGCCTCAGCCTCCTAAGTAGTTGGGATTATAGGCGCCCACCACCATACCTGGCTAATTTTGTATTTTTATTAGAGACGGGGTTTCGCCATGTTGGTCAGGCTGTTCTCGAACTCCTGACCTCAGGTTGTCCGCCCGCCTCAGCCTCCCAAAGTGCTGGTATTACAGGCATGAGCCACTGCGCCTGGCTGCCACTTCACTTTTCAAAATGGCTGCACCATTTTACATTACAGTGCTCTAATAGCAGCAATATATCAGAGTTCCAATTTCCTTTTTTCCTGTTACTTTTATCTATGTTTTTATGTAGAAACTATATAGTTATGTATTGTTTTATATAGAAAATATAGTTATGTATTGTTTCTGTATCCAGTTTGATAATCTTTGCCTTTAATTGGTGTGTTTAGGCCATTTACCTTTTTGTTTGTTTGTTTGTTTTTTGAGACAGGGTCTTGTTATGTTGCTCAGGCTGGTCTCAAAACTCCTGATCCTCCTGCCTCAGCCTCCCAAAGTGTTGGCATTACAAACATTAGCCACCACACCTAGCCTAGACCATATATCTATCTATCTATCTATCTATCTATCTATCTATCTATCTATCTATCTATCTATCTATATATTTTTTTGAGACAGAGTCTCGCTCTGTTGCCCAGGCTGGAGTGCTGTGGCGTGATCTCAGTTCACTGCAGCCTGCACCTCCCGGGTTCAAGCAATTCTCCTGCCTCAGCCTCCTGAGTAGCTGGGACTACAGGTGCGAGCCACCATGCCCAACTTATTTTTGTATTTTTAGTAGAGACAGTGTTTCACCATGTTGGCCAGGCTGGTCTGGAACTCCTGGACTCAAGCAATCCGCACACTTTGGCCTCCCAAAGTGTTGGGATTACACGTACAAGCCACCGTGCCCTGCCAAGACCCCATCTCTGAAAAAAAAAAAACATATATATTCATACATGTGAACACAGAAATATGTAAAATGTAATTCACTGTAGCAAATATTTATAATAGCAAAATCTGGAAAACAACCAAAACATCCATCATTATAGGATTGGCTAAATAAATCATGATACATCCATATAGTATCTTACTATATATTCCTTTAAAAATGAGACCTCTCTAATGTCCTGATATAAAATTCACTTTAAGACAATATTATTAAGACAGGCCGGGCGAGGTGGCTCACGTCTGTAATCCCAGCACTTTGGGAGGCTGAGGCGGGCGGATCACAAGGTCAGGAGATTGCGACCATCCTGGCTAACACGGTGAAACCCCGTCTCTACTAAAAAGACAAAAAAATTAGCCGGGCTTGATGGCGGGTGCCTGTAGGAGAATGGCGTGAACTCAGAAGGCGGAGCTTGCAGTGAGCTGAGATCGCGCCACTGCACTCCAGCCTGGGAGACAGAGGGAGATTCTGACTCAAAAGAAAAAAAAAAAAAAAAAAAGATATACTGTTAAGACAGAAAAACATGACACATGATCTAGATTAGGAGTTGGCAAACAATCCAATTGCTGCCTGTTTTTGTAAATAAAGTTTTATTGGAACACAGCCTCTTCGCTGACATACTGCCCAAGGTTGGTTTTGTGCTGTGATGGCTGAGTTGAGCAGTTGCTGTAGAGACCATATGGGCTGAAAACCAGAAAATAGTTACTATTCGGCCCTTTACAAGATATTGTGCTTGGCCCTGTATGCTACTATCTGCGTTATACAACTTTTACTAGTTTTAGAAGAATAGGAAATAATTGCAAACTACATACACCATTTTGCAGTTGTAAACCTGAAAATATTCTCATTGGTGTGTTTGTTGAAATGCTCTGCCTTTAAGAAACTTGGCATAAAGATCATCAAGAATATATATAAACATGATTTTTAATATGATCCATTCCATTTTCCTATGAAAATGATCATATTATAGATTCATTCTGTGCCAAGAAGAGCAATTATAAAGATGGAAAAATTAATCAACCAGCTCATTATTTTGTATACAAAGTAACTGGTTTGAAGTTTGAAGTTTTTGAAATTTTTTTTATTTTCCTGAACTCACTAAAACAACTGCCTTGTCTTGCTCGAGACAAGGTGGCAGCGTAGTAAGAGTTACTAGTTAGCCGGGTAACGAACATCATAAGGTCCCAGAGTGAGAAGGCTGGACGCGATGCTCATTAAAGCCCAGTGCTAGCCTACCATTGAATTATTCTGTGATTCAATAAACTCTGGCCTTCTTGTTACTGTGTCGTCAGCAGGCTCGCCTGGCTTTCAGTGCATTGCCGGGCCTTTGAAGGGGTTGGTACTACGCTTAGTCAGGGATAGTTGAAGTTTGCTGGTTTGCTCACTCTGGACACTAAGATGGTGACTGCAATGATAAGTTCACTTGGTTCAGGCTCCTCTTTTTAATAATAGGAGAGACTGTTTAACCTGAGATTCAGAGATGTCAAAATGATTTATTGAGAAAAATTGTATTCACATTGTGGAAATGAGTTATACTTAGATAACTAGGTGATGTAAGTATTAAAAAATATAAAACAAGGTTATGATAATATCCAGCCATAACAGTGGGGGTGGTGCTGGATTAACAGGAAATCCTCCTCAATGCGGTTGCTCTTGTGGGGCTACTTAGCTAGGCTCTCCTCTGGCCCAAGGCTCCTCTGCTTTTCTTCTGAAGTTATCCCAGCTTTGGCCAGTCTGGTTGTTCTGACAGACCCATAAGCATTTTCTTTTTTCTTTCATAAAACACTTATATATTTTTTTGGACCCCCACACAGAAGAGAGCCATTGTCATCGCCTTGATATCTTGCCCAGGATTTCCTCTGACTCTTATTTCTTTGTATTTTTTGAGTTCTGATCTTGGCGTACCTGCTGCTGACAGTCTGGCCTCTGTTTGCATGGTCCCAGCGCCTCACTGATATCCCATTTCTCAGTATTTAGTCATGCCTGATTGAAACCAAACCAAACCAATCTTTGTTAACGCCTATAATCACAAACATGGTCCTTGCAGAACTGAGGACATCTCAGCCAATAATCACGGTAATAAATCTTCCCTATCACGAGCACCCTACGCTGCTTTATGTCTCCCAGACACACTGTGTTCTTTCCTGGTTCTGCTTCATGCTGTTGCTGTTTGTCTGTACCCTGCACTCTCTGCCTGGGGAACACCTCTTATCCCAACTCAGTCGTCTCTGACTCTCCTGGAGAGATTTACACTCTTTCCTTTTCAATCCTCATTTTGTTCTTAAATCTATTACTGTTTATTGTATTGAAATGCTTCATTTTTGAGCTTGGTTTGCTTCTTGATCACAAATAGTGCATTAGTCATTTTGTATACCAGTTGCCTTGTACACCAGTCACAGAATACGTCTTTGACACGAGGTTATTGAATGAATGTGCTGTCCTTTAAAATTTCTGGCAGTCTTAAGAGTTGAAGTTTCTACGAATGTCAAGGAAATTATGACAGCAAATTTATTCAGTACCAAATATTTGTTTAGTACCTACTATGTGCCAGACTCTGATAAACTGCTTGGCATATGTCCGTGAACAAAACAAAGATCCCCGTACTCTTGGAGTGATGAATGCAGGCAAAGAATTATAGATGTAATAAATAATTCAATTCTACAGTATATTAGAAGGAAAGAGGTGCTACAACAATAGAAAAATAATGAGGAGCGCTGTGTCATGGTGGGCAACTTGGAGTACCCCCATTGTTGCTTTCTAAGTACGTATCCAGTAAAATCCAACAGTTGAGCCAAATAGTCTAGGCAGTTTCTGAGCTCATTTAATTCTCATACTGGTCATAATAGCCACATGGGGTAGATATTAATCATATCATTCTCATTACACAGATTAGGAAATGAAGAGAAGAGAGGTTCAGCAACTTGACCCAGGTCACACATAGTACAACTGGAATTTGAACCCAGGCAGTCTGATCTAAAAGTTCAGGTTCTTACTATTAATTAGCACCCGAATATCTATGGGAGGTGATAAATTCCCTAAATTCTTTACATCACTTAAAAAATTTAATGAAAAAAATTAATAAAATATCACCCTGATATTCTAATATCCAGTGAAAACACACTGTGATATTAATGAAATATCACTCTGATATTTATAATACTCAGTGTTTACACGTTGTGATATTGATGACATATCGCTCTGATATTTGTAATTACACGTAGTGTTTACACACGGTGATATTGGTGATACATCGCTCCCTTGCTCTGAAATTTGTAATTATGCGCAGTGTTTACACACTGTGATATTGACGGTACATCGCTCTGATATTTGTAATTACTTGCAGTGTTTACACACTGTGATACTGTCAATATATCACTCTGATATTTGTAATCACACGCAGTGTTTACACACTGTGATACTCGCAATATATCGCTCTGTTATTTGTAATTACATGCAGTGTTTACACACTGTGATATTGACAATATATCTCTGATATTTGTAATTACACGCAGTGTTTACACACTGTGATACTGGTGACATATCGCTCTGATATTTGTAATTATGTGCAGTGTTTACACACTGTGATACTGACAACATATCGCTCTGATATTTGTAATTACGTGCAGTATTTACACACTGTGATATTGGTGACATATCACTGTGATATTTGTAATTACGTGCAGTGTTTACACACTGGTACTGATGACATGTCGCTCTGATATTTGTAATTACACACAATGTTTACACACTGTGATACTGATGACATATTGCTCTGATATTTGTAATTACATGCAGTGTTTACACACTGTGATACTGACGACATATCGCTCTGATATTTGTAATTATACACAATGTTTACACACTGTGATATTGACATATCGCTCTGATATTTGTAATTATGTGCAGTGTTTACACACTGTGATATTGATGACATATCGCTCTGATATTTGTAATTACATGCAGTGTTTACACACTGTGATACTGACGACATATCACTCTGATATTTGTAATTATACACAATGTTTACACACTGTGATATTGACGACATATCGCTCTGATATTTGTAATTATGTGCAGTGTTTACACACTGTGATATTGATGACATATTGCTCTGATATTTGTAATTATGTGCAGTGTTTACACACTGTGATACTGATGACATATCACTCTGATATTTGTAATTACACGCAGTGTTTACACACTGTGATATTGACAATATATCACTCTGATATTTGTAATTACGCACAGTGTTTACGCGCTGTGATATTGACAACATATCGCTGATATTTGTAATTATGTGCAGTGTTTACACACTGTGATATTGATGACATATCGCTCTGATGTTTGTAATTACGCGCAGTGTTTACACACTGTGATACTGATGACATATCGCTCTCATATTTGTAATTACGCACAATGTTTACACACTGTGATATTGATGACATATTGCTCTGATATTTGTTAATTATTATGTGCAGTGTTTACACACTGTGATACTGATGACATATCACTCTGATATTTGTAATTACACGCAGTGTTTACACACTGTGATATTGACAATATATCACTCTGATATTTAATTACGCACAGTGTTTACGCGCTGTGATATTGACAACATATCGCTGATATTTGTAATTATGTGCAGTGTTTACACACTGTGATACTGATGACATATTGCTCTGATATTTGTAATTACGCGCAGTGTTTACACACTGTGATATTGGTGACATATAGCTCTGATATTTGTAATTACGCGCAGTGTTTACACACTGTGATACTGATGACATATCGCTCTGATATTTTAAATTATGCACAGTGTTTTCACACTGTGATATATCGCTCTGATATTTGTAATTAAGCACAGTGTTTACACACTGTGATATTGGTGAGATATCGTTCTGATATTTATAATATCCAGTGTTTACACACTGTGATATTGGCGACATATCGCTATGATATTTGTCATTATGTGCAGTGTTTACACACTGTGATATTGATGACATATTGCTCTGATATTTGTAATTACACGCAGTGTTTACAGGCTGTGATATTGTTGACATGTCGCTATATTTGTAATTGCGTGCATTGTTAACACACTGATATTCACGACATATCGCTCTGATATTTGTAATTACGCACAATGTTTACACACTGTGATATTGATGACATATTGCTCTGATATTTGTAATTACATGCAGTGTTTACACACTGTGATATTGACAATATATCACTCTGATATTTGTAATTACGCAGTGTTTACACGCTGTGATATTGACGACATATCGCTGATATTTGTAATTACGTGCAGTGTTTACACACTGATATTTGTGACATATCGCTCTGATATGTGTAATTACATGCAGTGTTTACACACTGTGATATTGATGACATATCACTCTGATATTTTTAATTATGCACAGTGTTTTCACACTATGATATTGGTGATATATCGTTCTGACATTTATAATATCCAGTGTTTACACACTGTGATATTGATGACATATTGCTCTGATATTTGTTATTACACGCACTGTTTACACACTGCAATATTAATGAAATATTGCTCTGATATTTATAATATCCAGTACTTATGCACAGTGTTTACACACTGTGATATTAATGGAATATGGCTCTAATATTTATAATATGCAGGGTTTACACAAAGATTTTTTTTTTTAATGTATTGGTTTAAAAAGTTTTCTTTTTTTTTTATGAAGAAAAGAGGTTTAATTGGCTCATGGTTCTGCAGGCTGTACAGAGCACATGGCAGCATCTGCTTCTGGGGTGGCCTTAGGGAGCTTTCACTCATAACACAAGGTAAAGTGGGAGCAGACGTCTTACATGACAGGAGCAGGACCAAGATAGGAGGTGGGAGAGATGCTACACACTTTTAAAACAACCAGATCTCATGATAATTCACTCACTTCCATAAGACTAGCACCGAGAGGCTGGCACTAAACCATTCATGAGAACTCTACCCCCATGATCCAATCACCTCCCACCAGGCCCACCTCCAACCTCAGTGGGGACAGAGATCCAAACCATATCAGTTGAGATATAAATTTAAATAATTTTTCTATAATGACCTTATGTCCAGTGATATTGCTAAATCATTTATTAATTTTAAATTGTCTACAGATTATTTTGAATTTTAAATGCACACAATTATCTTTTTGGCAAACCCTGAGAGTTTTACTTCTTCCTATCCAAACCTCATGAATTTTGTTCTCATTTTTTCCTGATTGCAAAATTTTATGACTAGTATGATGTTGCAAAAAAAACAAACAAGTGGAAATAGCAGAAATTCTTGTCTCATTGTGAATCTCAGGAAAAAAGCACTTAATGTTTTGCCATTAAGATAATTTTATGTAGGATATTATTAAATACTGTTTTTCAGTTTAGGAAGTTCTCTTCTATTCCTAATTTGCTCTTTTCTTTCCAATTTTTATTTTGTATTCATAGAGTACACATGCAGATTTGTTACATGGGTGAATAGTGTGTCACAGGGGCTTGTCATTATTTTGTCACCCAGGTAATGAGCATAATACCCAACAGGTAGTTTTTCAATACTCACTCTCATCCCACCCTCCACCCTCTAGTAGTCTCTGGTGTTAACTTCTTTGCATTCATTTGTATTCAGAGTTTAGCTGCCACTTGTAAGTGAGAACATGCAGTATTTGGTTTTCTGTTCCTCCATTATTTCCCTCAGGATAATGGTCTCCAGCTTCATCCATGTTGCTGCAAAGAACATGATTTCATTCTTTTTTATGGCTGCATAGTATTCCATTGTGTGTGTGTGTGTGTGTGTGTGTGTGTGTATGTGTGTGTGTGTGTGTGTCACATATTCTTTATCCAGTCCACCATTGAAGGGCATCTAGGTAGATTCCATGTTTTGCTATTGTGAACAGTGTTGTGATGAGCATACACACTCATGTGTCTTCATGGTAGAATGATTTATTTTTATTTATTTATTTTCTCTGAAGTTTTTATTTATTTATTTATTTATTTTATTATTATTATACTTTAAGTTTTAGGGTACATGTGCACAATGTGCAGGTTAGTTACATATGTATACATGTGCCATGCTGGTGTGCTGCACCCATTAACTCGTCATTTAGCATTAGGTATATCTCCTAAAGCTATCCCTCCCCCCTCCTCCCACCCCACAACAGTCCCCAGAGTGTGATGTTCCCCTTCATGTGTCCATGCGTTCTCATTGTTCAATTCCCACCTGTGAGTGAGAATATGCAGTGTTTGGTTTTTTGTTCTTGCGATAGTTTACTGAGAATGATGATTTCCAATTTCATCCATGTCCCTACAAAGGACATGAACTCATCATTTTTTATGGCTGCATAGTATTCCATGGTGTATATGTGCCACATTTTCTTAATCCAGTCTATCATTGTTGGACATTTGGGTTGGTTCCAAGTCTTTGCTGTTGTGAATAGTGCCACAATAAACATACATGTGCATGTGTCTTTATAGCAGCATGATTTATAGTCCTTTGGGTATATACCCAGTAATGGGATGGCTGGGTCAAATGGTATTTCTAGTTCTAGATCCCTGAGGAATTGCCACACTGACTTCCACAAGGGTTGAACTAGTTTACAGCCCCACCAACAGTGTAAAAGTGTTCCTATTTCTCCACATCCTCTCCAGCACCTGTTGTTTCCTGACTTTTTAATGATTGCCATTCTAACTGGTGTGAGATGGTATCTCATTGTGGTTTTGATTTGCATTTCTCTGATGGCCAGTGATGATGAGCATTTTTTCATGTGTTTTTTGGCCGCATAAATGTCTTCTTTTGAGAAGTGTCTGTTCATGTCCTTTGCCCACTTTTTGATGGGGTTGTTTGTTTTTCTCTTGTAAATTTGTTTGAGTTCATTGTAGATTCCGGATATTAGCCCTTTGTCAGATGAGTAGGTTGCGAAAATTTTCTCCCATTGTGTAGGTTGCCTGTTCACTCTGATGGTAGTTTCTTTTGCTGTGCAGAAGCTCTTTAGTTTAATTAGATCCCATTTGTCAATTTTGTCTTTTGTTGCCATTGCTTTTGGTGTTTTAGACATGAAGTCCTTGCCCATGCCTATGTCCTGAATGGTAATGCCTAGGTTTTCTTCTAGGGCTTTTATGGTTTTAGGTCTAACGTTTAAGTCTTTAATCCATCTTGAATTAATTTTTGTGTAAGGTGTAAGGAAGGGATCCAGTTTCAGCTTTCTACATATGGCTAGCCAGTTTTCCCAGCACCATTTATTAAATAGGGAATCCTTTCCCCATTGCTTGTTTTTCTCAGGTTTGTGAAAGATCAGATAGTTGTAGATACGCGGCGTTATTTCTGAGGGCTCTGTTCTGTTCCATTGATCTATATCTCTGTTTTGGTACCAGTACCATGCTGTTTTGGTTACTGTAGCCTTGTAGTATAGTTTGAAGTCAGGTAGCGTGATGCATCCAGCTTTGTTCTTTTGGCTTAGGATTGACTTGGCGATGCGGGCTCTTTTTTGGCTCCATATGAACTTTAAAGTAGTTTTTTCCAATTCTGTGAAGAAAGTCATTGGTAGCTTGATGGGGATGGCACTGAATCTATAAATTACCTTGGGCAGTATGGCCATTTTCATGATATTGATTCTTCCTACCCATGATAATGGAATGTTCTTCCATTTGTTTGTATCTTCTTTTATTTCATTGAGCAGTGGTTTGTAGTTCTCCTTGAAGAGGTCCTTCATGTCCCTTGTAAGTTGGATTCCTAGGTATTTTATTCTCTTTGAAGCAGTTGTGAATGGGAGTTCACTCATGATTTGGCTGTCTGTTTGTCTGCTATTGGTGTATAAGAATGCTTGTGATTTTTGTACATTGATTTTGTATCCTGAGACTTTGCTGAAGTTGCTTATCAGCTTAAGGAGATTTTGGGCTGAGACAATAGGATTTTCTAGATATACAATCATGTCATCTGCAAAGAGGGACAATTTGACTTCCTCTTTTCCTAATTGAATACCGTTTATTTCCTTCTCCTGCCTAATTGCCCTGGCCAGAACTTCCAACACTATGTTGAATAGGAGTGGTGAGAGAGGGCATCCCTGTCTTGTGCCAGTTTTCAAAGGGAATGCTTCCAGTTTTTGCCCATTCAGTATGATATTGGCTGTGGGTTTGTCATAGATAGCTCTTATTATTCTGAGATGTGTCCCATGATATTAATGGAATATCACTCTGATATTTATAATATCCAGGGTTTACACACAGTGTTGACACACTGTGATATTAATGAAATATCGCTCTGATAATTATAATAGCCAGAGTTTACACACATTATTTACATAATGTGATATTAATGAGATATCACTCAGATATTTATAATATCCAGTGTTTACACTGTGATATTAATGAAATATCGCTCTGATGATAGTTATCATATCACAGTGTTTACACACTGTGACATTAATGAAATATCTGTCTGATGATAGTAATCATCACAGTGCTTACACAGAGAGTTTACAAACTTTGATATTAATGAAATATCGCTCTGATATTTATCATATCACAGTGTTTATACAGAGAGTTTACACACGGTGATATTAATAAAATATTGCTCTGATATTTATCATATCACAGTGTGTACCCTGTGTATTTGTGTGTACATATCACAGTGTGTATACACTGTGACATTAATGAAATATTGCTCTGATATTCGTCATATCACAGTATGTACACATTGTGATAGTAATGAAGTATCACTCTGATATTCGTCATTTCACACTGGTTACACAGAGTGTGTACACACTGTGATAGTAATTAATGAACTGTAGCTCTGATATTCATCCTCTGTGTACACGCTGTGATATGATGAATATCATAGCGATATTTCATTCATATCACAGCATGTACACAGAGTGTACACAGACTCAAAATATCGGTCTGATAATCATCATATCACAGTGTGTACACACTGATATTAGTGAAGTATCATAGTGTGTACACACAGTGTGAATGAAATATCGCTCCAATATTCATCATATCACAGTGTTTACAACACTGTGATATTAAAGAAATATCGCTCTGATATTCATCATATCATAGTGTGTACAGAGAGTGGGTACACACTGTGATATTAATGAAACATCACTCGGATATTCATCATATCACAGTGTTTATATACTGTGATATTAATAAAATATCCTTCTGATATTCATATCATATCACAGTGTTTACACACTGTGATACTAATGAAATATTGCTCCAATAGTCATATCATCTCACAGTGTTAACACGGACTGTTTACGAACTGTGAGATGAATGAAAGGAATTCGCTTGGATGTTTATCAGTCATCTCATGGTGTTTACACAGAATGTTTACTCACTGTGATATGAATGAAAGAAGTATCGCTTGGATGTTTATCAATCATCTCACAGTATTTACACAGAGTGTTTACTCACTGTGATATGAATGAAAGAAATATCACTTGGATGTTCATCTGTCATCTCACAGTATTTAAACAGTGTTTACTCACTGTGATATGAATGAAAGAAATATTGCTCGGGTGTTTATCAGTTATCTCACGGTGATATTAGGAATATCAAAGATATGCTGAATAATATCACAGGTGTACACACAGGGTGTACAATCACTGTGATATTAGCAGGAGTATCTATCCAAGATATTTTGGCTAATATCATTGAGGGTACACACAAGGTGTACACCCACGGTGATATTAGCAGAAGTATCTATCCAAGATACTCTGAATAATATCACTGTGGGTGTACACACAGGGTGTACACCCACTGTGATATTAGCAAAAGTATCTATTCAGTATATTCTGACAAATATCACACACTCTGTGTGTACACCCACTGTGATATTAGCAGGAGTATCTATCCAAGATATTCTGACTAATATCACCAGGTGTACACACATGGACACCCACTGTGATATTAGCAGGAGTATCTATCCAAGATATTCTGACTGATATCACAGGGTGTACACACAGGGTGGACAGTCACTGTGTTATTAGCAGGAGTATCAATGCAAGATATTCTGAATAATATCACCGAGTTTACACACAGGGTGAACACCCACTGTGATATTAGCAGGAGTATCTATCCAAGATATTCTGACTAATATCAGTGGGTGTACACCTTGTGTGTACAGATTGTGTGATGTTAGCAAAAATATCTCTCCAAAATATTGTGAATAATATCACAGGGTGTACACACAGGGTTTACACCAACTGTGGTATTAGAAGGAATATCAAAGATATTCTGAATAATATTGCAGTATGTACACCCACTGTGATATGAGCAGGAATGTCAAAGATATATTCTGCATAATATCATAGGGTGTGCAACCACTATGATATTAGCAGGAATATCAATTTTCTGCATAATATCACAGTGGGTGTACAAACACTGTGATATTAGCAGTAATATCGAATCTATATTCTGCATAATATCACAAGGTGTACACAGAGGGTGTACATCCACTGTGATATTAGCAGGAATATTGAAGATACATTCTTTACACACCGGGTGTGTACAACCAATGTGATATTAACAGGAGTATCAAACATATATTCTGCATAATATCACAGAGTGTACACCCACAGTGATATTAGCAGGAATATTGAAGGTATATTCGGCATAATACCACCTGGTGTACACCCACTGTGACATTAGCAGAAATATCAAAGATATATTCTGCATAAAATCATGGAGTGTACATCCACTGTGACATCAGCAGGAATACTGAAGATATATTCTGAATAATACCACAGGCTGTACACCCACTGCAATATTAGCAGGAATGTGAGAGACGTATTCTGCATAGTATCACAGGGTGTACACCCACTGTGATATTAGCAGGAATATGGATGATACATTCTGCATATTACAGATATGATACATCCATATTAGCAGGAATATGGATGATATTAGCAAGAATATCAAAAATATATTCTGCATAATATCACTCAGTATACACACAGGGTGTACATCCACAGTTCCATTAGGAGGAATATCAAAGATATATTCTGCATAATATCAAAGGGTGTACATCCACTGTAATATTAGCAGGAATATCAGAAATATATTCTGCACAATATCAGAGGGTGTACACCCACTGTGATGTTAGCAGGAATATCAGAGATGTATTCTGCATAATGTCACAGGGTGTACATCCACTGTGATGTTAGCAGAAATATCAAAGACATATTCTGCATAATATCACAGGGTATACATCCACTGTAATATTAGCAGGAATATTGGAGATGTATTCTGCATAATATCACAGGCTGTGCACCCACTGTGATGTTAGCAGGAATATCAAAGGTGTATTCTGCATTATATCACAGGGTGTGCACCCCCTATAATATTAGTAGGAGTATCGAAGATATATTCTGCATAATATCACAAGGTGTACACAGAGGGTGTACATCCACTGTGATATTAGCAGGAATATCGAAGATATATTCTACCTAACATCACAGGGTTTACACAAACTGTGATATTAGCAGGAATATCGAAGATACATTCTGTATAATATCACCGAGTTCACACACAGGGTGTACACCCATTGTCATATTAGCAGGAATATCAAAGATACATTCTGCATAACATCGCAGGGTGTACATCCACTGTAATACTGGCAGGAATATTGAAGATATATTCTGGATAATGTCACGGGGTGTACACCCAAGCTGACGTTAGCATGAATATCAAAGATATATTCTGCATAATATCATAGGGTGCACACACACTGTATACACCCACTGTGATATTAGCAGGAATATCGAAGATATATTCTGTGTAATGTCACAGGGTGTAAACCCACTGTGATATTAGCAGGAAAATCGAAGATACAGTTTGCATAATATCACAGGGTGTACACCCACTGTGATATTAGCAGAAATATCGAAAATATATTCTGCAAAATATCACAGGATGTACACCCATTGTGATATTAGCAGGAATATTGAAGATATATCTTGCATAATATCACAGGGGGTACACACACTGTGATATTAGCAGGAATATCAGAGATGTATTCTGCATAATATCACAGGGTGCACACCCACTGTGATGTTAGCAGGAATATTGAAGATATTTTCCAATGAGAGAAGGGTATAATGAATTCCAAAGGGAGGAGGGATAATGAGTCATGTTTGACCCCCACTTTTCATCATGGCCTGGACTAGTTTTTCAAGTTAACTTTGGAATGTCCTTGGCCAAAAGGAGGGGTTCATTTAGATGGATGGGGTGCTTAGAGTTTTATTTTTTGTTTACATTGGCTAGTGTGTTTCTTGACTATTCAATTTGTTCCAAGAGGCACATCTATTGGCAGGTCCTTTCAAACTGGGAAAGCTCATTAAAAGAAAAATGTGAAAATCTATTGGCTGGATCCTGAACCCTTGGAAGCTCTGTCTGGATACATTCTTCTCTGGCAGGTGAGTAAAGGTGAGGTACAAATTGATTGCTATTGGGAGAGAAAAAAAAGGTTCTATTTAGTGCAATAAGGTCTTAGCTTCCAACCACTCTATGGAACCCCTGGGCCTGGTGGCCTGGGTATAACTAGATGGGACCAGAAGAGTATCATCCTATGAGCCTTAAGGAGTAGCTAACTACCCTCTATCTTTCCCTTAATTACTGGTCCAGAAACTGTTATTCTATCACAGAGTTCCTCAACCTGGGAACTGTTGACAGATAATTCTTCATGGGGCATGCTGTTCTGTATATTGTAAGACATTGGCCAGGTGCACCTTTAATCCCAGCACTTTGGAAGGCTAAAGCAGGAGTATCACTTGAGCCCAGGAGTTTGAGACCAGCCTGGGCACCATAGGAAGACCCTGTCTCGGTTAAATAGTAAAATGATACATTATAAAATTATAAAACTGTACACTGTAGGACATTTAGCAGCATATGTGGCCTCAACCCATTAGCAATCCCCTTTTACCTCCCCAGTGTCAAGTCATGGATACCAAAGAAGTCTCCAGACATTGTCAGTGTCCCCCTTGGGGCAAAGTTGCCCATGGATGAGCGTCACTGATCTACCATGACCCAGAACAGTCAAGGAAAGGAAAATGCAGGAAAAAGTGAGGGGAAGACCCTGGATGTCTTACAGCCCAGAACAGAGTGGACCTAAGATACTGGCCTCTAGTTAAGAGAGTCTTTTCATGAAGAATGAGGCCTTAGGTCCAGAGTAGAAGAAACACCAAAGCACATTTGCTGAATAAACAGATAAACATTTTTAGGTTGATCTCAAAACTCCAGAAGACAAGAAACCTTGTGTGTTCTTTTTTTTTTTTTTTTTTTTTGAGACAGAGTCTTGCTCTGTCGCCCAGGCTGGAGTGCAGTGGCGCTATCTCAGCTCACTGCAAGCTCCGCCTCCCGGGTTCATGTCATTCTCCTGCCTCAGCCTCCCGAGTAGCTGGGACTACAGGTGCCCGCCACCACGCCCGGCTAATTTTTTTGTATTTCTAGTAGAGATGGGGTTTCACCGTGTTAGCCAGTATGGTCTCGATCTCGTAACCTCGTGATCCACCTGTCTCAGCCTCCCAAAGTGCTGGGACCACAGGCGAGAGCCACCGTGCCTGGCCTCCTTGTCTGTTCTTTATTCTTTTCTAAGATGGAGTCTCGCTCTGTTGCCCAGGCTGGAGTGCAGTGGCATGATCTCAGCTCACTGCAGCCTCCACCTCCTGGGTCCAAGCGATTCTCCTGCCTCAGCGTCCCAGGTGGCTGGGATTACAGGTGCACACCACCACACCCAACTCATTTTTGCATTTTTAGTAGAGACGGGGTTTCACCATGTTGGCCAGGCTGGTCTTAAGCTGTTGAGCTCAAGTGATCCACCCGTCTCAGTCTCCCAAAGTGCTGGGATTACAGGCATGAGCCACCATGCCTGGCTGAAACCTTGTTTGTTATTTTTTTTTGTTCGTTTGTTTGTTTTTGTTGTTGTTGTTGTTGTTGTTGTTTTTGAGATGGAGTCTCGCTCTGTCGCCCAGGCTAGAGTGCAGTGGCGCGATCTTGGCTCACTGCAAGCTCCACCTCCTGGGTTCAAGCCATTCTCCTGCCTCAGCCTCCCAAATAGCTGGGACTACAGGCACCTGCCACCATGCCCAGATAACTTTTTGTATTTTTAGTAGAGACAGGGTTTCATGACCCCATCATGATGGTCTTGTTATCCTGATCTCATGATCCACTCGCTTCAGCCTCCCAAAGTGCTGGGATTACAGGTGTGAGCCACCGTGCCCGGCCCCTTGTTTGTTCTTGATATCTGCTTTTAACCCTGATGCTACTGTGTGGGAGATTTTAAGTAAATATTTGCTAAATTGAATATTCATTCTGTGCTCAGTATGTTAGGCCATTACTCTAAGTGTTTTACACATGTTAACTCAGTTAATCTTCACAGCTACCTATGTGGCATTGTATTAGGCCATTATTGCTATAAATAAATATCTGAAACTAGGTAATTTCTAAGAAAAGAGGTTTAATTGGCTCATGGTTCTGCAGACTTGATGGGAAGCCTGGTGCTGGCATTTGCTCAGATTCTGGGGAGGCCCCAGGGAGCTTTTATTCATGGCAGAAGGTGAAGGGGGAGCAGGCACGGCTCATGGTGAAAGCAGGAACAAAAGAGGGTCAGGGGAGGTGCCACACATTTTCAAACAACCAGATCTTGCAACTCACTATTGCAAGGACAGCACCAAACCATAAGGGACCATCTGCCCCCATGACCCAAACACCTCTCACCAGGCCATACCTCCAACATTGGGGATTACATTTCAACATGAGATTTAGAAGGGACACAAATCCAAACTGGATGGGGTGGGTCCCACTGTTATCTCCATTTTGCAAAAAGAGAAATAGCAACACAAAGTGATTCATGGAAATCACTGACTTGTCACTATATTATCTAAAAAATGTCCACTGGCTGATCTTTAAGGCAAGACTTTCCCATAAATTCTGCTTTGGGGACTGTTTGAGGGAAAGATACGTGTCTTTCCTCCTGCTAACCTCCCGTCTTCTTGGAGGAGTTCCGTACTCCTTAGGTCTGGTGCAGGAAGTAGGTTCCAGCAGCCTATAGGTTGCAATTCCTTCTACCAGCTGAAGGACTGAGGAGTATGTCTGCATGAAGTTGGCTGAGTCTCCATGGCCTTTATTTAGGGATGTGGAGTCTCCCACTACATAGTTCCATCAACTGGCCAAACTCAACTCTATCCAGGACAGTGTATTAGTCCATTCTCACACTGCTAATAAAGATATATCCACGACTGGGTAATTTATAAAGAAAGAGAGGTTTAATGGACTCACAGTTCCACGTGGCAGGGGAGGCTCCACAATCATGGTGGAAGGTGAAGGAGGAGCAAAGGCACGTCTTACATGGCTGCAGGCAAGAGAGCGTGTGCAGAGGAACTGCCCTTTATAAAACCATCAGATCTCTTGAGGCTTATTTACTATCACAAGAACAGCATGGCAAAAACCCGCCCCCAAGATTCAATTACCTCCAACCAGGTCCCTCCCACTACACATGGGGATTATGGGAACCAGAATTCAAGATGAGATTTGAATGGGGACACAGCCAAACTGTATCAGACAGGACCATCTCCTAACTTCACTGTAAACTATAAATCCCACTCCAAATATGGAAGACCAGCCCAGGAAGAGAAACACAGGAGCAAAGGCTACTGTCCTCCAATTCTGGGTCATACTGTTCTGCAGAAAGGAGGAGACTTCTATCAATTAACCAGATAGGATACCATCTGTGGACAACTCCTATCTCCAACACCTCCAAGCAAATATCTTCAGGATCTTCCACACAGTAGCATCTGCCAAAAGATATATATATATATATGTAAAGTAGAAGGTCTAATGTCTCTAAAAACAAATGAGTGGTGGCCCTCAGGTGTCTTGAAAATGCTGTGCTTTCACCTGCACACCTTGATATCTAAAGGGGCAGAAGCCTAGGGCTGCTGAGTAGCTCTGGCAGGATTTGCTGTGTACCAGCCATAAAGACAAAACCAAGATAATTAGTGAGATTTATGGTTTCAAGACCTTTTAAACTTGAGCTGTTTATTCCTAGGATCTGAGTATCTCTATAAAGAATTTCAGTCTCATAAAATAAGCTGCTTTGGTCTGCTGGCATGATTTCATGTTCAGCCTCCCAGAATCATAAACCAAATTTTCTTCCACCTGTGTGCAATGTTCTGTTTCCATCTCTAGGATGCTCTGTGTGGCTCTTTCCATGTGTAGTTTCCAATGAAACAGGAAGGACTCTAATTGAATGCCTGCCCACATCTCTACAGCTCCACACCTTCCACTAAGGGCACAATAAGACCTCCACTGTGAGAGGCTCCACAGTGTACTACGTTGGTGGTGAGAAAAGGATTGGGGGAGAGGGGAGGAGAAGAACAGGGAAAGGAAAGCAGTGGTTGGAAGTCAGGCTTCGATTCTTTACAGGAAAACATGGTTATGGCTGTCAATAATGGAATGAGCCACTGGGAGAAGTGTGATCCTCTCCCATTGGTTGCCTGGAGAAGGAATGGGGAAAATTATTATTATTGTTTATATTAATTGTTAACATAAAGGAGCATTAGGAAATTTTGGGGGTTTCACTTTTTTTTTAGATGGAGTCTTGCTATGTTGCCCAGGCTGGTCTTGAATTCATGAGCTCAAGTGACCCTCCCACCTCAGCCTCCTGAGTAGCTGGGATTATGAACACACACCATCGTGCCTGGCCAATGGTTCACAATCTTGATTTTCAAAATGGCTTCATAGGTGTATACATAGGCTGAAATTTATCAGGTTGTATACTTTAAAAATGCGAATTTCCCACATGTTAATCATATCTCAATAAAGCTGTTCCCCTTACTTAGATTCTTGCAATAATACACTGGCCTTGTGGCCAACTGCAGAAAAGAATGGCCACTGTGTCTTTTCTTTCCTATATCCAAGCCCCTTCCATGTAGCTGAGGGCCCTTTCACCTTGGGCTCACCCATGATTGCACTGGCTGATGGGGTGTAGGCAAACCCAATACAATGGTACCCTCCAGCAATGTGTGAACAGGCCTAACCTGGATGGCTGGGGAATGAGACATTGAGTGAAGAACAATAAACCCCATCCTACCTAGAAACTGACTGCAGAAGCCAGTCAAGAGAACTCTCAGGCCAAGCACAGCCTAAAATGTCAAGCAACAAACCCTAAATAAATGGTGGTGGGGTGTTGTTGTTGTTTGAGAGGCAGGGTTTTGCCATGTTGCCCAGGCTGGTCTTGAACTCCTGGACTCAAGTGATCCTCACGCCTGGCCTCCAAAAATGGTGGGATTATAGGCATGAGCCACTGAGCCCAGTCTGGTGGTTGTTTTAAACTACTATGTTTAGGGTGGCTATGAAACAAAACCTCATAGAAACAGGACCCTTCATTCTGTTCCCCAATTGGGAACCAGTTACTTTGCTCAACTGCAAATTTCATCAAATGTCAATTGATTTTCATCAATTTCCAACTAACACTTAAATTGAAACTGATAGACTAACATATTGATGTATGTGTGTGGGCTAGGCACAGTGGCTCATGACTAATCCCAGCACTTTGGGAGGCTGAGGTGGGAGGATTGCTTGAGCCCAGGAGTTTGAGACTAGCCTGGGCCACATAATAAGACCCTGTCTCTACAAAAATAAAAAACAGAATTAGTCAGGCATGGTGGCGTGTGCATATAGTCCAAGTACTTGAGAGGCTGAGGTTGGAGGATTGCTTAAGCCCAGGAGGTTGAGGTTGCAGAGAGCTATGATCATGCCACTGCACTCCAATCTGGGCGACAGAATGAGACTGTCTTAAAAAAAAAAAAAAAGAAAAGAAAAAGGATATGTGTGTGTTCTACAATCTGTCCCATATTACCCTTCAAGCCTGCCTCCTACTCCAAAGATTGTCTTTTATCTACAGAATGTAACATACTGTCATTTTTTCCTGCGCCTTTGCACTCAGGATTAGCATGCTTATTTGATTCTACTCCTGAACTCTTACTAAGCCTTCTACACTTAGCTTGTATCATTTCTTCTACTTAGATTTTCTTTATGGTCCAAGTTCAACATCCTCCCCATTTGGGGCCTCCCAAATGGATTCACCTGCCATAATAGGTATCCTATTTACTGTTGATATCCCTCTTCTCCTAGACCTTTACTCCCTTAAAGGCAGGACTATGTCTTATTGATCTTTCTTCCCAAAACCTAATTAAAAGTGGAGGGCAGTTAGCTGATATTCATTGGGTGTATATAGTAGGTTCCCTAGCAGGGAAGAATTCCTGAGTGGATTGGATGTTACCCAAATGTTACACAAGACAGAGATGGTCCCTGCTGGAGAGGCTCCAAGAACTGAAAACAAGACTCAGACAAGAAGACTGTGTTCCTGTAATTAGAAGTTCCCTCCAGAAACTGTGTGATACTCTGTCTATTCTGAGAATTGGCAGGGAAGTGCAGTGAGATCCAACAGTCATGGGTCACTTAGGTTGTACATGGAATTCATTATTGTGATGGAGAAATTGGGCATAGAGGGAATAGTTATGCTGGATTCCCAAGGCTCATTTAAAAAATGGCCGATTTTACTCAATGCTGAGAGAAATTTTACTCAATGCATTTTACTTAATGCTGAGAGAAAGTACGCTCTTCCCTTTGGGCCTGGCCTCTAGGGTACACATTCTTTTTTTTCAAAACCAGCAACACCCAGTGAATAATTGCTATTTCTTCACTAATGAGCCTAGTGACCAAGTCTCGCTGAACATTCAGCATTTTCACTCAGGGATGTAAATTGCCCTTACTACACACCCAAAGTCCTGCATGGAAGCACTGCAAGGGGGAAAGGAAGGGATTTCAGGAAGCCAAATGGAAGACTGTGAGCCCCTCTGTCATGAGCTCTGAGCCCAACAGAACTACTGGTTGATGCAGGCATGAAAGGGGTCAAGAGGTGAAACGAGGGCTGAATGTCACAGTAAGAAATTGATAGTGGTCCCAGTTTCCAGCTGGTAAGTTGACTGTTTGCATCTATCTCTTTCTATGCAGAAAATAAATGACTATCCCCCAGTGTTGCTGGGAAGACTGGTGAAGCTATGTGAAAAGAGCTCCAATCCACCATCTTCTTGGATGAGGTGGAGAAAAATTATCACCAATGTTAGGTCAAAATAACTGTCAAGGTCCAAGGCTGGAACTTGTGTCTCTAGGAAGCAAATTGATTGATTTAGATTCTTGAGGAGTAGCTAGATCAGGTTAACAATCAGTTTTTAGGCTTGGCATGGTGGCTCACGCCGGTAATCCCAGCACTTTGGGAGGCCAAGGTGGGCGGATCACTTAAGGCCAGGAGTTCGAGACCAGCCTGGCCAACATGGCAAAACCCTGTCTCTACTAAACATATAAAAAAATTAGCTGGGCGTGATGGCGCGTGCCTGTAATCTCAGCTACTCCGGAGGCTGAGGCAGGAGAATTGCTTGAGCCCAGGAGGCAGAGGTTGCAGTGAGCTGGGATAATGCTACTGCACTCCAGCCTGGGTGACAGAGCAGGACTCTGTCTCAAAATAATAATAATTAATAATAATAATAATCAGCTTTTATTCTGAACTCAGAAAAGTAGCAGTGGGCTAGTTAAAGACAAATCAAGGAACTCATGTTGCTTAAATGGAAGGATTTTCTTGGGCAAAAGATTAAGATCTTGGAGGCCAAACCAGATAGAAGTGAGTGGACTGGAAGAAAATGCAGATCCAACTGCCTTTAAAAACAAAAATAACCATCAAGTTTTGACAAGCATTTTTCAAATCTTGCAACCTGAAAACCAGATATAGTGAGAGAAACAGGGTCTCATGGAGCAAACAGAAATTGCTCTTGTCATGACAGAAAGAAATGCTTGGGTGATTCCTCAGTAAGGATTCCCAGCCCTTGTCTGTTTTAGGAGAAACTGAAATATACAGGAAAGCTGCCTCTTGAAAATTTCTGTGATGATTTTGTCTCCTAAAAAGCTAAAGTGACCAAAAATGAGTATATGCTGTACACTGTACAAATTTAATGGGTCAATCCCATCTGTCTATACTCCTATTCAACTTTACTCTTCCTCACAGCATTTATTCTTGCCAGTATTTACTTTTCTTCCTAGTGTTTATATATTTGCTTGTACTCTGGCTCCAAAGTTTAACGTCAAGAATCCTATGAATGTGATCTGTTTTGTGTACTGCTGCATTGCCAAAGCCTATGAATACCTGGACGAGAAAGTCATCAGTTAATTCCCAGTATTTATGGGAATGTAGTATGACACCGGTGGCATTTTAATGTAGCTGTTAAAAGTCGTTGTTTCGTAAGTGATGGAAGCAAATGGGTTATCCATTCTGACGAGGTCTCTAAGTACAACATACTCTGCAACCACACTGAGAACAACTCTTAGACCTTCTCAAGAAACACAATACCCTCACACTCACAGTTTCAAAGGGACTAGGGATCTCTGGTCTAGAAAACCCAAATCCATGCTTAGACACACACTTAACAGTCCCCCAAGGGTTTTTATAAAGAAGAAAGCACAATACATAAATATTTTGGAAGTAAACTGCCTAACTACAAACCCTTGGCCTCTCTACTCCAAACTCCAAACCTAGGTCCCAGGACACAAATATTAAGAATGTGTTCACTCAGGATGTTCACTCATGGATGTGTTCACTCAGGTGAGGAATGATGCCCACAATGGCCAATATGCACAGAATAAGAACGTAAGGCCAGGTGCGGTGGTTCACACCTGTAATCCCAGCACTTGAGGCCAAAGTGGTAGGATCACTTGAGGTCAGGAGTTAGAGACCAGCCTGGCCAACATGGTGAAACACTGTCTCTACTAAAAATACAAAAATTAGCTTGGTATGGTGGTGCACACTTGTAATCCCAACTACTTTGGAGGCTGAGGCAGGAGAATCTCTTGAACCCAGGAAGTGGAAGTTGCAGTGAGCTGAGATCATGCCATTGCACTCCAGCCTAGGCAACAGAGCCAGACCCTGTCTCCAAAAAACAAACAAACAAACAAACAAACAAAAGTAAAACCACTTAGCTAAGGAAGCTCGAAAATGAAAATGTGAAAATGGGAGAGGGCAGAAGGCTATTGGAGAGGGAGTCTGAGGCCCTCAGAAGAACCAATCATATAAGGAAGAACATTAAGGAATAAATCTGTCCTTAAAGTCAAAGTCAGAGTCCACCACTTGCAGGCTCCCACCCTGGAGACACACTACATCTTGTTTGTGCTGAACCGCAGCAGCTGCCTCTCCACATGTCAGAAAGAGGGCTGAACAGACCATGTGAGGACATGGACACCATCTCCAGCAACACAGGGGTCCAGGGTCTTCAAAGCCATGAGGTCCCCAACGGCCATCCAGGCTCAATCTCAGTCTCTCTGTCATGGAGCTTGGATTCCTATGCAATTGGGTTCTGCTTGCAGCAGAAGGTGGTTTGAAGGCAACCTTTTTTTTTGAGACGGAGTCTTGCTCTGTTGCCCAGACTGGAGTGCAGTGGCGCTATCTCCGCTCACTGCAAGCTCCGCCTCCTGGGTTCATGCCATTCTCCTGCCTCAGCCTCCCAAGTAGCTGGGACTACAGGCGCCTGCCACCACGCCCGGCGAATTTTTTGTACTTTTAGTAGAGATGGGATTTCACCATGTTAGCCAGGATGGTCTTGATCTACTGACCTTGTGATCCGCCTGCCTTGGCCTCTCAAAGTGCTGGGATTATAAGCGTGAGCCACCTGCCCAGCTGAAGACAACCTTTTTAATGACACCAGACCCACTTGTCATGACGTCATGGCTGCCAATGGGTACCTGAGACATCTTCTTTTGTGAGATTTCCTTGTTCTTTAGACAGGGTTCTTGGCAGAATAACGGGAGGTAGAGGGGAGGGCATGTGTGAGGGTGTCAGTTACTGCATCTTGAAGAAATCAGGCTTGGGGATGGGAGCAGAAAAACATATTGCCTTTTGTAGTCGTTACACAAGGCTGTGCACAGCAAAGCTTATTACCACTATACCTATCTCTCCCTTCACTCCTCCCTGGGTGGCCAGGGCAGGCCAGGAGGCAGTGTGTTATTGGCTTAGGGGACTGCCACATTCAGAGCAAATCCAAGCTACACTGGGGGGAAGCACCTGTTTTCCTAAGGACCTCAGACATCTAAATTTTAAGGAGTCACTAAATGGATTCGACAGATGAAAAGGACAGAAGAGCTAGTGAACTTTAAGATATGTCAGTAGAAGTCATACAAACTGGAAAACAAACACATCAGAAGAATGAAACAGGAATCTCAAGAGTCCTGTGGCACAACTGGAGTCCCAAAAAGAGAAAATGAGGAAGAAAACAATTTATGAAAGTTCATGAGAATTGAAAGCAGGAACTCAAACAGACACTTGCAAACTAATGTCCATATTGTAGGGGCAACAAAATTTCACCTACATCATCTTAGGATCCTAGCTGGGCCCAAGAATTAAACTGACATATGATTAGGTTAACAAGATAAAAGCATATACATTTATGTGTTGTTTGTCACTGGCTGCCCTTTAGATAATTATCTTGAGTTTTCAACAGTTTGACAAACAACACATTACATACAGGGGGTATTGTTAAGAATAATGCTAACTTTTAGTCAGAAACAATGGGGGCCAGAAGACAAAGATATGACCTCTTTAAAGCATATCCAGGCTGGTTGCGGTGGCTCATCGCTGTAACCCCAGCACTTTGGGAGTCCGAGGCAGGCAGATCATCTGGGGTCAGGAGTTTGAGACCAGCCTGGCTAACCTGGTGAAATCTCGTCTCTACTAAAAATACAAACATTAGCTGGGTGTGGTGGTGCATGCCTGTAATCCTAGCTACTCAGGTGGCTGAGGCACAAGAATCATTTGAACCTGGGAGGTGGAGGTTGCAGTGAACCAAGATCATGCCACGGCACTCCAGCCTGTGTGACAGAGACTCTGTCTCAAAAAATAAAATAAAATAAAATAAAATAAATAAAAAAGCATATCCAGCCAAAGTATTTTCAAAAACTAAGGTGAGGAGACTTCCAGGTAACTAAAAACCATGGCCACTGAGTGGTAAGCAACCTCCCCAAATCTCCTCTTAAATGCTATGAAGTAACTCCACAATGAATCTTCTACAAAAAACTATACCTTCAACACTGCCTTTAAGACAGAGAGAATGCCAAAATTGCAAAATAACTATGAGTAAAATGAGATAAAGCATGAAATCTCAGCACCACGGTTCCACACATGCCCATCCCAAGGCTCTGTGAGGTAAACTGCAAGAAAGAGGGAGAGCTGGTGGGGGGCCTGAGACAGAGCTGGAGCAAGACCCTCTAACTGATCTACCCTTAATTTGAAAATGCAAAAAAACAAAACAAAAAAACCCTGGCCAATCATAGGAGAACTGAGGAAACGGACTTAAAACTATGTGTCATTTATAGGCCGGAGCAACTGTGTGTCTCACACTGCTAATAAAGACATGCCCAAGACTTTATAAAGAGGCTTAATGGACTTACAGTTCCGTATGGCTTGGGAGGCCTCACAATCACGGTGGAAGGTGAATGAGGAGTAAAGTTATGTTTTACATGGCAGCAGGTGAATGAGGAGCAAAGTTACGTCTTACATGGTGGCAGGCAGGAGAGTTTGTGCAGGGGAACTCCCCTTTTCAAACCATCAGATTTCGTTAGACTTACTTACTTATCACAAGAACAGCACAGGAAAGACCCGCCCCCATGATTCAATTACCTCCCACTGGGTCCCTCCCACAACACATGGGAGTTGTGAGAGCTCAATTCAAGATGAGACTTGGGTGGGGACACAGCCAAACCGTATCAAAGAGTCTTCTAAACACAAGGCTTCTGGAAGACAGAAACGAAGGGAGAGGGATCCTTTGGCAATTGGGTGGTGAAGGAAAAATAAAATTTTACAGTCTTCCAAGACAAACACCAAATTGAAAGACTCATAACCACTCTCCTACCTTTCTTGAGTTTTCCCTCCAGGAACCCAACTAGGTTCTTACTGTGAAGATTGACCTGGGGGAGGAAAGAGTATTTCTGATTTATACCCAGAACATTCTGTTCTTGGTAAGGTCTGCCCTCAAGGGAAACGATGTTGCCAGAGACTAAACTACTGGGGTTTTAACAAAACCTAACTGACCTAGGGGAAGAGAAATATCCAATTCAGGCTCACTAAAGACTGAGACTTACTCCTGGTATTATAGACACTTCACTCTCTGCACTGTAACCACCACATCAGCAGGGCTCCCGTATAGTAATAGGACTACAGTTAGAAGCATTGCAAGCCTTAGCTCCTATTTCAAGTCTCTAGGAAAACTGAAAGACAACAGAAGGAATAAGAGTAAAGACACTAGAGGAAATTTTAGCCTCTGACACCATCACTACAGCAAGCAGTAAACAGAGGCTAACTTCTAGCCAGAACAACCACAGTGAAGGCCTTTTTTACTGCTGTTCCTACCACCGAATGCACCATGCCCGGCTTTCAATAACAAGCTACGAGGCACATTAAAAGGCAAGGAAACACATAAGTCTAAGCCAACAGAGAAAGCATTAGAACTAGCCTCAGATATGGCAGAGATTGTGCAATCATCAGATTGGGAGTTTAAAATAACTATGGTTAATATACTAAGGGTTCTAACGGAAAAAGTGGACAACTCGCAAGAACAGATGGGTAATCTAAGTGTGGTAGGAGACAGGCAGGGCTTATTTCCTAGTCTAGACAGAATGAAATAAAGAAAGTGGCAGAACCAGCAAATGGTGCTGAAGGATACTCCAGGTGCGCTCACTGCTTATCAGCGTAAGACACTTACACCAGCGCCATGACAATTTACGACTGCCATGGCAAACCCAGAAGTTACCACTCCTTTTCTAGAGCTATCTGAATAGCCCATCCCTTAATTTGCATGTAATTAAAAGTGGGTATAAATACTGTTATCCAATAGCCCAAATGCTGCTACTCTGGGCACACTGCCTATGAGTAACCCCTGCTCCACAAGGGGCAGCTATTCCGCTGTGCCCTGCTGTTTCAATAAACCCAATTTCTTTTACTACCGCTGGCTCTTGAATTCTTTCCTGAGCAAAGCCGAGAACCACCTGGGCTAATCCCCACTTTGGGGGCTTATCTGCCCTGCATTATCAGCAGAAAAATGGAAACTCAAAGAATCAGAAGGAAATATTAGAAATCAAAGCCACCATAAGAGAAATGGAAGAATGCCTTTGATAGGCTAATCATCTGAACATGGCCAAAGAATCAGTGAACGTGAAGAGACATGCCACAGAGTAGGAGAAAATATCTACAAAACATATATCCACCCAGTGGGCTCACACGTATATAAATCAATAAGACAAGGAAGGCAACGTGAGTATCTTCTTGTCTAACTGCACAAAATAGTTTGTCAGAATATAAACTGTAGAAAACTGGCAGTATCCACTGAAAATGAACAAATGCGTATCATATGACCCAGCAATTTCTGTCCAAGGTATGCACCAAGATAAGTACACACACCATGCACAACCAGAAATATTAAAATGTGCTCATAGCAGTATTAATCACAATAACCCCAAACTGCAAAGTTCAATGGTCATGAATATAAGATGCTTAAATGAATTGTGGAATATTCAAACAAAGGAACAGAATAAAATGTACTAGTTAGAGATACAGGAAACAATACTAATCATTTCACAAAAATATTGGAAAAATTAAGATGGACAAAAGAACAAAAGAAAGAATGCATACTGTCTGGCTGCATTTGCACAGGGCTCAAAACAAAAAGTCAAACCATACTGTCAGAGTCGGAATACTGGTTACCTACAGAGTAGAGAAGAGTGTGTAATTTGGAGGAAAAAAGAGGAGTTATCTGGAATACTGGTAATATTCTTTCTTGACCCGGTGGTTAGGTGGAAGTGTTCGTGTGATAACTGGTTTGTTCACTTACGAATTAAGCACATTTCTATATGTATGTTACATTTCAATAAAACCTGTTTTCAAAAACACAGACACACACGGTATTATTACACGACCACTGTAGAAATGACTTTGGCATTATACTGATAAGATGAACATGCAGAGACCTTACAACCCAGCAACCTCGCACTCCTGGAAAAACGTACTAGTGCTCCGGAAGGCATGTACACCTTACAGCACCACTGTTCGTAATTGGGAAAAATGGGAAAAACCGACTGTTCATTAGCAGTACAAAGCATAATAGTGGGATAACGATAAAATTATCACTGTCTGGAAGTTAAAATGAAACTCCGACTATATTCATCAATGTGACTCTCAAACCACTCCTCCTACTACTTAATCTGGCTGCCATTACATTTCACTTGAATTCTCCAATGACCTTCTAACTGGTTTCTGTTCATATCTCATCCCTCTTTAGCTTATCAACCCAGAAGCCACTGTGATCCTTTTGAAAACTGAAATTGGATAGTTGTCATTCTTCTGTTCAAGATCTAGTTAACCAGCTAGATGCCCTTCTGAACAGTCTGTGATACAGCTTTGACATCATCATCCTCTTACGATGCCCAAGCTTGCCTCACTCCACCACACCAACACCTCTGCTGTTGCACGGCTTCCCCAAGCACAATTCTTCTTCATGGCCTTTGATCTGCCAAGGGTGCTCTTCCTGAGATTAAGGGCACATGCTTGCAGTTCCCTGACATCTCTGTTTAAATGCAAGGCTTTCCCTACCCACCCTATAGCTTCCTTCAACCTACATGCTCCCTCCATAGTTGTTTCCATTGCATTTACCACCACATGATACACAATATGTTTACTGGTTTGTTTATCAGGTGCCCCAGCCCCAAGCACCACCAGGGCAAAAATATGGAATCTCTGCATAGACCCTGGACACCACAGAGCAGTGTCTGTGCTGGGCATAAAGGAGGTATAAGCTCCGGAGCCAGACACCAGGGTTCAAAGGCAAACACTGCTACCAGCTAACAGGCTAACCTCAGACAAGTAAATCTCAGCTTTCATGCCTCAGATTCCCCATATGCAAAACAGAGATGCTGACCGTACCTGTCTCCCTGCGCTTTTGTGAAAACCAATATACCATGATCAATAAGTCAAGAAAATATAAAGATATATCAAAGACCTGAAATACAATGTCAAAGATTGGTTTAAACAAATGAAAAAACCTATATCCTACAATTAAAAGTATACGTGTTGTGCCCACACATTTAGGTACTAGTTATAAAACTCATCAATGACCAGGTGTATGGGCTCCAGGCAGCATCCAGCTGGGTGTAGAGCCCCCCTCCCACCAATAAATAAATTAAATAGAAAAGCCGGGTGTGGTGGCACATGCCTGTATTCTCAGCTATTTAGGAGGCTGAGGCAGGAAGACTGTTTGAGCCCAGGAGTTTGAGTCTGGCCTAGGCAACATAGTGAGATCCCCATCTCAAAATACACAAATTTAAAAGAAAAACTATGAAATAGCCATAGCAGCTTAAACCCATAATCAGTTTTATTTTTTCTCATGTGATAGGACGTCTGGAAGTAACAAGTCCAGGGCTGGTGCAGACACTCAAAGAAACCACAGGGTAGGCCAGGGTAGCTGTGGGCTTTCTGCAGTCACTTCCTTAGACTGTGGCTTTCATCCGCATGGTCATAAGGTGGATCTTCCAATACTAGGTACCGAATCTCCTTGCAAGGTGAGAAGTAGGGGGTAAAGCAAAGAGCAAAACATACAGGGAAGAATTCAGGTTTAAGAATGACCCCTGTTCAAGAACTTTCTCAGAAGCCCATGCAGCGAATCTGCTGATTTGTCACTGGCCAGGGTTGTGGGACATGGATGGTCCTAGTTGCAAGAAAACCTGTAAGAGATTTTTAAAAAATAGCACACTTTACTAATCTGACAGAACCTGGATTTTCTTGATATGGGAAGAAGATGAGAGTGGACACCGGGGAAGCCACTAGAAGTATCTGCCACTCTTGGCTGGATAGCAGGCTGCAAACATACCACCACTTGATGGAGACATCATGCTCTGGTCACAATGCGTGTAAATTAGGTGCCAGTAACAAACCAGTACTGAGAAATACCCACATGTCACATGGATCTAAATACGTGATTGGTCAAGTAGGTTGTCCAAAAGGCAATTAGGACGTTATCAAGGATGAAGCTATAGTAAAAATACTATATATAAACCTTTTGTGATGAGGCTTTAGGGTTATTTAGAGGAGTGTAACCTTAAAAATAAAGATGAAAAATTTATGAGCGGGGGTCTGTTTTCATGATGAGAGAATAAGTGCAATCCCGTATTCACACGAATATCCTGTTGGGGTTCTCCCCCAGGGAGAATATTCACATGCACAAGTGAGGGGACCATGGCTGGAATCATTTCCACATAGGAATTATCAGCACTGATTGTATTTTAAAGGTTTTGTAAAAGAAATTTCTCCTAGTGTAACTGCTCAGAAGATTCAGAAAACTGAGGAATTGTTGCAGGAAATAATTGAGGAATGACTGCATGTTTATTTTCAACCTCAGCAACAGTGACGTTTGGGGGCACATAACTCTTTGTTGTGGGGGGCTCCTGTGCACTGGAGGGTACTCAGCAGCATCCCTGATGTCTTCCTACTACAAGTCAGGAGCATCTTCTCCCAGTTCTAACACCAAAAATGTCTCCAGACATTGCCAAATGACACCTGGACAGAAAAATCACGGCCTGGCTGAGGACCCCTGCTGTAGACAAAGGGTCAGCCAAGTTTCTCTGGAAAGGGACAGATGACAGGAAGTATTTCAGACTTCGTTGGCCATATATGTTCTCTATCATACTTTCTTCCTCTTTAAAGATGAACCAATTATTGTTAGCTTGCAAACCATGCCACAGCCAGCCAGCCATGGTTTGCGGACCTCTTCATGACCTTCCCACATTCCCTATTTCACTGATTTCTCTCTTTAGTGTGATTTCTGTCATGAGGAATCGAGTGAGACCAGGAAGGGTTTCCCCAGCCACTGCATTTACAGAGATTCTCCCTAGTGTGCTTATTATTACTCATGGGCCCAGGGGCTAGAAGTAGTGCTGAAGTCATTTTGACATTAAATGCCAAGCTGGGGTTTCTCGCCTTAAGTCCTTCTGTGTTTTTTAAGAGCTGAATGTACCCTGAAGGCTTCTGCATGCTACAGATGTACATTTTCACCTTCTCTCACCCAGCGTGAGTTCTCACAAATCTCCTATGGGATGAGAACACCTCGTCTTCCCACAGTTTTTACAGGAATTGGACTTTTCCCAAGTTACTTGGATTCTTTTGCATCCAGTAAGGTGCGGGCTCACAGAGGCTTTCTCCTACACCCATGAGATCTGTTTCTGGTCTGAGTAATCCTGTTTCTTTAAAGCAGGCGTGCTCACTGGAGCCTTTTCCACACGGACGACTCAAAGAGCTTCTCTGCCCGGTTAGTTTTCACGTGGCTCCTGAAGGAATAATGTTCGCTGAAGGCTTTCCCGTAGACAAGGCATTCATAGGGCTACTCACCAGTGTGGATCCTTCTGTGCACGTTCAGGTTGGAGCTGATGCTGAAGGCTTTCCCACAGTGATCGCATTCCTACGGCTTCTCCCTCATGTGGCTTTGCATGTGCTTCTCCAGCGTTGACTGGTTCCTGAAGGCTTTGTCACACTGCCTACTCTCAACGCGTTTCTTTACAAGGTGAATGCTCGTGTGCCTCCGCCGGGATAAATAATCACTGAAGACTTTCCTGCAGATGGCGCAGTCGTTAACGTCTCTCTTGTGTGTGTATCTTCCTGTGTGCAGTGAGGCTTGAGCTCCCGCTGCAGGCTTTCCCGCAGAGACCGCACCCGTAGTTTCTGTCCTGCGTGAGAGTTCATGTGAGTCTTAAGGATGGACTGGTTTCGGAAGGTTTTCCTACACTGCCGACATTCCACGGGTTTCTTGACTATGTGAAGTCTCATGTGTTTCCTCCGGGGACACGATAGCTCTTCTCCGCCATGCGGTTCTTCTTGCGCAAATTAAAGTTCGACGTCCAGCGGAAGGGTTTGCCGCATTGCGTGCATGCGTAGGGCTTCTCCGCCGTGTGATTCCTCACCTGCTTGTTGAGGTGGAGGGGTGCCGGAAAACTTTCCCACAGTCGTGACACTTACAGGGCCTCTCTCCAGTGTGCGTTCTTTTGTGTGCAATGAGGTGGCAGCTCCGGCCGTATGCCTTCCTGCACTGATCACACTTGTAAGGGCTCTCACCAGTGTGAAGTCTCGTGGATTTTCAGGGCTGAGAGGGTCCAGAATGCATTTCCACACTGACTGCAGTCAAAGGGCTTCTCTTTGAGGTGAGTTCTTGCATGGCTCCTAAGGGTTGAAGGGTCGTTGAAGGCTTTTCCGCGGTCGCTGCACTCATAACCCTTCACCCTGGTGTGTATTCTCCTAACCATTCATGAGAAATCCGCCCCCACAATCCAATCACCTCCTACCAGGCCCCACCTCCAACATTGGGAATTACGTTTCCATATGAGATTTGCGTGGGGATACACATCCAAACTATATCAGAGGTTCTGAAAGAGCTGGTGGCCCTGAATACAAATGCAAAAGATTTCGGCATCTAAGTGACTCTGGCAGGATGTGGAACAGGGAGTCCAGAACAGCTATAGGATCTATGAACTCAGAGACGTTCTGCCCCGTTTCTATGTGATACATGAAACAAAACCAGGATAATCAGAATGCTGTCACCATGGATAAGTTAGAACAGATAGGTTAATTTTTTCAGAGCTGTTAAGGCTGCTTAATTTCTCTTTTAATTTTCTTTACAGCATGGCAAAAGCAGTTCTATTTTTCTATTCCTACAAATCTTACTCTATTCTTATTGGGATCTGTTTTTCTTCTCACCAGGGCCAGGACTGGGATGAGGCAACCCAGGCTGCTAAATAAGTGTGCAGTATTTAAGGAGGCACTTCCAGTGCCAGTCGGACAAGCACAGGGCTGGCTCAGAGTGAGTGGCATCTGACACTGCACTCACAAACCTCACCCTCGACCCAGCCCTGTTCCTCAGTTTTAGATCTTCCTCCTCCATCAAGTTTGTGGTGCAAAACAAATTTTGCTCCAAACTGTTCCATTATGAGCTCTCTTGTGACCATAATTCTCCCAATATTTGATTTTATGCCCATATTCAACTTAATCACAGTGTCCCAGGATATTCAGAATTTGCAGATGTAAATATTACAGAGAGAATAATTCTTTTGTTACTTTTACTGACTGGTATTTCTGTCCTTACTAGGACTATTTCTACCACTTTTATTCACGTAAATATAGGCCGGGCACGGTGGCTCATGCCTGTAATCCCAGCACTTCCGGGGCTGAGGCGGGAAGATCATTTGAGGTCAGGAGTTCAAGACCAGCCTGGACAACATGGTAAAACCTTGTCTCTACTAAAAATACAAAACAATTAGCCAAGCGTGGTGGTGCATGCCTGTAGTCCCACCTATTTGGGAGGCTGAGGTGGGAGGATCACTTGAACCTGAGAGGTGGAGGTTGCAGTGAGCCGAGATCATGCCACTGCACTTCCAGCCTGGGTGACAGAATGAGACCCTGTCTCAGACACCCCCAAATATATATATTAAATTATATATATAAAATATATAAATTAAATTATATATAAATATATAAATTAAATTATATATAAATATATAAATTAAATTGTATATAAAATATATAAATTAAATTATATATAAAATATATAAATTAAATTATATATAAAATATATAAATTAATTTATATATGAAATATATTAAATTATGTATAAAATATATAAATTAAATTATATATGAAATATATAAATTAAATTATATATAAAATATATAATTAAATTATATATATAAAATATATAAATTAAATTATATATATAAAATATATAAATTAAATTATATATAAAATATATAAATTAAATTATATATATAAAATATAAATTAAATTATATATATAAATATATAAATTAAATTATATATATAAAATATAAATTAAATTATATATATAAAATATATAAATTAAATTATATATAAATATATAAATTAAATTATATTTATAAAATATATAAATTAAATTATATATATAAAATATATAAATTAAACTATATATATAAAATATATAAATTAAACTATATATATAAAATATATAAATTAAATTATATATATAAAATATATAAATTAAATTATATATAAAATATATAAATTAAATTATATATAAAATATATAAATTAAATTATATATAAAATATATAAATTAAATTATATATATAAAATATATAAATTAAATTATATGTATAAAATATATAAATTAAATTATATGTATAAAATATATAAATTAAATTATATGTATAAAACATATAAATTAAATTATATATATAAAATATATAAATTAAATTATATATATAAAATATATAAATAAATATATAAATTTAAAATTTACGATTTCTAAAGGACAATTACAATTGCTAAAATAAAAGCAAAATGGAAACCCACAACAAAAGCCCTAAGTAACTAGCTTTTAGATTACACACAGCCAAAAAAAAAAGAAAAGAAAAGAATTTGTTTCTTAAATACAGTCTGCTGCATAAATGTCCCCTGGAGCACTTTAAGTAATTCTGATACCCAGATCATATCGGAATTCAATTAAGTAAGACTCTTTGGGGTGGGCTGATGAATTAGTACTTTAACAAACCCTACATGAAATTTTTATGAAGGCTGAAGTTTAAAAGCTACTTGTAGCAATAAATGCAAGGCAAGCAGAAAAAGTTGAGAAAGATAAATACAGCTAAGAACCATGGGGGGGGGAGCAGAAGATAAAGAACTGAACCATTTCTAACTGGAGTTACCTATGAGAGACAGAGAAGGAACACAGGCAATTACTGCAAAATATAGTGGCTGTAGATTTTTCATTTCAGGAGGAAAATATAAACAGATTGAAGAGATAAAAAGAAATCTTAGGCACAAAGAACCAGAGAATACCAATGGTAAAAAGAGTATCTTAGCAGCAACCAGAGGAAAAAAGACAGGTTACCTTTTAAGCAATAGTTCTCAAACTTTAAGTTACATCAAAGTCACCTGGAGGTCTTGTTAAACCACACTGTAAATATCTCTCTATTAAGAAACAAACCAATCCCGGGCACAGTGGCTCACACCTGTAATCCCAGCATGTTGGGGGGCCAAGGTGGGTGGATCACTTGCACGCAGGAGTCCGAGACCAGACTGGGCAACATAGCAAGACCCTGTTTCAAAACAAAACAAAACAAAAATCTCACATTTCTAGGCCCCATCCCCAGGTTTCTGATTCAGAAGATCTGGGGTGTGGGGTCAAAGAGTATGTATTTCTAACAAGTTCTCAGGTGATGCTGATGCTGCTGGTCAGGAGACCACACCCCAAGAACCACTGCTTTAAAGAAACAAACGTTAGACCAACATCTGACTTCTCATTAGCAACGGTGGAAGCCAGAAGATAGTGGAACATCTTCATAGTTCTGAAATAAAATATAAAATCTTATAACCACCAAAAATGTCCATGAGAAAGAGGGAAAAACTGTATCTTTGGGCTTGCAACCCACAGAAAAGAGACATTATCAAAGATGTACTTCAGGGAGAAAGAAGTAATCCTTTGATTACTTAACCAAAGCAAAGAGTGTAAGAATTACATCAGAGTGTAAGCATCAAGTAAAGCACTCAAAATGGCAAATGTGAAAGTATAATGAAACAAGAAATGACGGTATGCAACAATAATAAAAATTTCTTCTGATATTTAAAAAAAGACGGAACTAAATATGTGCAACTATGATATATCAATAAAAAAACCCAAAAATGCATGATGAGAAGATCATGTAAATCAGGAGACTAACATATATCCAAATCTAGATTTAATGAACAAGCATGGGTAAGAATTGTTTAGAACAACCACCGAAATAATAGAGTAAATAAATTCAAAATGTACAGAAAATAAAAAAGGAAAATGACAAAAATATGCAAACGAAGCTAGAGAAAAGAAAAAATAGAAGACAAATGTAACATTCAAATATATTAATACAGAAGATGTTAATGGAATAAATGCTTTAACTAAAATATAAATATTCACAGAATAGATCAATCCAATTTTGTGTTATGTACAGGAGACATCTAAAATAGAATACAGTAAGAATGGAAATAAAAGGATATATAAGGTAAGTAGAAGGAAAAGAAAGCTGCTTCGAATATTAGTATCAAACAATAGATTAAGGCAAAAAGGCTCATAGAGAAAAATAAAGTATTACATAATAAAAAGATCAAGAAAGAGGTGTGTGTATGTATAAAACATAGCCTCAAAAAAATGAAAAAAAAAAAAAATAAAGGGACAGAACTCTAAGGAGAAATGATGAAGCCACCACCAGAGCTCTCACAAATACAGTTCAAGCAGACAATTCAATAACTACATGCAGATTGAACATGATGAAACAGCATTTCCTAACTATAAAATCCAACCACACATGGGGCCATGTTTGTCCTAGAAAATGCTTGACCACAGAGCAATGAAGTTAGCAAACAATGACCAAAAGATAACCAGAAAAAAAGTCATAGAAATGAAAATTAAAAGAAAAAATTCTAAATCCGCATGCCAAAGAAGCCATGATATTTGATATTTAGACTTAAAATACAGTAAAGTATGATACTGCAATTCTTTGCAAAAGTAATTTTTTTCTTTTAAAGCCAGTTTTATTGAAAGATAAGGAATCTCTTTACAGCAGGGGGCAGCAAACGATTGCTTTTGAACTATGTATAGGGCAAATGAAAATTGTAGAGGTAGCTTTTCTGTTTAATTGTAATTAATAAGCCCCCAAATAAGACAATGGAAATCTTCCTTGGTCTTTTCTTTATTCTTTTAGAATAAAATTACTTTCAAGCTAAAAGTAAAACTTAAAAGTATTGCTTTAAAATATTAAATTTACAAAAAGAATATGTAATATCATCTTGACCTGAATCTTGATATAAATGTCAGCATCACTTTTTTTTAGTCTTGCCATGTTGGCCAGGCTGGTCTCAAACTCCTGGCCTGAAGTGATCCGCCTGCCTTGGCCTCTCAATGTGCTGGGATTACAGGTGTGAGCCACTGCACTCAGTGAGGACTTTATATTTGACAAATAACTTTCCACCTCTTTTTCTCAATTAACGAATGTAAGAAGAAGCCCTACTCATAACACATTTGAGGTACCAAGGAAAGTTCTATGCATGGGGAAATAGTATATATTTAATATATGGCCAAACATTTTATATGTAATACAAATATTACATAATATAATATAATATAAATACATAATATTTGTATTACATATAATATTTGTACATTTTATATGTAATATAACATTTTATGTGTATAATAATTATATATTTATATTATAACATTTTATATGTACAATACATATTACATAATATTTATATTACATATAATATTTGTACATTTATATATCTGCATAATATTTAATATTTATATGTTTTTCCCTTTTTTGGTCCTGACTGTAGTTGACCCCTGGGTCCCACTTCATTGACTCACATGCTTTGTAAAGACTCCTCTCAAACTTAAGTTCCTATGGAGCGTTGAAAAAAATATTAATTTTATTTTTTAACTTTTTTTTGAGACAGAGTCTCCCTCTGTTGCAGGGTGTGATTATATTTCACTGCAGCCTCAACCTCCTGGGCTCAAGTGATCCTCCCACCTCAGACTCCCAAGTCGCTGGGACTACAGTTGTGGGTCACCAAGCCTGGCTAATTTTTAATTTTTTTGTAGAGATGGGGTCTCACATCTCACTATGTTGCCCAGGCTGGTATTGACCTCCTGGGCTCAAGCGATCTTCTTGCCTCAGTCTCCCAAAGTGTGGGATTACAGGTGTGAACCACTGTGCCTGACCCCTCTGTGGAGTGTTTTTAACTCCCAACCCCACCTCACCCTACCAGCTGAGCCTTCTCAACAATATGATTGCTTCCTTTCCTGAACTGCTATGGAGTCAGGTTTGCATCTTTCTTTTAACTCTTAAAAAGTCTACATGATGTTAGTTTCAAGACTTTTGTGTGCTAACCTTCTTGACTAGATGTTAAGCTCTTGGAGTTGATTTCTCTTTCTATCCTCTGTGGTGCTCAGCACTGCGGGTAGCAGAGTTTCTATGTCTAGGCCTTCGCACTTGCTGCTCCCTTGGCCAGGAGTGTTGCCCCCACATACTGGCATGGCTAGTTTTTTCCCTTCATTGAGATCTTGACTCAAAAATCACCTTTTTGGCTGGGTTCAGTGGCTGACAGTTGTAATCCCAGCACTTTGGGAGGCTGAGATGTGTGTATCCCTTGAGACCAGCCTGGACAAGGTGGTGAAACCCCATCTCTATAAAAAATACAAAAATTAGCTAGGCATGGTGGCAGGAGCCTGTAGTTCTGTAGTCCCAGCTACTCGAGAAGCTGAGGCCAGGGGATCGCTTGAGCCCAGGAGGTTGAGGCTGCAGTGAGCCATGATTGCTCCACTGTACTCCAGCCTGGGTGACAAAGTGAGACCCTGTCTCAAAAAAAAAAAAAAAAAAAAAAAAATGGTGACCATTTCAGTGACTAAAATCATCCTGTGCCACAACATTTTGTAGCTCCTTTTTCTGCTTCATTACTATTTTTTCCTTAGCACATCATACATCTAGCATTCTATATTTTAAAAACTCATCTGGTTTATTTCCTGTCTAGATTGCAAGTTCCATGAGGATAGAGATTTTTGTCTATTGTGTTCACAACTGTATCCCTAGTGCTTAGCACACAGTAGGAGGCCTACAAATATTTAGTAAATAAAGGAATAAATAGATCACAGCATTAAATGAATACAGTAGAAATGAATCAGAGTATATAGGCATTGGATCTGAGCCTAGAACTAATGTCAAGGGAAATGAATGATTCCTTCCAACATGTGTAGAAAGGCACTAGCTAAATTAATTCACATTTACCTAGATCAGTTAAGTTTATGAAAAGCCAACTAATTGTCTTTTTTTTTTTTTAAATAAAGAGTGAGTGTATAAAGATTTCCAACTTATTTCCACAGACCAAAGGGTCTTTGTCTCCTGGATTGCCAGAGAAATGATTATGTTTCAAAGACATCTGTTCAGCTCATCATTTTTGTTTCCTCCTGTGGTTTATACAATTGAGCCCATTGGTACATATTTGTTTACATAATGTGGCATATGGTATTGGTCAGTTCTGGCCATAGAAGTGTCCTGAAGATTTGCAGTAGCACTAGGCCTCACAATGTGGTTTTTGTCATTGAAACTTTAGATTTCTGTGCTGGTAAACAACTGAGAACTAAGCCTGTTACAGGAATTTTGAATGGAAACATTTAGATTTCTCACTCTATTGCAAAATAGTGAGTTGCCTGAAGATCTAGTGAGCCTATACTAAAGAAGCAGTTCTCTCATTCATTGAAGGTAAACTTGGATCTGGGCAAATTTGGGTAACTTGATATGCCACGACGAGACTTGGAAAATACTGAGAGTTTTAGTAGGATTTGTAAAATAAAAATTAATTTCACCTTTCATTCATCTGAATGCAAATATTTCCCATAAAGCCTTGCCCTTGAAAAGTTTTGCAATTTTATTTTGGAGTAAAGAAAAAAATAAGAGAAATAGGAATACTCATAGGAACATTATAGAGTTTTGCTTCTAGAGCAAGAAGGCTTTATCTTATTAAACTCTCATTTATTTAGTCGATTAATCTCAGCTTAAATTAGAATTCTTGGTTTTGTCAAATAAAAAACAAATCCGGGCTTACTAAGGAGACAGTTTATTCAAAAGGATTATTGCAAGGAGGGGAAGAGATTATTGCAGTAGGGAGAGGGGAACTGTTGCAATAAGGAGAATGCTGAGACCATAAAATCTTCTGGTATTTCAAGAATTAGGTTAAAAGGATGTTTTTGCTGCTCACTGCAATCTCTGCCTCAATAGATTCAATAGATTCTTCCATCTCAGCCTCCCAAGTAGCTGGGATTACAGGCACCTGGCACCATGCCTGGCTAATTTTTTGTATTTTTAGAGACGAGGTTTCACCACGTTGGCCAGGCTGGTCTCGAACTCCTGACCTCAGGTGATCTGTCTGCCTCAGCCTTCCAAAGTGCTGGGATTACAGGCATGAGCCACCATGCCCAGTCCTAGAAAGGGTGCTTTTAATAAGAGGAGTGAATGAGGCAAGAAAGAGCTGGTGTGAGGAAACGGAATGAAAGCAGTGTATAGGACCATGGAACAGGGAGCGTTTTATCCTGATCCAGCCTATTTTCCAGTAAATAGCCATAAATAGGGGTGAGACCCTGGCTTAGGCAGAGGGTGGGCTAAAGTTCAGGGACCTGGAGGAAGGATTAGTTTGGCCAACAGTCATTTTGTTTCTATAGATCAATAGGGACAAGAAGTTCATTTATTGTAAGCTAATCATTTATAAGCCAAAAAAAGACACTTTGGAGGGTCTGTGTCTGATCTTGTCATGGGTGAAAAAGAGGTGTCCATAAGTCTTACCTATGCCCTGTAGAAAGGGTGGTTCTTTGCAGGAAACAATTTTATGGAACACAAAAAGGTGGGGGCATTAATCATTTAACCTTTGATGTCTTCTGGGAGGACAGGGGTCTGGTAAAATTCAACACTGTTAGCTTCTAAACCTAGAATGGATTCGAATAATACCCTGGCCTTGTTATCTCTTGTTTATAGAAGGACCACAATGAAAACAACTGGATAGCTTTACATTTTGACATTAAAAATTTCCTCTCCAGGGTGTTTCTGGAAAAAAAGGGGAACAAAGTCTTCCTTTCTTTTTTCACATGTGCAGAATGTGCAGGTTTGTTACATAGGTATACACGTGCCATGGTGGTTTGCTGCATCCATCAACTTGTCATCTACATTTCTCCTAATGCTATCCCTTCCCTAGCCCCCCACCCGCTGACAGGCCCCAGTGTATGATGTTCCCCGCTCTGTGTCCATGCGTTCTCATTGTTCAACACCCACTCATGAGTGAGAACATGCAGTGTTTGGTTTTCTGTTCCTGTGTTAGTTTGCTGAGATGGTTTCCAGCTTCATCTATGTCCCTGCAAAGGACATGAACTCATCCTTTTTTTATGGCTGCATAGTATTTCATGGTGTATATGTGCCACATTTTCTTAATCCAGTCTATCATTGATGGGCATTCGGGTTGGTTCCAAGTCTTCGCTATTGTGAATAGTGCCGCAATAAACATACGTGTGCATGTGTCTTTATAGTAGCATGATTTATAATCCTTTGGGTATATATCCAGTAATGGGATTGCTGGGTCAAATGGTATTCTGGTTCTAGATCCTTGAGGAATCGCCACACTGTCTTCCACAATGGTTGTACTAATTTACAGTAAAAGGGTGTTAAAAAGGAAAGGTTTGTTTAGAGCTTTATACTTGCAGATAAAGTGCATATTAGGAGATACATCATCTTTAGAACACTGATTAATTAAAATTATCATTTAGAAACTTTACCATAAAGCCAAGCACCCAGCCCATCTTAAGCTACTTGCTTTAAAAAAAAAAAAGTCTATTTCCTGATTGTCTAGGGAATTTCATTCCACAATGAGTGACAGTGTTATGGCAGAAAATTGCATAAAGATAGAAGGAATTAAAGATAAAAAGCTAGGCGTTTCCTTTTGTTGTGTGTGTTAAAAAAAGACCATAAAAACTTAAAATTTAGATTTCTTCTTTTCAGAAATATATCGTATTAGATACATTGACTTAATGATAACTGCCCATTTTGTTTTCTTTCTAAGCTATGTGTTCATATTAAATTCTGATTTTCCTCAAAATAGTTCAAAGAAAATGAGGAAAGTGTGTACGAGGAAAATGTATAATTCTATTGAGCTTCTGAAATTCCAAGCATATGCAAAAGAAATAGAAACAGAGTAGGGGTGTGGAAACTTTTGAGGACTCTTTTGTAGGTATGGCCACCTTACAGGGAAATTTATTCTTACTGGGCCCAATCCGTGAGGAAATCTGGTATCCAGATTGGGTTTTGTCTCTCACCAGTGGGGTGACCCCAACATCACCCAAATTTTCTTAGCTTGTTTCTTCATCTGTTAAATACAGAGTAGATGGCCTGCAAGGGTAGGCCTAGCTGTAAATGTTCACTGTATTATCCTAAAGCTAGAAATTCCTTGATTTATGAAGCAATTTAAAAAACCTCAGATCATCAGTAGTTTTCAGTTCAAAAAGATTTGCAGGAGATGCAGTTAGGGAGGAGAGTGGGAAAGGAGAGAACAGAAAGATATAAAGTAGATGGCACAGGAGGGAGATTTTCTCTGAAAAGAGGTAAGTGCTCAGAGAAAAAAATAGTTCTTGCTGGTGACACTGTCCCTAGCACCCTGCCTTCCTCCCTCCTTACTTGGTATCTTTGCAGGTTCAGTGCTTGTGCTAAGTAACTCCCCCTCTTCCTGTTTTTCTTCTCTTCCTTCTCTTCAGTCTGCAGAGTACTCAACCTCTCACTAGCCAGGCTCACTTTGCTTCACGTCTTAGCTGCACCTGTGACAACGCATCGCCTTTTCCCAGGGCCCCATGCATACAGTGTAGGAAATGCCTTCCCTTGCTATTTCCATTTCCAGACAGTAGATGTTGCTGGTTTACTGTCAAAAAAGCCTTCCTGATTGTCCATTTATAAATGTTCTGATGTCTCATATAACAAATTTGATGTTGAACTACCTGAGAGTTAGATGTGCTAGATTTTTACTTGTTTGTAATCACATCTTCTAGGCAGTAACTTCACAAATTTATGTAAAATTTGCAAATAGTCCCTCCACATTTTGGATATTTCTGTAGAAGAGTTATTTTCTGATTCTGATGGCAAGTGGTAGGGAAAACTAGCTCTCTGCCTTAGAGATCTTCATTAAATTGTGCCGTTCCCCATGAGTTGCCTTTTGGAGTTGTTGTTGTTGTTTTAAAATCTGTATAATTGACAATATCTTCCAGCTAAAATTCTGCAATTCTGGTTCCAACAATAGTTTTTAAAGAAACTTCAAATTGTATCACCCATTTGATTTTTTTGTCTTTGTATATTTCCCTTTCTTTTTAAGCCAGAAGACATCCTTTAGTCTTAAAGGATGCAGATGAGAATCAGTTTTCTGGAAACAGTTTGCCATTTTCTTTCTAATGCTGTGGCAATCAGCTAAACAGAGTGTTATAGAGCAGATGTATACATCTGCACAATAGATAAATAAAATGATATACCACCATTAGAAATATCTGCCTACCTTTTGTAAAAATTCCAAAGATGACTTCATGAAAAATGTCTTAAGCATTTTCATGAAAAGCAAAATCGTGAAGAAAATTTATCATTAATAAACTTGTGATTTTTGTAACTCTAGTGACTGATTCCAATATGTAATTTTATTTATTTTACTAAATGTTGGTTTAAGTATAAATTAAATCTACTTCAGCAATTTTTTCTTAGTTAAGTTATAAATGTATTATATTTACATAAATGTGAATCTGTGTATTTAAAATATAAGTTCTTTTTTTAGGGGGGGTGGTATTTGACCAAATGATATTCATAGCCCCAAACCTAAATGCATAAATTAGAATAAGGCAGGTTTAACTTCCATTAAAAGGTTTAAAAAAATTCATTGTTTTTCACAAAACCTTGAATCATATTGGTTTTTCTTAAAAATGTCTAAATAAAAAACCAATCAATCAGTTCTTGATGCTGTTGTTTAAGAGGGTAACCTAACTAAATTTTAGGAGCTAAGCTGAATTTTTGATGAGTTCTGCTATTAGCATTAAAAACACTTAAAAGTGTCCCATATATTCCCAAATCTAGTGATTTTGAATAGATTATAATCTAAAAATGATCTCTGACATCTCTCCTAACAGTGGAGAGGCTATTCCTGTTCCCCTCTTAGTTTCTAGTTACCTGACGGCCTGAGCACCGAACACAATGCCTCCTTGACTTATGATGGAATTGTGTAGCTGTCAATTCTAGATTTATTGCTTAGTTTGGGAATGAGCCGTTTCAGTAGCGCATGCCCTGCAGATCCTTCAGAATGAGCAAAAACTGTTCATCTGAGACAAAATATTAGTCTACACCTCACATGCCTGCAATTCTAAGATTATGCAGGATTTTTTTTTCTGAATAAAGTTAAAAATCCAAAATGACAACACAAATTTTTTAACTTCATCCTAACTCGGCGATATTGCTGTCTGGCAACAGCCTCAGCCAAACCCATGATTTAGATTTCAAACTTAGTAAGTGAGAAATCATCTTCAAGAGACAGAATACACAAAGCAGCAGTTGCAACAATATCCTTCTACAACACAGGTTAGAAAGAACATCAAAAACACAGTGCCAAAATTATTAATTTTCTAGAGGAAAATCACATGAAGCAAATCTACTTGTAGAACCAATACAGTTGCATGCCTTGAAAAGTGCTTTAACTGGTAATAACACACAGTTATTGAATTATATGTTCAAGACATTGGAATTGTTGTTAATTTATACTTTAACTCTTTCATAACTCAATTTACTTGAAGAAACCAAATATCTTTAAAAGCTGAAGTTCTGAGGACTCAGAATATTTTCTGGAGCTGGACTCAGTGCCTCATACCTAAGAATGAGACAAGGAAGGGTAAGGATGCAGGTATTATGTTATTTCCTCTTCCTCCCTTCCCCTTCTCAGAACCAGTCACTATTGGATAGAATAGTTTTGCTCAGAAGTTCTGTTTTCAATTTCAATATTGGAGACATAAACTAACCTTTCTCTCTTCCAAACAATAGTATTTTTAATAAGATTTATTTCTGTTTCTTCCATCAGGTTCAAAAATCAGTGGCCATTTGAAATCTTTCCTCTCCTTTGGTCCTCCTATAAACCTTCACTACATTCTTTCTCTAAAATGTTTCCTCTTTGGGATCATTAAAATAATTGTCATTCTCTCCTTCTCACACTGGATTTGACAGGTCAGATTCAAATTAGTTTATCTACAACATTGCTTTTTATCTTTTTCCTCATCTTTTCTGGAACTTAGAGTTTAGACCCTATTGCTGGTAAGAGCAAATACTGACTTTTCTCTTAGATTTTTATTTTTATTTTTTTTGAGACAGGGTCTCACTCTGTTGCACAGGCTCAGTGCAGTGGCATGATCATAGCTTGCTGCAGCCTTGACTTCCCAGGCTCAAGTGATCCTCCTACCTTGGCCTCCTGCGTAGCTGCGACCACAGGCCTGCACCACCATGCCTGGCTAATTTCTTGTGTTTTTTGTAAGGATGGGGTTTTGCTACGTTGTTCAAACTGGTATCGAACTTCTGGGCTCTAGTGATCTGCCTGCCTCAGCCTCCCAAAGTGCGATGACAGGTGTGAGTGAGCCACTGAGCCCAGCCATTGCTGGTATAGTTTGAAGACCCTGACATGACTGTCATGGTCCTCACTCTTCCCCCAACAATGGTAAGGCTGCTCTTACACCACACCTCCTCCCTGCCTTGTACCTCTTTCTGTGATTGTTCCACTTCTTGGCCATAGTTCATGCCATCTCTGCCCAAGTTTTCTTTTTGTGTATTCAAATTCAGTATTTTTTCATTCCAGTCACATTGCAAGTCCCAGTGCTTCATTGTTTCCCTGAGAGTGCCCAACCGACCCTTTTCCTATTGGAAGTTCTTGCTAGCATCTCTAATGGACATTCCGTGGCTTTCCTTGCATTCTTCCTATGGCTTCCCATGACTGCTGCTACATCTCCAAGAATATTTCAAACTTGTGCAGGCTGAGACTATTGATAATCTTTCAAGTCGCCCACCATGTTTTTGTTGTGGTTGTTGATGGCATTTGTTTTCTCCCTCAGGATTCCAAGGACTGCTCCCTGGAGCACTCTTCACACAGGAGAAGGTGGTGGCTATTTGTTTGCAGGTTCCTTTCTTTTGAAGAAAGAAAGAGGACTGGTGTGTGATTGGAAACATAGCTTCTACTGATTGACTTTTCTCAACAGCTTTGTTGAGAATGTAATTCACATATCATAAAATGCACCTGTTTTAAGTGTACAAGTCAATGAAATTTAGCATATCTACAGAGTTGTGTAACCTCCACCACAACCTAATTTAAGAATATTTCCATCACCTCCAAAAGAAATGTCATTCCCATGTTTAGTCACTCCCCTATCGACTGGCATTTAACACACCAATATTTTAAAACAGTGAGTGATTCGCAAAGTCTCCATTCAATAGTATGGCTACTGAGGAGAGGGAACACTATTAACCAATTTCCTTTCTCTTTTCTTTCTTTTTCTTTTTTTTAAATTTACATCCAGAAATCTAGACCTCACAACTATTAACCAATTTTTGATGGATCTTTTACTCTATTATAAATTTTCCCACCACTTATGAATGCTTCAAGCTATTGTTTGGGTATTCCAGTTTTAGAAATTTTGTTCGTTTTTTGATACCTCAAACTCCAATAGGTAAGAACATTCACTTCTTATGCAATTGTAGATTTTTTTTTTAACGAGAAACTTTTGTCAATAGGACAACTAATTCAATCACCTTTATTGAACAGATAAGTCCATTTGATTTTTACAACACTGAAAAAAGTGATTATTTGATCAAAAACAATTGCTGTTTTATTCAAGATTATCAAATAATTTGTGTGCATATAGTCTTACATCTGCATTAATTAATTAAAAAGTTGGTGGCAGAGACATAGGACATAATATAACAAATAATTTGAAAGGAGTATTACTTAGGAACCTAGCTATGTGTCTCACTCCAAAGCTCAATGTGTTTATCGAAAATTGACAATAGTAATTTAAAACATTTTATTTGACAGATGGGCATGGTAGCAAGTAAAGACACTGATTTGTAGATGGCAAATCGGGACTTGCAGTCAATCTAGGTACCTTATGCACTTGTGACTACTTCTAGTATTTGGAAACCATTCGTCAGAGGCTGACATATTGATTTGTTTATTTCTTTATTACTTCTTCAGGGTTTTCTGTATAGCCTGTGGATTTTACCTTCTAAATCTTTTTTCATTGTTGTTATTTGTTGAATCTCACTCTGTTGCCTGGGCTGGAGTGCAGTGGCACAATTTCAGCTCACTGCAACCTCCACCTCCTGGTTTCAAGCAGTTCTCCTGCCTCAGCCTCCTGAGTAGCTGGGATTACAGGCATGCACCACCACGCTCAGCTAATTTTTGTATTTTTAGTAGAGATGGGGTTTCGCCATGTCGCACAGGCTTGTCTCGAACTCTTGGGCTCAAGTGATCTGCCTGCCTTGGCCTCCCAAAGTGTAGAGATTACAGGTGTGAGCCACTGCACCCAGCCCTTCTAAATCTTTTTTGAATCTGTCCTCTTATCATTGCCCAGCTCTCAAGTCCTCATTATCTTTCTCTTGGATTTTTTTTTAGTACAATCCTCACTTATATTCCAGCTTCCACTATTGTGCCCATTCCCCTGACTCCAACCCTGAGCCTATCCTCACTCGGTAGCCAGAGTGATCCCTTGAAACTAAATCCACCCACGTCAGTTTCCTTCAATGTGCCTCCACCACGAGAACAAAGGCCAAGCTTCTCAACAGAGCAGACAAAGCCCTCCATGTCTTGCCCTCTGCTCATACCTTGGCCCAATTTCCTGCCAATCTCCCCACACATTTGATGTTCTATGAACACTTTACTGCTGTATGCTTCTCTGCACACACCATAATTTTTCATGCTTCTCTTCACGCAGTTCATATTCCTGCAGTGGTTGTCTTTCCATCTTTCTTTGCATAGGTAATTTTGACTTTTCTTTCAAGACAGTCCAGGTGTCATCTTTTTCAGAAAGGCTTTCCTTGACCACAGATTAGGTGAAGACCCCTCTTCTGTACTCCCATGAGACCTCTTGCTGACTTCTATCACATCACTCATCATTTTGAATTAATTTGGGTGTGTGTCCCCTCACTGGTATGCAAATTCCTTGGTGGCAGGGAGCATGTTTTAATCATTTCTGTATTCCCAGTGTCCGGTAGGCAGTAGGTACTTTATAAGGGTTTGCTGCCCTGACGTGAACTTTATTGAATAAATGACTAAATTTCTTGGTTCATGGATCATTTCTGGGTTTTATTTTTTGGTGCCCTTTTTCTAGATGTTTGTTCATCTCAGTTTTGTCACCCTAATTTGCAACCAATGTTTTCTAGAATCTGCTGGGTACAAAACCTTTTTAAATGATATTCATGGGAGTAAATTAAGCCTGATCTTAGGATGAAAAATGGTAGATGAAGGTTTGTGTAGTATTTCTTCAAAGAACAGTAATGGCCCTGGGTCAAAAATGCTCCCAGATAGGTTTAGTGCCAACGTGATAATAACTTTTCATATGCTTACATTTATTTGTTGATTAGACATTTTCCAACCTGAAAGTTAGACAACTGATAATGATTGTTATTATTATAGCTATCATTTCATCATATATCAGGCACCCTAGGCCAGCCTATGTACAAGGCACTTCACATTTATGATATTTAAACATTCTATCAACAAACGTAGAAAAAATTGTTAGTCTCATTTTACATCCAGGGAGACTGAATTTTACATCCAGGAGACATTTTACATCCTAGGTCTCAGAAAGATGAAGTAAGTTGCCCAAAATTACACAGCTATGGGCTGCATAGCCAGGATTCAAATCTAGTGACATTGAGCTCGAAAGCCCATGTCTTTTCCACTTAGGCTCAGTGACTCCTGGAAAGGCAATATTTGGAAGAATGAGCCACAAAATAATTCTAAGTAAAGAGATGGAGAGTGAGCAAGCCACAGTCAGGCACCTTTTAGAGAACAAGCCTTGAAGTAATAGGTCATGAGCAAGGTTGGGGTGGAGCTAGTGTCTCTGGGGGAGAGGAAGGGGCCTATCTTCAGCTGTGAAGAGGACCCTAGGAAGGGAGCTGCAGGACTGCTAAAGACAATGCTCTCGGGCCCTGAGGTTGCAGGTGACTGGCTCTGATAGGAAATATCCTGGTGCTTACTACTCATCACATGAGCTAGGAAAAACTACGAATTGATGAATCCTTCCCCTGCCCCTAATTCCCCTCGCATTCCCCCAGGAAGCAATGAAAAACATGGAAAAGAAAGAATTTAAAGCACAAGAAGGAAAAGTACGTACAGATTGGCAAGGACATAAGGATAAAGGGTTAAGAAATAATTATAACAGAGTTGGGACTGACCACCAGATACTTTTCTATGCAAACATATCAGGTCCTCTTGAATAAATTGTTCCTCTCCAAAATATTTTGGGGGCTAAATTATATATGCCACACATTATTTTTCAAGAAAATCCATTTGGCTTCATCTTAGCTTCAGTATTTAAAAGAACTAAATCATCATTCTATTTTATACTTTATGATTTTTTCAGATTCCATCTTCTCAACATTTGATCAAATTAAATTATTGAAACAGAAATGGAAAAACATGGATTTCTTCCAAATGGCCTGAGCATTACTTTATAATTTGGTCAGTTTGTGGAGGTGAAGGAAGGCTCTATAGTTTTGTCATAAAATCTGGGTGTGGACTTTCAATTTTAAAACCAACATCTTTTGTGAAAGTTGTTATATCACTTGGTACTAGAATTTTTACAATAAATTGTTTTCTTCTTTCTTTTTTCTACTGAGCTGAAACTTTCTGGTAGGTGAGTTTCTGCCCAATATGAATGATGGCAGACTTGAATTAACAATCTTTTTGAAACTGAAAAAATGGTAAGTGTATTGATAAATTGTGTGTGAGGAAAAACCTTGACATTGCATGGTGAATTACAATTTAAAATGACTTAATTTTCATAATATGTATGTATATTCTCATAAGTTACATTTGTTGATAGAATGTTTAAGTATAATAAATGTGAAGTGCCTTGTACAGAGGGTGGCCTAGAGTAAGTGCCTGATACATGATGAAATGATAGCTATAATAATAACAATCATTATCAGTTGTCTAATTACATGCCCTTGTTTCTAACTACATATATATGTAAAATAGCACATTTAAAAATGGTTTATTTTAAAATGAGACAAAACTAAAAAATTTGACTCGGAGGAAAATTGAACAATGGGGAAAATGAACTTCCTTTGAGCTGGGATAAATGAAAAAGTGATTTCAACCAAAAATAACATTTCTCCCTGCAGAGCAGGAAGGTAATATATGGAGATACCTTTGCAGCATCCAGACGTGTGATTTCAGGATGCTGCCAGATGTTATATGTGTTCCAGGAGACCTCACAGAATTGGGTAAGAATATGCTGCCTGAGCCACACAAGGAGGGACCACGGGCCAATAAGGAAAGATTGCTGCATAAATCAAGCCTGCCGAAAGCTGCTGTAGGAGGAAGCTCAGGAGCCCCCCAGATGTTTGTGTTAGTTTGCCCCATCAAATAGGAGGCAAGGCTACTCAGGGTGTGCGGAACCAGATCCAAAGTTTACTCCCAATTCCTTTTGATGTCCTCTTCCCTGAGGATGTGGGAGGAAAGAACATGCAAATAAATCGTTCAGATTATGCAGAATTCAGTTCAATTTTAAATTTCAGGCCCTAATGACATCACTGAAATAGTTAGGCCTGCCTGTTATATATGTCATCCTTTTTATTTTATTTATTTATTATTTTTTTAGAGACAGGGTCTCACTCTGTTGCCCAGGCTAAAGTGCAGTGGTGCTATCATAGCTCACTGCAGCATCAAACTCCTGGGCTCAAGCAGTGCCCCTGCCTCAGCCTCCTGAGTAGCTAGGACTATATGCATGCACCATCATGCCCAGCTAATTCAAAACAGGTGTTTTTTTGTTGTTGTTGTTGTTTTGTTTTTTGTAGTGACAGGACCTCAATATGTTGCCCAGGCTAGTCTCCAACTCTTGGCCTCAAGCGCTTCTTCCACCTCCACCTCTTAAAGCGCTGGGATTACAGGTGTGAGCTACCACACCCAGCCTATGTCCTCCTTTTTAGCATTCATTACAAATGGGCTGATTGTTTCATTCATTTCTTCATTTCTTCCTTTCTTCCTTCACTCAGCTGTCAAATGTTGATTGCATTATCATTTTGCTAGGAGCTAAAGATTAAAAAGGGCAGCTGTCCAACCCATGGGGGGCTTGTAAACAGGAGTTAATATCCGTGGTTTCAAATGTCCATGGTGGTCAGGGACAGCCTCTTTGAGGAAGGGACATGGAGGCTTAACCTGAAGATTGGAAGAAGCCAGCCATGCAGAGAAGGAGGAAGAAAACATTCCAGGCAGAGGGAGTACTAGAGGCAAAAGCCTTGAGCTCTGATATCTTTGGGGTACAAAGGAACTTGATACTTTCAAGGTACAGAAAATGACTTTCACAGTTGGAGCTTTTTTGTGAGTAAGGGAGAGTGACACAAACTGGGAGGATGGGTAGGTGCATGCAGACCATACAGGGTCTTTTTTTTTTTTTGAGACGGAGTGTAACTCTGCGCCCAGACTGGAGTGCAGTGGCGCCATCTTGGCTCACTGCAACCTGTGCCTCCCGGGTTCAAGCGATTCTCCTGCCCCTCAAGTAGCTGGGATTACGGGTGCCCGCCATGATGCCTGGCTATTTTTTGTATTTTTAGTAGCAACGGGGTTTCACCATGTTGGCCAGGCTGGTCTCCAATTCCTGACCTCAAGTGATCTGCTGACCTCAGCCTCCCTAGGAACTGGAACTACAGGTGTTCGCCCCTGGCTAATTTAAACAATTTTTTTTTTTGGAGAGATGGGGTCTTGGTATGTTGCCCAGGCTGGTCTTGAACTACTTGCTTTAACAGTCCTCCCACGACAGCCCGCCAAAGTGCTGGGATTACAGGTGTAAGCCACTGCACCCAGGACTGTAGGGTCTTTCAAGGTGAGGCAAGGAGTTTGGAGTTTCTTTGAAATGAATTTGGAGGTGGTTCAAGGAGCTTAGGCAGGATGAGAAATATAAGCTAATTTATATTTTAAAAAGAATAAGGGGCTACTGTGTGACGAACAGATGGAGGCAGCAAAAGAAGAGGCAAGGAGAGCAGTAAGGAGGCTCCTGTACTGGTCTGCATGAAAGGACAGTGGCTTGTGTTGGGGGGTGACAGGACGGAGTGGGAACGCGGCTGACTGTGCCCATAGAATCAGCAAGGCTGAGTGTGGGGGTGGTTCTTTGCTTGTCCTTATGGTTCACCACTGCAGAGCCCTTTGCTCTGGGAATACAGTTTGAAAATCATTAATTCATAGCGTGCAAAAAGAGGTTGACTGCAAACTTCAGACACATAACAATAATTTGACTGAACTGATCACATTACCTAGTGGTTAGACCTGCAGTTCTAAAGCAAAAATTCTAGTTTGTCATATTCAAAAGTTACAAGACAGTTTTTGATGATGGAAGTGTATTTTCTGAGGTACAAAAAAACTGTTTACCACATGTTTTATTTAAAGTGTTGTGTGGAGGAAATAATTTCTAAATCCTAACTTTCGGCCTCATGATTGACATCTTGTGATTGAAAGTCAAGATCGCGGGAGCAGCATAAACAAGGGAAAAGGGCATCAGGAGGAAAAAAAGAGCAGAGATTGTTGGAGCCAATGATTTAATGGCACAAAGAAAAATAAAACCCAATCATGTTGCTGTGCTTGATCTCAATTTTTTTTTTTTTTAACGCTGCTCCTTCTTTCGATAAACGGTATTTAGAAGGTTAAAACAACGGCTTTGTGTTTTTTAGGCCTTAGGCAGGGTGTGCTCCTGTATTTAATTTTGCTGCAGTAACGCACGCCCTGATGGCGCGCAGGCTTGATTATTGTAATTCTCTTTTAGTAGGACCTCCAGCAGGGCTTTTCTGTCACTTGCTGCTCATGCAGAATGCAGCGGCACATCTGCTGGCTGATTTGAGAATGGGCAATCATATTACCCCATCCTGTATAATTTGATATGTGTGGGTCACTGAGGACTCCGGCAACGTTTCTTTGTTTCTTTTCCTCTCTCTCTCTTTATGTCCCTTAAAAAAAAAAGAGGAAAATTACATTTCCTCTGTATCCACGCCTTTCTATTTCCACAATCATTTATCTTTTCTTAGGAAGAATTGTGTGACATTTTACCTACTCCCAAATCATGTCATTTTAGGCTAAAGATATCTATGCTGTTTGTAACATGAATGACAAGAAAAAAAAAAAGAATATATGACAAGATTATGAGGCATTGTTTTCATATAGTTTTAATATATTTTATTTCTACTTAATAAAAGAGGCTTATATGTCTGGAAGGATGAAAACCTATTCTATTCTATTCTATTCTATTCTATTCTATTCTATTCTATTCTATTCTATTCTATTCTATTCTATTCTATTCTATTCTGTTCTGTTCCTTTCTTCATTCCATTCTATTTCATTCTTCTGCTCACCAATTTTTAAGTCTGGCAGTGGCCTGCAGGAGAGGGGCAGCCACTCCTGATGTTGCAGCTTTGCTTGGAGTTGGTAATGTGGCTTTTGACTCACATGGTTAGTGAATGCTAAAAAAGCTGTGGATGCAGAAACAGAGAAGTCAGGAATCATGACCCTGCAGGCCCCCTGGGCCATCGGTAGTTTCTGTTTATTTTCCCATGAGCATCCTAGTTTAAGATTGTTCAGAATGGGGGGAAATTGGATTTGAAGAAAGATCAGCAATTTGTGTGCACCAGTCTGGGTTTCTATCCCATGGGGAAATGCATGACAACGCATACAGGTAGGGGACATACATCCTGCCTTCAAAGCAGGCATTGGATGTCTGATTCCCTACTCTGATGTTCTCTTCTCTGATGTTAGGGGCATGAGGGAAAAGGAAGAGGCTCAAAAAGGTGGCAAAGCAGCTCAAATAGAGTATTCCACCTGCCTCTAGTACCCCAGGAGAGAGAGGTGGGCTGATCCTAGAAAAACTATCTAAGTGGCTCTGGTCATAACTAACCATTTCTTGGTTATAACCAATCTTTCTTAATGATCTTCTACAACATTTGCTGCATTTATTCTTTTGATATACTTAGACATTAGGTCAACGCTAGTCTAACTTTTCAAAAGACAAGAACAAACTTGAGGAAGAAGAGACCATGTGCAAACTGCAGTTGCCATTATTAGACGCTGGTGTAATTCACTCAAGGTGATGACTGGAGTGTCACCAGGATGACATAGTTGGAGGCTGGGGTGAAAACCCTAGCTTTAAGTCACTATTCTAGTTCTCATTAGTGTCTCTGTAGGCAGATGACTTTACATGTCTGCTCCTCACTTTCTTCATGCATAAAATGTGGCTAAATGTATCATCTTTGAAGTGTTGGTATGAGGATTAAATGAGATAAGGGTCGTTAGCTCCTACCAGTGCCTTATTTTGACTCCTTCAAGGTTAATATTGAGTTCTGTCTACGTTGGAGAGCACTTCCTGACTAATCACATCCACAGTGTGGCACATATTTACTTTATGTTGCTATGTACTACTAGTTAAGTATGTATCTTATGTTCCTAACTTGTGCAGGTGGTTTCTAATGTCTTTGAGAACACAGCCCATGCCTTGTATTTTTTTTGGTGTAGGCTATTGACTCTAGTATGGTGAGTTATATATGAGCCACCCTTAACAGAGATTTGTCCACTGATAACTGGAGTGACTTGCTGACTTTCTAAATTCAGTAGCATCACTAGTGATATTCTTAGGGAGCACTATATAAATCACTGTGTCATGTCTACAGGCATTCTCCAAAGGATTTGGCACTTCTCTTTGAGACAGGAACCAACTTATATACTTGGAGAATTTATCTGTCTCAAGACAGGGTAGCTGAGAGCAGGAAGGCATGGAGAAGAATTTCCCTGGAGCATTTTTCTCAAACACACCAGTCTCTTTGGTAGTCTAGGTTCTAACTGTAGTCTGATGATGATGACAATGATGGTGATAACAGTAATAGCGATGATGATGATGATGGCTAGCACTTACAATCTTAACTACATGCCAGCACTGGGCCAGCATTATCTCATATGATCCTCACAGTGACTCATGAGCTAGGAATAACTGTAATTTTTTTGTTGTTGTTGTTGTTTTTGTTTTTGTTGTTTTAAAGAGGCAGAATCTTGCTCTGTCACCCAGGCTGGAGTATAGTGGCATGATCACAGCTCACTGTAATCTTGAAATCCTGGGCTCAAGCAATCCTCCCACCTTGGCCTTCTGAATAGCTGGGACTACAGACATGTACTACTATGCCAGGATAATTTTTTTTAATAGATAAGGAAACTGAAGTTCAGAGATCCTAAGTTACTGTCAAGGTCACAAGTAACTTACTCAAGGTCACAGAACTGGTAGATCTTAGTAGATATGAAATATGAAGGATAACTCCAGTGCTTTGGTTTGGACTGTGCCTATAGTATAGAGAAAACTGGAATGTGTGTATACATGCACATCTGCACACATACATACATATACATATATACATATTTTGTGTACTGTTATTTGTGATAAACTAGATGGAAAGAAACTCCTCATTAATTCTGATTGATATATTTAATTCTATCTACAGAATAACTTTTAACTCAATGCAGTAGTTTTTTTTTTCTATTGTCTAAGTTTGCCTTTTCTGTTTTGTGACATATTTTTGTCTTAGGAAAATAAATTTATTCCAGCAGGTTCCTCCTTCCCTCCCTCCCTTCTTTCCTTCCTTCCAATAAAGGGTAAAAGTAGACAGGCACTGAGACATTCTTTCTTAAATGGTATAGAGGCCAGATTAGTGATTATGTGGTTATAGTAAACTAATCAAGTTGTATGAGAAAGTTTTGAAATATGTTCACTTTGAAGACTATTTGTATTTTTAAAAAATTTTTGTAGACATTTTGTCTTTTAAAAGGTAGAATACTGTATCTGAAGTTTTGTCTTATACAAATACAGTGGAAGCAATGTATAAGAGACTAAAGCACACTTCATTAGGGTAAGAAGGGTGAATCAAAGCAAAAAGCATTTTAATAGATGTATAGTCCCACCAAGATCAGAGTGGTTCACAGAAAGGAGTAGGATAGTTTATTAGTCTGCTTTCATATTGCTATAAAGAACTGACTGAGACTGGGTAATTTATAAAGGAAAGAGGTTTAATTGACCCACAGTTCCCCATGGCTGGGAAGGCCTCAGGAAACTCATAATCATGGTGGAAGGTGAAGGGGAAGCAAGGCACCTTCTTCATAAGGCGGAAGGAAGGAGAAGAGCAGAGTGAAGTGGGAAGAGCCCCTTATAAAACCATCAGATCTCATGAGAACTCACTCACTGTCATGAGAACAGCATGTGGGAAATGATCCCCATGATTCAATTACCTCCACCTGGTCTCTCCCTTGACACGTGGACATTATAGGGATTATGGGGATTACAATTCAAGATATTTGGGTGGGAACACAGGGAGCCTAACCATATCAGATGCTACAATTAATGCTAGATGTAAATAGTATAAACAAGGAAGTTATTTCATATGGTACTGAAAGCCAGCTTTGCTGCGTAACTATCATCACTTATGCTGAAATAAACTGTACAGTGTTAGTCTCAGGTTGGTGACTGGAGAACCTAATTCTTGGGACACTTCTCAACCAAAGAGTACTAAAGCTCTTGAGATAATGTGGCTGTTTAAGGATGCTGTTGGCTTTACAGACTTACGGTGATATATTGTGGGACTCTGTTAGGTAATAGAATTGGTTACTAGTTTTTGGAGGGCATTCCATTTAAATTTGGAATCTCCAAATTAAAAGTGGTGTCCCCTCCTCACTGTTCACTATAAAATAAATAAGTCTCCAGTGATTTCCTTTGCCAGAGCCTACAGAGGCAGGGAGCCCATCAATGAATGCATTGTTTCTTGTGGATGAAGGGCTTGTGGAAACTGGATGCTATTTTATAGTAATTTTTTGAACAGTTCAATAAAATTACCCTACAATGTATACTTGGAAGTGACAAAGAAAATGTTTTAGGAGCATATAATAGAATCAGTCACTTCATTAATTCTAATATGAGTGTGCAAAAAGATTATTCAGTGCCTCAGCCTATAGCTTCTGCAGGATATACCCATGGCAGAGTCTCAATAGATTCTGACAGACACTGATGTAAATGAAGGAGGCAATTTTGCATGCCAATCCCCCCACCAGGGACTTGAGAAAATTGCTTTCTTTTTGGGATCTGGAAAGGAGATGCCAGGCTTGGAAGTGCCAAGGTGAGCTCAGAACATCATCCTAGACAAGTTTCTAGATTGTTGTGATTAATATGCCCCTCACTTTTTTTTTTCAAAAACACCTCTAAAGACCTACCTATAAGGGATTTATGTAAATAACATGGGGAGGGTTCTTAAAAATATGCCTAATAAATTGTCTTCTAACTCACAATATCCTAGATTGATGAAGTCCATAAGACCTTTCAAGTGACTGTCAGAACCTTTTAGAAATAGCTAGACTCATAGTTTTTGCTTTGGGATTTTACGGATATTTTCATGAATGTTTGTGATTAATTTCATTTTTTTTCCATCTTTTTAAAAAGAGTGTATGTTTGTGTTTTTATTTAGAGAAATAGCCAAAGATCTTATTGAAAAACAGAGAGTACAAGATGGCTTAGGTTTTAGCTCAGCTTTGACCTGACCTTGTGGCCATGGGCAAGTCAGTTGACTTCCCTGATCCTCAGTTGCTTCATTCTTAAAATGAGAATGCTGACATAGGTGCTTAGATTTGTATGAATACATAAAAATACATTATGCTTTTTGCATGTAAATATGCTTTCAATGTACATAGACTGTTGCATATCTTTTCCATTCATCACTATGAAGTGGTTACTTATGAGTGTGGATCAGAGATGAAGGGGAAATATAATATAGGAGAGGGAGCACTGTGTTCACTTATGACAACAGAGTGCTGTGGGCCCAGGAGTGTTACTAGCTCAACTCTCTTTACTCAGGCCCCGCCCCCCCCTTTTTTTGAGAAAGGGTCTCCATCTTTGACCCGGGCTGGAGTGCAGTGGTGTGATCATGGGTCACTGCAGCCTCAACCTTCTGGGCTCAAGTGATCCTCCCACCTCAGCACTGCAGACGTGCACCACCATGCCAGCTAATTTATTTATTTATTTATTTGTAGAGGTGGAGTCTCACTGTGTTGCCCTGGCTGGGCCCAAAATTTTTAAAAAAATGAAGAAACAAAAAAAGAGAGCTGGACAAAACAAGTGGTTCCCAATCTTTTAAATCTCACCAACTAGTCACACGCAAGAGTGATGTTTGAGAATTGACAAATTGTATTTAGTAAGGACATAAACAATCTAGTGTATTACCTTCATTTTATACATAAAATGACATTCAAATACATAAAATATGAGAAGCATATATTATCAGAAAAAAGACAGTCCTTTGAATTCAAAGTTTACCTTCTGGAAAACTCATCACATTGTCCTTATTTTTCTTGCTTTTTCTTGGGCTGATAAAAAGAGTTATTTTATATGGTCATGGGTCCTAGGACTGGCATTTGGAAACCAATGAGTCTTTTCCAGAATTACATTCTATGAGTCTTGTTTGTATTTTCTGGGAGAGAGCAATTGGGCGATGCTCTCCTAGGCTTGTGTAAAATCCTGAGGCTAATGTCTAGGCTGTTATTAATCCAGGGTGGGGAGGGGAAGAAGCACTCTGTGTTTGTTGTCTTCTAGGGAGACTAGCTGAGCTTCTCATTGTTTGCGGAGGGAATGCGTGTATGAGCACATGTGTCTTTGGACACAGTGGGGAGCACTGAGATGGAACCTTTGTAACCCTGCTGGGATTATCATCTTTAGATCGAGTTTTACAATTAGAATGGTATGAATAACATAAATAAACTGATAGTGATTTACCTTGCCTTTTTATTTCATTTCCTGGAGTTTTATGACTTGAATTTTGTGAAAATCTCTATTATCGGTCGGCGGGTAGCCCACCCATCTAAAATTATATGTTGATTGTCTGAGAAATAATTTTTCCCCAAGGAAGACTAACATTGACACAGCACTGATTTAATTGTTAAACCATTCTGCTTATTTTCCCATAGCTTTGTGACCATGGGTAGGTAGCCTTTCTGTGTTCTGAGGGCACTCAATAACATTGAACTAGTAGTACGTCTGTGTGAATCAGGCTACACTTGAGTGTGAAAGCCTGCTGGATGGGGCTCAGTTTTCTCCCTTGTATCTGGAAGGATGATAACAACCAGGCAGTTTTCTCCTGGCGGCATGGATAAGAGCCTTCTTCTGCCCCATCAGGATTCTCTGACGTTACTGAGTTCCCTACCAATGTATATTTACTGTAGGAGTTTCCCATTAGCTGAAGCCAGAATTTCTTCTGCAAAGTCATAGTTGTATAGTGGTATAATAATACATGTTCCTTAAGAGAAACTAGAAATCACCTTGGAATATTGCTGTTAGCATACGTTAGTCCTTTGGGCCCTGGACTTCTTCTGGTCAGTCCGTTTTGGTAGGCAAAAGGCCAAAGTTAGTTTTGACCCATAGGCACGGTGCAGTGGGGAGAAGTTAGGTAAGAGACATGTCTCCCTTTGTTTAAAGTCACACAGGGGGCTTAAAAGTTATCCTTCTGATGTTTATACTAGGTTACTCTTTCCCTCAAAGAAGGATGTTAAGTTCATTAAGTGGAAATTTCATTCTACTTTCCTCCAATTGAATGTTGTATATAATTAAGCATATTGTCTTTTTTTTTTTTAAAGTTTTGTCTTGGTAATGGATTAGCTTTGAAAAATAGCCTCTTTGTTTGGTGAAGACAGGACCCTTCAAAGATGGGAAAACAAAGAAAAGGGGCATGTAATAGATTGAGAGAGTGGCAGCCTAGAAAATGATGTGTGTTTGTTCAGCCAAGACCTCCAGCCTCTCCTCTTGTGTTGTATACTTCCTTCTCCTAGAAACAAAAGCCCAGTTTCACTCAAACTAGAACTCTTAACAATTTTTATCCTGCAAATCCCTAGGCCTTAAATGATGAGACCATCTAATTTAAGCTGCCCACAGCACACATTTTAATCCATTAAAAAATCTATCCCTGCTATCAACTTTTCACAATCATTTACTAAGTGTAGGAGCCTTCTTTCCAAATATTTATCTCCATTCTCATCATAATTACGTAATCTAGGTCCTCATAACTTCTTGACTGGACTCAGGCATGATCCTCCTAGTTTGCTTCCCCAACCTCAGTCTCTTTCCCTTCCAGTTCACTCAATGTATTTGTTTTTGGATTTATCTTTTCTCCACCCCCATCATATCATCATCTTCCCTAAATTAACTGGTATCCAGTGCGTCAAGTCTCAACTCTAATACTTGGCTTCTCCATGATGCGTGTCCTCCACATGCACTTACTGAGAATCAACAATGCATCGGGCATGGTGCTAGGACCTGGATATAGGATACAAGTTTCGGCTGGGTGCGGTGGCTCACACCTGTAATCCCAGTACTTTGGGAGGCTGAGGCGGGTGGATCATCTGACCTCAGGAGTTTGAGACCAGCCTGGCCAACATGATGAAACTCCATCTCTAGTAAAAGACAAAAACTGGCTGGGTGTGGTGGTGGGCACCTGTAATCCCAGCTACTCAGGAGGCTGAGGCAGGAGAATTGCTTGAACCCAGGAGGTGGAGGTTGCAGTGAGCCGAGGTCATGACACTGCACTCCAACCTGGGTGACAGAGCGAGACTCTGTATTAAAAAAACAAACAAACAAACAAACAAAAAAACCTCACTTTTTTTACTTTCTTTCTTTTTAATTTTTTTTTGAAAGGGGGTCTTGCTATGTTGTGCAGGCTGGAGTGCAGTAGCGTGATCACAGCTCATTTGCAGCCTTGACCTCACAGGCTCAAGTGATCCTCCTGCCTCAGCTGCCAAAGTAGCTGGGACTACAGGCACATACCACCATGCCCGGCTAATTTTTGTAATTTTGGTAGAGACAGGGTTTCACCAAGTTGCCCAGGTTGGTTTCTAACTCCTGGCCTCAGGTGATCCCCCCCGCCTTAGCCTTCCAAAGTGCTGGGATAACAGGCATGCGCCACCGTGCCCGGCTACAAGCCTCACTTTTGATGAGCATCGATTCTTGTTGAGAAAAGAGATATTAATAAGGGAGGAAGTTCCAGTATCAGGGAAGGCTTTGCAAAGGAGGTGCCCTTAGAATCTGGTCTTGAGGGAGTGGAATTTATCAGATAAAGGGGATTTTTCCAAGAAGAAGGAAGTGTGTGAAGAGAGATAAAAGGCCACCAAATACAGAGCTGGCATGATTTTACAGGTTAGCTCAGGATGAATAGGAGGGGCTGCAAGTGAGAAGGGTGGGAAAGAGGGGTGGCTGGAGCCTGGCTGGGCCAACCATGATTCTTATCTTCCCAGCAGAGGACCTCAGCTCCCACCAGGCCCACCTCCTGCCATTTTGCTCCTTCTGGCACCTGGGCCCTCACTCAGGTTTCCCTCAGTAGGAATGTGCCATTTTCCCAGATCTTCCTATCTTTTAAGGTGTGATTCTTAAGCCACCTGCTTGAAACAGCTTGCCTAGACGTCTATGGTCCTCTTTACAGTACTTCTGTTTCTAAAATTTGTTTTGGATAATAAAATTTACATAAGATAAAAGGTATTATTGTAATCATTTTCAGGTGTACAGTTCAGTGGCATCAAGTACAGCCACAATGTTGTACAACCTTGACCATTGTCCATATCAAACACTTTTTTATCTTCCGCAATTGAAGCTCTGTACCCATTAAATGAGAACTTTCTGTTTCCCCCTTCTCCCAGCCCTTGGCAACCACTGTTCTACTTTCTGTCTCTATGACTGCTCTAGGTACCTCATATGAGTGGAAACATATAATATTTGCCATTTTGTGACTGGCTTCTTTCACTTAGCATAATGTCTTCAAGGTTCACCTGTGTTAATAGCTTAGCAAGTTTCATCTATGTTGCAGAATTCCCTTCCTTTTCAAGACTGAATAATTTTCCATTGTACGTACCACCTTTTATTTATCCATTCATCTGTGAACATGGGTGTACACACACCTGTTTGGGTCTCTGCCTTCACTTTTTTGGGGGTGTTTTTAAACTTTTGAAAGATTTTTCAGGCCAGAAGTGATGGCTTACATCTGTAATCCCAGGACTTTGGGAGGGCAAGGCAGAAGGATCGCTTGAGCCCAGGAGTTTGAGACCAGCCTGGGCAACAAAGCGAGACCTCGTCTCTGCTAAGAATTTGGTATGAAATCATTAATTGTTTCATTTATTGCTGATATTATTTTATAATGCTATTGAACACCTACTAAGTGTTATGGAATAGGCACTTCATGTACAGCAGCAGCCATAGCCACTAACACTGACTGAGCACTTACCATGAACCTAGGCACTGTTCTCAAGGCTTTACATGTAGTAACACATCTAATCCTGAGACTAACGTCATGAGATGAACACTTATTATCCCCAGAGGAGAAAATGGAGACACTGGGCAGTTGCGCAATGTTCCCAAGGACACATAGCTAGGAAGGGGCACGTTTCATCAACTCTCACGGCAACCCAGAAAGACAAATGTTACCGTTTTCATGTATTCAGATGAGAAAATCACTATCAGAGAAACCAAGTGGCATATCTGATACCACACAGTTCAGAAACAGCAGAAATCAAATGCACCCTTGCTTCACCTGACTCCAGTTCCCATGCTCTTTCCCCTGCCGAGTATCTTTATTTCATTTTATTTCTTCTACTGGATCACACACTCTTGAGAGAAGAAAACTTCCTTCTGATTCTGCACATTTCTCAGCACATAGCCAATGATCATTAAATATTTGATTTCTCATAGTTAGGTTAATAAGTGGATAAATGTATAGAGTTCAGGGAAAGGATAGAATAGTTCCGAATGGAGACTTGAGGACTTTGAGGACAGGGGAATGGAAAGAAATTATTTAAAATAATACTTTAACAAAGAAATCAGTGCTGAATTCTCATTGTTTTCCCAAGTCTGTGTGTCATAATACATGGCATGTTAAATATGCTGCATTCTGTGCAAAAAGCTATTGATTATTCACAAGAATTACATTGCTCTCGTGAATTATTAAAATTTGCTAATGAGATGACAAGCAGACCAAAACTCCCACCAGGCTGCTGTTTCTGTCCTGCCATGGAGGGACCTTTTCTGTTCAGAGGGGAGAGCTTTGCAGGGAGTCAGGCTGGGAGGGGATGGCTGACAGGGCAAGTCAGTGTGCGGATGGATGGCTCCAGTGGGAGGAGGGCTCACGTGAATTGAGAAGTAGGATCCATCCATTATAAAAAAATAAACAATAAGCAACTTTTGAATCACGGTGCTGTATTTCCTTCTGGGATTCAAATGACTACACAAACCACTTGAGCTTCATTTTTGTGGTTTATGAAGCTCAAGGGAATTATACACTCATAATTTATAGTTGCTGGTTCCACATAGTGTTTATGGCTCCGTATGCTATGTATGATGATATCGTGTGCATGCCTGTACACAGGGTTTAATTAATGACCTAGGGATTATCCTTGGCTTGACTTATTGATGTCTCTGTGTTGGAAAACATGTGCTCACATGCTGAAGGGTAAGAGCAGTTCAGGGCTGAGAGCAGCAGCCTTGGAATTGCAGAGCTGATCTTTGGGATTCTGCATGTGTCGTCACCTTTCCAGCTCATCCTCTAAGCTTTTGCAAAAAGTGAAGCAATTAAAAGTTAGATTAGATTTTGAATCCCTTTGATTCTGTTTCTTTCTATATTTTTTTGGAAAGCACAATGGACATAAAAGTTGCAATTGATTTTTTTGAGCTACTCTTTCTTTCAGAAGCAATTAGCCTTCTCCTTTTCTGCAGTTGGGGGTGAGTCTCCTGTAGTGGACCCTTGCAAGGTTGTCTTTTGGGATGTGAAGAGAAGAGGGAAGATCAGGGATGTGGGTTGTAATTTCATTAAATTTTTTCTTTAGAGTAGCTCTTGTTAGAAGGAGATTTTAGAATGTAAAGGTGGAAAGTGACTTAATTAGATTGAGTTCAGTAGTTTTCATATTTTAAAAAATCCACATATCCCTTCTTTACAGAAACGTGTATGTAGAAGCCAACAGATGAAACAGATAAAATAGTAGCCACTTTAGTCTCTCTGGGCAGTTGAGAGGCAGTGTGATGCGGTGGTTAAAAGAATAAATTGTGGTGTCAGACTGCTTGGGTTTGGGTCCCAAGTTTTTCCTCCTTATGGAACTAGGCAAGTCATTTAACCTCTTTGTGCCTCAGTTTATCCATCTTATGGTGGGGATGATATAATAGAAGCTACCTCATAGGGTTTTGCTAAGCATTAAAGGAAGGACTTAATGTAAGTTAAGCTTAGAATAATGTTTTGCATTTGGTACTTTCTATCAGCTACTGCTATTATTATTTGACCTACTTAAGGACTCAGTGAAGCAGCTTGAAAACCTCTGAATTATTCAAATATTTATTGAATACCTACTATGTGACAGGCACAGTTCGAAGTGCGGGGGACATGGTGGTGAACAAAACACAGTCTCTATTTTTTTGGCTCTTATAGTTCTGTGGTCTAGCCCAGAGGTTGGCAAATTTTTTCTGTAAAGGGCCAGATGGTAAATATTTTAGGCTTTGTGAACCATAGGGGGCTCTATCATCACTACCCAACTCTGCTGTTGTGGCACTTAAGCAGCTGTAAACAATATGGAAATGAGTGGGCATGATTGTGTTCTAACAAAACTTTATTTGCAAAACCAGGAAGTGGTAGGGATTTGATCTGAGTGCAGAGGTTTGCCTCTTGGTCTAACCTAACCATTCCTCTTATAAATAAGACAACTGAGGCTTAGGTCACATAATAGTGGCAAAATCAACACGGGAATCCTGCTTCAGACGTCCTATGGAGTACTGTCTCCATTCTACCATGCTGTCTGATGTGCTGGCTTTGCTAGGGCCTTGGCCTTTTCCCCTCTTGTTTTTCAAGTTGTACAGTGAGTGAGCTGGGTGGAAGAGGGAGTGTTGAGGAGTCCTTTCAGCAGATCCCATGATCTGGTTGCTTTCTTATTCTAATTCCCCAGTGTGCTAGAGAGCAGAGAGGAGTGTGTACATGTGGAGCAGAAGATGAGGTGAGGGGCTGGGCCTGGTGGCTCATGCCTATAATCGCAGCACTTTGGAAGGCCGAGGCGGGTGAATCACAAGGTCAGGAGTTCAAGATCAAGCTTGGCCAACATGGTGAAACTCCATCTCTACTAAAAAAATACAAAAATTAGCCAGGCATGGTGACATGTGCCTGTAATCCCAGCTACTCAGGAGGCTGAGGAGGGAGAGTTGCTTGAACCAGGGAGGCAGAGGTTGCAGTGAGCTAAGATCACACCACTGCACTCCAGCCTGGGTGACAGAGCAAGACTCTGTCTCAAAAAAAAGAAGAAGAAAAGAAGATGAGGTGAGGATGGGAGAGAGATCATGCATGGGTCGTTTAGCTCAAGTGCAATGGGGAGCCATTGTAGTATTCTGAACAGATCAACACCATGCTCAAGAGAATAGGCTTGTTCTAGCTGCTCTTGATAGTGGAGTGCAGAAGCAGACTTGTTAGGAGGCCATTGCATGGATCCACATGAGATGTGATGTTGGCTCAGGCCGCACCATGGTGATAGTGATGGATGGAGAAAGGGATAGAGGACAGATCCTGGATATATATTTTGAACGTAGCACCAATAGGTATTTCTGACAGATTAAATGTGAAGTATGAAGAATGAGAGGAGTCAAGGATGACTGTCTGCTCATAGGATTCATAGAGTTCCCAGGCTAATCACATAGCCGAAGAACCTTCTTTGAAGTATGGGAGAAGTAAGAGGAGTGACTTATTCCAGGTCCCAGCAGCAAGGAATGGCTGCACCTGGTCTAGAAGGCACAGCTCTATCTATCTCCCTTTTCCATTTACCATCATTTGCTTTTTTGAGTTAATCTTCTTGCTTCCATAAGTCCACAGAGCTAGGTGCCTGCCATTGTTTGAATGTGTGCTCCCAAAAGCATGTGCTGAAAACTGAATCCCGAATGCAACACTGTTGGGATGTGGGGTCTAATGGGAGGTGTTTAGGCCATGAGGGCCCTGCCTTCAGGAATGAATTAATGCTGATTATAAAAGGGCTTGAGGCTGGCAGTTTGATCTCTTGCTCTCTCTTCCCCTTTTGCCTTCTGCCATGGGATGATGCAACAGAAGGCCCCCACCAGATGCCGGCCCCTTGATCTTGGACTTCACAGCCTCCAGAACTGTGAGTCAATACATTTCTGTTCATTATCAATTACCCAGTCTGTGTCATTCTATTATAGCAATACAAAATGGGTTTGACAGTGTTCCTCCACCCCTGACCCTTTCCACATCATCCTGTTTTTACTTATCCATGTTACAAAATTTCCCTTTCTGTTTTATAATTGCCTGTTTTCTGTCTCCTCCACTAGGTGAGCTCTTTCAGGATTCCTAGCATAGTGCTTGACACATAGTACATGTTTAATAAATGTTTGTTTTATGAAGAAGTAACCAAGGTTTTTCAAATTGCCTTTCTTCTCTCAATTACAGCCATTCTATAACATCTCACTGTTGTTTCCTTATAGTTTCTCTTCTTTCACTGAACTTCTGTTTGGTGTTTTCTTTATATCTTTTTTCTCTTAGGCTCTTTACTTGGGTTTGCTTCATGTTTTCTATTTAAGAATTTCCCCAGAGCCTGTCATAGTGAAGAGAAAAGTCCTTGGATTTTCATTTTAAATTACATCCGATAAACAGTAACACAACAAGTAGTAAGGCATTTGATATTTTAAATCTCCCTTTTTACTTCCTTTTAGTTTCTCAACACAACAGGTCTCTTGGGGGGCATATAAGTTCAGAGCATCTTGAACTTATATGCCCCCTGAGGACTGGACGGAGTTGCAGTAGTGTGGGTATACTTGAATATGTGCAGTGCAGCTGGAAAATGTGGGGTCTACGCATGCCCACAGTGTAATGCATCTGCCTAAACCCAGTCTTCTCTTTTGGCATTAATCTTAGTTGAAAATTTGCTGTAATAAACACCAGGTGTCAACAATCTAGGCAACCATGCCTTGACTAAATCTTCTCAGGACGAGGGTGCACCTGCTGGAAGCATCTTCCAGAACTGCTAGTTGCTGAAGCTGCAAATTCACATAACCCTTGCTTTTAGCTAAATCATTGCTCTGTGTCCTGCAAGCTATAAAAAGACAGAATCAGATTAGAGGACATAATGGGTAAAATACCTATTTCTTTATTTTTATTTTTTATTATACTTTAAGTTCTGGAGTACATGTGCAGAATGTGCAGGTTTGTTACATAGGTATATGCGTGCCATGGTGGTTTGCTGCACCCATCAATCCATCATCTACATTAGGTATTTCTCCTAATGCTATCCCTCCCCTAGCCCCCCCAACCCCCCGACAGGCCCCAGTGTGTGATGTTCCCCTTCCTGTGCCCATATGTTCTCATTGTTCAACTCCCACTTATGAGTGAGAACATGGCAGTGTTTGGTTTTCTGTTCTTGTGTTAGTTTGCTGAGAATGACGGTTTCCAGCTTAATCCGTGTCCCCGCAGAGGACATGAACTCATCCTTTTTCGTGGTTGCATAGTATTCCATGGTGTATATGTGCCACATTTTCTTTATTCAGTTTATCATTGATGGGCATTTGGGTTGGTTCCAATCTTGCTATTGTGAACAATGCTGCAATAAACATATGTGTGCATGTGTCTTTATAGTAGAATGATTTATAATCCTTCAGGTATATACCCAGTAATGGGATTGCTGGGTCAAATAGTTAACATACCTATTTCTTACTGTGACCTGAAAGATATATTTTTATTCTTATTTATTCTCTTGCACATTAGCTTTTGGGAGATATGAGTCTTTTCATTGTCTTAAGAAGGGCTGTGAGCTAGAAGTAGATGATTTGTTGTCATATTTTTGGCCTTATGATCATAACATCATTCTTCTCAATTCAATGATAAAATAATAGATAATATTTATCAGCCTGGCATTGTTTTGAGTATTCCACATGTACTCTTATTTAATCCTCACCAAATTTTAAGGTAGGTGCATTATTATTCCCATTTTACAGATGAGGAATGAACTTAAGTAACTGACCCTGTGATGGTTAATTTTATGTGTCAACTTGACTGTACTAAGGAATACTCAGATATCAGGTAAAATTTATTTCTGGGTGTGTTTGAGAGGATGTCTCTGGAAGAGATTAGCATTTGCATTGCTAGACTGAGTACAGATCACCCTCACCAATGTGGGTAGGCATCCTCCAATCCATTGAAGGCCCCAATAGAAAAGGCAGAGGAAGGAGGAATTTGCTCTCTGCTTGAACTGGGACAGCCATCTTCTCCTGCCCTTGATATCCTGGTTCTCGGGCCTTTGGGCATGGACACTGGGAGTTTCACCATTGACTCCCCTGGTCCTCAGGCCTTTGGGCCTGGAATTACACTACTGGCTTTTCTCCTTTTCCAGATTGCAGACAGTAGATCATGGGACTTCTCTATCTCCATCATCATGTGAGCCAATCTCTCATAATAAATCTCTTTCTATAAATTTATATATATCCTATTGATTCTGTTTCTCTGGAGAACCCTGACTACTTCAGGCCCCATGACAATATCTTTACAGCCCAGGGCATAATCATTATCATCAAATGGTATTTGGATATCTACAGGCTCTATGGTATTGTGCTAGCTTACATTCCGTTTTTACTTATAAATGTTTTAAATTATGAGTTTTTTGTGGGTACAGACTAAATCTCAAAAAGCCTAAAAGTTGGCCAGGTGGAGTGGCTCACACCTGTAATGCTAGCACTTTGGGAGGCCGAGGTGGGTAGGATTTCTTGAGCTCAGGAGTTCTTTCGAGGACAGCCTGGGCAACATAGTGAAACATTGTCTCTACTAAAAATTAAAAAAAAATAAGCCAGATGTGGTAGTGCATGCCTGTAGTCCCAGCTACTCAAGATACTGTGGTGGGAAGATTTACTTGAGCCTGAGGGATTGAGGCTGCAGTGAGCCATGATCATGCCACTGCACTCCAGCATGGGCGACAAAGTAAGACCCTGTTTCAGAAAAATAAATAAATAAATAAATAAATAAATAAATAAATAAATAAAGCCTTAAGGTTAATTTGCGTTTAATATGGCATACAATATTTTATAAAAATTCTCAACATTTATATGCCACTGTAGTGTTCATGAAGTGCTTTTATAGGCAATATCTCCCTTAATTTTAGTGTTCTGTTGACACTCAACCTATTCTATTATCAGAATCATACTGGTCATCTTAAGTGCAGAGAAATCTCTTGTCCCTCCTTTTCTTTTTTAATTTCTCCCAGTTCCCACCTTTCCCCACATCTATTGCTTTAGAATATTCAAATAATTTCATATCAATTACTCCATGTAATTCTCAAACCAGTCATCTGAGGTAGATGTTTATTCTTTCCATTTTGCTGTTGAAGAAGTTGAGACTTGGAAAAATGATGTGACCATTGGTGGGATGAGGCAGAAGGAGAAGTCAGAGAGATTCAAAGTGCGGGAAGGATTCAATCCACTGCCACTGGCTTTGAAGATGAAGGGGCCACAAGTCAGGGAACATGGCTTCTAGAAGCTAAGAACAACCCCTGAATTCTGCCAACCACCTGGATGAACCTAGAAGCATATTCTCTCCTAGAACCTCTAGAAAGGAACCACTTCCGTTGACAGCTTGATTTCAGCCCTCTAAGACTCTTACCAGAGGACCATCTGAGCCAGGCAGTGCCTGGACTTATGATCCATGGGCATTGTGGGACAATAAATTTATTGTTTTAAGCCACTAAGTTTGTGGTATTTGTAACAGTAGAAATAGAAAGAGTGTAATCACAAAGTGGTTCAGTGGTGATGCAGGTGATGCCAAATTCCACACTGTTTTCACTGGCTGCCTGGGACAACATCCAGTGCTGTGGTCTTCTAAGGGAGGCAGGGGCATCCACCCCCAGGGTGTGCATATGATGATCCATTGAGGTAAGGAAAAAAATATATCATCTCAACTTTTAAACTTACAGTTCTTTTAAGGTTTTGTAATGTAATTAATGTGTTAGTGTAGTAGAATATTATATAATTTGCACATAGCGTGTTTCCCTTTTTTTTTGTTTTTAATAATAGGATTACATGATCAAAGTGACTGTTCACAGTGACCTAGAGGAGAGCAGAACATGGAGTTGGCATGCTATAGTGGAAAGCTTACTGTGTTTGGAGTTGGAATCACAGATTTTGTTTCCGTCTGTGATGATAATTGGTACGGTGGCTTGGGCTAAGCCACTTGATTTCTTTGGCTTGCATTTCCTTATGGAGCTTGAGGTAGACATCATGTATGTTCCCTGAGCTTTCCTTGAGAATGTGGAGATGCCACATGGACCTCTAAATCAGTAACTACCATCTCTGAACCATGTCTCTTTTCTGAACCTCTGTTCACGTCTTTGCTATTCCCCCAGCATCCTAATTTGGAAACCTCACACCTGTATTCAAACAATTGCCAAGCTCTCTTGGGTCTACCTCTATAAAGTCGATAGAATTGATCTTATTCTCTGTTTTCTTATGGCTGAGGATTTAGTTCAGGTCCTCATCAGCAGGCTTGGATGATAGGTACAGCCTTTTAACTCCTCTCTGCCTCTCTAAGCTCCACACAGCTGCTGGTTATCTGTCCAAAACCTAAGCCGAAATTTTTTTTTCTTATGAAAACTCCCTTTACCTTTACACTGCTTTTAGCAAGGCCCTGTGGAATCTTGCCCTTTTCATCATTACATTCTGTCTAAGGAACAAGATGTGCACTTGGTGGCAGTAATCTTGTGTTATCTCCGGAGTACATGAGTATGCTGGTGGTGGCTGGATGGGGTGCACTAACACCTGGGTAAGGGCGCTGCCAACACTGAGGTTACTCAGAACAAATGGTCAGAGATTGAGGGGGACTAGAACCTCACTCTCTGGGACCATTAATTTCTGCTTCCGTTGCACTTTTCACCTCGTAAATATTCCATTTTTACCAAGGTGTACACAGGAGGAATGAAAGCAAAGCCTAGAGGATTTGCAGAAATCCGTGGAAGGGCTCTGGAGACACTCTCCCTGTGAAGATACTGGGAGATACCATGGATATAAGCTTTGGTTTCCAAATACATGATTTATAGGCCTGAGATCCTTTAGGTTATTAAGCTATAATTTAGTGTACTTAAAAGGAATGTATTACTAGTTGTCTTTGTGACTTCTGAAATATAGACAGCATAATCTTCATCACCATTTTGTCTATCACCCAAAAGTGTATTTAAATGTTAATTTATTTTCATTTAATGTGTAGGATCCATTCAGCTATTCCCTTTTCCATTTCTTCCCATTGTTTAGGCAAAAAATAAAACTTTGTTCATTAAATTTATAAAAAATATTTCTATAACCCTTATTGTGTATCAGGCACTGTTCTAGGAACTTTGCAAATTTTAACGCATCTAATTCTGTGAGGTAGGCACTTCTATAATTAGCCCCATTTTGCAGATGAGGAAACTGAAGCACAGGAAAGTGAAATAACTTGTCCACACAGCTCGTTTGCCTTTAAGGTCAGGTCCTATGTTACAGACCTGATCTCATTGCTCCCTGTTGGTCTCTCTCTTTCTGGTCTTCTTTGTCTCATGACCTTGTATAAGTATGCTGGGCCTAGTATATAGTCTTCTCTGTTCTTCACTTGTTCATTCCCAATGGGGAAAGTATTATGTTATGAATATATTTCAGAATGACAGAATTCTAATGGCCACAATTTCCTTAACGGTGGGAATTGATAAATTTTAATGCAAAGGCCTAAATAGGGTTTGTATTTTCCTCCCCTTTATCTGTGCTTCTCAGGGTGTCTTCCCCGTCTCTGTTGGAAGGACCACCTCCCATCCCCCTGTTCAGGCTACCCCGTCTCTGTTGGACGGACCACCTCCCATCCCTGTGTTCAGGCTACCCCGTCTCTGTTGGAAGGACCACCTCCCGTCCCTGTGTTCAGGCTGTCCTGTCTCTGTTGGGGGAGCCACTGCTCATCCCTGTGTTCAGGCCACCCCGTCTCTGTTGGGAGGACCACTGCCCATCTCTGTGTTCAGGCTGCCCTGTCTCTGTTGGGAGGACCACCGCTCATCCCTGTGTTTAGGCTGCCCCGTCTCTGTTGGGAGGACCACCTCCCATCCCCGTGTTCAGGCTGCCCCATCTCTGTTGGAAGGACCACCTCCCATCCCTATATTCAGTTTATCCTGTCTCTGTTGGGAAGATACCACCCATCTCTGTTTTAAGGCCCACTACCTTGGAGTTTTTCCTGACTCCTCTCTTGCTCCCTTAACCCACATCTCATTCTCTACAGATCCCATCAGTTCTACCTTCCTAGCTTGTCCTGATTCAAACAATTTCTCTTCTCCTTCTCTATTACCAGGCAGGTCTATACCGCAATTGCTTCTTGCCTGGACCACTACAAGAGCCTCTTTTTGGTCTCTTCCTCCCTCGCTCCTTCCAGTATGTTCTCCGCACGCAGCCAGAGTGATCATGCCATTGCTCTTACTCAACTTCAGTGGCTTTGTGTCACTTTCAAGACACAGCCTGGTGTCTCACTGTGGCCTCCAAGGCCCTCACAGCCAGGCCCATGGCTGCCTCCCCATCGTCGTTACTTCATCTCTCCCCTGCCTGCTGTCTCAGGTCCACTGGCCTCCTCCCTCCTGCTCCAGCCTCACTCACAGCTGCCAACCACCTCAGGGACTCCTTGTCCACCAGCTCTCCTGCAGCCTGGAATACTCTTCTCTCAGACCTGCCCATGGCTGCTCCTCCTTATTCTTCAAGTCTCTGCTGTCTTCTAACCCTGTTTGTTTTCCTTCAAGGCACCTGACTTTTTTGCTATACATTTATATGGTTTTCTGTTCTCTCTCTAGAATATAAGCTCCATGGCATCAGGAATTCAGCACCTGGAAAAATAACTGCACATATTAAGGCTTTATTAAATATTTGGAATCAATGAATTGAATGCATTTTTGAAGAATTAAAAATGAATATGGGAGAAGGGAGTTGGATATTTCCAAAAAAACTTCTGGTGAGAGAAGCAAGGGAAATGGAAGGCAGTATCTAGGAGTGAGTCCCTTCCCTCGACAGCAAAAGGAAACTTACCTCCCTCAGGGAACAAAGCAAGCCTGAGTTGAGGGAGACCTCCCCACCTCGTTCCATCTTACCCAGTTCCGTCTTACCCACCTATTGCCTGCCTGTGCGACCCCTAGTCTGTGAGTTGGAGGCTTAGGGGAAAGCACCTGATTGGCCATCACTGAGCAGAGCAGCACTGCTTTTTTGCAGTTCCGCTCTGCAAAGGGTCTCTCCAAGAAAGGGCTTACAGGAGCTTGGTGCATAGGATGACATTCCCTCCTGGGATGGGCTAGCAGGCACTGAGAGGCTATGTGTCAGTTGGGACCAAAGTCCTTTAGGAGAAACTTAATACTTTGGTTGAATAGCAGAGCCTTTCTCAGGGAAACTCTCCAAGGAGTTTCTGCCCAGGCCTCCCAGGGTAGAGCAGTGATTTATAGCAGTTTTAGGTCTCTTTGTATTCTAGTTTCATCTCTCCCCATTGATTTTACCATTTGCGGCTCATAATGGAAATGAGGACAGCAGGTACAGATGAAGCAGTTACTAGACTCCTTTCTGTCTTGTAGCTGGCGCACTCCTGGGGAATCAGAAAAATGGGTATTTGCCTCCTTAACTCTTCTCTGGGTTTCACTAAGTTGGGGTCATCTGGAAGGTGGGCATCAATTCTGTGGATTGGTTCATATTGTACAGTGAGAAAACAGATGAAAGGATGAGGACCGGAAAGCTTAAAAGAGAATATGTTATAGATTGTGGCAATTTATACTAATTTTAGGAATATACTTTGCCAATACAGGATGAAAAATATGTTTTGTTAAGACATGTTCCCTTCACCCAGGTCTTAGGGAGCAATGCAATGTTTACTGCAGCTTTATTACGATGCTGGCGTCATTAGGAATGCCAGTATGTATTTGCTTTGAGAAAACCCAAGATAAATATTGTAGCATCTCCTGCATATAGAGGTCAGTCTGGAAGACAGCTTTGATCTGAAACAATAAGTGAAAAAGGCCTTTGAGATACAAAACAATAGACTCATTATCCCCGCGTTAAAGCCAAAAGCTCCTTAGCACTTCCTAAAATCTTCACTGATTTCCATTTAGTATTCTATTTTCAGCCTTTCCAGTTGTCTTGTTTCCCAGCCCAGAGAAGCTAAGAAGCAGAGGGCAGAGGAGGTTGCAAGTTGGAATCGCTCTGATGGAAGAGTGAAATGACAGCTGACAGCCTGACAGCTAGGGAGGTGACAGCAAAGCTTTCACCAGAAATGCAGGGCTGCTGCCATTAGCTTGGAATTGTCAGGTTTGTCTGCAAGGCCAGGACAGACTCAGTGGGGACTGCCTGCAGATGTAACACACGGGAAGGGACATTAGAGGGCATGGCTTAAGCTGGGAGGATGTTAATCTCTAAAAGTGTTTATGAATTTGCCAAGTTAAAGAGCTATGCCTGGGGAAGAAGCTGGGATAGGGAAACTGAGTAAATATTGCTTGGCACAAACTGGATGCTGGAAGATAAAAAAATATAGTTTCCAAGGTAGGTGGGCATGAATGCTAGTAAGTAGATTAAGGTGATTGTGGGTGGTTGGGTTGTTTAGAAACTAAAATAGGAGGGTTTGGGGCTGGCATAGTGGCTCATGCCTGTATGCCTGTAATCCCAGTACTTTGGGAGGCTGAGACAGGAGGATCACTTGAGTCCAGGAGTTCAAGATCAACCTGGACAACATAGAGAGACCCTGTCCCTACAATTAAAGAGTTTGGGTTTTTGTGGCAGGGTTCCTTTTATATAGCTATTTAAAAAAATTTGGCATAGACCAGTACTTTCAACATGGAGAATGTACCCTCTAGGAAGGGCATGTGATAATCTTAGCTAAGTGATATGTACAGTATTTAAGGCCTTTTTATACAAATGTAGAAAGAAATTAAGCTTTAGTTAAATAAAAATTGACAGTAACATTTGCATGAAACTTATAAATAAATATACATATATTTGGGGGTGTACTCAACTCAAGTACTAAATAAACAGTGTTTGGAAATGACTGGCCTACAGAGTAATATAGCCTGATCCAACAACCTACATGAATTCTTTCAATTTCCTTCTTCCAACTTTATGTGCAAATGTATCCATATCCATAACCTTGTTTTCCCCCTTCATGCCTCTTCTATGGAAAAGATGTGTTTTAATGGAAGGAGTGGCCGGTTGCCCTCCTTCTGAGGGTGGTTCCTCCACTTGCATTCAGGGTCCCAGCCCCACCAGTTAATTTTGAAGCCTTACTTCATAAATATGTTCTCTCTGCCTCACTCACATGTTAACTGCTTTTTGGCTCAATGTATGAATAGTTTCACAACTCTTCCATCTTAAGAAACACTCTCCAACTCTCAGCCTGAATCTCTTGTCCTTTTCCCCTACAACACCCTGCCAAGTTTTTGCAAGTGGAGCCCGAGCTCCCTGTCTACACTCTCTGCCTTCTTTTTACCTCTCTTCCCTTGCAATCCGAGTTCTGCCCTCTGATGTCCCCTTCCTGTGTGTCGCATCTGCAAGCAGTCCCCACTGAGTCTGTCCTGACCTTGCAGACAAACCCGACAATTCCAAGCTAGTGGCAGCAGCCCTGCATTTTTGGCGAAAGCTTCGCTGTCACCTCCCTAGCTGTCAGGCTGTCAGCTGTCATTTCTCTCTTCCATCAGAAGATATCCAGACACTCAGATTTCCATGGAAGCTGCCCCGGCTTTAGTGCTGTGGCTCTAATGACCAACAATCACCTAATGCCAAATCCGGAGCACACTTTCTACTGCTCATTTTAGTCCATCTCTCTTTAGTGTCTTGACCATTCCTTTTTTTGGAATGTCTTCTTTCAGCTCACCTCTTTGTTAACACTCATGGCCTATATATATCTACTTTGGAAACCATCTCTTTTAGGTAAAACAACAACAACAACAACAAAACATCATCTTTGCTCTAACCCGGTTCCTCCCCCTATATATCTCTATCTTGATAAATGCCAGCACCATCTATCCTATCACCTGAGAGTGAGACTCAGCTCCCCACTCCTGAGCTAGTCAAAGGCACTCTTCACTTCTGTTACTGCGTTTTTGATTTCTAGCATTTCCTTTAGATTCTTTCTTAGAGTTTCCATCTCTCTAGTTATATTGTCCATCTCATCTTGCATATCGCCTACCCACTTTTTCCCTTAGAGCCCTTAACAGAGTTCTTGTATGAAATAATTTCCCTGTGTGATAATTCCAACATCTGTGTCATATCTGAGTCTGATTCTGATGATGGCCTTTTCTCTACAGACTGTGGTTTTTCTTGCCTTTTGGCATGCCCTGGAATTTTTTGTTGAAAGCTGAACATATTATGTTGGTAATAGGAAGTGTGGTAAATAGGTCTTTAGTGGGAGGATTTATGTTAATCTGGCAAGGAGTTGGGCTGTGTTTAATCTTGATTTTACTTGCAGGTGCCAGAGGATCAGTTTTCTCTGGTGTCCTTATTTCTATCCTCTCTCTTGGCTTTGAGGCATCCCTATACACTGTTTCTTAGAGACAGTGTGGGTCTTGCACCTCTTTCAGCTGTAATTGGCAGTTATTACACTGGAGCCTGTTGGCGTGGCGGTGGGGTATGGGGAAAGGAAGGGGAGCATTCTACAATCTTCTGATTAGGTCTCAGTCATTTGGGGGGCCTGTGTCTTGAAGCTGTGGCCTTCACATGTGTTTCTATCCCTCCTCCCATGGCATAGCCTTTCCCACCTTGTCCTTGGTCAATCCCTGGCTGCAGCTTTCTCAGTCTATTTCCTTGAAGCACTGTCCCTTGATGACTATGGGATTGCTTTTCTGTCTTAAGTGAGATGGAAAGGCTGAGGGAGCTGGAGTGAGGAGAATTCCTTTCCTCCAGGTGAGATAAGGTTTTGGAATTGTACACAGGTGAAGTCTTTTCCCTAGAGAATAGGCCTTCATTTTGGAGAAGGCTCTGGGTGGGCTTCATGGCAGTGACTCCTCCCTTCCCTGTGCCAGGGCGAGGAGGAGATCTTGCTCAGATCCTCACTGTGAAAACCTAGTGGGTTCCTGAAAGGGATCTGAAGGGAAAAATCCAACACAGTGTGACCCCCCAAGACTATGGCACCCAGGAATTTCTCACTCTTACACTAGTTTACACTCAGCCTCTAGCAATTCATCAAACTTACCATTTAGGTGTTTCTACCAGTTTCCCCGTTCCTGCAGCTGCTGCTCTAAGTAAACAGATCTTTGTTGTTCTATCTTTAGGATGCACCTATTTTTCCAGGTTTTGGGCTGGTGGTTTGATCTGCTGCCTTCATTCTGTGATAAGTCCAAGAAAAGTTGTTGATTTTCAGTTTGCTTTTTCTTGTTTTAAGGATAGGAGTGGTGGTTTCCAAGATCTTTACATGTCAGAGCTGAGATCTAAGTCTGTTTCAACTCCTAGTCTCTTGTCTTCCATATCCAAATCTTATTATGTCTATTTCCAGAATATCTCTTGAGACATCCTCGGCTTTAGTTCAGGGCATGGTGACTTTTTGTCTGAATCATTGCAGCGGTCTGCTGACCATTCTCCTCATCTCCAGTAACGTGCTTGTTCAGGAGATCCTCTAGGTCTTGTCTTAGGACTCTCTAGCCCCCTTAGTGTAGATATGGCATCCTGCTACTGCACTTGTCCTTTAGTCCCTTGCAATCTGGTAGAAAAGACCAAAGGCTCAGGGTCTGGAGACAATGTTGTGAATGTGTTTTATAACAACTTTAAAATAATTGCTCTCATTTCCATTGCTTTAATTAAATGATCTCTTTAAACCAGAACATGTTTAAAGATGAAAACAGATCAAAGAGGAATAAAATTCAGGTAGAACAAATTTTAATATATGGCCTTTCTATTTATTGATGTGAAATACATGTTTCTTTGTGATCACACTGACATATTCATAATACTTTGTATTGCATAGAGGAAGGGACTGGATGAAAACATCTTTAATTTAGGTCATGACTGCAATAAAGTTATGGGGGCTGTGATGTGACACACATTCTGTCTGAACATACATGAAGCTAGGCATTGGTAAGCTGAGGGCCCATGGCATAGGCATTTGACCTGTTTGCGACCTCAAGCACTCTTAATTCACTTCCAAAGACTGAATGAAGTGATAACCATAATATGTCAACAGTCCAGAATTTAGATGGCCCTGGAGATGCTGCGTTAGTGTCCTATGGGTGAAGTTTAAATTAGATGGCAGTCAGGTATGTACACAGGATTGGTCATTACTGTGGGCAGATGTGCACAGCTAATGGCTGGCAGTGGGGATTGCTGCAGGGGGATTTCCCTGATAAAAATGAGTTAAAATGAGACAATGGATTATCCAGAAGGGTGCTTTTCCACAGACTACACTTTTATTGGTGAAAGCAATCAAAGGAAAAAAAATTGAGCCATTAAAAAAAAGAGCTGCTATAATGTATTTATTTAATATTATCGGCGTAGCACACAACTGTATGCATAGATATGAATTTATTTCTCTTAGTCTGAGTAAACTAAAGAAAATAATGCTTTTATTCTTTTCCAAATAAATGTAGATGGGAGGCTGGTACATTAAGGCAATGTAGGAACCTAATGTACAGGGGCAGAGGGACTACTTGCAAAAGACTGAAATCTTTATGCATGTAAGCCAAACTGCCCATGATCTCATTACACCACAGAGAGCTTGCAAGCATAGCTCCCAAATCACAAAGAAAAATCAGTGCACAAGTGACCTGTGTATTAGCATCTCTGCAAATCTCAGGCAGAAGCTGAGATTTATATACACTTTACACACCCCTGAGGAAATACCCATTTTATGCCACTCATAGGCCAGATGTATTTTCCTCTGTGAAATGTGATCAGAATGTAGTTAGAAGAAAATATACTGTGTATTCAAAAGCAAATAGATGGTATTTTTAAAAAACTCCTTAGTAATTTAGAATGGGCAGCAATATCAAATTAGTGGAGTGGTATGGAAGGGTTATTAGTGTGTGACTGGGCCTATGTGGTTATATTTGCTGCAGGGCACTGATTTGCTTCTAGAGCTGAATGGAAAATTTCACATGTCCAAAAAACCTTTTTCTCTGAATATGATTACTAATGTGATAAGATGTCTCACATTAGATAGTGTGATTCCTTGAAAATGCCAGTATGGATTTGAATCTTTTTTTTTTTCTGAACCAATTTTATATTGAAGGAAAGAAATAAAGATGGCTTTCAGGAACAAATACACATATTTCTAATAGAACTTGCTAGAGTAATCACACAGACTGCTATTATTCTACTGTGTCTGTGCATTTTACTGTAACAAAGTGATTAATATGCTTCAAAATTTGAACTTATGGACTCAACTATTTTAGTGTCATATCATCAAAATACACAAAAACCTGACAAATCTAATTTCTATGTAATCCTAAGTAGTAAAAAATTATACGTGTATTTATAATGCTTAGGCATTTGAATGGATTGTGTGACATAAGCGTGGACAATTATATACAGGAACATGAATAAAACATGTTTAAATGCATACATAAGGCAGACACCAGCCAAAATAATTGTATATGTGCATGATGAATTAGGATGAAAATTCATCCTTTAATCTCTTCTAGACTTTGGATCACAATATTTTATGTAAGTCTAAATACTTTATGGGAAATATCTGGGAAAAAAGGCATAATCTATAACCTGTGAACTACAAGGATTTTAATCCTTAGTTTTATGCGAACCAAAAAGATGAATAAAACATTGTTAGTGTTTTTAAACCTCTCTGAAGAGGTCCAAAGAGAGGATGGATTAGTGACAATGGATTTAAAGACAGGATTAACAAGGGTTGCTCCTGAATTGAAGGCATTAGAAGCCAACTTTACAAAGCAGTGTATTCTCACAAGTGGATTTGGGCACAATTTGGGACTATTGATGGGTCCCAAGGAACCAGTAACCCATAGCTTTGCTCTGGTATTGTCAAAATCTTACAAAATTGAAGAATATCTAGAGAAAAAGAAAGTTTGTAGGTGCCCACTAAGGATTAAAACAAGACATGTGACTGTTTAACTAATTGGCCCCAAATTCGTTGATACTCCACCCATTGAGAGGAGGGGTCTGTGATCCTTGCCTTTGAATCTAGGTGGGTGTGTGACTGCTTCAGCCCCTTGGATGCAGTAAAAGTGTTGCCACTTGGTTCTGAGGCTTGGTCAGTAAAGGCCATGCAGCTTCCACCCAGTTCTCTTGGGATACTCACTCTCAAAGAAACCAGCTGCCATGTAAGGAAGTCCTGTCACCGTGAGACTGCCAGGCTGGAGAGGCACATATAAGTGCATTAGTTGACAGGCAGCATTGACTGCCAGCTGTGAGTGAGCCTACATGGACGTCCAGTTGAGCCTCCAGGTGGCTGCAGTATGCATTTTTGCAAAGACCCAGGCATTGAGGTGCACAGACAAAGCCATACTCTGTTTTCCTTATCCAAATTTCAACCCACAGAAGGGTGATAATAGGCCGGGCATGGTGGCTCACACCTGTAATTGCAGCATTTTGGGAGGCCGAGGTGGGCGGATCACCTAAGGTCAGGAGTTCGAGACCAGCCTGGCCAACATGACGAAACCCCATCTCTACTAAAAATACAAAAATTAGCCAGGCGTAGTGGCGGGTGCCTGTAATCCTAGCTACTCAGGAGGCTGAGGCAGGAGAATAGCTTGAACCAGGGAGGCAGAGTTTGCAGTGAGCTGAGATCACGCCACTGCACTCCAGCCTAGGTGACAAGAGTGAGACTCCGTCTCAGAAAAAAAAAAAAAAAATTGGTGAGAATAATCAAGTTGTTATTTTATATTTTATTCTGCTAAGTTTTGGGGTATTTGGTTTGTAACAGTAGTGACTGGGACAAATCAAGATTTCCTCAACTTATTTTAAAATAATTATTACTTGGGGAACATGTTAAAAATAAATTCCTGCATTTCACCCATGGAAGTTTCTGACTTAATAATCTGAGGGTGAGGTGAGGGTGGAGAAATCTGTTTTTTCTTTCTTTCTTTCTTTCTTTTTTTTTTTAATATTCCTTGCATCACTCTATGGAGAAATCTGTTCTTAACAAACAGTATGGAAAATTAACTATATGAAAATGACTCTAAGATGCCACATGATTTGTTGGCCAATTTTGATCTATAAATTTTTCATGACAAACATATTTCTTTGATTACTTGGAATGGCCCCATGGGCCCATTGTTTTCCTTATTTTATGATTGTGCAACACACCACTTAAGGGGATATCTGTCTTTCTAGTCCCACTTGTGAAAAAGCAGCAAACAGGACAAGAACACTCTCATTTAACACTAAATCAGAGTGGCGAGAGGGAGGCCAATGAGGCTTGGAATAGGTGGGGAGTTTTGTGGAGAAGGTGGGCCTGGAGTAAGGTCTTTGACACTCAAAGCATTGGAGCTGGCTTAAGGGAGAAGGAAGATGTCGCAGGTGGCAGATGCCAGCAGGAGGACAGTAGAGAGTGGGTGGAGAGGCCACCTGGCCAGAGCCTTGGTGGTAGGGCAGAGATGCCAGGTAGGATCCATCAGACAAAACCAGGAGATGTCTTTTCTCCTGAGTTCCCAGCTTCTATCATAGCTCTAGGGGTACTTTATTGCACTTGTGTATTATTACTGTTGGCTCTAACTACAACAACGGCAACCTAAGCCATCTTTGACTGTTTTCTGTGTGTGCATTGCCCTTGTTTTGCCCACATGTGTCTCTTGCCTTTCTAGTGCAAAAATATTGTCTTACTCCTCTTTATTCTGTGATTAGCTTGATGCCTGGCATATGGTGGGCATGGTTATAACTATTTGTGGAGTAATAATAAGAGAAAATGATAAGGATCATATTTAGGGGGCACTTGCTGGGCACCAGACCATGTGGTAGGCACTTTAAATGGATTCTTATATTTAATCCTAACAGTAAATCTATCAAGCGTAAGATCATTATTCCCATTTTACTGAATGGGGAATGAGGCTGATTGGCAACCTGCCTAAAGTCATGCAGGTGGCGAATAGTGGTCCCTGCATTCTGACCTGGACAGCTGGACCACGGAACTTGACTCAATGAATTAATGAATCTGTGAAAGGGAATGCATTGTCTGTCACTCTTGACTCCTCCATCAACTGCCTGGGACACTCCTTTTGCCCTTCCTTGCCTAGCTAACACTGACTCATCCCACACTGCTCTTTCCTTGTGGGGGCCTACAATGACAGGGCCCTAGCTGTCCTCTCTCCTTCCCTTCCCTCTCTACCTCCTCTTTCATTGCTCACACTGAAGTTGAAATGACTTGTTTCATGTCTCCCCTTCTATCTAGACTGTAAGCATCATGAGGAAAGGGTTCACGTCTGTCTTATTCCCTCATCACGGCTCCCCCAGCTCCCAGCATAGGGGTGGCACACGGCAAGCTCCCAGTGCAGTGTTCCTGATTAATATGCTTTATGTGTATAGTGCATACTACATGGTAACAGGGTGGCATGTCAAATATTCCATTGCACACAGTATTAAGTACTGGGGATACAGAAATGAGGAAGCCACGCTGTCTATTTTCAGAGAGCTCAATGTTTATCTGGGAGACTGACAAGGAAACAAAGAGATGCAAGCCTCTGAGTGGAGGCCGAGGTGGGAAAATTGTCAGAAAATACAGGCAAGATGAGGAGATTCTTGAGCTGCCCTTGCAGGATAAGTACTGGCTAGTCAGATGAGTGTGGGAAGCAGGGATTGGAAGGGTACTCTAGGCAGAGGGAACAGTATGGGTGGAGGTTCAGGGGTGTGAAGGGACAAGGTACGCTCGTGTGATGGCAGGAATATTGGTGATGCTGGAGGCAAGGGTATATGGGGCCATCATAGGACATAAATCTGCCAGCAGCAATGGGGACAAGCCATGAAGGACTTGATCAGGTGTGATGAGATTTGAACTCTCTCCTTAAGGAAATGGGAGTGTCCTTAGATATCACTCATTCAACCAACATTTAGAATAGGTTCTTAAGGAGAGGCTTGAGTAATATGTGGGGGTGCCCTGGGAGGTCATGCTGACTAGCAGCACCTCTGACATTTGGTGGGGGACAGAAATTGTGCTAAATGTACTGCAGTGCATGGAACAATTCAACACAACATGCCGTGAGAACCCCAGTTGAGAAACACCGCATAAAAGCTCTAACTAAAAGCTTGAAAGAAAGCCCTCAAATATTTACAGGGTCCAAGAAGTGAATACTTTTATATATTTACCAAATCTTATTAATAAGGGAAGAAAATATTTTCTCTTGACCCTCTCTAAGTGTCAGACTTACAGGGAATAATTTATTTAAGGGTTGATTCCACAGAAACCTAAAACGGTAGCATTTTAACTTTTGTATCTGAATCAAGGATATTTTAATTGTCTAGTTCTTCACACAATTTATTCATTTATTCTCATGGTCATTCATTTGGTCAGCAAATATTGATTGAACACTTTTTGTGGGCAAAGCACTGCTCTAGGCTTAGGAGACACAACATGAACAAGATAAGCCAAGATTCTGTCCTCATACAAGAGGGAGTTTACAACCCCAAGGTTCCAAAAGGATATAAAACATGAGACAGATGACTTAATTGTTTTTTCTTTTTTGCAGGCCAGAATTATTTATGTGAGATTTCTGAAAATATAACTAGGGCCACATTTCTTCATAACTAGACAAGCTTGTATCCCCATGGGTGTATGCGTTGCCAATGCCTCGCAAGAGAGGTAGATGTAGACAATGTCATTACTGCCAATAGTGAGCACATACCTAGGACTGTTTGGGGACTAGGAGAATTGAGGATTTATTTAAAACTGGGAGAACAAGAGTTGGCATCTACAGGAAATCTTGCCACTCCAGTTATATTAACTGTCACAGATATTTCAGCATAAAACCCACGGCTAAAAGGACACTAACACTGACATAACTGGTTGCAAATAAGGCAAAATCCAAAGGCTGCCCAGAATCCTTTCAAAGCGGACTTGGTTTCACTTTATTTCTCTTCATTTTTCTACACCTCTTTGCTGGGGGCAGCCAGGCAGGAAGAAGAAATATACATAGGAGAGAAGGAGAGTGTTCATTGTTATATCATCATCATTATTATTTTATGTATTTTTTGTGTTTGTGGTACTTCAGATAGTATTCTTCTTAATTTGATGGACCAGAAGAAAGAGAGCTGAGATAGTTTCCTAACCACTAGCTCGATGTAACTGAGGGGGAGACCAAGGGAAACATTTCCTGCAACTAAAGCCAAAGACACAAAAGGTAAAGAGATGCCATAAGTAAACAAAAGTTAGCCACAGTTAATCACACAGAATGCTTACTGCTGTGGCAGATAATTTGTTGAGCTACGACCTGTTTTGCCTTTCCTGTGCACAAAGAGAAGGGGGCTGCTCTTTGGGTCCACTTGCCTCAGGGAAAGTTTGGACCAGAAGGGAACTTCTCTTCTTGTCTTCGGTGAAAGCCTTAACTTGAGGCGATTATACTAACGTGCCCTGGATGTCAGGAGACAGATGTGAGAGGACAGGTAAAAGAAGGAATAACAGGAGAGAGATGGGATCCTCCAAGACTGACCAGATCTTGGAGTAGTGGATATCTGTGCTCTGTTCCCATATAGTGGCAGGAGGTGGCAGGGCCTCAGAGGGGGATGGAAATGTGGAAAGCTAGATCCTAAGCACAGGGTTCGCCAGTCAAGGCAAATATTTCATTGTCTATTTTGACACATAGAGGGTCAATGTCCCTCTATGAACAAAGTGAGCCTGGACTGTAAAGAACCAGCTGTCATCAGCGGGGTGGAAAACTGGAAGCTTATCTCTATTTTCTGGATACCATGTAAGCCTCTCAGGTTTCTGTAAGATTCTGGAGACAGTGAGGTGTCAAGAACTGAGAAGGGTCTGAGAGCTTACCCTACCTGCAAGCTGATAAGTTAACTTATGACTGTTTCATAAATCTGGCAGATATGAGACTCTTGGGGCAGAGATGGAGGGTAGTTTATTACTCACAGCAATACCAGCAGCCAGAGTATTAGCATTTTTGCATTGATTCCCTGGGGCCCAGTGCCCATAGGGTGATATGAACAGGGCTGGATGATACCCACACGTGCAATAGGTTTCATGACAGGAGAGGACGTCTGAGCCTAGGGATCGCCAATTTTGTATCATGGGCAGTCAGCATGCTTGCCCTTTGCTCTGAAGGAGACACCATCGCTACCTTTCAAGGCTGTTGGCTGTAGAAATATTTTTGAAAAGATCATCTGAGACAAAGGGCAGTCAGTGCCTCACAAAATGTACAGAAACCCAAAAAACCCATGAGAACGATCTCCCAACAGAAGGAACTTCAACACAGATTGAGGTTGAAATCCTGTCATGGAATAGGGACTTGAAATCAGATTTAGTTTGGTTTAAAGAAAATAAAGAAATATAGAAATATGACATTTCTTAAAAGTAGAGTCCGTGGAATAAGTTTTACACCTACTGCATGCTTCACGTGATTTATCTTACTTAAGAGCATGAATTTTGGAGTCAGCCAGATCTGAGTTCAAATAATGGTCACCACTTCCTGGACGAGTCATTTAACTCTTCACCTTCTGTTTGCTCACCTGTGAAATGGTACGAATAATTTCTGCCTCAAATATGATTGAGGAATCGGTGAGGTGATACATGAAAAGAGCTTAGACAAGCTTATCCAACCTGCGGCCCATAGGCCCCATGTGACTCAGGATGGCTTTGAATGCAGCCAAACACAAATTTGTAAACTTTCTTAAAACATCATGAGATCTTTATGGCATTTTTTGGTTTGTTTTTAGCTCATCAGCTATTGTTAGTGATAGTGTATTTTATGTGTGGCCCAAGACAATTCGTCTTTTCCGAATGTGGCCCAGGGAAGCCAAAAGATTGGACACCCCTGGCTTAGCATATTGTCTGGCATAGAGTAGGTGCAAAATCTTTGGGAGCTATTCATATTTAAAAGCACAATAAATGTATATGGGAAATGTAATACAATAAGTGTATGAGCGAAATAGGGCAATTGAAGGTAGGAAAAGAGAGATTTATTTTTCAAGTCTTCTGCCTTATCTCTGAGATTCTCATTCTTTTGAATTGGAAAGCTTTTTCACTGGCCAATTTAGGTTGGAAAAAAATTCAAAATTTCCTACCAGTACCCCTCATGCTTTTCTCTGAGTTGATATATCATATAGAAACATTATTTCTTTACAGAGAAAATCAAGCCTAAAGAATAGGAAGGCCTTAAAATGCAGGCTGACCCAAAGACATACAATTAGAACAATGGACCCAGGCTGGCGGCCAGCCAGCGCCTTAAGGCAGGGCTATCCAAAGACTGAGTATGCAGACAGGCTGTGGATGGGTTACAATGTGACAAAATAGTGGCACCCTCAGCCCAAGGGTGGCTGAAGAAGGGCCCAAGCCAGCTGGAGGTGCCTCCCTGGACCAGTTGCCTCTGACTGGTAACAGCTATATCATCAAGGACAATTTTTTTTTTTTTTTTTAAAGAGATGAAAGTTTCATTCTGTTGCCCAGGCTGGAGTGCAGTGGTGCAATCACAGTTCACTGTAACCTTCAATGCCTGGACTTAAGCGATCCTCTCGTCTCAGCCTCCTCAGTAGCTGGGACAACAGGCTCACTTCACCATGCTTGGCTAATTTTAAAAAATTGTATATAGAGACAGGGTCTTGCTGTGTTGCCCAGGCTGGCCTCAAACTACTGGCCTTAAGCGATCCTCTTGCTTTGGCCTCCCAAAGTGCTGGGATTATAGGAGTGAGCTACAGTGCCTGTGCCAGCAAGGACAAAAATTATTTTTCATGTGTGCCATGATGTGAAAAAGGTTCTGAAGCTATGACTGAAGGATTGAGCACTTTAGGCCTATAACAGGCAGTATTGTCTATAAAGGAGGAAAGTGAGGGGTAAAGTATCATTAAAAAGCTCAAACTATATTCAAGATTTATCATGCACAAGCAGGGACAGCATAGATGAATTCCAGGTTTCCAGAAAGACAACTTCGTTGCCACAGAGTTGCCCAGATAGAGCACACAGTGAATGGTGTCCCCTGAAGTTGTACAATGCAAGAGATCCTGTGTGGGGGTCTAGCTGTCAGGTCAGATGAAGCCTGGAGTTTGAAGGTGAAAATTCTCCTCCAGCCAGTGGGTTTGGGGGCTGGGACTTACCTCTTGGGCAGATACTGCCACAGGTTACAACGCAGAAACCCATTCATCTGGGAAACCCATTTATCGGCCAATGCCAGGGTGAACCTGGAAACCAGAATGAAGTCCTACCAATGCCCAGGCTGGTGGCTTAAGGCCTCTTAGGGCAAGAGGGCAAGCCTGGTGTCAGACTGGAGCAGAGACAGATTTCAAAGTAAAGGCTTTCCTGGATTTAGGTTTGAAGAAAGAAGCCAGATGGAAAGCCAAGCCCCACGACAAAACGACCCCCTCTTTAGGGCTCTTGCGGCTGTGCTTGCAGATCAGCCGACCATTCCCTACTCCCACATTTAGGTAGCTTTGCTCCTTGCTGAAGTTCAAGAACATTTGGAGTCTGTTCTGCCACATCAGATTGCAGAATTTTAAAAAAAAATTGAGTGGGTTAAGTAACAAGCTCAGATAATCATGCTCAGCCCTCATAGCAGCATTTGAGTCATATATTAATGCAGGGACATTAATCTGCTCTCTTATAAATACAGGATGATTACCCAGATGATGTGTGAAACTCTTTCTAAATTTCTTTTCTTTATTTAGTCCAACATAAGAACTAACATATGGTGCCTTTGCCATGGGTACATGTGGATGAGGTCAGTTATGAAGTAAGCAAAAACTGATTGATACCTGGGTGTGATTTTAAGGATCGATCATTGAGAAAGTACATTAAGGCCTTCTTCTACGACTGGAACAAGGCGTTAGGGGCACAGGGACAAACGAAGTAAAAACCGTAGGCACCAGCCCCAAGGGATAGCAGGGGAAAGGAGAGCTAAGCTGAGGAGTCATTAGAGTAGGTGAGAACTTGGAAACCCATGGAAGTGAGACCCTCCAGTGTGGAGGAGCCTGGCAAGGTCAAGCCTGCATGCTGGAGGAAAGTATGCACCTAAAATACAATAGTTTTTTTTTTTTTATAACTTTTTGTTTCTTTTTTTAAAAAGTAGAAACAGGGTCTTGCTATGTTGCCCAGGCTGGTCTTGAACTCCTGGCCTCAAGTGACCCTCCTGCCTTGGCCTTCCAAAGTGGTGGGATTACAGGCATGAGCCACCATACCTGCACCTGACCAAAGACAATGGTTTACACCTCTGACTTGGCTTCTGGTTAAGGATTCTTTAAAAAAAAAAAAAAAAAAAAAAGAATGGTTTCATCCAATGTAAGGTAAGTGATTGTGGAAAGAGGCAATTTTGGGTTCCATTCTTTTTTTTTTTTTTTTTTTTTTGAAATGGAGTTTCACTCTGTTGCCCAGGCTGGAGTGCAGTGGCGTATTCTCAGCTCACTGCAGCGTCTGCCTTCCGGGTTCAAGCTATTCTCCTGCTTCACCCTTCCCAGTAGCTAGGACTACAGGAGAGCACTACCATACCTAGCTAATTTTTGTATTTTTAGTAGAGATGGGGTTTTACCGTGTTGACCAGGCTGGTCTTGAACTTCTTACCTCAGGTGATCCGCCTGCCTCAACCTCTCAAAGTGCTGGGTTTACAGGCGTGGAGCCACCATGCCCAGCCTGGGCTTCATTCTTTTAAAAAACAAACCAAAAAAATAGCAACAGTAAAAAGAAGGCAAATCTTTGGTTAACTGAGCTGTGATATGATTTGAGAAAGAAAGAATGATAGATCTAAGATCCATGCTAAGAATTTGTAACATTTCTTATCTTTTAAGCTTCCTGCATTTTATTTTTTAAGCTTTTTTTCTCCACAGTGATTATCAATATGCTTTGGGGAGAGAAACACATTTCAGGAGATTGGGGGCTGGTGGCTTGTTGCTAACAGGAATTCTAATAATAAGTGTTCGGCTGTTGGCTGTGCTGGACTTCCCTCTGTCACTCCAAAGCTCTGCCTCCCACCTTTGTATGTTGTTGACAATTTGTGGGAGGGTAAAAAGGAAATGGGGGCCACATCTCACACTGGTGATGTGGGCTGAAGAGAAGAGAATGAAGGAGGAAAGATGCAAAACTGAGATAGCAAGAACTACTGAAAGCAGAAAATCAAAGCAAAAGGGAACCAGGGAAACAGAATTCTTCGGAGAGTCCTGAGATAGTGGGGGTGATGTTAATTCATGCTTGAGGATTTTTTTTTTTTTAAATTGAAGCTTAGGCTGTCCCAACACCCTTGCCCCCACAGTGCCAGAAAGTTTTATGGGGACATCTGATGATTAATTATTTGGTTATAAAAGCCCCTGCGTTTTTCTCTGAGCAGCAAGGAAGGAGTGGTGGGTACTACAGAGACCATCCAACTCAACAACCAACCTTGATGGAAAAAACCTCAAGGGATTGAGAGGGTGATATAGGAGAATAGGAGAGCAAGCCGACTTTCCAGCACTGTGGCCTGCAGTGGGGACAAAAAGGAAGCCTGCATATGTGGCTTAAGAAATTAAGAAACCCTTGTGGTTTCCACAGAGAGCAATAGCCGTCAAGTGCCATTTGTCCCCAAAGAAGGCATCAATTAGCAATGAATGCATTATAAATTCAAAGAAAAGGGTAAGAGGAGCCACTGAAGCTTCTCGGAAGAGATTTGGCTTCATTTTGATTTTAAAGAGTGAGAGGGATTTGGCCAGGCCAGGAGGAGAAATATTTAACGATAGCTCCCATTCTAAGTATTTCCTATATGCTGGACCTGTGCTATTTTACACATGTTATTCGATTTAATCCTTGGAAGGCTTATTTAACAACTAAGCAAAATGAGGTTGAGAGAGAGAAAGTCCATTTTCTGATGGGGGGTGGGGCTGCGTTTTATATCTAAGAACCTCGGACGCCCATGAGTGTTTTTAGTTGCTATAGCTTGTGGTCTCTGTAGTTCAGACCATGTGGTTTTACATGGGGGACAATACTGCCCCCCTGGAGGGTGTTTTGAAAAGTGGGGGCGAGGGGAAGTTTGGAGTTGTCATATGAATTGGAGGTTCTCTCAGCATTTAGTGGGAGAGATTTAGGGTGCAAACCATTCCACGATATGAGGGCAGTCCTGTGCTGTGAAGAATTGCCCCAAATGCTGATGGTTGAGGAACACAGCAGAGAACAGCGTAAGGGTAGTAGGTTAGGCGACTGCAAATGGGAATCACCAGCAGTAGGTCCATGGGAGCAGAATGGAGACGTGTCTGGTTGATGCACAGAATCACTCTGGGGAGAAGTGTGTGTTTGCTTCTCAAACATTCCATGTCCTTTCCCTCTTCTGCTGGTTGTTCCCTTAAGCTGGCTTTTCTTTGCATGGTTCATTCTTGTCCTTCAGGTTTTAGAGCAAATACAATCTCCTCAAGTAGGTCTTTTCGAACCATGATGCAGTTCTTTGCATTATTCTTGTTTTACTTATCCATTGCTATGTAAAATTGCCCCAAATTCAGCAGCTTAAAACGACAAGATCTACTGTCGCACACTTTCTGTGTGACAGGAATCTGGGATCCAGTGGTTCCAACTCAGGATCTCTCCTGAGGTTGTGGTCAAGTGGTCAGCTGGGACTTGGGTCATCTGAAGGAATGGAGGATCCACTTCTGAGACTGTTCATATGGTTGTTGGCCACACGGGCCTCTCCAGAGGGTCTGAGTGTCTTCATCATATGACATTTGGCTTCTCCCTCAGAGGGAGACAAAGCATGAGAGTGACCAAAACGGAAACCACGGTATCTTCTATAACCGAATCTTGAAGATAACACGCCATCACCTCCACTATATTCTATTGGCCAGTCAGACTGACTCTACAAGTTGGGTCACTGACTGTGGTCACCAACTCTCCAAGATGGCCCCAGTGCTCCTGCCTCCAGATATCCATGCCCTTTCCAAGGGTGGTGCACTGGGGCCATCTTGGAGGCTGCTGACCATGGTCCTGCTTATTTTCTTCATAGCACTTATCCCAATCTTGGATTCTCTTGTTTATTTGTTGATTATTAATCTCTTGCCCACTAGAATGAGAGTTATACTAGGGCAGAGATCTTGATCTCGCTCACTCCTGAATCTCTAGCTCCTAGAAGAGTGTCTGACACAAAAAGTATTGTTGAAACAATAAATACATGAGTGAACCAAATGGCAAAGTATAGAAGTTACTAATGAACCTCCATTCCTGTCTAAATTTATTTATTTATTATCACATTTGTTGGTGGTTATGTTGCAAGTTGACTTGTAAAATCTCTCACTAGACAAAGAGGAAGGAACATGAGATACATATTTAGTTTGACTTTTTAACTTGATAAATGATGTAAAAAGAATTACCTATATTTTTAGTCTTTCTTTTGCATTCTACCAAATATAGGCTCTAATAATGAAAATAGCCTGATATAGTACATCATAGTTTTAAAATTGCTTTCACATTTCTATACTTCACTTGATTTTAATGATGCCTTACTTAAATTGATAGAACTTATGTTTGTAGATGAAATATCAAAGGCTGGGAGAGGTCAGTGACTTGCCAAAGGGATACACTTAGCAGGTAACACAGAAACCGAAACAAAGCCTCTGTCATCAAATCAAGAACATTGTCCCTGAGCTCAGGCTGCCTTTGCTTAATGCTTTCCATAACACCTCTCTCATAATTTTTAATAATCTTACATAAAATGTTATTCTCAGAATAGCTATTCTGAGAATAACTTGTTTTCTTTCAAATGTGCATGGACTATTTCTTGTATACCAGAAAAATTGCATTAACTTACCATTATGACATGGGCTTTGAATTGTTTATTTAATTAGTTATGATTTTTTCACTGCCTGCTGTATACCAGCACAGTGTTAGGTGCTGCATATAAAAAAGGTGAATAAGATATGCACTTTGATTTTTTTTTTTTTGATATGGACTTTCACTCTTGTCGCCCAGGCTGGAGTGCAATGGTGCAATCTTGGCTCCCTGCAACCTCCACCTCCTGGGTTCATGTGATTCTCCTACCTCATCCTCCTGAGTAGCTGGAACTACAGGCATGTGCCACCATGCCCGGCTAATTTTTTGTATTTTTAGTAGAGATGGGGTTTCACCATGTTGGCTAGGCTGGTCTCAAACTCCTGACCTCAGGTGATCTGCCTGCCTTAGCTTCCCAAAGTGCCACTTGATTTTAAAGAATGACATTTCTTGTATTTTCTTTTCCTAATTCTAAATGCAACTTAGGTGTTGTTAGGAATTTCTGAAAAATATAGAAATGTTGAAAGAAGAAAACCAAATCACTTATAAACCAACCCCCAAGTGTTAACTACTAACAACTTGGCATGTTTTTCTCCAGTGTTTCATATGCATGTATATGTACTACTCTATAATCTGTCAAGTAAGAAAAAAAATCATGTAGGTTTATTCCACATTTCATTAAATCTGACATAGCCCCTAACCTACTTGGTTTTAGGTTGTCTGGTTGTTCCCATGAGGTTGTAAAGGACCCCAAAACTTACACCATCTGGAAAAATTGGGAAGGCTTCTGATTTCTAGCCCATTGTGGCCCCAGCCCTCAGGGACCATTCAATGATGGAGGCTACCAGGTGTTATGGTTCACCAGGGACTGCTATTCAGGCCTCAAATCTCCATGAACCATGCCCACGTGGGACACATCAAAGAGGGCCAGGGAGCAGCAGCTCATCCCTGGACTCCTGCTTCTCCCCAGGCTTCAGGAATCCAACTCTTTCCTTGAGTCTGGGCCATGCCCCACCATGACCCGTAAATCATCCCCATCCTATAAAGGTTCAGCTTGTTCACTCTTGCTATGACTGAAACACTAAGATGTTAACACCTTTTTAAAAATATTTTTTATTGATTCTTAACATTTTACATATTTGTGGGGTACATGTGATGTTTTGTTACATGCATAGAATGTGTCATGATCAAGTCAGGGTATTTGGGGTATTCATCACCTTGAGTATTTAGCATTTCTATGTGTTGGAAAGGGTTCAAGTCCTCTCTTCTAGCTACTTTGAAATACATAATACATTGTTGTTAACTATAGTCACCCTCCTCTGCTGTTGAACATTAGAACTCATATCTTCTATCTAACCATATGTTTGTACCTCTTGACCAACCTCCGTTCTCTCCCCTCCCACCCACACACCCTTCCAAGCCTTTGTATGTATCATTCTGCTCTACCTCCATGCGTTAACTCCTTTTTGGAGCGATAGAGTCTACAATCTTACAAACCTTGCTGTTCTTTAGTGAGAGGTTTAGAGGGGAAAATTACATTCCCATCCTCTTCCTAATGATTACTCAGCAGAAATGAAGAGCAGTTGCTATTAGTTTATTAATTATGCACCCTACTTTCTATATTTCTTTTTACCTATATTTAAATTTAAACAATACTGAATATAGTTTTGTATCCTGCTTTTAAACCCAATGTTATATCATTAACATATCCCATATTATTAAATATTTTTATAAGAAACATATTTTTCCTACTTTTTGATGTTATAAAACGTTCTGAAATCAGCATTTTCGAATATAAGTCTTTGCCCAAACCTTATAATCAGTTTTTATTTTACTTATTTATTTAACTTTTATTTTAGGTTCATGGGTACAGATGAAGGTTTGTTACATAGGTAAACTTGTGCCATGGCGGTTTGTTGTACAGATTATTTAATTACCTAGGTATTAAGCCCGGTACCCAATAGTTATCTTTTCTACCCCTCTCCCTCCTCCTGCCCTCCACCCTCAAGTAGACCTCAGTGTCTGTTGTTTCCTTCTTTGTGTTCGTGAGTTCTCATCATTTAGCTCCCACTTATAAGTGAGAATTTGTGGTATTGGTTTTCTGTTCCTGTGTTAGTTTGCTGAGGATAATGTCTCCCTACTCCATCCATGTCCCTGCAAAGGACATGATCTTGTTCCTTTCCATGGCTGTATGGTGTTCCATGGTGTATATGTACCACATTTTCTTTTTTCAATCTGTCATTGGTGGGCATTTAGGTTGATTTCACGTCTTTGCTATTGTGAAGAGTGCTGTGATGAACATTTGTGTGAATGTGTCTTTATGGTACAATGATTTATATTTCTCTGGGTATACACCCAGTAATGGGATTGCTGGGCTGAATGGTAGTTCTGCTTTTAGCTCTTTGAGGAACTGTCATACTACTTTTCACAATGGCTGGATTAATTTACAATCCCAACAACAAGGTAAAAGCGTTCCTTTTTTTCCACAACCTCACTAGCATCTGTTGTTTTTTTAACTTTCTAATAATAAGCATTCTGGCTGGTGTGAGATGGTATCTCATTGTGGTTTTGATTTGCGTTTTCCTAATCAGTGATCGGTGATGTCAAGCTTTTTTTCATATGTTTGTTGGCGGCGTGTGTGTCTTCTTTTGAGAAGTGTCTTTTCATGTCCTTTGCCCACATTTTAATGGGATTGTTTGTTTTTTTTTTCTTGTAAATTTGTTTAAGTTCTTGTTGATGCTGGATATTAGACCATTGTCAAATGCATACTTTGCAAATATTTTCTCCCATTCTATAGGTTGTCTGTTTACTCATGATCAGTTTTTAAAATGTATCATGCTTTCTGCTCTTAAAAAGTTCACATCTTGTTTGGGAGTGGGGGTGGGACAGGGAGAAAATGAGAAAAATAATTTTCTTGTAGGCGGTAGATTGGACAATGGAGATAGAATACCAGGTACAAAGGTGACCCAAATGGGGCAGTCTAAGCAGCGGTGATAGATTTGCCAAGATGTATTCAGACACACTCCCTTAAGTCCTCTGACAGTCAATGGTGTATATCTTAGACCTGACCCCGAAAGAGTGGAAAAAGTCTTACTACTCGAAGTGTGGCCTCACACCAGCAGCATCAGCAAACTGGGAGTTGTTTCAAATGCCAATCTCAGAACCCATCTGAGACCTTGATAAATTGTAGATAGCATCACTCTTATCCCATCCTAAGCCTTTCTGTTCTAATCAGCTGATAAGCCTGCATTTTTAGCTTACAACCTAATTTCCCTTTCCATCAACCCAGAACCCATGTTTGAAAACGCGTGAGCAGTTATTGCTATTATGATGATGACTATTATTACTATTACCTTGATTTTATGGTGCATATTTTCTTTTAAGAGCTGAGATAGCTTAAGAAACATTACATATCACTAATCCTTACAATGTTACTGTGAAATAGGTAGGTGGCAAATATGAACAAGTATCAATATTACGCTAAATCATACTTAAGTATATGGTGTGAAATTCTGAGTGATCTAATGAAAGCAATATCCTTTTGCTTCTGGTGAAGTATTTTAGTTTATATCTTTTATGGTAAATCTCTGAGGCTTGGTGACCTATTATGCTTTTCTCTCTCTTGCCAGTATAAATAATGTTTCTTTTGCATTTATATATAATTGGTTTAGGTATATTTTTGTTAAAATTCTAGGCCTGAAGGAGATTTCACAAACATGACCTCAGCAATGCCTCTTTTAGCACCACACATATGAGGAAAACAGAGGTACTTAGAATTATCAAATTGAATTGAAATCAAAGGCTAGACTTAAAACCAGTCAAATCTGGTTTGAGTCAAATCTGGCCTGAGACCAACTCATCTCTGTATCTTGCTGGTTACTCTATCCTGTTAGATACAAATTTTAAATCACTTGCCTTCATTATCACCGGTTCTATCATCTATTTTTTTTTTAAAAACAACTAATCTTTAACATTTTAAATAAACTTCTTGAAAGGAAATTTTATATTACCACGCAAATGGAAGACCAGTAAGTACTACTTGGTATAACATGAGGTAATACTAAAAATAAACACATGAAACCAAACAATGTTATCAAGTTTTAGTCTGTAGACTTTGAGCCTTGGGCCTGGCTCTCTGTTAAGAACGGGGATTTAGCAAGTACTGCAGTGGTGTTAAAGATATATTGGCACGAAACAGACTATCTTCTTGAGGCAACGAAGAGAATTAACAGAGTTACTACGGGATTATTTTTCTGACTTTGTAATTCAGTGTTATTTAGTGCCTACTTGTGGTACTGCCTAAAATCATTTCCTTTAATTCCCATAGTTTTGGACATTAATTCTCAGCTGTAACCAGAGTGGTCTACCTGCAATTCCTTCCAATTATTCCTACTTCTCCCACTAAATACTTCCTGCCTTGAACTGTTGTAAAGCTTCTCCCACCTGATGAGACTTCTAAAACCATCCGAACTTTTTCAGCCTTCAAGGTTGATCTTAAATTCCTCTTAAAGAAGTTCCTTAATTATCTGCGACAGCGGGAATCTCATCATCTTTTAAATTCCTTTTATAGTATTTAGTTCATATTTATCATACACCAACTTAATGGCTCAGAATCTTGTGGGAGAACCTGTCTGTGTTATTAGTGAGGTGGTAAGCTTTCTGAGGCCAATGTGGCATCTTGATCTGCATCTCAGCACAGTGCCTCGCCAGTAACAGGTGTTCAATAAGTAACTTGCTTATTTGAGCTAACAATTCTCTGATCCTACTGCATTTATGACTTGACTATCCATTGGCCCACGTGGGTATCTACAGTAGATTGATAGCTCTGAGAGTTCTCATTTGACCTTGTCACTTGGTTCGGTGATATTACAATAGAAGTAGAAACTTTCAGCAGCCTATAAGTGAGAACGGTATGTTCCAATTTATTTCTGCTTTGACCTGGAAGTTATGGTTTGTGCTACTTGTGACTGTGGACAATTTTAGTGACCTTAGAAAAGCCCTGTCTAACTCAGAGAAGGTAAATGAAATCAAATTGAAACTTTGGGTTTGGATTCAATCTAGTAGCCCATTCATCTAGAATTCATAGAAAGCATTCCTGGAAGAGGCAAGGAAACCATCTTAGACCGCCTGACATGGTTTTCATTATTTAAGACATCAGATCATGCTTCTTTCTTCAGCGTGCAATATTTTCATGCCTCCCTATCATGATATGATTACTTTTCAATTTAATCCTTCTCTTTGGGCTCTATTTGCCAGGTTAATTAACTGTATTTGTCGCATCCTGAAAGGTAATTGCTTCTTAGATTTGGATGTGATATTCCTCAACAGATCACCAAATTGACAAACACATTGCTGCCACTGAAATGTTGATATTTCACCAGGGTGAAATTGAAAGTACCAAGATCATTGTGTAAATACTAATACACTTTCTTTGTTCATAATCTTCTTTCCTGTTTGAAATCTTCTTTATGTATGGTTACACTTTGTAGTAGGATTTTTAAGGTACTTGATGACTGTCAAGAATTTCTTTACCAATACACTCTTTCTGCAGGGGTCTTGTTTTCATCTGTGAAATTTTCAAAAACAGGTAGAGTACATTTTAAACAATATCAAAGATTAGTGTAAAAGACCAGAACTCACATAGGAACAAAGGATGTCTAATCTAAGCAAGTAAATCCATAGTTCCTTTTTCTTATTTTTAGTTAGAGTTGTTGAGACTGTATTTTCATGGCCTTTATAAAATTGCCAGTATCTGTAGGAATGTTAAAGGGTTAATCTGTTTCATTTACTTAAATATTCCAAACCACGATAAAAACATTTTTGCATCTAAGAGGAAAGATTGTGGGTGAAAAACTGAAGATACATGATTTATCACTCCCCTCACAAATAAAATTTATTCATTGCATCCACCAGCCATCACACAGATGGTCAGAAAATTGGCTTTGTGTAGGGATGTGGATTCAGGCATGAATATTAATATGAGACAGATGTAAACGCATATTAATATGCATTTGCTTTGCATGGACTGACATTACAATATTTTCATTAAAGAAACTGCATTTGAAAAAGAAAGTATAGGTCACCTTTTACAAAGCATAAAATTGTATAGTGGAATGTATTTGTTGGCTCTGGAAAACTGCTGTTGATAAGAAGTGGAAATATTTATGTTGAATCTGTGGTTGGATGTTTACAACAGAAGCATCAGACCGATTTTGCTCCTCTGGATTAAAATTAAATGATATTTTCGAACTTTAGCCACACTGGGTACAGGCTGCCACTTGGGCAACCTAGGAAGCAAAGCCCTGTTTGGATATGATATGTGGACAAGTATAAATTATGAGTCTAAGAGAAACTATCTGGAATAATCCATTCACATCTAAGACACAAATTTTCAGTGTGAGGTTGCAGTGATGGCAGTGATTCATAAAAATATAAGATTTATGCAGGCACAGTACTTTGGGAGGTTTTTTTTTTTTTTTTTTTTTTCTGGTGCGGGACAGCATTTACGCTGACATCAGCGCCAGCATCTGTGCTCTGTTAGTATCTGCTTATGGTAGCATTGTGCTTCCTTCCCAAGTGGAAGGAGAGAACGTGATATTGTAAAAAGCTATTCACATGCTGCTGCTTTGTACTCACAAACCATTCACGGGGTGTTTTGCCACTAAAATATTGCTTACTGGAGAGAACAGCAGCTTTCTTCTGTTTGTGAATCCCTTTAAAACTGCTGTGTTGGCCCTTCAGACAAACATGATTACATTCCAGCACATGAACGTGCAAGTTAATAATTATAAATGATCTGTTATAGATTATTCACTTCAGTGGCTTCACTAATTCTTACAAAACCTCCATGAAGCTTCTGGATTCCATTCTCTAACCCTCATTTCTCCCCTCAGACCTCTTCATGCTTTTACAGCTGCCACCCATTCAACAAATTCATCTGGAAGTCCAGTGATGTGTCCAAAAAAGAGGCGGAATCTCCTACCCTCTGCATCCCCTAACTAGCGTGGTCTAGTATAGTAAGCATGAACTCTGGAGCAAGGAAGCTTTGGGTTTAAATCCTGGCTTTGTTTCTGACTGGCCATGTGAGGTAGGCAAATAATTTCACTTTTCCGAGCCTCAGCTTCTTGCTGGGTAAACAAGGGGATAATTTTACCAGTTTCCACAGTTATCTTTATGTATCAAAAGGGAAAACTTACAGAAAAGTGATCAGTATGTTTGACATGTAGCAAGTTCTTAGATTTCTTTCCACAGTTTTCTATTTCTTTCTTTTCTACTTCTCAGCTTTCTTGTCATTGTTTTCTATGTCTTCTCTTCTATTTCTGGCTCCCTAGGTTCTAAGCCTTCAAACTTGGAATGAATGACACCTTGGGCTTGGTGTATTGGGGATGCCATTTCTTCCATCACTCTCTTTACTCAGTTACTGTTCATTTCTGTTTCTTATTTATTTCACCCTCAAATTCTGCTTTAGCCTGTACTATACCTCTCCTGATATTTTGTTACACAATGGTTTCATAACTGGCGTCCCCATGTCCTCATCTAATCCATGGGACAGGTTGACTTTCCCCAAGTATAGCACTGGTCAGGGGTCTCCTTTATTTAAAATCTTTCAGTGAAATCCTAATCCTTAATTGGCAGCCAGGGTGTTGCTAAGCCTCTAATCTACTCTTTCAGGCCAGTGTCTGTCTTCTTGAGGCACAGCTCTAGGGCTGTAGCTAAGTGTGCTTGTCCACTTTTTCTCAAACCTGCTCTCACCTTCCTGCGTTGGCCTTTGCTTGGATTCCATCCGGGAGAGTGCACCCCTGCACACCCCCAGATGGTGAATTCCTTCCCATTCAAATAATTCATCTTCCAGGAATTTGTTTTCACTGCACACACATAGTATTTGGTTTTAGTCCAACAGATGTGTGATGGTTAATTTTATGTGTCCACTTGGCTGGGCCACAGGATGCCCAGATATCTGGTTAAACATTATTTTTGGGTGTGTCTGTGAGGGTGTTTCTGGAACACATTACTATTTAAACTGGTGACCTGAGTAAAGCAGTTTTCCCATCCCAGTGTGTGGCTGAACATCATCCAATCTGTTGAGGGCCTGAAGAGAACATAGAAGTATTCTGTCTGCCTGACTTTCTTGAGTTAGGACTTCAGTTTTCTCCTGCCCTCAGACGGGAACTCATACCATTGGCTTCCCTGGTTCCTAAGCCTTTGAACTTTGACCGAATGACACCATTGGGTTTCCTGGGTCTGAAGCTTGCAAATGGCAGTACAAGGGACTTCCCAAGTCTTCATAATCATGTGAGCCAATCCCTCATAATGAATTCTTTCTATCTTTATATCCTATTGATTCTGTTTGTCTGGAGAACGCTGACTAATACAAAATACTTGTTGAAAAATTTCACAAGCACTTTCATAGCCCTCTAATTTATTCAACCTTTATTACAACTCAATCGTGCATCCATTCTATAGATGAGGAAACTGAGGCACAGAGAGTAGGTACTTCTCTTGGTCACATGGCTGTTAGGTGGAAGATTCAAGATTCTAACCCAGAGAGTTAGTTTGGCTGCAGAATCGGTAATATTAGCCTCGTGCGTTCTGGGCCATGCTGCTTCTCAACTTCAAAATTTTAAATATTTCATGTGTCTTCCCACCAGTCTTGTTCCTATTAACGTATTACTACAGTTCTCTACCAAACCATCCATTAAACAAAAAAGAAAACACCAACAAGATATCTTTTGGCTGGATTATTGAATCATTTAGCTTTCTTTGACATATTTGAGTCAGAAGATTAAAACCAATGTTTTTCTGAAAAGCTATATATGTCTATATATTCATATATATTTAATGCAATGTATATAAAATACAGTGTAAAATAATAAAATATATATATCAGATATTTCTTCATATATTTGCATATTATATGTTCTTCAAGGACTGATATGATAAAATATTTTGACTCTGGTTCTATAATTCTTATGAATCCTTTACACAAGTAGTTCATAAACTGCAGATTTTTAACAAGATGGGACATCTTGCATTAAGCAGGCGAAGAATCTTCCTGTGCCTTTAGGCACTCAGTAGTTTCTGGGTAGAAAACAAGCTTGTTTTTCTCACTGCCTTATTTTCAGTGTCTAGCATATTGCCCAGAATATGGCTAGTAAACAAATGCTCAAAGAACTATTCTATTTCCTCATGTTGTTCTAAGTACTCTTAGTAATAAGTTATTTATATGTTAATGTATTCCTGCATGTTTGTTATGATCACCCTTGGTGTGGCTCCTAAAGTTCCAATACAGAGTTCTCCATCTAGTCACTTCCAAAGAAACAAAGGAATGCATCTTTATTTCCCACTTGAGGAAGGCTGAGCATCATAGCAAATAGAGCCCAGGGTGATTATAGAATATATTTAATAGGTCCCCTGACCCCACTTCTCTCCATTTGTACAGGCATCCATTTTTGAAAGCAGGAGCTCCTAGTCAGGGACATGAACCCGTCAGGAGATTCACAGATAGGCTTTGGGGTCCACAAGATTGCTATAGTTGTGTACAGAATTTTCGTGAATTTTTTTGGGGGAAGAGACTCCACAGATTTTTTTCAAAAGAATTTCTCATTTTATCCTCATTTGCCTTTTTAAATAATAAAAGTAATATATTCACACTATAAAAATTCAAACTGTACAGAGCATATCAACTAAAAAAATTCAAGAGCACAGAAGTATATCAAATACAAAGTTAGAAGCCCTTTTTCTTTACTTTTCACTCTTTTCATCCTCAGTTGCCCTCCTTATAAGGGGATCAAACTGTCATTCTATTTGGCAGTTGAGTTTAGTAATATAAGTACACATTTCTCTATCAGTATATATATGTATCTTCTTAAAACTTTATTTTGCAGTAATTAGAGATTCACAGGCAATTGAAGAAAAGGAGGTCCTGTGTTTACTCCAAAGGTAACATCTTGCATAACTATAGTTCAGTACCTAATCAAGAAAACTGACATTGATACAATCCACGAGCTTATTGAAATTCACCAGTTTTACATGTACTCACATGTGTGTGCATGTGTGTGCATGTATGTGTTTGTAACTCTATGCAATTGTATTACATGCAGTTAAGAGTAACCACCAACATAGCCAAGGCATAGAACTATTCCATAACCACAGGGATTCTTTCTGCTACCCCTTTTATAACCACAGCCACCTCCCTCTCTGCCATTTCTAATCCTTGGCAACCACTAATATTCCACTAATACGGTCTTCATCTCTATAATTTTATTTTAAGAATGTTATATAATGGAATCATATAATTTGCAGTCTTGAGATTCACTTTTTTTTTTTAACTCAGTGTTGTCCCTTGAGAGTCATCCAAGCTGTTAAGTGTATCAATAGTTCCTTTCATTTTATTGCTGAACAATATTCACAATTGGGATGGACCATAGTTCATTTAGCCATTTGCCCACTGAAGGCCATCTAAATTGTTTCCAGTTTTGGGCTATTACAAAAAAGCTGCCATGAACATTAGTTTACAGGGTTTTGTGTGGATGTAAGTTTTCATTTCTTGGGGATAAATGCCCAACAGTGCAGTTGCTAGATCACATGGTAAGTGCATGCAGCTTTACAAAATGCTGAAAAACTATCTTGGGGTCCATAGCTTTCTCACAGGTTATCAAAGGCAGCTGTGACTCTAAGATGGTTGAACCAAATTGACATGACCCAAATTTGGCCTGGGACCCAGGATAAATTTGCTTGAAATTGTTAAATAAGGAAACTGCTCTCTTTTCAGTCTTTCTTCTGCTACTCATAGGCATGTCATACTAAAACTTGAACAAGTTCTTTGATTACATTTCCTTGTTATTTACAACTCTGGTCCTAACTCCTTCTATTCATCTTCCAATCTTCTCAGCATTGATTATCCGCAAAAGAAATCAGTTTCAACTCTTGCTTTCTAGGATTTTGGCTGAATTTGTCAAACTATTATTATTTATTTACATCATTGACATTCCACCACTGATTGTTAGTGTCTTCTCTGTTAATTCTGTGTTTGATAGAAAGTTAAGCTCTGTCTACTTGCTCTTGCAGTGCATTCCCAGGTCCTTTTAGTGCAGCTAATTGAAACCCAATATTAACTATTATCCTTTTTGATGATGGTAAAATTTAAAAGAAATCAGCTCTGCTTAGGTTGGTGGTATGAGGTGTATTTTCTAGAAAAGAGAAAGATGATGATGAAAATTGATAAAACCAAAGTGATGCAGGTTTAGAATTTTTTCTAAGTTAAGTCTTCATGGGTGCTTCATTACATGTAAGTCTATATGGTTCCATCTGAGGCTGGGATCCAATGTCCAACCATACCTTGTCATCCGAATTGGACAACTTACACTCTGGATAGTACTTTCAATTTGCTGCAGCTGATTTTTATCAGATCGTCATCCTCACAGATAATCTAGCCTGACAGCAAGTCTTCTACTTCTAGGCATTTTTTCTTTTTTCTTGATCTTGGCTAAAACCTGACTAGATTCCAGTGATTGTGAGGAAACTGCAGAAAGGGTCTTTGTCATTTTCTTATTTTCTCTTTCTTTTCAGTTAATGTTTACTGAGAGCTAATTAAGTGCCAAGGATGGTGCTGAGCATTTTGAGTGCATTAACTCATTTAATATCTACATCAACCTTAAGCACTTAGCCCATGGCTGTCTTATCTGAAGCTTCCCATCCCTGTAAAACAAGGGTCCCCAACCCCCAGGCCACGGACTGGTACTGGCCCATGGCCTGTTAGGAACCAGGCCACACAGCGGGAGGTGAGCATGGGCAAGTGAGCATTCTGGCCTGAGCTCTGCCTCTTGTCAGATCAGTGAGGGCATTAGACTGTCATAGGAGCGCAAACTCTATTGTGAATTATGCTTGTGAGGGATGTAGGTTGTGCACTTCTTATGAGAATCTAATGCCTGATGATCTGAGGTGGAATAGTTTCATCCCAAACAATTCCCTTCTCCCACTGTCCATGGAAAAATTGTCTTCCGCAAAACCAGTCCTTGGTGCCAAAAAGATTGAGGGCTGCTGCTCCAAAACCTGTTGACTGGTATTCCCAGCACACTGAATGCTCAAGGCCAGTGGGTGGCTCTCTGGTGTGCTGCGCTTCTCAGCCTCACTCAGCTGAGGGATTAGCTCAGGAGGGCTGGTTGAGTTTGTTCCCAATCTGTTTTTCAAATGTGTGGTGGTGTTGAGATTATATGAATTTATTAAATATTATATACAATAATGATATATGAATGGGGAAGGAAGAAGTATTGTTTTCATGAAAACCAAGTGGAAAGTTTCAAAGGTCTTGGTAAGGAAAGTCATTAAACAAGTTGCTCTTAACTTTAGTGTGGGGAAAAAGTAAGAAAATCTGGAAGGATTTTGCACTTAGGTTGTTTCACAAGTGTTTGTATATTCTTGTTCCTCCTTAAAAAAATGTAGAGCTGGAAATTGTAGATACATTATGGGTATGGTTTCTGCAAGAAAGATGACCCTTTAAGATTTGTATCCCCCCTGACAAAAAAAAGCATTAGTACTATTTCGAAAGCTTAGTGAATGTTCACTGATGTGTTTTTAGTTATTGTAAAATGTTTTAGGTATATTTATATCATTTTGGGACTCCTCTTTTAACTGATATTATGACCACTTCCAGGACTGAATTGTGCAAAATAAGGAGGCTGCAATATTACCATTGCATTTTATAAAAAGGAAACTGAAACTTAGAGAAGTTATGTACCTTGTATTCTTTTACCAGACAATTCCATGATACACCATGGGATACTGCAAAACTGAGATTGGATATACATTCCTTAAATGTCAGAAAATTGCTTGATTCTGTATCAAGTTTTTTTTAAAACCTTAAAAAATATTAACATATTATATGCATATTGGTGCTTAAAACCATTTTGATGGTGGTGATAAATCTAAAGCATGGTAATATTTTAATTAAAATACTCAGGAATTTAAAATACTGAATAGAGAAAAAAGCAGATTACAAACAGTATATATAATGTAAATCAAATTTTTGGGAGAGTTGTATACATATATACATATATATCTTTATCTAATTTGGGGGAGAATTATGTGTGTATATTTGTGTGTGTGTATACATACATATATAATGTACATTTTAGATTTATTATCACCATCAAATACATATATCTCCATGTAAAATAGACCAAAAGGATTTGGTCTATTTCATTATACCAAGTATTAATGATTGTTTTTATTTCTGAATTGTGAGAGGAGAAATTACTTATTTCTTCTGGTTTTCTGTGTTTTTCAAAATGTCCTCTATGTACACATAATATTTTTACAATCATTCAAAATGTCTTGCAAACCAATCATGGCCTGGATTTCTTCCCTTTCCCCTTTCCCCTAAAAATATGCTGTTTAGCCTATTATTGCAGTCACCTTAATAATGGGGACATGAAGTCAGGGAAAGAGAAGGAAGTTTTGACAATATTTTCTCTTTGTCTGGCCTTTTGGACAAATTGCTATATAAAACAGGCTTCCATTCTGACCTGCTTTTCTGTGATTCCTGACAATTCGTCTCAGATGTTTTTCTCCTGGGTCTACCAGTGCCTTATCAGTACTGCGTTCTGAAGAATTGTATGCAGTATGGGTTGATTTAACAGAGCTTCTGTCATCCCAGATCTCTATTATGTGTAAGATTATAAGAAGTCTCCTGTCTTGTGACCTGGAATGGCCCAGCTAGAATGAATAATTCACCGTATAGTCTTTTCCCTTCAACTATTTATCCTTTACCTTTTTAAAGTTGAAGGTTTCTAACAAATGCAAAAAAACCATAGGTAACAAGTTTTCAGATTTCATTTCTCATACACCTTTAGTAGATTCCTGAACTGTATAAATGTGCAAATGAAAGCTGTCTCTCTCTATCCACTTGGCTTTCTCTGTGCAATTCACTTATGTTTCTGTCTTTTCTTTTTCATGTAACAATCGCTGATGTGAGGATGAACTGTAATGTTACTTATCTGGAATCTAACTGAGTCAGGTATGCCTGAGGAATGCAGTGATTAGGTATGTTGTGGGGAGTGTTTTTATGTGAAAAAAAATTTTTAAAAATCAGCATTAGTGGAAAAATTGCCAGCTGGTACATAAAGCTTTTAGTTAAAAAACAAACAAAAAAGCTTTCAGTTATAGTTTTCCACAGGAACATGATAATTTATTAAACTTTAACAATTTAATCAAGGAATCAGGGATGGTGGGGGGCCTCTGTGTGAAGTATAGAAAAAAAAACCTCTCTGAGGTTTGGTGCAATTTTCTTGCTTTTAATCTGGAGCTCAGGGTGTTTCCAATCATCCTAGCTTCACAGTTGGGAGTTTTTCCTTCGTGTTCTCAGAGATTGTAAAAGGAATGATAAAACAGCTGTTATCAGGCTGTGGGACAATCTATGTCTTACCTCACCACAATAGGAGAGTGAGGTACAGATGTTGTTTAATAAAGAACTTAAGAGACGAGGTCAGCCTGCCCAGCCGGGATGAATACAGGCTGTAATTACTCCAGGAGAGAACACAGGTTGTACCCCTAGGAGGATTCTCTATGACATCTCTGGCTTTTCTGCCTGAGACTTCTGAGAGGCAAGAATAATGATGTCCGTGGGTATATATTGATGTGTGTATGGGCAAACAGGGAGGGTGGCAGGTGGTAGATTTGAGGGTCACACAATGTTTTATTAACTTTTCCTTTGTCTTCCAAATTTAAGACACTTGTGGCATAAGAATAGTCCTGAGAGTCCAGTCTTTGACTTTACTTGAACAATTCAATACTCACTGCTAATCCACCTGCCAATCAACAACTCAGAAGTAAATGGGAAATGTGCGAGGATGAATGATGTTCATTATAGAGTTTTCATGGGCAGAGAACAAGAGTTCACTCAGATGATCTCTCTGGACAACATCTGAGAACTTTTGCTCAAAATAATCTGATCCATGAAGCTTAATTCTACTCTTAGTATAGCAGGTGACAGAAGCTTCCCAACCACCCAAGTGCAAGGCTTGATCCCTTCCAATGACTGAACACTTTTTGCACTTTGGTGGATGAACAAATTACATATGAGTGTAATATCTGTAATGAAAAGAGTCTCAGGAGATGAGAAAAATCTCATTTTTCATAAAGTACTATCAATTTTGTCTACCTTTTTAATGGTAAAAGTGAAATATGCTGATTACAAAAAGAAAGAAAAAAATGAAGAGAATAAAGTATCTCTGCATTGTAATGCCATCATCCAATGGTAATTCTTGTTAATATCTTGGTGTAGGTTTTTTCGTACTGTTTCTTAAGCATGTGTAAAGCACCCCTTACACATACACTTACATTGTTTTATGATAATGAGATAATCACATCCATATTGTCTGACAATCTGCTACTTTCACTTGACAATACACCATGGTCATTATTTCATGTCAATACATTAAGTGTATGTCATCATTTTTCATAGCCACGTGGTACTCAATGGTATGGATCTATTGTTATTTACTTGGCTGTTTCCCTACTAATAGACATTTCATTCGTTTTTACTATTTTGCTATTATAACAAATTCTTTTTTTTTTTTTTGAGACAGAATCTCACTCTGTTACCCAGGCTGGAGTGCAGTGGCATGATCTTGGCTCACTGTAGCCTCCACCTCCCGGGTTCAAGAGATTCTCTTGCCTCAGCCTCCCGAGTAGCTGGGATTACAGGCACACACCACCATGCCTGGCTAATTTTTGTATTTTTCGTAGAGATGGGGTTTTGCCATTTGGCCAGGTTGGTCTTGAACTCCTGACCTCAAATGATCCGCCTGCCTTGGCCTCCCAAAGTGTTGGGATTACAGGTGTGAGCCATTGCACCTGGCCTCAAATTCTATGATGAATACCTTTGCAATACTTTTTAAAAAACATTTGACAAATTATATTAGGAAACATAGTTTCTGGAAAAAAATTAATACTATAGCTAAACTGTCATCAAAAGATGTTAAACTAATTTATATTCTTGCCAATAGTGTATGGGAACGCCTGTGTTCCTTGAAACTCTTGCCAACATTAGATTTTGTGTGTTTTTTTTTAAAAACTAAATTACTCTGTTAGATTAAAAATATTATCGTTTGTTTTTCTGATTTTCATTTATTTTCTTACCATACAATTGTAAGAAAATATTTTTATATGCTTGTTGCCATTTTTATTCTTTCTCTATGGTCTGCCTCTTCATAACTTTTGCTCACTTTTTTCTATATGGTTGTTTATATTTTCCTTATTGATTTTTAAGTTTGTTATATATTAAGCTTATTAATTATTTTGTCATTAATTCTACCTTATAAGTCTCAGTTTGTCTGTCAATTGTTTTCTAAAACTTTGTGAGTGATGTTTTGGATCAAGCAGAAACTTTAAAAATGATATGTAATCACATTTATCCATCTCTTCCCTTCATAAGTTCTACTTTTGGTGTAATTCCCAGTACAAGATTACATCAATTTCTCTTATATTTTCTTATAATACTTTTATTATTTATTTGTTCCTATTTGAATCTTTAACTGGAATGTTTCATGGTATACAGCATAGGTCAAGAATTTAATTTTTTTCTCTGTAAATGGTTAGCCAGGTTCTCCATTATTATTTGTTGAATTTTCCTTGATTTCTTTATTGTTTTGAGATACTTTCTTTATCAGATTATTAATTCTGATACATTATGGGTCTATTTCTGAATTTACTGTTCTATCAATCCATTGATTCTGGTGCCAGTACCATGCCCTTTCAAAAACTGTAACAGAATATATTGAGTAACTGGGAGGCATATCTTTTTGTCTATTTAGCCATTACATTACACCACATTTCCATAGCAGTTATGAGCATGAGTTTAGGAGTTAAGATTGCCTGGACTTGAATCCAACCCCATTACTTACTAAATAAAATCACAGTGAAATTATCCAACTGTCTCTTAAATAACTCATGCATTTATTTCTTCCCTTGTAAAATCAAGAAAATAATACTTAGCTCACAGAGTTGTTGTGACAAGTGAAATAAAGTAAAGCTCTTAGTGCAGGGTCTAGAATATAGTATGCTCCACAATCATGGTTAGTTCATAATGGAAAGAATTTAGAACATGGTCCTTCTTATGATTTTGCCTATGACTTCATTGGAGAGATTAGACATAGATGTGAAAAGGGAGATGATAATACACAGTAAGGTAAATACTCACATTTCAGCCCTTATTCCTAGGAGGAGGCCGACTCGGGGCCACTATAGCAGGTACAGAGATGTGGTAAGGTGGCTGGCTACTCAAGCCAGGTATTTCAGGCAAGTGGGGCCTTGGTTTGGTAACTCTTGTCCAGGAATTGATTCTCAGCTTTTGTGTTCCCATTGATCTGGAGTCAGTTGAGATTTGGAGTACCAAGTTACATCCACTAAACATATGTTTTGAGTGTTATCTGATCCGAGATGTTGCACAACCCTAATTAAACAGGGCTGACTTTCAGATCATATGCCCTGTCGAGAAAGTGTAGAGACCTGTTTTCTGCTGGCTAGTTTTTTATTCGTTTGTTTTTGAGATGGAGGCTTGCTATGTGGACCAGGCTGGAATGCAGTGACTATTCACTAGCGTAGTGATAGCTCACTGTAGCCTGAAACCCCTGGTCTCAAGTGATCCTCCCACCTCAGCCTCCTGAGTAGCTGGGACTATAGGCATGAACCACTGTGCTGGTTGCTGGCCATTTTTATAAGCACAGCACAAGTCCTCCTCCCCATTTTCTCCATCTACCAATCACTATGATGTCCAAGTTTCCCAAATCAGATGGGCGGTACACACTGCAGGTGTTCAGATGCAGTTGTAACTTACCTGGTACCCTCTCCCTCATGGAATCTGGGTCATCTACATTGTTTATGGTATGAATTTCCTTTGACTATAGGGCTTGCCTTCAATGCCCTATGTGACTCTAAAATGACTTGATATGACCTACTTATTAGACTCCTTTTCTGTTCCTCAGCTATTTCCTATGCCAGCCTCTCATCCTGGATTAATTATGCCTGCACCCTGAAATAGAGTAATTCTTTCAGTAACAGGAATATTTATTTATTAATACAGTGTTTATCCATCATTCACTATTTTTTTTTTGAGAGGGAGTCTTGCTCTGTCGCCCAGGCTGGAGTGCAGTGGTGCGATCTCGGCTCACTGCAACCTCCACCTCCTGGGTTCAAGTGATTCTTCTGCCTCAGCCTCCCCAGTAGCTAGGATTACAGGCACCCACCACCACGCCTAGCTAGTTTTTGTATTTTTAGTAGAGATGGGGTTTCACCATGTTGGCTAGGCTGGTCTCGAACTCCTGACCTCAAGAGATCCGCCTGCCCCTGACTCCCAAAGTGCTGGGATTACAGACGTGAGCCACTGCACTTGGCCGTCCCTCATTCACTACTGAAAATGCATTGGCAAATTTATATTCTTTAGCCTTCTTTTTCCTTTACCACACACAGACCTCTCTTCTGTCGATACATCTCTCCTTTATATTTATTCTCAAATACAGTTGATTAGGTTAGAACTTTCATTCCCTACATTCTAGCTGTTGAACTTGTTGGATTCCTAAGTCTATGCAGCAAGCCATTTACATACCAAGTCTTACAACCACTGAATATGAATATGTTAATCCCTTATATGCCAACTTTTTCTACCTTCAGTTTCAGTGGGTGGTTGTTTCCTGATGCTGTCTCCAAGTTCGGAGGGTGTGGACATTTGAGTACAGCCCCCCAAGTGAGTAGAGTGACTTCTTTTATGTTACTAAGTGGAATCTTGTGCTTGCATCCTAGTTCCATTTTCCTGGGGTGACACAAGACAAGGGAGTTACAGCTTTTCACATCTAGTGTTATCTATCTATATCATAGTAACAGGCTTTATTTTCTTTATTTATTTTTTTGAAACAGAGTCTGTTTCTGTCTTCCAGGCTGCAGTGCAGTGGTGTGATCTTGGCTTAGTTCAACCTCTGCCTCCTGGGTTCAAGCAATTCTCTCACCTCAGCCTCCAAGGTAGCTGGGACTACAGGCACCCACCACCATGCTTGGATAATTTTTAGAGGTTTTTTTTGTAGAGACAAGGTCTCACTATATTGTCCAGGCTGGTCTCAAACTCTGTTGTCCAGGCTGGTCTCGAACTCTTGGGCTCAGCGATCTGCTCATCTTGGCCTCCCAGAGTGCTGGGATTACAGGTGTGAGCCACCATGCCCAGTCTGGGCTTTATTGTTTTAAACTGCTGTAGAAAGATACAATCACTGCTAAGCCATTACCTATATATTTATCACCTACTATTCATTATAATGCCTTGTGTTCTGACAGTGTTATCAGAGAATTTTTCAGGCATCTACTGGATGAATGACATTGGGAAAGGCACTGTCTGGGGTTCTTATTTAGAAAGAAGCATCACAAAGAAGGCAGGAAGGGTGACTTTTTCTCTACAGCCCACCGCTCTACGCTTCATTGTGGTTTAGGTTAACAAGTTGTTGTAATTGCTCATTTTGTCCCCTAGACCCTGTTAGGATTTCCTAGAAATACGAGTGTATTTGTCATGTGTTTTAGATGTGCTCAGTGCAATATGGCCTCTAGATGAATTTGCAAATGTAATAAGGAAAGATAGTCCCTCCCTTTTTATTTTAACTTTAACACACAACGAAAAGCAAGAAACACTGGTACCTTGCACCAATGATTTGGAAAGCAGCAAAGCTTTTTGAGAAAGGAGAAAGAAATTACATGTGTGCCATCTGTGTGTATGTGTGCATTTCAAGTGGCATAAAAACTTCTACTTCCATTTTAATATGTATGCTGTAGAACTTAATATGAGAGTTGTAAACATTTCTAGACTTATTAGCTGAAATAAACTTAGCTTACTTTATTACACATGATGTGCTGAAATTTCTGGTGAGGCCTTAATATTCTCTTCCGGGGATAGTTTCTGACTTCCTGGCTTCTGATCAGAATAGATTCTGAATTCTCACTTTTCCTGGTCTTTGGATTCAACAGTCATCTTAAGTCTTACAGTGTAGATGTAGCTGTGCTTTACAATCACCCTGTTGGGCTAGTGGGTCTGAGGTGTCTGTCTATGTCAGCACACACTATATGTCTTTTGATCCTACTTTCTTTTGGCCTCTGGGGTATCTGTTGTTACAGAATGGAGGCCTGCTAGATACTCAAAAATGACAAGTCTACCATAATCTCTTTGAAGTTCTGAGTACTTCTTTTACTGTGAAAATGATGATGGCTTTAGTTACAAGTCATTTCTCATTCTTTGCTCAAAGTATTTTAGCGGAGTTTGAAGCTACCCAGGTAGAGGAATGCCATGACATATTCTTGAACCCTGAGAAGAATTCACATTGTATCAAGGACAGAAGCAGGTTAAGTTATTGGACAAGGCACTTCAGGGCAATGGAACCTACTTTGTATACACAATAGTCATTACTGTCACTAATAATATTGAAAAGAAATGTCAGTGTGCGCAATCACACCATTTTACATTGTATCCAGGTATTTCTTAGACTTTCATTTGCACGATGTATGTTTTTTTGTGTGTGTCCTCTTATTCAACATAGGCAGAGGAGATACCATTGCCTAGTTTGGGGAGGCATCCTGGGGTACTGGAAAGAGCATATGACTGAGAACCAGAAAGACCTGGGGTTGGATTCCATTTAAACTCCTTTATTGACTTAGTAGTAAATATGAGCAATTTATCCTTATCACTGAATTGGGGGTTATAACACTGGGGTTCCAGAGAGCAGACAGAAACCTTACCAGTTCTAGTAACAAAGATAATTTAGTATTAAAACATGTTAACCGGGTAATAGAGAAATGAAAAGATAAAAAACAAACAACTAGATATAATGGAGGTGATCGTGCAGGAGGCAGCTACCACTTCCCAGCTGAGGAAACGGAAGACAGAAGTTGAGATTACTTAGAACTCAGAAGATTGGAGGAGAAGGGTCTTGCAGAGCTGGGACGCAGGTCTCTGAGGAGGGTGTGTGGTCTGGCTGGGCTGGTGTCCAGAGGTGGCACAATGAGGCCGGTTCAGCGAGTGTTAGAAAAGCTGCACACTTGAATCACTGCTGCTACTGGAATGAAAACTGCTACTGGAAGCTGGAATGAGCTGCTGCTGTCAGGGCTAAGAAGTATTGCTGAGATGCTGCTGACAAGAATAGGAAGTAAAACAAGAAGGATCAAAATCCCTCTTACTCCTTTAGCGTCGTGGTCTCTTTGGCGCCCCCTCTTGGCAGAGCCTAATGGAGCCTCTGGCAAAGCGGAAATGACGTGGTCTGCAGAGTTCCAGAGTTGCAGCCCCAGTATCTTGTGAGCAGAGTAGAGAAGCTGGTTTTAAATTGAGAAACCCTCACTAATAACCAACACGGCGAGATATCATCTACTCTACAGATTGGTTATCATTTTATTCATTATTATTATTAAAATTTATGTGAAGAATCTAGTATTGCGACTGGCTCATAGTAAGGACTAAAATTCATCAGTTTTTTTCCATTTTTGTTAGTTTACAAAATCTTCTACCAGCCAGTTGTAGTTATTGAGGATGGCCAGTTCCACTTTATATTCTGATTCCTCTATTTTGACCCCAACCCCAGACTAGTAGCATTCACGTGTAGGAACTGGTACTGGTGGCTCTGGAATTTATTGATTATTAGCTATGAACGTTGGGCAAATTAATGAAGTTCTCTAAACCTTAGTTTACATTACATGAGATAACATATGTACAGTCCTTAACTTAAAGCCTGGCAAATAGGAGTTTAAAAATGTTAGCTGCCATTATTGTTATCATCACCATCATCATCATCACTATTTAATGGGTATAGAGAATTAGCAACAATAGTCTAAACTTAACATACAACATTTGAGAAGCCAGCTTTCTTCAAAATCACAAATGATTACCTTGGTTCTCTGAAATGGAATCATTATAATAAAAAGTTAACACAGTTCATTTTCCTTTATAGAGATCTCCCGCATTTTTGGTTCTTCGAAAGATTTCCATTTTTCTAATCTTTTAACTGATATTCTGAAAGAAGCCAATATTACCAATTATGTTTTGCATTAAAGGATACTGAGGTCTGAAGTCTCTCTGAGACATTCCCTGAGTCATGCATATGTTTGTAAAAAGGCCTGGAAAAGATTCAAGAATCCATCACACCGTTATCAGGGACTCTTGATTTCTGAAGCATTCCTGGCTCTCACTTGCTCAGGAATGTGGAGACGGTCCCTAGAAATTCAGCATGAGTGTTCTGCATGGTAATGCGGTACATCACTGCTAGGTCCTGAGGCAAGCTGAGGACATCCTGGGTTGTATGCATTATGTATGAGAGGGTGTAAGAAATAAAGGATCAATCATCTTCTCCCTCAGATAACATTGATCATTTACTACACATTATTTGGCTGGGCTCTGTGCAAATTTATTTTCTCCAATGAGAACGAGAAGCAGATTGCCTGTTTTCTTAATGAGCAATGACATCAATCTAGCCAAATCTATCAATGCATTGGATTGGATGGCTCTCTCTCTCTTTCTCTGTCTCTTTCCCCTCCTTTCTTGTTTCTCCTCAGCCCCCTCTGTCATAGTTAGAAGAAACACGGACAGCTTCTGAAGAGTGTGCCAGCTCCTGTGAGGGTGGTGACAGGGTGGGAAAATTGGGTCTAATTCAGGGTGATGAAAAGTCTCTTTCTCTCTTTTTTTCTTTTTAATTTAAAGCAGTGTTTCACTCTCCATTTTTCCAGATGGCATATTCTGAGGGGCTGATCTGCAGAAAAGGCCAAGTGAAAAGTCACCCAATAATGAGAAAGGAGGAAGATGGCATGTAGAATGCATGAATAGGTAATGATGCTAGGACTCTGAGCAGGCTGTGATGGCACAAGCAGTCACTGGGAAAAATGGCAAACAGCAATCAGAAAATGTTATTACAAGTTAGACAACACAAATGACTTTTAATAACAATAGAATCAACATGTAGCATCCAATGAGAAATTGGAGTTGAAGCTTGTCTTCTGTTGATACAGTGTTCTTTTCATTGTGGTAGCAATAACAGGCTGTTGGAAGTAATGGTGTGATACAAGATTCAAGAAGAGACTGAGATGTCTTATTGGGGCACATTCCCACCCTCAGCCAGACAAGTGTCTGCTAAGAGAGGCAGGGGCTTTGAAGTATTGACTAGCTGAGGTTGGGCAACTTAGGAATTGGTGAAGCAGACTACTTATGGCAGATCAGGGCTGGCATGGGGTCCTGGCAGAATCAACGCCATTGCAAGCTCAGTTTGCAGGGAAACACCACGCCTAAGGGAGAGTGGAGATTGCAGGTCCCAGTTTAGGCAGACGGTAGACCAAGAGGGATCCCAACTGTGATGGCTAATTTTATGTGTCAACTTGACTGAGCTAAGATATGCCCAAATAGCTAATTAAGTATTATTTCTGGATGTGTCTGGGAGGTTGTTTCTGAAAGGGATTAGTGTTTGAATCAGTAGATTGAGCAAAGAAAATCTCCTTCACCAATGTGGTTGGGTATCTTCCAATCCATTGAGGGCCCAAATAGAACAAAAAGGTTGAGGAAGGGCAAATTTGCTCTCTGCTTGGGCCGGGATATCCATCCTCTCCTGCCCTCAGGCATGAGTGCTGTTAATTCTCATGCCTTTGGATTTGGACTAAATTACACCACTGGCTTTCCAGGTTCTCCAGCTTGCAGATGGCAGATCATGGGACTTCTCGGCCCACAGAATTGTATGAGCTAATTTTTGTGACAAATCTTTCTCTCTCTCTCTCTCTCTCTCTCTCTATATATATATGTATTTGTTGCATTTCTCTGGAGAACCCTGGCTAATACACCAATAGAAGAGGGGACTATGCCAACAGGTAGATGAAGTACAGAGACAGGGCAACATCTTGGAGGTCCCGTCAACAAATGGCAGTGGCTTGGGCCCAGAAGGAAGAGTTGTGAGAACCAGACAGGGCACGCATCCTAGGCAAAGGCCAGACTGGTAGGACACAAGATCTCCTACATTATAAATTTCCCATTTATACTGTAGCACACCCACTCCCAGTGTCTCAAAGTTACAGAGAAAGAAACATTTTTGAAACTGCTAGAAGCCCATCAGTCATGAACCATGATTGCACATGGAATCAATGATGTAAATTGTGAAACATAAGTCTTGGTTCTATTTATTTTGCAGAAGTATAAATATGGTGAATTTTCACCAAGCTGAAAATTAAGGACAAAGAAGAGCCGGGGAAGGGCATGTCATGGAGTGCTATATCGCTACTGCATCGGGCTTGCTTCCCAACCTGAAGGTTATCAGAGCTGAAGCTCAGGAACAGGGCCAAGGGAGATTCAGTTACAACAAGATTTCAGTGGAGGAGGGAAAGGAGAGACTGGGGGGTTTCAGAGGCTTAGCTATAAGAATAGCTCACTGCATGGCAGACACTGTGAGGATTTTCCCATGCATTCAGTGTTCTTATCATCCTTCTTTTCTTTTTTTCTCTTTCTTTTCTTTCTCTATTCCTTTTTTTGTGTGTTACAAATGAGGAAACAGTAACATAGAGATGTAAATGTACTCTCCCAAGATGACACAACTGGCAGATAGAGACCTGATCTATAAACTGTTGAGTCCAGAGCCTGGTCTTGTAATGACTGTGCCACATGGCATCTCAGTAATCTGATCTGGGATGTTATATCTGAGCCAGACCCTGTTCAGAGACTGCCCTGAACCAACTCACCTCTCTCATCCTAGAGACTTTCCTTTTATGAGTTCATCCTCATATCAACTTACTGTTTGGGAAGTTCAGATAGAATGTGGTGTTGATGGTATTAACTTGTAATCAGCTCCTAAGCTGTTTTTATATTTTGTCCCCAAATGTAGATTTTTACATCTTATTTAAAGTCATCTTGGTATATTTAACCTATTGCTCTAGGCTGTCAAGATCTCTTTAAATTCTTATTGACAGCAGATTCTTCTTTTTTCTTTTTTTCAAAAAAATTCAATACAACATAAAATACAAACCACAACTCCTTTAAAAGTCTTCCTGTTTCCAAAAGCTCTGACACATTCAGCAAAGATCTATTCCTTGGTGTCTGTCTGTGTTGTGTTTATTTTCTGCTTTGCTGATTCGTGGAGTATAACTGTACCCAAATGTGCCTTTAGACAGCAAACTCTTTGGGGCAAGGGCTCTGCTCTTTGTTTTGGCACGTGCTACCTATTATAGAGCTCAATGTACACCTGGGGCTCTGGATAAATAATAACAATCCAGGAGCATTTCTCACTTGGAGAGCTGCACTGAATCTTTCAGGCAGCATGTTAGCTTTCTGTAAAGAACATCCGCGTGACCGATTTCACCTTGATATTGGAGGTGCCCATCTCTGCACTTGTTCTACCTGCTGCCCGGGTGGTGTCTGCCTCTTTATTGTTTGGTGTTTCTGCACTGCCCTTAGGAGCCATTCCTGAGAAGCAGCACTCTGTCTTGCAGATGGTGCTTGCCTTTATGAATGTTTTGATTCCGACTTTAGCTGGGAGGCATCCTCCTTTTCCTCCCTGCCTCATTGCAAAACCCTTCCCCGCCACATCCCATTGGTGCTGAGGTGTGATCCCAGATGATTTCCAGTGGACAGAGCCAGAATAGAGGTGGTAAAGAGGTGGAAGAGGACAGTCATTTGAATCTCGGCAGTAAAAACAACTAAACAAAGCTGACTTTCACAGATTTTAGTAAACGGGACTTTGATGTTGGTTTTGTTCTCTCTCTTTCTCATGAGGGGGATGGAGTGGGGGGAATTACACCTTTTAGGAGCTTTTAAAAAAGTAGTTTAAATGTAGTTAACATATGTATGATCATCTTCAAAATATAGAAAGAAAGAGATCCTGGTTGGCTTCAGTAGATTTGAAAACAAAGTCGTCTTCTTTGATGGCAGCCAGACTAGATTACCGTAATTGTCTCAAGTGGCACTTTTGCCAACAATTATAGTGAATCTTATAGAGGGGCCAGGATTCAGTTGAGAGGAGGATGTCTTACACCCATAAATCAACTATATTTTCTCTGAGATATATAATAAGAATTTTATTTGCCCCTTTGTGTTGCTGTCACATAAGGAGTGTTGCTTTTTAACAGACTAAAGCTTCAACTTTTGGATTACCTGGCTCAATCTCATGGCTTCTGATTCTTGTTGGCAAACCAAACTTCAGCAGCAAATAGTACTTATATTCTCAATCAAATGGACCTTTAAGCATTTCTTTTTATCATGCTAACATCTCATTCACTCACCTCCAAAGTAGTCAGGCCAAAAATGTGTGCCAGGAAACTCCTATATTATCCTGTAGTGTGTGATGTCTACATGAAATTGGTATTAGTTTGTGGTTGTATATTTTTGTTCCAAAAAGTAACTTTATTTCTAGACGAATTTTAATTTCTGCCACTGAATATTCAACCTGTTTTTAAATTAAACCAGTCCAGTTTCCTCATTTCTTGATCAAGATGTATAAAATATAGTCCAGCTCAAAGCTTAATGAGTTCAGTATTCAACTGTATCAAGACTGTTTTCCCCATCGAGTTTCTTCCTGTGTTAGTTTATTCTTGTGTTGCTGTAAGGAAATACCTGAGGCTGGGTAATTTATAAAGAAAAGTTTTTTTTTTAAATTTTTTATTGATACAGAGTCTCACTCTGCCATCCAGCCTGGAGTGCAGTGGCGTGATCTCAGCTCACTGCAACCTCTGCCTCCTGGATTTAAGCAATTCTTGTGTGTCAGCCTTATGAGTAGCTGGGATTACATGTGTGCACCACCACACGGGGGTAATTTTTGTATTTTTGGTAGAGACGGAGTTTCACCATGTTGGCTAGGCTGGTCTCAAATTTCTGGTCTCAAGTGATCCACCTGCCTCAGCCTCCCAAAGTGTTGGGATTACAGGTGTGAGCCATCATGCCTGACCAAAAAGTTTTTTTATTTTGGCTCACAGTTCTGCAGACTGTACGAGAAGCATGTCAGTCAGCATCTGCTGCTGGTGAGGGCCTCAGGAAGTTTACAATCGTGGCGGAAGGAAAACTGGGAGCTGGCATATTACATGGTGAGAGCGAGAGCGAGAGCAAGAGAGAGAGAAGGGGGAGGTCCCAGACTCGTTTTAACAACCAGATATCATGTGAACTAACTGAACAAAAACTCACTTATCATCAAGGGGATGGTACTAAACCATTCATCTGCCCCCATGATCCAACTACTCTTCACCAGGCCCCACTTCCAACACTGAGAATCACGTTTCAACATGAGATTTGAAGGGGACAAACATCCAAACCATATTGCTTCCTCTTCCTTTCTCCTAATCTGGTTTCTTTATTATCCCAAGGAGAGAGGGAGTGGCTTTCCTGATAGTGATGGTGGAGAGATGCCACATCCATTTTTCTATTCTGCTGATGTTCCTGTTGTCTATTATCCTATGCTGGTTGACACCCGGGGAAATCACACAGAGAAGCAACTATCCCTCTTCTCATGCTACAGGTGGCTACATTCTCCTTTTTCTCTTTTTGGGAATTCTTCCCCAGGTGGTCTCCCAGGATTGCTTGTTGGCTTGTCCTTGTGTTGGGCCCATGAGATGCTCACAGACCTCCACACCTGGCTTGTGGCTGATGATGGTGGTCAGGGCCTTTCTCACGTCTGTGTGTACATGCCACCCACACTTTTATTTCCTTCAAGTCTCATAGGGCTGAATATGGTTGGAAAGACTGCTGCCCTCCAACTGTATCTGGAAAATATATTTGCAATCTTTTTTTTTTCTCTCACACATTCTCAAACATCACAGGAGAATGCCCTAGTATTCCTCAGGTTTCTAATTTGGCCAGAGGAAGAAAAGAGTAAAAAAAATCCTCACTGCTCTTTTCATCTGGATTTCTGTGTCTCTCCTCTTCTCATGTGCTCAAACTCTAATGGAATGGCAGCAGGACGGGGGTGGTGTGTGGGGAGGGAAGGAAGGGTAGAGACTAGCTCCTTTGCTTTAAAGATATGCACCAGTCTCCTTTCTCACATCTGAGGCTTTTACCTCAAATTCAAGACTTAGGCATTTCTTCTGACTCCTTCTAGGCAACTACTTCCCTATGGCAAATGGCAACTCAGTGTCTCATGGACTGAATGGGGATGTTGCAGGGAATATGAATACTACCTGCTGCTTGATGTCTCAGATTATTAATCTGCCACAAATACTTTTTATTTCTTCCTGCTGTGTGTGTGTGTGTGTGTGTGTGTGTGTGTGTGTGTATTTTGGCAACTAACATAACTGAAGTATTCATATAAGGAACAAAATTCTCAAATATAAAAATGTTTTGTAAAATAAATAATGCCAAACATACAGGTATTTAGGAATATTAATGATGACATCATCTCAAGAACCATCTGTAAGAAAGGGTCAACGTAACATTTTTGTTATGAGAAGGAAATATTCATGGTTATATTAACACAGAAATATAATGGTTAAGTGAATATAAATATTTAGTGATTTTTCTTTCCTTTCTTTTTTTTTTTTTTTTGAGACGGAGTCTCGCTCTGTCGCCCAGGCTGGAGTGCAGTAGCGCGATCTCGGCTCACTGCAAGCTCTGCCTCCCGGGTTCACACCATTCTCCTGCCTCAGCCTCCCGAGCAGCTGGGACCACAGGTACCCACCATCACGTCCGGCTAATTTTTTGTATTTTAGTAGGGACAGGGTTTCACCATGTTAGCCAGGATGGTCTTGATCTCCTGACCTCATGATCAACCTGCCTCGGCCTCTCAAAGTGCTGGAATTACAGGCGTAAGCCACCGCACCTGGCCTCTTTTCTTTTTTTTCTTTTTTTGAGCGGAGCCTCACTCTGTCAACCAGGCTGGAGTGCAGTGACATGATCTCGACTCACTGCAACCTCTGCCTCCTGGGTTTAAGCGATTCTTGTGCCTCAGCCTTCTGAGAAGCTGAGATTATAGGCATGAACCACCGCACCTGGTTAATTTTTGTATTTTTTTTTTTTTTAGTAGATATGGGGTTTCACCATGTTTGTCAGGCTGGTCTCGAACTCCTGACCTCAAGTGCTCTGCCCGCCTTGGCATCCCAAAGTGCTGGGATTACAGGTGTGAGCCACCATGCCTGGCTGGTATATTTGGTGATTTTTCTTTGTCCTGGAGATTGGGAGCGAGGTGACAATCTTCTCTAATTCTGGGCTGGTGTGAGACAGGTGCAGGGATGCTGGGATGGAGGTCTCTTGGTCAGAACCAGATGAAGACTTCATCCTAATTTGGGGATTATTCACAGCAAATATAGAATTTTGAGGTGGTTTTCTATACCATGCAGAATAGGTTGTGTCTCTTTTCCACACTTTCAGTTGGTATGTGGTAGAGAAATTACACTTAATTTCCCTTTAGTCGCTATTCACCCCAGCCCCCTCTACATCCTGCACTGCTAGGGCCCCCTCCACACCCATTCTCTAGATGGCAGCCAAAAAGATCTTTTCGGAGAGCAAAACTGAGCAGACTCTCTTCCATGGAACACTCTGCAACATCTTCCCATTGCTCTAAAAATATAAAACAGTTTCTTATGGACATCAAGCCCTCATGTGGCCTCAGCTGCACTCATAGCCACTCCCTGCAGCTCTCTCCTCTCCCCATGCTAGCTTTTTATTGCTGTCTCCTGCTTGCTGGGGTCTCTTGCATCAGAGGGCTTTTGCCTATGCTGTTTCTTCAGCTGGAAGCACTTCTTTTCTTTTTCAGACTGGTCACAGTTTCAATCTTACCCTTGTTGTGTCATTGAAGTCTATGTTTGTGTGTTTTAAGCCTGGGTCTCTCACTTGACTGTGAGCTCTGCCTGCCAGTTCTGCAGATGACTGCATTGCTAGGGCCCAGGGAAGTACGTGGCCCAGGGCTGGGGCTCAGTGAATGAGTATATAAGAGGATGGATACATCAAGGAAAAGGTGCCATTTAACCTGGATCATGGTAGATCGGCAGGAGGTCATTGTGGGAATGGGGAGAAAGGCATTTTGGAAGGACAGCAATAGCATGAGCTATATGGAGAAAGGGCCAGTATAAATTGGTACATCACTGAGGCCCAAGCAAAGAGTGATGGGGAGGTGGACTGGCTACAGAAGAGGCTGAACATGTCATATGGGGCACTGTTAAAAGCCTCGTATGTCTTGCTGGAACATTGGGCCTTTATCCCAAGCAATGGAACCATGGCTTTAAGAAAGAGACTTACATAATGAGATGGAAACTCAACTTGCATGATGCCGTGGGAAAGGAGTGGTGGCTGGGAGCCTCCGGAGGAAACTGTTGCCTAAGCCCACAGAAGAGCTCATGGAGCTTGGCCTAAGAATGTGGCTGTGGGAATACAGAAGAGGAAATGAGAGAATGCACTGAGCTTGGAAACTAATGGGACACCGAGTTGAGGGAACATAGGGAGCTGTAGTCAAGTGATGTGTGAACTAGGATGGCAACTGCACTCCAGACAGCTTGTAGAAGGCTTTGAAAATCTACAATATTCCTCTTGTACCTAGCCTTAGAATGGTAAACAGAGTCAACTCAGAGAGAGAAAGAGAGGAAGGGGGAGGAGAGGAAGAGAGACAGGGAGGGAGGGTGAGGGACACGTTGGAGAGTGGTTTGTGGAAAGGGAAAGATATGAATATGAGTGTCCAGCTCAACAGTGGAGGTGGGCTAAATGGCTTCATTGGCTGCTTGGAGTCCAGCAGTCACTCTTGTCAGCCCAGAATGTCCCAGCTGAGAGGTCTTTTGCTCCAGTGCCTGCCTACATTTGTTTATTTTTCATTTCTGGCTCTCCCTTCAGCTGGTGATGGGGAATTGCTCTGATTCTGCTGGTGGCTAGAAGACACTCTGCTCGGCGTCCTCCCTGATGCTTCCTGAGTATTCTGTTTAGTTTGATCATTTGAAATGGAGTCATATCATTCTTGTGCATCCTTTGGGAAGCATTTTAGGTGGGTGGTTTAGTTGCTCACTGGATGTCCGAATTATGATTAAAATCCAGAGAAGGAGAAATACATGGCAGCACAGCACCAATCCAGCAATGCATCCAGTCCAATGTGTTTGAACCCAGGGAGAGGCTCTGCCAGGCAGGAATGGAACTAGCATAAGGGGTGTACAGGCAGAAAACACGCTTGAAGAAAGGTGTGATGTCATCCCAAAAAGGTAGATCTTAGACTGTAACCGCATAGGGACAATGTCTTTTGAACTCACAAAGGTCTGAGCTACCATACCACCTTATTTATTTCTTAGGTCTCAACCTTGCTACTTTTGACTCTCAAGGTTGCATTATTGCTGCAAACTTAAAAGCATTAAAGTTTATCCTAGGAATGTGGTGTGGAACTCCTATCAGTGCATCCACGTACTAGGAAAGAATAAAGACATTAAGACAAAAATGTTAAAGTCTTGTCTCTATAGGAAAATTGATCTATAAATTTATCACTGGTTTTAAGCTAAAATAAATTATTAAAATATATGTGTTTTATTTTTTATAATTTCTTGCTTAGATGGCATTTTGATCAACCTACTAAAGATTGGTCCCAGTTGTACTGGATCTGATTTAGGACCATATCATATAAAAACATGTATGTTAAACCTTGGCAATCAAACAGTATGGGAGGGTCATGGGGAACCCAGTTGACTGAAGCAATAGCAGGTTCTTCTCATTCTTATCACATTGATTTTAGAGCTCTGCTCATTGAGTGAACTGTTTTAAATTGTGGTTACAGCATTTAAATTATTTTTTTTCCTATGCTCATACTTACTCTTATTCTCTCTCTTTGACTGAGATCATAGAGTTAAGTTCGCATTAATTAAGTGCACATTTCCACTTTATTGTTATCTCCTTTTCACAGATGAAGAAATTGAAGCTTAGAGCAGTTCAGAAACTTGTCTGCTTCTCTAAGCTTTCACAACGAAGCATTCTGAAAGCAAGCCCTGGGGAATGTGCAGGCTTGTGGCTGGGGCTGGGAGAGCTGTCTCCCTCTGTGTTTCTTATCCATTATCACCCAACTACTTGATCAAACTCAAAACAGCAGTCATCCTTGATTCTTCCCCCTTTCTCACCCTCCACACAATAGATATTTAAAATGTATCAATTTCCTCAGTTTAGACCATCTTTATCTTTCACATGAATATTAATGAGAATGAGAACATGATAATAGCAAAGGCATGTGTGTGCGTCAAGCATTTACTATGTGGCTAACACTGTACCTCGCACCTGACCCATATGAGCTTACCTATATTTAATTCTCATAGTTACCTTTTGAGCTAAGCACCATTATTTTTCTCATTTTAAAAACAAGCAAACTGAGGCACACTTAGAGAGACTAGAGGCAAAAGACAAACAACATCTGATTTGATTTTCCTACCTCTGGTTTGTTTTCTCCAATTTATTTTCTGCAACACAGAGTGATGGTTCATTAAAAAAAGTTACTATATGACTCAAGAAGGTAAAATCTCTTCCTCTCTTCTTGGCATCTTGCTGCCAAGTTGGTATCATATTCTGTACCTTCTTTCATGAGCTCTTACCTATGTACAAATAGTAAGTGATGGGAAATTAATGGTAGAAGTTGGGGATCATGGCTGGTTTGGGGGAGAGACATTTTTGGAGCAGCCCTGTCTTAGTGTCTTTGACAGACTGTCTGTTCCACAGACAGTTGCAGCAACACTATGACTTTATGTGACTTCGAGACTAGATCATAAAAGGTGATGCGGCTTCTCTGTAAATCACTGGAGTACTTACTGTGGATCCCTAAGTTGCCAGGTAAGCAGTCACAATGCCTGAGGCCACTGTGCCGTGAGGAAGGCCAGGTGGAGAGACCACACGGAGAGGCCAGGAGACTGCATGAGGACAGGGATGTCTGGCTAGCCCTTTGGAGGAAAACCAGCGTCTTGGAGGGTTTTCCTCCAAAGTTTCCCTGTCTGCAATGTCCTTTGCTGTCTTCTGCATTTGATAAACTCCTAGTAGCCTTTCAAGACCCACCTCTTCTCTATCTTACCTGACTTTCCCAGGGAATATATTATTCCTTCCTTAAGAGATGTGTGATGTCATCCCAAAGAGATAGATCTTAGACTGTAACTGCACAGGAACAATGTCTTTTGAATGCACAAAGTTCTGAGCTACAATAGTACCTTATTTATATCTTAGGTCACAACCTGGTTAGTTTTCAGTAGATCTTCATCCTCTCTTCCACTATTGCCCATGCTCGTGTACTTTTGTTTGCACCTCCAGATCTACTCTCCCATCCTTTCTGCTTTGCTGTTGGCCTGAATGGATCAGGTTGGCCTGAATGGGTCAGGTCAGCCTGAATGGATAGCAATGGACTCTCTTGAACTATGGCTTCTGATTGGGCTTGGCCATTGGCAGGAGAAAAGGGGGAATATGGAGAATAAAATTGGGGTATTTATTTATTTAGTTTCCTTCCTGTGGGATTGCTCTGGGTTGGTTACTTCCCACCACAAAGATTACACGTAGTGATGTGCTGGTGCATGATTAATCAGTATAGGGGTTGGAGAAGCCTTGATTTCTAGTGTTTGCCAATTTCTACAATGTAAATACTGTTACCATGGCGAATTTCAAGCTACCGGTGTGACATCATTCAAGGTATTGTCTGCTTTCTCCAGCTGGCATGAGCCAGATCCAGCACACCACTGTCCCATTCTTTCCTTCCAGCGAATTGTCTCCGCTCTTCCCCAGCCCTTCAGGCCTGTCTGTGCCACACTATTTTTAGCCCTGGGACACTGCACTGTCTCCTGTGGTTTTCCTCACCAAAATGGTACCTTTGTAAATAGTCACCTTATTAAACCCTCCTCAAATTATCCAGTTTGAGATACCATCTGTTTCTTGATGAGATCCTAATCAAGTTATACTATCTGGAAACTGGTAATTTGGAAATCTTTGCTCTTGCTATATTGCCAATATCTAGAGTATAGAGAGTATACTTTATTAATTTATGTATCTTCAGCACCTAGCCAATGAAGAGGGTAGGAAGGGAAAGAAGAAGGAATACATTTTTATTTGAATATCTACTATGCATCAGATATCATGTCAGATACTTTAGGAATGTTTTCTCTTTAATCCTAAGAAATCAAATTAATTCTAGGTACTGTCATTTCCATTTTGCAGGTAAGGAAATTGAGATTCACAATGGCTCAGTAACATTTTCAAGTTTACACAGTTAGGAAATGGCTGAATAAGGGTTTGAACCTGTGTGTCTCACTCTAAAACCTATACTTTTTTTCTGCACTGCTGCCTAGTTTATTTTTAGTGAGTGAGCAGATGTTTTAGTCAACAGAGAAGATAGAATGCCATCAGAAATGCCTGATAAGGGAAGTTTTCAAGTGGAAGAGATGGAATCAGCTTCCTCCTCTTCCTAGAAATGAAGTTTCCAGTAATCTAGCAGTGCATGTAAACCGTCCTGTATAAACATTCCTGTGAACAGAGGGTATTTGAGATCACATTAGGCAATTCATGAATTAGCCCTAAATCTCACAGATCTTTTTATTGTACCTTGACAAATTCATGTCTCCTGTGGTTTCAATGCATCCCCAAAGTTTATGTGTTGGAAACTTGATAACCAATGTAGAGGTGTTAGGAGGTGGGATGTATAAAAGATCTTTAGGACATGGGCACTGCCCTCATAAATGGATTAATGCCATTATCTCGGTAGTGGGTTCTTTATAAAATGAGGTGTTCAGCCCCATCTCGCTCTCTCTCTCTCACTTTGTGGTGTCTTTTGCCATGTTATGACACAACAAGAGGACCTTCACCAAATGCCTTGATCTTGGACTTCCCAGCCCTCCAGAACCATGAGCCAAAAAATTTCTGTCCATTATAAATTACTTAGTCTGTGGCATTCTGTTACAGCAGCACAAAACTAAGACAATATCTTACAGTAGTATTGGGCAGTTTCTAATCTCCTTAAAGATTGAAAATAGCTTAACACTCTGAGATGAGAGAAACTATGTCTGTGTTGTTGCATTAAATTATGAAGAAACTGCAAACATGATCAATTACAAGATAAATTTTGTACAAGAAGACACTTTGCCTATCTGAAATTTTGTGCTCTAGTCTTCCATCTAGAAGGTACTGGTGATTCTAGTCAAGACTTGGAAGAACCCATAGCAAGTGCCTTAAAAAAGTGTGTAATATATTTCTGATCTGTTAACAGGCCCTAAAGCAACTGTTATTTTTGTTATAATAATGAAAAACATTTACTGGAAAAATTGATGCTGGCTTTGGCAATTTCATTCAGTCTGTTAAGATGCCTCAAGAGGGAGCACAACAGGTCTAATGGGGCTGTTAGAAACCTGAGTTAGAAGACATGAGTCCAGTTCTGACCTTCTCACTTGCCTAGTCTTATTTTATTTATTTATATTTATTTATTTACTTATTTATTTTTGAGATGAGGTCTGGCTCTGTCGCCCAGACTCTATCCCTCATTGCAACATCTGCCTCCAGGGTTCAAACCCTCCTCCCACCTCAGCCTCTGGAGTAGCTGGGACTATAGGCCTACACCACCACGCCTGGCTAATTTTTGTATTTTTGGTAGAGATGGGGTTTCACCATGTTGCCCAAGCTGGTCTTGAACTCTTTGGCTCAAGTGATCTGCCCACCTCGTCCTCCCAAAGTGCTGCGATTACAGGCCTGAGCCTCCCAGCCATTTGCCTAGTTTTAAGTTGTAGGTAAGCCACTTGAATGTTCTGTGCCTCTGTCTCCTTAAAGGTGAAAAGGACAGTTGGATTAGACTAAGGGTAGTTGGATTAAGTTACCTTTCTAGCTCTAAGAAGTTTTTGTAGTGCTTAAGAAATTTTCTTTCTTTTTAGTAAAGCCATTAGTATTTTTCTACACTTGTTAGCTACTGTGTCTTTTCATGTCAATCCTATTTATTTTTCTTTATAGTAATAATTTTGTTACTCATTAAATCTCTCTTTTTCATTATCTACCACCTATATATTATCCACCTATATAAATGCTAAAAAGAAAAGCTGCCCAATGTTCACTGTAAGGACACAAAAATAAAACAATCCCTACATATGCTTTGTGTATATGTGTTTGTGCACATATATACTACATATGTGTACATACACATATTATATGTATACATCTATATACATGTATAAATATATACACATACATATATACACACACACACACACACACACACACTCACACACACATATATATGCACTGGTGTTTTGTAAGTGTTTTCCAGTCGGCCCTCCTGGAAGAAAAAATCCCTAATTTATAGCGTTTGCCAGTTTCTGTGGCGTAGCTACTCTCACCATAGCCAATTAAAGCTACTCAAGTTGAGTCACTGAACATGGAGCTGAGAAAAGATACACAAACTAGACTCTCTTGCAAGGCAATACAAGTTGGTTGGAGCACACCACTGAATATAGACTGTTGGGTGCTACCATCTCTTGTTTATGCTAAAATACCTATTTTTAAAAATTAAATTTAATTTTATTTTAAGTTCCGGGCTACATATGCAGGATGGGCAGGTTTGTTACACAGGTAAACGTGTGCCATCATGGTTTGCTGCACCTATCAACCCACTGCCTAGGTATTAAGCACCACAGGCATAAGCTATTTATCCTGATGCGCTCCCTCTCCCCGACCCCCTGACAGGCCCCAGTGTGTGTCGTTCCCCTCCCTGTGTCCATGTGTTCTCATTGTTCAGCTCCCAGTTATAAGTGAGAACATGCAGTGTTTGGTCTGAAATACCTATTTTTTTTTCTTCAACTTTTATTTTAAGTTCAGTGGTACATGTGCAGGAGGTGCAGGTTTGTTACATAGCTAAATGTGTGCCATCGTGGTTTGCTGCACAGATCATCCATCACCTAGGTTTAAGACCAGTGTTCATTAGCTATTCTTCCTGATGCTCTCCCTTTCCCCATCTACCCCTGACAGGCCCCAGTGTGTTGTTCCCCCGCAAAGTGTCCATGTGTTCTCATGATTTAGCTCCCACTTATAAGTGAAAACATGTGATGTTTGGTTTTCTGCTGCCGCCTTAATTTGCTGAGGATAACGGCTTCCAGCTCCATCCATGTCCCTGCAAAGGACATGATCTCATTCCTCTTTATGGCTGCACAGTATTCCATGGTGGATATGTACCACGTTTTCTTTATCCAGTCTATCATTGATGGGCATTTGGGTTAATTCCATGTCTTTGTTATTGCAAATAGTGGTGCAATGAACATACGTGTGCATGTATCTTTATAATAGAATGATGTATGCTCCTTTGGGTATATACCCAGTAACAGGATTGCTTTGTCAAATGGTTTTTCTGCCCCTAGATCTTTGAGGAATCACCACACTGTCTTCCACTATGGTTGAACTAATTACACTCCCACCAACAGTGTAAAAGCATTCTTTTTTTTTTTGGCACAACTCCACCAGCATCTGTTGTTTTTTAACTTTTATTAATAGCCATTCTGACTGGCATGAGATAGTATCTCATTGTGGTTTTGACTTGCATTTCTCCAATGATCAGTGATGTTAAGCTTTTTTTTCATATGTTTCTTGGCCACATAAATGTCTTCTTTTGAGAAGTGCCTGTTTATGTCCTTCGCCCACTTTTTAATGGTTTTTTTTTTCTTGTAAATGTGTTTAAGCTCCTTATAGGTTCTGGAATATTAGACCTTTGTCAGATGGATAGATTGTATTTTCTCCCATTCTGTAGGTTGTCTGTTCACTTTGATGATAGTCTTTTTTGCTGTGCAGAAACTCTTTAGTTTAATTACATCTCATTTGTCAATTTTTGCTTTTCTTGCAATTGCTTGTGGCATTTTTGTAATAAAATCTTTGCCCGTGCCTATGTCCTGAATGGTAATGTCTAGATTTTCTTCTAGAGTTTTTATAGTTTTAGATTTTACATTTAAGTCTTTAATCCACCTTGAGTTGATTTTTGTGTAAGGTATAAGGAAGGGGTCCAGTTTCAGTTTTCTGCATATAGCTAACCAGTTCTCCCAGCACCATTTATTAAAAAGAAAATCCTTTCCTCATTGCTTGTTTTTGTCAGATTTGTCAGGTTTGTGTTCTCTGTTCTGTTCCATTGGTCTATGTGTCTGTTCTTGTACCAATACCATGATGTTTTGGTTACTATAGCCTTGTAGCATAGTTTGAAGTCAGGTAGCACGATGCCTCCAGCTTTGTTCTTTTTGCTTAGGATTGTCTTGGCTATTCAGGCTATTGTTTGGTTCCATATGAATTTTAAAATAGTTTTTTTTCTCTAATTCTGTGAAGAATGTCAATGGTAGTTTAATGGGAATAGCATTGAATCTATAAATTGCTTTTGGCAGTATGGCCATTTTTACAATACTCATTCTTCCTATCCATGAGCATGGAATGTTCCTCCATTTGTTTTTGTCCTCTCTTATTTCCTTGAGCAGTTTTTTGTAATTCTTCTTGAAGAGGTCCTTCACTTCCCTTGTTAGCTATAATCCTAGGCATCTTATTCTTTTTGTAGCAATTGTGAATGGGAATTCATTCATAATTTGGCTCTCTGCTTGCTTGTTGTTGATATATAGGAATGCTAGCGATTTTTGCACATCGATTTTGTATCCTGAGACTTTGCAGAATTTGCTTATCAGCTTAAGAAGATTTTGAGCTGAGACGATGGGGTTTTCTAGATATAGTATCATGTCATCTGCAAACAAAGATAATTTTACTTCCTCTCTTTCTATTTGAATACCGTTTATTTCTTTCTATTGCCTGATTGCCCTGGCCAGAGCTTCCAATATTATGTTGAATAGGAGTAGTGAGAGAGGGCATCCTTTTCTTGTGCCAGTTTTCAAGGGGAATGCTTCCATCTTTTGCCTATTGAGAAAGATATTGGTTGTGTGTTTGTCATATATGACTCTTATTATTTCGAAGTATGTTCCTTCAATACCTAGTTTATTGACAGTTTTTAACATGAAGGGATGTTGAATTTTATTGAAGGCCTTTTCTGCATCTATTGAGATAATCATGTGTTTTTTTGTCTTTAGTTCCATTTATGTGATAAATCACGTTTATTGATTTGTGTATGTTGAACAAACCTTGCATCCCGGGGATGAAGCCAACTTGATTGTCGTGGGTAAGCTTTTCGATGTGCTGCTGGATTTGGCTTGCCAGTATAAAATACCTATTTTAATATATAGTTCGAGAACTGCATACTGAATGTAAAACTAAGAACACAAAATGTGTTTTTTATTTGATTTCTGTTTATTATAGTCTTTACTTGGAATTATTTTTAAATAACTTTCTTACCTTATGCCAAATACCTACACACATGCACGTATATGTACATACACTTACCTAAATTTTGTTAAAATTTTTTGGGGATGTCTATGCATTATGTAACCATGTATAAGTAGATTATACTAAAATGTGGTGCAAATTTGTTTTTTCATAAGTCACCTATCCTTTCAAATTTAAAGTTAAAAGAACTTCCTTAAATATCTGTATTTCTTTAGGGTTCTAAACTTTTAGGGCCATCCTCATGAGTGTACCCAATATTTTCATTGACTAGTTGTTTATCAAAGGAGTTAGAGCTGGAAAAGCCCCCAAACTATTAGATCATCAAGTCTGGGAGTGATATAAATTTGATAAACTCAGAAATCCAAAAAGCTGCATACAGTAATTTGGTATTTAGTCAATCACAGAAAGGCTACAATGCGTTAACTGTTGACTGAATGATGAGCATCAAACATAGAGTGTAATTAACACAGACAGAAGCTTACTGCCAACAACAGTTTGAAACAATTTTAGTCCTCTATTTCCTGCCAACTTTGATATATAAAGAACCCTTCGTGGCATGATTGAGCGAATTTGTTTTTGCATGGGGAATTCAGCTCATACCCCAGAGTCTCTAGAACAGGGGCTCTCACAGGGTAGAAACTGATGGGCATTTTTTGGATTGAACCAGTTGAACCAGATCTACAGTTTTTTTTTTTAATTAGTCCTCAGACACAACACTTCTTGTTAGTAAATTCTCATTGCATTTCATGAATCAGTGGTAATATATTCTCTGTCCCCTTAAGTAGTAAGTGAACTTTTGCTAGGCTAGGGTGCATTGCCTAAGGGAGAAAAGACAATGATGAATACCTATCTGAATCAAGGGAAAAGTTTTACAAAAATTGTTATTAAGAATTTGAAGTGTGTACTGATCAAATGTGCAAGAATGAATATCAGCTCTAAGTTATCCATTAATAGTTTATCTGCTACAACTGGAACCCTGTCTGCCATGTCTGCCCTGATTCCTTGCTGATCAAGGCAATCAGCTTGATTCTAAGCTGGGAACCTGTCAGGACAAGATCTGGAAAAGCATATGTGGCTCAGTAAGCTGCAGGTAGGTGTGTGCGTGTGTGTGTGCACATGCGCGTGTGTGTGTGTGAATGTCAAACATTAAAAGATGTGTATCATTTATCCACACTGATAGAAACAATTGACCTGCTGGGAGTTCCTTCCTTCTGCCCCGCAGATCAGTAGTGCTGAATTACTTGCAGTTCCTCAAAGCAGTCAGGCTTCCTCACACCTATGTATCACATGGGCTGCTCTTACAGCTTGATATCAGCATTGTCCCATCCCAGCATTCTCCCCAACCCCTGACTGAGCTTGGTAACTACCGTGATTCATTCTTCTAAACCCAGTTCCGAGGTCTCTTTGTCAGGACGTCACGCTAGTCTGCAATGAATGCCCATCTTGTGAGGTCCATTGCATTCAGTAACACATTTATCCATGTCTTTATCACATTGTATTGTGGTTTTTGCTCAGCTGCTTGTCTGTCTCCCTTGTAGATTATAAGTTCCTTGAGGGAGATATTGATTCTTACATCTTTGTATTTCCAGGACCTACCACAGTACTTGGCAAATAGTAGGTACTTATTAATGTTGAATATTTCAATATGCAAATAACTAAAATTAATGAGCAAGTGATTTATCAGTTGAGTATTTATATATTCAATCTCAACCTGCTTTTATTAGTCAAAATTTTTAACTTGTAACAAAAACATCTCAAATTTACTTTAGGACAATCAGGAATTTACCACTTTAAGTAACTAAGAGTCTAAGGAGGGGTGCAAACTATGGACATATTGGATCCAAGTCTCAGATGATGCCATCAGAAATCTGTCTCTCTGCAGATCTAATTTCTTTTTCCTCTGGGGTGATTTTATCCAGCAAGGACTCTTTCTACTATAAAGGATGGTCCTGGTAGCTCTAGGCTTATATAGTGCAGCACAACTCACAATTTCAGAAGGATACTGAATATCCACAGGAAGCCACTCAAAATGACTATGCTTGGCTCTACTTGGGCTCCACATGACATTCACCCTTGGACCAGTAACTGCTCCTAGGGTGATAGGGTGTTCTGATTGGTCAGTTCAGGTCATATGCAAACACTAATGGAAAGTAAGCTTCCTTAATTAAAAATTTCCTTGGGGGTAGTTCCTGGGGACAGTTTGCAAAAGAAAATGATATGGGAAGACAAAAATATAAACCGTATCTATACACTGTTGTTGATTTTGCAATATGATAAAATTTTTAAAAGCCTGCCATGTGTCCAGACCAGTTTAACTTCTTCATGCCTTTTTTCTAGGCCCACTGAGATGCACCAAGACTGACATAAAGAAATGTTGGGCGGATGCTCAATTTTCAGTTACTTAGATGCTGAACTAGGTGCATAATTCTCTGTCTATATTTTGCTCCTTACTCCTTCTTTTTATTTATTGTTTTTCAAAAAAATCTTTTAAATTTTGGAATAGTTTTAGATTTGTAGACAAATTGCATGGTTAGTGTAAAGAGTTCTTGCTCACAGCTGAAATCTCAGCACTTTGGGAGGCTGAGGTGGGAGGATTGCTTGAGCCCAGGAGTTTGAGGTCAACCTGGGAAACATGGTGAAACCCCATCTCTCCAAAAAATAAAAAATAAAAATTATCCAGGTGTGGTGGTGCACACTTGTTGTCCTAGCTATTTGGAAGCTGAGGCGGGAGGATTACTTGAGCTCAAGAGGTTGAGGCTTCAGTGAGCTGTGTTTGCATCATTGCACTCCAGCCTGGGCAACAGAGTGAGACCTTGTGTCAAAGAAAAAGAGAGAAAAAAGGCTTCACCTATACCACATCATCCAGTTTTCCCTATTGTTAACGTCTTACATTACTGTGGTACATTTGTCACAACGAAGGAACCAACATGGGTTAATTAGTTAACTAATTAATCCCCGCGGTTTCTTGAGCTTTCACTAATTTTTCCCTAATATCTTTTTTTCTATTCTAGGATCCCATTCAAATTATCCTGTTAAATTTATTTGCCATGTCTTGTTTGTCCCCTCCTGTCTGACATTTCTCGGGCTTTCCTTAGTTTTGATAACCTTGATCGTTTTTAGAAGTTCTGGCCAACTATTTTGTAAAATGTCCCTCAATTTGGGTTTGTCTGATGTTTTTCTCATGATGAGACTGGGTTATTAGTTTTGGGGAAGAAGCCCTCAGTGGTAAGGTGTCTTCTCATCACCTCATGCTAAGCACACATACTATCTACATTACTTATCCCTGTTGATGTTGACCTTGAACCCTGGGATAAAGTAGTGTTTGCCAGGTCTCCCTGCTGTCAAGTCCTTTTTTCTCCCTTTTCCCATATTCTACTCTTTGAAGCAAGTCACTAAGCACAGCTCACACAAGAGGTGGGGAGCTAAGCTTCACTTTCTTGAGAGGAGGAGGATCTACATCAATTATTTAGAATTGTTTGGAATTCTGCCATGTGGGAGATTTGTCTCTTCCCCATTTATTGATTTATCTATTCAATCACTTGTTCATGTCAGTATAGACCCATGGATATTTATTTTATACTTTGGGCTATAATTCAGCACTGCATTATTTATTTTGTTGCTCACATTGTCCAAGCTTTAGCAATTGTGAGCTCTTTCACTGGGCCCCTCTGTCCCTTTGCGATGCTCTCAGACTTTTGGTTTTTGAATACCTCCTTACTTTCTGGCTCTACAAGGTGGTCCATTCTCATCTTGTGTATTCTCTGTCCCAGTCCTAGAATCATCTATTTCCTCAAAGAGCCCTGGTTCATTTTGTTAGAGAGTGGTAAAGACCAAGACCTGGGTGCTGGTTGTGCCCTGTCGATACTGGGTTATCATTACCTCTAGGCCCTCTCAGCAGACAGAACTGGGAAATAAATGTATGGTTACTAACTCATTTCACTACTTCCTTTTAATGTCCTTTGTTACCGACCTTTCCCTGTATCATTTATTCATGCCTTTGCCTTGTCCTCTAGCTTGATGCACATTTTGTTGTCTCCTGTCTTCCAAATTTGGTTCTAGTTCTCGGTTATGCTTTTATTGCATTTTCTCCTTGATTCGGTGATTATGATGTAAGAACAAATGTGTTCAGCTTGACTCAGCTTTTGGAACGTCTACTTTGCTCTTTCCTTGCAGACTACATGGATGACACTCAGATGCTGTAGGATATATAGACAAGGCTTTCTTTCTGGACCCTGTTTTGAGACGCTTATAATCTAATTGTGTAACGCTGGAAAAAATATGACTAGAACATACTGTATACTCTCATTTATGCTTCTTGGTGAGGGGCTGGTCTATTTTCAGTCATTTGTGAACTCACTCAATCATCAATCATTTGTTGAGCACTGATGAATCAGACATGATTCGAGGCCTTGAGGATACAGTTTTGCATCAGCCACAGTCCTTATTACTACCTCTAGCTTCCAAGTTTTGGAAGGAGACCAACAGGCAAGAAATAAAGTGTTAGGATAGAGGTAAGCTGGAGCAACAGCAGGGAAAGAGGGAAAGGATTAATCAGTTCCATCTTGGCGACACCCCCATTGCAGGCACAGTGCTTGATAAAGAAACCAAAGGCTGCTCTAGCAAATTTTATAAAGTCAAACCCATAAAAACGAGAGGCAGAAGATGCTGGAGTGCCCTCTCCCCTTCAAACTCACTCTCTCATCCTTCCCCCGGCCCCCGCTCTGGCCCTCACCAACAGAGATCAGAGTCTTCAAGTTTTGAAGCATTAACATAATTGAGAATTTTATAAATTATCTTCAAGGGGACATCATTAGATTCCATCACCAGGAAATGAAAAAGAATCAGGATTCTAGAATCCAAGATGGGCTGGGTGTAGGGGAGTGAGGTGTGCCAGAAGGGGGCAAGTTAAAAATGATCTAAGTTACTTGGCCTAGTGAATGGGAGTGAATAATGCTGGGCTGAAAATACAAAACTTGACAGACATAAATGTATTGCAGTTATTCAACATAGGTGGCATAGACAGGTGGCATGGGTTCAAACCCCTGCATAAGTTACTTAACTCCTCTGTACCTCTGTTTCTTCATCTGTAAGGTGGAGAGGGTAATTGTACCTTATTTGAGGGTTATATGAGTTAATGTAGGTGCGATCCTTAGAATAGTGCTGGATGGATAGTCAATGTTGTATAATTAAGTGTTGGTGATCATTATTTTTATATATTGAATACCTTCTACTTTAGCAAGATACTCTATTAAATACTAGGAACTACACAAGAAACTCCAGATATGATTCCTCCCACTGTAACTGCCCAGTGGGTTCTCCTTGCCCACTGCCCAGACAGAGCTGATTTATCAAGACAGAGGAATTGCAATTGAGAAAGAGTTTAATTCATGCAGAGCTGGCTGTATAGGAGACTGGAGTTTTATTATTACTCAAATCAGTCCCTGTGAAAATTTGGGGATTGTGGATTTTAAGGATAATTTGGTGGGTAGGTGGCCAGGTGGTGGGGAGTATTGATTGGTTGGGTCAAAGATAAAATCAAAGGAAGATGAAGCTGTCCTCTTGCGCTGAGTCAGTTCCTGGGTGGGGGCCACAAGATCAGATGAACCAATATATTGATCTGGGTGGCACCAGCTGATCCATTGAGTGCGGGGTCTAAAAAATATCTCAAGAACGGATCTTAGGTTTTATAATAGTGAAGTTATCCCTAGGAGCAATTGGGGAGGTTTAGAATCTTGTGGCCTCTAGCTGAATGACTCCTAAACCATAATTTTGAATCTGGGCTATTTATAATTTGTCAGTCCTACAAAGACAATCTGGTCCCCAGGCAAGAAGAGGGCTTGTTTCAGGAAAGGGCTGTTAGCATTTTTGTTTCAAAGTTAAACTATAAACTAAATTTCTACTTTTCATGAATACTTCAAAGTTAAATAACAGAATCTTTTGGTAATTCTCTGAGACCTCATCTGTCAATAAGTTTCACAATAAAACTTCAGTGTCTTGAGTTATTAAACTAAAAGGCTACTCACTGCCGCATTAGAAGGTACACAAGCCTATGTCTGCTAAAGAAAGAATCTAGAAAATCGCTTTTAGCTTCAAGTAAAAATGGATGTCTTTTAATAGTTCAAAATTAGAAAGTTTTGATTGGTTATAATTTCAAATTGGTAGATTTAAAAAAAGATGTTTGGGGATCTGAAATACAAGGAATGGTTGCATTTTAAAATACGTTTATGTTATTGAGATACTTTAAGAAATAGAAGTACCAACACAAACTCTTTTCATGGTTCCCTTGATCTCCCAAAAAGGAAATCCAAAATATTTCCTTTTGTCAGGGTTTTCGGGCATCTGATCTTTAAGAAATTGATATGGTACCAGGAAATTTCACTGACTTCTCCCATCCCTGAACTCTCCTTGCTGCTTATAAAGACTTTTATAATGGGGTTAGTTTCAAAATTAATCCAGGCTTTTGAGGGCAGTTGGGCCCTCTGCGCTTGAATAGTTAAGTGAATACTATTAAAAAAGGAAAAGACTACACATTAGTAACTTGGAGGAACCAGAGTGAATGAACCACTTTTCAGAACCTGCATGACAATTTTGAAAATTAAACCCAGTTAATAGAAAAAAATGCTAAATCAATGGCCATAAAATTTAATGGGTTTATAGCAGCCTTAACACAGTAGGACTGAATTATCATGTTAATTTAATTTCCATTTCTAAATGAACCAGAAGGCACAATAAAGGTCAATTAACCAGCTACCTTCCCTGTCTTCTTTTTCTTTTACTGCCGGTTTTAAATCACATTCAGCCCCAAAGCACTCACACTGCTTCTGGAAACTCATTAGTTTTTCTTGAAATTAAAACAAAAAAGAAAAAAGAAGAAACACAAAACTAACAACCAACCATGTGCTGATTGAGACAACCACTGAGTATGTTCCACAGTTATGGGGATATATGTATTCAATGAAAAATCCCTACCCTTGTCACAAGGAGGCTACAGACTCAGTCACACCAAGCCTAGGGAAACACACAAGTTAAAGGTCTCAATTATTGTGTGTACCAAGTGTTCATCTACAGTGAAAAAGCTATGTGTGCCACTCTTAACGTTTATGAGGCGAAGAAGGAAGGCAACTCCATCTGTGTAATGTGGGTCTGCTGTTAGTATAGTGAGCACCTCTTAGCATTGAAACGTGTCACTTTACATTAATAGGTTTTAAAAACTCACTTAAAAAATTTACTTAATAGAGAATAAAAAGAACTCAGTTGCCCCCCCCTCCCCCACCACCAGCAAAAGGAAAAAGACACAGTTTTTGGTTTGGGTATAATTAATTTATTGTTGCAATGAATTCCTTGCAATCTGATGGAATGTGGATCAACATTTTTCAAAACTTCTGGTGTTTTCTAGTGATGTAAATAACATTAGGAGACTAGGTTGGTGAACAAAAAATATCTTTATTTTACAAAATGCTTAGTCACTATAATTGATTTCTAATTCTATTTGCCATAATTTGAACAGTGATAATATAATGTTAGTCTGATTTGATCATTCCACAATGTATATAAGTAACCAAACATCACAGTGAGCCCTATAAATATGTACAATTATTATTTATCAGTTAAAAAATAATAAAACTAAAAATATATATACTCACAAATGCAACTGGTTTTGAGAGGCATCCTTTTTATCTTTGAAACTTTAAATCTAGTGACAGCATTGAGCTTTCTAAAAATTGTGACATGTTTGATCCACTTTTAAAGTTCCCGTGAAAGAACAGAAAAAATTGAAATTTTACTACTGAAATTCTTTAAACACCAGAAATATCTGAATGGTTTTGTTGACCTCATGGGTATTTTCTGGGATGGAAGGAGTCATTGTGCTGTTTTCCTCCCGCCTCCCCTCAGATTGACCTTGGGTCATATAAAGCCCTCAGTCATTGGCATGGGCACGGTGGCTCCTAGCTGAATGCTGACCTCCTCTCCTCCCTTTTCTCCTCCCTCTTCTCCCCTCTCCTCTCCCCTTTCCCCCCTCCTCCCCTCTCCACCACAGCAGCACTCTCCCTGAGCTGCAGAGAGGGATTCTAGGAGCAAGTGTCAGCTAAGTGCCTGCTGTGGCCTCTTGCCACTTGCTCACAGTTTTCTACAGTTGATGAAAACACGCTGTTACAGTGGATTCTCAAAAATTATTGCTGATTAACAGAACAATATGTTCTGCTCTCTCCCTGCCCCCAGCCTGCTTTTGGGACTCAAGAGGTTGTTTTTGCACATCAGGCCATTGTATGATGAATCCTATCACGGAACTGTTGGTATGATTTAGCTGCTAGAATCCCTGAAGTCACTGGACTGTGACTGACCACGTGCAGACAGGGACTGTAAAGGAGCAGTTTGGGTACATGGTAGGGTAAGCAAGGAGAGAAGAAAGAAGAAAAATGGTAGCAAAAGGAAGAATGAAAGAAGATGATAAGAATAGAAGAAAGCCATGGCAATGCATGCCCTTCATAACTGCACTCATGAGGCAGAATTACCACTCCCAGGTTTGCAAAGCTCTGTGTGAACAGCCCCTGCCATGCATATCTTGATTATTGATCTAGCTGCTAGCATCACTGCTGGTATTACTTGCTGTCATGGTCAGGTCCAAAGATTACAGACTTTGAAATATTCTGTTCTGAGGGTTTGAGAAGCTTCCTCCCAGGTCAGGTGCTGACTGGTGTCGCTACCCACCATTATCCAGTATTTCCTAAGCCCATGTCTCCCAGGAGTTGTCCTATCAGAATATAGAACTGTGTTTTACAGCTTTTCTACCATCTGGCTTTGTGACTTTGGAAGTCACTTCACTTTGCTGGGCCCTGGTTTTCTCAGTGGTGAAGGGAAGAATTTGACCTCGAAGCGACTTCTAGCTCCAACACTCTGTGATTCTCTGAAGCCCCATAACAAGCATGGGGCTGTAAGACAGGATCAAAGTGCTCCAGCTTTCCCTTTTTCCTGAGATTCACTTCTTGTTTAAAGTTAAACAGCTGATTTTTTCCTAGGAACCTGTGAGTGTGTGCATGTACACAGACACATATTTATACACACACAAGTGTATACATACATGTATATGTGTGTGTGTGTGTATATATTCTACAGTAGTCTGAAATTTTAATAATGGTGTTCAATGCTTTAAAGGAAGAATTTGAATGTTCTCTAAGTAAAAGGACAATAAAAAGAGGAAAAAAGTCTGTTTTCTGACCATCTTGAAAATGTTTGGGCCGACAGTTACATTCTTTTATTGAGATGGGCCTTGTGTATGTATAAATGTGTGTTTGTTTTTAGTTTCAGCCTGTCAGGGAAACTGGAGAGAAATGGTACTCATTAACCACTAGGAAACATCTGTCCATCTTCGTAGCATAGTGTGTATATATTTTTAGGGACAATATTTTATGTTACACTTAGACCTCCCCAAGAGAACCCAAGACATTATACTGGGGCAGGGAGTCTGATGCCTTATATAAAATGGGCCAGGCTGCTGACTGGTAAAGAAAAACACAAATTGGGTACATAGCAGGATTTGTTTTATTTTCTTAAAAATGTGTTTGCTAAGAATGTAGAGTGGTAGGAACATTCTTGGGATTGTTTCCTTTTTTTTTTTTTTTTTTTTTTAACATTTGGAATGATTGTATAAATTCCTGATGCTAACAGAGTGTGGGTGGGTGTCCTTCCTTTACATTGTAGAGCCACTGTCAGGAGGGTAAAAAAGAGCCAGGCCAGCAGCAGAAGGGCCCTTCTGTGCAGGGACAAGAGCCATTCGGTTCCCTCTGGGATCCCTCCTGTCCATGTCCATGAGCAACCAGAGAGGGACACAGGTGAAAACTCTGGGCGTAATGGCCCTCTCTCTATTTTTATCTCTCAGCTGGGGGTTGAATGTTCTTATTTTATAGTCACTTGCCCTTTTCAACTCTGAGAAAAGAGATGGTTTCTCCCTCCCCCAACTCTATTATCTGTGTTTCGTGTTCTTTGTTCCAGAAAGAAAAGAAAAACAAAACCCTAGGATTATTTCTCTGAGAAATTTCTTACATTCAGAAAACTGCACGCGAACGTAGCTGAGTGCTGTGTGAGGTGGTGCAGAATGTAGCGAGGTTGTGGGGCCCACCTGCAGCCTGGGGATCAGACAGGTATGAAGGTGGCTTGGGTAGGTATGGGAAGATGAATGTAGTGTGCCTGAGAAACAAGCAAATCACCTTTAATCCTCTGGATGCCACCTCGGGTTCTGCATTGTTGTCAGCGAAATAGTGGCTGGTACTTCCATCCATCCATCCATCCATCCATCCCTTCATTTGTTCATGTATTAATTGAATCAATATGCATTTGATGAGCTTTTCTGTGTCAGGAACAGATGCTTGGTATGCAAACTGAAATAAGTCTACTAATGGAAGACACTCACAATAACGAGACCTTTGATTTATTAAGGTTTATAATTTGCCAGGTGCTATGCTGAGTTCTTTATATGTGTCATTTTGTTCATCATTTATTACCCCATTTTTTGAGATTAGGAAACTGTGACACTAAAGGGCTTGCTCAAAATCACATAGCTAGTAAGTGACAGAGTCAGATTTGAACTTGGATCATTGCAACATTGTGATGAATTTATTTGTTTTTCAACTCCGTTTCTTGGCATTCCTTAAATCCTTAGAATCTCCAAAGTGATGTCTTTTTGTATACTAAAGGTTGACTGATGGCTAAAAGCTCCTAAGCAGCTTCTGGATAGAGGCTGGTCACCTGAAAGACCAAGGCATGATTAGAGGGTTGAGACTTTCAGCCCCTCTCCCCACCTTCTGTGGAGGAGAGAGGGACTGATGATTAAGTTGATCACCAATGACCAATGGTTTAATCAATCATGCCTACATAATGAAGCCTTCATAAAAACCCAAAAGGACTGGGTTCAGGAGCTTCCAGACAACTGAAAACATGGAGGTCCCTGGAGGGTGGAGTGCAAAGGAGGGCATGGAAGCTTTGTGTCCTTTTTCCCATACCTCACCCTGTGCATCTCTTCATCTGTCTCCTTTTAGTATCCTTCATAATAAGGGTAAATGTAAGTGTTTCCCTGAGTTCTGTAAGCCACTCTAGCAAACTAATAGAACCCAAAGAGGGGACAATGGGAACCCCAACATGAAGCCAGTTAGTTGGAAGTTTTGGAGGCCCAGACCTGCAACTCATGGGGGTGGGGGCTGGTCTTGTGGGACTAAGTTCTCAACCTGTGGGATCGGACCCTATCTCTAGGGAAATAGTGTCCGAATTGAATTAAATTAGAGGACACCCAGCTGGTGTCCACTGCAGAACTGACTGCTTGCTTGTTGTGGGGGAAAATCCTCCACATATTTGGACACAGAAGTCTTCTGTGTTGATTGCTGTTGTGGTGTGGGAGCAGAGAAAAACATAGTTTGAGTTGGTTTTTCCACTCACAATCATCTTACTCTGGAACTTCCCCTGAGGAGAACATTGCACTAGACAATGATAAATGCAATGATGAAGCTTGCCTGGGGGCTGAGTAATCAGAGAAGAGGGATTCCATCTACCTTTGAGAGTCAGAGAAAGCATTTTGGAGATAGTGGTTTTTGAGTTTAATGTTTAACTATAGACCTGAAACAGCAGATTCAGCTTCTACTGGAGATTCTAGGCAGACGGGGTAACTTGTGAAAACAAGTGTGTGTGGGAGGAATTGAAAATATTTTGGTGTTTCTGAAACATCACATGTGAGGCAAGGAGTGGTGAGGGATGAGCCTGGAAAGGTGGGGAACAGGGCAAATCATGATGGATCTTTTAGAATCTACAATGCCAAGTGATGAGCTCAGTGGTCTAGGTGAAAAGTGGACATGGCAGGCACAGTTGGCTGGCAAGAGGGAAGACTTGATGACTGATTGAGAGGGTATGGGAGAGATGGAGAGGGTACAGGATGCCTCCAAGACTTCTAGCTTGGAGACTGGATGGATGGGAATGCCAACCATGGATACAGAGGACCCAGGAGGAGGACTGGATTTAGACAAATGTGCTGAGTGGTTTTATTCTTCACCAGTCTATAGTCATAACCACAGATTACTAAGTTTTTTTTTTTTTTTTAAATAGCAGGTCAAAATGGTATTGCATGGATTTCATACTTACTATGATTTATAGTTAATTATTAACTTATAATTTCATAAATAACATCTTTCTTGCCTGGGGGAAATGAAATACCTTTGCTATAATCATGAAAATCAAAGAGTTAAGTAAGCCATAATTTATGAATACTAATCATAATAACAGCCACCTATTGAGCACACACATGGTCCAGATATTGTTCTTTATGCTCTTATATTAATTCCATTCCTTTTGCCACTGAGATTTTAGCTTGAAAACCTCAGTGGCAGCTACCCAGGAGTTCAATCATGTCTTGCTGTGGATGCAGGTCCAGTGGTGTCGGTCTGCCAGGGATGAAGTTGAGCATGGTACAGCCCTCGTGGCCTGGTGACTGAGATCCAGAAGACAGCTGTGTGAAAATCCATCTCAAAGCCTGTGGTGTTCACCATCATTCAGCTTCTGTTGCTTTTGATGCTGGGATTATTTGGAATTCTGCCTGGGATATTCTGGAATATCTCCTGGGATATTGATTGGGATATTTCTCTGGCACCTATCACTTCAGATTTCTTATCTGAAACAATTGGGCATTGTTATCAATCCTTTCCCATCAATTTATTCTTGAAAGACATCCTTGTTCACTTTTGCTAGAAACACCTCTCCTGATAGTCTACTGCAACTACAACTTTAAAAAAATGTTTTTATCCTGTTATTTCTATAGGATTTTGTGATAAGAACATAGTGGATTCTGTGATGTGTTGTCAAGATCTCATTAAGGACTGAAGGACTTATTCCTCCAGCTGCCCAAGTTTGGCTCCCTTCCTGGGAAAGCCTTCATCCAATGACTCACTGACACAGAGCTCAACCTTCTCACCTAAATTGGTACAACTCTAAAGGAGACCACCCAGCCTCACAGCTTCCTGTGGTGTTGGCAGAGGCCTCCATTGAGAACCATTCAGCCCAGCTTCTCCATCTGTTCATTTTTTGCTTTCTACTCTTCCCTTGCACGGTGTTGATACCCAAACTACTCCCTAATAAACGTCCTCCATGTTAACCTCTTAGTGTCTGCTTCTGCTTCTGGGAAAGCCCGAACTGTGACAGTGAACAAGTGAAAACATATTCTTATACAGACACCCTGAAGGATTTCTTTTTTTCCTTTTTGAGACAGGGTTTTTGCTCTGTGGCCCAGACTGCAGTGCAGTGGCACGATCTCAGCTCACTGCAACCTCCGCGTCCTGTGTTAAAGCGATTCTTCTGCCTCAGCCTCTCTAGTAGCTGGGATTACAGAAGTGCACAACCACGCCTGGCTGATTTTTTCATATTTTTAATAGAGACGGGGTTTCATCATGTTGGCCAGGCTGATCTGGAAATCCTGGCCTCACGTGATCTGTCTACTTGGGGCTCCCAAAGTGCTAGGATTACAGGTGTGAGCCGCTGTGCCCAGCTAGACATCCTGAAGGTTCTGCATGCTTTTTACACTGCTTACTCTAAGATCATGGACTTTAAAACAATAAGATAATGAAATAAAGCTAATTCTCCTCTCCAATAACAATTCACTCCTCTTGGCTTTTGATCAGAGACACTAGGCTGTTTGGTTCCCAACTCTCCTTCCTCTCCCGACAGCTGGCACTATGTGACCCTTACTTAAGAGCTCAGCCTCCCATTGCCCAGGGCCAAACGTGTTTCTAAGTGGAAAATGCTTAGCAGTTTGTTTTAAGTCAGATTCTATTAAGCAGACCCTAAGACTAATATTTGCATGTAAATGCTTTGTTATGGAAGTGTCCCGAGAAGAAGGGGCATGGGAGAAGCTGGACAGGGAAGAAAAGGAAGCCAAGCAGTAAGATCTCAGGCAGAGTCCCTTGGAGGGTAGCTTTGACTGATCTACAGAACTCTGGGGTGTCAATTGTACAGTAGTTGTGTGTCATTTGAGATAACTTACTGCAAAATGTTTTATTAGGCAATTCTGTTGTGTGACAGTCACAGTGAACTTACAAAAACCTAGATGGCATAGCCTTCTACACGCCTGGGCTATAGGGTAGCCTATTGCTCCTAGGCTGCAAACCTGTGCAGCATGTTACTGTATTGAGTACTAGGTAACTGTAATACAATGGTAAGTATTCATGTATTGAAACAGAAAAGATACAGTAAAATATGGTATAAAAGATAAAAAAATACACCTGTATGGGGCAGCTTCATTATAATCTTATGCGACCACCTTCATATATGCCATCTGTCATTGACTGAAATATCTTTATGTGGCACATGACTATACTGTCTAATTTTCCCACCTCAGACAGGGAAGTTGGAGTTGGGCTTTCATGCTCTTGCACTCAATAGTCACATTGTTTGACAATGATTCCCTGTTGGGGGAGCTGGAATGTAAACCCTCAACACTTTTGGCTCTCTGACTATGAGGGGCAAAGCCACTCCAGTGCCATGAGGGTTGTTCATCAAAGAACACATACACATGCTGGATGTGAGCACACAGAACCTAGAGAAGGGGCACCCAGGAACAGCAGGAAGGGCATGAGGGGGTTTTGGGTGGAGTAATGACCTTGTCTGCTGAATAGGTCCATTGCCATCATCCTGATCAATCCGGTCTTGGTGCCGTGCTCCAATATTCATAGTGGGTTCTGACAGGAGACTTTTGAACATTGGCCATACAAGTTGTATTAGTCTGTTCTCACACTGCTATAAAGAAGTACCCAAGACTGGGTAATTTACAAAGAAAAGAGGTTTAATTGGCCCGTGGTTCTGCAGGCTGTGCAGGAAGCATGATGCTGGCAACTGCTCAGCTTCTGGGGACACCTCAGGAAACTTACAATCATGGCAAAGGCCAAGGGGGAGCAGGCAGTTCACATGGCAAAAGCAGGAGCAAGAGAGAGAGCAAGAGGGGGAGCTGCTATACACTTAAACAACCAGATCTCATGAGAACTCACTCACTATCACAAGTACAGCACCAAGGGGATAGTGCTAAATTATCTGTGAGAAATCCACCTGGATAATCCAATCACTTCCCCCAGGCCCCACCTTCAACATTGGGGATTACAATTCGACATAAGATTTGGGCAGGGACACAGATCCAAACCATATCACAAGTATCCTGTCTCTACCATAGTAGAACTTGTAAGCTATTTAATTTTGTATTGGACTGCATTCCAATGAGCCTGTCTGGATGAATTAGTTGCAAAATGCTCCATTAGATAATGAAATGAGTTTATCTTTTCTAAGAGGTGCCCTGCATTTGCTATGTAAATGCTGAAGAGTGTTTGCCAAAAGCAGCAATCCTGGTATTGGTCTAATTGATATTGAGCTGTTCCTCATGGTAGTAATTGCCCAACAAGCATAGTTGCTCCTTAGGCCACTCTCAGAATGAAAATAGGAATGTGACATTAGCATAAAGGAGGATGCTATGACAGGAGGTCATGCATCCAAATTATCAAAAGATGTATCTAATGGTCTGGGTGGAAATTAAGGAGTAGGTGGGCTTGGACATTTGTATCATTTGGGACTGCAATCTGCTCTGTCAAGAGCTCATTTCCTATCCATTTTGATCCCTTTTTGGTATTACAGTAAAGGCTCCAAAGGACTATTAAAAGCCAGGAATCAATATCGAGATCATGCAACTTGGCCCATAAGTAGCTTCTGTCTATAAAATCAAAGGCTGACAATACAGTAATAAATCCTGCAAGTCTCAAATTATTTCTGAACATTTTTTATAATAAACAAAATAGAGTGTAGTAATAGTCCACAATAGAAAAGCCATCTCTAAAGCATTTGTGCTCTTTCTGTAGGAAATTATATTGAGAAATCCAGATGTGCAGTTGTGCAAGAGCAAGCTGGTGTGGATTTTTGAATGGATATTCTGAAGACAACTAGGTGGTAAGAAAGGACAGAAGGCTGCCCTTCTTTACTAACACTCTATTTTGTAGAAATTATAGTGTAGGTGATTGAGTCAATAATTTTGCATGAGTTGGCACATAGAATTTAGAATAGGATTTGTGGTGGGAAAACTCTTCCTGCTGTAGTTGAACATAAAGTCATTATTTGAATGAAATCTAATGAGTTGAGGCACTGGGTTTGAATTAGAGAAAGTTTCAGGATGTTTAAAGCATGATATGAAAGTAACAGTTCTAAAGATAAGAAAGAACAAGCACCAATTATTGAATTAATGACAACAGCATGGTCAGGCAGGCAGGTATTGAGATCTGTGTGCTGTAGGCTACAGAAAGGCAACCCAATGAAGGAAAGAATGAGAGAGAGAGAAAGAGAGAGAGAGAGAGAAGGTTCTTAGAGAATGCACAAGGTAAAATCAGGGAAACTCAGTTCAGTCATCAAGTCTAAGACAAGGAGAAAGTGCAAGGCTGAAAAACAAACAAACAAAAGCAAGAACCAGGAGACAGACATCTAAGAACTCTAATATTATTATATCATAGTTCAAAAAGATCTTGATAGATGCTAAGTAGCCATTTGTATTCCCTTCTAATAAGGACTAATAACCCTTAGTTAAACTATAAGTAGACTATACTTCCTTAACATGATAAAGAATGTCTGAAACTAATAGCCAAGCTTATGTTTAAGGGGAAATACTTAAGATGTTCTCATCAAATTTAAAAAGTCAGAGCAAGGTACCTGTTATTAACTAGCTTTTGTCTGAAAGTTATAGTCAACAGAGTAAGTTGAGAAAAAGAAAGGAAGTATAAATGTTGGGACTTGGATGATGTTGCCATGGAAGTTTGCTGCTGGGAGTGTTCTCAAGAGAGAACTTGCTGTTCAGCTGCGCAAAGTGCAGTTAGCTGACGATCTCCTCTTCTAGTAACTTCAGGTTTACCTCAGCTTCCCAGGCAGCTCCTGGCCAATGATGGACCATTGCTGCTCAACATGGAATTCCTCTAATGGACATTTCCCCTGTCTGGAGCTGCTAAGTGGGTTGGCTGAGACTGGGTTGGGTCTCCATCATAGTTGGAGACCCTCCATGACCAGTTTTTCTTCCTTCCCCTTTTACTTTTCATGGGTGTTAGGCCCATGCACTTTTTGCATCTTAACTCCATTTCAGTGTCTGTTTCTCAGAAGCCCAACTGACAGTTTTGGTAGCAATAGCAGCCCAAGAAAGCAGGAGATATGATAGGGCTTGAGAACTGAATCATTCACTGCTGCCTGGCAAGGATGTGGGACATAGACACTATGTCAAGAAGTAGCAGCCCAACTGCTAAATCTGGTAGAATTGCCTGATTGTTACTAAGTTGCACCGATGTCTTACAGAGGAATAATGAAAAGTTGGAGGCAGTTAACAAACAATTGAATATTGACAGAGGCTTTTTGTGGTTTTCAGACTCTTACTTCTTGCAGTCTGTGAGCAGAATAAGCTGAAGACCAACTCAGGATTTAATAGAGTTGCCAAGCTCCTAAGATGATTGACTAGTCCATGAAAGGGATATATGCAAGGACCAGGAGCCTTGTTGAAAACATGTGGGGCCCTGACACATGAGATGGGGACATCTGGATTGATGCCCCCAAAGATTTTGGCTCCTTAGACTCCGCTGACTCCTCAGCATTGCAGTTAGTTCACTCATTCCTTCTAAGAGTGGGCACTCTCTGCAGGTGGGAACACACTGTAGAGACATCTTTCTTACAAAGCAGTAGATTTCCTCCTTAGGATCCATTCTCATCTCTTCTCCTAGCCATAAGGTTGATCATTTTGGTTGAGTTGCAGCAAAGCCCAGCTAGGGACACACTGGGCCTTATAAAGGAGGAAAGGGAGCTACAAGAATTAGCTGACATTAACTGCTAGGAGTGGGGAGAGACTCTAGGGGACTGTATTTGTGGTTGCTTGATCAAGAGGTCTAGAACACGAGACTGGATAAGAGTGAGCTTATTAATGTGGGAACTTTTTCTAAAAGATACAGGATTTAATATCCAGGCAAAGACCTTGAAAGCCTTCTGAAAACAGTGACCCACAGTTTAGATGACTGAATTACTATGACACATAATGGAAGAGGGATTAAAAAACCTATGGAAATGGGCATTTTGGATGAATTCTGCAAGGCCAGAAAGACCATCTAAGAAGTATGTTCCATGGGAGTCCAGGGCACACACCAAGCCCAGGTGAGAGAGGCACCAACATCTCTAAGGTCAGTAGTAGATGACAGGCTGAAAAAGTGAACAATGGCCACTATAAAGAGCTTGAGGAGACAAACCCCAATCTTTGTAGCATTTGTCCCAGAATGGTCAGGACTTAGCCAGTAATGGCCAGCTTCATTATTTTTACCTCTGATTCTAACTCAGGACCAACCAGAAGAAGCCAAATCTGCTCTTCAAATCAATCTCATAGGATGCCTCACTTCTAGTTAGCCTGCCTCCAGCTTCCTCATGCCAACAACCTCCAAACAGCATATTTGAAGCCTTCCCTTATTTTTCATTACTAATCTTTTTGCTCCCTTGCCTGCCTTTGAGTCTAGGCCAAACACAAGTGATGGTGACTGACTCCCTTGTAGCAAGCTCTGTTTATTATCATTTGGATGGTCTTCACCTATTTTTACTTGGCTCTCCTCTGCAGGCAAAGGCTGATGGTAGGAGAGGCTGTTACAATCCTAATAGATACTAATGAGGGCGATGGAGTTACGAAGCTACAGAGGCCAAGGTTAAATGGCAGCCAAGAAGGCTGAACCTAAAGAAAGTTGTGGGGAGATAGTTAAGAGAATATAAATAACAATGCTAAGGGATAAAATAGGAAAAGAGTCAAAGAATGTGTTGCCCAATACATATATTTAATCATGAAAAGCAATCATGAGGAAGTGAAAGATCTCTAAAAGGAAAACTACAAAACACTACTGAAAGAAATCATAGATGACACAAACAAATGGAAATACATTTCAATGCTCATGCATGAGAAGAATCAACATTGTGAAAATGACCACACTGCCCAAAGCAATCTATAGATTCAATGCAATTTCTACCAAAATACCATTATTATTTTTCACAGAACTAGAAAAAACAATCCTAAAATTCATATGGAACAAAAATGAGCCCACATGGCCAAAGCAATACTAAGCAAAAAGAGCAAATCTGGAGACTTCATATTATCCAACTTCAAATTATACTACAAGGCTATAGTTACCAAAACAGCATGGTACTGGTATAAAAATAGGCATGTTGACCAATGGAACAAAATAGAGAAACCAGAAATAAAACCAAATACTTACAGCCAACTGATCTTCAACAAAGAATGGGAAAACATAAATTGGAGAAAGAACACCCTATTTAATCAATGGTGCTGGGAAAACTAGCAAGCCACATGTAAAGAATAAAAATGGATCCCCATCTCTCACCTTATACATAGATCAACTCAAGATGGAACAAAGACTTTAATCTAAGACCTGAAACCATAAAAATTCTAGAATATAGCACCAGAAAAACTCTTTTGGACATTGGCTTAGGCAAAGAATTCATGACTAAGACCCCAAAAGCAAATGCAACAAAAACAAAAATAAATAAATGGGACCTAATTAACCTAAAAGGCTTCTGCACTGCAAAAGAAATAATCGGCAGAGCAAACAGACAACCCACAGGTGGGAGAAAATATAAGCAAACTATGCATCTGACAAATAACTAATATCCAGAATCTACAAGGAACTCAACAAAAAAACAAATAATTTTATCAAAAAGTGGGCAAAGGAAATAAATAGACATTTCTCAAAAGAAGATGTACAAATAGCCAATAAACATGTGAAAAAATGCTCAACATCACTAATCATCAGGGACAAGCAAATTAAACCACAGTGAGATATCACCTTACTCCTGCAAGAATGGCCATAATTAAAAAGTCAAAAAACGATAGATGCTGATGTGGATGTGGTAAAAAAGGAACACTTTTACACTGCTGGTGGGAATGCAAATTAGTACAACCACTGTGGAAAACAGCATGGGAATTTCTTTCTTTTTTTTGTTTTTCTTTCCCTGAGATGGAGTCTTGCTCTATCACTGAGGTTGGAGTGCAGTGGTGTGATCTTGGCTCACTGCAACCTCCGCCTCCCAAGTTCAGGCGATTCTCCTGCCTCAGCCTCTCAAGTAGCTGGGATTACAGGTGTGCTCCACCGCACCCAGCTAATTTGTTTTTATTTTTAGTAGAGACGGGGTTTCACCTTGTTGGCCCAGGCTGATGTTGAACTCCTGACCTCAGGTGATCCACCTGCTTCGGCCTCCCAAAGTGCTGGGATTACAGGCTTAAGCCACCATGCTCAGCTGGAAATTTCTTAAAGAACTAAAAGTACAACTACCATTCAACACAGCAATCCAACTACTGTGTATCTACCCAATGGAAAAGAAGTTGTTATATGAAAAAGACACATGTACACACATGATTATAGCAGCACAGTTCACAATTGCAAAGATATGAAACTAACCTAAGTGCCCATCAACCAATGAGTAGATAAAGAAAATGTGGTATATATATGCCATGGAATACTACTCAGCCATAAAAAGGAATGAAATAATGTTTTCTTGTGCAACTTAAATGGAGCTGGAGGCCATTATCGTAAATGAAGTAACTCATTCAAAATGAACTCTATTCCAAATGAAGTAACTATTTGGAATAGAAAACCAAATATTGCATGTTCTCACTTATAAGTGGGAGCTAAGCTATGAGGATGTAAAAGCATAAGAATGAGGTAATGAACGTTGGGAGCTTGAAGCGGGGGAAGGTTGGGAGGGGGTGAGGGATAAAAGTCTACATATTGGGTACAGTGTGCACTGCTCGGGTGATGGGTGCACTAAAATCTCAGATATCACCATTAAAGAACTTATCATGTAACCCCAAACCACCTGTACCCCCAAAACCATTGAAATAATAAAAAAAGAAAGGCAATCATGGAAGAGTAGAAAAAGGAGGGCAGTCATCGCAATAAAAAGTCATGATCTATTTTTGTAGTTATTGAACCTGAGTCAGTTTTCAGCCTCAGACTTAAGTGCCTGAAGGGGTGTCTGGTTTCCAGTGAGAAGGATTCTGCATCATCATACAGTAATAATTCTTCCAGCCCTTCCACAACAGGACCTATGGCTATTTACTTGGGTGGTTATATAATGGACTAACTGAACTCACTGAATTTTACCACAGCCTCACTGGGTGGTCTTTTTCCCACCTCCTAAATATATAATTTGAATTGACAAACTTGGAAATTGGGTATTTTAGCCTGTGGAGTAAAGCTATGATCATGGGGAGGGCCAAGAAGAAGCCTTTGAAACTGCCTGCTCACATCTCTAGCTGCGATAATAAATAAAAAGCAATAGCACACCATGGGAAGAAAGGTGAAAGTTAGTGCCCCCTTAAGGATCTCAAGAATGTAGTAGTGATGGTCCCCAACATACCTTTATTTAATTAACCAGTCTAGTTTCTGCAGAAACTGGATAGATCCTGGAAGAATGACTAGAGACTAACACAGACCCAACCAAGTCATAGCCTTGATTGTGGTAACTGTGGCAAAATGAATCTAGCTTGCTAGAGTGCATTAATATGCCTTTGTTACTCAGTATGTAGCCATTGATTTGGTGATAAGGCTCTTTTCTTTCCCTATCAGGGAAGAGGCTGCAAACAGTTTACATCCATATACAAAGATGAAAAGCAATACACACTTGCAGTTTTGCCTCAGGGGTATTTTAGGTTGTCTGCCCTGTGCGTTAATGTAGTCTGAAAAGATATAGACTGCTGGGACATCCTGCAGAATATCCACTGACTTACTACACCAGTGACATCATGCTGGTCAGGCAGTATGTGCAAGAGAGGTTAGTTAGCACACTGGAGGCCCTTGGTGCTCAGTCTAGAAGGTGGTAGATAAATTCTACAAAGACTTAAGAACATGAAACTTTGGGAACATTGTTACGGGTCCAGTGGTCCCAAGGGCAGGCTGGGACATCTCCAAAGTATAAGGTAACTTGCGTCATCTTCCATGCACTGCTACAAAGAAGGAAGTACATGTCTGTTAGGTTTTCTCAGGTACCAGAGGATCACATTCCACATCTAGGATTACTGCTCTAGCCCATAAATCACAAGACCCAAGAGGCTGTCAGTTTTGAGAGGGGTGTGGAACAGGAAAGGGCTCTGCAGCAGATTCAGATGGTGGCATAAGCAGCTCTGTCATATGGGCATGTAATCCGCAGACCTAAATGATCACGCATCTGGAACTGCTTTTATGAGTTGGGTTCTATTGACCCATCATGCCATACAATTGGGTGAGCACAGCAGCAATCCATCATAAGGTAGAAATGGTGTAGCCAAGATCACGGCCAGAGGGCATAAGTAGCCCAGACCCCATGTCACTCATCATGGTTTCACCCAACCCATCCCTTAACTCAAACATGGCTATATGGTGGGAAGACAAGGTGGGAAGAGAGCCAAAGGAGAAAGAAAATCCCTGAGGTTGGTTTTTGGATGCGTTGGCTTGGAATTTGAGCCCAAGCTGAAAATAGATGGCAGTAGCAATACAGCCACATGCAGGGGAGGCCTTGGAAATTAATGCTGAGAAAAAAAAATCTTCCCATAGTAGAGCTTTGAACAATGTACTTGGTTATCTACTTTGTGAGGAATAAAAACTAGCCTGAGGTGAGAATATATACAAACTTCTGGGCAATGATGAATGGCCTGACCAACTGGTCAAGGGCCTGGAAGGAAAAAGATTGGAAGATCAGGTATAAGATCTGGGGTAGAAGTATGTGGTGGAAAAGATGGAAGTTGGCATGAAACGTGATTTTTGTATCACATGTTAATTAATCCTTACCCATATGCATATACCATTGAAGTGGCATTGAAACCAACAAGGAGACAAAGTGACTGAGACAGTTGACATTAGCCAGCTTTTGTCACTGGCCACTTCAGAACTGCACACTGGGCCCATGAATGAAGAGGCCACAGAGGTAGAGATGAAGCTTACACATGTACATGCATACAGGTAGCTGAGACCAGCTACATGGTGGCAAGTTGACTTCACTGGAGTCTTTTTGTTCTGGAAGCACTAGTGATTTGCTCTAACAGGAATAAATACTTATTCTAGATATGAGTTTGCCTTTCTTGCCTACAGAACCTCAGCCAGCACCAATATCTGGAGGCTTTCTGATCCTTAGCATTTTACTATTTTCTTTCTTTCTTTCTTGTAGATTGGGTCTTGCTTTGTTGCTCAGGCTGGACTTGAATGGGCTTAAGTGATAGTGCTGGCTCAGCCTCCCGAGTTTCTGGGACTACAGGCATATGCCAGTGCACCTGGCCTGATCCATAGCATTTGTGCAATGAAGGAAATGGGAGAATGCAATTGTTATCATGGGATCTACTGGTTGTATCACACACTACACCATCCAGAAGCTGCTACCCTAATTGAGCACTGGAATAGCCTGTTGAAGATGCAGTTAAAGTGCCACTTTGGGGACAATACTCTTTAAGTGTGGGGTTCCTTGATTAGAAACATAAGGGAAGAGTCAGGTTGCTATTTAACTGTAGACTAGACTGTTGACATTCTCAGGGCTGTAACTTCATTACCACGCCTCTGGAATATGGCTTCCTTATACAGTGTAATAAAGTATACCTTAAAATTCAGTGACCTCCCATTCAGTGATAAAAGAACAGCAAAGCTAAACTGAGATACTAATGTTAGCGCCTTCATGCTTCACCAGAGTGCTCCTCCCTGCCACCTGATTCTAAAACCCTTCTCTCCTGTTATTGGTCTAGGTGAGATCATGCTACAGTATACACAGTTCAAATTAACACACAAACAACATTACAAATGATGATGTGTTTTGGAACTTTAGGGTCACTCAGAAGTGCTCAAAACCATTAATGTTCTATTTGCTGAAGTTTAGACCCCACTGAATTGTGATTGCAAATTCTTTTGATTAAACGGTAGCCTTTTCAATTGCATAGGTTTCTCTAGTCATAGCAATCTTCCAGCTCAGGTCTCTCATGCATTCCATTTGGAGGAATCATTTCCCATCTTTGCATTCATGTCTCTTGTAATATTATGTCTTTTAGAGGATAAAATAAATTTATGTGATGCAAATAATAGCAAGTTGGGACAATGTATTTCATACATATAAATGTAATTTGATGGTGCGACACATGTGTCTACCGCATGCTCGGTCCATCTTGTTCGGAAGCAGAACCATTTATTGTGTGATAAGAAGTCCCATCTCCAGTATTCATTTGGATCCTAAGGTTATTAGAAATGCATTCTTTCTTCCAAAATGATTGCCTTGTTTTGAACCCAGCTGTGCATAAGTTATTTATTAATCCCAAACCCAGAAGGAAACACTTATCTTTACATACGTGGTTATTTTGTTGGAAATAGAATCAATATCAGATGGTTTTTAAAGAAAATGATTATATTCTTAAAGAAATCTGTAAGAGTGTGATCTGCAAAGAGACATTAAGACTACTTAAGGAAAACGACATATTAGCTCACTAAATTAGCATCAAAATGGCTTACCTTACCTCTTACCTTTTTAGAAAGGTGCTGTTAAACAACCATGGTATATTTTATTTGTTATTATTCAATGCTAAGTATTTTTGTTGGGCTCTTAAAATAGTTTTAAAATTTCCAATTGTACTATTCCTCTGCAAAGAGAACAGTCAGTGAAATAAACAATTCCATAAATATGCTTCCACCAAAGATAGACAACATGCACAAGAAGACACAGAATTTGTCTTGGTGGAACTCACTATTGGGCTAAAGTAGGACTCTTGTTCATTAATAACTATTTCAGAACTAACTATGGAATATAGAAAATGGTCTACTTAGGGATTAATGTCAAATGCCAATGAGGAGCCACAGGGCCCTAGTGCAAAGAAAAGTTACAAAGCCTCATTTTCTGTGGAGTCAAGAAGAAGGAAGAGGGAGACAACCTCAGACCATGTTGGTGGTGGGAAAGAACATAAGACACTTCTCAAGATGACTGAGTGATCAGTTGCTTTCTGGTTTGAGATGGGGGAGATAAGTCCTCTATCCAGAAATGTTGCCTTCCAAGGGGACTTTCTTGACAGAGAGGGCCAGGTAGTCCTAAGGAAATCTGCTTGGCTCTGGGGAGCATCATCCACTTTCTACAAGCTGACTAACTGAGCACCAACCATTTGCTAGGTACCCTGCTAGGTGCTGTGAGGGTTACAAAGATAAATAAAGGGTAAATTAACTTTTTCGTGTGTTTCTACTTTGTGTCAAGCCCTTGTTAGGAATTCTGTGAAATAAGCTTTACAGTTGCCATTTTTACACATAGGGAAGTGGGGGTTTGGAGAGGTTAAGTAGTGTGCTCCAATCACACAACCAGTAGATGATAACCATATGATCCACTTCACAGGGTTGTTGTTAAGTCCTTGGTGCAAAGTGGAAGCTCAAAAAAAATTTTCTCCAGGGAGTTATTTTATCTTAATACTGCTTTCAAGCGGTATCTTCCATTTGCCACCTGATTATAACACATTCATCTTAGTGATGGTCTAGAGTTTTAAAATTATGCATTAGTTTCTGCTGCTATGAAAATCTGTAAGCTTTTTGGAGATCTGAGACTATGACTTATACTGAAAGGTAAACTTTCACTGCTCCACAATTTGCCTCCTTGCTCATCAGACATTGCTTAGTGAAGACCTAGGTTTTACTCTTTAGCTGAAGTGCTCATTCATTCATCAGTGAGAATCACTGATGGCAAAAATCAGAATTTTACTTTAGATCAGTATGCTTTAAAAATGACTTTCAAATTTCTGTCTAAAATCTACAGATGTATTTTTCACTGGGCACTGCATATGTGTGCCTACATACACTTCAGTCAAAGGTTTCATGAATCAATACTTACCTTAGTGTCAACGATGAACTCTGATTTGTGCTATTCTATTTTATTCTCCCATTCCATTCCACCCCCATCCCATTAAATGTTTTCCACAATTCATTAAATTGATTTAATAACCCACTAATGGATCATGGTCCACCTTTTGAAAAAACATTTCTTTAAGATATTTAAAGTTTGGGGCACATATGATTTTATTATTTATTTTTATTTTTATTTTTATTTTTGAGATGGAGTCTCGCTCCGTCACCCAGGCTGGAGTGCAGTGGCGTGATCTCAGCTCACTGCAAACTCTGCCTCCCAAGTTCACGCCATTCTCCTGCCTCAGCTTCCCGAGTGGCTGGGACTACAGGCGCCCGCTACCACGCCTGGCTAATTTTTTTTTTTGTATTTTTAGTAGAGATGGGGTTTCACCTGGTTAGCTGGGATGGTCTCGATCTCCTGACCTCGTGATCTGCCCACCTTGGCCTCCCAAAGTGCTGGGATTATAGGGGTGAACCACCACGCCCGGCCTTTTTTAAAATTATACTTTCAGTTCTGGAGTACATGTGCAGAATGTGCAGGTTTGTTACATAGGTATACATGTGCCGTGGTGGTTTGCTGCACCCATCAACCCATCATCTACATTGAGTATTTCTCCTAATGCTATCCCTCCCCTCTCCCTCCGCCCCTCAACAGGCCCCAGTGTGTGATGTTCCCCTCCCTGTGTCCATGTGTTCTCATTGTTCAGCTCCCACTTATGAGTGAGAACATGGCAGTGTTTGGTTTTCTGTTCTTGTGTTAGTTTGCTGAGAATGATGGTTTCCAGCTTCATCCATCTCCCTGCACAGGACATGAACTCATCATTTTTTGTGGCTGCATAGTATTCCATGGTGCATATGTGCCACATTTTCTTTATCCAGTCTATCATTGATTGGCATTTGGGTTGGTTCCAAGTCTTTGCTATTGTGAACAGTGCCACAATAAACATACGTGTGCATGTGTCTTTATAGTAGAATGATTTATAATCCTCTGGGTATATACCCAGTAATGGAGTTGCTGGGTCAAATGTTATTTCTAGTTCTACATCCTTGAGGAATCACCACACTGTCTTCCACAATGGTTGAACTAATTTGCACCCCCACCAACAGTGTAAAAGCATTCCTATTTCTCCACAGCCTCTCCAGCATCTGTTGTTTCCTTGCTTTTTAATGATCACCATTTTAAATGGCGTGAGATGGTATCTCATTGTAGTTTTGATAGGCATGGGCAAAGACTTCATGACTAAAACACAAAAACCAATGGCAACAAAAGCCAAAACTGACAAATGGGATCTAATTAAATTAAAGAGCTTCTGCACAGCAAAAGCAACTATCCTCAGAGTGAACAGACAACCTACAGAATGGGAGAAAATTTTTGCAATCGATCCATCTGACAAAGGTCTAATATCCAGAATGTACAAGGAAGTTAAACAAATTTACAAGAAAAAAACAATCCCATGAAAAAGTGGTCAAAGGATATGAACACCCACTTCTCAAAAGAAGACATTTATGCAGCCAACAAACATATGAAAAAATGCTCATCATCCCTGGGCACAGATGAATTTTGAACCTCCTATAATGCCTAGCATGGTACTAAAATAAAACCTGGGTAATCTTGTGCAGCAAATTGCAAAAATTGCCCCCATTTTTTACCCCCTCCCCATATCCATATTCTTTGCTGTCTAACTTTGTAGTGTATACCTATCTTAATGTTAGCCTAGGCCACATGCCTTGCTTTGGCTGATGGGAGGTTGGTAAACATAATACAATCAGAAAAGAAAAGTGTATGTATGCTTGGGCTTGTTTGCTTTCTGCCTTGGTTATGAGAACGAGCCCTGACTTGTTACTAGAGACACACGGATCAGAGCTGAATCGCTTTAGATATCCCAGCTGAGGCTATCTGAGATTAGACCACAGCCAGCCAACACTCACATGTGAGTGAGCCCAGCCAAGATAAGCAGAGGCATCTAGCCATCTAGCCAACCATTCCAGACATGTGAGAAATAAACATTTATTGTTAAATGCCACTAAGGATTTTTGGTTTGTTACACATTATTACTGTGGCAGTAGATAACACACACCTGGCAGTACTCAGTCATATACTGTTCATGTTTGAGTGCATGATGTTTGCCTATGTAACTTGAAGTCTAGCAGAATCAATTAAGGACTCCCCCATCCTGCCTCACTCTTACTTAAGCACCAAAATGTATCCAGCTGGTTGATTGGAGTCAGCTGGTTCCAGGTTTTTCCACTTGAAAAAACAAACAGCAGTTCTCAAATCTTAGTGTCCATCAGATCATGTGATCTTCTGAATCAGAACCTAAGTTAAAAAGTGTGAGAACTGTTGATTTAGTAAATTCTTTGCCATCTTGGACTTGGAAGTGAAAGAATTAATTGATCAAGACGAATGAGTGAAATGCAAATAGTTTGCTTATGCAATATATTTAGGCATATTTATCTTATATACAATGAGTGATAACATATATAACACACGTTTCTTTGCTTAACTGTTAGTCTTCCCACATTAGGTGATTAAAAGTAAAACCTCATCTTTGGTTCTATTGTTTTAGTGCATGATCTCTCCAAAGGTTTTGCCTGTTTTGGCTGATGGAACACCTTCGAGTGGTGGTAACATGCTTAGGTCTGTGTTGTACCCAAAGGCTGCAGAGACTCCTTTTGCTTTTAACAAAACTCAATTTCTAGTGTGCAAAACGTTTTCCCTTTGTTGCTGTTTATTTCTGTTTTGCATCTTTCTCTTTCTCCTTGTATTTTCCAATTGTCAAATTTCATTAACCTTTGCTGTACTTGATTTCTTGGTGTTGGACAAATGTGGGGACACCTTGAAAATCAAATACTTTCTTTTTGATCATCTAATCATGAGGATAGTCCTTAGTATACCTGCTTTCCTCAGAAGACTTCCCCTGGCTGTGTGGAGATTGTTCACAACCTTGAAAAGACCCCATATTGGCCTCTGAATATAGGGCCATTGATATTGTTAACATGTAAGAAGATTATAGAGCAGTAATGTTAAAATAGAATGAAGTACACTACATATGCATATTTTAAAAAGGGCATACTACTTTATATAGTTTGGATGCCTGACCCCTGCAAATCCCATGTTTAAATGTGATCTCCAGTGTTGGAGGTAGGGCATAGTGGGAGGTGTTTTAGTCATGGGGGTGGATCCTTCATGAATGGTTTGGTGCCCTCTAGGTGGTAATGAGTGAGTTCCTGCTCTATTATTTACCACCAGATCTGATTGTTAAAAAGAGCCTGGCCCTTCCTCCCTCTCTTGCTCCCTCTCTCTCTATGTGACAAACATGCCTCGCCTTTGCCTTCTGCTATGATTGTAAGCTTTCTAAGGCCTCACCAGACACAGATGCTGACACCATGCTTCTTGTTAAAGTCTGCAGAACCATAAGCCAAAAGTAAACTTTTTCCTTGTAAGTTACTCAGTCTCAGGTATTCCTTCACAGCAATGCAAAATGGACTAATATACCAGTGTTAGGAATTTGATGGCTATTTTAAGTTAAAGGAGCATGACTGCTTATCCTTTTCGTCTGTTCTTTCACATTTTCCAGCTTTTTGTTTTAGGACTTCTCTCCCAATTACTCTTGTCCTTATTGGCATAACTCATTTATCACTCCCTCAAGTAGGTATGAATATTCTTCATTCTTCCCTTGTAAAACTTAGACAACTTGGGGTCTTCAAAAGAAGATAGTGCTCACTGCTCTGGAAAATCTGAAATAGATGGGAATATCTGGATATGTTATTTGTCATGGATATCATCAAGAAAGTATAATGACCAAAAAAAGGGTTATTAAAAGACACATGAACCGCCACCTCTCCCTCTGATATCAGAATGATCTCTAAGCCTGAGCCAGAGTGCATAGCTTTAAAACAGCCAGAGTAGTCTCATTACCTTTCACTATAGAAGTCTTCATATAGTTGCTTTACTTATTATTAACCAAATTGAGTTTTGTCTTTCTAAGTTTGCCTGGGACCCCAAAAAGGCCAGGCCTTCTAGAGGGAGGGGCCCCAACACCCTAACAGATATTCCTGGTCACCCCATCTTTCAGGTACACCAAGCATAGATGTCTTTATCAGTCAGGTCCCAATGACAGAACCAGACTGACTTTCATCTTCACATCTTTTTTTGTTTCCTCTGACTCTTGAGTATTAATGAAATGTCTGGCTTGTGAACTCTGGGATATCAATAAGCCCTTTAGCCCAGTGGCTTTCAATCTCTGCTGCACTTTGGAATCACTTGAGGCACTTTGAAAAATCCAGATGCCCAGGCCACACCATTATTAATTGTATCAGGGTCTCTGGGATCTCAGGCATTAATGCTTTTGTCAAACTCTTGGAGTAGTTCAGCATGAAGAAAAGTTGAGAGCCATTGCTCTAATCAGTTTCTCACAGCTCATTCTAAGTTCTGTACTTTCAGTAAATTGGGATGTACCAAGTTTTATGCCTCTATGGTTTGGGGGTAGAAAGTACAAGATTATATACATTGTGCCAATAACAAGACTATCTTAAAATCTTCTTTTTCTTCTCTACTTTTCCTGTTTGTAAAAAAAAAAATCTATTTTTTCCTTCAGGGCTGTTAGTCAAAGAATAAAGTAGTTCTGCTTTAAATGTAAAGCATGGGGCTTATGTTCAAACCACTGCTACCCCAGCAGAAAGTCTTGAAACCATTAAGTCTTTCAAACCTAGCATATGGTATGAGGTAAACATATAATTGTTAAATTAAATTGAAACATGCGTGTTTCTCCTTCACTCATAACAAGCACATTATCCCACTGCGTCCCTACATTTCTGAATCTCAGGTAATTCTGACTTGCCTGGACTAAACAGGATCCTTTCATCTTGCTAGATGTCTAGCTCCAAGTACTCACAGCCATGATGTTTAATCTTCTATGAATTCTTAAGCTCTAAGGAGATTTTCAAGATAAACACAATGTTATTTTGGCAGGCAGTTGTATGTTTGTGGGTGGGGGATGATACATGCCCCTATATTTCTCTTTAACATGGAAGGAGCTTGGTTTATTTTGCTCCTATTTTATTCCCTTAGGAGCCAGAAAGAATACTCAAGAGGCAAAGGGATTTTATTTCACTCTGAGAGGTAACAGTGATAGAAACTTGGAAATGAAAGCAAGTGTGCGTAGGTATGTAGGTCATGAATTTTGAAAGTCCGAAGTACTTCTGGTTTATTCATCTAAAATGAAAGTATTCTTCAACCATCAAAATCATGTTTATGGCTTATTTGGGAAAATTTCTCTTAAAACCAGATATAGATTTTGGAAGGAAACCAGAATCCTGGACAGTTAAATTCACTTGGGGTCAAAGGCAAAATTGCTGGAAGATTAAATTTTTCTTATTAAGCCTGCAATATTCAGATTTGGGGAATACAGAAGAAATAACTTAAAATATCTTCCTGGAAGTAACTGTATATCATCAACTTTAGATGAAAAAGCTAGGAATTTTATTTGAAAGGATAATTACTCCTCTCTCTAGAGTTTGCTTAAATAAATTCAAGGACCAAATTTACAGCTTCTATCATGTGCTGTTAAATTTTTTTTTTTTGCAGAATTTGTTAAAGCTGGAACACTTATTAAATTTCTGCTTGTTCGTTCATTTGGGACATGCTTATTGAATGCCTACTATATACCAGGTTCTGTCAGGTCCTGGAAATACAGTGATGGACAAAAGATGGTCCCTGTCCTCATGGAACGTACAGTTTAGAAAAGAAGAATGTCATTGAACAAATAAGGGACCCATGAAGTGATTTAATGCCAGTTGTGGTAAGCACAACAAGAGGAAAATTACAGTGTGCAATGGAAATCATTAATATGGGAAGTGCCTTATCTTGGGGTTTAGGATGGTTTTCCTGAGGAAATGACATTTCAGCTGGCACTAGTGGGATTAGCAGGTGTTAACTCACATGTTATTTGCTAGGGTACATTTTAATCAAATCACTGGAAGCTGTTATTTGTAGAGGAACCAGTTCTGTGTGACCAGTAGCCTAGGAACTTGTGTAAAATTTAATCTAGGATATCAGTAACTCTGTATATCCATAGAAGCGAAAGGTTAACAGCCAAAGTGGCAGGAATAACTCAAAATATTATATTCATTCACTCAATAAATATTTGCACTGGCAGTACAGCAGTGAATAAACAGAAATCCCTGTCCTCATGGAGGTTGCCTGATAGCAGAACAGAGAGCCATAAACAAGATAAATAAGTACAATATATAGCATGTTATTGATAACTGCTCTGGAGGAAAAATAATGCAGATAGGGAGTTAGGAAGTGGTGGTGGTTTCAAACTTACCATAGCTTCCTTTAGCATAATGCTCTTGGAAGAATATGTACTCCGATTCTACTCACAGACCAGGATTGCAGTTGGCTGGGGCTGGTACCATATTTGAAAGTTCATTGAAATTCTTCAGAGCTGTCATCCCTAAATTATTGTGAGGAGGCACTAATGTCATTTTCCTCACGACTTGTGATTTGTAGACTTCAGAGAAGGAAAAGTGCTGGCAGAGACATCCTTGACTGCAGCTAAGTGAGAGGCTCATCTGTTGGCTGAGGGCCTTTGTGTGTCTGCAGAGGCAGGGGAGTACAGTGTGATACGGTAGAGGGAGCTGGGCCTCGGCCCGACAGATCTGGAGTCAGACCCGGGCTCTGATTCATAAGCTGTATGATCCCTGGGAAACTAATACATCTCTCTGATCCTTAGTTTCCTTATTTGCAAAATAAATGGCTTGGACCAGATCTCTCAAACTCTTTCAAACCTAAAGACATCCTAAGCTGAAAGGCTTAGGGTTGCTTCTTGGAACCTTTGAAAGCACCTTGTGTACACTACTTTGCCTGCATTCATTCGTAGCCCTTCTCCTGGGAAGGTAAATATATTGTAATTATATTAACAACATTTTAATAACAATAATCAACAATTGTGTGTTACTAGTTATGTGCTAGGTATAGTTCTCAGCCTCTCACCTATAGTCCTCACAACAATCTTACAGGGTGAATATTATCATTCCCATTTCACAAATGACAAATTCAGAGAGGTTAGTTAACTTGCGCAAGGTTTCCCAGGTAGTAAGGGATAGAATTAGAAATAAAATTCAGGCAGTTCACGTCATTTTGAAAACACACATCCCACTAATAAAATAATTTTGAGCACTCATCCCAATATATTTATTGATTTAAAATTATATGTATATATTAATGAAATAACAGTATATACATTATAAAGCCTGCATAAAATAGAAACAAATTATCGGTCAAAGATGAAATAAATTTTAGTTTTATTAACAGCACAAAAAGTTTTTGCTTTCATAAATATGATCAAATATGCTGCTTTTTTTTTTTTTTTTGAGACAGAGTCTCTCTCTGTCGCCCAGGCTGGAGTGCAGTGGCTTAATCTCAGCTCCCTTAAAGCTCCGCCTCCTGGGTTCACGCCATTCTCCTTCCTCAGCCTCCTGAGTAGCTGGGACTACAGACGCCTGCCACCACACCCGGCTAATTTTTTTATTTTTAGTAGAGACAGGGTTTCACCGTGTTAGCCAGGATGGTCTCGATCTCTTGACATCATGATCTGTCCGCCTCGGACTCCCAAAGTGCTGGGATTACAGGCATGAGCCACCGCACTGGGCCTATATTTTGTTTTGAATTGTGGACTACAGTATGTGATTCAGCTATTCAAAGATCTATTTCTAAGTTCTTAGCTGAAAAAAATACCTCTGAAGATACTTGGATCTTTATGGAAGAAGTACACCATGAGCTGCCCTTAATTATGATATGTGTTTTGTCAATCATCCACTGTTTATATAAAGGAGTTTTAAATTATTATTGTTGAAAATTCCTATCATTGCTGATTTGATTAGTTGTTCCTGCAAACTCCTTGGAAGGGGGTGCATTTTTCTATTTTAACAGGTGAGATTAAAACCAACTAATATGTTATTCTGAGGGTGTTGAAGCTGGTTAGAATATTGTTTCTACCTTTTTTCTTTTTTGGTATAAAGGTTTTAGAGGAAATATCCCTCCTTAGCTTAGTTTTCCCAGAAAGCAGAACCTGAGTTTTATTTATTGACTTTCATATTAAACTTATATTAATTTTTAAGTTCAAGGGTACATGTGCAGAATGTTGTTGCATAGGTAAATGTGTGCCATGGTGGTTTGCTACACAGAACATCCCATTACTCAGGTATTAAGCCCAGCATCCATTAGCTATTCTTCCTGATGCTCTCCCTCCTCCCTTCCCACCCTCTGACAGGCCCCAGTGTGTGTTGCTCTCCCTGATGTGTCCATGTGTTCTCATCATTCAGCTCCCACTTATAAGTGAGAACTCATGGTATTTAATTTTCTCTTCTTGCATTAGTTTGCTAAGGATAATGGCCTGTAGCTCCATTCATGTCCCTGCAAAGAACATGATCTCATTCCTTTTTTATGGCTGCATAATATTCCATGGTGGATATGTACCACATTTATCCAGTTTATCACTGATGGGCATTTAGGTTGATCCCATGTCTTTGCTATTGTGAATAGTGCTGCAATGAACATACATGTGCATGTATCTTTATGACAGAATGATTTACATTCATTTGGGTATACACCCAGTAATGGGATTGCTAGGTCAAATGGTATTTCTGCCTCTAGGTTTTTGAGGAATCGTCACACTGTCTTCTACAACAGTTGAACTAATTTACACTCCCACCAACAGTGTAAAAGGGTTCCTTTTTTGCCACAACTTCACCAGCACCTGTTTTTTTTTTTTTGTTTTTTTTTTTTTTTTTTTTTTTTTAGTGGTTGTTTTTTTAAGATGGAGTCTTGCTCTTGTTGCCCAGGCTGGAGTGCAACGGCATGATTTCGGCTCACTGCAACCTCCGCCTCCTGGGTTCAAGCGATTCTCCTGCCTCAGTCTCCTGAGTAGCTGGGATTACAGGCGCCCACCACCATGCTCAGTTCATTTATGTATTTTTAGTAGAGACAGGGTTTCACCATGTTGGTCAGGCTGGTCTCAAATTCCTGACCTCAGGTGATCCACCTGTCTCGGCCTCTCAAAGTGCTGGGATTACAGGTATGAGCCACCGCACCTGGCTGGTGTGAGATGGTATCTCATTGTGGTTTTGATTTACATTTCTGTAATGATCAATGATGTGGAGCTTTTTTTCATATGTTTGTTGGCTGCATGTATGTCTTCTTTTGAGAAGTGTCTGTTCATGTCCTTAGCCCACTTTTTAGTGGGGGTGTTTGTTTTTTTCTTGTAAATGTTTTTAAGTTCCTTATGGATTCTGGATATTAGACCTTTGTCAGATGGATAGATTGCAAAATTTTACTCCCATTCTGTAGGTTGTCTGTTTACTCTGTTGATAGTTTTTTTTTTTTTTTTTTGCTGTGCAGAAGCTCTTTAGTTTAATTAGAGCCCATTTGTCAATTTTTGCTTTTGTTGCAATTGCTTTTGGGATCTTCATCATGAAATCTTTGCCTGTGCCTGTGTCCTGATGGAAGAGAACAGATAAGCAGAAATAGGACCACACACCTACAACCATCTGATCTTTGACAAACCTGACAAAAACAAGCAATGGGGAAAGGATTCCCTATTTAAGAAATTGTGTTGGGAGAACTGGCTAGCCATATGCAGAAAATTGAAAATAGACCCCTTCCTTACACCATTTACAAAAATCAACTCAAGATGGATTAAATACTTAAATGTCAAACCCCAAACTATAAAAACCCTAGAAGAAAACCTAGACAATACTATTCAGGACTGAGTTCTATTTAGAAGTGTACAATCCTGTTGAGGATGTGTTATGAAGTTGGCCACTATCTCATATAGAACATGACTGTTTGATATTGAGAGATGACCTTCCTACAGACTGTAAACAATTGCTTTTCAGGACAGTCTCTTTGGGGAAAGGAATCTTCTCTAGTTCCCATCCTCCACTGTTCAAACCTTCATTCCATTTTTCGGTTGTACTTATGTGGATACTCATGGGGGCATCCTGTAGTCTTTCACTCTCCAAGTCAGCAGGAAAGACCTGGGGGTGGGAGGCAAGAAAGAGACATCTCAAACAGGTACGAGGCAGGGAGCTGTCAGCTTTTGCCTGCTTGAAGGAGATTAGAGCCCATGCACACACAGGGGCTGCACAGGAGAGAGGTGGGGCAGAAAGAGTTGAAGTGATACTGGAAAGACACACTTAAATGATGTCTATGGCAACAGAAATGTTTTCATAGTCACATAACTATGCAAACATTTTTACATAGCCATTTTCAAAATACTCTCTCCTAAGCACTTTTAAAAAACATTTGCATTTTATTGTTAAAACATCATCTATATCTACCTAGGTACAGTGAACTGCAGCATGCTGCAATATATCAAAGTAAAATGGGAAGGTGGGGGGCTCCACTGTGAAATGCTTAAGGGAGTAAACCTTCCCTTCTCCCAGGATGCTCACAGACTGTATTTGAGTGCTCAGCAACTAGACTAATTCATGCGCCAGGATCAACCTGTATATTAAATATTGGCATAACAATATTGGTATTAACTTGTATCTATTAGTCCATTCTCACATTGCTATAAAAAACAACCTGAGACTGGGTAACTTATAAAGAAAAGAGATTTAATTGATTCACAGTTCTACAGGCTGTACAGGAAGCATGGCTGCGGAGACCTCAGGAAACTTACAGTCATGGCAGAAGGCAAAGGGGAAGCAGGCACATCTTACATGGGCAGAGAAGGAGGACGAGAGATCAGAGGGAGGTGCTATACACTTGTAAACAACCAGATCTCATGAGAACTCACTATCATGGGAACAGCAAGGGGGAAATCCACCACCATGATACAATGCCACCAGGCCCCTCCTCCAACACTGGGGATCACAATTCAACATAAGATTTGGGTGGGGACAGAAATTCAAACCATATCACTGAATATTAAATATCAGCATAATAATTTCTTATTTTTAATTGAAAATAAATAGAAAAAGATGTCTTAATCTTTTCTAAAGAAGTTCTCCTATTTTATTGCCTCCAAACAGTGGATTGTCTTGCCCCATACTTCAGTGATCAGTAGTCTAGGTCTTCTAAGACATAAAGGAATTAAGGCAGCTACATTAGTGAATGTATTAATATATTAATGGATGTCTGTATAGTACGGAGTGTGAGAACATGGGCTTTGCAGTCAGCAGGCTTGGGTGTCAATGCCTTGGTGAAGCTATTTAATTTTACTTTCCTCATCTGAAAATGGGCATGATAAAACTGATCTCTTATGTGGCACACAGTAAATTCTCAATAAAAGAAAGTCATTGTAGTAGTAGCTGTTGACATAACAAGGGACAAGGAGAACTAGTTATGCAGCAGACTGCTGCCAGTGCTCCCATTCTAACCCAATGTTTACAAAGTACCAGGAAAATGAGTTTTCTGCCACCTCCAGATCTTCCAAGCCTTCTTCACCAGCAGCAATACTGGTGGGTAGGACAGTAGGCAAGAATTCATGCACATGAAATTACATGATTTATTATCTACATGGACTTAGCTCAGAAGCTCTGGAATATGAAACTCAAATTCTTTTCTTTATTGGTCTCACTTTGTTGATCACAAATTGGTTCCTCCTCAGACCTTCTCAAGATGGAGAAATCCAAAATCCATGTTGCTCTGTTGATAATTACTATGTGTTCCAGTTGTTTATAATTTTTTCATTTTTTTATCATTATTTTTTCATTTTTTCATTATCTCACCAGCAGGGGAGAAGCATCCTGCTTTCTGAGGGAAGCTTTAGTGGGCCAGGGGTTGTTCAGACCTTGTTGGAGCTTCTTTACTTGATCACACGTGAACACTGATATTGACTTGCTTTCATTTTGTGGTCACGAGAATGAAACATTTCCCACAGTTCAGCCTGCGGCTTCTCCCTAGTTTGCGTCTTTTTGATAAAATCACTGACTTGTGTACTTTCAAATTTAAGTCATTTTATATCTACTAAACTTGATAATTTTTACCCATCTGCTATTCAGTGGATTTTATTTCTGTTTTTTTTTTTCTGTGTTTGATGGGGCCCATGCAACAGTAATAATTTCCAAAAGACAGTTTTTCAAACAATTGATAACTTTCCTAATATAACCTTATCTAATATAGCACAATTTAATATTTTTCTTCTACTAATATGAGAAAAAAAGATATCACAAAATATATGAGCATTTAGCCTTCAAGTTTCACGTGTACTTATTCCAATCTGGCCTGAAATCCCAGCCCTCTGTGCAGATGAGCAAGGCTAATGCTATAGAGTGGGGTTTGCATAAAAATGTGAGCAGAAAAAGGCTGTAGTTGAATGTCCTCTGCCTTAGGATTGGGACTAATACTTTCTATATTGCCAGCTTACCCTAGGCAGTAGGGGCTCCCAAAGCAATGCCAGCATCCCCACCTTTCTGCTTATTTGTACCTATTAGGTCCTGACATTTATCTGAGGCAGGAAGCTCTTCTGGTAGCATGTTTATGACCAATGTCCCCAGTCATAATCATTTTCTTGCAGTGCCTAATTGAAATTGTGTGTGTGTGTGTGTGTGTGTGTGTGTGTGTGTGTGTGTGAGAGAGAGAGAGAGAGAGAGAGAGAGAGATTGATCCCAGGAGGACAAAAGAGGTTGCTGCCTACTGGTGGTTGGGATGCCATTCAGTGAGTATGGAGAGAAGGGTTGCCGTACAGTGTTAATTAACATTGACTGGGTGGAGACTGACCCTCTCTCCCTGAAAATTGTGTGGACTCTGGTTGAATTTCTTTTTTGTCCCTGAAAACTGTTAATTTTTTTAAAGACATAAATTTATGTGGAAGGAATCTATCCATCCATACCAAAACTTCAAAAAGCAGCTCTCACAGGAAGCTTAAGTTGAAATTCTTTGGATCTCATCACCTTTTCGAAAAGATCTTTTATACTTAGTTTAGGCCCCTGACGCCACAACACTCTGTATTTTTTCTGTTATAACTTTCGACACTCTTTATTTGCTTGTTTTATTATCTGTCTTTGCTGCCAGCCTTTAAGCTGTTTGTTCACCAGTATGTTGCCAAGGGGGCCAGCACTGTGCTTGACATTCAGTCTGGATGCAGCGGTCTGGCTATATATAAACAGTACTTTGCATATGTTTGTTGCATGTTGAGAAAGTGCTTTAGCTTTACTCCTCATAAAAAGGTCTTCAAACATATTGCTTTCATTTCACGACTTTGTCTTTAATATCATGCGAATGTGTAAGAATGGTATCACGCGAATCCGTAAGAATGTGCGAAGATCTGTAAGTAGCCCACCTAGATCCATACTGGATATTCTTTACTTCTCTGACTGCTGTTGCAAGAAATATACAAGGAAGTATATTGATTTTTGTTTCTTTTGGGCTACAGCCACACACATTTCTACATAGTTTCAGATATTAACAACCAAGGCAGTCACTGGTGTTATAGTTTTTGGGGTTTTGACAACAAGTTTGGTCTACACAGCTCGTTCATCTTTGGACATGTATCTCCATCTGCCAGGCTGAGGTGCTTTTTCTCAGAAGCATTCAAATACACTGAGCATGTGTTTGGGTTTGCAGAGATGGTGTGTCAGAATAATAATCTAAGCTGATGCCTCGGCAACAAAGAGGGCTGAGCAGAGCTCTAAGGCAGATGTAGCAAAAGCAGGACACTTTCAGGAGAGCAGCAATGACATTTCTGATGAAGGAACACAAACCTCACTCCCACCCATCCAGCTTCTCCCTTGAGACATCCATATTTTAGTAAGAAACACAGAAAAGGACTGAGATCCAGGTTTATCTGTGTCTGTGGGGATGGGGCCAATTGTGTAGCCCTATCTGAAAGCCATTGAGTGCATTTCTTGAAGGGTCTACCTTTGGCTAGAGGACTACAAGTATAATCACTTTCTGTTTTCTTCATTTTCCCTCTTAACTAATTATTTCCCTTTTACTTCATCTGATGAAGAGAAAGCAACAAGAAACAGAACTATCATTTCCCCTGTGGTCTTAATTTGTGTTTAAGAGAAAAATAATCCAATGAATGTAATCAATGATGAATTCATGAAACCTCTTGCTTAGTGACTGGGGTTACAGCTGATGCTGTCTAAACATCAGAGCTAGGGAGTCTACCCTGCTTTCAACATAGCACAGTTTTCAACTCAGAGGGTAAACATCTTTAGTAGAGTCCCTATGGAGATGGGTGAATGAATTATGTAATTGAGACCTTGCTTAAACATTCACTGTTGTAGTTGACTACAGTGTTGGTTGGAGGTCCACCTTAGACTATTTGCATGCTGATATTTTAAGAGTATCCAAGCAGGGAGGTCAGCCTGGGAAACTCATCTTACCACATGATGGATGCAGAGCACACACATCTTGCTCGGACTGCTGCATTTAGCCTCCAAGTTGTTTGCATAAATCCGCTAAGCTCTAAGTTCTCATGCAGGACATGAAAAGTATCTTGAAAAGTGACTTACATTCTTCAGCTTGAAGTTGGACCACAATCTAAAACGGTTTTAAAATGATAAAAATGAGTGTCCTGGTGTCATGTTTACATCATTGGCTTTAAAAAATATCAGAACCTACAGCTTCTTTGTGATTCATGAAGGATTTCTATCAAAGAGAATATTGCTGTGCGTGATTCTTAGTTCTCAAGACATGTTCGTTGCTTTTATCATGGTAGCATCAATGTAGACCTTGTTGTGCAAATGTAATTTTGAGATGGAAAACTTTAACATTTCTAACCCATCAGCACCTCCCCTCATGGGTCACGATCTGATGATATGGAATGTTGAAGTTTCACTGCTTGCTGGAGTCATGCTTGAAGGTGATGGGTCAGGGAGGGACAGCAGAGGCCAAGTTCTAATGATTGTATTAGGCTCCCTCCTAGCCACTTCTTACCACCTGGAGAACAGAAGATTGAAACTGTTTGTTAAAAAGAAGTTTTGGAGATAATCTATGGATTTGGTGTATCTTGGTAGCTATAGGAAAGCAGACAAGATAGAGGACATTAAAGGGACCGGAAAAATAATGAAGGTCACCATGGTAGAAATGAGGGGGAGTGGATTATGTTGGCATTAATGTATATATGCCTCCTTTCTCTCTCTTCTGTTTTCCTTTCATTCTTTTTCTCTCTACTTGTCACCCTTCTCCAAGTGGAAAGATAGATCTGGGTGTGTACAAAGGCCCCGTTTTTTGATCATGTCTTCTGCCCACTATTTGTTCAGTCTACGACATATTGAAGGCACAAATTGCATCTAGTAATACTAAAGTGAACAAACCAACATAAAGTGAAGTCTTGATTTAAAGTATACATGGGGAAATTTAATGACATTGGGGCACTCTGTAATCTGTGTGTATTGTTATAAAATAATCATTAATATTTACTGAATACCTTCTATGTGTCAACTCCAGCAGGGGCAAAGACATATAGACAGGAATTTCTGTGTCACAATTGCCATAATGAAAATATGTAAAAGGCACAACTGGGAGTGTCAAGAAGGAGCCTTGAAGTTTGCTTGGAGGAAATCAAGAGATAAGCTTTCATCTTGACAACTGCTGTAAAAGTTTGTCGGGGGGAACTGGGATAATACATTCTAGGCAAGGGAGCACCGTGTACAATGGGAAATGTGGGACATTTGGTATGGATGGAATGTGAGCTGCAAGGCTAGAAAAGAGCATGCGATGAATAAGTAGGGAGGGACAAGATCACAGCAGATGCTGTATGTTATACTCCTTCCCCTGAGCACTGGGGGATTGTAAGCAACTAAGAAATAGATTATGAGTATGTGTAAGATGGAGTGGGAAAAGTTTATACTGGAAGTAGGGAGAACATTTAGGGTATATGAGTGAGAGATCATTAAACCTAAACCAGGGCAGTGTTTTTATAAAGAGAAAGGTATGGTTTTGAGAGAAATTTAAGAGAATAAAATGCCTAGGACTTATCAGGTAATTGAATATAGCATGTGTCTTCTAAGACAACTCAGGATTTTGGTTTGGGCGACACATAGGCAATGGTTTCTTTTTCTTTTGTTTCTTTTTTTTTTGAAACAGAGTTTTGCTCTTGTCGCCCAGGCTGGAGTGCAATGGCGCAATCTCGGGTCACTGCAACTTTTACCTCCTGGTTAAAGCGATTCTCCTACCTCAGCCTCCCGTGTAGCTGGGATTACAGGCATCTGCCACCATGCCCGGCTAATTTTTGTATTTTTAGTAGAGACAGGGTTTCGCCACTTTGGCCAGGCTAGCATCAAACTCCTGACCTTAGGTGATCTGCCTGCCTCGGCCTCCCAAAGTGCTGGAATTAGCAGGCATGAGCCACCATGCCCAGCCCTAGGCAATGGTTTTGTTTATTCATTTGATAAATATTTATTATATATTCACTAGGTCTCAAGAAAAGTATTGGGACTACCTAGATGAAAACACGAGACCTGCCTCCAAGGTGTTTACACTGTAGTAGGAGAGACAGATACCTCAGTGGAGAAATTAAATAGGGCACTTGCATAATGGAATTATGACTGTTACTTCCAATAAGGACCCTAACAAGGGGTTCTAGAGAATGTGTTCACTTATAGATGTGCGAGCTTAAGAAACCTGTGAGACAACCGATGGAGATGCAATAGATGCCTGGGGACAGAGGACCAGGACTCAGGAGACACATGCTTCAGACTAATCAGGGTAGTTCACAGCCAACATCTTGTAAGCAATGAAATAATGAGGCAGACTGGGTTGTGTCATAAGAAACAGTGGGCAAGGAGAGAATAAGATTTTAAGGGGCCACAGAGGAAAAGATGCCAGTGAATGAGATGGAGAAACTTGTCAGTGGGATAATGGGGAACATTTGTGTCTTATCTCCTATCGCTCTTGAAAGTCCTGCTTTGATGGAAGAGGAGCACCTTTACTATTTCCAATATCTATTGCAGTGCCTAGTATAGAGCAAGTACTTTAAAAATGTTGATTTAATTAAATGTAATATAAACATTAGGGAATTAATTCCATCCTAATGGTGTGATGAAGGAAACAGAAAGAGAGTGAAATATGCAAGATTTGAAAAGAACTGAACTTGGTATTTACGAAATTTGTGACCAGGGAAATTTTAGTTCTAGACTTTATCACCAACCACTGGGCCAGTTTGTTGTTCTTCAGTCTTGTACTATGTATCTCAGTGTCCTCTTAGTAAAATCAGGGGCTTGGGCTAAGAGACAAAGTCCTTTTTGGTTCTAAAAGTCTGAATTTAGAGACACCATTAGAGGGTCAAGCTGAAAATATGATGTATTATCGACGGAAAGTGTCCTGTCAGTTTTCACTGATATATTATCTTATAAAACATTGAGACATTAAATATTTGATAGGGAGTGGAACTCTGGATATTGATTTTTTCCCCCTAGTCGTAAATGGCCTTTGCTTCTGAAGAATGGTAGGCATTACAGAGTTGTTTATACCAGTAGATTGCATCCCTGCAAAACGAATGTCAAACAGCGCATCTGGGTATTGTCTTGATAAATTACATGACTCAGTGATCACTGACCCACATTTTGTAATATGATTTTATAAAACCCGTGTGACAATGCTAATGGAGATAGATGCACTGTAGTTCTTATACAGTAGAAGCCAACAGTGTTCCTGGGGAAAAAATGAAAACAGGAAATGTTATTACAGATGTGCTATTATAAGATTTCATATAAAGAAAAAATGTCAGGTGGGTAGATATTCTATATAGGGAAGTTGTTAGAATTTCAAGCAAATTTACTGAATGCCAACACATACTACTACTTTGTCAAAAATAACAGTTTAATTCTGTGCTTCTAGAATCTCCACTGGCATAGCACCAGGTGTGAAATAATAGGTTTGTGCTCTGTACATATGCTGGGTGCATGATACTTTGGCTTATGTGGTCTTGGCTTGGGATTTCTGTTTTATGACTTATTTTAGTGGTGGCAGCCTGCATCTGAGGCTTCCCAGCAGAGGAAAGACTCTGACCTTAACAATGAAGAGTTTTAGACCCCCTCATGCAAGGAAGAAGAGTACCTCAAACAATAAATTCACCTGTGTTTACCAAAAAAGCAATAGGACAACTTTAAAGATTTTTTTTTTAAACACAGCAGCTTGTATTGTTTCATCATGTAACCTGCCAAGATAGAAGGAAGAATTTAGTGAGCTTTAGAATGCAAGACGTGTTACCCCAAATCTCTTTCTAAACAGAACATCTGGATTCCCAGAGTTTTGTATGTCTGCTCCAATCCAGAGTCCAAGTTTTTGCTTATCAAAAAATTAGAAATATTGATTGGCAACTACACACAATTATAGTCACCCTTTTAATTTTATTTTAAAAATAATTGTAGGAGGCAGGACGTGGTGGCTCACACCTGTAATCCCAGCACTTTGGGAGGCTGAGGCAGGTGGATCACTTGAGGTTAGGAGTTCAAGACCAGCCTAACCAACATGGTGAAACCCCGTCTCTACTAAATATACAAAAACTAGCTGGTGTGGTGGCACATGCCTGTAGTCCCAGATACTCAGGAGGCTGAGGAATGAGAATCACTTGAATCTAGCAGGCAGTGGCTGCAGTGAGCTGAGATCACACCCCTGCACTCCAGCCTGGGTGACAGAGCAAGACTCTGTCTCAATAAATAAATGAGTAAGTAAATAAATAACTGTAGCAATCTAAAAAACACTAAGCTTATTTTTATCACCTTTTTAGAACAGAGTTTCTAGTCTCTAATTGCCAAGTGTGTATATAATATTCTGTTATTTTGCATCTTAGTCATCATTGTCAGAATCAAAGTGAGGGTGGAAAGGTGAAGCCAAATTAAAAAAAAAAAACAACACCCAGATAATTTAGGTTCATGAAAGGATGAAAGGATTTTTTTTCTCCTGAATTTTTTTGAGGGTTTGAGGGCAAGGAAACTGATGAGGTGAGTTTCTGTCAGTTTGAAGTCTTAAGCTTAGAGCATATGCAAGCACAGATGTGAGCCTAGAGGTCAGATGTCATCATCTGTAAGTGTTAGTTGAAGTTTGTGGGTAGGTGAGATTACTCGAGGGACAGCTTGAGGAGTGAGATAAGTAAAGCTCTGAGAGTCAAATCTTGGTAAAGATCAATTTTTAAATGGCTGGTGGAGAGAGACAAGAAAACTTAAAGAGAAGAGTCAGTCAGTCATGAGGAAAACCTTGAAGCTTAAGGCAGAAGAGAATTTCAAAAAGAAGGGAACAGTCAACAATGACAAATGCTGCAGGGAGATAAAGTAATAATTGAACTGGAACGTGTCCATTGTATTTGTCAACCAGTAGATGTTACTGACCATTGTGAGAGTGAGTTTGGTGGAACAACCATGGCAGAAACCCAGATTGCAATGGATTGAGGAGCAAATAGAAAAAGAACAAATAGAACATACATCATTACCTTTTGAAAAAAGACTAGTTTTTCTTCCATGAAGTTGCATTATTGCATGTGTGTGTATGTGTGGTGGTGGCAGAGTTGTAAAATGAGATTTCAAGGAGAAGGAAGAGTTTAAGAGTGTTGTAATAATGGAAAGAAAAGTCTGTTGTGGTCTAAGCTGGGGCCAGTTTGGGGATTTTATGAAGACAACAGAATCTGACAAAACGCAGACAGATTAGATGCAGCATTATTCAGTAAACTTTCTTGGAAGAACATGAAGTACAAGCAAGAAAACAGAAGGAGGAAGGCAAGAGGCCCAGGGTCAGACTGAGGTTAAACACTGAAGCCCTTTAAAAAAAGTGTTGGAAGATTGTATTATAGTCCATAACATAAGGGAATCTCAAGGTGATAGGTATGGGACAGTCATCCTCAAAGCCAAAATAAATTTGTCAGTAGCTTTGAACACTGACAATTTCCAAACAAAGAGGACTCTGGAAGCGACAGGCTGTAGAGCTGGCACAGGTAGAGTTTGGAGTAGTGGGATTGGGGTTGTAGGAAAGGGGTGGCTCCAGCAAATGTTTGAAGGATACCAGTGGCTGTGCTTGAACTCAGCCTCCATGTGAGAGGTCAGAGGTGAGTGGAGAGCCACTTTTATATTTGTTTCTTGAAATGTTTGTGATAGAGTGGCATGGTCATGGGAAAGGAAGGTTGCTCAGGGTTTATGACTAAGAAGATGGACAAAAGGGACCACTAGGTCCTACGTAAGAATTCCTTAGAAGAAACTTATCCCAAAAGCTTTGGTATCTTTGGTTATTTATGCTACAACATCTGTCATCATGGAGGTGTCAGAAATTTTAAGAAAACATGAAACATGAGAAAGAGACGTTTGGGATCCTTTAAAAGAATGGGCAATAAAAGAAGGAATCAATTCCTGAAACTGTAGGATAAATATTCAATGAAAGCAGACAAAAATGACTCTGAGGTGGCAATATTGGTGTGGAAGAGTCATTCTCCTCTAGTTCTTCAGTGACATTGAGATGGGGTAGTTATAATGAATTTTTAAAATAGGATCTCAAGGTAGGAAAAGCCAGACCTCTCTTCCAGTGTAAAAATTCCCTTTAAATACCCCCAACAAATTGAATGAACATCTCCAGTATCTTGGGTTCGTTACTAGACATGTTACTAGACATGTTAGTGACCATCTCTGAGAGATGGCACAAGCCTCTCTATTGGTAGGAAGACTACAAGCTACAAGGCCACCTATTCCACTTACAAATTCGACATTCATTGTCATCCAGTGCTCTATAGTCAATTACCTCAACCACCCAAATTATTTTTCCTTCTTTCTTTTTAATCTACAAGTACATCAGAATATTTATTTACGTAGAAAAGCATTGGAAAGGAACACAAAATACAAAAGACACAAAATTATTTTCTTCTAAAAATGTCTTCCTTATATAGCGCTTTCATTTGGTGGTCCTATTTCAATCCTCTGGAGTTACTCTTTTAAAAATTAAAGGCTTCTATCCCTGTTCGGTTATATCTTTTTACCATTTTCTTATATCATGGTCCTCAAATACCTTGACATTGGGTATTTGAACCTAGAATTGGACACAGTTCCTAAATGTGAGCTGGTGGTGTTTACTGGAGCCACTGCCACATCTAGAGCCAAACACAGTGATATCACCCACACAGTCTGTGACTGATTTTCCTAGCAAGGGGGGTCACAGTCTTTAGCACAACAGGTTTTTGACTCTTGAATTTATAATTTCACATGAATTGTTATAAAGTGAGGATTTCCCATTTTATTCTTCTAGAAGAGATTATCCTTAAAACATAAATGAAGATTAAAATTTTATCTTGCTGGCATAGGCCCTTTGCTCCAGCCTGTCAAGAGCTTTCTGAATCTTGATAATGTTTCAACAATACTTTGCCTCCTTCTCAGCTTTTTGCAGTCCATAAAAAAGACTTTGCCGCAGTTCTTGATAAATACACTGAATAAAACAGAATCAAAGAACGGGCATAGAAAAATGCCAACAGAATTCTTTTTACTTGCTAACAATTTTATACACTGACATTTCATGGGACAATTTTCCAAATAGTTACAAACTTACCTTCATTGCTACACGTTCATAGTTCTCCATCATATCCACAATAATATGATGAGAGACTGTCAAATAACTTGGTGAAATCAATGTGCATTTTCTGGCTTACAATCCTCCAAACGTTCTCTATTACTCTCAGAATAAAGTCTAAAGTTCTTAACATGGCTTTTAGTTTGGACTCTTGTCTGTTTCTTCTACCTTTCTCTCTGCATTCCTTACTCTCCACTTTGAAGGCTATGCTTCAGTCTTCCTGAACTACCTACGGCCTCCTAAGCCACCTCGCTCTGTCAGCTTGAAGCCTTTCACCTCCTGTTTTCTCTGTCTGGCACATTCTTCACCTCCAGTTCCAGATGTTTTGGCCTGGCTTATTTCTCTTTATGTATCCGATCCCCTTGAGATGCCAACTTCCTACAATAGAGTTTCCTTCATCTAAGAGCTTCCTTTCATCTTTCCCCATTGCACCCATGCTGAACCCCATGAAGACCGACCTTGTGTTCTTTTCAACTTCTCCCACTCCTGCTAGACTTAAATCCCCTTGAAGGCGACGACTGTGTCTTGTCTGGCATTTTATCCCAAATGTCTGTTATGGTAAACAGCACATAGCAGGGACTCAATACATTTCTTCCTTTAAATCAATCCTGACAGGTGTTTGAATAAAATCTGCCTGTAATATTCTTTCCATCTCCTTCTAATATAGTAAGCGCATAAAAATAATTTGTCATGAATTATTTTTGGCTACCTTATGCTGGCCTTTGGTGATTGCCTCTTTCCCTACTAAGTGCATACACATAATCGAGTTAAGAATACATTTTAAAATGTTGCTGGGCATGAAAGTCAAACTCATCTGGCTTTAGATTATGAAATCCCTCTTTTTGAAATCTAAGGCATTTGCTTAGCTCTGATCTTCTGGCAATTTTCCCATTCCCTCTGATTTTTTTTTCCCCCAGGACACGAGCAGCTGCAATAACAGCTGCAAATTGTTTTAATTGTCTTAGATGTAATGCATCTGGACTTGAACACATTTTAAAGCTGTTAGACACTCTTTTACTATCTCCCCTACTAGGATTTGTGTTCTGTCCTTTGTAGTCAGAGTATCTTTCTCTTTCATGGAGAAGAAATGGAATCAAACCAGAAAGAGAATTGTTCTGCTTTTTTTCTTTTATCATCTTTAAATGGACTCATCTATTCTTTTGTCTTATTATTAAAAACACAACTTTAAAACACAAGAACAACATTGTTTTGGTCTCATCTAAACTGAGGTCTGGAAGGTTTTCCCAGCAAGGTTGGTGGAGGCAGGTGGGGTGGGGGGGCGGGAATCTAAATGGATAGACATGAAATGGCGATCATTGTGGGTACCCAAGATCTGCTTGGTTCCAGACATTTCAATAGATGGGGATGTTGCTACAAACATAATTTATTCCCCATCCTTAAAGAGCTCATGGTCAAATAGCGGGTGTTAAAGGCCATAATGGCATATTTCAGTTAGCTGTGAATCTACCTTGGTTAAAAAGAGATGTGCTAGTAAAACAATTGTCTATTTTGTACAGTTTAGTTTTATTTCCTTACATTCATCCATATATCTTTTAAGTCATGGCTCTCAACCATGGACTGAGAATTCCGCAGGGATTCTGAACTGGGTAGCAACAAAGTAGGTAGATTTGTAACTATTTGGGAACTTTGCTAACACAATATAATTAGAACCAACTTAATCAGAATCTCTGTGGGTTGAAGCCTAGGTGGCAGTATTTATTAAAGCTCCCACAGAGATTGTAGATTCAGAGAGGTGAGAATCACTGTCTTAAGCATTACTATGTGTATAAATAGTGCTGTGCCAGGGGCTGAGGAAGATCTATACTGTCTTATGTAATACAAAGGCCTTGTTCATCAAGAGGTTATACTCTATTTGAGTAGACAAGGCGTGCACATGGAAAAGAGCAAAGTAAAACGTCAAGGTAGTGTGTCGTATGGTTAAGAGCCAAAGTGAGAGGTAGAAGCAAAAAAATGTCATGGAAATTATAGGAAAAAAGAAATCGATTATGGATTAGAGCTGTGAGAGGAGTGGGACTTTGAAGAACATACAGGATCTAGGTAGGTAGTAGGACAGGGGCATGTAGTTCTGACAGGAAGCACATAAATGAGCAAAACTTGATGTCAGGAATGTGTGTGGAATATCCTGAGCATCTTATTGACCAGATCCGCCAGCATTGACTGGAAATTTTATTTCGGAGAGCAGTCAGACTAAGTTTATGGAATTAAGACTGAAGCTTGAGCTACTCATAAAGATGTAGCAAAAAATAATTCTGAAAAGTTGGGGCCAATTGTAAATGGATGAATTAATTTAAAAAATTCGGTCAGTAGTAGGGAAACTATGGACGATTTTTAGCAGTGAAAAGGCATGATCAGAGCTGTGCTGATGTTTTGCATGTTATTTTGAGGTACTTTTACTTTAAAGTATAGGTAATACTTTTTTTTTAAAGAACTTAACCATAATCTGTAAACATCCTCAAACCTTTTTCAAATTAGCAAATGTTTTGTCATTGATCAGCCTCAGCTTTGGCATTAAGTGCAGAATCTGCAATACAAATTCAGTAAAGGAGGCCGGGCGTGGTGGCTCATGCCTATAATCCCAGCACTTTGGGAGGCCAAGGCAGGTGAATCACCAGAGGACAGGAGTTCAGGACCAGCCTGGCCAACATGGTGAAACTTCGTCTCTACTAAAAATACAAAAATTAGCCGGGCGTGGTGGCATGCCTGTAGTCCCAGCTATTTGGGAGGCTGAGGCAGGAGAATAGCTTGAACCCCGGGAGGTGGAGGTTGCAGTGAGCCGAGATTGTGCTACTGCACTCCAGCCTGGGCGACAGAGCAAGACTGTGTCTCAAAAAAAAAAAAAAAAAAAAAAAAAAAAAAAAAAAAAAGTAAAGTAGAGAGCAAGCCAGATCTCACGGCCAAATGAAAGTACGGTAATGCTCTGATTTGCCTGCGTCAGTGGTGTGCTGGTAAATGTATAACAACCACCTCTCCAGGAGAAAAAAAGCCCTGATTTATAGTGTTTACTGATTTCCATGGTGTAAATACTACCACGATGACCAATTTCAAAGGTACTATCGGTTTAAAAATGTTTGCAATATTCCTGAAAACTTGACATTGACTCTCACAAACTGGTATGAGCTGTTCCCCAGCACGGCACTCTTTGTGTTTACATTACTTCTCTCATCATAACTGTTTGTCTCTGGGAAGATGGGCATTCAGGTATGGAAAATTTGCCTTTGAAAGTTAATATTCGGTTTACTGTAAATTTATGTAATGCATTTTTAAAAGGGGGGATTAAATGATTAAAAAGAGAAAATCCTAACACTTTCAATGTAGGATAATCGAAAGAATATTTGGACATCCAAGTCTCAGAAAATGCCATTGCAGAAGCGTCTTGCACTGAGGGAGGGGCCCTGTAGTGCTCAGGGGGCTGGGCGGAGCTCTTCTCACCTTAGTTTGGTGGTGTTTCCAGTGGAGCAGTGAAGGGTTTAAAAAGCCTGGCAAAAAATATGCATGCGGTGAATCAATCAGATTTCCACGCAAGGGTGCTCTGCTTGCCCCCCGAGGAATCCTGGGCAATCTTATTCCCTGAAGCTCGGGGCCCTGCTGCACTAGATCCTTGCACCGTTGGCCTCTGGGCCGCCTCCCGCTTAGTTCCCGGATAAAAGCAGCCCGGCCGCACCTGCCTTGCCAGTGCAAACTCTTCAAGACTCTCAACGCCATCAGCCCTAGTCTGATTGCAGTCGCCTGTTCACAGCCCCGAATCATTCACAACGCCAATTAGCCCGGGCTGGGTCCTCCGGCAGAGCGCGGGCGAGCGCGCGGGAGTCCATTTCCAGCGCCCTGACGCCAGCTGAGTCCCGCGCCCAGTAACGCGGGCTTTCAAGGGCAAGGCCGCCGCCGCCGCGTCCCTCCGTGTCAGCGCATTTCCCTTTCTTCCCCGCTTCAAGAACAACTGAAGTGTGGGTAGGAGAGCCATTTAGTCCAAACTAAAGACGAAAATGTTTTTTCCTTCTGATAATGTTCCCTGTTCCGTCGCTCGGTATTATGCTCCATAATTTGCCGCGTGCAGCCATTTTGTCATCGCTTTGGGTCATCCTTGCTCACAATTGGTTATTTACTCAGGGGCTTTTGAAATTATTGAGTTGACACATCTGTCAGACGGCAAAAGCAGAAATGCTAAAAGGTCACTTGGAGAGAAACCAGCTGCTCCAGACAAACCTTTCTGCCTCCAAATAGCACAATCATTACAGCCTGGCAGATGGGGCCTTCGCTTTCACTTCAGACGCTCCCCTTGCCTTCAGGTATTTAGCTACCCTACCTCATTGCCAGGTCAGCCGGGCCTCCCTGTAATTACCCACACAATAGGCATCTCTCTGCTTAAGAAGAACAGCTCTATTTTCTCTAAATAGGAAACCAGTTTCCTCACGGATATGAGCTACCCAACGCTTGCCACAAACTTTCCTGTTAACAGATTCGTTTTGACAGTGGTAAGTATGTTTCTATTACTTCTGCAGCCTTCATTACACCCTGAAATGTGAGGCTTGGTCTGATGGAACGGTTTGGAGGGCTTCTGAGGGTCTCTGAGTAGATGGCACCTGGGGAGTACGGCTGAGATTTCCTTTCCCCTCCACCTGAGTCTGCCTCGTCCTCCCCTCGCTCACCTCTTTGCATGCCCCTGAGGCTGTGTGGGGAGGAACAGGGCCAAAGGCCATGCCTGTCTGTGCTGCTCCACTGGAAGGTTTCATGGAGATGCCTTTTTCAGGTAGCCTGACTTATGTGTGAATGTGCGTGTGTGTGCGTGTGTGCGTGTGCCTATGGCAATGGGAGAGAAAGTAAAATAAAAATCAAAACAAGCTGATGTTGAACTTCAATCATATAGGGAGCGAAAGGAAATTCTTCCATAATCAGATACTTGCAAACTCTGTTTTAGGGGACAATTAATATGTCAGCAGTTGTAATAACATCATCTTAATCTTTCAGAGTAATAACAAATTGATCAACATAAGGATGTGTCTCTCAACCTGGAGTGGTAGTGGGGTGATTGTTAGAAACCTGATTTTAAACCTGGCTCTTTTCCCTGAGGTAGTAATATTACCAGAGGTAAGATAAAAGTTTTCTCTGTCGTTAGGGGGATGCTTCAGTAGGTAAGTTTAAAAAGCACTGCATTGAGCTACCTGTATGAGGCTGAGAGTGAAAGGGGGTTTGGGAGTTGCCACATGATTACAATTAAAGTTCTAAAATCATCACAGATTGAGTAGGTGAGGTGATCTCAATATCCCCTTTCAGCCTGTTGGAGCATCACATGTAAATGAATGGGAACCCCGAGACTTCATTTGGAAAATGCTATCAAAGAGCTTCAAACAGAAAAAGAATAGCAAAACCATTAACAGCCTAATACCTTGGCAACTAATGATCGATGCCCCCAGATTGATGATTTGCTTTTAGTTTCCCCCGATCTGCTATCTTGCCTGTTAGTCTTCAGTTTCTATCTGTGCATTTTCTTAATTCTATCTTTTATTCTGGAGGTTAAACAAGTAACTTGCAGTTGGCTTTATGGTCTGTAAGCTGCAAGAGTAACTGTTATTAGCAGCCAAAAAAGGGGGCTTCATACATTGTATCTCCATTATCCTACAATGATTCAATAAAGTCTTGTTATATACCATAGTCTGAGCTTAGCTGTGAATCAAGAAATGGTGAGAAGTTGAGAACTCTGATAGCTTGTGTCAATATGACCTATTATTTCTAGGAAATTCTTTCTCAACAAGATAAAACTGTAAACCAGTAAATAACTTTACTGTTTGCTTTAGGAAATTCTTGCAAATTAATTTATCTGGGCAAAGCATTTGGTTATCTAGGCAAACAGTTCTATCAGAATGATAGGTTTCCTCATCTAAGCAACAGTTCACTTTTCAGATAACGATTTATCACAACTTGCTTCAAGACATGAGTGTTGCTGTATTCACCAATTCTAAACTACTATGTCATAAACATTGTCTAATCTCAATTAGTTCTCCAACTTGAAAGAATCCCCCTTAAGCCAAGTCATAGAATTCTAGAAATATCCATTTTCTGATCTGCATCCTCTGAGACCAAGTAAATCCTTGTCATGGTGGTATTCTTTACAGCGGTTAAGTCCGATAAACTTCGCTTTGCTCAATCACCAGGTTTTTCTGGTGGTCTTTTTGGGGGAGCTGATGATTAACAAAGTGGACTGGTGTCCAATCTTGAAGCAAATCAGTACAGGAAGAGAAAACACCCCAAAGAGACCCTAGGGAAGTTCTGATACAGCAGTATTTCAGAACATGGGTAATAGGGCGAAGTTAAGATACATTTTGGAGCATATGGGTACTCCACTGGGGTTCCCAGAAGTTATATATGGAGGAAACCTGGTTAAAAAAATAGACTTCCTGTGATTCATGGAGCAGGATTCAGTCATTATAATTTTAATATTAAATAATAAACGATCTTATTTTGAGATCACTAGCTGTTGAAGCCTAGGGGCATATGGATTCTTAGGCAGAAAGGATATAGTTTGGAGTTTTCGAGGAGGAGGACCTATGGGAGAAGGGAACGGTAACAGGAAAGACTTTATGTAGGAGGTAGGTGGCATTTGGGATAGGCCTTGAAGAATGGTTGAGTTTCTGTGTGTGTGTATGTGTGTGGTTATTTGGGAAGTGGGTGGTAAGGGCATTTGCGTTTGGAATGGAGTAAGTGAGAGATAAAGTGGTTAAGGGACTGGGCATGTAATTCAGAGGCCTGGATTTGAAACCTAATTCCAACACTTAGTATGTTATAGGTAACCATAGGCAAGTTGCTTAACTTCTTTGAGGGGGGATATGATACCTACTTTATTAATGTGGTTCTATGGATAAAGGGAGATAATGTTTGTAAAGGGATTAGAGATTATGTGGATGTAGTGAAGACTCAATAGGTGGTGGCTATTACTATCATTCATTATTATCATTATAGGGTAACATAAGTAACAGAAAAGAGAATGGAAAGAAAACTCAGGGCATATTCAGAGAAAGACTGAAGCTTGAGCTAGTCATAAGAATATAATAGAAAGCAATTTTGAAAAACTTGGGACTAATTGCAAAGAGCCCTGAATTTATTTTTAAAAAATTATTCATTTGGCAGCAGGGAGCCTATGAAGGTTTTTTTGTTTTTGTTTTTGTTTTTTGTTTTTTGTTTTTTAGCAGAGGGAAGGCATGATCAGAGCCATGCTGGATGCACAGGATGGGTGACATTGGAGAAAAGACCAAAGTTAGGGAGACCAATGAACTAACTAGTAGACTAAAAAACCAGTAGGAAGTAACCAGGGTGGTGTTTCTAATATTGAAAATAAAGAATAAATACAAAGGAGACTGTGGAAAGGTTTTTAGGTTAAAATTTTCTTTTGTTCATTCAACTGTCTAAAACACATCCAATGAATTTTATCAAGACTTTAAGTTCATCATGCTGGCGTCACAGTTTATGCTTGGATCCCAAGGACATACTGGGAAGGTGAAATGAATGCACAGAAAAAGCGATGAGTGAATACACCTGAACGCTGTCTAGTTTATACTGCCTAAGAAGTGACCATAGGATTAGGGCCCTTAAAGTAGTAGAGTATGATGCTTCGTTTTACTGTGGTTCTGCAAATTCTAACCTTGTCTTTTTATTATATAGGTAGTTAAATTTGATGCCCTCCCCATCCTTTTGAGTTCGTATCAATTTGGGAAGGAAGCATTAGCAAATCTACTGAATATAGTATTTTTTGAATCAATTCTTGCCATGCTTTACTTATTGGCACTTAAATTTATTTAATTAGTAGGCGCTAATTTGCACTAAACAGAAAGCCAGGACTCAGAGCAAGAATCAGGTGACGCTTATGTTAGCCTAATTGGTTAGATCTGTGTTAATTATCAGGTAACTTGGCTAAATAATAAAGCCATTCCCAGACAAGGACAAAGTGATTTTAAAAGTCTCTCTTAACAAGGCCTCACTTTTCTAGAACAATATAGCAGCCTTGAGAGCCACAACGTGTTATCAATATTTACAGTGGCCTTTGTTAGAGAGTCTATTTTTAGATGAAGGCTTGGAATTAAGGCTCAGGATTTAAGGTCAGAAGATACAAATCAGAGTAAGTGGAAGATGCACAAGGGAGGGAGATCAGCTTCAAGGGTTTGGATGATATTTAGAAAAGAAATGAAGAAAATAATGTATTTTATGCTTAAATAATTATGCCTTTGAAGAGACTGAGAACAATCTAGATAAAATCCAAACCACCTTCAAGGATTAATCAACAAAAGATAACACCTCCCCTCACAGATTGGGATCATATTGCACCTATGATGTGGTTTTCTGATCCTTTTACTTAACATACTATGAACATTTTTCCCCATGGTATTAATTATTCCTAAAACCCACTTGCTTAACTTTACAATTAAACTAGATAAATTATAGATAACATTTTAGCTTTTTATATGAGGAGGGAAATAACGAATAAGAACAGGGCGAAGAGGGTATCTGTAGGGTCCAAATGGTTGAGTAGAAGTGCTCCATGCAGAAAAGAGGGAGGGAGCCCATCTCTCCTTCATTCAGCCTGGGAAATTAATTAATGATGTTAAGAGGGCAAGGTATGAAGCTATATTAACCAAATTGAACCTTATTCAGATTTCTTACTCCAGAGCAGAAGCCATTCAATAATCTTTTTGTCTTTAGATATTTAATTTGTTAATAACAACAACAAAAAAATGGCCAGTGAGCCAAATTTAGCCCCTTGCTTGTTTTTGTGCAAGCTGTAAACTAAGAATGTTTTTATATTTTTAAATGATAAAAAAATCAAAAGAGAAAAATATTTTGTGACATTAAAATGACACGAAATTCAAATTTCAGTGTCCATAAATGAAGTTTTATTGGAACACTGCTATACCCGTTTAGTTACATATTGTCTGGCTGCTTTCTTGCTACGATGGTGAGTTCAGTAGTTGAGGCAGAGACTGTATGGCCTGAAAAGGTTAAAGTATTTACTGTTTAGCCCTTTAGAGAAAAAGTTCATCCACCCTTGCTCTAGAAGGTAAATGTTTATCCTCATATCCACATGTCTTCTTGGAATTTTAAAGGGAATTGCAGGCCCTTAATAACAACTTCCTGACATCAGAACCTTGGCTACCAATTGAATATCCACTTGTTATTGAGAATGTTTGTTTCAAATAATTAACCACTACTGATAAGACAATTTCAGCCTGGACTACTTTGACATGGCCAAGTGCTCATACTGTATAGTCTTCTGTCTCACTTCTGGGTTGTCAGGGCTACATATGATCACACATTTAGAATTATTCATTAAGGAAAAATCAACTTTCATTTGGTATTTTATGAAGCTCAGAAAGAACCTTAAAATATTATGTTAACATAGAATGATATGATTTTAATGACTTTGCAAAGCACCTTGAGAGATCTTGGCTGATAATGAGAACTGAATATGTAGTGGGCAAAACTATATGTCGGCCAGTTGTTTATTCAAACACAGACTGGAAGATAAAATTATGTGTCGATTGTACCATCTGATTGCTGTCTTTCTTTCTCACCATGCATGTGCGCATGCACACACACACACACACACACACACACACACACAATAGATGAAATACAAACTGACCACTCTATAGACAGTAGTGACTCTTATTCATGCACTATAGTATGTATTTTCATAATGAGACAGTAGCATTATGACTTATTTACCAACGCTTGCTTTTATTGACTATTCATTATTCATTAAATATGGGGAGAAAAACAATTTCATGTTTAGTGTATCATAAGCACTTAATAACAGTTACTCATCACCAGCACCAGTACCAGCAGCCAGTTGGCTAACGTAAGTATATGTCCAGATAATATTTGGGAGGCCAACTGGTTCTTAGTGGCACAACTGGAGAATAGACCAGAGGATAGAATTCAAATCGTGCTGATGTGTCTCTAATAAGATCTTGTGATATGTAAAACCAAAAGTAAGCTGTTTTCAGTGTATGTAGAGTAACTGAGATAGTGAGAGATATGATTGCTTGTATATGGAGTTTTTGTTTGTTTGTTTATTTTTTGAGATGGAATCTCACCCTGTCACCCAGGCTGGAGTGCAGTGGCACTATCTCAGCTCACTGCAACTTCTGCTGCCCGGATTCAAGCGATTCTCCTGCCTCAGCCTCCCAAGTAGCTGGGATTACAGGCTAATTTTTGTAGTTTTAGTAGAGATGGGGTTTCACCATTTTGGCCAGGCTGGTCTTGAACTCCTGACCTCGTGATCCACCCACCTTGGCCTCCCAAAGTGTTGGGATTACAGGCGTGAGCCACTGCACCTGGCCATATATCAGAGTTTTATTTATTTATTTATTTATTTATTTATATTATACTTTAAGTTCTAGGGTACATGTGCACAACATGCAGGTTTGTTACATATGTATACATGTGCCATGTTGGTGTGCTGCACCCATTAACTTGTCATTTACATTAGGTATATCTCCTAATGCTGTCCCTCCCGACTTCCCCCATCCCACAACAGGCCCCGGTGTGTGCTGTTCCCCATCCTGGGTCCAAGTGTTCTCGTTGTGCAATTCCCACCTATGAGTAAGAACGTGCAGTGTTTGGTTTTCTGTCCTTGTGATAGTTTGCTCAGAATGATGGTTTCCAGCTTCATCCATGTCCCTACAAAGGACATGAACTCATCCTTTTTTATGGCTGCATAGTATTCCATGATGTATATGTGCCACATTTTCTTAATCCTGTCTATCATTGGTGGACATTTGGGTTGGTTCCAAGTCTTTGCTATTGTGAATAGTGCTGCAATAAACATACTTGTGCATGTGTCTTTATAGCAGAATGATTTACAATCCTTTGGGTATATACCCAGTAATGGGATGGCTGGGTCAAATGGTATTTCTAGTTCTAGATCCTTGAGGAATCGCCACACTGTCTTCCACAATGGTTGAACTGTTTTACAGTCCACCAACAGTGTAAAAGTGTTCCTATTTCTCCACATCCTCTCCAGCACCTGTTGTTTCCTGACTTTTTAATGATCGCCATTCTAACTGGTGTGAGATGGTATCTCATTGTGGTTTTGATTTGCATTTCTCTGATGGCCAGTGATAACGAGCATTTTTTCATGTGTCTGTTGGCTGCATAAATGTCTTCTTTTGAGAAGTGTCCCTTCATATCCTTTGCCCACTTTTTGACGGGGTTGTTTGATTTTTTCTTGTAAATTTGTTTAAGTTCTTTGTAGAATCTGGATATTAGCCCTTTGTCAGATGGGTACTTGTAAAAATTTTCTCCCATTGTGTAGGTTGCCTGTTCACTCTGATGGTAGTTTCTTTTGCTATGCAGAAGCTCTTTAGTTTAATTAGATCCCATTTGTCTATTTTGGCTTTTGTTGACATTGCTTTTGGTGTTTTAGTCATGAAGTCCTTGCCCATGCCTATGTCCTGAATGGTATTGCCTAGGTTTTCTTCTAGGGTTTTTATGGTTTTAGGTCTAACACTTAAGTGTTTAATCCATCTTGAATTAATTTTTGTATAAGGTGTAAGGAAGGGATCCAGTTTCAGCTTTCTACATGTGGCTACCCAGTTTTCCCAGTACCATTTATTAAATAGGGAATCCTTTCCCCATTGCTTGTTTTTGTCAGGTTTGTCAAAGATCAAATGGTTGTAGATGTGTGGTATTATTTCTGAGGGCTGTGTTCTGTTCCATTGGTCTATATCTCTGTTTTGGTACCAGTACCATGCTGTTTTGGTTACTGTAGCCTTGTAGTATAGTTTGAAGTCAGGTGGCGTGATGCCTCCAGCTTTGCTCCTTTGGCTTAGGATTGACTTGGCAATGCGGGCTCTTTTTTGGTTCCATATGAACTTTAAAGTAGTTTTTTCCAATTCTGTGAAGAAAGACAATGGGAGCTTGATGGGGATGGCATTGAATCTATAAATTACCTTGGGCAGTATGGCCATTTTCACGATATTGATTCTTCCTATCCATGACCATGGAATCTTCTTCCGTTTGTGTGTGTCCTCTTTTATTTTATTGAGCAGTGGTTTGTAGTTTTCCTTGAAGAAGTCCTTCACATCCCTTGTAAGTTGGATTCCTAGATATTTTATTCTCTTTGAAGCAATTGTGAATGGGAGTTCACTCATGATTTGGCTCTCTGTTTGTCTGTTATTAGTGTATAAGAATGCTTGTGATTTTTGCACATTGATTTTGTATCCTGAGACTTTGCTGAAGTTGCTTATCAGCTTAAGGAGATTTGGGGCTGAGACGATTGGGATTTCTAAATATACAATCATGTCATCTGCAAACAGGGACAATTTGACTTCCTTTTTTCCTAATTGAATACCCTTTATTTCTGTCTCCTGCCTGATTGACCTGGCCAGAACGTCCAACACTGTGTTGAATAGGAGTGGTGAGAGAGGGCATCCCTGTCTTGTGCCAGTTTTCAAAGGGAATGCTTCCAGTTTTTGCTCATTCAGTATGGTATTGGCTGTGGGTCTGTCATAAATAGCTCTTATTATTTTGAGATATGCCCCATGAATACCTAATTTATTGAGAGTTTTTAGCATGAAGCGCTGTTGAATTTCGTCAGAGGCCTTTTCTGCATCTATTGAGATAATCATATGGTTTTTGTCTTTGGTTCTGTTTATATGATGGATTACGTTTTTTGATTTGCATATGTTGAACTAGCCTTGCATCCCAGGGATGAAGCCAACTTGATCATAGTGGATAAGTTTTTTGATGTGCTGCTGGATTTGGTTTTGCCAGTATTTTATTGAGGATTTTCGCATTGATGTTCATCAGGGATATTGGTCTAAAATTCTCTTTTTTTGTGTGTCTCTGCCAGGCTTTGGTATCCGGATGATGCTGGCCTCATAAAATGAGTTAGGGAGGATTCCCTGTTTCTGTATTGATTGGAATAGTTTCAGAAGGAATGGTACCAGCTCCTCTTTGTACCTCTGGTGGAATTCGAGTGTGAATCCATGTGGTCCTGGACTTTTTTTGGTTGGTAGGCTCTTAATTATTGCATCAATTTCAGAGCCTGTTATTGGTCTATTCAGGGATTCAACTTCTTCCTGGTTTAGTCTTGGGAGGGTGTATGTGTCCAGGAATTTATTCATTTCTTCTAGATTTTCTAGTTTATTTGCATAGAGGAGTTTATAGTATTCTGTGATGATAGTTTGTATTTCTGTGGGATCAGTGGTGATATACCCTTTATTATTTTTTATTGCATCTATTTGATTCTTCTCTCTTTTCTTTTTTATTAGTCTTGCTAGCGGTCTTTCAATTTTGTTGATCTTTTCAAAAAACCAGCTCCTGAATTCATTGATTTTTTTGAAGAGTTTTTTATGTCCCTATCTTCTTCATTCTGCTCTGATCTTAGTTATTTCTTGCCTTCTGCTAGCTTTTGAATGTGTTTGCTCTTGTTTCTCTAGTTCTTTTAATTGTGATGTTAGGGTGTCAATTTTAGATCTTTCCTGCTTTCTCTTGCGGGCAGTTAGTGCTATAAATTTCCTTCTACACACTGCTTTAAATGTGTCCCAGAGGTTCTGGTACATTGTGTCTTTGTTCTCATTGGTTTCAAAGAACATCTTCATTTCTGCCTTCATTTCGTTATGTACCCAGTAGTCATACAGGAGCAGGTTGTTCAGTTTCCATGTAGTTGAGCAGTTTTGAGTGAGTTTTTTAATCCTGAGTTCTAGTTTGATTGCACTGTGTTCTGAGAGACAGTTTGTTATAATTTCTGTTCTTTTACATGTGCTGAGGAGTGCTTTGCTTCAAACTACATGGTAAATTTTGGAATAAGTGTGATGTGGTGCTGAGAAGAATGTATATTCTGTTGATTTTGGGTGGAGAGTTCTGTAGATGTCTATTACGTCTGCTTGATGCAGAGCTGAGTTCAATTCCTGGATACCATTGTTAACTTTCTGTCTCCTTGATGTGTCTAATGTTGAGAGTGGGGTGTTAAAGTCTCCCATTATTATTGTGTGGGAGTCTAAGTCTCTTTGTAGGTCTCTAAGGATTTGCTTTATGAATCTGGGTGCTCCTGTATTGGGTGCATATATATTTAGGATAGTTAGCTCTTCTTGTTGAATTGATCCCTTTACCATTATGTAATGGCCTTCTTTGTCTCTTTTGATCTTTGTCAGTTTAAGGTCTGTTTTATCAGAGACTAGGATTGCAACCCCTGCTTTTTTTGTTTTCCATTTGCTTGGTAGATCTTTCTCCATCCCTTTATTTTGATCCTATGTGTGTCTTTGCACGTGAGATGGGTCTCCTGAATACATTACACTGATGGGTCTTTACTCTTTATCCAATGTGCCAGTCTGTGTGTTTTAATTGGAGCATTTAGCCCATTTACATTTAAGGTTAATATTGTTATGTGTGAATTTGATCCTGTCATTATGATGTTAGCTGGTTATTTTGCTTATTGGTTGATGCAGTTTCTTCCTAGCATCGATGGTCTTTACAATTTGGCATGTTTTTGGAGTGTCTGGTACGGGTTGTTCCTTTCCATGTTTAGTGCTTCCTTCAGGAGTTCTTGTAAGGCAGGCCTGGTGGTGACAAAATCCCTCAGCATTTGCTTGTCTGTAAAGGATTTTATTTCTCCTTCATTTATGAAGCTTAGTTTGGCTGGATATGAAATTCTGGGTTGAAAATTCTTTTCTTTAAGAACGTTGAATATTGGCCCCCACTCTCTTCTGGCTTGTAGGGTTTCTGCCGAGAGATCAGCTGTTAGTCTGATGGGCTTCCCTTTGTTGGTAACCCGACCTTTCTCTCTGGCTGCCCTTAACATTTTTTCCTTCATTTCAACTTTGGTGAATCTAACAATTATGTGTCTTGGAGTTTCTCTTCTCGAGTAGTATCTTTGTGGTGTTCTCTGTATTTCCTGAATTTGAATGTTGACCTGCCTTGCTAGGTTGGGGAAGTTCTCCTGATAATATCCTAAAGAATGTTTTCCAACTTGGTTCCATTCTCCCCATCACTTTCAGGTATACCAGTCAGACGTAGATTTGGTCTTTTCACATAGTCCCTTATTGTTTGGATGATTTGTTCATTTCTTTTTACTCCTTTTTCTCTAAACTTCTCTTCTCACTTCATTTCATTCATGTGATCTTCAATCACTGATACCCTTTCTTCCACTTGATTGAATCGGCTACTGAAGCTTATGCATGCATCACGTAGTTCTCGTGCCATGGTTTTCAGCTCCGTCAGGTCATTTAAGGTCTTCTCTACGCTGTTTATTCTAGATAGCCATTCATCTAATCTTTTTTCAAGGTTTTTAGCTTCTTTGCGATGGGTTCGAACATCCTCCTTTAGCTCGGAGAAGTTTGCTATTACTGATTGACTGAAGCCTTCTTCGTCAAAGTGTTCTCTATCCAGCTTTGTTCCATTGCTGGTGAGGAGCTGCGTTCCTTTGGAGAAGAAGAGGCACTCTGATTTTTAGAATTTTCAGCTTCTCTGCTCTGGTTTCTCCCCATCTTTGTGGTTTTATCTACCTTTGGTCTTTGAGGATGGTGACATACAGGTGGAGTTTTGGTGTGGATGTCTTTTCTGTTTGTTAGTTTTCCTTCTAACAGTCAGGATCCTCAGCTGCAGATCTGTTGGAGTTTGCTGGAGGTCCACTCCAGACGCTGTTTGCCTGGGTATCACCAGTGGAGGCTGCAGAACCACAAATATTGCAGAACGGCAAATGTTGCTGCCTGATCCTTCCTCTGGAATCTTCGTCTCAGAGCGGCACCCGGAGGCATGAGGTGTCAGTCAGCCCCTACTGGTAGGTGCCTCCCAATTAGGCTACTCCGGGGTCAGGGACCCACTTGAGAAGGCAGTCTTTCCGTTCTCAGATCTCAAACTCTGTGCTGGGAGAACCACTACTGTCTTCAAAGCTGTCAGACAGGGACGTTTAAGTCTGCGGAAGTTTCTGCTGCCTTTTGTTCAGCTATGCCCCGCCCCCAGAGGTGGAGTCTACAGAGGCAGGCAGGCTTCCTTGAGCTGTGGTGGACTCCACCCAGTTTAGCTTCCTGGCTGCTTTGTTTATCTACTCAAGCCTCAGCAATGGCAGATGCCCCTCCCCCAGCCTCGCCGCCACCTTGCAGTTCAGTCTCAGTCTGCTGTGCTAGTAGTGAGCAAGGCTCCATGGGTGTGGGACCCTCTGAGCCAGGCACAGGATGTAATCTCCTGGTGTGCTGTTTGCTAAGACCATTGAAAAAGCGCAGTATTAGGGTGGGAGTGTCCTGATTTTCCAGGTACTGTCTTTCAAGGCTTCCCTTGGCTAGGAAAGGGAATTCCCTGACCCCTTGTGTTTCCTGGATGAGGCAATGCCTCGCCCTGCTTCGGCTCATGCTCCATGGGCTGCACCCACTGTCTGACAAGCCCCAGTGAGATGAACCCGGTACCTCAGTTGGAAATGCGGAAATCACCTGTCTCCTGCGTTGCTCACTCTGGGAGCTGTAGACTGGAGCTGTTCCTTTTCGGCCATCTTGGAACCCCATCCATATTTTGGAGTTTTAACAGAAGTTTTTGCAGAGATCACAAACGGGGGCCCCAGAGTTGAATTTGGCCCACAGATAGCTTTAATTAGCAAAGAGACTATTATTAAAAAATACATTTGGATGTTTTTAGGCAGGGCATGAACTCTCAGGTTTGCCATAGTCTTCACTACTCCTATTGTTTAGCTTTTTACCTGTCTTATTCTTAGAGGCATTGGAATTTGTAATCCTTGATTAGAAGTTTTAGAACAGTGCTTTAAGGAGCTTAGATAGGTGTGTGTTTATTCATATATATATATAAAAGTTATAAAGTTCATATATGTAAAATTATGTATATATAAAATACATATATTCATTGTATATAAAATTATAAAATTCATTTATATGAAATAGATATAATTAATTTTTGCTGCTAGATTTCAGCTTTCAAAATAATATAGTTAAATAAGTATTCCAACTGAAAATAACTTAAGGCAAATTCTGTGTAATACATTTCTCTGTGTCTGGTAGTAAAAAAACCACCCACAACAAAAACAAAGTCCTCCTTCCCCTTTTTAAATGATGTAGTCTTATTGCCATTTACTGTGCTGAAAAAATAAAAGTTAGAGGGCATCAGCCAAGAGAAAACTGGCACTACTGTGAAAATATGTGCATCCTTGGTGTCTTAGGCTGTTTGGGCTTCTGTAACAAAATTCTGTAGACTGGGTAGCTTATGAATTATAGAAATTTATTTCTTACAGTTCTGGAGGCTGAGGAGTCCAAGAACAAAGCACTGACAGATTTGGGAGCCAGTTGGCCTCTCAGAGTTAAAATGATAGAGGGAAATAGAAATGATTATAGTCCTACTTGTCCTCTATATTTTCTGGTGAGGGCCCATTTCCTGGTTCACAGATGGTGTCTTCTCACTGTATCCTCACATGGTGGAAGGGGTAAGAGATCTCTCTCAGGCTTCTTTTATAAGGGCACTCATTCCATTCATAAGGACTCTACTCTCATGACCTAGTCTCCTCCTCCCCACCTCTTACTACCATCATCTGGGGGGTTAGGATTTCAACATATGAATGTGTGGAGACATCAGCATTTCATTTGGACCACAATACTTACTTGGATTATATGAATTTGCTCTTCTGATCTGAGGATGCTATAGTCCCCTTTAGGAAAAAAAGCAGAAACTTTTCCTGTTCAGAGAATTTTGAACACTAGCTGGAGTGAGTGTCCTCTGGATGAGTGAAGAGATTAAGACTTATTATGTAGATATCTGTGCATTAAATACTTGTTAGACACAGTCAGTTTGCTCCACAGAGGCCATGGATAAGTCTGATTTCTTTTCCAGCCACCTATTGTGAGACATTCTCAGGAAGTGACTTGGTTATCTTGGGGTTCCTAATGGTAAAGGGAAAAAATGTTGGAAAGTGCCTATCCTGGTAGTAAGGTTGAAAAGAGAATTTTAAAGAGTTTACATAATGGTTTCTGTAGCCACAGACCATAGAAAGAAATAGCATTCAAGAGGGGAAGGGAGCTGTAAAATGAAATATGGACCATGTCCATGGTAGAGCAATTCAGAAACATATCTGCTCTGTGTGGGGACTTGGCCCCTTTAAGACAAGGGTATTCCTGACCAGAAAGTCAGATCCAACAGTGACAAAGGTATCCCTTAAACAACCGTCAATTAGTGACTCTTGCCTCTGCATGGGGGACTGGAACTTTAGCTTTAACTTTGGTTCAGCACCTGCCCACTTGCTGTCAGGTTTGCATTGTCAGAGCTTGGACACTTGTCTGTCTGTTTACCCTTTTGGCTACCTGCACACTTTTACCCAGTCTGGCCTTCCTCCTCTCCCTCCTGTGTTACAGAGAACCAACTTTGGATACACCCTGGGCAAAATTTTGAGATAGATAAAAAGATGGAAATTCCTACTGTTTCAGAGTTTAGAGTGAAAGAGAGAGCCATATGTAGAGACTAAAATAGAGATAAATGCAAAAAACTATGAGAAAATGAAGGAAGACTCTGTCCTTGATATTTGGACAGCAAAATGTATTCACAAACATTATCTCACTTAATCTCCCCATTTTCCTGTGGAGCAGGAGACATTCACTCTCATTGAAAGGTGAAGATACGGAGGCTTAGAGGTGAAAGAAGAAACAACGTATGGAAGATTAAAAAGTTCGAAATGTGCTATGATTAGGGAAAAAGTGCTAAAGAAAACTAAAAAAGATTATTTGCTATGTTTGGAACAAAAAAGAGAACAAATAGGCCCATTATTGGAGGATTTAAAGTTAAAATGATAGAGGGAAATATAAATGATTTTAGTTCTACTTGGCCTCTATATTTTCTAAAAAGGAACAAAAATCCATCAACTGTGGATTCCCTGAAAAGACACTAAAAGACACCTTTGATAAAGCAAAGCAGTAAGAGATACAACCATTTCAGAGGAAGAACAATGAAAGTCATATGTTTATTAGGTTTTTAGGGGTCTGGTCTAAGGCAGGTCTTTCAATATGGTGGCCTGATTGGGACCAGACAAAGTTCATGACATAATTGTTTTGATTGATGGCAAGGAGAGGTTTTTTTTTTTTTTCTTTTATACTTTAAGTTCTAGGGTACATGTGCACAACATGTAGGTTTGTTACATATGTATACATGTGCTATGTTGGTGTGCTGCAACCGTTAACTCGTTATTTACATTAGGTATATCTCCTAATGCTATCCCTCCCCACTTCCCCCGCCCCACGACAGGCCGCAGTGTGTGATGTTCCCCACCCTGTGTCCATGTGTTCTCATTGTTCAATTCCCACCTATGAGTGAGAATATGCGGTGTTTGGTTTTCTGTCCTTGCAGTAGTTTGCTGAGAATGTTGGTTTCCAGCATCATCCATGTCCCTACAAAGGACATGAACTCATCCTTTTTTATGGCTGCATAGTATTCCATGATGTATATGTGCCACATTTTCTTAATCCAGACTATCATTGATGGACATTTGGGTTGGTTCCAAGTCTTTGCTATTGTGAATAGTGCCGCAATAAACATACGTGTGCATGTGTCTTTATAGCAGCATGATTTATAATCCTTTGGGTGTATATCCAGTAATGGGATGGCCAGGTCAAATGGTATTTCTAGTTCTAGATCCTTGAGGAATCGCCACACTGTCTTCCACAATGGTTGAACTATTTTACAGTCCACCAACAGTGTAAAAGTGTTCCTATTTCTCCACATCCTCTCCAGCACCTGTTGTTTCCTGACTTTTTAATGATCGCCATTCTAGCTGGTGTGAGATGGTATCTCACTGTGGTTTTGATTTGCATTTCTCTGATGGCCAGTGATGATGAGCATTTTTTTCATGTGTCTGTTGGCTACATAAATGTCTTCTTTTGAGAAATGTCTCTTCATATCCTTCGCCCACTTTTTGATGGGCTTGTTTGATTTTTTTCTTGTAAATTTGTTTAAGTTCTTTGTAGATTCTGGATATTAGCCCTTTGTCAGATGGGTAGATTGTAAAAATTTTCTCCCATTCTGTAGGTTGGATGGCAAGGAGAGTTTTGAAGGATAAACAAGTGTTATGATGAGTCTAGTTGGGAGATGTATCATTGGTATAAGGGGCTATTAACTTTGATGAGGGTAGCAGAGTTGTTCATTGTTTGAAGAAATGGATTTTTGGAAAGTTCTAGAAACAAAAGGCAATGCAATTTCATTTTCTTGGAAAACTTCCTGGTAAAACTTTCGTGGAATAGTAAAGTAATATTGTTGTGGACAAGCCAGGTGTGGTGACTGGCACCTATAATCCCAACACTTTGGGAGGCCAAGGTGTGAGGATCACTTGAGCCTAGGAGTTTGAGGCCAGCCTGGGTAATATAGTGAGAATCCATCTCTACAGAAAAATTAAAAAAAAATGAAAAATTAACTGGGCATGGTGGTATGTACATATAGTCCCAACTCCTTGGGAGGCTGAGGTAGGAGGATTGCTTGAGCCCAGGAATTTGAGATCAGCTTGGGCAACATAGCGAGATCTCATCCCTACAAAAATTAAAAATAAATTAGCCAGGTGTGGTGGCACGTGCCATTCAGGAGCTATTCAGGAGGCTGAGGTAGGAGAGTTGCTTGAGCCTGGAGGTTGAGGCTGCAGTGAGCTGTGATTATGCCACTCTACTCTAGCCTGGACAACAGAGTGAGACCTTGTCTCATTAAAAAAAAAATTCAGACAGGTGGATAGTAAAGTCATGTTAATATAAACCCTGTCACAGATGGTTTCTATTCTGAATTCAAGTAGGAAAAGTAAATAACCTCATTAAGAGTAAACATAAGTTCAAAGTAAACAAAGAAAATAAAATGAGATCGCCTACATTTAAAAGGAATTCAATTCTTGACAACCCAGAGAAACTATAAATATTTTCTTGTAGACATGTAAACTTGAAGATGTTTAGATGTTTTCTCAGATTTGCTGCAAGTAATTGAGGATAAATTAAAATATGAGGGAGATGGCAGAATGCCAGAATGCCAGAGATGAAAGAAAGTTGCCTGGATTTTCAGAAAAATAAGGCTGACATTGATCCTATACAAAATTCTAGTCTGCACAGAGGTGTCCGACTTGACTGATCACTTACATATGCCAGGCACTAGAAATACCCTAGTGAACAAGGCAGACATGGCCTTTTCCCACAAATTCTGTTGGTTCCTTCTCAAAATAAATTCAGAATCTGAACCCTATTTTCTTTAAACCTATATCCACTGGGTTCAAGTCAGCATCTCTTGATTCAAGTCAGCATCTCATGTTGGGATCACAGCACCGGTCTCCTAAATAGTCTCCTTGCTTTCACCTTTGTCCTCCATGGGTCATTCACAGCACAGCGCAGCACTCTGAGTGATTCATTTAAATCCCAAATCAGATCATGTCACTCTACTGTTCATAACCTTCCAAAGGTGTTGTCTTAGAGCAAAGGCCAAAGTCCTTACATTGACCTGCAAGATACTACAGTATAGTCTGCATGATCTGGCTCCTGATACCCCACTGAGTTCATTTCCTATACTTTCCACCCTTTCCATACATTCCCTCCAGCCACACTGGTGTCCTTGTGCTTTTGTAAATGTCAAGTAAGATCCTCCCTCAGACACCTTTGTACTTGACCCTGTGCCCAGGGCACTTTTCCTTCACTTCTTTCAGGTTTCTATTCAAATATCACTTTATAAGTGAACCCTCCTCCAATAACCCAATAGAAAAAGGTATTTCCTATCTTGCTTGTACTGGGAGTCATCGTGAAGGGCCTTGTTACTATTTTACTTTGGCTTTTACTCTGAGTAGAGGAGTCATTGCAGGATTTTGAGCAGAGGAGTGACATAATTAACATATTCTTTAACAGGATGCCTCTGGATACTGTGGTTAAAAAAAAAAAAAAGAAAACTGTAAGGGATGGAAACCAAGGTAGAAATGGGGAATCCATTGAAGAGACTATTGTAATAATCCAGGCAATTGGTGATAGTGGCTCAGATCAGAATTATAGCAGTAGGAAGTGACTGGATTTTGGATATATTTTAAGACAAAGTCAACAAGATTTTCTGATGGATTTGACGTAAGACATGAGAGAAAAAGGAGAGTTAAAGATAATTTCACAGATTTTGTCCTCAGCAACTGCAGAAAGATGCTATGCATTGAGATGAGGAAGGCTGTGGGTGGAGAAAGTTTTGGGGGGGAAGATCAGGAGTTCAGTTTTGGACATATTGAGTTTGAGATGTCTATTAGACATCCAAATGGCAATGTTGAGTATCAGTTGGATATACAAATCTGGAGTTCTGAAGAGAGGTCTGGATTTTAGACATAAATTTGAATGTCATTGGCATATAGATGGTGTCTTAGCCTGAGTTTCCCAGAGAGTATAGCTTGATGATAGTAGGAGGTGCAATCACAGAGAGTAGAAGAGAGGGCCAAGGGGAGTGAGGTGGGGAAGGAGAGGGAGCCAAAATGAAATGTGTTATCAGCCTGGCTGCCTCAAGATGAGACTGACTGATTTCATGGGGCTGTTGTACAAGAAATTATATAAAGTACATTTTAGGACAAGTTGCTTGGGCTTTATTGGTCAGCTCAAGCTGCCATAATAAAATACCATAGTCTGGGTGACAAACAACAGAAATTTATTTTCTTGCATTTCTGGGTGCCAGCATGGCTGAGTTCTGGTGAGGACTCTGTACCTGGCATGTGGATGATTGCCTCCTTGCTGTGTGCTCATAGGGTGGTCAGAGCACTCTGGGGTTGCTCTCTCTTTTTATGAGGACACCAGCCCCATCAGATTAGGGCACCACCCTTGTGACCTGTTTTAACTTCTATCATCATCTCACAGGCCCTATCTCCAACTACAGTCACATTAGGGGTTAGAACTTCAACATATGAGTTTTGAGGAAACAATTTGGTTTACAGCAATGCCCTATAAATCTCCTAAATTTGTGCAAAATGCACTTATTTTATCCCAACAGCCCCAAAAATCTTAATGCAGTCCAGTGTCAACTCTAAAGTCTAATGTCCAAAGCCTTATCTAAATATTTAAATGAGATGTAGATGAGATTCAAGGTACAATTCATGCTGAGGCAAAATTCCACAGTGGGAGAGAAGAGGAAGGATTTATCCATAGGCATCAATCTCCCCTTGTCTAAAAGTTCATCCCCAGGTATAAACTCTTCTTATCTTTCCAGGTTATATATTCCCGGGTATATTAGTCAGCGTTCTCTAGAGGGACAGAACTAAGGGAATACACAAACACACACACACACTCACACACACACACACACACATATATGAGTTTATTAAGTATTAACTGACATGATCACAAGGTCCCACAATAGACCAGCTGCAGGCTGAGGAGCAAGGAGAATCAGTCCAAGCTCCAAAACTGAAGAACTTGGAGTCAAATGTTCAGGGGCAGGAAGCATCCAGCACAGGAGCAAGATGTAGGCTGGAAGGCTAGGCCAGTCTCTCTTTTCACATTTTTCTACCTACTTATATTCTAGCCACACTTGCAGCTGGTTAGATGGTGCCCACTCAGATTAAGGGTGGGTTGGCCTCTCCCACTCCACTAACTCAAATGTTAATTTCCTTTGGCAACACCCTCATAGACACACCCAGGATCAATACTTTGTATCCTTCAATCCAATCAAGTTGACACTCAGTATTAACCATCACACTGCATGCCCAGTGGGGCCCACCAGCATGCAGGAGGAAGCCCTGAATGAGGTGGGAGGCCTACAGTAGCATGAGGCAAGGCTTTGTCACATCGTGCCTGTGTGAAGTTGTTTGGAGCTATGTGGAGCTCGTTGTTGCAGTGGTGGCTGGAACAAGGGACTGTGAGGCTAAAGGGATCTGAAATGGTGCATAACAGAGCAGGATTAGTTAGGAGAGAAAACTTTCCCAGTGGTTTCCCATTCCTTAGTCAACCTAAAATGACTATATTTAAAAATTTCTGGTATTGACTTATGATGCTGGAATTTATTTTAATATAGAGCAAACGTTTTTACTCCACAATAAGGAATCAAAGTTTGAATCATAAATTAATATTTAAGGAAATACATTGACCAAAATTTATCACACTGAAGAGAACTCAAGCGATTATGGTACACTGATCTGATAGCCAATCCTTTCCTGATCTGATGGAAAGAAGGGAAAGTTAAAAGTTACGGGCACTGGAAAGTGGGGATGGACCTTTACCAAAGAAGACACGGTAGAAAAAAGCAATGGCATTCAATCAGCAAATATCGAGCACTCGACCACTCTGTTTTTTCCAGGTGCTCTTCTAGACACTGAAGTACAACAGGTTACCAAACAGACTAGATCCCCTAGGGGTTGGAGGAGGGGACAGACAGTAAACAAACAATCCATTGAAAAATATGTCAGTGATACGTGAAAGTCCCTAAAGAGTGGTGCACCTAGAGAGAGCATGGAAGCTCCACACCTCTTCTTACACAGTCCCTTTGCATCTCTCTGTTGCTATCTTTTGTAATATGCTTTATAATAAAGCAGTAAATGTAAAAAAAAAAAAAAGAAAAGAAAACTATGTCAGTGGTTAAGTCTTATGAAGAAATATAAAACAGAATAGGAGTAAAGAGAGTAATAGAAGGGTGTTATTTGAAATAATTGAATGGGGAATATTGTAGAAGATGAGATTTTAGTAGAGATATAAAGCAACTCAGGGAAAATGCCATGCCAATAGATGAAAAAAAATCTTATACAGAGAGAATAGCTTGAGTAAGACCCTGAGTCAGGAGCATGCTAATTTTTCAAGGAACAACAAGAAGGCCAAAATATTTGGAAAGAAATGAGGTAGGTAGAAAATGGAGGAGGTGAATCAGAAGATGTTCTTGTGATGGAGGAAAGAGAGCATAGTTTTGGGTTTTTTTTTTTTTTTTTTTTTTGGTAGATACACTTTTCTGGGAGTAAGACCTGTTTATTTCATTGGGACATGAATACACAAAAGGTGCAAGGAAAGAGTCTATTGTATAATGTTTTGTATGTGCCCAGTTTAATAGAACACTGTCCTGAAGCCCTGTGTGCACTTTTGCTTAGAATATTTCCTGAAGCCCGGGCCCTACGTATGCCTGCATCATCTGTCAATGGAAGCATCGTCACTTCAAAAAGAAAAAAGTCTATCGTGCTGTTACCCACCACGTATGACTTAACTGCACCTGCCTGAATGAATCCTCCTCCTTTCTACCTCAAGGCAAGATTTGTCCTTCTTCCTGCCACTCTGAGCTCTGGCTCCCCTCCTCATAGTGTCTTTGTTTACAAGTCACCCACTCCTCTTTTAATTACAAACTTCTCTTCTTCCATTGGTTCTTTTTCTTCAGCTTTGAGAAAGGCTGAAGCCCTGCCCATCTTAAAACAACTCCCCCCAAACATGATGACAAACTCTGTCTTTAGACCATACCTATGGTGGCATAAACTCATTCTCTGTACTTTTGCTATTAATTTTTTACCTCAGCCACCTAAAATCTCGATTCTATACCACTTCTGCACAGAACGCTTCTCTTAGTTAATTCGCGACTGTTTGTCAAAAGTAGCTCATATCTTTCAGTTTTCATTTTATGTAAACTCTTTGAAGTTTCTCTTTAAAAATTCTTTTCCTGGCCTCCATGATGGCATTTTCCCTGATTTTCTTCCTTTGTGGCTATGCCTCAGTTTCTTTTGTTATTTTCCAGCTGCCTAAATGTAGATGTTTCACAGGACTGAGCTTCCCAACCAGCACAAAATAATGATCCCCTTGGTTCTTGCAGTAGCCAGACTCAGGACCCTTTTCCTGCAGACTTGAGCCACCTTGTCCTTTTATCTCAGTGGACTGCACAAACACTATCAATGTCCGTGTTCCCTGACATGAAAAAGCCTGGAAAACATTGCCCTGGGATTCCATCCTCTGCCCTCCCCATTTGATATTCTAGAAACTCTGTGGTGATATCATTCACTCACCTACCCCCATAGGGAGATGAATTCTAAATCTCTCATTCCAGCCATAATCTCTCTATTGAGTTCTAGATCAATGTAACCTAACCAAATACCTCTTCATGGATGATCCTCAAACTTAACATGTCCAATATTAACACATTTATTTCCAATCCCATTCCTCTCAGTGAATATCATCAACCACATACAAATGTGAAAGTGATTCTTCTTTGAACTCCATTACTCTCACATCTAATTAAACATCAAGTCTTCTTGATTTTGATTGTATCCTACTATTTCCAATCCTGCCTTGTCATCACTCTGATGCCACTTTAGTTTATGCCTTTGAGTTCTTTTTACCTGAACCATTGTGGTAGATCTTCTTATTGTTCAAAACATTTGCAGTCCTTCCTTGCAGCTCCCTTCTTTGTAAAGACCCTTCTTGTGATGGAATTATACATTCCTCCTTCAATACATTCAGAGAGGGTGGTCAAAGATTTGCTTAGGCTCAGAAAATGCAAATGGAAGCTAGCGAAACTGCAAAGTTTGAGGGAATGATGGTCTTCCAGTCTGCCAGTTCTCCAAAGACTCCTGACACCAACCACAAGAAGTTAGAGTCCAACTACAGTTAGAGGGAAGAGTTTACACAAGACCACCCTTACTCTTACACTACTTGCAAGTTCAGGGGTAATTATCTATTTGGATAATTTGTTAGAAAGACTCATAGAAGTCACTACAAGCTATTGTTTTCATGGTTATGGTTTATTATAGGAAAAATATACAGATCAAAATTATAGATGAAATATATAGACAAAGGAAGAGATACATAAGGTAGAGTCTGAGAGGTTTCCACAAGCAAAGATTCTGTTGTCTTCAGGATTTGTTACACTCCCAGCATCAATGTGTGACAATATGCACGGAGTATTGCCAACCAGGGAAGACTGCCTGAGCTTTGGTGTTCAGTATTTTCGTTCGGCTCCATCACATAGGCATGATTGATTAATTGATTGCCCATAGGTCGATTGCCATGTGGTTGATCCAACACACCTTTCCCAAGTCACATGGATGTCTTTCCAGTGACTCTAAAGCTATTGAGTGTGGCTGGCCCCATCCTAAGATTCACGTGGCCAGTCTCTTCCCTAAACAAAGACATTCCTATGAGGTAGAACATAGACTGCATCCCAGAAGGTGAAAACAAAGGCTGACCTCAATTTGGGCAAAGCCAAATTCTTTACTACACAGAAGTGAAGTAGATCAGTTCCGAATAGAAGCTTTAAAAAGCAGAACAGGATTTGGAATATCTCTTTCCCCTCTGTCACCTGGCTGGCAGTATTCCAGGTAAAATCAGCCTGGTCCTGAAGTGAAGATGGCATGGAAGTGAATTGCAATTGACCCAACTGTTACATGAGTAAGAAATAAACATGATGTTCATGAGGCCCTGAGATTTTGAGATTGTTTGTTACCATGGCATAACTTCTAGAATGGGATCAGCTAAAGGATGGAGGAGTTGGCACCTGCCTCTTCCTTTTTTGCACTTTGATCTTCCAGGCCTCTTTGAGCTCAGGCATCATAAAAGCCTATGTTTCCAGTCTCTCATGGTAAACAGACCAAGCAATTCACATTTCTCTCAGGCCCAACCAGATCTCTGCTCACTTGGTTCCAGCTTCTCCACTGGCTGTAGGCTGCTTAAGCCAGGAGCAATTAGCTCCCAATTTGGGGAGAGAAAGAATAGAAGCCTTGCTATATTCTATGATCCAGCTTATAAAATAAATAATCTAATCAGGTTTTCTGATCCTCCCTCCCCGTGGTTCCTGGCATCCCTTTCAAATGGTTGAAACCTGGAAAGGGAAAGATAATTGCTTAACGACCCCACACTCCAACATTGGCTACCAGGGAAGTCTAAATTGCCAACTTCAATACTTGATGGTGGGCAGGACTGGGGCAAGTAGGATTTGATAGTGTAAGTAGATTTTGTTGTTCATCCGTTTTTATTTTTATTTTTATTTTTTATTATACTTTAAGTTCCAGGGTACATGTGCACAGTGTGCAGGTTTGTTACATATGTATACATGTGCCATGTTGGTGTGCTGCACCCAGTAACTCGTCATTTAACATTAGGTATAGCTCCTAATGCTATCCCTCCCCCCTCCCCCCACTTATCTGATGGCCAGTGATGATGAGTATTTTTTCATGTGTCTGTTGGCTGCATAAATGTCTTCTTTTGAGAAGTGTCTCTTCATATCCTTTGCCCACTTTTTGATGGGGTTGTTTGATTTTTTCTTGTAAATTTGTTTAAGTTCTTTGTAGAATCTGGATATTAGCCCTTTGTCAGATGGGTATTTGTAAAAATTTTCTCCCATTCTGTAGGTTGCCTGTTCGCTCTGATGGTAGTTTCTTTTGCTGTGCACAAGCTCTTTAGTTTAATTATATCCCATTTCTCAATTTTGGCTTTTGTTGCCATTGCTTTTGGTGTTTTAGACATGAAGTACTTGCCCATGCCTATGACCTGAATAGTATTGTCTAGGTTTTCTTCTAGGGTTTTTATGGTTTTAGGTCTGACATTTAAGTCTTCAATCCATCTTGAATTAATTTTTGTATAAGGTGTAAGGAAGGGTTCCAGTTTCAGCTTTCTATATGGCTAGCCAGTTTTCCCAGTACCATTTACTAAATAGGGAATCCTTTCCCCATTTCTTGTTTTTGTCAGGTTTGGTATTATTTCTGAGGGCTCTGTTCTGTTCCATTGGTCTGTATCTCTGTTTTGGTACCAGTACCATGCTGTTTTGGTTACTGTAGCCTTGTAGTATAGTTTGAAATCAGGTAGCGTGATGCCTCCAGCTTTGTTCTTTTGGCTTAGGATTGACTTGGCAATGCAGGCTCTTTTTTGGTTCCATATGAACTTTAGTTTTTTCCAATTCTGTGAAGAAAGTCATTGGTAGCTTGATGGGGATGGCACTGAATCTATAAATTACCTTGGGCAGTATGGCCATTTTCATGATATTGATTCTTCCTATCCATGAGCATGGAATGTTCTTCTGTTTGTTTGTGTCCTCTTTTATTTCGTTGAGCAGTGGTTAGTAATTCTCCTTGAAGAGGTCCTTTACATCTCTTGTAAGTTGGATTCCTAGGAATTTTATTCGCTTTGAAGCAATTGTGAATGGGAGTTCACTCATGATTTGGCTCTCTTTTCGTCTGTTATTGGTGTATAAGAATGCTTGTGATTTTTGCACATTGATTTTGTATCCTGAGACATTACTGAAGTTGCTTATCAGCTTAAGGAGATTTGGGGCTGAGACTATGGGGTTTTCTAAATATGCAATCATGTCATCTGCAAACAGGGACAATTTGACTTCCTTTTTTCCTAATTGAATACCCTTTATTTCTTTCTCCTGCCTGATGGCCCTGGCTAGAACTTCCAACACTATGATGAATAGGAGTGGTGAGAGAGCACATCCCTGTCTTGTGCCAGTTTTCAAAGGGAATGCTTCCAGTTTTTGCCCATTCAGTATGATATTGGCTGCGGGTTTGTCATAAATAGCTCTTGTCATTTTTAGATATGTCCCATCAATATCAAATTTATTGAGAGTTTTTAGCATGAAGGGCTGTTGAATTTTGTCAAAGGCCTTTTCTGCATTTACTGAGATAATCATGTGGTTTTTGTCTTTGGTTCTGTTTATATGATGGATTACATTTATTGATTTGTGTATGTCGAACCAGCCTTGCATCCCAGGGATGAAGCCCACTTGATCATGTTGGATAAGCTTTTTGATGTGCTGCTGGATTTGGTTTGCCAGTATTTTATTGAGGATTTTCGCATTGATGTTCATCAGGGATATTGGTCTAAAATTCTCTTTTTTTGTTGTGTCTTTGCCAGCCTTTGGTATCAGGATGATGCTGGCTTCGTAAAATGAGTTAGGGAGTATGCTCTCTTTTTCTGTTGATTGGAATAGTTTCAGAAGGAATGGTACCAGCTCCTCTTTGTACCTCTGGTAGAATTCGAGTGTGAATCCTGTGGTCCTGGACTTTTTTTGGTTGGTAGGCTCTTAATTATTGCGTCAATTTCAGAGCCTGTTATTGGTCTATTCAGGGATTCAACTTCTTCCTGGTTTAGTCTTGGGAGGGTGTATGTGTCCAGGAATTTATCCATTTCTTCTAGATTTTCTAGTTTATTGGCATAGAGGTGTTTATAGTATTCTGTGATGGTAGTTTGTATTTGTGTGGGATCGGTGGTATTATCCTCTTTATCATTTTTTATTGCATCTATTTGATTCTTCTCTCTTTTCTTCTTTATTAGTCTTGCTAGCGGTCTTTCAATTTTGTTGATCTTTTCAAAAAACCAGCTCCTGAATTCATTGATTTTTTGAAGGTTTTTTGTGTCTCTATCTCCTTCAGTTCTGCTCTGATCTTAGTTATTTCTTGCCTTCTGCTAGCTTTTGAATGTGTTTGCTCTTGTTTCTCTAGTTCTTTTAATTGTGATGTTAGGGTGTCAATTTTAGATCTTTCCTGCTTTCTCTTGCGGGCAGTTAGTGCTATAAATTTCCCTCTACACACTGCTTTAAATGTGTCCCAGAGATTCTGGTACATTGTGTCTTTGTTCTCATTGGTTTCAAAGAACATCTTTATTTCTGCCTTCATTTCGTTAAGTACCCAGTAGTCATTCAGGAGCAGGTTGTTCAGTTTCCATGTCGTTGTGTGGTTTTGAGTGAGTTTCTTAATCCTGAGTTCTAGTTTGATTGCACTGTGTTCTGAGAGACAGTTTGTTATTATTTCTGTTCTTTTACATGTGCTGAGGAGTGCTTTACTTCCAACTACGTGGTAAATTTTGGAATAAATGTGATGGGTGCTGAGAAGAATGTACATTCTGTTGATTTCGGGTGAAGAGTTCTGTAGATGTCTATTAGGTCCACGTGGTGCACAGCTGAGTTCAATTCCTGGATATCCTTGTTAACTTTCCGTCTCGTTGATGTGTCTAATGTTGACAGTGAGGTGTTAAAGTCTCTTATTATTATTGTGTGGGAGTCTAAGTCTCTTTGTAGGTCTCTAAGGATTTGCTTTATGAATCTGGGTGCTCCTGTATTGGGTGCATATGTATTTAGGATAGTTAGCTCTTCTTGTTGAATTGATCCCTTTATTATTATGTAATGGCCTTCTTTGTCTCTTCTGATCTTTGTCGGTTTAAGGTCTGTTTTATCAGAGACTAGGATTGCAACCCCTGCTTTTTTTTTTTTTTCCATTTGCTTGGTAGATCTTCCTCCATCCCTTTATTTTGATCCTATGTGTGTCTCTGCACATGATATGAGTCTCCTGAATACATTACACTGATGGGTCTTGACTCTTTATCCAGTTTGCCAGTCTGTGTGTTTTAATTGGAGCATTTAGCCCATTTACATTTAAGGTTAATATTGTTATGTGTGAATTTGATCCTGTCATTATGACGTTAGCTGGTTATTTTGCTTATTAGTTGATGCAGTTTCTTCCTAGCATCGATGGTCTTTACAATTTGGCATGTTTTTGGAGTGTCTGGTACGGGTTGTTCCTTTCCATGTTTAGTGCTTCCTTCAGGAATTCTTGTAAGGCAGGCCTGGTGGTGACAAAATCCCTCAGCATTTGCTTGTCTGTAAAGGATTTTATTTCTCCTTCATTTATGAAGCTTAGTTTGGCTGGATATGAAATTCTGGGTTGAAAATTCTTTTCTTTAAGAACGTTGAATATTGGCCCCCACTCTCTTCTGGCTTGTAGAGTTTCTGCCGATAGATCAGCTGTTAGTCTGATGGGCTTCCCTTTGTTGGTAACCTGACCTTTCTCTCTGGCTGCCCTTAACATTTTTTCCTTCATTTCAACTTTGGTGAATCTGACATTTATGTGTCTTGGAGTTGCTCTTCTCAAGGAGTATCTTTGTGGTGTTCTCTGTATTTCCTGAATTTGAATGTTGGCGTGCTTTGCTAGGTTGGGGAAGTTCTCCTGGATAATATCCTAAAGAGTGTTTTGCAACTTGATTCCATTCTCCCTGTCACTTTCAGGTACCCCAATCAGACGTAGATTTGGTCTTGTCACATAGTCCCATATTTCTTGGAGGCTTTGTTCATTTCTTTTTACTCTTTTTTCTCTAAACTTCTCTTCTCACTTCATTTCATTCATGTGATCTTCAATCACTCATACCCTTTCTTCCACTTGATCGAATTGGCTACTGAAGCTTGTGCATGCATCATGTAGTTCTCGTGCCATGGTTTTCAGCTCCATCAGGTCATTTAAGGTCTTCTCTACGCTGTTTATTCTTGATAGCCATTCGTCTAATCTTTTTTCAAGATTTTTAGCTTCTTTGCGATGGGTTCGAACATCCTCCTTTAGCTCGGAGAAGTTTATTATTACCGATCATCTGAAGCTTTCTTCTCTCAACTCGTGAAAGTCATTCTCTGTCCAGCTTTGTTCCATTGATGGCCATGAGCTGCGTTCCTTGGAGGAGAAGAGGCGCTCTGATTTTTAGAATTTTCAGCTTCTCTGCTTTGGTTTCTCCCCATCTTTGTCGTTTTATCTACCTTTGGTCTTTGATGATGGTGACGTACAGGTGGAGTTTTGGTGTGGATGTCCTTTCTGTTTGTTAGTTTTCCTTCTAACAGTCAGGATCCACAGCTGCAGGTCTGTTGGAGTTTGCTGGAGGTACACTCCAGATGCTGTTTGCCTGGGTATCACCAATGGAGGCTGCAGAACCACAAATATTGCAGAACGGCAAATGTTGCTGCCTGATCCTTCCTCTGGAAGCTTCGTCTCACAGGGGTACCCGGACGTATGTGGTGTCAGTCGGCCCCTACTGGGAGGTGCCTCCCAATTAGACTACTCCGGGGTCAGGGACCCACTTGAGAAGGCAGTCTTTCCGTTCTCAGATCTCAAACTCTGTGCTGGGAGAACCACTACTGTCTTCAAAGCTGTCAGACAGGGACGTTTAAGTCTGCAGAAGTTTCTGCTGCCTTTTGTTCAGCTATGCCCTGCCCCCTGAAGTGGAGTCTACAGAGGCAGGCAGGCCTCCTTGAGCTGTGGTGAGCTCCACCCAGTTCTAGCTTCCTGGCTGCTTTGTTTACCTACTCAAGCCTAAGCAATGGTGGGCACCCCCCCGCCACCCACCCAGCCTCGCTGCCGCCTTGCATTTCGATCGCAGACTGCTGTGCTAGCAGTGAGCAAGGCTCCGTGGGCGTGGGACCCTCCGAGCCATGCATGGGATATAATCTCCTGGTGTGCCATTTGCTAAGACCATTGGAAAAGCGTAGCATTAGGGTGGGAGTGACCTGATTTTCCAGATGCCATCTGTCACTGCTTTCCTTGGCTAGGAAAGGGAATTCCCCAACCCCTTGTGCTTCCTGGATGAGGCGATGCCTTGCCCTGCTTTGGCTCATGCTCCGTGGGCTGCTCCCACTGTCCTGCACCCACTGTCCTACAAGCCCCAGTGAGATGAACCTGGTACCTCAGTTGGAAATGCAGAAATCACCTGTCTTCTGTGTCGCTCATGCTGGGAGCTGTAGACTGGAGCTGTTCATATTCGGCCGTCTTCTGTTCATCCATTTTTAATAAGACTATTCTAAGTACAGAAAATAGATGATTTACTCACTATTAAGGGAGACAAAAAAGGAGTTAGTAGGGTGTTATGGCAAAGAATAAACATTTGTGTTTAATCAGTTCGGGTCATTTTCTAGGAGGGAATCAGCTAATGGATGACGCAGTCAGCATTTCCAATGAGTGTGAGGCTGTCACATGCATGGGCAGCAAAGCCAGCAAGCAGCTGATGGGCTGGCCATAGCGCAGCCTATCAAGAGGGTGAGAGAGGCTCTGAGAGAGGAGATGGAGTGGTGGGTGGCTTTGAAGAGGAGGCCAAGAATCTATATTTGATCTAGGAGGTAGAAGCACAAAGTGGCTGAAGCAGTTCACAGAAGAATTAATTTCCAGGGAAACAGGATACTTAGCAAATTGTCTGTTTTCCTGAATTGACAGATATGATAGGAACTATAGTAATACATCTCAAAGGATGAGCAGTTTATTCCCAGAGGTACTTTATTTACTGAAAAGTAAATCTCACTGAGAACCTGGCTGGAAATATCTTTTCATTTACTATCCTCTCTGCCTGCCTTGCCTTTAATAGAAAACAAGCCAGGAATGTTCTCAAATAAAACTAAAGACCATACGGCCACTAGTGAGTTCTAGAGGAACATTTATAACAATAATTGCAGACAGAAGATCATTCTTTCACAGATCATTTCCCAGGCCTCCTTGTTGAAGGGAAACAGACAATACTGTGTAACACTGGACCCGATGCTTCCTATAAAGTTCAGAGATAGTCAACTGGAACTTAAGGGGAAAGAAAATGTGGACAGAAAGAAAATACTCGAGAGAAGGGTTTTGTTTTAAAGGGGAAAAGACCTTACAGGAAGTATGTTGAGCACTTCATGAACTCCTGAGTTACTTTTTCTTCTTTTTCCACTTTGACAGCACCAAACCTTCTGCTTCTCTGTCTCTGCAACCCCCAGAACCCCAGGAACTGTCCCTAGGCAGGCACCAAAATGGAGCTTTCTCTAGGATCATGTGATACTATTTCTCGAAACTAGCAGAGGAATGACAATGGTGAAGGCAAGATGGCCATGATGAAATAGACTATTATGCAGAGTGGGTGTCTAGTCTTCACTGATAATCTTGCTTGGTATGTGCTAAGCTTGGCACAGAATGTAGATCTTCCTTCATTTTCCTTACTAAAGGATGGAACAAGCAGCTCCTGCATGGTTATGGTAGGGTTGGAAGTACCAAATGGATCCCAGGCCTCAAGATACTCCCTCTCCAGGTTTGTTCTCAGGATCTGAAAGACACTTTTCTTGCCAATAAAATGATTTCCTGAATGCCTGCTGGAGACATGCATCTTAGATGAAGCCAAGGCAAGAAGTTAGTTCTCTGGTGAGAGTGAGTGCTTGTGTTAAGTCCAATGTGGCCCAGAACACTTCCTTTTCCTCTTTAGCATCATCTCTGTGAGGAGAGAAGCCCAGGGGAGGTGGAGCAGAGGTTAGGTAGTTTGATGGGTAAGCGAGGTCTGGAACATGGATGGACTCCTCTCAGGACCCAGTAGAGAATGTTAAGCTAGAAAAATGCTTGTAGGATAAAGATATAAAGAAAGTGGGAATAACGGAGGGCACTGGTCAGGCACAGGCTTGTGTGAGGATGCTGTGTGTGCACGCGTGTATGGGGACTACAGAAAGGGGCTGGAGGGTAATAAACAGAGAGGGTGGCATTGTGAGACTTGAAGGTAGATGTTTTCAACTTGATAACTTTAAAATTTTTCTTACCTGGTAGTACTACTTATTTCCTGACCATGCCATATTAATTTATCTCTGGTAGCTCCTCCAGGAGTTTTAATCTATATTTATATCCCTCTCTATATATTTTGTATATAATTTTAACAGTATATAATATTGTATATAATAATTTTATTTTTAGGCCAGTTTCAGATTTATAGAAAAATAGATTTATAGAAAAATTGAGAGATTCTCTCTCCGCCTCCTCACCTCCCAGTTCCCTTGTATTAATGTGGTATGTTTGTTATAATTAGTAAAGAAATATTGATACATTGTAAAGGCCATAGTTACATTAAGTTTCACTCTTTGTGTTGTACCATTCTATGAGTTTTGGTGAATGCATAATGTCATGTGTCCACCATTACACTAACAAACAGAGTAGTTTTACTGCCTTATCAATATCCATGCCTAACATATTCATCCCTCCCCCAGGATTCATTTTTTAATTGAATATAGTATATTTGTGTATGTGATATAAGAATATGTGTGTGTGTATGTCTGTGTGTTTATGTATATATATATATATATATTCATGCACTGCAAAATGGCATTTCTATCAGTGATGGATTATATGTATGATGATGGTCCCATAAAATTATAATAGAGCTGAAGGATTCCTATTTTTTACTGATGTCCCAGCCATTTGTAAAGTTGTAAACCAATGCATTACTTACATGTTTGTGGTGATGCAGATGTAAACAAACCTACTGAGCTGCCAACCATGTAAAAGTATAGCACATACAATTATGTACAGTACATAATACTTGATAAGGATCATAAAAGACCATGTTACTAGTTTACATACTTACTATACTGTTCTTTCAATCATTATTGAAGAGTGTACTCCTTCTACTTATTGAAAAAGTTAATTGTAAAACAGCCTCAGGCAGATTCTTCAGGAGGTATTCCAGAGGAAGGCACTGTTACCATAGGCGATGGCAGCTCCGTGTGTATTTCCCCTGAATACCTTCTAGTGGGACAAGATGTGGAGGTGGAAGACAGTGACAATGATGATCCTGACCCTGTGTAGGCCTCAGCTAATGTGTGTATTTGTGTCATAGTTTTTAACAAAAAATTTAAAAAGTAAAAAATAAAAATTTTAAGCTAGAAAAAAGCTCGTAGGATAAAGATAGAAAGAAAGAAACTATTTTTGTATAGCTTTACAATGTGTATGTGTTTTAACCTAAGTGTTAAATAAGCTAATTTGTTGTTGAAAAAAATATATATTTATTATTATACTTTAAGTTCTGGGATACGTGTGCAGAACATGCAGGTTTGTCACCTGCATGTTTGTTACCTGCATGTTTGTTCCCTGTGCCCATATGTTCTCATTGTTCAACTCCCACTTATGAGTGATAATATGTGGTGTTTGGTTTTCTGTTCCTGTGTTAGTTTGCTGAGAATGATGGTTTCCAGCTTCATCCACATCCCTGCAAAGGACATGAACTCATTCTTTTTTATGGCTGCATAGTATTCCATGGTGTATATGTGCCACATTTTCTTTATCCAGTCTATCATTGATTGGCATTTGAGTTGGCTCCAAGTCCTTGCTATTGTGAACAATGATGCAATAAACATACATGTGCATATGTCTTTATAGTAGAATGATTTATAATCCTTTGGGTATATACCCAGTAATGGGATTGCTGGGACAAATGGTATTTCCAATTCTAGATCCTTGAGGAATCGCCACACTGTCTTCCACAATGGTTGAACTAGTTTACAGTCCCACCAACAGTGTAAAAGCATTCCTATTTCTCCACAGCCTCTCCAGCATCTGTTGTTCCTGACTTTTTAATGATCGCCATTCTAACTGGTGTGAGACGGTATCTCATTGTGGTTTTGATTTGCATTTCTCTAATGACCAGTGATGATGAGCTTTTTTTCATATGTTTGTTGGCTGCATAAATGTCTTCTTTTGAAAAGTGTCTATTCATATCCTTCACCCACTTCTTGATAGGGTTGTTTTTTTCTTGTAAATTTATTTAAATTCCTTGTAGATTCTGGATATTAGACCTTTGTCAGATAGATAGATTGCAAAAATTTTCTCCCATTCTGTAGGTTGCCTGTTCACTCTGATGATAGTTTATTGTGCTGTGCAGAAGTTCTTTAGTTTAATTAGATCCCATTTGTCAATTTTGGCTTTTGTTGCCACTGCTTTTGGTGTTTTAGTCATGAAGTCTTTGCCCATGCCTATGTCCTGAATGGTATTGCCTAGGTTTTCTTCTAGGGTTTTTTATGGTTTTAGGTCTTATGTTTAAATCTTTAATCCATCTTGAGTTAATTTTTCTGTAATTTTTAAGGAAAGAGTCCAGTTTCAGTTTTCTACATATGGCTAGCCAGTTTTCCCAACACCATCTACTATATAAGGAATCCTTTCCCCATTGCTTGTTTTTGTCAGGTTTGTCAAAGATCAGATGGTTGTAGATGTGTGGTGTTATTTCTGAGGCCTCTGTTCTCTAAATGTATTAAAAAATACATTTAGTGTGGCCTAAGTGTACAGTGTTTATAAAGTCCACAGCAGTGTACTGTAATGTCCCAGGCCTTCATAGTCACTCACCACTCACTCACTGTCCACCCAGAGCAACTTCCAATTCTGCAACCTCCATTCATGGTAAATGCCCCCTATGCAGATGTACCGCTTTTTTTATCTTTTATAATATACTTTATCTTTTCTATGTTTATGTATGTTTAGATACACAAATACTTACCATTGTGTTACAACTGCCTACAGTACTCAGCACAGTAACATGCTATAGAGGTTTGTAGCCTAGGAGCCATAGGCTATAACATATAGCCTAACTGTGTAGTAGGCTGTACCACTGAGGTTTGTGTAAGTACACTCTATGATGTTTGAACAATGATGAAATTGCCTAACAATACCTTTCTCAGAACATATCCCTGTTGTTAAGTGACACATGACTGTGTGTGTGTGTGTATATATATATATATATATATATACACACACACACACACACAGGATTATTTGTTTGTGTGCATGTATATGTATATGTGTATGTGACTGTGTATATACAGTCACATACACATATACATATACATGCACACAAACAAATAATCCTGTATGTAAATGACACCCGTTTCTTCTGGCTGCTTTTAAACGATCTTCAATAAAAAAAGAGGCTGCTTATGTATAAAACCTTTATTCTTCTACCTTGTGTCTGAGGTGTGTTCTTTGGCACAACAATGCAACAGTATTGTCATCTATCATTAAACCCATGCAGTGTCAAACTTATCACCTTGACACTTTCATGATCCTTAAGATGTCCTTGTAAAGGCTTGATGTCATGGCAACCAGTGTGATACATCAGGACCTAGCACTGCTGAACTACTCTTAATAAATCAGGCATAATTGGCATATATGCATTATAATGAATTAAAAGTTATTCAACTGGAATGATTTTATATCGTGTAAAATTAAGTCATTAAATTTGCTTGTCTTGATCTTACTTTGGTGTCAGTATTCTTGTTTAGTTCAAAAAAAGCCCTTACATTTTAGTATCTTGCTTTAAAATATAGCTATTTATGGATAATATATTGTTCAATAGCTCAATGCATGATTTATTTATTTGCTTTTGACAGTTAAATTCAAATTCTGGTGGGTTTAGGTCAGAGAGAAAATAAGTTATAAGACTGTCTTTCTATTCTCCAGTGGAGTGAAGGTACTTGCATGTACCTCACTGTACCTGGCTGCTGTGTGGTCAGTCATGGTGCTGGTTAGCTGTTGGGTAGGTAACTGCATGAGTTACAATGCATGTGCCAGGAGTAGTTACCTCACCCCCTCATGCTTTCCTATTGTTTTTTGATTGTTTCCAAATCAGGGGTGGAGCTAAGAAGAACTAACTATTCAAAGTTTGAAGGCAAGGAAGAATTTAGGAAGGGTGGATGGCATAATGCCTAGCTACTCAGAGTAATCAGAGGACTAGCAGATCTCTGATTCCAGAAGTTGTTAGAAATGCAGAATTTCAGATCCCTCCCCAGTTCGACTGAATCAGGATCAGCTTTTAATCATGACTCCCAGATAATTCGTATGTACAGCAAAGTTTGAGAAGCAGTACTTTAGTGGTTAAGCACATACACCCTGGAGTGGGAAGGACATGGGTTTCAGCTGTGGCTCCACTACTTTCTAATGGCAGCAATTGGGCAGGTTACTCAGTTTCTATGTGGTTCTTTAACATGGGAATCAAAATTATGCTCTCAGGAGGATAATGACAATAGATGTAAAGTGTCCAGTACAATCCTTATACATAGTAGTGTTTGTGTCAGCTGTAATTAAATCTGGTGGGAGACAATGAAATACCATCTTATACCAGTCAGAATGGCCATTATTAAAAAGTCACAAAATAACAGATGCTGGCAAGGTGGAGAAAAAGGAATATTTTTACACTATTGGTGGGAGTGTAAATTAGTTCAACCATTGTGGAAAGCAGTATGGCAGTTACTCAAAGAGCTAAAAATGGACTACCATTAGACTTGGCAATCCCATTACTGGGTGTATACTCAAAGAAATATAAATTATTCTACCATAAAGACACACACATTTGTATGTTAATTGCAGCACTGTTTGTAATAGCAAAGACATGAAATCAACCTAAATGCACATCAATGGCAGATGGGATAAAGAAAATGTGGTACATATAAACCTTGGAATACTATGCAGCCATAAAAATGAATGAGCTCATGTCCTTGTCAAGAACATGGATGGAGCTGCAGGCCATTATCCTTAGCAAACTAATGTAGGAAGAGAAAACCAAATGCTGCATATTCTCACTTATAAGTGAGAGCTAAATGATGACATATGACCACAAAAAAGAGAACAACAGATGTTGGGGCCCACTTGAGGGTGGACGATGGGAGGAGGGAGAGGTTCAGAAAAAAAAATATTTATTGTGTACTAGGCCTAGTACCTGGGTGATGAAATAATCTGTACTTCAAACCCCTGTGACATGAGTTACCTATATAACAAACCTGCACATGTACCCCTGAACTTAAAAGTTAAGAAAAAAAATACTGGTGGTAGAGTCAGTGCTCAAGGAAATGCTGATATAAGTGACAGAGAACAGGCCCCAGCTGGAAAATGTGATAGGACATATGAGTCAAAATCAGTAAGAAGTAATGAATAGCCTTAGAACTTAGGAGGTGCCCAGAGAGTGGAGATAGTCTAACCAAATACCCTGGATGATTTATAGGGTCAGGATCTACCTTACTAGTCCAGCTGAGCTTTTCTAGTTTTGTATTTGCAAAACATCCCAGGTATTCAGGAATTGAGTACCATTGCTTCAGCAGCTCTTACAAAGTAAGAAGAGGGTGAATAAGAAGGCAAGAAAAGAGCCATCTCCCATTAGAATTATAGGAGACCATGTTTGGAAGAAGCCTTAGTGGTTATCTATTCACATCTCCATTTGATATTTTAATTCCCACCAAGTTGTTCCCAAGGCAGATATTGAATAGCATTTTTGCCTGAAAACTCACTACTACTGAATTAACTGGGAGATGACTGCTGTCTGTGGGCAGAGAAGTGCTGTAGAGGTCAGCTGACTCAGAAATTTAGTATCTGACACACAGAGAAACTAATCACAGAATTTCAGATAAATTCTCCATATTCGCAGTAATATTTGTTGAAATATCTACTATGTTCCAGGCATCAGGTTAGGTGCTGGGAATAAAAATATGAATGAGACACAGAAGCTAACCTTTTGTTGAGTTCATAGTCCAGATAAATGACACACATATAAATAATAATTATAATATCATGTAATAAAGGCTATAATAGAAGAATGAACAGGTCAACAGGAAGCAGAGACAGGACGTTCCTTCTGTGGGGGTACGTTGGGGATCTTTTAAGAAGATGGTTTTTGAACTGGGTCTTGATTGTAGGGCATTAGTGTTTGCTGAATGAATGCATGGGCGTATTAACTATGTGTGTGTCTGTGTGTGTGTGTCTGTGTGTGTGTGTCTGTGTGTGTGTGTCTGTGTGTGTGTGTGTGCTTCAGGGTGTGCATGTGTTCCTGAAGGAAACAGCAGGTATCTAGTATCTTGCAGTCCTGAGGTTGGCTCCTGCTCCATCCCTCCTTTGCTGGGTGTTGTTGGGAACATTATTTCTCACCTATGAACCTAAAGTTTAAACAAGGGCAGTTCTTGGTGTTTTCTAATAAATAATACTGCTTTGCAAATTCTGCTTTAAGAAACTCATTGTGCGATAATAGAGATTTATAAAACAAAAATAATTTTATCATTATACACATAAAAATGATTCTTTACTTCATAAAAGAATTTATTTTCAGAATGTTTATAATTTCTCTTTAGTGCATTTCAAATGTAGTTTGACTTAACAAAATCTTTCCTTATAAGTATCTTGCTTTTAAAGAAATATAAATCTCCAATTATATGGTATGGATCATAAAACAAGTGTTTTAAGTACTAGGGAAAAATAATTTATGTTAGAAATGTATGGATCCTAGGAGCAATGAAAAAAATATATTGAATTTTTTAAACTCTAAGGGTATTTCTTCTGTTGAACTACTTATCCTTTCATCCACTCACTAATGTATTCATCTATTGTAAGCCAAGAGTTATTCATTTTTTCCTAAAGTTGTAATTATATTGAGCATAACCAACTTAAAAATTAATCTCAAGTGTTGAAAAGTCTAAGATATTGTCTAGTTGTCCAGATTTTTCTCAAAAATAAAATTTAAATCACCCATATCTTTTTTTTGAGACAGAGTCTCCTTCTGTCACCCAGGCCGGAGTGCAGTGGTGCAATCTTGGCTAACTGCAACCTCCACCACCCAGGCTCAAGTGATTCTTCTCCTCAGCCTCCTGAGTAGCTGGGATTATATGTGCCCACCACCATGCCCAGCTAATTTTTGTATTTTACTAAAGACGGGGTTTCACCATGTTGGCCAGGCTGGTTTCAAACTCCTGACCTCATGTGATCCACCTGCCTCGGCCTCCCAGTGTGCTGGGATTACAGGAGTGAACCACTGCGCCTGGCCACCCATATATTTATACCTTTGGTGAATCATAAGGTAATACAACAGATTATCTCTTTTCTATTAATTTTTAGATGAAAATTTGAATTTCACTCTTTGCCTGAAGTAAATGTTACTCTCTAATATTTCAAATGTCCATATATTATTTAATATGCCTGCTACTTGGATCTTAAATATTTTATAATTCATTTAGTACATTTCACCAGGTTTACCCTAAGAAAAACTTCTAACCATCTTAACACTCATAAGGATATCTTTGGCTTTTTGGACATCAACTTGGTACAAAACAGCAGTTTGTTACAAAAGGTGTAAATGAATTAGAAACAGGTGGATTCTATTTTTGTGAATAAATGCAATTAATGGTTTAAGAGCTTGGAGAAAAATATGTGCTAAAATTGAATTACTAGAGAGATAGTCTAGGAGATGTGACTAACCTCAAATAGGTTAGGATCCCTTTCCAAGTCCACCATAAAGTGTTTTTTTTTTTGGTTATTGTTATCTGTGTATCTACATGTTTAGTCAGTATTTGTATTTGTGACTAATTTTTAACTGTCAATTTGTGTTAGATTACCTAGAACACCCATGAAAGGAACTGTACTTTAAACTAGGGGCCCCAACCCCTGGGCCATAGACCAGCTCCGGTAGGAACCAGGCTGCACAACTGGAGGTGAGTCATGTGTGAGAGAGCATTACGCCTGAGCTCTGCCTCCTGTCAGATCAGTGGGAGCATTAGATTATCATAGGAGTGTGAACCGTATTGTGAACTGCACATGTGAGGGATCCAGGTTGCACACTCCTTATGAGAATCTAATGCCTGATGATCTGTCACTGTCTTCCATCACTCCCAAATGGGACCATCTAGTTGTAGGAAAACAAGCTCAGGGGTCCCACTGATTCTACATTATGATGAGGTGTATAATTATTTCATTAAATATTACAATGCAATAATAATAGAAATAAAGTACACAATAAATGCAATGCACTTGAATCATCCAGAAACCATCTGCCACTCCAACCACCCCCTACTCTCCCCGCCCCAGTCCATGGAAAAATTGTCTTCCATGATACTGGTCCCTGGTGCCAAAATGGTTGGGGACAGCTGCTTTAAGCCACTTCCTAATAGCTTAGACCTATTAGATAAATATGGCAGTTAGTAATCACTTTATCATTTCTAGCTTTTGGTTCTGTTGTAAATGTCTACTTGTTGCATTCACTAATTGCCCCCTTTGCCTCTCTGAAGTAGGCATTATTGAGTCACGTCCAGAGTTTGCTCAATTAGATAGGACCAATAAACTGAATTCACAAGCAGATCTGATATTTAATATCCAGAAGAGGGCAGTAGGACACAGAGATTAAAACCCACTCAACTAGATGCTATGACTAACAAAGGTTGCTACCAACTACTCAGTGTTAGATCAAATCCTTACCACCTTCCCTTTGGCATACCATGGGCAGTATGGTGTGGCTAAGAAAAGAAACTAGCACTTTCTGATCCCCTACTACGTATCAAGCACTAACCAGTTATTTTTCATGTGTTAAGTCATGACAATCCTGAGATGTAGGTATTATATTATTCCCATTTATATTGATGAGAATATCAGTGTTCAGAGACCTTAGGCAACTTGCCCAAAGTCTCACAGCAAACTAAGGTCCAGACTTGACTCCACAGGCTCTGCTAATCCATATCAGGGTTTGGTTACTGACCCTACTACTCATAAATTTATTGACCTGGGGAAAGTAGTAATTTAACCATTCAGTACTTCAGTTTCTTCATCTGTAAAGTAAGACTAACAATATCCTCTTATTGTTTAAGAATTTGTCTCTAGATCAATTTCTCCATAATCAGCTCTGCCCAAGTGGATAGATTTTGTCCTTGGATAATGTTTTAATTAGAATTTTAGACTTAACAAAGTTAAGTCTAGAAAGGATATAGAAGAGCTTGTCCAACCCTTTTAGAGATGACGAAACCAATGCCTGGAGCGTTCAAATGACTTTAAACTTGAGTAACAGACACTAGAACTCAGGATTGACACCTTTACCCAGATCTCTTTTTTTACCTCTCTTCATCATTTGTTGGGGATACAGACACATAGATGTTGATGATGACAATACTGACGATAAGGGTAAAAATAGCAATAAATGTTCCTTAGGAAATTATAGGAGAGTTAACTTTAGTTTAGAAGGAATTTATTTTGTTAGGAAGTCCTGGTTTTCTGTTCTGTTTAAGAGGCCAATATATGTGATTTGTCTAAGACTTCTGGTTGACAAGTTGGGAAAGATCAGGGTATGCATCTTTAACATACTCTTTTTTTTTTTTTTTTTTTTTGAGGCAGAGTCTCACTCTGTCGCCCAGGCTGGAGTGCAGTGGTGCGATCTCAGCTCACTGAAACCTCTGCTTCATGGGTTTGAGTGATTGTCCTGTCTCAGCCTCCCAACTAGCTGAGATTACAGGCGCCCACCACCATGCCCGGGTAATTTTTTTTTTTTTTTTTTAAGTAGAGACAGGGTTTCACCATGTTGGCCAAGCTGGTCTCGAACTTCTGACCTCAAGTGATCTGCCTGCTTGGCCTCCCAAAATGTTGGGATTACAGGCGTGAGCCACCGTGCCCAGCCAACATACTGTTTAAATGAGAAATGCTCACATGCAGCCTCCAATCATAGATTCACATGACTCTCTCTTTATCAGTCCATCTACCTGGCTTTCCCAAGAATCTGTGATGGAGAGGCTGGCTACTTGGAAGCAACATGGGAGATTTATGTAGAAATGTCTCCTTTGAGAGATTTTGAGATAACCAGCTGTATTTTATTTCATTTCTTCTAACTTTTTCCTTTGTGAATTTGGTATAACTTTCTTTTTTTAAAATTTTTAATTTTTAATTAATTTATTTTTTTGAGACAGAGTCTCGCTCTGTCGCCCAGGCTGGAGTGCCGTGGTGTGATCTCTGCTAACTGCAAGCTCCGCCTCCCAGGTTCACGCCATTCTCCTGCCTCAGCCACTGGAGTAGCTGGGACTACAGGCGCCTGCCACCACGCCCGGCTAATTTTTTGTATTTTTAGTAGAAACAGGGTTTCACAGTGTTAGCCAACATGGTCTTGATCTCCTGACCTTGTGATCTGCCTGCCTCGGCTTCCCAAAGTGTTGGGATTACAGGAGTGAGCCACTGTGCCCGGCCGAATTTGGTGTAACTTTCTAGTACCCAGTCTTGCATTCATGAAGGATAAAAGAAAGAGAAAACAGAGAAAGGAAAGAGGAAAGGGGGAGAGAGAGAGAGAGATGCTTCAGTCTTCATCATCAAGAGGCTGAGATGCCAAAGCACCTTGTTTATGTGTTTGAAGGATTCCCCAGGTTCCATTGGCCTGTGGATTTACGGACTATAGTTAGGAAAGCTGATCGTCAATTAAATAGATGCAAAGAGCTTTCTATTTTAAAGTTACAATCAGAATGACTTGTTTCCCTAATTTATCCAAAGGTGGCATTTGTGTTAGAAATTGTTTGGAAAATGGTGATTTCTAGTAGTTTAGGTCATCTATCCCTTTGCTTACCTTGAGGGTGGTTTCTCAGATCTCACACCTTCCCCTTAATCATCAAATCTGTAAGGTTGTCCCTTTTCCTTCCCTTCTGGAAACAGAAGTTCTCAGGGGTGTGGAGAAAGGCAGCTTATGTAGTGAACCATGAACACATGTCCTAAGTACTAGGACATATTCTGGGCTGTCCTGGAGGCTGAGGGGAAAGGACGGGTGGAGACCAGTAACGTCATTCTTCTGAACTCAGCACTTGAACATCTGCAGAACTTGTTGACGATTAGTCATGTGTCAAAGTCTTTTCCAGCTTTCTGTTATCACCAGCCAAATTTATATTTTATTTGTGTTTTTTGGCCTAATACTTTGCCTCCATTCCAGGTATGCCCAATCTGATCTCACATCCAGCACCTAGAACAGTGCCATGAACACAGAGTTACGACGATACTTATTAATCATCTCAAATGACCCATTGAACTGGATGCTTCTGACCTCTAATTTATATGGACTTATTGGAAAACTAGATTTTGAGATGTGAAGTATAAAAAGAAAGAAAAGAAAACTGTTTGGCAGTGCAACTTGGTCCCTTTAAATGCAGAGTTTAGCATATTAACAAATCTGACAATATTGCCTGTAAACTGCTGAAATAACTCCTGATATATTTCCTGCTGGATGGCACCAAATTGTTGTACAAGGTTGTGAATGATAACCCTTTGTGAGAGATGAAGTTTCTAGAGGGTGTGGTCTGCCCATTCTACATTGTATAGAGATGTTGCTGCCTTGGGACACTATTATTTCAGTATGATAGATGTTCGATTCAAGTTGTAATAATTTTATCTTCCACAGAATTCTTGGAAGGAAGTGATGGAGACACACACACACACACACACACACACACACACACGGAGGCATGAGTATACTTTTTCACCAAGAAGCCTTTAGTTACCCATGGAGAAGTTATAATTTTAGATGTTAGAAGGATCAGAAAAAATAGCAGATAGTAAAATTTGAGAATGAAATGACCACAATAAGTATTAAATGCTTGTATTGTCTATGATAACAAATGAGGGCTGTTGCTCCTTAAAACATGGTCAGCCATATAAAAGGTTAACATGGTCAGTAGTGTTTAATACAGATTAGTGGTGTGTTGAGTTATGAGAAGAACAAAGGTCTGACTTTGCCATTTTTACAATAGGTCCAATGATGGATATTCAGAATATCCTGTATCTCATCACCCTGTAATACCACTATCATTTTTATCATAAAAGAATTATGTTACTCCATATATGAAAAATGCATTCTTGAACCACTGTGAATTAGTTTTTAATGTACTGTGACCTTGGATTGCCCTGGGATATTAATGTTAAATGATTACTTCTGAATGCTTTTTGAATAGCTGCATAGTGCAATTAAATGTACAATACATCATGGATGACATAGCTAAACGCCTCTTCTGGTCAAGGAACCCAAAGAGGTCTTGGGAATGATGGTAATTCTGCATTGCTGAGGATGGGAGAGAAAAGACTCTTTTGTTAGTAGCGAAATAAGTACAGACTGAAGTAGATGATAACCTTTTCCTGGGGTTAGTCAATGGGAAATAAATTTTTGATTAATAACCAGAATGGAAAATAATTTTTGATTACTGACAATGTAGTGTTCCATTATATCTGCCAAATGCGCATAGTGAATAATTGTTCTCAGTCTTTATGGTGACAAGTTGCCAAATAGTATGTGTGGGCATGTGTGTGTGTGTATGTGTGTAGTGGGTAGATAAAAAAGAATTTGGTTCATATTCTAGCCCATTTCCTAGAATGGGCTTATATTGAATTACAATTTGTGTCAGTGTGGAACCTTGTAAATCTTGCACTTAATCAAATATCTTTTAATGAAATTATTAGGTTTTGGGAAATTGTAAGAGATGAGTGGTCGGCATGGAAGAGCCATGGTGAAGTAGAGGACCTTTGGCCTATTGATCAATGACTTAAATCCAACCATGTTGGCTGGTGCCTGAAAGTGATTACTGTCCTGCTGGTTGTGGACAGGTGGTCAGAGCTTAGTTGTCAGCTGACCCCATGAGGCAAGGCCCTGAGTCCAGTGGGCCCCCAGTCAGAACTGGGCTTAGCTGTCTCACAGATGCTCCTTATCCTTTAGGTGAGAGGAGTGACTCTGAAAAGCCTGCTTCAAAAGGACCCAACATTTGCTGGTGCAGTGGCTGGCACCTGTATCCTAGCAACTCCAGAGGCTGAAACGAGAGGATCCCTTGAGCCTGGGAGTTTGAGGCTGCAGTGAGCTAAGATGGTGGCATTCTAGTCTGGGTGACAGGACAAGACTCCATCTCTTAAAAAAAAAAAAAAAAAAAAGGGCCCAATACTAGAGATGTTCAATGTGTGATCTGAAGATTTCAGTCTTTGAGTTGTCAAGAAGAGGAAATTTTAACTAATGCAGAATTCAATTTTTCTTTAACTTATAACATTTTAGAAAGAAAACATTAATAAGGACTTTGGTTTGCTGTCATGAAAACAAGCTGCAGTTGTGGCAGTCAGCACAATTTCAGAACTCAGACTTAAGTGCATCAACCCAACCAGGTCTAGCCTAGCTGTGGCCTCAAGTAAGACCTACTTGAGGGGCTGAATCAATATTGAAGTGCTCCAATGAGCCTCTCCCAGAGATCCCCTGGAGATTTTATGGGCCTCATTAAGCCCAGAGACAGAAAACAAATTTATCTGTAGGATAGAGTTCCTCATACCTAACCTTTTACTCTCTGTGCCTGCAATTGTAAGCCTTGCTTGCTGTTTGAAGACTATGACCTTATATTTTAAATGTTAGTGTTTTTGAGTAATAGCACCAGCCTAGATGTACGAATACTACTTCTCTAGAATGATACTCATGTAAATTAAATGTCAATATATTCACACTCTGTATTAGTCTGTTTTCACACTGCTATAAAGATACTACCCAAGACCAGGTAATTTATAAACAAAAGAAGTTTAATTGACTCACAGTTCCACATGGCTGGGGAGGCCTCAAGAAACTTACAATCATGGTAGAGGGGGAAGCAGGCATATCTTACATGGTGGCAGGAGAGAGAAGCACGAAGGAGGAACTTCCCAACACTTCTAAAACCATCAGATCTCATGAGAACTCACTCACTATCATGATAACAGCATGGGAGAAACCACCCCCATAATCCAGTCACTGCCCTCCTTTGACATGTGGAGATTACAGGTCCCTCCCTTGGCATGTGGGAATTACAATTTGAGATGATATTTGGGTGGGGCTACAAAGCCAAACCATATCACACTCCCATCTCAACTGACTGACTTCTCTGGGTAAGTCTTCAAGAACCTTTCTATGTGTACACATACATAGCTGCTATTCTAGAGTTTTATTTGTTTATGTATTTATCATGTGTCTCCCCAGTAGACTGCCAGTTTCATGAGCAAAGAACAGTGTTCATCCTATGCACACAGCACCCTAGCACAGTGTTTGCCACATAATGGATATGCAATAAATATTTGTGGAGTGAATAAATGAGTAAATGTATAGATACACTTGTTAGGATCACATTCACATGCCTGTGTGAATGGAAGAAGGGGCCTAGGAAGAGGAAAGGAGTAGAAGATTAATCCTTTTACCTAGTCAAGTTATGAGTTTGGAACGTAATTACAAAAGATACAATGTGAATCAAATTCAAAGTTCTTCATGAGGCAGAGCAGAATCAAGAAATCTTTCAGTGCTTCCTTGCTGGCTTTGAAGCTCACTAGCTATGAGCTAATTCCATTCTTAAATGTATTTGAGAAGCTCTATTTCTCAAGCACAGTTTCTCAAATTTTGATGAGAAACACTGGAATTAATGGCTAGAGCTTTCTAACTTCTCTGATCCAAGAGTGGCCAGAGAAATCTTTCCAAAATGCAAATCTGATCATGCCACTTCCCAGTTTAAAACCTTTCAGTGGAACCCAGTTCCTTTTAGAATAGAATCCAGACTTCTTCATGTAGTTCACAAAGCCTTTCTTGACCTTTTCTTTCTCTAATCTGCACCCTCTTGTCTTACTCTCTCTGGCCATCACCTGCAGTTTCCTGGGAAGCCAAGCTGCCCCACTGCTTTGTGTTTTTGCAAGGGATAGTACCTCCCTTTCTTTTGTTTGGTTAACTCTTTTTTTCCATTCAACATCAAGTTTAGGTTTTACCTCTTCTTTTTTTTTTCCTTTGAGACACAGTCTTGCTCTGTCACCCAGGCTGAAGTGCAGTGGCGTGATCTCGGCTCACTGTAACCTCTACCTCCTGGGTTCCCGCCATTCTCCTGCCTCACCCTCCCGAATAGCTGGGACTACAGGCACCTGCCACCACGCCCGGCTAATTTTTTTGTATTTTTAGTAGAGATGGGGTTTCACTGTGTTAGCCAGGATGGTCTTGATCTCCTGACCTGTTGATCCACCCGCCTCGGCCTCCCAAAGTGCTGGGATTACAGGCAGTTTTTTTTTTTTTGAGACAGAGTCTTGCTCTGTTGCCCAGGCTGGAGTGCAAGTGGCATGATCTCGGCTCACTGCAACCTCTGCCTCCTGGGTTCAAGCCATTCCCCTGCCTCAGCCTCCTGAGTAGCTGGGATTACAGGCACGCAGCACCACGCCCAGCTAATTTTTGTATTTTTAGTAGAGATGGGGTTTCACTAGGTTGGTCAGGCTGGTTTCGAACTCCTGACCTCGTGATCCACCCACCTTGGCCTCCCAAAGTGCTAGGATTACAGGCATGAGCCACAGTTTTACATCATTTTTATACTCTGTCCATACCTTCCTATCAACAGGCTCCAATACATCTCTCTCCTTTGTGCTCCATGTACTGATGTGGCTCCTCTAGCTCTGTGATTGTGTGGCTCTGGTCTGTTCTTTCACCAGATGTTGAGCACCTTGGGGGAAGGACTCTTCCATCTCTGACTGTCTCGTGCTCATGTAACCTGCACATTCTCATTGCTTGTGCTGGTCCCTGCATCCAGCCATGTGGAGCCACTCCTTTCTGTCTGTGTATTCCATACTTTCCCACCTGCCTTGGTTCATTTGAGCTGCTATGACAAAAATGTTGTACACTGAATAGTTTAAACAGTTTATTTCCCATAGTTCTGGGGGCTGGGTAGTCCAAGATCAAGGCATCGGCAGATTCAGTGTCTAATGAGGGTCTGCTTTCTGGTTCAGAGAGAGCCATCTTCTTGCTGTGTCCTCATAAGGTAGAAAAATAGTGAGGGAGCTCTCTTGGGTCTCTATTATAAGGGCACTAATCTCATCCATGAGGGCTCTGCCTTCATGACCTTATCACCCCCCAAAGGTACCACCTCCTAATACCATCATTAGGGTATTCAATATATGAATTTTGGGGGGACACAAATGTTCAGTCAGAGCACCACCTTAGTGTCTTTGCTCTGGCTGTTCCCTTTGCCAGGGATGATCCATTATTTATCACCTTGGTAGTCATTAGCTAATATAGTTATGTATTTACTAGACAGGATTTATCTGCTTCCCCATTCTGTCTCCCTCAGGGACATTGCCCGGAGTAGATACCATATAGATATTTGTTGAATGAATGAATGAATGAATAGAATGATGCTGGCAAGAAGACCATAATCTCACCTTGCAGTGAAATTAATGATGTTAGACCATGTCTTAATTCTTTTCCCTGGCTTCTTTTTTTTGGCTCATTGCCAAGATTTGTAATAAAACTTAAGTCCATGGTGGCTTTTACAGATCCGGTGGTAGGGTGGAGAGAGAGATGGAAACAGTTACAAAAGCACTTAGAAGATATCTTCTGGTGCAGGAGCAAAGAAAGTGGAATGAAATATTTTCCTAACACACTTGGAATAGGAAATTTCTGTTCAGTGACCCCAGATAAAACCATTGTATGTATCACTCCAATAGCTTATTACAAGTGTCTTTTTTTCTTCAAATTATTGCAAATTGAATACATAATTATTTCAAAAACTGGGTCTAAAATTTGCCTTGCAAATCCTTAACTCACTGAAGGCATTTATCAAATTGCTAAGTGGCAACTCCAGAGCAGTAGTTTACTGGGTAATGAAAATGCTGAAATGGAAAAATCACAAGCTATATATTTTGGAAATCTTGTAATATATTAATGTTTTAAAATAAATACACTTTCTTTTCTGTAAGCCATAAACAGAATCACAGCTCATCTTAAAGCGCTATGTTCATTTAACAATCCAAAAAGTGACTCGTAAGTCAAGCTAAATGTTACTACTTTTTAAAATTGGAATGTTGTCAAATTCTTGGATGACTGTTCCTCCAACAGGGACAACCTAGGAACTGTATGAGCACCAACAAAGGAAGAGCCTGGATTCTGGCAAGGCTGGAAGCCTCAAACCAAAGCCAGAGTGGGACTTGGTCTCTTGGTTGGTCCTCAATATGGAGATAACTTGATAAACTTTTTAGCAAATCAGGTTCTTTTTGTATGCCCTGGGTATTAGTTTTCTGTTGCCACTGTAGCAAATTGCCAAAAATTTAGTGGCTTAAAACAACATAATGGTATTCTCTTACAGTTCTGGATGTCAGAAGTCTGAAATGAGTCTTATGGGGTTAAAATCAAGTTGCTAGCAGAGCTGGGTTTCTTCTGGAGGCTCCAGGGGAGAATCTGTTTCTTGCTCTTCCACATCTGGAAGCTGCCAGCATTCCTTGGCTTCTGGCTACCTCACTCGAACCTATGCTTCTGGGGTTACATGGCCTTCTGTACAGTAGCCAAAACTCTTTTGACCTTTTGTGATCACATCCAGGCCTGCCCAGATGATCCCAGGATAATCTCCCTATCAAAAAATCCTTAATCATATTTGCAAAGTCCCTTTGCCATATAATATAACATTCAGAGGTTCCAGGGATGAGGGTGTGGATATCTTGGGGTGCCATTATTCAGCCCACCACACCTTGTCTTTCAAAAAGCTTTTCTGTATCCAGACTACCATTAACTTTTATAAAACACTGACTTTCCCAGAAAAGAAAAATAAGGCATTTCAAAAGACTATGGGTTGTGGGTGGAGAGTAGGGCAGGAAGGTTCTGATTTTGCCTTTGAATTGTGGCTCATGTGGTTTGGTTGCCACCAGTGCAGATTGTCTCTGTCACTGTGAGCTTATGTTTGCTTCTATATGCAAATCTAAGGGGGCATGTATACATCATTATGATTTTGAGATATGAGAAACATCATAGAACTCATTTCATCTTGCACAAAATGGATCTGTAGGCACTTAACGGTCTAATGAAGTATTTATGTAGTCCCTCTGCCACACCACCTATTATCCCTGTGCAATCTTAGGGTACTAGGGTCACACTGTAAACCTAGTAAATTACTGCTCAAAGTAGAATTGATTTTTAGTCTGCTTGAAATTAGAAATGGAAAAATTCATCTCCACCTTCTCCAGTTATTGTATCTTTCCTTATAACTCTGGGTAGAGAATAGTTTAAACCTTAATTCTGATAGTCCTTAATTTTACGAGTTACACTAAAACCCCCGGGAGTCATTTAATTTGATGGAGTTCAATGCTAATATCCAAATGCATTCTCTCTGAAATACATTTTTACCTTCTATTATAGAGATTGAGCTCCCGTTTTTAACACATATGTTCTTAGTGCTTATGCAAATTTGCTGCTTATCTTTAAAATTGGCATATCATTGTTATTGTTATTATTGTTATTATTATTATTGTGTATTGACCAAGTTGAATGCCTCATTCTCAAGGGATTGCTGTCAGAGTTATATAATACAAGAACAATGGGTGAATGTTGTTCATTTTAAATGTGAAATTATAAATCAATTACAGTGGTGGCTAAAACCCCTTCATGACATGCCACAATTTACTTCCAATGACATTTAAACCTATCTCACATGCTGAACAATCTGTAATAAATTATGATTTTTTTTATTTTGCTTCTGAAATGAAGCTATAATTATGACAGTTGAATTCTTGTTCTGGGAAATAAGGTGGCATTTAATTCCTTGAGAACAAATGACACTCACAAAAGAACAGTTAATTATTCTCAGCTGCAAAGGAAGGGAGGAGGGGAGAGAAAAATTATGAAAAAGAACATGGTAGCACTTTATGTGAAGTATCTATTAACTAATCCTTAACTAAGGCTGAACTACAATTGAACTTCTGGGACTGTCCCCAGCCCAGGTAACACCTTTTATGATTTTCATTCTCAATAAAACCCAACTAGGAGGAATTAGCAACCTGAAACTTTCTCTATTTCTTGCACATGATAATGCAAATGTTCCACAATCAGCCTTTGGTTCCAAGAATGCAGACTGACACTCTAAACCAGTTAAATGAGACCCGGGGGGTTGGAGGGGGGTAGCATGGTATTAGTTTTCAATTACGGCTGTCCTAATTCAAGTCTTTAACTGCTATAGTCATTCAATCCATATTGCAAATAAAGGAAGGAAAACATCATGCCCCAGAATTTTTTGTTGTTGCTGTGTTTGTTTCTAGTTTAAACAGCAGCTATACTTTCATTGGCTTTTCTCTGATAGCCCTTTCCTGTTCATTCTGGCAAGAAGCCCTGATGCAATTGAATCTGCCAGCAAACAGTAGGCCACTCCTCGTCGCTAGTCCTGACACCATCAGCTGCAATGTGAGCAGCCTGCTATTAGAAACGCCTCTTTCTTTGACTTCCCTTTCTTCCTTGGGAGGAATAGATACTCTAGAGAAGGGCCCTGCTGAGTGGAATTCCCCATTTTGACTGCAATTAAGGATTGTGACTTGATTGATTTGGGGGCTCTCTGAAATGTAGCAGGATCAACACAGTTGCACACAAAACAAGGCATAATCCACTGGGTTAAATTAACGTTAAATCAGAGATGATTGGATTAATTGCTATTACATTTTATCTTCTGTGCACATGTGCTGTTGGCAGGCTTTCAGAGTCTTTTTAAAATTAGCTTAGAACTGGATGGAAATGGTACAGGTGCAAATGATTTGTGCACTGGGTCTTTCAAGTACACAGTGGGCTCATAAGAAGGTGCATTTTTTTTCCAAATCATATTTTGGATGTGATTTACAAAAAACTGCACGGAGAATAAACTTGGCATCACTGTACAGAAGCTATAGATGTGTTAAATGGCAAAAGGATTCTGTTGGCTGGAAGATAATTTGGAAAATGGATCGCCTTCAATTTGGTGGCCTTGGCACTGTCTGCCTGTTCAGTTTGCTCCCCTGACATGATTTTCTGCCCTTGTGGGAGTCTTTAGGGTCCTGGTGACCAATGCAGCAGAGCACTTAGCATGACATCTGATGCCCTGGAATATACGCTTCCAAAACTGCACCCCTTCAACAAATTTTAAAGGTAAAATGTTGGCATGATGGTTGCTAACAGGATAAATCTGTTTAAGGGAAATACTTCAGTTATGTGATTGAAAGCTTAGTGTAGTGACAAGATCAGGGACACAAAGCAAAGATAATCAAAGGCTAGAGACTTTTTATGTGCTTGTTTCCCCATCAGCCCGTGGCTCAGGCCCACTGTAGGGCTTATCATGTGAAAACTTGTTAAGCTACTTGGAGGAAAGGTTATGTGTTTATATTTTAGGAAACTGGGTGAATCAACAACTCTTTTTAAAATACCATTGTGTGCATGGACTATAAACAGGTACTGTGGAGGAGACAAAGACTTAATTCTGGGGCTGATCAGATTTTGGATCAGTACAAATAAACTGGTAAGTGCATGATGTCTTCTTGTCCTTGACCCTTTAAACTCTGTGGGTAATGTTAGGCTCCTTATTGCAAGCTGTGAATATCAACAGCGTTTTCCCTCCTGGGGCGTCTCCCTTCTGCAGATCCTTTATAGCTTATGCATTCACTTTTGTCTAGTTTCTCTGACCTGCACTTTTTCTTCTTCATCTTTTTTTTTTTGAGATGGAGTCTCGCTCTGTGACACAGGCTGGAGTGCAGTGGCATGGTCTCGACTCACTGCAACCTCCGTCTCCCAGGTATCTCAAGTGATTCTCCTGCCTCAGCCTCCCGAGTAGCTGGGATTACAGGTGTCCGTCACCATGCCCGACTAATTTTTGTATTTTTAGTAGAGATGAGGTTTCACCACGTTGGACAGGCTGGTCTCGAACTTCTGACCTCAAGTGATCCACCTGCCTCAGCCACCCAAAGTGCTGGGATTACAGGCATGAGCCACTGCACCTGGCCTGTACTTCTTGGCTTCTTATCTGCCTTCATCATTCCTGCTGCTGGCTCTGTTCAGGCTGGTGACCATCTGTACTCATGCCCTCCTTTCTTGAACTTGTCTCTGCTTGCCTCTTGGCTTTCAGCCACCCTTATTACCACTTATGGGCACTTGTTTCCCAGCCTCTACCCCAGGCAATATCAGTTCCCCAAAGAAAGGACAGTTTGATATATAAAAATATTCCATTGCAACAAACAACTGGGAGCTGGGCCCACAAAGTCATTTCAACATATTAAAAAAAATCATCTTTTAATTTATTATTTTGTAAAAGTAACATGCACCTGATTAAGTTCACAAGATGGCGACAAGCATAGTTAAGAAAAAAAGCTCTCTTTCCACCTGGGACTTCTAGTTTCCCACTTCAGAGACAGCCTACTGAGTTTTATTTTTTACCTGCTCTTCCAGGAACATTATAGATATATAGATACCACACATGCACATATTCTTCACACCATTTTTGAACACAGAGGAAATGACAGCATACTCCGAACACTGTTCTATATCTCCCACTGATTGTTTGCTTACATATATATTGGAGATTGTTCCATATTAGCACACATAGAGATGCCTCATACTTTTTAAAATTTCCATAGTATTCCTGGATGTGCTCAACTGTATTGAATCTATTATCTACTGATAGATATTCAAGTAGTTTTCAGTCTTTTGCTTTCATGAAAAATGCTTGAACCTAATTTTTAATACACATATGCATCATATCTAAAGAGTAAAATTCCTAGAAATAAAATTTCTGATTTAAGGATATTATTACAAAATTTTAACTTCTTTGTGTGTGTAGTAAACACACTTAAGAAGGGAGGACAGATATATATGTGCCGGCTCAGTGAATCGCACATGGAACACCTGTGTAATTACTGCTTGGGTCAAGAAAGAGACTGTTGTCAGCACCCCAGAAGGCACCTTCCTCTGCCCAGCTGGTTTTCACCTGTTTTGCTCCTCTACTTCCTTTACTTTAATACTGTAGTTTAGGTTTTCTTGCTTCTGAACTTTATATAATTGATTTACACAGTGTGTAATTTGTGTGCCTTGCTTCTTTTGTTTCTTATTGTGTTTCTGAGGATTGTTCATGTTGTTTCATGTAACAGGAGATAGGCCATTTTCACTGCCGTATACTATTCCATTCAATGGATATACCACAGTGCATTTATCCAGTCTTCTGTGGTAGACATTTGGGTTGTTTCCTAATTTGGCTATTTGAAATAACGCTGCAATGATCCAACAATCCCACTTCTAAGGGTATATATCGATTGTCATTGGCACTGTCATTGGGTATATACCCTTAGAAGTGGGATTATTGGAACACAGGTTCTATGTATGTTTAACTTTACTATATAATGCCAAACTGTTTTCCAAATGTGTATTCATACCAGTATGTATAAGAATTCCTATTGCTCCACATTCATGCAAATATAGTTGGTAATATCACTCTTTTTTTTTTTTGAGACAGAGTCTCGCTCTCACCCAGGCTGGAGGGCAATGGCTCACTGGAACCTCCACCTCCCTTGTTGAAGGGATTCTCATGCCTTAGCCTCCCAAATAGCTAAGATTACAGACATGCACCACCACGCCCAGCTATTTTTTTTTTTTTTTCTGTATTTTTAGTAGAGATGAGGTTTCACCCATGTTGGCCAGGCTGGTCTTGAACTCCTGAATTCAAGTGATCTGCCTGCCTCAGCCTCCCAAAGTGCTAGGATTACAGGCATGAGCCCCCATACCCAGCCAATTTATTTTTATTTTTTATTTTAAGCATTATGGTAATTTCATAGTGTTAAGTCATTGGAATTTTAAATCATATTTTTTGATTACGAAAGAAGTTGAACATGTTTCCTTATTTAGATATACTCTTTGTGAAGGGCCTATGAAAGATTTTTGTCTTTAAGGTTATTAAGAACCATAACAGTGTTTTATATATTCTGGATACAAGCCCTTTGTTGGTTTAATAGATGTGACGAAATTTTTCTCCCAATTTATGGCTTGCTCTTTCACATTTGTAATGTGGTCTTTTGATTAAAATTTCCTAGTTTTAATGTAGTTCAACTTACAAACTTTCCCTTTATGGTGATTCTTTTTCTTGTGGCATGTGTGTTGTTGAGAAATATTTCCTTACCTTACCATAGTGAAGATATTCTCCTGTATCATAAAGTGCTACTGTTTGCTTCTACTTACTTGGAATTTATTTTCATGTGCATGTGAGATAGGAGTTATTTCATTTTTCCCATAAAGATATCCAACTGATTCAGCATCAGTTATTGAAAAGACTATCCCTTTGCCTCTAAATTGCATTATTATGTTGTTATAAATAAAGTGTCCATATATTTGTGGTTCTATTTCTGGGCTTTGTATTTTATTTAATTGGTTTATTTATCAAACCTTGCAACAATATTGAATTTCTTCCATCCAAGTACTAACCAGTCCTGACCCTGTTTACCTTCCAAGATCAGACAAGATCCAGTGCGTTCAGGGTGGTATGACCATAGACTAATATTGCATTTCTTAATTACAGTTGCTTTCTAGCAAGTCTTGCTATCTAGTGGAGCAAATTCTCTCCCCTTGTTCTTTAAGAGAATTTGCATATTCTTAGCCACTTGCATTTCCATATAATTTAGAATTGGCTTGTTGATTTCCTCATGAATAAATGCTGGGGTTTTGTTTTTGTTTTGTAGAGACAGGGTGTTGACATTGCCCAGGCTGGAGTGCAGTGACACTTTCATAGCTTACTACAGCCTTGAACTCCTGGGCTGAAATAATCCTCCCACCTTGGTCTCCTGAGTACTGGGACCACAGATGCAGGATACTGCACCTGGATGATTTTTTTTTTTTTTGGTAGAGATGGAGTCTCTGTTTGTTGCCCAGGCAGGTCTTAAACTCCTGGCCTCAAGCAATCCTCTTACCTCAGCCTCCCAAAGTGGTGGGATTACAGGTGTGAACCACCATGCCCTGCCAATGTTGGGGTTTTGATGATAATCTGTAGAAAACCTGAGGGAAAACTGTATCTTTGTAATATTGAGTCTTGCTATCTATGTGTGTTACTGGAATCCTATGTTTATTTGTAAGATTGGCCCATGATTCTCCTTTCTTATAATAGTTTTGACAGGTTTTTGCATCGAGATTATTATAGTCTCATAAAAATGAAATATTTTTATATATTCTAAGAGTTTATATAGCATTATACCTATTTCTTCACTGATGAAACCTGAGTCTGAAGTTTTCTTGGTAGAAAGTTTTTGATTTACAGATTTCATGAATTTAATAATTATAGGACTATTCTGATTTTTCTGTTTTTTCTTAGTTTTTTTTTTTTAAGGATTTGTGCATTTAATTACATTTTCAACAATAACTTTTTAAGTTTTTTTTTTTTTACAATACCTTCTTAGGATTTTTCAATGTCTCATAATGTTTCCCATTTTCTTCCTAATATGGTTAGGAATAGTGCCTTTTGCCTTTTTTTTTTTTTTTTGATGCATCTCACAGGTGTCAGGTTATCAAATTTATTGATTTTTAAAATAATAAAACAACTTTTGGTCTTGTCAATCCTCTCAATTGTATATTTGTTTTCTATTTTATTAGTTTCTATTCTTATCATCTTCGTAGTTCCTTCCTTTTACATTACTTAGGCTTATTTTATTGTTCTATTTCTAACTTCTAGAGATGGACACTTAACTCGTTGATTTTCAGCTTTTCTTCTTTTGCAATGGATATTGGACATTTTCCCTCTGGGAATGGGCCCAGCTACATCCTACAGTATTTTACCATAGTCAGTTAATAAAAATAAGTGTGTTTATTAATCTATACACATATGGAGGCTTTCTAGTTATTGTTTTTGCTAGTGATTTTAAGCTTTATAGAGCTCTGGTCAGAGAACATATTTTGATAATTTAAATCCTTTGGAATTTGTTGAGCTTCCTCGATGGCTCAGCATATGGTTAATTTTTGTCAGTGCTCAGTGTGTATTTGAAAGGAATATGTATTCCGCAGTTGTTGGGTACTGTTTTCTACAAGTCAATTAGCTTAAGTCTGTTGATCGTGTTGTTCAAAATCTTCTAAATATTTACTGATCTTTTCTATACCGCTATTGTTTGCTAAGAGAATTTTGTTTATGTCTTCCACTGTGATGATGGGCTTTTATATTTCTTCTTGTAGTTCTGTCAATGATTGCTCTCTTTATTTTGAGGCTATGATATTAGCTAAATACAAATTAGGAATGGGTTAAGATGGATTGACCCTTTCATATGAAGTTCCCCTCTTTGTCTCCAGTTATGTTTTTTATGTACTTTACCTGATATTAGTACAGTTTAAACAGCAATGATTTTTGGTTAATGTTTACATGTTGTATCTTTTTTCATTTCTTTATTTTAAACTTTTTGTTCCTTATCTTGAGATGTGTTATTTATAAGCCACATATATTATGTTTTAAAATTTCAGTCTGATCATCTTTATCTTTTAATAGGATCATACTAATATTGACATATTTGGGTTTAAATCTCTCATTTTATGTTTGTATTCAGTTTGCCTAACCTGCTTTATGCTTATTTTCTTTCTTTCTTGCATGTTTTTTTTTGATAGATTAACATTAAACATCAACATCCCCATCAATATCAGGTTGGTAGCTATACAATTACTGACATATTCCCAGGTCAGCCAGGAGGCCTGTGTGGCTGGAGTTAAATGAGTGTGGCAAGTATCAGTGGATGATGTCAGAGGGGTAGTAAGGTTTTTATAATGAGGTAGCAAGGTGAGAGTAGAGGAAAGTCGCTAGGGCCTTGTAGAAGGATTTTGACTTATTATTATGACATAAAACCCAATTTAAGAAAAGATATAGAAGTTGAATGTAAAATACAATTTTTTTTCTTTTAACTTCCCTTTTTTTTTTAGAAGAATTAATTTAGACCAGGAGCTGTATTAAGCACATTACATGCAAGATTTTATTTAATAGTCAATGGATAAGAATAATGGGGGTTTCACACAGGTTAATTAACTTATGCAAGCTCACAGCTTATATGCAGCAAAGCTAGGAGTAAAGTCCATGTGGTCTCTTAGCGATAATTCTGTATTTTTCTGACTCTCCTTGTCATCCAATGACAGAAAATTTAACAATTCATCTGGAGAGATCTAGCTCTGAACTCTTTGGATGGGCTTGTCCATTTGCTCTTTCAGTACGCATAGCACCAGCACCAGCAAATGATCCCGAGACAGTTGGTTTGTAACATGGATCAATGGTCTAAGTTTTACTTGCCACATGGTACCTATCCAATTCTGGGCATTTGTTTCATAAGTGCCCATTGCCATTCCATAAGGATGGAGAAAGACATCATGGATGGATCAAACTAAATTGAACAGCATCACTGAAAAAAAAAAAAAAAGCTCATGCCCCACAGAGGACATTGGTGTGTGAGTTATTTTAATCTATTATAAAATCTTTTGTCTACATTTGAGTGACCAATTATGCTCCTTTTTGACTTCTTATAATATAAAAATTAAAGTGGGTAGAATATGCAAGAAAAACTTGTGCTTAAGACAATCCAATGTTATATTTGTAATGTCATAAATGAGTAGTATATGCATTCTTAGTTTATCACCTTTCTAATCATGCCCAACGAACCCTCCTCCGAAGGAGGGATGATGGCTAACCCAACCCCTGTGGAACAATCAGGAGGTGGGGCAATTCATTTTATTTTGTACACAATTTGGCTAGAAAGCTGAAGATTTATTGATGCACTGTAAAATATTAGCTGGCAGGTAAAAATAAGCCTGTTAATGAATGTGATTAGAACAGCAGCTGGAATGAATTGCAGTGTTTGCAACATCAAAGGAATTAATAGACCTTAAAATATTCAGGAATCAATTAAAAGTCTTCTTTGGGTTCAAAAAATGTGTGTTCATGTGCTTAACTTTAAAATGAGCACCGGGAGAAGAAATGGCCAAACCTTCTGTCAGAAAAGCGTTTAAAGATTCCAAGGGCATCTGACTGTTTCTGGGCCCAGCCAACTACTGAAAGAAACCCTGGTGGGCTGAACGGCAGGCGTCTTGGAACACAGGCTCCAGACTGTGCTTCCAGGAATTAAACAAGAGCAGCACGTGAGAGCAATTGAAATGGGTGGCCTGGCCACATTCCCTGAAGGTTTTGCAACCTCGTTAACCTTTGAGAAGAGCACAGCTCCCGACCAGGATGAAAGAGTAAAGGAAGGTGATAGTTTCTTCAGCTCGTTCTTCTCTAGTGGTCACCCCAAAGACCTTGAGAAGTTTTCAAGCACGAAGTTTTGAGCTGAGTAGTCTTGTGTAAAAGTTCTTGGGAGGAATTAATTGGACAGCATAATGTACAAGCAACTGAAGATAGATATTATCTAGCTTTTCCAAAACTAGATTAATTAACCTCCATTCCCCCCACTAACAACAAATTAAATAGGCTTTTTCAAGCTAGGCCTTTATGCTTATACCTTCCAGGAAGAGCCAAGAGAAGCATCTATTTTCCTTACAATTGTTCTACAATGCAAACTTGAAGATTTCTCTTCAAATTAATATAACATAGAAGCATAAGATAATCAAGCTGGGGGCATCATTTAGTCCAGGCCATGATTTGCTAAAACACGTATTTTAATTCTGGGGATAGACTCATGCCCTGTTCTGTGTCTAAATCCAGAAGATATATATACTTGTTCACACGTTAACTACAACCTACACAATATCTATGTTGCTTTTTTTTTTCCCCTCAGCATATCAATAGGAAGCTGGGCAGGGTCAGAAATCCTGCTGTCAGAACTACTGGTTTTGTGAAGATGACTTCAGGATTTCTGAACTTGTAAAACTTCCTATTGGTTGCTTATTGCCCACATAGCTCCAAGCTTCAATGTTGCCCTTAGATCCCAGCAGCCAGGGCCCTCCTTGGTGCCATGCTGCTCATAGACATCCTGGGGACAGTGGAGTTAGCCAGGGGGATGTGCCTACCCGGAGTAGTCTCTTCTAAACCATGCTCCAGGGACCCTGGACCTTGAAATTACTTTTCAAACCTGCAGGTTGGCATTCAAGGCCACAGCTCGTCCTTCCCAGAGTGGACTGTGATGCTGTGGGTGTGTGCACGCATAGGTCTAAGCAGTAGCCAGGGGGTGGCTGCTTATGGGGGAGGAGTGACCAGTGGGGAAGAATGGAGCTTAGACCTGTGGATGGGTTTCCACAAGCATGCACCCCGGCCCTCCAGGGGGGCCAAATGACACGGGACAGGCAGACAGGAAAACTGGGGCTGCCCACACAGTTAGGGAGCCTCTAACTTGCTGCTGCAGCTAACCCTGGCCACAGCCACACCAGAAGATGGATGTGCTGTCTGAGTCTTGGGTCCCTAAAAAGAGACAGAAGACACATTTGCATTCTCACCAATTTTCTCTAATTGTTTTCTTCAGGAACTGAATTACCCACTTGACATTTTATTGGTGACATTATCAGAAGCAACAAGGAGTAATGCCACTGTTTGTTCTACCCTAGTCCTAGTCTTGGCAACTTGTTTCCTGTTTCAGCATCTCTTTGGCTCCTCCTGTTTAGTTCTTCCTTTTCTGGCAGTGTCTTCCCTGCTGTGATCCAGCCATCAGCCATTGCCTCCATAAATGGCTTTTGTTGTCCTTACCTTGGTCCGGTCCACTAATGACGGAAATTTCAGGTGGAAGGGGAGGGTGTGGTATCATCATGCTGTGTATGTGCGTGTTTGCCAGAGGTGGGGGTAGGGGAGCACAGTGCATATTCTGCAGTGGATACCATAAAACCACAGAATCATGAGGCTGAACATTCTTTTGGAGTTTATGTTGTCAATTAACCTTTCAAATACCCATAAAAATAAAAATGCATTTCCAGTGAAGAGTGCTAACGAGAGCAGATTATTATTATTTTTTAGACAAAGCTGAAGAGGTAACATGTAAACATCCTAATTAAGAGCTCAAATTCTCATCTAGGGACAGGAGGGATAGGCAGGTAGAAGTTAGGTTTAAATTCAACAAATTCAGGAAAATGTACCAATTTCAGACCAAGAAAGGGCATGCATTTGAATGGTGAAAACAATGCTCTGAACTCTTCTGAGCAGAAGGACTTAATTCTGTCTCTTATCATCAACTACATGCATGGCCTCAAGCACTTTACCTAACTACTTTCACCTTCAGGTTCCTCATTTATAAAATTAGCATAATTTCTTTCTTGGAACCTCATGAGGTGGTTATAAGGGTGAATTGAAACAGAGAGTATGAAAACAGTTTGTTTACTGGAATATGCTATGTATACACGTTTGTGCCCCAAGTTCTCTACTGAGTTCAGTTTGTGTCTAAGATCCAGACATGGTCAAGGCCAGTAACATGGTGCTGCTTTTGCAGCTTTGCACTACTGCTTTTGCTTTTTCTTCTGATTGTCCACAAGCTGTTGTTTCCTGGATATAAAAGTTTGTTGACTAAAGCTAGGAGTGGTAGCATGCGCCTTTAGTCCCTGCTACTTGGGAGGCTGAGGTGGAAGGCTTACTTGAGCCCAGGAGTTCGAGGCTACAGAGTGAGTCCTGTTTTTTTTGTTTGTTTGTTTGTTTGTTTGTTTTTAAAGCTTCTCGTCTCATGAAAACAATGTGGAATAATCTTCTTCTAATTCTGTCATGTGGTCCTTTATTTCATTTTTTGTTTGTTTCATTTTGATAATAGAGATAGGCAAAAAGATCACACCTAGTGTTCCTTATGGGCGGGATAAGTTCTCTTTCCCACAAGGAAACCTAATTTTGAGGGGTGTGAATAGTTTAAGGGTTAGGACAACAGCTTGGCCATTGATGAGCTGTGATGAACCTTGGGCATAATATTAATTAGGCTATTAGAATGCTAGGCTCCCTCAGCTATTAAAATAATATTTTGAGTGATATAATTTCTAGAATCCCTCCTAGGTTTAATTTCTAGGATTTGAAATCTCCTATGCATATCTGCTCAGCTTTTCTTTTTCTTTTTGAAATGATGAATAAGCAAAAAAGAACCAACCAGAATCTAAAGAATTAAAATTATAAACTGTTTAATTAAATAATTTATTCATCCAACAACTGTTTTTTGAACAACTTTATGCCATTTCTAGGTGCTGGGGACATGGGAAAACAAGAGAGACAAGGCCTTTGGAGCTCACTGCGTAGCAGGAAAGACAGACAAAATAAGCATATAAGTAATAAGAAACATGTTGAATAGAACATTTTTCATATTAATAAAATGAAAAAATTGGAAAAGAGAATGGAGAATTTTAGGTTCACAAAATTAACCATAAATTTTTTTCTTAACTCCTTCAAATACCAAGATTTCTGGTTAAGTATTATCTTTTAAGTAGATCCAGAGCATTTGGTTTGCTTGCATGGAATGGGAAAGAGAAAATAAGTTGATAGGGGTTTAGGAAATACTGAATCTTTATTCAAAATCATTGACTCTTCCAATAGTTTGGGCAGAAAAACTAGACGAAAAATGAGCGAGTCCTAGTCTTAGATACATCATTGAATATATGAGGTTTGTTTATGTAGAAAACACTGAATACTAGGGTCATCAACTTAGGGGGGGGTCACAATTCAGGCATTCATTTGCATCTTGATCAAATATATTGATAAGACAGAGGTTCCAAATGAGATGGAACTAATTTGGAATCTCACACATCCTATTAGCTCAACCAAACTAGTCACTCTAGTTAAAATTTTAAAAATGAAACAGAAAAGAATGCTAGTATAATGCTAGTAAATAAACAAAGCAGAAAACCTAAAAGTGGGCAGGATGTTTTGAATTTTATATTGAATGTCAGCACTTGAAACTAACTGGTCAAACCAGAGCCACATATGACATGAAGTTAGAGAGAGAAGGCTTTGTAGACGTTTTGGAGAGCAGCAGTGGTCGAGGGGCTGGGTCCTTATTATGCCATCTTTCACTTCTGGATATGTGGCTTTCTTTTCCCTGGTGCCATGAATTCTATGCTTAGGCTTCTCAGTCATGATTATAGTCATTTTATTTGACTCATAAATGGAACAATGTAAAGAGGAGAAGAAAGGGCATGAACACTTTCTGCAGAAATGCAGAACGAGTTGAAAAAGGGTTGGGAAGAGAAATGGGATGGAAGGAGACAAGAGTATGCGGATACTTAAGAAGGAGGACCTGTCTGAAATTCAACCAGTAGTGAGGCAGAAAGGCAAGAATGGGAAGAAGAGGTTGGGAAAACAAGGGTATTTGTCTTGTAGGCAGAAAGGAAAAACTATTATAGAAGACTACAGCAATGAATTTAAGATGGTGCTTGGTGCTGGTGACACATTGCAACCTATAATTTCTATTTAGAAATCTTTATAGATCAGATATTGGTAATGTTCAAGTATATCTATTGTTTGAACATTTGCCTTCGATCTACCAGTGTTTCTAACCATACAGCATTTTTTAAAAAAGACAAATTTGATGGTATTCTTTGTCATGCCCCAAATCTACTGTCAGGAGTGGATGATTTGCTGACATTTTAACACCAACTACAATCTATTTTCCCCACTAAGTGGTGAATTAGACACTTTATGCTCATAATATGGATCTAAGAAATTTCCCTGCAGAGGTTAATGTGTTTAAAGGTCAATGGAGTGGGGTGTGTTTTGGAAGAATATAATATAAAGCATTTAAAAAATATAGAATTGACAGATCTTTTATAAAGTTTATTGTCTAAAATGTAATGCTTAGTTTCTGTGAGATTAATATACCCACAAAAGAAATCATTAGTGGTACTTTGACAGAATGAATTGTTTCTGAAGCTACCGTAACACCAAATCCATACTGAGCACAATGTTCACAGGGTGGCAGTGAAGGTGTAACTCAGCCTTGTGTGATTATGATGTTTAAATGGAAAGCAAGATTCAGGGAAAGTGTTTTGCAACAATGTCCTCTCCAAATAACAGAGTATTTACTGATTCACCAAGAAAATGCCAGTGTTCAAAAGGACTTCAGGTGTCACAAGCAATTAGTGTGTCGACGAAGGATCTTCTGCAATTCCCAGAGAAGATAGGAAAATGTTATATAGAATGTGAAATGTAGGGGTCATTTCAAACGTAATGGATACAGACACAGAGCTACAATTTTAAGGTTTACACATCACTCTAAGAAATTGGATTAGAGCCAGAGAAAAAGATGTCTTATATTATAAAAAAAATCTTAAGGGCATTTGGTGCAAGACAGCGTAATATCTACCTTCTTTTGAAATGTAGTATACATGCAAGCAAAGAGTTCTGTCATTTTTGAGGTAAAGTGGTACCATTTTGAGCATATTTTATTTCAAGTCTTTATCCCAACAATAGCCTGAACATATTAAAATAGTTTCCAGATAGTATGTAAATGGAGTACCGAAATTCTAGTGTTCAATCCCCTGCTGAATGAATTTATCAGATGTTTCATAGTCTATGCCTAATTCTCAAATAAGACCAGACTGCCATTTGTTTTTCTTGTAAAGACTCACATTTAACCAGTTTAGTGTTTTGACTCAGACTTGAACTCATAATTGCGGGCATTGGTTGACTTGGGAGAGTGCTTGACTCTCTGAGGCTGGACTCTGTAGACATCATGAAAGTTATCTCTATGCAGGTGTTGTAGTGCTTTCTATGGTGGCCCCCCAAAGGATATGTTTACATCTGAATTCCTAGAATCTTTGGGTATTACCTTATTTGGAGAAAGGGTATTTGCAGCTCAGTTAAGGATTTTGAGATGAAGAGATGCTCTTGGATTTTCTGGGTGGGCCCTAAGTCCAGTGACAAATGTCTTATAAGAGAAAGGCCTACCAGGAGCAGTGGCTAACACCTGTAATCCCAGCACTTTGTGAGGCCAAGATGGGAGGACTGCTTAAGGCCAGGAGTTTGAGAGCAGCCTGGGCAACATAGTGAGACCCCATCTCTACGAGAGAGAGAGAGAGAATGACAGAGGATAAGGCCATTTCAAGACACAGAAGAGACAATAATGCAGCCACAAGGAAAGGAAGCCGAGATATGCCAGTGGCTACCAGAAGCTGGAAGAGGCAAGGAAGGATTCACCTACAGGAGGTCCTGAGGAAGAGGCTGGCCTGGCTGTTACCTTGATTTTGGACTTACAACCTCCAGAACTGTGAGCAACTACGTTTCTATTGTTTTAAGCAGCCCAGTTTGTTGACACTTGTGACAGAAGCCATAGGAAACGAATACAAGAGCCTTTAACTCCTGAGGTTCTCTGAGGCCTATTTACCCATCATGTCTCATTCTGTACTTATGGGAGGTGACAGTAACACACTGGGAGGTGACAACAAAGATGGAGAGTGGTTCTCTCCAGATTGTTCCCGGTATCTTTAGTTTTGAGTTGAGGAAAGATGGGAACCATTTCTATCTGCATGTTTCCCACTCTATCTCTGCCTGCCTCCTTTTTCCTTGCCTGCTGTATACAATTTTAGCCTTGGGAAGAGGAGAGCATGGGAAAGGGAAGGCATGAAAAGAAAGGAAGAAATAACAATCAGGAAGTAGTAACAGCTGTGTTGTTAGCTGTGTACAGGGGTCAAGCTAAATAAACAGAAGTGCTCATTAGCTTTGGTGCTTAGGAGCTCACTGGTGGCCTTTGTAGTAAATCACAGGCCTTTTCAAGGATTTAGCATCCACACAAACACTGTTCCACACTCAGATACGTGTGTGTACATACACACACATACATATGTATATTTAGGTCTATATATATGTACATATATAAAAAATATAATTTTGACTCAAGACTTTGGAATGCCTAGGCTGGCAAGTCTACTATACTTTTGTAGTTAGGGACCTAGTCTAGGTTCTCAGCACATAGAGATATCTGCCAAAAGTTAAAGGAGGAGGGTGTACTCCTGTGCTGTGGATATGATTTTAATCCTAACTCCTGTTGTATGCTATAATCTTATACACTTCATCAGGTTTTCTAAGCTCCATCTGCTTCCCAGGCCTTTGGCTGCCACTGAGACCGATCAGTCATCTGTGGGCACATGCAATTTTGTCATCTGAGGCTGTACTCCTGGGGGTCTCCAATTCCTCCGGCCACTTCTAGGCTTGGATGCACAGGACAACTGCAGCACTGGGATGAGCTTCTTCAGCAGCTAGTGAGGAAGTTGGATGACATGACTTGGAATTTGTGGGGCAGCAACTCACTCTGTGGGAACCTGGGAACTGGGAGATGGTAGGAAACCATACAGATAAATTCTCCCTTCTCCCTTTTTGAAGGAACTGCTTTGAGCTGCTTCTCTGAACAGCCTGTCTGGAGATGTCCCGGGTGGCTGAATGGCTGCACCTGCTGAGTGACCAGCTGTGTGTCTTTGAGGCTCGTGGTAAGGCAGTGGCCAGTGCAATGACACTGCAAGTGTGGCTTTCCACCCTGCCCTGTCACTCCTCCTTTTTCACTCTCACTGCCTTGGGACTCCATGTTTCAAATAAAGCACCCAGTCCAGCCCCATTTTCAACAGAACACAGGCTGAGACATTTGTTTATCTCCCATGTCCACTTAGGTTGCTGGTTATTTTGGCAATACCAACAGCAAAGCTCAGACTTTTCTAGCCAATAGCCAATCTGTCATCTCCATCCCAGCTTCATGGGAATTAATAGAGCAAGGACACCACACAATTTTCATGGCCTGAATAATTGGCCAGGATTCATTTTGACTGACATTCTGCCTGTTACGCAAAAGTTAGAAAACTGACTTGAATACAGACGTTCTTTATTTTGGAACAAAAACACAAAATCCACAGGCCACCTCCTCAGTAGAGCACCAGGCTCTGACTTAATTTCCTTAGCTGCGTGTGGCTGGAGAGCAGGGCCATACAAATATCAGGAAGAAGATGATTCTCTCAAAGTTCCACCTATCTGCTGGTTCCATCAGCTGGGCCCCATTGGCATGGATGTAAAGTTATATTTCTATTGAAACATGTCCTTTAGGTTAAGAGTAATAAATAATATCTTACTTAATTGAGAGGTTGTTGGGATTATTACTTAGGCTTTTGGCAAACTTGCAAGAAGAACAGTGAATCCATATACTCTGGAGGAGAGGGAATGAGTTCAATGCCAAGATCTGGAGCAAATCTCTAAGTAGCTGGACAAGAACTGGGAGAGGAGGAGAGGTTTTTGAATAGGCATTCCTATATAGGACTCCAGATGGAGGGGAGAAAATAAAATCAGCATGTGCCAGCCTCTATTTCTAGAATTTTGGTTATTTGAGGAAGAATAGATAGGATGGTAGAAGCAGAAGCTAGGTCAAGGTTCTCATCTTTCTGTATTGCTTTTTCAATATTAGGTAGACTTTTGTTTATTTACAGGCTGAGGGGAAGGAGCCATCTGTTGAGTTACAGTGTAGTCACAGAGGAATGTTTCCCTTGCTCCCCAGATGGCTCTTGGGATCTCATGTGAATTCTGATATTTTATGATCATTTTGTCTGTCTGGACTCAGTTTTTCTTATTGGCAAAATGAGGACAGGGCACTAGGTGATCTTCAAGGTGATTGTGATAAATGGTGGTTTTACACACATTCATTTTGCTGTGTAAGGCTGAGTTATGGGGCTTGTATTCACTCATTTTCAGGCCCCTCCTTCCCTGATTCCCAGAGCAGAAATGTGTGTGCCACTGACCACCCTTGTTCTGTTGTGAAAGTTGTGATTCTGAATACTTCACATGATGAAAACATTGGGGTAGGATAGTAACAAGGAATAAAAAAAACAATCTTTGATAGATGGGCTGCACAGATTCTGAAGTCCTGTGGTACTCAAGGAAGATGGTTGAAATGTAGATGAATAGAGCTTAGGTCAACTGTGAACAGGGTCGGGGGTGGTGCGGAGAGAGAGAGAAAGAGAGAGAGGAGCACAGGGGCATGGGGAGGGAGGGAGGGAGGGAGAGAAAGAGAGAAAGAGTCAAAGAGAGAGACAAAGAGGGAGGAAGAAAGACAGAGAGATATATAGAGAGAACTAGTGGCTTTACCATAGAAATAAATATCAGGAATCCAAGGTTTTGTTTTCAGCTGGGCAAAGCTACACTCACTCTCAGACCTACCAGCCCTCTCTAAAATTCAAACTGTCACACCTCACTTTTGTCTCTTTGCCACTCTGTGGGAAAGGTCTGCATAGTCAAGAGCTTTGCATCTCCTTCCTGCTTATTCTAGTTCACTGTTGCAACGTATATTTGCTGAGTGCCTCTGCTATGCCAAGCACTGTGCCCCAAGTTGGTGCATAGCAGTGCACAAGACTGTGGGGTCCCTGTACTTGTGGGCCTTCCAGCTTTGGATCAGGCTTTCTATTCAGGACCTGATCACACATTCTGTGAAATGTTCAATACCTTTTTCTAATTTTTCATAGATAATTTAGAAAAAACTGCAGATTTTATTCATTTGTCATAAGAACATTTGTTGAACACCTGCTACATACCAAAGAACTTTCTAGGTGTTGGGGTTAGTGTCAAACAAGACAGACACTGTTACTGCCTCCTTGGAGTTTATGTTGTAGTGTGGAAAACAGAGATTGAACAAATAAGTACATGTGGTAAGTGTCGTAAAGAACTACAGACTGTTGAGGAGCATACGTGGGGGTATTTATTTTTATTTTAATAGAGATGGGGTCTCACTGTGTTACTCAGGCTGGTCTGTAGCTCCTGGGCTCAAGCGATCCTCCTGCCCTGGGCTCCCAGAGTGCTGGGATTACAGATGTGAGCCACTGTGCCTGGCCTCATGGGAGTATTTAATTGTGGGAGTCAGAGAACAATTTCTGAAGATGCCCTGTTCCAGGAGATGAGAGCTCATTCTCAATTACCTGAGTTTGGTAAATTTAATGCAGAGTAAAATCTTCATTTCTCTGACTCCCTGTTCTTCCCTAGTAGGAAAGGAGGGTTTCTCCCTCAGCAATCAGTTGCTGCTTGCTAGGGAGCTATATTCTCATTTAAATGTTAATATAAGCAAAGCACTAGTAGGAAAGTAACTTTGATGTAAATAAATAAATAAATACCCACATGAATAAATTAATGGTTCCAAAGCCCAACACTAATTATTTAAAAATTATTGGCTGTGTTAGATGATCTGTGCCACTCTTTATGAATATGAATGGTTCAGAACTGATTGTAAAAATGCTATTTCTAGCAGCCAACTGATCTCCTCCATAGATCAATTTAAGTTTTCTTATTTGTGTTTGATTTTAAAAAGAGAGTTAATGTTTTCCCTTGCTGTGTATCAAACCATATCCTATGGTGTTCCATGAAAGCATGTCTTAATTCTAGTTTGAGATGCTAATGACTCGCTTTCTGAGAATGTTAACTAGCTGATGCTGCGATGACTAGGGACACAGTGGAGATAGTCTCTCAAATGGGAGAAAAACATCTATGATTTGGGTAAGTGGGGGTGGCACAGCTGCTAGTTTGATTACGATCTGATGATGCTTTTGGGTAGCATTACTTTTCAGGAAGCAGGTAGAACAGGCATTGACATTCCCTAATATAACTGTGGACACTAGAGACAGGCCAATGCCTTGGAAGGCCAATTTTCAGGAATTGAGTTGAGCATCAGGAAAGCAAACCACTTGGGTTACATGCATTTTATGTCAAAGATTCAAAACCATGTGTATCCCAACTCAATAACGAGAGTCAAAATGTAGTCAGAACAAAGATGACCTCAATGAGCTACGAACTTCTTGGGAGATGTTTCTATAACCTAGACAACTACATTGTAAATTTCAAAGCTAATTTCTATCTCTTCCAGGTCTAAACTACAAATGTTCTGGAACCACATCCAAAGAGCCTCTGAAGTGTGGTTCAATCTGTATGCTACCTCTCAGGGCCATTTTAGAATAGAATTGGCTGGGGACTGAACAGCACTGCATCAGAAGGAGAAATAAACCTGGATCTAAAGTCAAAGTCTAAGATTGTCCTGATCTTCCAGAGGTTCTCTGATTTGAGAATAATTTTAACCTTTCTTGTGACTCTGATAAAAGCTGTGGATTCTTTTCTGGGGAATGGAGCATGTGCATATATACATAAAACTTTGCTTGTTGCTTTTTAAGGGACCATGGACTTCAGGTTAAAAAGCCTTGGCCTAGAAGTAAAATGGGGCCTGGTCACTCTTATTTGGACTGGAATATTCTCCCATCAAATCTTCTTTGATATTGGCCTAAGGAGTCTTCAGTCATTCATGGGGAGTTCATGTTTCATTGTATTTGCTTTGATATTTATGATTTCTGGTGTTATTTTTAGGTAAGAGAAGTTTCTATAGTGCCATTCAGTTTCAGATGCAGTGTCAAATAAATTCATAATATATCAAGTCTGATGTTGTAATAATAATAATAATGCTGACCTTGATTTAATGTCAACTTTTTTCCTCTCAAAATGTAGAACTGGATCCTGGGCTTCTTGCAGACTGAAGCCTCAAGTTTATGACTGGGCAAGGATTTTGATTGGCTTCTTTGCTCTTTCCTGTGTGTGTTGTTTATCCTCCCTGATCTTGCCAGCTGTGATTTCTAAGCCCTTGAGGGTTGGAACAAAGTCAAGAAGAAGCGGAGGAAGGGGCAAAAAGAGCCCATTGACAAGTACTGTTGTGAGCTGGCTTCAGTTTGATGATACTATCACTTCTCTACTTTCTTATGGGACATAGTAGATGTCACAGGACTGAATTGAGGGAATTTTTTTTGACAAGAGCTGCTGCTAAAGGTTGAGTGAGTTATTACACACTGTGGCTGAGAATTAATGAGCTCTGTGAAAGAAGGAAATTCATACCCATGCCTCTGACTTACTTTGGTCCTGCTATGGTGTGAATGTTTGTGTCCGCCCTAAATTCATATGTTGAAACTTGACCCTCAAGGTGATGGTGTTAGAAGCTGAAGCCTTTGGGAGGTGATTAGGCTATGAGGGCTCCACCCTAATGAATGGGATGAGTACTCTTTTAAAAGAGGCATGAGGGAGCTTTTTGCTCCTTCTGTCATGTGAGAAGACAACAAGAAGATGTCATTTGTGAAGAATGTGCCCTCACTGGACACTGAATCTCCTGGTACCTTGATCTTGGATTTCCCAGCCTACAGAACCATGAGCAGTAAATTTCTGTTGTTTATAAATTCTAAGCATTTTCAGATCTGACTTTTTTTCAGCACCAGCTTTGCAGTCTCCAATCAATTTTAGCCTGACATTCTCTTACATGTATAATGGATATGTATGTACAGGTATGTGTTCGTGTGTATGTGTGGAAAACATATTGTGCTTGACAGAAGAGCACATAACAAGGGCTTAATATGTGGTTAAATTAAAATAGTCATAGCCTATTTCCTGCTGTTAGGTCTCAGCTGTTGGATTTGCCATGTGATTTGGAAACAAAAGCCACTCAATGTTGTGTCAAAGGCACAGGTCATCATTTAAAAAGTGAGGAGGGTATGCATCACCAAGAGTGGGACAACCTCTTGATGTGAAATATCTCTGCTTCTTAACACTGCATTCTTAGGAGTTATTTGCTGAAGTAGTGAGGGGTGAAGTGGCCTGATATCTGCGCCTAACTTTCAAGTGGTTTCCCAAAATAATACACACATACATGCAGAATAAAGCAAATGTGTCAAAATGTTAACAACAGGCAAATCTAGCTGAAGGGCATATCGTACTATTCTTTCAATTTTTCTGTACATTTGAAAATTTTTGAAATAAGTAGTTGGGCAAAAATTAAAGTCAATGTTAAAAAATATGTGGGTAGACTGGGTACAGAGTAGGTACTTATTAGTGTATACACAAATTCTATGTGGAAATGGTGGTATGGAGAGCTTAGGCACTTGTTTCAAGGTCACCCAATTAGTCTTTAATGGACTTTTTACTTAAAATGAACAATTAATAAGAAACCCAGGTCCTTCTGACTCTCAGTAGTCACTTACCGAAGCATCAAGGCAAGGTGCACACTGCTGTCTTCCCTTTCCCCTTTCAGTCCCCACTCTTGGTCTTTCTTTAGCATCTTTTAAGTAAAGCCAGAAATGTTTATCTTAACCTGATTTCATCCACATAAAGATGGACTCAGGATGTGGAAAATCTTCTGTGCCTTATTTGAGACTCACACCAAAAGGGGATTGCCTAGTGGTAAGGGATTCAGTGACTGCTACTTCCCTTCACCGGGGGCGGGGCTGCATCAGTGGCACGTGGAACTTCACAGCCCCTGGCTACCCTCTGCTACATTTGAGAGTTGAGCAAGCTCAGGGAGTCTTCCCTCATGCAAGTTTTTTCATTTCTAGATGGATAGGGAAGAAAGCATAATGAGTAGGAAGACTGTAAGCTTTGGGGACAAAGGAAATTGTGTCCAAGCCTACCTTTTTCATTTACCAGCTGTGGAAGCTTTGTGAGACAGTTATTGTTTCAGTGGTTAGTTTTCTAATTGGAAAAAGGATAATAGTAATAGCCACTTTGCGGTGTATTGGATAATCAGGGATAATGTTTATAAGGCATATGGCATGAATGGTAGCTAATAAGGTTATTTTGAAAATACCCCTAAGTCTCTTTAGCACAGGAGTCTATCAGGACAGCACATCCTCATCCATTCTCAGTCTGTATGAAATATTCAACATGGCTTCCAACACATTTACTGCTTTGAGAAAAAAAAAAAAATTGAAGCTGAGGTTATTTTTCTCTTCCACATGTGGTTTCTCATAGTTCTACATGTGTGGCTTCGTTTTTGGATTCCACTCAGTCATTATGCAACATCCTGATGTTCCAAAGATGCTGTGTTGGAGAGAGAGGTACACTTAAAACAGACACCAGTATCAGAGTCAGACCCTTGGTGCTGGCAAGAGATGAACTTGACCAGATGTTCCCCAACCTCCCACAGGCTGTGACTCACAGGTGGCCCCTGGAGCTGTGTGTAGCAGCTCAGAGGATAGCCTGTTCTCCCAACTGAGTTCTCCATCATGGTTAGGTCAGAGCCCTGGTGTGTTCCCAAATTTATGAGCTCCTGGCAACAGCGAGTGCAGATGGAGAAAATTTGAACTTTAGCTTTTGTGAGAGGATCAGGAATTACCTTTAGGAATTGTCACTGACATGACTTACTAGGGAGTTCTATCATCTGAACCCTTTCTCCCATGAGTCTCTCCTTGGCTACTGACTTCTTCCCTTTTGTCTTTTCTTATTTCCGCTGACAATCACTAACTATGCCTATGGATCAAACCCTAATTCTTGACATCCTCTGCTCTTGATATTAGTTAGAAGTTTCTTCTTTTGTTTACCATTCTGAACAGATCTGAAATTCCACATGGTCATGCACATTCCCTATTGATGACAGAACTGAGAATATGGGATTGCATCACTCAGAGAGCTTATAAATTGAAGTTGTCTTAGCTTTTTCTTCCTCAGTGGTCTTCACAGTGGTCTTGTACCAAGTGAATGGCATTTCTTGGCTGTGCCTTTTGATGCTGATGAAATGTCTTGGTATTGAACAATGTGTCTTGCCATGCATTTCTTAACTCTTGGTGAAAAAAAAAAGAAATGAAAACAAAGTGTTTACCGGAACAGAAAACCAAACACTGCATGTTCTCACTCATAAATGGGAGTTGAACAATGAGAACACATGGACACATGGAGGGGAACATCACACACCGGGGCCTGTCGGGAGGGTGGGGGGCTAGGGGAGGGAGAGCATTAGGAGAAATACCTAATGTAGATGATGGGTTGATGGGTACAGCAAACCATCATGGCTCGTGTATCCCAGAACTTAAAGTATAATAAAAAGTGTTTAATGTGAGTTGCTTGTCTTTAAATAGAAAATAAATCAAATATCCTAGTCTATGGACCACAAAAGGTTCAGATTAAGTAGAAAATTTTCCACAGAATTCTCTAGAAATGGTCCTTTTCCACTGCTAGCCTTTTTGGTGTATGACTCCTCAGCCTCTGTTCTAGCCAACAGCTGCTGACAATTTAGCAATGAATCTCCCCTTTAATTAATCAATTGGAGTCCACATGGAGGAGGTCTGTATTTACTGTGTCAAAATTTTGACAAAAGCATGCATGCAGGGGAATCAGGCATGCACAGAAAATCCAATTTCTTTCCAATAACATTCAAATAGTAATCAGAAAGCTGCCTACAAGAAACATGCAACTGCCTTTGCATAGACAATGCATGTGTCATTTTTTTTTTGAAAAAGAGAGACAGCTTTGGTTACTAGAATAAACATAACAGTACAATAAAATCAAGATCAGAAGAATATGTTTATGAAAGAAAAACAAAGTTTATTAATCCAAGAATTGGAATAACCAAGAGTTTTTAGAGAATGAGAATCAGAGAGGAGAGGGAGGTTCCCATTCTTCCCCAACATAAACAGAAACATAAGCTGAGGTTATGTCTCGCTCCAGAAGTGCTGTTAACGGGACGGTTTTGCTGACAGAGAGTGAGGACAGTTAGGGAGGATGAAGGGTAGGAGGCCCACTTCCTGACATATTCTAAGGCATGTGGAATGTGGGAGAGTGGACACCTGAGTCTGAAAAGGTCACAGGGCATGGGGGGTCCTCCTGTAAAAGCCAGATCTCAGTGAAGATGGGCAGCAAAAGATGGGTCCCATGAGGAAGTTCAAGATACAGGAGTGTTTGTTTAGATGGAAAGGGCTCTACATCACGGAATGCATTTTATTATATGCCGCATGTTTTGCCTGTGTATATACGCATATATTCACCTGTACGTTATCCTAAGTACTTTTTCAATTTCATGTGTTTTTTTTGTTGTTGTTGCTAAAAAAATGAAGTTTCCATGACCTCAAAACATTTGTAAAGCCTAGCAAATCTCTTTTACCAAGATGATTTTTTTGACTGTAAAATAGCTGAATTAAAACAAACTGGCCAGGTGTGGTGCCTCATGCCTGTAATCCTAACACTTCAGGAGGCTGAGGTGAGAGTATCACTTGAGTCTAGGCGTATGAGACTACAGTGAGCTACAATTGCACCACTGCACTCCAGCCTGGGTGACAGAGGAAGACCCTGTCTCTGTTAAAAAACAAAGAGGAAAGAAAAAAAGATAGCTGAATATGGCACAAAAACTCTGGATGAATGATATATACAGATGAATGGTATGTAATCCATATATTCATATGTGTAATATATATAATAATATACTATATTTTTATATATAGTATATATAATATACTAATATATATTTTTATATAGTATGTGTAATATATAGTAAAAAATACTATATATTATATAGTAAAAATATACTATATATTACACATGAATATATGGATTACATATCATTCATCTGTATATACTATATATATAAATATATGCTACATATAATATATAAAAATATATATACTATATATTAGACATATACATATATGGATTGGATAGATATGAATGTAAATACTGGACAAAACATCAAAGAAGGGAGTCAGGAAGTACATGGAGTTGTGTAACACCTATTTAGAGTGCCAGGCTTTGATAATGACATGGTTTCTACTTTTTTCTAATCTTTAATCACCAATGTAAAGCAGTGCTAGTATCAGGGCCCCTCTGGGACATCTTCCTTTCACAGGGAGTCAGGAGTCATATTCTTGCCAAGATGTTTTGGGTACAGCCTCAGTGGGTGGGTGGGTGGGCTTTTGTCTTTTTCTTCTGCTTCATACATTGTTTCCCTGCGTTAGAAATGCCACTGCTGACAGTGTTCTTTCTCGGCAGTTTCCATGCCACAGAATGTGCTGAAGTCGTCTGGCAGCTTCCATGATGAGGGTAATCAGGCTGGCAGGCACCAGCCCTCGTGCACCTGCACTTGGCTCCCACGCAGCACAGTGGATGGATGGAGGGAGGGCTCCACCACAGCGCTTCACCCTGGCCCTCCCTCTCTCCCTCCCTGCTGGCTCAGGGCTGCTTTTTTCCTGCAGAGAAGTGTGCAGTGAGGGACTTGGGCAGACAGCATGAGAGGCAGAGTCTTTGCTTACCTGGAGGTTGCCTTCTAATGTACTGGGCTCCTGGGAGTGCATGAAGGCTTCTTAGATGAAGAGTAATGGGGATGTCTTACACAGCAAGATGAGAAAACACAGACCACTTGGCTCTCTAGTGAGGACCAGAATTTGAGTCAAAATTATATGGTAAGAAGCAACTTTTGTGTGTGGTACTAACATCTATTTCTCATGGAATGTTCTCAGAAGCATCACCAAACGTTTATTCCAAAAAGGGAACTAAGCTGTGGCTTGAAACACAAAGGCAGTTCGTTAAATGTAACAAGTAGTTATTGAGTGGATTGAGTGCTGTCTGGTCCTGGACACTGCTAGGGGCAAGGGAATCCTAAAGGAAAGACTAGTTAGTGCCTTTTCTGAGGAACTATCCATGGACAATGTTTAAGAAACAAGTGCTTCATTTCTATTGTTACAAAAATATATGCAATAAGAATTAAGAGGAGGATTTGATAGCTGAGGGCTGGGACTTGGGAAAGGTTCCCTGTATGGCATGGATTGGATGCTGGATCTGGAAGGAAAGGCAGGATTTACACAAGTGGAAAATGGAAAGATCATGGAACAATGCATTGATTTTAAATTCTTCTAGCCCATGTCGGTTTTTGACGCAATTAGGAATCAGTGTTAAGTTCTGTTTTCTAAGTGTTAAGTTACAGGGTGTTTTTCACCAAAATATGATGGGAGGGGGTGAGCACTAGGAACTGCTTGGGGAGATGTTATTAGAGAATACATTTTCATCCATGTAAAGCTCATATGGTAGGAACAAACATGGAGTGTGTGTGTGTGAAAGAGAAAGAGAGAGAAGAAAAAGAAGGAAAGGAGGAAGAGGAGGAAGATGAAGCAGTAGCAGAAAGAGGAGGAAAAGGAGAAAGGAGAGGAGAGAGAAGGGGAGAAAGGAAGAGAGAGAAGGAGACATACACAGAGAAAAACAGATACAGAGACACAAAGAGAGACAGAGACAGAGAGAGGAAGGAGGTGGAGGAGTGGGGAGAGGCATAATTACTCCGAAAAGGAGGAATTAAGTCTTGAGATTTTAAGAGTTGAGACATTGTTATTCTCAGAAGGCTTAAGACAGTGTCACACCAGTGTTTGACAAGTGTAATCCTACTGGTTAAGAGCTGGAAAGAAGCCCAGAGAAAGGGTGCTTGTGCTGGGCTGTAGCTAGGAGAAAGGAAAAGAAACAAGCATAAGGAAATCTGCCTCAGTATGAATGGCATCATGTGCCCTCCCTCTTTGATTCCAGGACTATTTTTTAACGACCTATTTATTGCTTTGTATTATTCAGAATTTCATAAAAGTTAATTTAGTCATTTTTATTGCATTGTTTCAATAAATGGTACTTTATTTAAACACTGCAGAATAAGCTATCTGGTATAGGAAAACTTGTGTTCTGTTAAGAAAACTTAAATTTCTAGGCCTCTGTTAGGGTGCTGGGTACCTGTAATCATCTGTGGCAGGTGAGAAGGCATCTCCCAGTTCCTGGCTGCCATGTTTGACTTCTCCCCTTCCATTGCCCTGTGTCTCATGAGCTGCCCCATGAGCTGCCCCATTTTCTTTCTGTAGTATCTCACATCTTGCCACTCTTCTCCATGTCCATGGCAGCTATCCATGCTAGAATAACCCCTTGATATGGTTTGGCTGTGTCCCCACTCAAATCTCAAATTGTAGCCCTCCTAATTCTCACATGTCTTGGGAGGGACCTGGTGGGAGTTAATTGAATCATGGGGGTGGGTCTTTCTTATGCTATTCTCGTGATAGTGAATAAATCTCATGAGATCTGATGGTTTTATCAAGGAGAGTTCCCCTGCACACGCTCTCTTGCCTGCCACCATGTAAGACGTGACTTTGCTCCTCCTTTGCCTTCTGCCATGATTGTAAGGCCTCCCCAGCCATGTGGAACTGTGAGTCCATTAAAACTCATTTTCTTTATAAGTTACCCAGTCTCAGGAATGTCTTTATTAGTAGTGCGGGAATGGACTAATACACCCCTGCCTTTCAGCATAGCCTCAATTATTGCAAACACCACCATTTGGGCATCAAGGAAGGAGCTGGGATTACAACTGTGCCTGGGATACAGTCCCTGCTTTTCAGTTGCTCACAGTCCAGTTAAGGAGCAGGACAAGCAAGCTGAAAATGGAAATACGATTTTAGAGCAAAGAAGTCAGGATGTTTTTAGGATGTCAGAGGGCTACCCACCCCAGGGAGAGGGGCAGGGGTGATTTTCTGAAGAAGGAAGTAATGCCAAAGCTAGTCAGAGAAAGCAGAGTGGGAAGGGAGTGACCCACACAATGGTTTGCAGGCATGAGCGAGCATGGCAAATTTAGGGAACTGCAAGGCATCCTGAGTAACAATAAGACAGTAGCTAAGCAAGTGGACAGGATCAAGCTGTGATGGGTCTGTGTTTCATCCACTTGTCATTTAGTCATTCCTATGATGAAGGCTTTGAGTATTCACCATGCACAAAGCAAGGGATTAAGCAATGTATGTTTAAGAAAACTGAAAAATATGTCAAAAATGTATTAATGAAAGAGATCACAGGTGAGGTATAGTAAGAAGCTGGATGCAGAGAGGAGAAAAGGGTTGATACCTGACTAATATCCTAACCAAGGTTGTCCTCGTGCCTCTGTTCTCTCCAGTTCCTGCTGCAGAGCACAGCTGCAGTGACACTGGGCAACTAAATATCAAGTTAACTTGGCTCTAAAAATATAAATGTAGGAAGGATGATGGGGTATTCAGCAGCAAGGAAATGAGTCAGGGACTAAGTAGAAGCAAGCTAGATGGTTGAGCAATTTTCTTAAACGATATATGAAAGGAGAATCTTGAAAAGGAATGGGTTTTGACTTTATATTCAGAACTTATAAAAATGCGGGGCAACATGCACTCAGCAGAGCATTAGTGCATTAGGAGCCATAATCTAGTTGAGTTTCTACAAAGTAACTCCAACCAAGAAATGAAAAATGAGGGTGTTCGATTTCTGCAGAATCAATTTTTTGAAAAAAAAAATGTAGTGAATAATGGATGCAACAGAATGGAATAATTGAATAATACAATGGGAAGGAATTAGGAGCAAAACAGGGAAATGTAAGTGCTCAAAGATAATCTGATCCATGGCAAAGGGTTATAAACTACTATTTAGCAATAAAGATACTTTGGAGCCAGGGAAAAGAATATGAGAAATAAAAAGTGATTTAAAATAAAAAACCCAGAAACGTGAAATATTAAACACTTGCACCATGCAATATTGAAAAGACAGAGCAAAATTAAAATAATATATAAACGTTGACAGTTCCTACTTGTTTTTAAAACCATGTTTCCTGGCTGAATGCAATTATAATCCCAGCATTTTGGGAGGCTGAAACAGGATGGTCGCTTGAGCCCAGGAGTTCGAGACCAGCCTGGGCAAGATGGCAAGACCCTGTCTCTACAAAACAAAAACAAACAAAACCACGATTCCTCAGGCTGACTCCCAAACTCCTGCCTGCCATTTCCTGGTGGTCTTTGCTCAACTCCTTTTGGGGAGACACTGGGAACCACTAGCCTCTTGTGTGCCTCTATCTTCAGGCAATTCAGAGTTCTCTTTCTGCATTCACTGCTCAGCCATTCAGCTGGATGAGTTCTCGTTAAATTTCAGCTCTTGCACCAGGTTCTTGGAACTCTGGGATAACAGTGCCTGCTCTTAAGATAGTATGGCCAAGGTTCTAGAGACAGAATGATGAATAAAGCAAATGAAGGGAAAATATACTCTAAAAAGAGATGTGGTCATCTTCTTCTGGAACGTGTATTCTAGGGCCAATAAAATCTCTTACCACTTTGACCTTTTCCCTTGGATGATTTTTGTGCCTACCTCAGAGATCCTCTAAGAGTGGTTTGTGGACTGGCAGTGTCAGTGCCACTTGGGAACTTACTAGAAATACAGATTTTCAAGCCCTACCCCAGACCTACTGAAACAGAAACTGATTCTGGGTGAGGCCTAAAACCTGTGTTTAGAGGAGTTCTTCAGCTGATGCTGATGCACATTGAGGTTGAGAAGAACCACTGCTCTGTATTTTGGTTCAGCTTATCCTCAGGATTCATTCCTCAAGGAAGCCCAGGCAAGAACTAGGTGCTTCCATACACAATCTCTTTCTGAATCCTGGAAACAGCCTTATGAAATAGTTCTTGTTACTTGCCATTTCTACGGAAGACAAAACTGAAACTCAATTAGATAAAAAGTATGTGCCCAAGGTTACAGTGTTACCAAGTGTAAAAGCTGCAATTTAAATCTAGGTCTGGTCTCATTCCAAAGCCCAGGTTCTTCTCTACATGTTGTCGTTTTCTCGGAACATCACAACCTTTACTAATCCAACTTTTCATACTTCCAATCAACAGTTCTTCCTTTGAAGTCTACTGTATCCTATCTAAAATATGTATCAGTATTTGTTCCTTCCTCACTTTCTCCTGCTGAGAGAGAGAGAGGGAGAGAGAGACAGAGGCTCCTTTGCAAGGCTAACCCTTCCAATATGTTGCCCTTGGCCACGACTCTGGGACTTTACTCTCTTCCTCTTCCATCTCTCTGCCATTTTCTATCTATTCCTGTCATTTATTTTCTTTTCATTAGTCCTTTGTACCCTGTTTATGTCTTTCAAAAATTACGTAGTTGTCTCTTCCTTTCTTTCAGTTTTTATCACCAGATGCCCCTGTCTTTCCTTCTTGTTTTATATTCTCTCACTGAGTAGTCACCTCTTCCCAGGATCTCTTTGGATGAATTCCAAGACCTATGTCTCCAGTCCTGGCCTCTTTCCTAAGCCTCAGACCCATGGCTCAAGCTTCTTCCTGGATCTGTTATTCAACCTCAGCTTAACAAGCCTGAAACAGAGTTGGTTGTCTTTTTCTCAAATCTGTTTCCTATCTGGCTAATGATGCCATTCTCCATCCAGTCTAGCTGGAGAAGAAATTTGGCCTCTTCTGTATTCTCCCCTCTCTTTCGCACTCTATATCTGATCAATCTTTGTGACCTGATAATTCTTTCTTAAGATATTCCTCAGAGCTGATCCTTAGTTATATTCTCTAGCTCCGCGAGATATGGGAAGGATCTCACTCTCCTTATATCTCTGTACCTAACTCATTGCCTTGCCTATTATAGGTGCTTAAAAATATTTACTGAATATGTAGATAAATTATGGGGAATAAAATCGTAACAATTGTTATTCTCATAGGAAGAGGAGAGAAAAAGCAGATACTCTAAAGGTAAGTTAAAATAATTTATTGACAGTCAAGGTGAGTGTTAAAATGCTAGCTGAATTATTAGCCCCAGAGGAGCAATAGAATGGGGACTTGAAAGACTTATCAAATAATGAATCAAAGGATGGTTCTTGTAGCATCCTGTTAAGAGGCAGAGATATTTAAACATCTCAAGAATCAAGTACTACAATCTCTTATGAGACTAGAAAATCATTGTAGGTCTCATAAATTTCCCTCTTCTCATTGTTCCAAAGGCTTAATTTAGGATGAGTCACTCCATAAATCTAGGCAAAGATGACTAATGATTATAATAATAATATCATAAATTATATAGTGCTTTTCCTGCAAAGGAAAACTTTATCTAATTTATTCTCTCAATATTCCTCATTGGTTGCTAGGGCCAGGGATCATTATCTCTATTTTTCAGATATCTGGGCATGGAAATGTGCTACCAATTTATCCTCATTGCCATAGGATGCCCTATGGCTGCATCCTCACGTTTAGTGAAGCTTACTTCAGAGTAGATTCCCACATCCTCTTCACCTCATTTAGTCTCCAAGCCTTGGCTTGGTTTTCTTTCCTTCTGTTTGTCATACCATATTCCCAACATTATCTGAGAAAATTTTATAACTTAGTCATTTTCTAACTCATTCTAGAATTCAAGGAACCTAACTGGAGGGGGAATAGAAAAGGTGAAAAAAAAATAAGAAATATACTGAGGTCAGTTTCTTGCTAATAATTATAATACTAGTTAAATGCTCTCCTTTAACAGATACTTAAAGGTACTGTAAAACTATGGACATCCTTTGTGGTATATTCATTTCCAATAATCCAGCGTATTGTCTTCTATTTGTTAATTAGAATAAAACAGGAAATATACATGTTTGATATAGCCTCAATCATTGTTTACCAAATTACATTAGATGGTTATTAAGCACACAGTTGTTTACTAAATGGCTTGGTTAATGTCACATGGTCAATAATACTACGATCATAGTGTTTGAGTCATGAAACATGAATCCATATCTTTTAATACTAAGTTTATCATTTGGTTCATACAATCATTATTGTGTAAAACCTTAAGCAGAACTTCACAATATTTTTTTTCCCAGTAAAATGCTACTGGTGGGTTAATCTATGAACAATGATTTTTTAATTATATAAAAGCAAAACATAATACCTTGGATTTAATAAATTCTTATGAATTCAAATTTCATTGTGTATGTTATTTAAAATTACTTCACAGGATGTTAACGTAAAGAACACTCATATTCTTGCCTTCCCCTTCATAGAGTTGCTAATACTCTTCATTCATCTATTTATTTATTCCACAAATATTTGTTGATTGCCAACTGTATGCTAGGAGTTCTGCTGGGTGCTAGTTATACAGTAATGAACAAATCAAACATAGCCCTTGTCCTCCAAGAGCTTAGCATATAAAAAGAGACAGGGACGGGGAGCAAAGAGACACATAAAGGGATGCATATCTGGAGATCATGACAAGTGTCATGAAGTGAAAGAATGGGGAGGAATGCAATTTACAATGAGGACTCCGAGAAGCCCTCTTTGAGAAGGAGACATTTCTTTTGTGAGGTTGAAGGGTCAGAGTAGGCATGCAGATGAATCAATGCGTGTGAATGACCACAATGCAGCTGAGAACCTGGAAAGCAGAGTGTGGCCTGATGGCAAGGAGGGGAGAGAGTTTACAAAATGAGGAGGGGAAAGGAGGCAGGGAGAGCCCTTGCCAGATGGCATCTCATCTATTATCCATGTGAAGATTTTGAGATGTTATATTAAGTGCAACAGGAAATTATCAAAAGGTTTTAAGCAGGTGATATGGTTTGGCTGTGTCCCCACCCAAATCTCATCTTGAATATTAGCTCCCATAATCCCCACGTGTTGTGGGAGGGACCCAGTGGGAGAAAATTGAATCATGGGGGCAGTTTACCCCATACTGTTCTCGTGGTAGTGAATCAGTCTCACCAGATCTGATGGTTTTATAAGAGGTTTTCACTTTCCTTTGGCTCTCATTCTCTCTTGTCTGTCACCATGTAAGATGTGCCTTTCACCTTCTGCCATGATTGTGAGGCCCCGCCCAGCCACATGGAACTGTGAGTCTATTAAATGTCTTTTCATTATAAATTACCCAGTCTTGGGTATGTCTTTATCAGCAGCATGAAAACGGACTAATACAGCAGGGAAATAAAGAGAATAAAATTTTTATTATAAAAGGACCACTCTGGCTACTCTGTGGGTGTAAAGGTTGGAGAGGTGTCAGAGTGTGTGTTAGGAAGCTCTTGAGTTAGTCCAGGTGAGTAAATACCAACGTGATTACCATAAAGGTAGACTGATTTAAACTATAATTTAGAGTCAGATCACCAGAACTTTGTGATGAATTGGATGGAGTCAGAGTGGGGGATATGGGAAAACAAGATTCCCTACGTCATTGAGTCTCTGACTGTTAGAGCCAGAAGGAGGCTTAGATAATATCTGATCCAACTCCCCCATTTCAGAGAAATTGGAATTGAGTTTCTGAGACATATATTTTCCCACACAAATATTTTACTAGAGATAAAATGGGTGTTGCTCAGAGCCAAAAGGTTGAACCAATAGAATTAAATGCTGTCTACTTATATTTAATTCTTACCTCTAAGAAAAATACCTGGGTAATTTAATATCATCAGACACTTGCCATTTATTTTATAAATATTTGCAATGTATTAGAGGACATACAGGAAAAAGTTTCTAGTTCTTCTTCCTGTATGTTTAAGTGACTCATCATTTGGGAGAGCCACCTCCTCATCTGGTTAGTTTCACAGTCCAATGCTACTGTAAAATGATTCCTTGATGTTTAGCTCAAGTTTATGCTTGTCCAATGTCCGATGTTATATTTTATTTGGAAAAATAACAGAAACCAGTATTTCCTAACTTTTCCCCTAAAAGGAAGATAGGGAGCTTTATTCTTTTCATGAAGGGTGTTCATGCATACCATTTTTTTTTTTTTTTTTACTGATGCAAAAAGAATTGGCTGCTGGCAAATGAATCACAGTCCTTAGTCCTGTTTTGATCTATGTGGCATATTCCTTAAAAGTTTGATTATTAGTTAAAATAAATTATAATTTTTCACCATTCTCTTGGAAGAATGAAGCTTATATTCAGTGATAATCATAATTATGTTTTAATAATGATAGCTAAACAAAAAGAGACATTTCCTATATGCTGGGCACTGTACCAGAACTGTTAACATGCACTGTTTGCCTAGAGTCAGACAGCTAATAGTGACAGAGTTGAAATTCAAGCCCAAATCTATCTGATTACACAGTGCATGTTCAAAGCCATTCTCCTGTACATTCATTCATTCAATAAATATCAAGCAGTTGGGCGCCAGGACTGTTCCAGGAGCTGGGTACACAGCAGTGAACAAAATGGAAAAAAATTCCTACCTTCCTAACCTTATATTCTATTTTGAGGTGGGAAAGGGCAAGATAATAAAGCATAATCAATAAAGTATATAGTGTGCTATAAAGTGGTAAGTGCTGTGGAGACAAGGATATTTGAGTAAAAGGGAATGTTGCAATGTTAAATAGAGGAGATAGGGAGAGCATCACTGACAAGGTAACATTTGAGTCAAGATTTCAAGGAGATGAGCAATTGAGGTCTGTGGGGAAGACCACTCCAGGCAGAGGGAATAGCAGTGGAAGGCTCTCCCTGAGGAGTTGCCAGTTGCCAGGCATATTTGAGGACAGGCAGGGAGGCCCGTGTGGCAGGGGTGTAGGGAGGGAGAGGGGTCTAACAGAAGGCCAGGTCATCCTGTAGTGTCTTTCAAGCCAGGGTAAAGTTTAAAATAAATAAATATATATATATATATATATATATATATAGCCATCAATCTTGTATAACAATGCTATTTGTCATGCTATTATGATGTAAGCCTTATTCACATTGTGCTGGGCATCCCAGAGAATTGATCAATGACAGTGTTGCTGCTCTCTGAGAATGTCTGATCTGCCAAGGAAGCAGTGCTGGCTCAGGAAAGCAGTTGTGTAGTGGAAATTTTGGAAACCCAGAGTGGTTTGGGTTTTGTTCAGCTTTAGAACAATTTCCTAAATCTGTCTTATAGTGCTTTAGAGCAGTCCCTTGAAAATGTATATTGATTACCTTGAGGATCATGTTAAAATGCAGGGTCTATTTCAGTAAGTCTGAGGTTGAGCCCATGAATCTGTATTTATAACAAGCTCCCAGAGGAAGTCAGCGCTGCTGGGTTGTGATCCAGACCTTGAGAAGTGGGGCTTTAGGGTTGCTGGAAGACTTTCCAGTACATCATCTCATTTTAATTTGTATCTTCATTGAAACCCTGAGTTAATTGGTTCAGATATTATCATCTTCCTTTACAAATGAAGAACTCAAAGCTCAGAGGGGTGAGATGACCTGGCAGAGGTCATATGGCCAATTGACAGAGCTGTGACTTGAATTTAGTTCCTTGGCTTCTAGACAACAGCTGCCCCAATGGCTTTTAAGCTCTAATACAGAAAGCACATGCTAATTAATGTTTTTGGCTGGTGCACGCATGTGTACACACACACACAAGCACACATACAAGGCTGTAGTGGGGCGTGGGTGGGGGATGATTAGGCCCCCCTAAAGCTGCAGCTGCCCAGAGGCAGGCCTTGGCAGTGGTCTCTGGAACCGATCCAAACATCACAACATGCTCTGGAAATGTGCCTATCTCCTGCACAATGCCCGCCCCTACCTTGGATGGGAGCGTTTTCTTCACAATTACTTTGCACATGAGCTAAATGGCATTTCATCTACCTTGGAGGTAATCTGGTCCCATCCTTTTGCCCAAGTCAGACAGTTATTTACTGTCAAGCTGGAAAATCCTGTTCTTCTCACCCAAGGAGAGCAGCGTTCTCAGAGATGAAGCACATTGCTTCATACTGAACTCCAGCTTTCTGGGAAAAGCAGAAATCTTTGAAGCATTTCCAACCAAATCCTTGGAGAGGTAAACATATTTTTCAGCTGCAGGATTCCAGTTTAAAGAAGTGTGTTCCCCACTTGTTTACAAAGCAGTGCAGCAGCTGTTAGGAGGCCTCCACCCCCACTGGACAGACAGAGGCATTTGGAAGATGCGCCGAGCCTTCCCGTACAGTCTGCTCAGGCTCACCCCTCTGGGAAGACCTCATCACCATCAGGCACCAGCAGTGCTGAGAGCTCAGGGGTACAGGAATGGCAGATGAGACACGCCTGGCTTCTCGGATTCAGTTTTGGTGTGCTCTTATTATTAACATTTTAAGAAAAACATGCTGCCTCTCAACTGTTTTTTGCAGATGATGGGTAAAGAAAAACCTGCACCATCTCCTGCCTCCTATTCCCTTGTAGGAAACGTGGCTTCAGAGACACAGGCATTAGTTTCTTGGATGCTGTGATGAGAAGGGCTCTACTCCCTCCCTTCTGCTTGTGCGCCCCTGCTTCAAAACCCTGTTCACATCTTGTGTTCTCTATGAAGCCCTTCTTGAACACACAAGGCTGCAGCGGTTGCTCACTTTCCTAATTCCTGGAACACTTAGTGTTTTCTGTAGTCATTGGATATTTATTTTGCACTGCTTTGTATGGTTAAGAATAATAATAGTGACAATAATAGCTAGCATCAATAGTGTGATTGCTATTTGTTTGACACTGTGCTAAGCACTTTGTATGAATTATCCCATTTATCCTCAGAACGGGCCTCATAGGGGCAAATTGCTTGAGTCCAGGAGTTCAAGACCAACCTGGGCAACATGGTGAAACTCCATGTTTACAAAAAATACAAAATTTAGCTAGATGTGGCGGTGTGTGCCTGTAGGCCCAGATACTCAGGAGAGACTCAAGTTCAAATGGTTCTTAGTACCCACGATCTCAAATTTGAACTTCTATATCAGTTTCTGATTGGTTTGACCCTGATCCATATGGAAATGTTTATTAAGGTAGCCGAAATGGGAGGACCACTTAAACCCAGGAGGTGGAGGCTGTAGTGAGCCAAGATCGTACCATTGTACTCCAGCCTGAGCGACAGAGTGAGACCCTGCCTCAAAACGACAGCAACAAAAACAACAGACCCTGTAAGATTAGCTTTATTATTTATCCTCATTTTAAGATAAGAAAATCGAGGCATAGAGAAATGATTAGATATGGCAAAGGTCATACAGCTCATAAATTCGAGAGTCTGGACTGGAATTTCAGTCTGGACTGGACTGTAATTATCATTACATATTGAGAAGATAACAAGGATTCAAACACAAACTGTTTGATAACAAGGATTCAGACACAAACTGTTGTCTTCTCAATACGTAATGATAATGCCTCTTCTATTATGCTGGGATAATAGTGAAGACTGTGATGAATAGCAGCAGTACTTTAATAAACATTTCCATATGGATTAGGGTCAAACCAATGAGAAACTGATACACAAGGTCAAATTTGAGATTGTGGGTTCTAAGAACCATATGAGCTTGAGTCTATCAGGAGCCGTCTTTGCCCCCATATGAATAAAGCCAGCCCAAGAAGAAAGCCACATAGAAAGTAGAGCTGAGAGATGGAAAGATATTGTTTTAATGATACGTTTGAACCCCTGATCCAGCTGGGCTTTATTTCTATATTTTTCAGTTATAGAAACAAAGAAATTTGCTATTTTGCTTAAGCTATTTTTGAGTTCAATTTTTTCCCTTGTAATCAAATGATTCCTGACTAATATAACCCATTAGAAAACAACAACCCCCAAATTAAAACTAACACTGAAACATATGACCCCTCTTCCTTTAAATAATAGAGTTGTTTGAAAACCAAGAGTTTGCTCTCTCTCTTGCTCTTTTTTTAAATCTAGACCGGTGCTGTCCAATGTTACTTTCCGTGATGATTAGGATGTTCTAGAAATGGTCTAGATCTGTATTGTCCAATATAGTAGCCATTAGCCACATGCACAAGTGCTTGAAATGTGATTAGTATAACTGAAGAACTGAATTTTTAATTTGATTTACATTTAATTAATTTAATAGCCAAATATCGCTAGTGGCTATTGTTTTGGGCAGCACAGATGTAGATCATCTCTGTACTTCATGAATGAATACGGAAACACCTGATGACTCCATTGCAGTGGGTGGAATGAATTATAGCTCACTCACTCTTTGTTACTGGTGGGTCCCCAGGAGTCCTGATACGTCTGTGAGTCCAAAGCCCATGCTCCTTCCACCTATGAGACTCAGAGAAGTGAATAATAACTTGCCAGATCTTTTAATGGAAAATGCTTTATTTGCTCTATTAGAGCAATGGCTGATGAAAGAAACTCTCTTACTTTATAAACATGGTTATACCATCTTGTTCTATCTATCCTGTGTGAGAATTCTTGTGTGACTGGCCCTGGGCACTCATTATAGTTGAAACTTTTCACAGTTTAGGTCATGCGAACACTTGTAGAAATGGATAAAAAAAAAAAAAAGAGAGACACAGCAATGTCCAGATGTACTCTTATTTGTCTTGAAGGTTTTCATCTAAGTTTTCAGAGAGAAGGTGGAGAGAAGTCATGAGGTATTAATTTAACAAGAAATTCACCTAGTCATCAAGAGCCTTTGGAAACAGGCAGGCTGGGATCTAAATCCTGACTTCTTCTCTTAGCACATTTGTAAGACCCCAGTTGAACCACTTATGCTCTTTAAATGGTGAGTTATTGCAACTGAAAAATGGGAATACTAGTATCTACGTCACGGTGTTTTAGTGTGTATTTCATGAAACAATACATATTCAGGACTTAGAGTTCCCAGCATGTGGTAAGTGCTCTGTAAATGTCCACTGTCATCATTGTTTCATATGATTATTGATATCCATGGGTGATATAAGCAACAAAGTGCACAGTCATGTTGATGATTCTCTAACAACTTTCTGCATTGTGGATCCTCACTAGCCTGCAGCATCCTTTCAGTATGAAATTTGGCTGAAAGTTAGAATGAAGTTCCTCTCCACAAATTAGTCTCAACTGAGGTAAATTAAGATCCCTGGTCAGAAAGATGAGCTTCTGCCTGGTGCTCACGCTGCTTTTCGCTGTTTGGCAACTGTCTTTTCATGTTTCAAAGATGTCAAGGCTTCTTGGCAGTGGGATTAAAAAATGGTCCTTGCTGTTCCTTTCCCAAGGCTGAAGTGCTCAATACCTTAACAATGACATTAGGCAGCAGCTCCCCTAAAACACTGGTGAGGAGGCCCATGTCCCCACCCAGAGTAACTGCCTAGGTGCTGTTCAAAATAATTAGATTGGAGTTCAGGAATCATTTACTCTAAAAATATTGATTGAGCTCCTCCTACTTTCGAGACATCGTGCTGGCCACTGAGGATACAGTAATTAACAAAATAGACACGGTCTACAGCTACCCTCATTGAACTTATAAAGATTGACTAAGCCTGGGGGACATTTTGGTGCCTTGTTTGCAGAAAACTGGTCATCTTTAAACCATCACCTTCTCATTAGGACAGCACTATTGGCGAAGCCTATGGGTATGTACACAGAGTTTGAGAGAACATTATTTGATGAGATGCTGCAACTCCTCTTTTAGCTTTTTATGGTCTTCATGCAAAGTGAAAATTTCTATGTTCAAGTAAGATAATTTAATGGCTGGATTCAGGTATAATGGCATAATTCTATCCATTAGAGGAAAGAGGACATATTATAACATATTTGAGTCCCACACATTATCAGCTAATTTTATCTAGACTTATCTATAATACTTACTACAAAATAGAATGAAAGCATTTAGCATCTAAACATTAGGAAGCAGGCTCATCAGCATGAAGTATCTCACTAGCTAGAGTAGCCATTCAAAGTATTCATTCTGCAAACATTAATACAGTACCCATGTTATGCCAGACACTGACTGGAATGTGGAAGCACCAAGCCTTCTCAATTCTCAGGGAAGAGGCTGTTTTCAGTAGCTTAAGAGTAGTAGAGTTCTGTGCATTTACATGATTGCAAAACATTCTTTTAATGGAACCCTGCTTCTCATTTCTAAAAAAATATTGTGTTGGGATTGCAGCAAAAAATATATATATATCAAGGAATCAATGGGCTTACAAAATGAGTCTTTCATGTCTCATGCTGTATTCAGATTTATCTCCATCATAGGTGACTGTGGCACATGACTGTAATAATTCAAAGGGGACAAAAATGTGGAAGTTTAAATTCATTTTAGTTCCTTTTACTTTAGCAGCTATTTATGGAGTCATATGCCCCACGAGGTACCGTTAATAATAGCACACATTTACAGGGATTATCTGATGTCCTCTCACCACATTCTGACATAGGTACTCTTTTTGTTGCCATCTAGCAGATGAGAATATTGGGAGTCAGACTTACATTGAAATACCTGAGATTAAGCTGCTAGGAAAAGGCAGACGTGGACTGCATGCAGATGTATTTGACCTCAAAGCCCATTCTTTAAACCACCATATCTGAGAACATGATGTCAACTTCCTTTTAGTCCCTGCAATGTTTTACCTATAGAGAGAGCTCTCAATAAATACTGATCAATTGTAAGTTTGAGGATCTGTTTCAGAGTGGGGTAGGGGAATGAGAGAATCTAGCCTTAGTTTTAAAAACATTTTTCAGTACCTACTTGACCTGGCTGTCACCTGCCATTTCTTTATGCCTTTGAAATTCAGGTGAACTGGGTTGGAGTCAGCAGATTTTACATCCTGGTTAATACCACTTTCTACCTCAAGTTTTCTTATCCTGCCACCACACAGGTTCTGTTTCTGAGCTGTCCTGATGTAAAATTTACCCTCTGCAAGTGTCCGCAAGACACCTAACCTCACAGTATGATGTTTTTCTAGTACTTCTCTTGAAGGTTTTGGGATTACATTGCATGGCTTACGATATTTTGTTGATACTTTCCCCTTCTACTGCTCCTTATCCCCACACACCTAAAACCACACACACGCTCTGAGTCTTCTAAAAGTCTAAGCTTCAGCCCCCACTGGGATACCCTCTTCTTGCAGCTTCCCCATGAAGCATCATCCGTTCTTCTCTAATTTTCTTCCATTGGAAATGTGGTGAATAAAATCTCTACATTTTTTTACACTAATAGGTGCTTTGTGATTTTATGTACAGTTTCACGTAATGCTTGCAATTAGATGTTAGTGTTCTCATTTTATGATGAGAGAGAGAGAGAGAGAGAGAAGAAGAAAAAATAGTCTTGAGTAGTTAGGACTTATCCGAGGCCAGTTGTCACTGGAGGTACTGTGTTGGGAAGCTTAGCTCCCTGCCTGGACTCTGATGATTTTTCTATTCTATCCTGCCTCCCCAGTCCAACTGAGGCATGCAGCAGAGAGGAAGAAAGGGGATTCTGTCTTAGGTAGCCAGCTCTGGCAGTGTTTCTCAATGGAATGCTGTTGACAATTTGAGTAGGATGATTTGCTGCAAGGAACTGTTCTGGGCATTGCAGGTGCCTGGAATCCCTGGCTCCTATCCACTAAGTGCTGGTAGTGTCTTCCACTCACTGTGGCAACCAATGAAGTACCCTCATGCATGTCTAAAGCTTTAAAGTATGTGGAGAAGAATAGATTATCCCTGAGATAGGTGGACTAAGTCTTTATTTCGATACTGGGGTCCTCATTTCCATATTCATAGATTAACTGGAAGGAAGTATGAATATAGCAGCCACTACTAATGTTAAAATGGCAACATGAAACAAAATGGTGAGGGAAGAGGAGAGTGGCAGTAGGAAAACTACAGTCTTTCTCTCCCTGTACTTGACACGTGGGTCCCATGGAAGGCTCAGATTGCAGTGTCCTTCTCACCCCTGGAATTAGGCTGTGGGTAGAAGCCAAGATAGAATGGAAAACAAGGCCAGGAAGGAAGTGGTGTCTTGGGAAGCAGCAGGAAAGAGGGAACCAGCATTTGTTGGTGGGGAGATGACTGGGCAAGCAGGAAGGACATCTAGATAGAGTCTTTGCTTGGTTGCAAGCAATTGTGTAATCTTGAGCAGTATCCTCTTGACATGCAGAATGAGAGACTTGGATCAGGGGATGGCCAAGAGTCTTGGCCCTGTTTCTCAGTTCAGGGACTTTGAGGATCAGAAGTACTGGTTATTTTGTTTACTGATATTTCTTAATACTTTGGTTGTTGTGTACAGTTTAGTCTGTTAATGATTTCCATATTTGTCAGCTGCTTCAGCCTGAATCATTTTTATCCTTCAGGAGGAAAGAAAGTCAAAGCCCATGATTTGATTCTGCCCAGAAACCATAACCCTCAGGCTCAGGCTGGGGGCCTGTGCCTACCTATTTATTCCTGCTGGCAAGTTGCAAGCTCTGGGTGAAGGAGATAGATGATCTTAAGTGTTTGTAGAATCAGATGTGCTCAGTGAAAACAGTCTGGCTGACTCACAACAGATTCCCAGCCCCCTTGGCTGTCCTCCAGAAATCATGTCTGGTAGGATTTCTGCAACAGATCTGATAGTTGCTGACTTAGGGAACTTGTTAGTTGCTTGTGAATTCATGGTGATGGTCCTAATTCCAGACACAAAATCCCATTGACAATAAGAGGCTAGAAATTTACAGAAAATGCATTGAAAGCTTATTTGTGAAATGTGTGTGTGTGTGTGTGTGTGTGTGTGTGTGTGTGTGAAAGAGAGAGACAGAGAGAAAGAGAGAGAAAGGGAGAGGGAAAGAGAGAAGGAGAAAGAAGGGGAGGAAAAGAGAGAGGAAGAGAAAGAAATATTATGTAGATGATACAAAATAAAAATAACTTATATTGGTAGAGGCTGGATACCCTGTAAATGGAATATTTTGAAACATGGCTACATTGGGAAAGAAGTGAGACTAGAATGATGATCTCTAATGATTTTCCTAACATAGAGTATAACCTCATAAGACATTGTTCCAAAACATAGCATGCTCTACCAAAAGGCCAGCATATAACTTTTGAAAATGAAGAGAAAGTGGGTAGGCAGACTGGAGACACAGGAGAGTTGGTAAACTTTACCAGAATTTACAGATTGGTTTTATTTATTTTGTGTTGCAGAACATCAGATAAACTTTTTTTGGTAGATGATAAGATTACTTTAAGAACTTTTTTTCCTTTTTGAAGCATAAATGACATTTTATTTATTTGTTCAGCATGTGTTTCATAGAGCCTTACTCTATCCAGATAACAAGCACAGACTACTCTCATTTGTATGAATTTGTACATGAGTGTGTGAGGCAAAGGGTAATTTGTGGAGGCAGTAGAATAGATGGGAACTGGTTATTCTAATATCTTTTGCAGATTTGCTGCTTGTTTGCAAACGACAATTCCAAAAAAGTGGAGGAAAAATAATATTAATGTCTAATAAGTGATTTGTGGGACTCAGGGCAAAATGTGCTCTTGTTCAAAACTTAGTAAGAATTTTAAGGTGACAGCATCAGAGCATTAAACCAAGCACAGGGTTCTTCCTAGTGTAGGGGCCTGTGTGACTGCACAGATCACATACTTTTGAAGCACCCCTGGTCATGGTACATGACCCTCTGAGCCTCAGTTACGTCTTTCAATTGGGAATAATGCTATCAACCTTGTAGGGTAATCATAAAGAAAACTTGAAATCATGTTGTGTGACAGTGTTTATTAAGTTTATTATGTTTATCAAGCTTATTAAGGTCATATTAGGTGTTTAATAAATAATAATGTTAGAATGTAGTGATAGTAAGTTGAATTAATAGCATAAATTAGAATTTACTTGGAGGACTTACTATGCCAAGAGTGTTTTTTCTTTTATTGCTTTTGGTCGGAGGAATCGTCTTGCTAAGTACTTTCACTTTTGCCCTAGATTTTTCTTTTCAAGTTAATAGACATTTATTAATTTCCTGTTCAAAGAAGTAAGAGTTTGGTCGCAGGCCACATGTGTATCATAAATCAAACCCTGGGTAGAAAATATATAAAATGTAGAGAAATGCTTGACTCACATGCTTATTCACCTTATAATATTTGCAATCATAAAAGTATCTCCTCTGACACTTTCAAACTGGAGAAGAATATCTTTTTCACAGAGTACCATAAACAAGCAAGATTCCAGGTTCTGTAATATTTGTTAGAAATGCTTTAGTTGAGCTATTGAAAATAACATTTTAAACCAAAACGAGAAAATGTATACAGCTCTTGAATATTTAACAGCTGAAATAATTTAAGCTCAAATCTCATCTTCAGACCCCAAAAGAAGCAACAATAAAAACTTTTAAGCCGTAAAGAATATTTTTATTTTATTTTATTTTATTTTGAGATGGAGGCTCGCTCTGTCACCCAGGCTGGAGCGCAGTGGCGTGACTTTGGCTCACTGCAACCTCCTCCTCCCAGGTTCAAGCAATTCTCCTGCCTCAGCCTCCAGGGTAGCTGGGACTACAGGCACCCGCCACCACACCTGGCTAATTTTTGTATTTTTAGTAGAGATGAGGTTTTACCATGTTGGCTAGGGCTGGTCTCTAACTCCTGACCTCAAGCGATCCACCCGCCTCAGCCTCCCAAAGTGTTGGGATTACAGACATAAGCCACCACACCCAGCCACATAAAGAACATTTCAAAAAGTTATGAGTTAATAAAAAACAGGACCATTGATTTTCTGAAAAACAGTTTTTGACATATTTTTCTTACCTGGACCATAGAGTTGTTGAGTAGTCATAGTTACAGAGTTTGAAGGTGAAGATCTGTTATATCTTCATTTTCCTAGTGAGTTATCAGGACAATATTTCAGACAAAATAACTGAAAATCGAATATTTTATTCAAATTTATTAATAGTTAATAGAAATGGAAAGGGAATAAACCCTATGAGGTGATAGTATTTTCTTTCATTTTATTCCAAAGTCATTCCTTCTCTCCCTGTCTAGCACTTTAGTGTTTCTAGATTATCTCTTGGGTAAGAGTAGCAAATGTTTCTATGGTGTTATCACCTCTAATTAATAACGCTACTATCAAAATCTGGTCAAGAATCCATGTATCAGTCTTCTGTCCTCTGCCCAGGGAGGCCCAGAGGACATATAACTCCATGAAGTGAACTCTAAGATTTTGAAGGAACTTCCTACCCAGTTCATGGGGGATCAGATGTTCCTGGTAAAATGCCGGAGGTGCTGACCTTGAACACTCTGGATGGATGCGGAATTGCTGCCCCTGTGCAGGATCAGGGCCTGTGGAACAAATCCTGTGTCTTTTATGACAGAAGTCCCCAGCCCCAGGCTGCAGACTGGTACCTGTCCATAGCTTGTTAGGAACTAAGTCACACAGCAAGAGGTGAGTGGCCAGCGAGCATTGCCACCTGAGCTCTGCCTGCTGTCAGACCTGCGGCGGTATTAGATTCTCGTAGGAGCGGGAACCCTATTGTGAACTGAACATGTGAGGGATCTATGCTGTGTGCTCCTCATGAGAATTTAATGCCTGATGATCTGAGTGGAACAGTTTCACCCCGAAACCATCCCCACCACTCGGTCCATGGAAAATTGGTCATCCACAAAACCGGTCCCTGGTGCCAAAAAGGTTGGAGACTGACTGCTGCTTTAAGGGGTCAACTAAAGAAGAGCTAAGCTGGGACAGACCAAAGGGCATTACATGCTCTGCTCCCCATCAGAAAGATTTCCTGTGTCTTTATGTGTCATTTCTCAGCCTAGCTCCAGGTTGTCCACTGATGCTGTCTGGGACCCCAAAGTCAATCTTCCCAGCTGGTAGTCCCTTCATTCTGTTGCCCACTTTCCCTTGAGCTCCATCAGAGTTTTGTGCCCTCTCATACCTGGCCTCACCTGCACCATTATGCCTGTGGGAATTATCACCTGCTTCACATACCTGGCGATCTCTGCCTCATTCCACATCCTACTGACCTGGCCTTCCTCCACTGCTGCAGTATCTGGACATTTCCTTCCTGACTTCAGAGAACGTATTATTCCTATGCACACTTGGCATGGTGGAGTCTTCTAGAGGCCCGTTATGGGTTGGATTGTGTTCCCCTCCGCATTTGGGTGTTCTAGTTCTAATCCCTGGGGCCTCTGAATGTGGCATTTCTGGAGATAGGGTCCTTGTAGAGATAACCAAGTTAACATGAGGTCACGAGGGTGGGTTCTAGTCCAATATGATTGGTGTCCTTATAAAAATGGGAAATTTAGGCCGGGGGTGGTGGCTCATGCCTGCAATCCTAGCACTTTGGGAGGCCGAGGTGGGTGGATCACCTGAGGTTAGGAGTTCAAGATCAGCCTGGTCAACATGGTGAAACCCTGTCTCTACTAAAAATACAAAAGTTAGCCAGGCATGGTGGTGCGCACCTGTAATCCCAACTACTCGGGAGGCTGAGGTAGGAGAATCGCTTGAACCCAGGAGGTGGAGGTTGCAGTCAGCTGAGATTGCGGCATTGTACTCCAGGGCAAGAGTGAAACTCCGTCTAAAAAAAAAAAGAAAAAAAAAGGGTGGGGGAGAAATTTGGATAGACTCACATACAGGGGGAAGACCTTGTGAACCTGAAGATGGCTGTCTACAAGCTAAAAAGAGAGGCCTGGAAACAGATCCTCCCCCACAGCCCTCAGAAAGAGCAGACCATGCCGACACATCAATTTTAGACTTCTAGCCTCCAAAACTGAGAGATTATAAATTTCTGTTGCTTAAGCTACTCAGTTTGTGGCACTTTGTGGCAACTTCCTTAGTAATTAAATACAGGGTCTCTTCCAACAGAGCTCTCAACTCCTTTCTTGGTTCTCCTAGAGCATTCAAAGGTTCAAAGCCCATGAGGTGACAACCACTCTTTCTATGCCTGAGAGCATGTTGACAAGAAGGTGGGAAGGTTCACTTCCATGTCCACAAGCTCACCACTTTCTGAAATGTATTTGGTCTGCACAGTGCAGGTCTCTCTGCTTTCCTGGGACCCACATTTCTGAAGGGGCTCCTGGAGTGATGATGTCCACATGTCTAGTTATGTGTTGAACCTGTTTTATTCTTTGAGTACAAAGTATTCAGTTATCTCTTCAGACCAAATTTTTCTCCCTTCACTGGCTTCCTCCTAAGTGGAGTGTGTGAAAGTCAGCCAGCCCTCAAATCCCCTCCAGTGAGGACAGTTGCCAATGTCTGGCTCTGCTGCTTCATCATGGAGGGTGACAGTGGGCCAGTCATGCCATCAGGGGTGCAAATCAAATGTAGTCGATCCCTTGCAGTCAGATACAATATTGTTTCCTCTGCCCTCCTTACAAGCAAGTGGTCAGACCATAATTACTCCTGATGGCAGGTGGCAGGTCTACATCACATCTTGACATTAGCTTTTAGCTATTTTTTTTTTTTTTATAGCTGCCAGTGTGTTCGGTCAAATACCTGTCTGTCATCACAATCAGACAGGTCTTAATGTCTCTGCATTACAGAGGAGGACTTCGGCTCCCTTCCAGCCCGTTTACTATGGTCCCAGCATAGCATTTTATCACACATTCCTTACGCACAGCCTCTTCTCTACCACCACGGAAATCTTCCAAGTTGGCAGCTTTAGTGTCTACTGCCATTAATCTTCACTAGGCTGGGATCATGGGGCAAAGGATGATTTATTGCAATTACCTGTTATAGTGCAGAGCTCAGGTGAGCTGGGCTCAGATGCATTTGCTGGGCTCCCTTATATTCTCCCGCAGCCAAAGAGGAAGGCATGTCTGCCTTGTTTCTAGGTATATTTGCTTTCATTTAGCCCATCAAATGTTAGTTAATTAACACGGAAGTGGAGAAATAGATTTAGATAGTATTAGGGTTATGTATAGACATGGTGAAGGCTGCCTGTTCAAATCCAGAACTGACACTGACATTTGACAGTCCATTTAATTTCTTTGTTGTTTCTGCATTTTAAGAAACATCCAAAGGAAATTTGAAATTGCACTTACCTGACACTTTCTGCACCATCTGTTCCAGGTGATTAAAACCAATCTGCATATAGTGTTGTGTTTCATTTCCAATTTCTCACTCCCTGGGATGGCAGGGGGCAGTGCACGAAGTGGGGAATAATGTGTGCTTGGGTGCTGCTAGTGAGGGAGAAAACAGGGGTGATGGTAATGGAAAATAAAAGGGGAGAAGTTCTTTGCAGCAGGAATAAATATGTTCTTAAAAGTGGCCCATTGTTTTCCCATTACCAGCTCTGATGACAGCTTCTTGAATGCTCTGAGTCAAAGAGCCTCAATGCTCTCATGTCCCTGGCCTGGTGAAAAGTGGCAATTGTCAAGACAGATGAATGAAATTAAAAAGCTTTTTCGCTATTGTACCCAGGATCTGCTTCATTCTCAGGCTTTATGTAATCTGTAGAAGATACTATTTGGTGCCCTTATTATGGACGATAAACCATTTATTTCCTACTGGATGGTCAGGTAGAGGGGGACTGGACTAAATGAGCCTTACAGGATTCTTTCTGGGTTTGTGACCTCCTAAGAGGACAGTAGAGTTAAGGAGAGAATGGCTGCTCTACAATTCCCAGCTCAGACAGATAGAGCATTAGCGTCTATCCCTACATTTTCCCACTTCGTTTTGTTCCCCCTCAACTTGGCCGTAATTCTCTGCAGGGGCTGCTGGGAATGGGGGCGCTGGAATTTTATGTAGTCCCTGCCCCAGTGCACTATCCTCTCAGCATTGATGGACATCCATTTCCCTTGCATTCTGCTACCAATATGGGCTGCCTGGGATTTCACAGAACAGTTGATGAGGCTGCAAGGAGCCACCAGTTTGCCAGCAAGACCCAGATTTAGTGGATATCCATTCTGCTGGGTTTTCACTGGTTCTGCATCCCAGTGCAGAGATATTATCCTTCAGCATATATTTGAGACAGAAGAGGGCCCTTTTAAAAATATGTGTTGCCAGGAATGACTGCCTGGCAAACTTGTATCACCAAACTGAAAGTCTTATGCAAGGACTTTTCTTTCACATGTTCTTGGGACATGGTAGTAGGGGAGAACAAGTTTCCATAGTTAGGGATTACTAATTAGGGATTAAGGCAAAGAAGACTGATGCATGGAGAACTTTCCGTGTTAACCATGGGGAGTGGAGGCTTAGCAAAGTTAGGTAATTTGCCTAAGATTGCACAGCTAGTAAGTAGGAAGGTCGGCACTTGACCTTCAACAATCGACAGGTTTTTACATCGACAGATGGGTTAGGTTGCTTCTAAAATGGCTCCCAGCGATCACTGCCTCCTGGTATTTATTCCCTTATGCAATCTCCTTGTGTGTGGGTTGAAACTGGAGACTAGCTACTAATGAATAGAATATGGTGCAAGCGATAGGATATCCATTCTAAGATCAAATTATAAAAGACTGTGACCTCTGTTCCCTCCACACCCTGCTCTGATGAAGCCGGATGCCATGTTGTCAGCTGCCCTATGGAGAGACCCATGTGGGCAAGGAACTCTGGCCAACAGATGGTCTGGGTGGTCTCTGGTCCACAGCCAGGGAAGAGCTGAGCACCTCTGACCAGAGGCTTATGAGAAACTGAATCCTGCCAGCAAGGTGAGCTTAGAAGCAGACCCTTTTCCACTTGAGCCTTGCGATGAGTACAGACCCACCTGACATCTCAACTATGTTGTAAGAGACCCTGAATGAGAGCATCTAACTCAGCCATGCTCAGATTTCTGGCCTGCAAAAACTGTGAGATGGTATGTGTTGCTATAGGCCATTATATTTTGGAGCATTTTGTTATACAGCTACAGTTTGTATGTATGTTATACATATGTATAATTTATTAGATAACTAATAAAACGAGGAAACCTTAAACACACAGGAATCTTTCTCTAATTGTTTGCTATAGAGAGGGATCTGAGAAAAGACCCATTTGTCTTGGAATCCTGCAAGTAGTACTAAATGAGATCAACGATCAGGTAATAATAAAAGTATTTTAAAATCTCAATGGCACAGACACCAACCAATCCAAAAATATCAGCCATCTCCCTATGCAGGGTGCCAGAGGACCAGGTTCTAGCCCATTCATTGCTGGATTGTGGAGGACTCCAGGTGGTCTGGGAAAAGGAGTGGAGCAACATGCAGGTACTTGTGAGGCTCAGGGAAGAGGTTAACTCCCCTGGGATGAGTCATGGGATGAATATGTTTATGTTTTAACAATCTGCCTGCCCATAGGGCCTCCCTACTGGCTATCAGGCTCGGGTCAATTCCTGGAAGCTCATTTCGGGTAGCATCATCTGAATCAGAAGGCACAGACCTAAGAGGTCAGTGAGATGGTGGGGAGGTGGGAATCCATTTTTGTTCTTCCTTCTGACTTACTGAAGAGACAAGACAGTCTTGGGGCTCCAAGGCTCCAAAGACCACAACCAGCTGCCTTTCTGTGTGCTTATCAGTAAGTAGTCTATTAAAAGCTCAAAGGTTTTGGAGAACATACCCTCCCACAGCTGGAAGCCCAGGTTTTGCTCTGATATCCTTTCTCCAGTTTTCATGCATTAGTGAATGTTATTCTTCAGTATGCAGGAGCCTGGGCAAAGGCAGGTCTTTTAAACATTCAGCTGCATGCTTGAACTGGGGGAAATCACAGCTGCTCCTTGCTTTTGATAATGCCAGGGAAATTGGTAAATAAATAAATAACTAGGGCCCAGGGTTCATTTACTAAATACCCCAATATGTGCAAGCAAGCCGCATCAGGCACATCAAAGGAAAATAAAAACATAATTTAGTAATAACATGGTCTCCTGCAGCCTCCTGCTTAACTCAAGTGTTAAAAGAGGTAAATCAGGGGTTTTGAAACACAATTTTATACTTAGTCTTCTTTTTCTTTCTTTTTTTTTTTTTTTAATGAACAGGATCTGGGACCATTTCTTATGTTGGCAGGATCTGGCACAGTTTTCCTTTCTGTGAAAGGGAAGAATTTAAAAAATAATTGTTAACAATTATTCTTTACCCTTCAACTAGGGAATTTTCCCACATGCAAGAAGCATGCCATGTTTAAAGTGTTTGCAAGTATTTGAGGGACTTAAGATATTCCCCGTGTCAGAGATTGGTTTTCAGTTTGGGTGTGGCAGAAACAGTGCAGGGCCCATACCCTGACTGAAGAAATTAATCTGCAAGGAGGCAAAAAAAAAAAAAAAAAAAAAGACACTGGGACACCTTCCAAATTGTTCCCAGGGACACCCAGACTCCAGACCTATATTATGTTGGAGAACAGACCACATAACTGTCCTCCAGCTTTTCAGTGCCACTCCAGAATTCACGCCCACCCTGGGGCAAGCCTTCCCGCATTTCTCTCACTCCAGCTCCGTGGATTTATCCCTGCCTTGGATGCCATGCCCCTGTGCGGCCACATCCCTGTGCATCTATTTGCCCATTGTGCTCTGATTTCTCACTCCCTGCCTTCCACCTTGGTGCGGAGTCTTTCAATTTCATCTTGTTGCATGGTTCAATATTGAAAACTGCTTCTTCTGTACCCTCTCCCAGCTAAAATGATGTCTTTCTGTCAGTCATGCCCTTCATTGAATGCCCTTGCTGTGCCAAGATGTGTGGGCTCTGGAGTCAGTTAGCTCGGTTTCAAATACCACTCTTCCTACTTATTAGCTGTGTAATCTCAGGCAAATTACTTTAATTTGCTGAGTCTTGGCTTCCCATGGTTAAAGTAGAAACTTCTCCAAGTCTTGTCTTTTCCTTAAGTAGGAATCAGTAATCCTTAAACTCAGGTTTGTTGTGAGGATTAAGTGATTTACACGTGTAAAGTGTTTCACATGCTGATTGGCCACATAGGAAACCCTCAATAATTGATATGTACATATGTGATTTAATACTACCCTAATACTGCTGATGTTTTTTTGAACATTAGATAATGTTATCCTGTTAACCTCCCTCCTAGATAAGTACAATTATTATCCCCTTTGCACAAGTTATACATCTATAGAGAGATTTGAATCTGGGTCTGAATTCAGCGTCCCACTCCAACTTCTCTTAAGATGATGGATGATTCGCTCACCCTCTCTTTTTTTACTCTTCATCTGGCCAAGAACTGATGAAGTGTTTATGTTTCAGATGGTTTACCCATACAATGGGATAAATAGAGAGAGTTGAGAAGTCAACACAGGTGTAATTAAGCAGATCATCGGCTGTTGATAGCGACTCTCCCAGCTGTCAACAAAATAGGCTCTTAAATAGAGCGGATGCTGGTAGTAAACTTGAAAGCGAGCCATACCTTGGAAGATCAAAAATCACTGCTAATGAAAAGAGCAACAGCATAATTAATTCAACACATGGATTAATAATAATTTACTTTTAGATTTAGAATCTATTTGATACTCATATTGGTTCACGTGAAGATGTTTAATAGTTCCACCATTTAGAGAAAGCATCCTGTAAAGACTCCATCTGTAAGGAGCTCAAACTGCATGCCTATCCCTCCATTTTCTTCTTCCACTTTCATTCCAGAGATGATGCTACACTTTCATCTTAGGGAAGCTCCTTGTAAGTTTCATACCTTCTTGGTGATTTGAAGAAAAGAAAGAAAATTCAGTGTTTTTTTCTTAGACTAAATCTGAAGTAGCTTCATGAGGGGTATGATCACGTCTTGATAACATTAGCATATTCTGATGAGCTCTGTAGTCAATTAAGCATCTGAAATTCCTTTGGGCAAGCTGCTCTTGACTTCAGTTTTGTTAGAGGAAAAAATGAGAAACTCCCAAATTCAAAATCTTTCTCGATTGTTCTGGGCTGCAGAAGAAATGTGTAAATCAACAGGGGATTAAGGAATAATAGAAGTAAAGAGGACCAAAAGCAGAGTCTTTCTGAATAAAGAGGTCAACATTCAGAGTTAATTAAAACTTACTGCCAGATCTGAAGTTGCTGGGTCACGTGTGGGACTCGCAAACCAGAAGCATGCAGACATTACTTGGTCTTTGGCCTTGAAAATAGTTTGAGTTTTACTGCTAATATCCATAGGTTGGAAGGTTTCATATGAAAATCTATATTTCTGATTTTCTTGAAATATAGAAAATTCTGGCAACAGTAGACCTGTATTTTTCTGAATAATAATCAGATGGTGCTGAGTAACAGCTAGCTCCTTAGACAGATAAGAGGCTCCCCAGTTTGATCCAGTCCTGAGTAGGACAATTTCTGTTATTTCCTGGCTCTCAGGATGAGTGCCTTTGCCAATCATCTTGGTATTCACTTATTATAAGGGTTTTATATATATATACACATAACAAAGTATATATTATAAGGGTTATTATAATTTAGGATTTTGTAAGAGCAACATATGAATGGAGAATATACTAAACATGGTATTTGCTAGATAGTTCACTTGAATATTTATCTATCTATAATGTCTAACATTGCTTTATGCCTGGTATTGTATAGGCACATCACATTTCATTAGTTCCTCCTAATAGCCTCATGACAATATGATAACTGTAATAATGTTAATATTGGGTCAGACCCAATATTAACAAACATTTTATAGATGAGGAAACTGAGGAACTAACAGCATTAGTGATGCTCACATTGCCCAGCTGGCACGTAGCAGAACCAGGGTTCCAAGCCAGCAGTCCAACTCAAATGCCCACCTTCTTAATTACCACTTTTCTTGCCTCCTATCTGTAGGGAAGAGGGATCAGTAGTAGCTCCAGGGCACTTCAGGCAATCTCAGGTGGAAGATTTGTGAACAGTGAAATGAATATCAAGTATGTCTACAGGGACTCCTATGTGAAAGGTGAAAAATAGCAGTGCATGTGCCTCCCCTGGTAAATTTGTGCGTAAGCAATGATGGAGCTTGTTGCCCTGCTGACTCTGACACTAATAAGTAGAGAAATTGGCGGAGTTTCTAGCTGCTCCCTGTATTGCCATTAGCAGTCATGGTAGGCTAGACACTGGGGAAGACCAAAGCAGTAGTTGGTCTTGTGTCCTTGTGGGACTCTAATATCACATTATCTGGTGTTTGCTGGTGTTTTGTGAACTGGTAATGCTGGTAATGCCAGCAACCCCGGCATTGCTGGCTAGAGAGCAGCTGCGCTGTGGTGGAAGGCATGCGATCTCTATGTGTTTTATTTTCTTTGTGTCACAGTGCTGATCAAGCTATGGATAGCGTGTTAGAGGAAAACTTAACCACCATCGTCCTGTGTCCTGCTGTAAATGTGGAAAGCCTCATACACTATAATGCTAGAATGGGAACCAAGAAATCGTTGTGACTAAGAATGTGCTCTTAGGGGCTCAGTGGACCTGGGTTTGAATTCTAGCTTTGACTGTTAATAGCTGTGTGACTTTGGGCTTGTTAATTAACCTCTTTGAGTGTCAGTCTTACAATTTATAAAATAAGGACTAATGTGAGTAATGTGAGTAACTGGTAAAATCATATTTTAAATATTATTAGGAGCAGATGGAAAAATATGTGGGTTTCTTTTACTAGCACCATCACAGGCTCTGCTAAACCATGCCTCTTTGATTCCAAGTCATGCTTAATAGTACCATTATCAAAATAGTAACTTTTGGTGAGAAAAAGATACACTAGCTCAATGAACCAACTTGTAAGGCATTTTGTTTTGTTTTGTTTTGTTTTGTTTTTTGTTTTTGAGACTGAGTTTCGCTCTGTCGCCCAGGCTGGAGTACAGTGGTGCGATCTCCGCTCACTACAACCTCTGCCTCCCAGGTTCAAATGATTCTCCTGCCTCAGCCTCCTGAATAGCTGGGATTAGAGGCACCCAACACGATGCCCAGCTAATTTTTTTGTATTTTTAATAGACACGGGGTTTCACCGTGTTGTCCAGGCTGGTCTTGAATTCTTGACCTCAGGTGATCCACCTGCCTCTGTAAAACTAAAAAAAATGTATATCTCAAAATCATGGAAATGCGATTTATCAAGCCTGAGCTATATCTGGTCAAAAAGACTTTGCTTTATTAACCTTCCAGATATCGTTCCCCCAAATTGAGCCTAACTGATGACTTTGTTAGTTCTCTCACGAAGTCATTGACGGGCCCTTGTCCATTCTGTTTCACACACTATGGAGTAGCAGAAAAAACACAAGTGCCTCCTGTTGGTGGACACATGAGCAAGTTACTTTTCTCTGGCTGAGCCTCAGTTTTCCATCCTTAAATTGGATATTACCCATCTCATAATTGAGAATTAAACAAGACAACATTGACAAGTCCGCCACCCTGATGCCTTCCACAGAAAAGGAGCTCAATGTATTCTGCTTCTTCTTGCTTTCACACAACAGACTGTGTGCTACATGAATTAGAGCTAAATGACTTGTACACGAGGAAGTGGCATGGGATGACATGGAACATTTCTGAATAAAAAAAAAATTAGACTGCTGATAATTCTCAGCCTGTGTATTTAGCGAGCACTCATTGTGTAATGAGCACCAACATGGCAAGCTGGCTGCAAAGCCCCCAATTAATTATGCTACTTGATGTGGGGTGGCCTAGAGATTATGACTCTGGAAGGGTCCACCTGGGTTTAGCAGAAGAGGGGCTCCTCTGATGAATCAGTGATTTTAGGGAGGCTCTGAGAGGTTAAAGCAAGCTTGAGAAACAGCACTCCTACTCTTTCCAAAGAGTCAAAATTTTCATTTATTTGTTTAACTATTACTTATTATTATTAATTTTTTGAGACAGGGTCTCATTCTGTTGCCAAGGCTGAGTGCAGTAGCATGATCATGGCTCACTGCAGCCTTCACCTCCTGGGCTTAGGCAATCCTCCTGCCTCAGTGTCCCATGTAGCAGGGACTACAGGCACACTCCACCATACCCAGATAATTTTTTATTTTTTTGTAGAGACGGGGCCTCACTATGTTGCCCAGGCTAGACTCGAACTCTGGATGCAAGTGATCCTCCTGCCTCAGCCTCCTAAAGTGCTGGGATGTGTGAGCCACCATGCCTGGCCTATTATTCTTAAAGCACCTTAAAGTACCTCTGCTATAGTCCAAATCTGTCCCTCTAAAATTCATATATAGAAACGTAGTTGTCAGTGTGATAGTATTAAGAGGCCGGGCCTTTACAAAGTGATTAGGTCATGAGGATGGAACCCTCAAGAATGGGATTAGTGCCCTTATAGAAGAGGTGTGAGGTAGCTGTTTGCACCTCTCACCATATGAGGATGCAGCAAGAAGGCACCATCTTTGAAGTAGAGAGCAAGCCTTCTGAAGACACCAAATCTGCCGGCACCTTGATCTGGGGCTTCCCAGCCTCTAGAACTATAAGCAATAAATTTCCATTATTTACACATTAGCCAGTCTAAGGCATTTTGTTATAGCAGTCCAAAGGAAGTAAGACCACTGCCTTGTGCCAGGTATTGTGCTTGGCAGGGTATATAGTGGTGGATGTGAGACACATGTGGTTCTTGTCCTGTGGGGCTTGGAGTCTAAAGGAGCAGATAGACAATAAACACAGAAAAAAAATCAGCAGGGAATTATAACTTGAGATAAGTATCACAAAAGAAAAGAGCAGAGCACGGGGAATAATAAGAGAATGTTGGATGGTTGAGGAAAGTCTCTCAATGGGGCTGACATCTAAGCTGGAAGAAACCAGGAACTCAAAGCACAAAGAAAAGTATTCTTGGCTGAGGCAATGGTATGTAAGAAGTTTCTGAGGCAGGAAAGAACTTGGCATGCTTTAGGGCCTGAAACAAGCCATTGGGTAAAAGGACAGTGACCAAAGGACAGTCTCTTCTCAAACAGCAGATTCACTTATTACTTCAGTAATGTGTTTTGGTGACTCTTCATGGATCATTATGATATGACCCGAATACTTGAACTCCCATTGAGAAGATGCAGGAAATGGAACATGCAAGGAATATGAGTGGAGAGCTGATTGTCTTTGTCTTCTCCTGGCGATACATGTTACCATGACCCATGTATATCATCTTTGCTGTGATTTGAGTCACACTTTGCCTTTCCAAAAGTGAAAGTTCAGAGAATGAAGCAGAGGCTCCTGGGGTTTGGTTTCTCCAGCTGGTACTTATTTCATTCTGGCTCTGTGGACTGGTCATTTGGTTCCTGGAACTGGACCAGATCTTCCTGGAAGCAATGAGCTAAGAGCCCAGCAGAATGTAAGAAGATTTTCTTCCATTAGCCGAGTTTTTGAAAGCAGTTACATTTGCTTTTCATTGAGGGATTGGTAGTCTAGAACAGTGTACATCTTAATAGGTATTGGATGAAAAATAAAACTAGGGAAAAGTAAGTTTGGGAAGTCTTGGGTGGTAAACAATGCTAGATTGCTTTATTACAGGACTTCCTGAAGCCTTTTATAGGCTTACAATTTCTCAATTACTGTAATGAATGTTTATATAGTCATGTATCACTTAATGACAGGGTTATGTTCTGAGATATGTTCTGAGACATAAATTTTTAGGTGATTTCATCATTATGCAAATGTCACAGACTGAACTTACACAAAGCTAGATGGTATAGCCTATGTGCCTAGGCTAGATGGTATACACTATGGCTTTTAGGTTACAAACCTCTACAGCATGTTACTGTACTGAACACTGTAGGCAATTATAACACAATGGTAAGTGTTTATGTATCTAAATATATCTAAACATAGAAAAGGTACAGTAAAATTGCATTATAAAAGTTTACAAAAAACGGTACCTCTCTACAGGGCTCTTATCATGAATGGAGCTTACAGGACTGGAAGTTGCTGCGGATGAGTCAGTGAGTGAGTGGTGTGTGAACATGAAGTTCTAGGACATTACTGTACATTCCTGCAGACTTTATAAACATGGTACACTTAGGCTATGATATGTTTTGGCTCTGTGTCCCCACCCAAGTTTCATGTTGAATTGTACTCTCATAATTCCCACATGTTGTCAGAGGAAACTGGCAGGAGATAATTTGAATCATGGGGGCAGTTTCCCCATACTGTTTTCGTGGTAGTGAATAAGTCTCACAAGATCTGATGGTTCTATCAGGGGTTTCTGCTTTTGCATCTTCCTTATTTTCGTTTGCCACCACCACATAAGAAGTGCCTTTCGCCTCCCACCATGATTCTGAGGCCTCCCTAGCCATGTGGAAGTGTAAGTTCAATTAAACCTCTTTTTCTTCCCAGTCTCATGTATGTCTTTATCAGCAGTGTAAAAACGGACTGATACAGTAAATTGGTACCAGTAGAGTGGACACTGCTGAAAAGATACCCAAAAATGTGGAAGTGACTTTGGAACTGGGTAACAGGCAGAGGCTGGAACAATTGGAGGGCTCAGAAGAAGACCAGAAAATGTGGGAAAGTTTGGAACCTCTTAGAAACTTGTTGAATGGCTTTGCCCAAAATACTGATAGTGATATTGACAATCAGGTCCAGGCTGAGGTGGTCTCAGATGGAGATGAGGAACTTGTTGGGAACTGGAGTAAAGGTGACTCTTGTCATGTTTTAGCAAAGAGACTGGTGGCATTTTTCCCCTGCCCTAGAGATTTGTGGAACTTTGTACTTGAGAGAGATGATTTAGGGTATCTGGCAGATGAAATTTCTAAGCATCAAAGCATTCAAGATGTGACTTGGGTGCTGTTAAAGGCATTCAGTTTCAAAAGGGAAACAAAACATAAAAGTTTGGAAAATTTGCAGCTTGACAGTGCAGTGGAAAAGAAAATCCCATTTTCTGAGGAGAAATTCAAGCCAGCTGCAGAAATTTGCATAAGTAACGAGGAGCCAAATGTTAATCCCCAAGACAATGGGGAAAATGTCTCCAAGGCATGTCAGAGGTCTTCACGGCAGCCCCTCCCATCACAGGCCTAGAGGCTTAGGAAGAAAAAATGATTTTGTGGGTCAGGCCAAGGGTCCCTGTGCCTGGTGCCCTGCATCGCAGCTACTCCAGCCATGACTAAAAGGGACCAAGGTACAGCTCCAGCTATGGCTTCAGAGGGTGGAAGCCCCAAGCCTTGGCAGCTTCCACATGGTGTTGAGCCTGCCAGTGCACAGAAGTCTAGAACTGAGGTTTGGGAACTTCTGTGTAGATTTCAGAGGATGTATGGAAATGCCTGGATGTCCATGCAGAAGTTTACTTCAGGGACAGGGCTCTCATAGAAAACCTCTGCTAGGGCAGTGCAGAAGGGAAATGTGGGGTTGGAGCCCTCACACAGAGTCCCTACTGGGGCACCACCTAGTGGAGCTGGGAGAAGAGGGCCACCATCCTCCAGACCCCAGAATGGTAGATCCACTGACAGCTTGCACTGTGCACCTGGAAAAGCTACAGACATTCAATGCCAGCCAATGAAAGCTGCCAAGAGGGGGGCTGTACCCTGCAAAGCCACAGGGGCAGAGCTGCCCAAGACCATAGGAACCCACCTCTTGCATCAGCATGACCTGGAGTCAAAGGAGATCATTTTGGAACTTTAAGATTTTGACGGCCTTGCTGGATTTTTGGATTTGCATGGGTCCTATAACCCCTTGTTTTGGCCAATTTCTCCCATTTTGAACAGCTATATTTACTCAATACCTGTATCCCATTGTATCTAGGAGTAACTAGCTTGCTTTTGATTTTACAGGCTCATAGGTGGAAGGGACTTGCCTTGTCTCAGATGAGACTTTAGACTGTGGACTTTTGGGTTAATGCTGAAATGAATTAAGACTTTGGAGGACTATTGGGAAGGCATGATTGGTTATCATTGGTTTTGAAACGTGAAGACATGAGATTTGGAGGGGCCAGGGGCAGAATGATATGGTTTGGCTCTGTCCCCACCCAAGTCTCATCTTGAATTGTACTCCCATGATTCCCACACATTGTCAGAGGGACTTGGCGGGAGATAATTTGAATCATGGGGGCAGTGTCCCCATACTATTTTTGTAGTGAATAAGTCTCACGAGATCTGATGGTTTTATCAGGGGTTTCCGCTTTGCATCTTTCTCATTTTCTCTTGCCACCACCACATAAGAAGTGCTTTTTGCCTCCCACCATGATTCTGAGGCCTCCTCAGCCATGTGGAACTATAAGTCCAATTAAACCTCTTTTTCTTCCCAGTCTCAGGTATGTCTTTATCAGCAGCATGATAATTGACTAATACAGCCTACACTAAAGTTATAAAAATTTTTTTTCTTTAATAGTAAATTAATCATAGCTTGCTGTAATTTTTTACTTTATAAACTTTTAAAAACTTTTTGACTTTTTTGTTATAACACTTAGCTTATAACATAAACATGTGTACAGCTGTAAATAATATTTTCATTCTTTGTATTCTTATGAGCTTTTTCTATTTTTCCTACTTTTACGTATGTTTTTACATTTTAATTTAAACTTTTTTGTTAAAAACTAACACACAAACATAGGATCATCAATGTCCCTGTCTTCCCCCTCTGTATCTTGTCCCAGTGGAAGGTCTTCGGGGGCAATAACATGCATGGAGCTGCCATCTCCTGTGATAACAATGCCTTTTTCTGGAATCCCTCCTGAAGGACCTGCCTGAGGCTGTTTTACAATTAATGTTTTTTCTATAAGTTGGAACACACTTTAAAATAATGATAAAAATTATAGCAAATACATAAACCAGTAACATAGTTTTTAATTATAATTTGAAGTATTACATGCCATACATAATTTGTGTGTTATAATTTTATATGACTGGCAGTGCAGTAGATTTGTTTACATCAGTATCACCACCAACATGTAAGTAATGCATTTTGCTACGATGGTAATATGGCTATGATGTCACTAGGTGACAGGAATTTTTCAGCTCCCTTATAATCTTAATGGGACCACTGTGTATGTGTGGTCCATTTTTGGCTGAAACATCATCATGTGGTACATGACTCTATTTCTCTTAGGGTAAATATGAAGTAAAAGGAAAAGTTTTAAAATGATATTTAAAATTTCTTTAAAATATTTGGGAAAGACTCAACTTATGATAACATATGCCATAATCAAGATTGATAGCATTGGACAATTAGGAGTGTGAAACAAATTATATGCTACAGTATAAGGAATTAATGGAATGGAATTTGAGCTGTGACATGAAAGGCAATAGTATGTAGCTAAGTTTCAAATTAATTCCCTTCAGAAATAAGCAACACACAGCCATGGTCAGCAAGATATACCTCAGTGAGTGTGTGAGTTAAAGGCATCTCTCATGTGGCTGGAATCAGGGATACATTTGTGAGGATGTGTAGTTTGGGGGAAGAGTCTGTAAATAAATGCCCTCTGTGAAAATAGAATGAGGTGGAAAGTGAGGGAGAGGGAATTATTAAAGGAGAGCGTGCAGACGAGCCTAGCCATATGGTCAGTGCCATAGCGGGCAAGCCTGTCACGGGTAGGCACTCTGGGAATGCAGGCGAAAGGGAATTTGTCCTGAAAGAACCACATGCATTCCGCCATGAGGAAACGAGGACAGAGGGCTGTGGGCAAGACTCTGCTCGGTGACTGACACTTGCACTGATTGGAGCCAACATTGGATATTGAATCATTTCTACGCAAAGTTGATTAGGATGGATGGGAGCCTTCTAATGCCCTAAAAACATTCCATTCAGGGCAAACCATACTCATCCGAAGTGCCATACACAAGATTGGCTTCTGTTTTGCAATGTATGTGACTAAATTTACTCAACTGATTAGAGGCATATAAATAGATCTTTCAAGAAAGTCCTCTTTTCTCTAACCAATCCCTTTTCCAAATGTCTCTCTATAGCTACCATTTATCTATTAAAGTATTGGTTATATTAAAATTTCAAGCTTTCTGGATTAGGCGGAAAAAATGATAACTTTAGAGATGTGCCTTTGTCTACGCATTCCCTGCACCTTTGGTTAGAAAAAGAGGACTTTCTTGAAAGATCCATTTCTATCCTTCTAATCAGTTTAGCTTTGAATACTTTAGAATTTGCTAAGAGTATGGATGAAAAGACTTTGTTTGTTTGTTTGTTTGTTTGTTTGTTTGTTTTCACCAGCTTTCTATCCCCTCAGCAGGGCACAAGCGTGGGGCCGTTACAAGAGACATGGTAGTTGATCATCCCTCAATTCTCTCTCATGCTGTGTGCATGCAATGCTGATGGAAATGCAGCCAGGTATTTGGAAAGCTACAAATGGCACATGCATACTGCTTTTTCCAAACTAAGCCTCTTTCTTGGTATAATAGATGTATATTGGTTATAATGCCATCCATCCTGACTTCTAACATAAAAAGTAGGAAAAAGAGTCTAGCTCATTTATGCTTTGCTTTGTCCACTTCCCCACTCCCTACCCACTGTGCTAGACGTTGCCTTTTCATGAAAAATCACTAACCCCCAAGATTCTCAGGCTGACCTAATAGACCTAGAATTGTTAGCAAATTAGTCTCTCTCACACACACTCACACATAATCACACAAATACATTATAATCTTTTAATGTTCTACTGGAAGGATTACTTGAAATTTTTGCACAAAAGAATAATTATCACAGTTATGGTTATATTATAATGTGTACAAATGACCTTAATGTGATGTAAAAACACATGTCCCTAAGAAAACTCTTGCTTCAAATCCTAATAGCAAAATTGATATTATGAAACAAGGTATTTTATGATATAATAATGGCTTAATTTTCTCACAACGTTCCATAAACAGTTGCTCAAATTACATCATCCTTTCACTAGTGACAATGGTTTAAAATATCTTGCCTAAATAACCATTTGTTATATAATGTCTGGTATAGTTTTCTAGAGACTTGAGTTGTTTTCTTTTAGAGATAGGAATAAAAACTTTCTTTTAAAATAAAATCTAGCTCTTCTCATATGCAGAATTTTAACATAATGATCTTCAGGGGGTGCAGCATCTATTTTATTAAAGTTTTCTCTTTTGATGCCTATGATGTCTTATTAAAAGGGGACCCAAGGAAGGGACTGGTTTGATATAAGGTAAAGTACTCAAATGGCCTTGGTGGATGCTGCATGCTCTATGGTTTTAGGATATTATTTGGTGCAATAAATCATGTTCCTGTTCTTTGTTCTGAGTCTGGTATTTGGACTGGATGAAAGGGTACTCAGATGGTGAAAATAAGTCTTCTCTTATTTGTCTGTATGTATTTTTAAATACATTTTCCTTCTGTCAAGAAGTTATCTCTCATACTTTCTTGCTTATAAAGTTCTGGATCTTTGTTGCTTTGGCTTTATTAAGTTTTACCAAATTTACTTAATATTGATGCTGCTATTTTATCCTATATATGTGTCTGAATAAAAATATTAAAAACTTGGCAGCATAAAGCAGATTCAGGCAAGTGTATCACTTAATCAGTACATAGCCAACCATGAAAGTCTGGGATTCCCATTTGAGTCTCTGCAATTCCCTGACTCAAAGGAAAAGATAAAAAATCTTATTCTGAGATTGGGACCTGATCTGCATGTCACTGAACCCAGTAATTGTCTACACTATGGTAGGCCTAGGAATTAGAGAATGCAATTATACAACTGATGGACCTTTTGAAAAGACGCTTCAGAAATTTATAGAAAAACACATCTCCCTTCTAAGTCATTGAAGCTGCACTTTGTGAATATTGTGTTTTTAATGTAGACATCTAAGAATATTGGTCTCAAATGCCCCACTGAGTATATGTATATATTTGCTATTCTCTGTGGCTTTCTGGAAGTGCCTGTTAGGAACAATAATAACAAATAATTAAAGCTGGATTCTCCATTGATTCTTTATTCCCATCGGGGGGCAATCTAGTTCATGGTTTTTTTACTTTGAATGATTCAATTCAGCTTGTATTTGTAAAGCACCTGCTGTATATCCAGTCCTTGGTGGTGTGAAGAGTTCTCAAAGGCGTTCAAAACTTGATGTCTGTTTGGGAATTTACAGTAAAGTTGGGAGGCGGGACTCACATTAAACAACCAAATGACTGACATGGTAATGTAGTTCCAACATGTATGATCTAGATACCCTAGTCCTCAAAGTGTGAAATGTGGACCAGCAGCATCAGCATCACCTGGGAGTTTGCTAGCAATGCAATCTGCGTTCTCACAAGATCTAGATGTTAAAGTCCAAGTTGAAGCACTCAAAACAGTGAGCACCTGGGGATCGAGTTCTGGATGAGGCTGATAGAGACTAGAGTTGTGGGCAAAGGCTTTATGGAAAACCACAGAGGTTCTTGGAAGAAGGGTAGGATTTGGGTAACGTGGATTTTGGACCAGAATGTCTGAACTTGTTTTTTATGTGAAACTCATCTCCCTTTGGGTGCTTGTTTAAAATGCTGATTCCTGCAACTCCCTCTCCATGCCTTACTGAATCAGAATCTCTAGGGAGGGCCCTACGAAATGCATTTTTAACAAACTCCCCAGGAAAGTTTCTAAACGAGATTTGAGGATCACAGATGCAGATAAAAAGGAGTGCATTCAAGTTAGGGAAAGTTTGCCCACAGAAGCCACACAAGTTTTATTGTCTTTGTTTCTTCCCTACTGCCCTAGCCTTCATCATTTCTCACCACTCTCTATTCTAGTTTATCCTCCTTACTGTTACTAGATGAACTATAGAAAACCAAATCCAACTGCCTTGCCAATTGCAAACTCTGCTGTTGCCTAAAGCTAGACTCTTAGAGTGTGATTGTGGCATTAGCAGGCCCTTTAAACACTGGCCTTGCCTTGCTTTTCCATCTCATCTCCCAGCACTTTAGTTCTATGGCCATGAAATTCCAGGCAAACTAAACTCACTCTTCCCAGAACACACTGGGCCCTTTCAATGCCTGCGGGCATTTCCTTATAATGCCCTTTTCTTCTGGCAAACTCCTTCTCATCCCTCATCCTCAATAGCACTTCTGGCAGGGATGAAAATAAAAATTATCTTTTTCCAGAGCTGTTTGCTCTCCATAATCTAAGGTTGGCAACTGAAGGCAGCATTAGAAAAGTCAGTATTTCTCTTTTTTGGGGAAAGCAATTTATTGAGCTTTTGATTATTTCAAAGGCCAGGCATATTCTGGAGAGTAGGGTCTGGGAAAAGAGGAGCAAAGCTGCTCTTTATAATAAAGTATGAATGTCTTCTTTGAGACAAGGGAGATTGTTATAATGTTTCCTTTTTGTTTCTGTGTTTGCTTGTTTGCTCTATGTAGCCTGCAGAGCCAGTAAGATGGGCCTGGTGAGGAGATGGGAGAAGGGGAATGTTCTGACCTTCCAGTATCACTGGGGCCAACTAGGGGTAAAAACAGAGTGCCAGGTGGTGACACCCAGGAGGGGCATGGATGTGGTCTTCAGTGATCATCTGACAGCCAGTCAGTTGATCACACAGTTTTAGCTGTGTCTTCTCCAAATTGCAATTCCTCTATGTTATGGTCAAGTCTTCAGTTAAGCTGGCTCACTGGAATTGCCCCATTTTGGTCTTAAGTTGGCACCCCTTGGGAGAAGGAAAGGACCAGCTCTATCCATATTTTGGAACTGCAGCAACTTGGAGAGAGGGTGAGGAGTGGGCACACTGAATTGAGGAAACACTCTGAGCATCGGCCTGGAGACAGAATTTGTGGAGTTAACACAGTAGGTACACACCTGTCACAAATCTTCAGAATCATTCATTCATTTATTCATTCAATAAGCATTGACTGAGCACCTACTGAGTGTCTGGAATTGGTCACCTCTCTTCTTCACTGAGGTCTGTGGAGGAAATGACATAATTTTTCCAATTGTTGTCTAATTCGGACTGGATGCTTAGCAAGTCTTTAACTCCTCTCTGAGTGACTCAATTTTTCAATGCCCTAGAGCAGTTAAAACATTTTGGTATTCTCATTAAGCTACCTATTTCCTCAAGCCTTGCCTAGCACTTCACAGAAAAATAGAGATGAATTTATTCTGATTCCTGTCCTTCTGCTCCAATGTTTTGCTATTTTTTTCCCATCTTTATTCCTTCCTTCTTAAGGAAAAGGTGTCTTAGGCCTTTTGAGTTAATATTGTTATGATGATTAAGAAGGGACAAATAACCCAACACAAAAGTAGGTAAAAGCATGAACAAGCATTTCTCATCAGAGGAAATACATGTGGCCCATGCATATATGAAGAAAAGACCAAACATGACATGCACACTTTGCCCAGAGTCTCATCCCCTCTGTCTCTTTTAGAACCTTGCTCTCTTGTACCTATATTTTCAATCTCTCCCACTTCCTTGTCTTTGCCATCTTCAAATCAGCAGATTTCTATTCTGTTTTCCTGGGTGCTGTTAGTCTTTCTTTTCCACCTTGCTACCATAATTCCTGAAAACTCAACTGCACTGTCAGTTTCCTCATGGCCTCTATAGTCCCCATCCCCTGCAACCTGGCTTTCGTCTCTGTCACTCCACTGAAACTTCTCTGGGCAAGACCACAATAACCCCCTTACTTCCAAATCTAAAATCCTCTTTAAATTCTCACTGCTATGATCTGAGCATTTGTGTCCCCTCAAAACTCGTATGTTGAAATCTCAACTCACAAGGTGATGATATATATAGGAGGTGGGGCCTTTGGGAGGGGATTCTTTGGGATTGGTGCCCTTATAAAAGAGGCCCTAGAGAGACCCCTCAGCCCTTCTGCCATGTGAGGACAGAGGAAGAAGTCAACAGTCTGCAACCTGGAAGGGGACCGCGCAGAACCTGACCATGCTAGCAGTCTGAGTGTGGACTTCCAGGCTCCAGAACTGTAAGAAATAAATTTCTGTTGTTTCTAAGCTACTCAGTTTATGGTATTTTGATGTAACAACCTGAACTGACTAAGATACACTATTTGATCTTGATGTCATAGCAATATTTAAAACTATTGATCATCTAGTCATTTCCTTCTTGAATTTTTCTCTTCTTAGTTTTTTTCTTGCCTCTCTGTTTTTTTCTCGGTCTCTTTCAGTACCTCCCACCTCCGCATGTGGCTGTGCCTCAAGATACATCCATGGTGTTTTGCTTTGATCTCTCTTTATCTCTGTCAAATACTTTCTCTGAGCAAATTTATTTATCTCTGTTCCAGACTTTGGCTACCTCCATAGACATTTGGTTCTCAAAACTCCAGCCTCCCAGCTCTTGATTTATCTCATCATGTTTCTAACTGCAACTGAAATAATTGTAAATAGCAATAATAGCAATAACTGCAACTTAATGTTGTTGTTGCGGTAAACCGAAATAGTAACTGTAAAAAGCTTAGCACAGTGACTGGCATATTGTGAGCCCTTCATAATTGTTAGCTGCTGTGTTCTTTACAAGAATAGAAGGATAACAAAATCATCATCACTATGATGGCTACAGAAGAAAGGCAGAATATTGTAAGGCCAGTATAAGGCCAATTAACTCTCCAAGTCAGCTGTGGCTTAAAAGCAAACTGCAAAGGACCTATAAATGGGGTCTTCATGTGATGTTAAAATTAATTCTTTTTGCCAAATATATCCAGATCTCTGCCTTCTGAGTACATGGTAGGATGGTATTTCTTGGACTCCTGAGGTTGGTGGGGTTCTGTGGCCACCTCTGGTCAATGAGATGTGAGAAGAGATGATGTGTGTCGTTTCTGGATCAGGCTTTTAATCGCCAGTGCAAAACCCTCCAGCGCACTCTCTTCTCTCTGCCAAAATGTTCTAGATAACAGTTATTCTATCAGCCAGGCTTGTTGGTACTTATAGACAAATACATGTAGGTTCACTGCTTCTTCTTTATATGACTGGGTGGGTTATAAAGGTTACTAGTTTGATATACCTAAATATAAATGCCTCTCTGGGGTTGGGAGAGGAAATTCACTACTCCACTGTGTGGTTTTGCTGCTAGTGATGCTACAGAGCTCCCACTATGTAAGCACATATTTAGCTAGGTGGAATGTTTGAAGTTTAGAAAGAATCTTGGCCATGCACAGTTGCTCATGTCTGTAATCCCAGCACTTTGGAAGGCTGAGGCAGGAGGGTCCCTTGAAGCCAGGAGTTCAAGACCAGCCTGGGCAACATAATGAGACTCCACCTCTATAAAAAAAAAAAAAAAAAAAAAGAGAAGGAGAGAGAGAATCTTTTATTATAAGTGTGCAGCGAGTTGGTTGTTGCTTTTGTTGCTTTTAGTTGCTCCTACTCTAGCTTTTAATAATTATTATTGGTTTCTTCATGTTGATTTAATTTGTTGTGAGTTGTTAAACCATAGAGTGTAGAGAATGCATTTTAATTTCAACAGTATTTTTGGCCTGTAATTTTCTAATAATTTGAATGTAAGGCATAATGGTGTTATGGCTGAAATGTAAATAATCTGTATATTTTTCTTAAAAAATATATCTGTACTTCATCTAAAATTCGCGTGCACAGTAATACTTCATTGGTGATATGCTCTCTATAAATCTGTGCTACTTAAAACATATGCTAAGTAGTTATAAGATAATAAGATGACCAGGATATTTTTAATTTATAGGGCATTTAAAATACATTTCACCTTATTTAATTCTTACTGTGATTTTGGGAGAAAAATTGCTCCATTTTATAGAAATGGAGATGCAGGGGTAGGATGAAAATTTTGTATAAGATCATATTTTTCTCTCTGGAATAAACAATGAGCAATTATATTGTGTGGTTAGCAGTACATTTATTGCAGCGTTTAAATTTTGATCCTCTATCATTGTTTTTTATTACTAAGTTGTGAGTAGTGGGAAGGATTGGTGATGTGGGTCCCAGGATCTTTGGCTCTGAGACTGAGGGGCTGAAATATAAATGTTGGAGAGTCACTGACACAAGTCCTCTTAAGTGGCCTGGTGAAGAGCTCAGCCATTGGCATAAACTTGTTGAAAACACCCTCAGGCTTTCAAGATGTGAAGGATGCAAAAGAAGAAGGATTAGATTTTTCTTATGTGGTCCAGAGAAAGGTTGCAGACTCGAGTTATACCCGCGGCCAATAGGCAGGTAGTAGACGTGATTGAATAGTGAAGTACAGGATAGAGTTCTGGGCATTGTGTAGAGTATATGACTCACTTTAAAGCAACAAAAGATAAACAAACAAATGACCTCAAACAGCAAAACAGGCCTGCAGGCTGAATTCAGTGCATGGACCCTCAGTTGGTACTCCTTGTTCCAGAGGGCAGACACAGGTCCATGAGAAGGAAAGAAGAGGACTTTGGTTCAACATTAAGACTCATTTCTTGTAACTGCTCCTGCGTGAAGTTGAAAAAAGGCTGCATGTAATCTTGCTGGATGTAGATGCCAAGATTTAATCATTCTTAATCCTTAGACTCTAGAGAATCTACGTTTTTTCCCCTGAAAGGATAAATAATTGATTTATTAACTTCGACTTTTTTTTAGTAATTTATGTTATCTCTGTATCTTCCACCTTTTGGCCTGCTCAGCCTGCAGCATTTAGTGTTTCTGGCAAGGCAGGGCATCTCAGTACACCATCGGGAATTTGGGGACAGCAAGGGTCTGAGTGGGTCTTTTTTCCCCAATTTTTATTTCTCCTGGATTATTATCAGTGATTCTGCATTTCATCAGCAAGTTATTGGGGATAACGTATATCTGGGATCAAGGACTTAAAAGCTACAATAGATTCTCTTAATTTTCATTCATCATAAACTTTGTAACACCTTGCAGTTTGAAGATTATTTTTCTTGGTGAAAAATGTAAGCAAAACTGATGGTGAATAATTCTGCCTTTTATCTATCATCCTCTCAACATTATATCACCTACTCCAAACAGTGGGTCAATCCATTCCTTTATACTTCTTACTTCTCCCCACCTCCCAAAATTTTTAACAACATTTGTGTTGTCCTTGGCATGATCCCCAACCTTCCGCTTGTTCTGGACTTAGTTAAGATGCCAGTCCTTCTTGTTTGTGCCTCTCCTTCGTGTTTGATGACTGACACATTTTGATCAAAATCTTTTAGAATCCTACTTCACCAGAGAAAGCCCTGTGTAGCCACATCTCTGTCTTTGATTGCCTTCCCTCTCCTCTTTCCACCTTCTACCATAATTAACTTGACTGTCAGAAATTTGTTTGATTATAGCTTCCTACTTATGAGTCTAATGTCTGTGGTAACATACCCAATTATCCCCTGCTCCAACACTTTGAAATCTGCTCACGTAAAATCAAGAATACACTTATGGATATGCCTTTAGTTCTTTGCATTACGATTCAAACTTACTGTCAACACAACTACTTCCTTTCAGTATTATCGACATTTCCATGTTATCTGCAAATATTCCAGAAAAAGGTCCATGCTCAGTGGGGGGCAGTATGGTATCTTGGAAACAGCACAGCTCTGATGAGCTGTGTGGCCTTGGGCAAGTTGGCAAACCTATACAAACCTCAGTGATGTTTCTCATCTGTAAAATGCAGACAGTACCCACCTTATGGGGTTATTGTAGTAAGTACACATAAGAAATGCTTTCAGCAAGTACCTGTTATAAGAGTTCTGTAAGAGGTAGCCAATATCTTAAGACATAAAACATTCAGTGAAGTGAGTCAAGAGTTTACCAGATGCTTCAATTTTAGTGGAAGAAGTAACTTCTGCCGTCTCGTGGTTAAAGGGATGATGGTGACCATGGCTCTAGTTCACATTTACTGAAACACTCACTCTGTGCCACCATTTATCCCTAAGAGCAGCCCTATACAGCAAGTAGCTTTTACCATTTCCATTGTACAGTTGGGGAAATTGAGGTATAAAGAAAGAGGAGGTAAGTAACAGGGGTTTAAAGTGGCAGAGACTGGATCCAAACCAGTATGCACCTGACATTGACGTCTGTGCTCTGGAGGTTTGGATGACCCCCAGCACTCGTCAGGGCCAGGCCAGCCATGTCCCCTGGCAAGCCTGTCCACACAGTCCACCTGGAAGCTCTGGGTCACACCCCGCAATGATGCCATTTCCATGCCCCCCTCTTTTATCCTGACCCAGTTTTATTCATAGTGTCTTTGCTCTCTGCTCTTTGTACCTGCACACAAAGAGCAAAGATGCTTCTGAAGTCTCAAAAAATGACATTTCCCTATGTTTCTTTTTCCCCCAACACGGTTACCGTTCTGCGTGTTGAACTCTCCTTTCCCATTCTGCACTTGTCTTGATGACATCTCAGTCCAATTCCACAAGTTTCTAGTCCCCTTCAGTGATTAACACAATTTCATCTTAGTAATTAAGATTAAGTCATGCTGATTTCTAAGCTTTGGTTTTTGATTTGATTCAAAGCTGTCTTCTCTCAGGGCAGAAGAGAGTTCCCAGCATGGGTCTACAGCGGAGTGGGGGTTGTCTGCTCTCTTGCTCTCCCTTCTCTCTTCTCTACAGTGAAGCTATTGGGGTTTGAATAGGAAGGAGGAAGAGGAAAGCAGCCTGGCATTTTGTCTGTCTGTGATGAGGTTCTTTTTCTGCAGCACAGTAGATAGGAATTGTGATGGTTAATTTTGTCAATTTGGCTAGATTATGTTGACCAGCTGTTTGATTTAACACTAGTCTAGTTGTTGCTGTAAAGGTATTTTAAAGATGTCATTAACGTTTACAGTCAGTTGACTTTAAGGAAAGTAGATTGCCCTCCATAATGTGGGTGGCCTCATCCAATCAGTTGAAGGCCTTAGGAACAAAGACTGGGATTTCCCAAAGAAGGAATCCTGCCTCCAGATGGCAATATAGATATTCTGCCCAAGTTTCAAGTCTTTACGTTTGGGACTGCAACATTAACTCTTACCTGAATCTCCAGCCTGCTGGCTTGCCCTACAGAGTTAGTTGGACAGCCCCAACAATTGTATGTGCCAATTTTTAAAAATCTCTCTCTTTCTACACACACACACACACACACACACACACACACACACACACACACACACACACAGTCTTCCGTATCTGTGTATTCTGTGTTACAGCTTCAACCAAAAATTGAGATCAAAAATATTCAGGAGAAAAACATTCCGCAAAGTTTTAAATTTGCCACGTGGTGAGTACTATGTTTAATCCACATGAAAGAAGTGATGTATAGGCATCATATTAGGTACTATAAGTAATATAGATGATTTAAAGTATATGGAAGGATGTGTGTAGGTTATATGCAAATACTATACCATTATATATAAGGGACTTGAGCATTGGTGGACTTTGGTATCTGTGGCAGGCAAGAGGGTGTCTTGGAACCAATGTCCCATGGGTACCGAGGAATGACTCTGTATCCTCTTGGTTCGGTTTCTCTGGAGAACTCCGACTCACACAGTGCTGATCCCTCAAATGGGGCATATATACTCAGGGGAGGTGCAAGATACTCCACTGGGATGCTGCAAGAAAACATGAGAACTTCTGTCTATAGGTTTGTGTTAATCCAAAGAAATAAAAACAATTCAGCTTCATTAATGTTTACTATGCATATAGACACCAGCATCTCCCCTGGATCCATGTGTCAGCTGGTCATGTTTAATGTACAAGGCCTGAAGATTCAGGGTCTAGGAGGGGAGTTTCACAAAGTACAGGATTTGCCTGCAATGCTCTTCCACAGTCACTGGCTTTTTTTGTATTCAGACACTTTGCAATTTACCCTTGGAGAGTTAAATGTATTTATGGATAATATGATCTAATTTTAGAAAAATCAGTCTTGATACAATGGACAAATACTTTCAGATGATCTTTGCAAGGAATCCAGGCTTGGAGTAGATGTTAATAATGTAATCACAAATGAACAAAGGATACAGCAGAGATTTCTTGTGCATCCTGTATAAGAGCTTCTTCCTCTCTATGTTATGGGAATGACAGAAAACCTGAGACACTCCAATTAGAGATGACCAAAAGGCAGCCAAAAGGTTTTTCTAATTATCAAGAGACTGTTAGAAACAGGGGTTTGCATTCATCCCATACCTTAGCTTAAGTTTGCTTTACTGTCTAGTCCCTTTTTATACCTGCTGAGATAAACCATTGAAAAAGCATTTCCTGATCCAATTCTGTTGCCTGCTTCCTTTATTCCCTGATATTATATGAATAGATGTAGGGAGGGAAGGATGATTTCAAAGTTTTATAATCCTAGGTGAATGGGTGAGTTGCGATGTGGAAAGTTGGGAACTTAATTGTGGGTGGTGTTGCTTTTTGGACAAGCTACATCTGAGGTCAGAAGACATTTAAGAATGAACTGAATAATACACACATACACATACACACACACAATAGTACATATCGAGGTATATACTTAAAGAAAGAGTCTATTTTGAAGAATGTGAAAAAATGAATTTGTAAGCTCAAATTTCTATAAAGTGTACTGCCATAGTATATTAAAGCAATGTGCTATATTACACTTTTTAAAATACAGATATTAACTCTTGAGCACATTTATAAATAATAATGCATTGTGAGGGAAAAGTGTTGGTTCCAAAGTGGTGGTACTTAACAAAGTGCAAGATTATGGTGTTTAATTGTACATTTTGCAAACAAAGCATTTTTTAATTAAAATGTTTGTTGCTTGTGTATACAATTTACAAATCTGATTTTTTTCAAGATGCTTTCCCACTGGAGGTATGTGGACTGGTGAGAGTATAAAATGATAATGCCGTTGTCAGCTCAGAGTGGAGAGAAACCAGAGGACTCTTGGGAGAATCACTGTATCTAAGCAAAGTTAGATGCATTTCATGACCCTGCAAAATCTGAGCCCATTATAAAGAGACACCTTGAGGCTGAGATCGAGTCCTTGTTTTCTTTTGCCTTTGGCCTTTCCATGCCTTTGCTTCTCCCCTGCCAACCCTCCTCTTCCTACAACACATACATCTACAGTCTCCTGTGAAACTGGACAGCAAGCCGATAGAAATGAGTCAAGTCAACCTGAGCTGAGGGCTTTTGGACCTATGACAGTTAACTAGTCTGAGTTCATCTTACTCATTGAGCCTGGTCAAAATTCCCTAAATGCCATATGGCAGCAGTGAGAGTCCAGTGTGGAGCCTGTGTATTCCCTGAAAGAATGAATTGTGCAGATCTAGTTTTTTAAAAAAATAAAAAGAACAAGAAAGAAAACATCCCAAATCACACAGTAGTATGAGGCAAAATATCTGATTACAGAGTCTAAAACTGCTTTGTGTATGTAATTTTTGAGAAGAAAAAAATTACAAGCCAGCAGCAATGAAGTGCTTAGTGCAAGATTTCAGTTTTCAACCTTGCAGCTATTACATTTCAATCTGAGCAGCAGGAAGATTCTGCTGATCCTAAGCTAACGAATGTCAAGAAGGAAATGGCTGCTTTCTTCTTTTAGCAGGTGGTTATTGTTTTAAAAATGAAGAGCCTTAAACCTGGCTGGAATCCAAGGCATGTCACATAATCTTGATCTGGAGATCTGCAGTGAGACTCCCCAACCCCCAAATATTTGATTAGAGCATATGTAAATCGTCCTATGTTCTTGTCATGGGCTGAATCAGGAATGACAATGTAGATTATGATGTTCTTATATAATCAAAGGTTATTATTACTATTTTTTCCCCAAAGGAAGTATAACTTGTTTAGTCAGGGGATCTGATGCTGCTTGGTATGGCAGATAATTTCTGCCTATATACAATAAGGAAATAAACAGTGAATGGAGCAATTCATGACATTTTATAAATATAATTTAGATTTCTTGAAAAATTAATAACAATGCTAACACTGAAATATGTAGTCATTCAAAGAACTATCAGCAATTTTCTTTATTGACTCCAATTTCTAAGGACTATCATAACTGACCATAAGCCCTGAATCAGAAAATTAGATTTTTGATCAAATATAGAGCAAACCCATTTAGAAATTGTGTACTAGCTAAAATATGAAAGAGATGCATGTTCTTACTATACAACTAGTTGATGAGGAATTTCAACATTTTATCTACTATGTGTCTGAAGCAGCATCTGGAGAAGTAAAAATCGCAGTAATCTTAAATGCCAAAGTTCAAGGCTCGGCAGAAAACAGCTCCATCCTCTTGCTAATATCCCTGGTTTGTCCCATAGATCTGGCTGTTCAGAGTAAATGCTCTAACCCCATTCCAAATATAGTTAAAATAATGCTAGGCAAGGCTTCTCTTAGCATAGTGATAAAGACACACAGGAGGCACAAATTTATCAAGAAAATGACATTGCTGTGAGTTAACACAATGAAAAAATGGAATTGTATGTAGCTAATATAACTTGTCATCAACAGAGAATTACTGTGTATCTACAGAGTAAATCCGGGGGTGTGGGCACTTCACACATATCACATGCACGGTTTGAATAACAACCAGAAACATGTTTATATCTCAAAGTTGTCAGTTTAAAAAAAATGCAGGTGAAATCTTTCCTATTTAGCTCTAGAGGTAGTTAAAGTATTAAATTAAAAGTGCTTCTTGCTCATAACAATGAAAAGGGGGGAAGGGATGGAAACGCAGTGCAGACAAGAACCAGTCTTGCCTGGAGATAGAAATGTATGCGATGCCTCAGAACAGACAATAGAAAACTAATGAGGTAAAAAGTCTGGCATGATTGTGATCTGATTTTCACAGATTAAACTAATGTCAATGAGGAGAAAAGAAGAATGAATGAGCCTAAATGGCTTTGAGACACCTGCAAATAATTGTATTCCCAGCGATAGATTATATGGGCATTGTTTTATACAGCGTTTTACAACAGAAGGAATGGAATGGGGATTTGGAGAGAGGTGGTATTCTTTTCCTCCAGCTTCTTCTTGTCCAAACATGTCCCTCCCTTAACCCCCTCTCTCCATGCATGTCCCAGGAAGGGGCTGCCCGCTGATACCCTCTGCCTTTTAAAATTTTACAATTCTATTGATAAGAAAATAAAATCACTGAAGCTGGAAGCTGTACCCCAATCTTTAGAAAGAAACATTCTTAGTGCTAGCATTTTATAGCACGTTATCTGTACAGTATATGTATGGGTTGCAATTCTTGGCAGAGTTCTAGGGGCTATTTTGGATTCATTCGCTTTATTTTCTCTACTTTGGGCCCTTGATCAGATATTCCTGGTCACATATTTTACTCAGAATTCAAGTGAGGTCCTCTGTAACCAATTGAAATTTTTGACTGACAGCCCTGTATGAGAGAACATGCTCCGAGTCCTATGGGTAACACCTATGAAACAGTATAAACAGTTCTCTGAGTGCTAGATAAGGATGGAGGAGAGGTTAAATCTATACAACTAGGCTTATGACCTGAAATCTTTTGTTACCATTTGGAAAACAATAAAAATAAAATGGTTATCATTGCAAGACCATTATACTTTTTGTACTCTCTGGAAATTAATTACTAATGTGGTAGATATGTACTGAAAACTTTATTTCAGAGTTTAACCATACTCAATTATGTGTCTGATTAGCTTAATATGACTTCATTTTACCAGAGAACAGTTTGAACTACAAAGAAAATACAATTTGATTTTAAAAGAGGTAACACAATTCAAAGCAGGGTAACAAATTCATGTTGACTTTTCTATGAGTCTTTTTTAAAAAAAAAAAAAACAGAAACAAGTGTATTGAGCTATAATTTACATATAGTAAAATTCCCACTTTTAAATATGAGCTCTGACAAACACAGGCATTCAGGTAACCACCAGCATAATAAAAATGTAACATAGTCTCATACCTGCAAAAATGTCTTCAGGTCCCTTTGTATCCAATCCTCTCCCTCACCTCCAGCCCCTTGCAGCTGCTCATCTGTTTCCTATCCTATAATTCTATAGTTTTCCCTTTTCTAGAATGTCATGAAAATGATATCATATGTATAAGCTTTCTGAGCCTAGCTTTTTTCATTTAGTATAATGTATTTGAGATTCATCTACATTGCTGTGTGTGACAGTTTATTTCTCTTTATTACTAAATAGTATTTCATATAGTTCTAGTTTTTAAAAAGGAACACATCTGCTATATGGTTCTTCTATTTTGGTTATGATGGAGCCAAGGGCAGACAAAGCCTATGTCTGGTGGCCCTGGGCCCTCTCTGCAATTTCTCCCATGAAAAACACCTGGACAATAGGTTTTAGTGTGGGAGAAACCAAACCAAATAAGCATGGTGACGCTATGTATGGACTGTGTTCTCACTGCATTTGGGGGCAATTCTGATGAGAGAAGAGTGTCTAGAGCTGAGTTAGATACTTAACTAATGTACTAATGTTAGCAGTGATAGATTTAAAAAAAAAACTTTTCTGCAAATACGCCACTCAACATTTATTGTTTTTCTGAAAGAAATCAACGCAAAGAACCATTTAGAAGGTTAGGGAAGATCTTTAGAGATGATTAAACTTGATGACTGAGATATTATTTTTCAAACTAATAGTGCACGCACTTATCTAGCACTGTCTAATATTGAAAGCATTTCCCACATGTGCTATCTCATTTAATTCTCATAGTGATCCCATGAGGTCAGCAGGGCAGATGTTATTACCCATAATTTACAGATGAAAAAACTGAAAGTCCAAGGACACAGTGGCCTAGTCAAGATCAAGCAGTCCAGAATTGTCAGTGCCTGCTCAAAAGCCTGAGACTTCTGACTCCCAACCTAGTGAAAACTGACAGGACCAAATTCTGATTAATGAATTTAAGCAGCAGTAAATATTGTCAGAGTTTAGTATTTGGGATTGTAATAGCTAAACTCATAAAAAAATTCAGCCATGAGTCTCTTGTTAATTCATAAAAAATTGGAATTTTTAAAGGGATACAATTTCACCATGTTATTAGGTTAAGCACTTCTAACACAAACAAGCAAACAATGATGTATTGTAAGTTAGACCATTTTGGAATTTGTGCCATTTGAATGGTTGAGTTATTTTATGTTAGGGAAGTGACTGCACAATATTCATTAGCTAATTTTCATGATTTTAAAAAAACCACACATTGGGCCAAATTACACTTTCAGAGATGCCCTCAGAATTTTAATTAACGTAATAGGTCCAACTTCGATTCTTTATTTAGTACTTCTTTTTGATTCAAGAAGATGTTGAGAATTCTAACTCCCCCTTTTGTAAGGTAAAAAAAATCAGTTTTTGCAGGCTGAATTATATACCCATTGTCCAACAGTGAATTGTAGAAGAGTTCATCATAGGTGTGGGTTTCGTGAACGTGAAGTTCTTGCCCTAATAGTGGTGCCAATTGGTAAAACTGGTCATATCCACATTTGTCCCGATGAATGGCTTAGTTATGCTGTCTTCCCTAGTCCCCTACCTCTTCTCTTTTGGATTTGTGGAGGTCTGAGAATTATGGAAAGAACAAGGATCTGCGTATATTAAATGAGTTTTAAAAATATCCTAAAAATATTGTAATAAAACTGAAATGTTATTATTTATATTTATATGGCAGCATGTCCCAGCAAAGCTTCGCAAAGATGTCAGTATTAATTGTCACCATCCTCCAGGGAGGTAAGTAATGGTATTTCTAAGCCAACTGGTTTATTTAAATTTAGTTCTTATATGCATATGATTTTTATGTAAATGAGCTCCATGATAAAAGCAACCCTACATAACAATAACCTAATCTGTGTCATTCTGATGGCCTGCTGGTTTCAAGAATTGAGCGTAAATATATGGAACCTAAACAAATTGCATTCTAGGGTTAGAATCTCCCAGAAAAATAGACTTACCTTTAGCATCTGAGAGCTATTATCACTTCTCTTGTGGATCTATGGTTTAAGAAAAAATATATTAGCAGGAGCTAGGGAGTATTCGGTGCTTAACATAAGCAGCTGTTAATTGTAAAATGGCAGTCATTTATATTTTCCTAAAAATGTTCATATGGCTTTCAAAGAATTTTTAGGAAGACATTAAATCCTTTTCATCTATGCATCTGATATCTACGCTTGCTACCTTCTCCCCACTAAAGAATGCCTGTTCTCCCTTCAGAGCCCTATCCAGGCTCATAAAACCGATAAAATATCTTTTTGGAGGAAGCCAAAATGTATTTGAAGGAATTAGGGCTGACTTGGGAGATGCAATGCTGGTGTTATAGCAAATTAGTCCTGTTAAATATGAGTAGGATGAGTGTTCTGTAGATTGTTTTGCAGTAAAATATATGGTCATGTGTATACATGTATACAAAGGCAGTACACTTACAAAGAAAGCTGCTTGCATGTATCAGCACGTGTTTAATCAAAGTAATACTGTGACAAAAATAAAAACTTGGCGAAGAACAATAGGTTTTTCTGTAGAAGCTGTAGACGCCACTACAGTGTAAGATATATTTCTCGCATTCAAGCCTGTCTTTTATTTTGTTTACACAACAAAGTTATTATGCTAATTACATAGTAATATGCTGCCCCTGAGGAGTTTCTACACTGATAGCATCTACTTGAGGATGCAGATTTGGAGCCAATATGTGATTATTATGATTTCAAAATGATATGATCAGATTGACAGTTTTGCCTTCTAAAAGGGAGTTCTCTCTGGCTCTTTACTGCTGGGTGTGGAGTTTAACAATGAATGGTAGAAAACATTCAGGAGAGTTTGGGGAATTTTTGTTCATGTTATTTTGAAAGAAGGTGGGGTGGACAATATTTTGGACAAACGAGTCAAATCTGTGTGTGTGTGTGTGTATGAGCAGACGTGCATGTATGGAGGAGCTCACACTAATACTTGTGCAACTTCACTAGGGGGAGCTCTTGGCTGGCTGTTCAGCAGCTTGACCATTGTCTGTAGGAGACAATTTTTCTTTGTTTGAAAATTTACAAATCATCAATGAAAATGCCACAGATATGGCAGAAGTTTTGGGGCTAAGTCACTGGTTCCCAGTTCTGCCTTCAGGTGGGATTGGGAGTGATGATGTGTTTTTCCCCATGGTCCCATTGCCCGGCAATGATTTTTCCCACATCCTCATAATTTAACAGATTTCAGAGCTACTGTAAATATTTCTTTTCACCCAGAGATAGGGCTTCTCTGCAGCCCGTTCCCTCTGAAAGGCTCTCCACTGACGCTTGATGGTTAACAGTGAAAAAGTATACATTTCAAAAGCCCAGAACTGAGATCAATTAATTAAACGATGATAGACGTATGATTGCCATAAATGATATTGCAATGCTGATTTAAAAATGGAAAACTTTGTGATTACGAATACCCTTGATTAAAAGAGTTATTGGGGGAAAATGATCAACTGAAAAGACAAAAATTATTTGAAAATCTTTATAATGTAATCACGTTGGAAAAGAAAAGAGAATATGCCAACTTTAAGAGAATGGTGACACTGGTTTGGACAATTTTAGGTTTTATTGTCCTTATTCTCTAAATGTTCTCTCCCTATCCCTCACTTGGGTGTGTGTGTGTGTGTGTGTGTGTGTGTGTGTGTGTGTGTGTGTGTCTTTTTAAATTGGAGGAAAAAAATAAAGCAAAGTGCTTCTTTCCCTACCATGTTCCTTTCCTTTTTTCTCCACTCTAATGACATTTGGCAGGCTCGGCTGTGTAATGCTTGACTGGTTTTATTGTTGTCTGTTCCCAGTGGGGAATAGTTGACACTGCTCTCTGTTTTCAATTGATATCCATTTTCAACAATATTGCTTTCTATTAGATTCCTGCACAGTTTGTGCCAAGCAAACTGAATATTTACTGGGCTGACCTCAAAGCCTTCAAATCAACAAACACTAGAATAAGCAAAATATGCATTTTTAAGATAAAATGTTTTCAAATGCTCTTTTCAAAATTATTATTTTTAAATGCACTGTGAGCTGCAGATTAAAGGATATTATATTGCCACTTCTGTCAGCCCAATTTTATTTATTGATTTCCTTACATTAAATAATGGGATTAAACATTGAAAGAATAGTTGTATACATTACCTGGGAAAGGTTAAAAGCAATTCAATTTTTTCATATATAACAATCTCTCCTTCTAGGCAATCAAGCATTTTTTTTTTTTTTGCTTATTACTTTTTAACATAGGCATAGTTAATAATATTCTATAGAGCAGAGCAACTGAATCTGATAAACCAGAGACAGGAAACCATTTCAAGGCTTCCTGAGTGTCAGGGGGCTCTGTGTTGGAATTAAGGGGTAAAATATTGAATTTAGCCATAAAGAAAACCAAATAGCAAGTGAGTTACATGAGTTTTTCTAACATCTTTCCTTCAATTTGCTAAGCAAAGTTTTCAGAGTCTTAATTGTACACCCTACCTACATCTGGCTGCAGCTGGCACATAGGGAAGAAATATGCTTTATTTTTGGAGATAATCAAGGAAAAGATTAAAAAAGAAAAGGATTGGTTTTATGACGAGCACCTCACAAGCTATTGCAATACAGCCAACTATGTTTAGTTACTTTAAAAAAGGCTTGTCCTTCTTTTACACTAAAGTTGAAACAACCCATAATAGAAAGGATGTGTCTGCATTAAGTGTTTTGGTTAGGTTGGGGTAACTATTGGTAACTCAAGCAAAGAAGCCCGCACAGGGAGGTGGGAGTTGACTCTTACGAGAGCGGTGTTAAGAAATGTTATGGCCAGAATATATGTTTGTGAATGGTATTTAGACCACTAAAGCCACCATGTTACAGAAGATAAAACCATTTTATGAAACTCCAGCAAGTCACAGGGAAAGGGCATGAACCCAGTTTTCTATTTTAAAAGGCTCTCCCTCCCTCACTTGTTTTTTTTTTCTTCCTTTGTTCTATAAATATTTATTGAGTATCCAGATCAGCAACCTCATTTTTTTCAAGGCAGAGACTAATTTCTCTGTTCCATTTCTTGTGCCCACATTACCTGCCAGCTACCTGATGCCAAGCACTGTCCATATGCATCATTGACTCCTCACAACAACCACATCCTCTGAACCTGTTATTTTACCACCTCTCAAGTATGTGTGTATTGCATTTGAAACACACTGGAGTCTTTAATGCTCATTTGCCATTTGAGGTCTCTTACCCAGAAAATGTGGCCAAGTAGAGATTGCCCAGGCCTGGCAAAGAGTGGCCTGGGTCTGATATGCCAGTGGTTCTGGGGAAATCCCTTACTCAGCTTCATTTTTCACCATCTGTGTTTCAGTTTTTCTATTTGTAAACCAGCCATAATTAAAACTGCCCAGTGTGCCTTTCACAGGCCTGTTGGGAGGATTAGCAAGAGGCTGCAAACTTTCCTGAGCTCTTTGACAGAGAGGTGCTATAAGAAATTCAAGGCAGGAGTCTTGCATGCAAGATGTTGGATGCATTTACATTTAAACTTCCATTTTTCTAAATTAACTATGGCATTCTTTGGCTTGGACACAGAGCACAATTAATCAGATGGGTCTCAATAAAAATATAATTTTCATGGATTCTAGGAACGCCTGGAAGCTCATGGGCAGTATGGAACTAGCATAATAGATTGACGTGGTGCTGGGTGTCCTGGATGGATGCAACAAATTTGGGTTCCAATCAAACACTGTCACTAACTAGCTGTGTCAACCTTGGCAAGCAACTTACCTCCCTCTGCTTTCCCACTTGCAAAAGCAATGCACTTTCTGACTGCCTCAAAGGATTGTAAAGGGAATAAACTAAGGAATGTGAGAAAATATTTGAAATGATACCATGCATTATTTGTATGTAATATGTGCTATTGGTGGTTTTTGAAAATGGGATGAGATAGTCCCACACTTTCCTCTTTGGCTAATTGCAGTTGCATTAAAAAAGGCATTACAGATTATTTAAAGAGGAAAGAACTCCACTTTTCTCATCGCTCCTTATGTGTCTTTCTTGTCATTAAATATCCTCCTGATTGAGGACTGACACAACTATAAGACTGCAATTTCTCACAGAGCTTTGTCCCCAGAAGTACCCTCAGATGAAAGCTGAGTTTCAACTCTTATGAAAAATGTACATGACATGATCTGAGAGTGTTTTATGAACCTAGTCCAGGAATTTGCAGCTAAAATATGTGGTGTGCTGGCTACACAAATGATTTTCCTTGTGTCCCTCGTACAGTCTTAACATTCTCACATCTATGACCATCTTTCCCAAGTGGTATCAGGATTCAGTTATGCTTTACTTGATTCTTTTCCAAATGTGAATGATTGTTAATCACAGCAGTGAACACACAAATGACAAAAAAAAAGAGAATATAAATTTTATTGAGATCTGTTACTTTGGTGAATATAATTTACATTGGATTAGTAAGGTGAAATTTCTATTTTCTCTCCATGAGTTTCAGGCCACCCTTAAAAGTAGACTTGAAGCCAGGACACATGGAAGGTTGATGTCTCAAGGTACCTAGGATCATCTTGGTGATGGATACTGTAGGTGTGAGGGTATAAGTTATTGCAAGGATGTAAGGACAAAAGAAAGGTATTAGGCAAGGAAATAAAGAGTGGAAGAAATCACAGTATGTTCCCTTAATTCCATTTAGGTAAAATTTAGGTTAAAATGAATCCCTCTACCCTAGAATGGGAGAAAAGACAAAAACGTTAAGAAAAAGGTAGGCTAAGATGTAGTGGGCCGGGCGCAGTGGCTCACGCCTATAATCCCAGCACTTTGGGAGGCCGAGGCGGGCGGATCATGAGGTCAGGAGATCAAGACCATCCTGGCTAACACGGTGAACCCCGCCTTGACTAAAAATACAAAAAATTAGCCGGGTGTGGTGGCGGGCGCCTGTAGTCCCAGCTACTTGGGAGGCTGAGGCAGGAGAATGGCATGAACCCAGGAGGCGGAGCTTGCAGTGAGCCAAGATAGTGCCACTGCAGTCCGGCCTGGGCGAAAGAGCAAGACTCTGTCTCAAAAAAAAAAAAAAAAAGATGAAGGGGAGAGGAGAGAGGCAATTATACCTGCTCCTCTCCCCTTCCTCCTCATATGCCATGGTCTTCTATTATTCCAGTTTGCTAAAGTGTAGGGATGAATCCAAGGCATAGAGGCTTATTTCCATGTCATGCCTTGGTGGGGTTTAGAGTCCCAGATATCCACTGAAAATATTCAGGACCTGACAAAGCATCCGCAGCTGGAGTATGGTAGGATGTGATAGAGTGCTTTGGAACCCAGAGAGGAAAGACTGGAGGGTAGGAGTAGCAAGAGATGAAGGCAGTGGGTGTGGAGATGGCATTGGGGGTCTCAGGATGAAGACGGAGACTGTAGTGGTGGCAGGGATTAGAGCAGAAGTCAGGCGGGGGAGGAAATTGGCACAGGAAGAAGGAACATGAAGCTGGCCTGGTGTACTCACTCAGTTGTCATGCCAACTAAGGTGTCAGAAGATCAGGTACTTCATCTCTAAAAAGAGAATTTAAAAAAGGGTGACCTTTAGAAAAGTTGGAAGTAACAATTGGGATAGGGTATGTAAAGCATTTTGTCCAAATCATCCGATAATGTGCAAACATAAAGCTTGCTTAGGATCGACTGTGAATTTGGTACGACTACAAGAACAACAAGGACAGTCTGAAAGAGTTTTAGGAGTGAAGTTATCGCACCCCACCCTGTCCTCAGCCATCAGGATTATCTGTGGGCAGCTTGCTGTGCATGTCCAGGCTGCTGGATCCATCTCAGCATCCCCTTGGCAGATGCTGGCTGTGCACTGAGCCCCCAGTTAGTGAGGAGAGGGGAACTGTGACAACCTAACTCATGCAGAAAGCTGCTTAGGAATGGAGGTTTTGAGACCAGACCTCACAACCTTGGCCTCAGGAAGCATTCCAGCAGAGGACACTACCCAGGAAGCGTCTTGAGCAGAAAGAAGCAGACTTTAAAATGTCCTCACAAATGAAGAAAATATCATCAGTTCAGACACAGATTCTTTAAAGGCATAGTTCAGTGTCTGCAGTTGGCTGGATTTTATAAAATGAAGAAAATCAAACCAGAGAGGCCTGTTTGTGAAGTTGAGGTGTGATTGTATTTTTAGTTTTCTTAACTAAATAAATCCATCAGTTGACAAAGAGCAGAGTGTAGTGGATTAGACAGGGAAGGTATGATTGAAGACGTGAAGGCAGGGTCAACTCGAGACACATTGATCACGGTCTCATTAGGCCTGGAACAGAAACAAAAATGAATTTGAAATGTGAGGATGGGGAGGGGAAGGATAGAACAGGGACCAAAGGGAAATATTGGTATATTTTCCAACAGTGCGATTCATAACACAGGGATGATCTCAGACGCGGAGATACAATTCATCGCTTAAATTCCTGACAGACTCTGAGCCAGGGTAAAGTGTTTCTATCAACCCGTCTTTCTCTTTCTCATTGTCTTTCTTAGTAAAGTGCCCTGAAAAAAATTTCATAGCATCGAAAAGGGATTCTGCTCCTGATAACTATTTTTAATGTTGTAAGACTGAAAAATATATTCCAAGGAAAGTCCAAGTAAGATGCTGGGAGGGAGACCAGTAAGAGCCCAGGCCATTGTTACTGTTGATAGGTCACTTCTCTGATTTAGATAGTATGAAACATATATTACCAATAAAAGAGATCTATAAAAGAGCTGATTGTGTATTTCATTAAATTGGTAGTGAAGCTGATCATAAAATTTAATATTAGGAGGAAGTGGAATAATTGGAGCAGAATTAAAGTAACTGTTATTAAAAACTTAAATTTAGTCTTCAGAGCCCCTCACCAGCTACCTTGCTATCCTGTCCCTCATCTAACTCCTTCATTTCTTTCTTTCTTTCTTTTTTTTTTTGAGATGGAGTCTCACTCTGTCACCCGGGCTGGAGTGCAGTGGCACCATCTTGGCTCACTACCTCTGCCTCCCGGGTTCAAGCAATTCTCCTGCCTCAGCCTCCTGAGTAGCTGGGGTTACAGGCATGCACTACCATGCCCAGCTAATTTTTGTATTTTTAGTAGAGACAGGGTTTCACCATGTTGGCCAGGCTGGTCTCGAACTCCTGACCTCGTGATCTGCCCACCTTGGCCTCCCAAAGTGCTGGGATTACACGCATGAGCCACCGTGCCCAGCCCATTACTTTTCATTTGCTTAAAAAACTGCTATATTCCTCAGGTTAATTTTCCTTCTCTACATACAGCTTCTTTTCTTTGCCCAGGCTATTTTCTTCACCTTCCTTCTCCTATCTCTTTTATCCCATTCCAATTACATCCTTCACAAACCGGTGGAAAGCTTTCTTCAGCAGTTTCCCTTGAGTAACCCCTTCTGGGATTCAAGGGAGCCCGAGGATGAACACTTCTCTTTCCCGTCTGAGTTCTGATGCATTTGAGATATCCACAGAAGTAGGACAGATGAAGGTCAAAGGATGATCTTTATTCTGATATGACTGATGCTGGAGAAAGTGGCAAGTGAGATGTGAAATGTATAATCCAGAATCAGAAAGGCATGTCCATCTCTTCACAGGCAGAGCTGCCCCCAGCAAGAACCTGCCCCTGCCAAACCTAGAGTGGAGTGTGTGTTTTTCTTGAGCAGGTGGCTCCTTCCCCAAGAGAAGGAGGAAGTGACAGAGCTATGTAGATCCACTTCCACATCCCAGACTCATCAATTAAGAAGGAGGTTGTGGGTGGAGAGAGGCTAGGAGGGTTTTGCAAGTGGGCATCCCCTACATGGAAAAACAAACTTCTGGAGTGGGGTAAGTACTATGCACCCCCATTTAAAAATTTTTCTTCAGGGGCTTCTTCTATGATGTCATATTTTCACATACTTTGATTCAGTGGGATTCAGTCAGGGAAGCAGAGCCATTAAGCATAATAAGGGATAAGGGGTTTATTACAGATATTAGACCTTACACAACTGTGGAAGGAGCTGGAGATGTGGAATCTCAGGGGAGGAGCTGAGGGTCAGAGAAGAGTCACTACCTCTCCATCCTGAAGCATGAGGATACCTCACAGCCTGAGGAGGAAGTCTGAGAAGCCAGGATGTCAGCTGCCACAATGGGACCATAACTGGGAAGCTGCTGCCCCTGAGTAGCTCCTGTCTTCATGGTTCATGTCATTAAGCTTCTGGTGGTAGACTCAGGGCTGCTGTGGTCAGCAGTAGCTTGAGCAGTGGCCACCAGCCAAGGAGAAGGACTGGACCAAGGCAGAGGAGAATGAGGACAAGCTAGGACTCTCCTGGCACCTCTGATCAGTCTGTCAGCTCATCTAGTGTGAAAAGCATTGACAGTCATGGATGCTGCTTCTTTTTCATCTCCTTGGCTAACTCTAGCCTGGAATTATATAGGGGAGGGGATTCCAGCAAAAGGTTAAACACGTTGATGATAAAACAATGCAATACAGTCAACACCTTGATAACTTGGCATCTGTATACACCTCTTCTAACTATGTTTAACTTTAAAATAATGATAAAAATCTTGCTTCTGCTTAATGTGATACAATTAAAAACACTCCAACTCACTCCCTAAAAGAGCATTTGAGTTTTCATATGTCAATTTACTCACTGGGGAATGTTCATTCCTCCTCTAGCTCAACATATTCACCCCTTTATATCTTGTAACTTAAATGCTGATATATAATGTTAGCAACTATGGACACATCTTACATCAGATAGTAGGAGAATCAGAGAGGAGAAAAAAGAAAATATATATTTATATCAAAGTAAGAAAGAAATACTAGTAAGTACTACTGTCCTTTTTTTCTGCAAGTAGTCACATGGTCTTAGATGGTATTTAGAACTTCCTTCTTCCAGTAGCCATTCCATATCCCTTTGCTCAAGCAAGCACCTCAACTCTTCACAGTTCCTAGCCTGGTGGCAGGAAGGGGACCTAAGCCTTCACTCCTAAAGGTCTGTGCTATCAGCAGCCCCCACCTATGCTGGGTTACTGTAGTTTTCTATTTACTTTTATCAAAAAGCATGGGAGTATTAAAAGGCCTCTATCCTCATTATGCAGTAATGTGGTATAATAAGAAAAGTATTTGGTCTTTGTCCTCAGTTTATGGCACAGAGCTCCTGAAACCTTTGAAATTTCCTGAGTCATAAAGGTGATAGGAACATCTTTTGTTCTCATGGGGTGACACATCTTGGCAGGCCCCTAGATAGCTGCAGGATGGGGGTTGATTGCCAGATGAACTAACCATGTGATTAGAGGGTTGGAACTTTCAGCCCACCCCCAACCTCTGGGGATGGACGGCAAAGGGGTTATAGACAGAGATCATCAGTGGCCGATGATTTAATCAATTCTGCCTACATAATGAAACCTCCATAAAAACCCCTCAATGACAGTGTTCTGAGAGCTTCTGGGTTGATGAACACATCCATGTAAAAGGAGGATGGCACACTCCAACTTTGAGGGATAGAGGTTGCTGCATGCGGGACCCTTTCAGACCTCACCCTATGTACCTCATCTGGTTGTTCATTTGTATCTCTTATAATAAACTATAATTGTAAGTATAACATTTTCCTGAGTTCTGTGAGTTGTTCTAGCAAGTTATTGAATCTAAGAGGGGGGCTATGGGAACCTGTGACTTTGCAGCCAAGTTGGACAGATGTGTGGGTAACCTGGGGACCCGGTACTTGTGACTGGAGTTTGAAGTGAAGGAAATTTTGTGGCAGTGTGGAGTTCCTTAAACTTGTGGAGTGTGACAGCTCACTGTGGGTAGTTAGAGACAGAATTGAGAATTGCATTGAATTTTAGAACGGAGGAAAAAAACTCTCTAGTGGCAAACCAATTCCTCTCGGTAGAATTAATCACCCCAACCAATGCAGTAACTCTTTCTTCAACTCTTGGTTTTCTGGCATGAAGAGTTCATGTGTCTACGTGTCCCTCTCAGCTTCCAGTTTAATGAAATCATTATCTTTTGTGTGCTCCTGGAAGCATTCCTTTATAACAACAAAACTAAATCAGCAGAGCCCAAAGTTGTGAGGATAGGATGCAAACATTCACTAGTCAATGATTAGGGGAAATATGAGAGGAGCCATTCTGTTTCCATTCCTTGATTCTCAGGTTCTGAATCCTATCCATGTGGAAAATTATACAATATATTAACCACTAATTTGGAACCTCCACTGCATCCTGGAGGATATCACACCCACTCTGCAAAGTATGGGCACCCAGCTGGCACCATCACTGAGTCTTCAAAGGCCCTTCTTCATTCTACCAAGCCAGCTGCTTCAGTGAGATGAGGACCACGGCAAGCCCAGTAAATTTCATGAGCATAAGCCCATGACCCTCTTTACTTATTTCCTTGGTTGATAGCAATACTGTGTAAAGCACTGTGATTGCAAATGAGGCATTCTGTGTTCACGATGGTGGTTTTTGAATAAGTATTATGGGAGTGGAAGGCAGATCCATATCCAGAATAAGGGTCTGTTCCAGAGAGAGCAGAGTGCTGTCTTTCTGGGACATGGACATGGACTAATGTAATCAACCTGGCAGATTTCCCAGGAAATGCGCCATATCAGGGACTCAGTGTTGGTCTTTTTGCTGACTGGTTGCATATTTGGCAATGATTATAACCAGAGAAGCCAAGTCAGTGTGTGGTTGGGCCCAATACAAATCGTTGACCCATAGAACTATGAGGAAATAAGTGTTTAAGCCACTAATTTTTGATGTAGTTTGTTGGGCGGCAAAAGCTAACTAAAACAGAAATTGGTACTTAGAAGGGGGATGCTGCTATAACAGAAACCTAAAACATGTGGCACTGGTTTTGGAGCAAAACAATTGGAGAAATATTGCATGTGGTCACTTGGAAGATAGAACATTTATCTAATAAACTTGTGGATCTAGTTAAGAAAATTTCCAGGCATATTGTTAATAATGTATAGGCTGAAGGAGATGAACTAAAGAAAGAACTGTTTCATTTGCAAACAGAAAGTAGAAACAAGATAGAGGGCTCAGGACCTTCTAAATTAGAAAATAAACTTGTTTTTCATTTCAGTCTCTCCAGTTTGCAAAAGATTCTTCTAAAATCTAATTAAGGGAGTGACTTTAAGACTCTTGTAAATACCTCAGAAGGATTTGTGGTTGTTCCTAGTATATTATTTCAACTCAACAAAATAACTTGTAAAGATCTTGAGGGCATTAACTCACAACATTGTGATATACTCCTGAAGAAGAAAGAATGCTGCATTAAAAAGAATTGTGTGTGTTTCCTTTATCTATTGAAATGGATGACTCCCTGATACATAGAAAACACACAAGGTATTAAAGGGGGCTATATAAGTTTGCATTAAGAGACTAAGACAGAATTTCTTAGGGCAGGAATTAGGATGAGGAAAGCTATTCATCTGTAAACAAGGGCTATTTCTGATGGTCATATGCACATGACTGTATTCCTGAATTGCTGTGGACCAATGGCTCTTATGTGCTCCCCATTTCTCCTTTTTGAATGGGGTGTCTATTATGATTATCCTCTTGCCATCTCACCATTGTATGTTGGGTATGGGAGAGGATGGAGACAAACTTGTCTGTTTGGTTCATAGATTTCTGGATTAACAGGAGCCACATGCAAGGAGCTGTAATAGAAGGTCCTCATCCACACCTGGACCAAATGCACTTCCTGAGATCCTGGACTTTCAGTTTGATGATACAATTGGATGAGACTTTTGGGCGGTCTTGGGATGGGGTGAATTCACCTGGCATATGGGAGAAATAGAAATAATTATAGCTAATGGGTGACCGTAATGGATTAAATATGGCCACATATTCTTTACAGCTTGACCCATTAAAAGGAGGGTGTAGGTTTCTCCATTTTTTGAATTATAGCTGCCTCATGACTTGGTTTGACCAACAGAATGTGGCAGAAGTGATGATACTCAAGCTGTGAACCTAAGCCACTAGAGGCCTTGCAGCCTCTGCCCTTGTCCACTCTGTGAATAAGCCAGCCCACTTCTTCCAATGAGGAGAAAGATCCAGCCACCCCAGACTTGCTAGCTGTCCCAGCTGAGGCACCAGATATAGGAGTGAGCTCAGTAGACACTATGTAGGGTAAAAATGAGATGTCTAAGCTGAGCCCAACCCAAACTGCCAACCACAGAATCATAATTGAATACGTGATTATTTTAAGCCGTAACGTTTTGGGTGGTTTGTTACCTAGCAAAATCTAGTTAAGACTCACCTACATTTTGCACATCTTTCACATATAGGTCTTCTATCTCTCTACTGACATTGTAAAAACCTTGAGGGAGGTGACCGAATTTTATAATTTTTGTGACTTCTGCAACACTTAGTACAGGACTGGGTGCAGAACATTGCTTTATGAATGCTTTTGGTGTGCCTAAGGATCTCCTTCCACTGTTTGAAAATACAGAGTTTGAAAAGTAAAAGAATGTCAGAAGAAAAAGTTTAGGTTAGCTTGGGCTTATCATAGTATCTTGTTTACCCTCACCCTTCCCTGAATTTTTTTTTTAACTAGGAAAGAAGTTTGGTCTTCAGGATCAGAGATAACCAGATTTAAATATTTTTTTCTCTGTTAGACTCTCAGTGGGTGGTAAATAAGTGCCCATTGCCCAGGCTCAGTGGCTCATGCCTGTAATCCCAGCATTTGGGAAGCTTAGGCAGGCAGATCACTTGAGGCCAGGAGTTTGAGACCAGCCTGGCCAATATGGTGAAACCTTGTCTTTACTAAAAATACAAAAAAATTAGCTGGGCATGGTGGCTCACGCCTGTAATCCCAGCTACCCAGGAGGCTGAGGCACGAATCATTTGAACCCGGGAGGCGGAGGTTTCACTGAACCGAGATTGCACCACTGCACTCCAGCATGGGCAACAGGGTGAGACTCCATCTTGGAGAAAAAAAAAAAGGCCTATTACTTAAAAAAGTAAAAATTATTAATAATACATTATTGTTATATAAACATAATAGTAGTAATAATAGATAACGTGAGAGCCAAAAGTTTTTTGAAGAGGGGAGTATTGGCTCCAATTCTGAATCTTTTAGCCAGTGCCGATGTCCATCACTGGATCTAATAACCAAATAACTAAAATAACCAGGTAAGTCAAAAGCACGCCAGTGAGAGAACAATGGCCTAGAATCATCTTGCTTCCTTCCTGATCTGATTCTGCTCTGCTCCTATTTTCTCCCAGATCCTGATCTCTGGTTTCATTTCCCATTTGCAGCTGACTCCCTCCCTTTGAACTTGGCATTGCTACTAAGTTTTCCTGGCTTGGACCACGAGTAATCTGTACAAATACTGGCTTAGACTCACGTTTTGGGTCTTTCAGTCATAGTTGCCTTAGATGGGATAACCTGTCCTAATTCAGCTCCTCAAAGACTGACCATCTATCCCAGATTTCTCTCAGTGAAGAGGAGTTCAGACTGCCAATAGTTTTCACAGACAAAATAATGGGGTAATGGTGAGGAGGGAATGAGACACAAGAGGGAGAGAACAGGAAGGCCCTGATCTCATCTGTCATCTACGACAGGGCACCACCTGGTTTACCTAGGACCTCAGAAAAATCCTCCCATGGGAAAATTCTTGATGCTGTAATGGTATGTAATCAGAGGAAGACTCTTCCTTTTATTTATTTATTTATTTTTATTATTATTTTTAAGATAGAGTCTCACTCTGTCACCCAGGCTGGAGTGCAGTGGTGTGATCTCAGCTCACTGCAACCTCCTTCTCCCAGGTTCAAGCAATTCTCCTGCCTCAGCCTCCCCAGTAGCTGGGACTACAGGAATGTGCCACCACACCCAGCTAATTTTTGTATTCTTATTAGAGACAGAGTTTCACCATGTTGGCCAGGTTGATCTTGAACTCCTGACCTCAGGTGATCCACCCGCCTCAGCCTCCCAAAGTTCTGGGACTACAGGTGTGAGCCACCGCACCCTGCCGGACTCTTCCTTTTAAATCTACTTTCTAACTCCTCCCCAAGGGCTGTTCAAGCTCTGAAGGAAAACATGTCCCCTCCAGGTCTCTCTTGTTTATTGTGTGAGGGGGGCCCTCCAGTGATGCTGCAAGAGAGAGCTGATGGATGGGTGATTTTATGCATTTCTTGTGCTGTTGGGTCTAAGAGGTAGTTGGTTCAAATCAAGGCTGACCAACCAGACAAAAGGAAAGAAAATATTTTGATATTTAAACACTAGGAATGTAATAATTTCCTTGTGAAATTATTATATGACATATATAATGTATACTATATAGATTTGGACTTGCTGGAGTTTAGAGAGGAGGTTCTCAGGCCGTGTACAGCTGGAGCAGCAAGTGTCTGCAGAGCTGTGTTGAGGGCACCTGCACCCACACCCACACCCAGCAGAGAGCTCTGCTTCAATCTGCTTAAATGTGGGTGATGTATAAAAGGATGCTGCAAAAGGATTCTGCTGGCCTGGAGAATCCAGTGTAAGGATTTAGATATTAAGTTCACATCCTCTTCATTTTTCAAGCCTAGTATGAGAGCTCATTGTAAGAACTTGCTCAGTAAATGTTTGTTGACCAACTGCCTGAATATATCTCCACATTTTATAATGACAATAGAGTTGCTTTAAAGGCCATGGAATGACTTTTAATTTTGCAATAAAGTTGGAATGTGACTTGTTCCCTTTATGTTTCTTTGAAGAGGCACACATGAATCTCTGAAGTGATAGTTACTAAACATGTGGGTGGGCAAAGTTAGCAAATGACAATACTGCCTTTCTATGTATGAGGCCTCATTAATACTTCAACATTCATCTAAAGAGAGAAGGGTGTGTGTCCCATCAATTCCCTTGCCTCTCATTATGTTTGTGCTTGATTACTGCAGGTGTGCAAAAGCGTTTTCTGTGTGAAGCCACATGCCTCTGTCTAGGAGCTTGGGGTTTGGGAGTACATTTATCAAATGCATGCCAGCTCCTGCAAACTCCCTGAGAAAATTGTAGAACACCTGCATACTAATGGTTTTTATTGTTGGAATTATTTTATTGCACAATCAAAAACCTACAATCGTACCATAGAAACATACTACATGACTCCAAGTACAGAAACAGGCTGTGAACTTCACTGCTGACACTTTATTTCTTGTAATTAAACTTTTACTTTTATTTCACCTATTTTATCCCATAAACAGGGAAAGAAAATAAAACATATGGAGTAAACTGCAGGATATTGTGGTTTATTCCATGTTTTGGTATTTTTAGCTGCTCCCAATGAGCCTACAGTTCTGAAGTTTGTATCCGAAGTGTATTAAAAAATAAATTCATTAGCTAAGGAATATTAACCGGTTGGCTATATATTTAGGTAGGAATCTTCTTTATTTTCTTGTTTTGCAGAAAGCAACAGCCCACAATTGCCTGCATTTTCTTTCCTCTTCAAAACCACTTCTGCTCCAAAGACCACGAACCTGAACTGAAGAAACGACTCCTTCCTGCTGGCGTGAGATAATTCAGTCTCCATGATGTCTTAATCCTGGGCCTCCCTTAATTGACTTCTAACTGTGCTGAACTGTGGCTGCTAGGAGTTGCAATGTGGATCGCAATTTACAAGGCACTGGAATCGTTTCTTGTCTTCAAATTAGTCCTGAGCTGTACTGGAGAAAGAAAAAAAAGGGGCCTTTACCCTTCTCGCTGTCTTGTCACCACAAGTGAGACTTTCTTACCATCTCAGAATGGATGGTTGCCTTTTAACAAAAAGAGTTAGGGGTGCCAATACTTCGTCAATTTTGTCTTAATAAAGTTGCCTCACATGGCCTATCTTGTTCCGGGGAATGAAGAACTAATGGTTTTAGGCTTTCATGAAGGGGTAGTCATTATTTTGAAACCCTGTTTTGTGGGAAACAAAACAAGATAGAACAAGGGTCACTGCTTTTTCTTTCTCCATGGATATATATAGGATATATTTATTAATTAAGAAGTTTCTAGTTCTAAGCAGCAGGAAAAAAAGGAGTTATTTCTTTTATGGCCTTTTATAGCTACTTAACATCTATTTCTACTTCTCCTCCCTGATTTCTTCCTTTCCATCTTGGAGCCCTCAGTTAGAAAGCCACGGTATACACACACACATTCCCACCAGTTAGTATAGGCACTCTGTTAGACCTTGGGGGTAAATGTTGTGTCCGGAGTTGGTTCCTTCCAGTGGGTTCGTGGTCTCACTGACTTCAAGAATGAAGCTGCAGACCTTTGCAGTGAGTGTTACAGCTCTTAAATGTGGCACGGACCCAAAGAGTGAGCAGCAGCAAGATTTATTGTGAAGAGCGAAAGAACAAAGCTTCCACAGTGGGGAAGGGGACCCGAGCGGGTTGCCGCTGCTGGCTGGGGTGGCCACCCGAATTTCTTCCTTTCCATCTTGGAGCCCTGAGTTAGAAAGCCGTGGTACACACACACGTTCCCACCAGTTGGTATAGGCACTCTATTAGACCCTGGGGGTAAATGTGATATGGTTAGCATCCTCAGAGGGAAGATACACATGTAAATGATGATAATGCAACTTAGGAAGGTATATACGGGAGATGTTTATGGGAGCATAGAGGAGGGACACCTATCAGAGGCTAGGGTAGAAAAGGGTGGAGGAGGTAGAAACCCAATGGACTCTTTAAGAATAATTCTGAATCAGCCAGAAGAAGAACGTGAAAATGGGATTTCTAGGCAGAAGGAATAGATGAGAAATGTTTAGAATCACATCCTGTTCTATGTCAGAGAAACTCAGAGAGTGAGGTGGAGGAGTTGGGGAAGGGCATCAGGTCAGAGCAGGTAAGCAGGGGTCAGCTATGAGTGGCCTTCCATGCCATGCCAGTGAGCTTGGACTTCAGCAAGTAGATGATGGGGAGACCCTTAAGCAGAGAAGGGAACTGATCAGATTTGTGCTTTATATATGTCCTTCTGGCAGTTGTGTGCAGGATGGATTTGAGCAGAGGAAGACTAAAGCTAGAGGTTAGAGTGGAGGCTGGTGCAGTTGTCTAGGACAGAATTTGGAATAACAGAAGTGGAAGCAAGATAGAGAGGAGCTAGGGTTGAGAAATAACTAATAAGTTACATTGGCGAGACTTAGGTGGATGAAGTGTATAGAAGGTGACTTAGAGGCTCATTAAGCCTACAGAATTGCCACAGCAGATAATCTGGCTTCAAAGAGAATGGATTCTCTATTCAAGACCTGAAGATCCTTGATCATGCAAGGCAGATCGAATGCCTATCATGGTGGTAAGGCTGGTATTTTAGTGAACCAGGGATTATGGGTGGGCATTTGGGTATGAAGCCAGTTCTTATAAGAATTCCATGAAGTCTGGTCCTTCTCATTCTTTGGACCCTTAAGACATTTGTGGGGTAACTCTTCTAGACAACTGAGGATGAAGAGGACTGGGATGGTTGGGGGCTTTTTTTTTTTTTTGGATGGAGTTTCACTCTTGTTGCCCAGGCTGCAGTGCAATGGCAGAGTCTCAGCTCCCTGCAACCTCCACCTCCCGGGTTCAAGTGATCCTCCTGCCTCAGTCTCCCAAGTGCTGGGATTACAGGCACCTGCCACCACACCTGGCCAATTTTTGTATTTTTGGTAGAGAGGAGGTTTCACCATGTTGGGCAGGCTGGTCTCAAACTCCTGACCTCAGGTGATCCGCCCGCCTCGGCCTCCCAAAGTGCTGGGATTACAGTCCTGAGCCACGGTGCCCAGCTGGGGCCGTTACTTAGCCATGAAGTCTAGGATTTCCATTTCTAAGTGTTCCCTAATTGAGAGCCAGTTTTATGTCAGGGGAAAGCCATTTGGCTCCAGAATGATTCCTCAGAACTTCCGGGAGAAAGCCAGTACCCTGGGCTGTGTATGTGAGGTCTTTGGCCAGTCTGTCCTCATGTTCTTCCCTCTTGTCTCATACCACTCCACACATGCGCCCTTTCTCCATGCCACACCATGGAATAATTTATGGACTTTTGCAAATGTTATTCGTCTGAAGTTTTCTCTCATGGTTTTTCATCAAAATACCTTTTATGGCTGGGCACAGTGGCTCATGCCTGTAATCCCAGCACTTTGGGAGGCTGAGGCTGGCGGATCATTTGAGGTCAGGAATTCAAGACCAGCCTGGCCAACATGGTGAAACCCCATCTCCACTTAAAATGCAAAAATTAATCAGGTGGTAGTGGCGTGCATCTGTAATCCCAAGTACTTGGGAGGCTGAGGCGGGAGAATCACTTGAGCCTGGGAGGCAGAGGTGGTGGTAAGCCAAGATCCTGCCACTGCACTCCAGTCTGGGTGACAGAGTGAGACCCTGTCTCAAAAACAAAACAAAACAAACACCTTTTATGCACCTTTAAAAAGCATCTTGTTCTTTGTAAACATTTCACAAGTCCGAGGTCTGATTTATTTCAGACCCTGCTGAGCCTGTCCATACCCTACTCGTGCACTTACCACACTACTGTGCTTTCTGTAGTTTTCCTGTCAGTCCTGTTAGATGGCAAGGCCTTTAAGGGAAAGAAATGCACTAGAGCATTTGTGTATGTGCATGCATCCCCAGTGGCTAGCACAGTGCTTAGCCAACAACTTTGAATGAATGTTGGCAGATACATCTCTTGTCCTATAGCAGGCTCAGAATTGTGAGAATTTATAAATCATGAGTATAATTTAAAACTCTCAGCAATAAAAATTTCCAGAAAAAAATAAAGTATGTGACAATACTTTTAAAAATGTAGAGAATTGAATGAAGTACATTATTATATTATACAATGTAAGTATGATAATATTATATTATTATTGTAATGGATGCTGTGTTCATCCACATGTTTATTTAGCTAATACCTATTTGGTGAAAACTGAGCAAAGCACAGATAGAACAGGTAGGGCATGTTTAGGAGACTTACCTGATTGAGTTCAGATATTGGAAGACTGGAAGTTCAGATACAATGTTGAGTGGTTTACTGACCTCTGTATGTTGTGGAGTGGCTAGCTGTGATTCTGGTGTTTAGTAGGAGACCTGAGCTCTAATTACCTGATTGGCCTTGAATAAAATGACTTTCTGAGCTTCGGTAGCTTCTTCTGTAAAGCCTGGATAATGTTAAAAACCTCCAGTATTGCAGAGTTATTGTGCTATTCAGTAAAAAACAGGAGCTAACGTGGGTATAGCTGTGCCTGGCACCAGGGTTGGCTGCATGGGTGTGTGACCCGCGCAGCTGCACAGGACCTTGCCTTTCCTCTAATGCTCTGCTCTCGCCATCCTAGAATTCTTCATAATTATTGAACAAGGTACCTCACATTTTCATTTCACTCTGGGCCCCTTAAATTTTGTAGCCAGTTCTGCCTGACACATAGTAGGCACATAATAGTGCTCTCAAGAGAGCCCTGAATTCTCACCCTGACATTAGAAGGGAACCCGAGGAGCTACTTCCAATGAGTGCTGCTCTCTGATGAAGTCTTCATTTTGCTTTTCTGCAGAAGGTGAGCGGTGCCTCCTTCTATTCCCACACCTGCTTCCTGTGGAGTACATAGATTTTCAATTCTGCCATCCACTTTATCTCATTTATTTAGAAATGCCATACTGTGATCATTCTTTTATCTTAACTACTATTTTTATCCCCCACCTGCCCCCTCTCCCTACCAAGATAAACACATTGGCCACCAGCTGTACATAAAATCAAAACGCAAATTCCTTTTTGATTCCACCAAGGTTTGAGTTGCAGCTTTTTTGTGGTGTTAAAATACTTTTCAAAAATGTAAATTTTTTTTTTAAAAAGAAAACTAAGTTACTGAGATAATTTGATTTTGGCTCCTACCATGTAACTTTAAGATTTTAGTATCTTTGTTGGTCCTAAATTGACTATGAGTTTTGCTCTGATGAAAATTACTTGTGCCAGAAAGCTCCAGTGGGTTGAAACATTCTGCCACAGTAATCCCTATGGATTAGAGCATATTGAAGCACAACCATAGGAAATAGAATGCTTCTTTTAAACCACTGAGCCAACAAATAAGGTCATTTGATGCTGAGAGACTGTGATCATCCATGAAGGGGCTAGCTAGTTCACCAGAAACATTAAGCTGGTTTGGGTGGGCTCATCTGTTGGTTGGTGGTGAGAACACTGGGGTTTCTTTTTCCATCAATCCCCCTTTGCTTTTTTATCCCTCAAAGTTACAAGATATAAGATCACAAACTTACAAAATAACAAAACAAGGTGGTTGTATCCACACCTGAGCTAAAGCTAAGTCAACTTTTTGTACAGTCTGTTGCCTTTCAGCTTTCTGTATAAATGACTTAACATGGCAATGTATTAGGCATTCTAAATGGCGAAAATTCCAGGTGTTATTTCTCAGTAACAATTCAGAGATATTTACTTTATATTCCCCCAAATAGTCTGAGAGGGAAAACTGAATGGAAAGAAAACTGGAAAAACAAAACAAGTTGGAATCATGCCTGGCTTGTTTACTTTAGGAAATCTCTTAACACTCATTTTAATCAATTGAAAAGAGATGGTTCATCAGATCATAGAATTTTAGAGCCGAAAGGAACCTTAGAGATTACCTCATCTGATTCTCTCATTTTATGGATGAGGAAACTGGGATGCAGCGAGGGGGAAAGGCCTTCCTAGTGTTCCATGGCTAATTAGCAGCTGGGCAGACAACCCAGGTCTCCTAATGCCCAGCCTGGAGGACTGCCTGATTTTTATACCCATTTAAAGACAATATATTTCCAAATCAAAAAGGCTTACAAAAGTAACTTAGTGAGCACAGGAAGAATATATTTTTCAATTGAATGAGAGCTTTCAAGTTTGTTTCAGAATACTGCCTGTATCGGATATTAAACTATTTTGCATATAGTAGCTACTCAAAAAATGTTGTCAATTGATAAATCTATTCAGAAAATCTTAGTTTATAAGAATAAGGGGAACGAAACCACTACAGAAATAAGTCTAACATCACATAAGGAAAAAAATGCTTATATTTAATATTAAAGAAAATAGGTCCCCAAAGAAAATAAAATCCCAAGGCAAGTTCATGTGTCATTTTCAAAAATAAAAAGAAACCTAAATGGTGGGGTATTTGCAGACTCTCTAGGTCGCATATCAAAAAGGTGGACCATACAATGTATTGCCCAAACTGGGACATTTTTGAGAGTGAAAATGGGCATTATAAATATTTTTGTTAAGGTGACAAGTATAAACTGGGACTGTCCAGGGCAACTAGGACATATGGATCATCTTACATATGAAAACAAATAAAAAGTTTGCATTGATTATATACCCTGTACTAGGGAAGGTCTTAGGGACTTCTATACTTTACTGCTTCTTTTTTTATTACTTTTTATTTTAAGTTTCAGGGTACATGTGCAGGATGCGCAGGTTTGTTACATAGGTAAATGTGTGCCACGGTGGTTTGCTGCACCTGTCAACCCATCACCTAGGTATTAAGCCTAGCATGCATCTTTTAGTGGTGGGGCAAGTAAAGTATTTAATAGCATTTTATGATAAGAGGTTCAATATTATATTAAGAGGTAAACGTGGGGTCTCATAATTTTCATGTCCTACAATGAACGATCCAGACATCTTTTCTGTTTACCTACATAGAAAACAATAAAGGCTTTTTGTATGTCTCTCCTGCACTCTTCATTCCCTGCCCTGCTGCAATTTCTTATGTAAGTCCCTCTTTCTAAACTTCTATGAGTGGCAAAATTCAAATAGGATTATTCGGTATTGAATATTTCTCTGAAAACAGTGAGGAAGGTTTCTTTGTCTTGACAAGATAGGTTGCTGCTGAATTTGCTTTTCTCACTTTTAGTTGGTCTTATAATGGGGTTGTTGAAAGCAATGAACAGTTTATAAAAATACCCTTGGTGCTGTGAAATAGGGACCATTTCCAAAGTTTGTTCAAAATCTGATTACATTAGCAATTTCTCAAATCCATTGTACTAGCTTTGTAATTTGCTTCCATGACCCACGGAGTCTATTGACTCAGCCAGTGAATTTCATTTTTATTGTTTTTTTCTTAAAGGAAGAGAAAAAGACCGGTCTCTGTTTGGAAATTACAAACATAGAAGAACTTAGAAACAATACGTTTCTAGATTGGGTGGAAGGTAAGCTCTAAATCTACTGATTTGCTTGTCTTTGTTTGCTCTGCCTCTGTGGGTAGTTGGGACTATCCCTAAATAAATCTTTGGGGTTTTCCACCATGCTTTGAGTAATACTCACAAGCTGTGCTCTGAGTTTTTTTTTTTTTTTTCTTTTTAATAGGTGATATGGTTTGGCTGTGTCCCCACCCAAATTTCATGTTGAATTTTAATACCTATAATCCCCATGTGTCTTGGGAGGGACCCAGTGGGAGGTAACTGAATCATGGGGGCAGTTTCCCCCATGCTGTTCTCGTGATAGTGAGTTCTCATGAAATCTGATGGTTTTATAAGTGTCTGGCATTTCCCCTGCTGCCACTCATTCTTTCTCCTGCCACCCTTGGAAGAGGTGCCTTCCGCCATGATTGTAAGTTTCCTGAGGCCTCCCCAGCCATGTGGAACTGTGAGTCAATTAAACCTCTTTTCCTTATAAATTACCTAGCCTCGAATATTTCTTCATAGCAGCATGAGAAGGGACTAATACGGTAGGGAAGGAGAAATCTAGACATTGGAAAATAGCTAATAGGTTTACTGAACCTAGAACATGTGCCCAAACTTTAGTACCCACTGTTTTCCTCATAGTTTCTCACTTCATCTTTACAACAATCCTCTGAAAATGTAAACCATTATTCAACCCAGTTTGCAGGTGATGAAGCTGAGGCTTAGAAAGGCAGCCTGGCCAGGCACCGGGGGAGCTGTAATTTGTAGGCAGCTTTGTCTGGCCCCAGGGCTGTACACTTAGAGTCTAATTAATCACTCTGCTAGGCTCTGTTTGAAGAATTTCTTGGCTTTATCTCAATTTTGAAAGAATTTTCTCCATGGAAAGCCAACCATCCAATTATCAGAGCCAGAACACTGCCTGTTACTATGGGTTGAATTGTGTCTCCTCAAAAAGGTATGTTGAAGTCCTAACCCCCAGTACTTCAGAATGAGACCTTGTTTGGAAATAGGGTCTTGACAGGGCTAGGCAAGTTAAAACTAGGTCATCAGTGTGGGTACTAATCTAACTCGGTGTCCTTAGTAAAAGCAGAAATTTGGACACAGAGGAATCACAATGTGAAGAAACACAGGAAGAAGATGGCCATTTACAAGCCAGGGCTCCTAGAAGGGACAGAGGCCTGGAACAGACCCTCTCCCAAAACCTTCAGAGGGAGCATGGCCCTTCTGGCCTCTAGAATGGTGAGAGGAGAAACATCTGTTGCTGAAGCCACCCTGTTTGTAGTACTTTGTTATAGCAACCCTAGCAAACAAATACACATGCTTGCCCACATTTCAGTGGGTGTGGACTTGCTAATGAGTGGCCAGCTGTCTCATCTACTCCTTTCTCTGACTGTGGCTGGTGCAAGGAGCAGGAGCCAGGTCCAGGCTGGAAGGACCTGAGGTGGAGAACAAGCCAGTTGCACCCATATCCAGGCTCTAGACTGAAGTGAAGCCCTCATAGCTCCACCCTGAACCTTGGAGAGAGGGAGGGCAGGTGGCCTATATATTGTCTCTGATCTGCCCTCTCAGACACAGGTAGCAGTGGTTCCAAGAAGAGTCCTTCTCCTCCCTCTCCAACCCCCAGTGGTTTCTAATAGTCCCTTCAGTGACATTAATTGATGGGAGAATGATCTGTCACAGCTGTTGAATAATACACATGCTGATGATTTCTTAATAACTTAAAAGCCCTTGTGATGGAGTGAGGAGAAGGAAGAAAAACATGTCTCACCTCTTGCAAAGGGGGAAACAAAAGCCTTTATTCAAATTTTTCACAGAAAGAACCCCAGAACTGCCAGGTGGGACCTAACACCAACTTCTAGCAGAAGGAACCTGGGTTTATCGAACTCACCAGCAACTCTAAGCACAACCAGAAACAGAACACTACTATTAGCTAGAAATAATAAAATGCTCAATGAACCCCAAATTATGAAGGCCCAGCCAGGAAACTCTCAGACACTCATGTTTACAGCACACCTGGCAAGTAGCTTCACAGTAAAGTATAAAATCTGCCCTTTTAAATAGCACAGAATTGGTGGCACAGCATATTTACACTCTTTAAGATGTAAACCAGAATTTGCAAAGTTTAAAAATGCCTTATAAGTATTTGCTACAATATAAAACTTAGAATAAAATGAGTGGTTTGATAAGCTGTAGAGGTCAAAACAAACAGCTTTTCTTGTCCGAAGAAGAGAAAGCTGCAGGGTAACTAAGTATTGTTGTTATGGAATTGCTTTGGCCCAGGGGGAAAAAGCCTGTAAAGACAATTTCATTCCGTCTTCTCTTTGATTTCTAGTTTAGAGTTGAGAAGAAACTTCCAAAGAAGAAAACTTTGGTTAAATAGGGTGTTAGAATAGTGATGACCCGTGTAAGGCCAGCATTTCATCCCATCAACATGGAGGAGCCAGGTGGGGCTGCCTCTGGGGCCTGTGTTCTTTCGGTATGCAATTCTGCTGTCAAGTTGTCATATTTTGTGGTCTTTCCCTGATTCTGGGCTTTTCCATATCCCTGTCAAACCACTCTGCATCTCATCCTTGGACACTCTCTTCCCAGCCCCACTCCAGTTCCTTCAGGGCATTTTCATTCTTTAAAAAGAAAAGCCCTTTGTTTTTTTTAAGAGATTCTTTGGAGGGTCTTGCTCTGTTGTCCACAATCATAACTCAATCATAGCTCACTGCAGCCCTGAACTCCTCAGCGGAAGCAATCCTCCTGCCTCTCAGCCTCCTGGGTAGCTGGCACTACAGACTCGCACCACTACATCCAGCTAATTTGTACGTATGTATGTATGTATGTATGTATGTATGTATGTATGTGTGTATGTATGTATGTAGAGATGGGGTTTTGCTTTGTTGCCCAAGCTGGTCTCAAACTCCCTCCAGGGAATTTTTTGATATCATCACTAGCCTCGGCAGCATGCTGGGCACTCATTCCTTCCCCACATTCTTCTGTCTTATCTCTGTGGAGAAGTAGGAGTAAAGGAAGCCCCTGTGGGAGTAAAGGAAGCAGGAGGGGGCAAAGAGAACTGATCCTGCTGCAGCAAGGCCTCCACTGGCCCCATGGGAAACTCTTCAGAGTCGTCCCCAGTGGAGGCCAGGGGCTGGGTCTTGGTAACCCACCATCAAACAGTGCTAGGGGTGGGCTGCCCTAGGGAGGAGGATGATTTTAGGCAAGTCACCTCTGTTTGGCTGACGGCAGTTCTCTCCTGGGGAGGGACTCAGTTGGGAGCCCTTAGCTGCAAACGTGCCAGTGTCTTGCAGCTGGGGGAATGGGCATTGAGTCTCACAAGGGTGGATCTGGGTGGGTATTACTCTATTGAATACACCTTCACTGTAAAAGTAAAATTTGAGGCAAACAATATCTTATAGAGAAGGAAGCAAGTAAAGTTAAGGAAAACCTTAAATCTAATTTTTCACTTCTACTGAAATATAACAGTGAAACACATTAAGTCAATGCTGTTTTACATATTGTTATTCAGTAGTAATGTTCTAATAATTAGGTTACTTATTATTTATCTCCTTCAGGATCTGTCTCCCCAGTTTTAATATGATAAATGTGTTTTTCTTTGTTACAAATAATATAACTGCCACTAATTGAGCACAGGCTATATTCCAGATATATTTTATTAAATCTTCATAAGATTCTTTAAGAAAGATAACTTTGTCCCCACTTTATGGATGACAAAAACAAAAATGACTTGTCCAATTCACACATAAATGGCAGAACTGGGATCTAAACCCAGCTGACCCTGGAAACTACTCTAAAATCTATCATGTTGCATTTTATCCTAATAAACGTCTTGTTTTCCTTTTTTCCTCTTTCCAAATATCCAATGCCTCTCTGTTTTGTTTTCACTCCAAGTTATGAAAGTCCATTCCTGAAATATGACTGTAGTCCCAGAAATAAAGACATGGAGTAGACTGAGAGCCTGTACATAACCTCCTTGGAGTAACTAGGTGGGTGGTCCGCAGAGAGCCCTCCAGGTTCCCAGGCTGGAATGTGGCCTGGGTTTCCTGATGGTGTCCCACCTGACCGCTCCTTCATCCATTAACGCAGGACTGTCTTGTTGGCCTTTCCTTGGTTCTCTGAATCACTCAAGATTTCACTGAAACAACCTCAATCCATACTGCACTATTCTGTTCACTACCCAACCCTCAGTTCTTTTCTTCTATTTGTTAATAGGAATGATTACTGATGACTAAAAATTCAGATCTAAAATCCTCATGACAACAAAAAGAATAAATGTATATGTTCCCCCACCTTAAAACTTCAGACACAGGGAAGTGTGAGTTAGGAATGACTGTTGTGTATATAATGACTTAAAGAGCCGTCTTAGTGTGTCTTTTTACCAGCATGTTGCATGTCTAAAGCTGGATTTGATCAAGACTAGAAATTCCTAGAGTTTGATATTTCAAGTAAAGAAATTTCTTACTTAAGCATTTCAGAAATTTCAAATTTGAGTCAGTTCTCTCTCTCACTCCCCTGTACACACACACACACACACACACACACACACAATATAATTTTGTATTATATATCTGTTATATATAAATGTATCATTTGTAAAATTATAACAAAAGAAAGTTTCAAATTTAAATAGAACCATGACGAGTTGATAGGTGCATCAAACCACCGTGGCACACGTTTACTTATGTAACAAACCTGCACGTTCTGCACATGTATCCTGGAACTTAAAATAAAAAAAAAAATAGAACAAATTCTCTCTATAAATACACATTAACACACACATATAAAATATATAGCTATATTATATATCTATTATATCCATATTATATATAGATATGTGTACATATAATTTATAAAATTATGACAAAAGAAGTCTTCTCTAGCTGGTTCTATCTCAACTTAAAATGAACCATGTGGGCTTTAGAGAAGAAGTCAGAATGAAGTGCTTTGCTGAGGCCCTTTTTTATACTAGAATGGTAGAATTATAATCTCTTTTTTTGAAATAAAAAAAGAAGAATATATTTTCATCTGTCTTGGATAATTTAATATAACCTACTTGGAGGCAGAGGAGAATGGAGCAAATGATTCTTCCAGTCATTTCTTGCTCTATAATTATATTTTTAGAGGGAGAGAATAAAGATTCCTGCTGCTTCACACATTATTATACATTTTGAAGACGATTCAGAGTTTAATATTTGTCATTCAGCCACTTTCCTAATTTTATGTGTAATTGGCCAAGAAATTGAAGTTTCAAAAACATTCTCAATGTGCTAAGTTCCCATATGTATTTCAATTCAACACACATTTATTACATTTTTTCTGGGGATTAGGGACTGAGGGAAGGAGGCCAAATGAGGAGGCACAGGCCTGTCTTTGCAGGGTTGGGCATCCATTGAGAAGGAGGACTCCTTCACAATCTACTTGCATGAGCTGCTGAACTCCCAGCACAAATGTCATTTAACGGAAGCACAGAGGTAGGCTCATTGAATTCTGTTGAAGGGTAGGAAGACCACCAGGGAAACTTTTACAAGGGGCTGACATTGGAACTGGGTTAAAGGTGAGCAGAATTTACCTGGGGCACAGGAAGGAAGAAAAGGTTCTTTGAGCTACCCCTCCACTGGCCTGTTGCAATTTGCCTTAATCCATTGTGTCTACTCTAGGGTGTCTGACGGATCAGGCAGGAAAGGTCTGCAGCTCTGCCAGGGTTCTTTATTTCAGGATGGTCCATTGTTGCTCCCCATCTGCACTTCATATTAGGTGAAGTGTTGCATCAGGCCAATGCTGCACTTTTAGTCAACCCAGGTGTTTTGTATGGGAGGCTTCTACTGCATCTTACCACCTCATCACCCCATAATCAGAATGCTCCTTCCCAGTAACCCCACCATTAGAGCAGATTCCTGATGTGAATGTTCCTCCTCTCAAGCCTGCCTTGTCTTTCTAATCTCTAAAAACAATTGCACTGTGTCTTTCAGCCCTGCTGTGCTCATAGAGATAAATCTCTCCTTCCACATTTGTATTATTTTGCAGGATATTGTTAAAAACATCTTTGCCTAAATAACATATAGTAAAGCCCAGGTGTATTTACTTTTCCCTTTCATGAGTTTGACTTTGACAGGCATCATATATCTGCAAAGGATGCATGCTTTTTTGGGGTTTGTTGCAAACAGACACATGACCACAGCACTATGCTCGAGGCCAGCGCATGTCTCCACATGGAGGAAGTGAACTTAGACTTCAGTACAGTTCACTTTCTTTTGACTTCCTAGCCACCCTCAAACTCAGACTACCCTTCTTGCCATCAGCTAGTTGTTAACTAATCCCTCTAAACTAGTTGTTAACTAATCCTTATCCTCAAGGTACTCCACAGAAACACCATCTAATGGTGGAATCTCAGGCACTGTAACTGGTCTAAGTAGAAACATGTAGTGAAGGACTTGCCAGCCACATGTCAAAGAGACAAATGGCTATTGGGACTATTCTAAAAGGAGCCTTAGCTAAACTTTTATAAAGGCAGTGACAACTGCCTTTTCTGTACCCACAAATTTTTACCAAAAATATTTGGACTTTTTAACTTCTAGGTACTAATGGTTGGTGGCTTCTTTGACACTGTGAATTAACCCTGCCTACCACCTTTCTTGGGTCTTCAGATATAGGGGCACCGGCGACACCGCTTCTTATTCACAGGCGAGCTAGAAGCTCCTCAGCTTTGAACTCCTCACCATTCTGCTTCTCCACTTCAGAGCGTCTGTGTCTGTGCGTGCCTAAGCATTTCTCCTGCTCCACTGCCTCCTCAGACCCGAAGTAAGCCCATTTCCTTGTGTTCTGGATTACACCCGCTTGCACTTCTCAGGAATCTTTCCATTGGTTTTTCTCTCTCTTTCTTTCCTATATCTTCTGCAAACCCTCCTCACCTGAGTGTCTGTAGTCCCTTCTTTGGAATTAAGGAGATACTGCCTTATCACCTTTGTCTCCATCTTTGTCTTCAGTTGATTGAAGTTGACATTCTTTCTCTCCAATCTGGTGTGACTCTTCTTTCTAATGTCACCAATGACCTTGTAGTGGTCGACCTCCGTGGACCCTTCTCAGTCATCTTACTGATTTTCCCTGTAACATTTAACACTGCTGATCTCCCCATTCCTCTTAAATTTTCCTTCCTCATTTTGTTTCTTCCTTGAGTTCCTTGTGCCTTTTCTTGGTCTTCCTTCTAGGTGTCTTTTCCTCCCTAAATATTGATATTTATGTAAATATTGATAACATAAATCTCTCATCAGCCACTTTCTCTTCTTTAGTTCTGGGGCTGTCTCCAAAACTCCAACAGTTTACAATCCCTCTTTATGCTGTTGACTCTGAGCTTGTATCTTCCACCTAGACTTCTCTTCCATGCTCTAGATACATGTACTCAAGTTTCTAATAGGCATCTATGCCAAGTCAATCCAGACATCTTAAACTTGCTCCATCCCAAAATATGTCTTTACCCTTCAACTCTCTTCACCTTACTTTCTCTCTTGTATTTCCTAACAGGTGCCTAATAATACTGTGTGCCCATGGTCCTCCTGGACATATTCCCCTTCTTCTTCTTACACAGCCAATTGAATGACAAACTCATCAGTTGTACCAGCACAAGACACCTTTTGGCCATGCCTTCTTCTACTTCTTTACCACTACTATCTCCATTCTGGCGCCCATTACTTCTTATATAGACTGTTTTTCTGTTTCTATTCTCACCCTCCACCAGCCGTACACCAAAACACCACTATCTGCCACCAGTTTGATCATGTCAGAATTCTTCAAGGACCCTCATTGCTTACAGCAGAGAGAACCACGGTCCATGAGCCAAATCTAGCCTACTGTCCAGTTTTATAAAAAAACTTTAATGGAATACAGCTACTTTCATTCATTTATTTGTTGTTATGGCTACTTTAATGCAATGGCTGAGTTGAGTAGTCGTGAAAGAGATTATAGGGCCTGTAAAACCTAAAATATTTACTGCCTGGCCCTTTACAGAAAACATTTGTTGGCCCTTCGGTTGGAGTATTAGTCAAATCTTCGTAGCCTGGCACAAAAGGCCCATCAACACATCTGCTCTGTCTGCCTGTCCAGATTCATGTTCTTTGATGTTCTCTTTAATAGAAAGCAATATTGGATTTTTTTTTTTTTTTTTTTGGTACATGAAGCTGTGTAACATGGTGGTTAAAGTAGGATGTACAGCCAGGATACCTGGGCTGAAATCTGGTTCTGCTGCTAATCAGCTGTGTGATCCTGGGCAAGTTACTTAAAATTTTGTGGTTTAATTTCTCCATAAACTGGAACTGATGTGTTCTCTTTTACATTTTAGAGTAGCTGTGAGTGGTGAAAAAGGGCTGGGTGAGATTTCAGATGGTTCCAGTTCAAACTCTTTCTAATTTAGTCAACTGTTGAAACATATTTATTGTTTCAGAGCCTCATTTTATTTGTTTTTAATTTAGAGCTTATAAAATTGTCTTTTGGGTGATAGTTCATGGTGGTAGAGTGTACCAAGATATATTTTTGAGAGCAATGTTAAACATCAAAATATTCTCAGTGAAATAAACTTTCTTGTCTCAACTGACTTATCTGATACTTGGTAGGAACAAGTATCAACGTGACAATGCAAATCACAAAGGGATGAGAAAAGGAAAATAGAGGTATCTGTGAGGAGTGTTAACATTTATTTAAAAACAGAAAGAATATCTCTTTAAAAAAACAATTATTTCAAATGTATGCAAGTGCTATATAAACTGAGAAGGACCAAATATAGATAAGGTGTTATATATAGACCTTTAGTGATCACCCATATCTGATTCTGTTCATCTAAGTTCATAGGAGAATGAGCTTTTTTTGTCCTTTTACAGTTAGGTAGGGGTCATGTGACTTGTTTGGCCAACAAGCTGTGCCATTCATTACTTCCTGTATGAGGCATTGAATTACTAGTAAGAGACTAGCATTTTTTTCTCCTGCCAGATAGAACAAGGAGGGCACTATTCCAGATGGTACCTCCAGGTGATGGTGGCACCACCGTTGGATTTCTGAGTCACCCTCTGGGTGACTGAGTCACTCTATGGGGGCAGTAGCTCTGGAGTCACCTGGACACACAGTGGCTTTTGGGACTGCAAGAAAGAAATGTTGTTGGTTTAAATCACAGCGATTTGAGGCTTCTTTGTTATTGAGAATAACCTAGCCTATCTCAGATTATTATTTTATAAGAGAAGAGTGTTTTCTTCCACTCATGCTCATAGACAGATTTACATGGACATACCTGGAAGGGCAGAGCAGGCTTCCTCACATGGAGCCTCGCGTGGGCAGTGAAGGGAGCTGGTCGATTGTTCCGTGCTGATGAGGCAGGGATGCCCCTTTGTGTTTGACTCCTGGTTGTTTTCCCTCTTTTAATTAGCAGTTTTTGTTATTGTACTTGTGAGACGAAGCTTTAGGAGCAAAGGCCACGGCTTTCATGATAAATGCCTCCTCAAACATTTCCAACCTAAAAATAAAGTAACATAAAACCTCGCAAATGAATGTGGTAGCAAGCTGCAAATGTCAATTCTGCCATTGTATGGATTTAAAATCAAATGTAAACAATGTTTGAGAAAACATTGACCTGAATCCAGGCTTTTTTCACACTAGTAATTAGTTCTCCAGCAGCAGGCTCCAGCTGAAACCTGGGTCAGTGCCCTCTCCCCTAGGAAGCCGAGAAAATTCTCACTGCGTCCAGACCACAAGACAGGGCCCCTGGGGATGTTGTCAGCTGCGGTTGCCACTTTGCACACTTGCGGTAAAGGGCAGGCTTCTTGGCAAATGCTCCCCTACCTGGGCTTGCAGGGAGTGGGCAGAAATTCTCTCTTCACTGTGGGCAGTAATTAGAGGGGAGGGGCTGGAGTCGGGTTCATAGAGGTGCAAGAAGGCATCGGCCAAAATTCTAGCAATCAGACAGCAGACTTCACCCATGGTGGGAATATTACAACTGAAAAGATATTTTAATTTTTTTTAAAAGCTTAATAGTCACACTTTTGTAGCCCTTATAAAAAATATTCTGAGATTCAATGCTGGCCATGAAGTCAAATTACCTGAGGATTTCATAATTTGATTTTCATTCTGAAGATTCTTCAATAACCAGAACTTCTGTTAACATATTCCTGATTCATAGAACAATGGATAAGTCTGAATGTCTTCAGAAATTTGAGATTAAATTCCTGGTTTCAGTTTCCCATGGTGAGCACTGTCACGTTAGGCCCAAGAAACAGACATCAAATTGTGTATAAAAAGCACAAATCAGTTAATAAATAAGAACCCCAGTCTTTGGAGCTATTACTCAACTGTCTGCAGATTCTGACCTGTCCTTATGAACTTCCATGGCACTTAAAAGTTTATCTGAGGCCAAAAGTTTATCTGAGGCCGGGTGCCGTGGCTCACGCCTGTAATCCCAGCACTTTGGGAGGCTGAGGCGGGCGGATCACGAGGTCAGGAGATCGAGACCATCCTGGCTAACACGGTGAAACCCTGTCTCTACTAAAAATACAAAAAAATTAGCCGGGGTGGTGGCAGGCTTCTGTAGTCCCAGCTCCTCGGGAGGCTGAGGCAGGAGGATGGCATGAACCTGGGAGGCGGAGCTTGCAGTGAGCCAAGATTGCGCCACTGCACTCCAGCCTGGGAGACAGAGTGAGACTCCGTCTCAAAAATAAAAAAGTTTATCTGAGAGCCTTTGCTTTAAGACCATCAAGATTATTGTCTCTGTTTCTTACCCAAAGAACTCAGAGAAAATAAGACTCTACTTAATGAGGTGAAAAAAATCATTTGAAAATCAGATAAATTCCAAAGACTTCAGTATTAACAATTTATTATTACAGTATTCACTAACCTTAGGCAGGCTGATAGAAATTTTCTCTAAAGTGCTAAGCAGAAAGAATTTAATGATTTCAGTTTAATTCCCTGTTGCACTGAAGTCCATTCTGGAAAGAAAAAAATAAAAACCATCAGTGTACATTATACTAAAGGTCTGAGTCTCAGGAGCAACTCTTATCTTTAGCTGGGAAAACAAAGTATCCAAAAATGTGTCCTGAGTCTACTGAAATTTCGTCATGATTGAACAAGGTTAATCTTATCAATAGCTAGTTCCTGTGTTATGACAGTAAATTAAAGTACCATTCTTTGCCTTAACGAGAAAAAATGAATAAGAAGAATAAGAAATTTAAATGACTTTGCCAAATCAATTCTTTGGCTTGCTTTTCCACAGCTCCCATCGCTGAGGACTATCTGATATCCTTCAGATAGACAAGACAGAGAAGAAAATGGCTCTTACCTGTCTGCTGCCTTTTTCTTTCTTCTAATCCTTCTGGACTTTGCTCATCATTTTTTTCAGGTCATTACATCCCTTCTGGATTAATTTCTTTCATATCCCATTGGCTAGGCTGCCAAAACTCATTTCTTCATTACTGTTCTTTGCTTAAGGGTGGCAGTTGCTGAATCCTCCGCCACATCCCCTTTGATCTGCCTTGGATTTTATTTTTTTATAACATCTATTTCTTTCTTTCCTTTGTTTATCCCAGTGGCAGAAAAAGAGGATTAATTATTTCTATGAAGCCAGCACTTCTCTTTGTGTCAAAGTGCTGGCAAACAGAACACATTACCTTAAGAAAGTGCATTTCTCTGTAGGCTGTGATTTTGGGTTCTATGAATTAAATGTTAAATTTCCTGAGAGCAAGATCTCTGTTTACAAATTCTCTTGGAAGGGCCCATCTAACAGTGATAAGTGTCTGCAGGTCTAAGTCCAACTCCAAAATAAGCCCCAGTGCCTCCAAATTCATCCCAGAATAATCTTTCTGATACACAAATGAGATCATGTCACTACTCAGTCCCAAATATTTTCTGGGCTCTCTGCTATGAAACCCAAACTATTTAGAATAGCATTAAGACACTTTTTCCCCCTGCTTACTTCATCTCTTCCCATTCTCTACAGATCTAGTATCTTGCATTTTAGTTCTACTAAAATGTCTGGGATTCCCAGATTGGAAGCATCCTCTTCCATCTCTAAGCTTTTGAACCTGTTATTCTCTCCTGGGAATGCCTTTCCCTCCTTTGTCTATTTGGCAAACTCCTCACAGTTTTTAAGACTCAGCCTAGAATCAACCTCTCTGAAAACTTTTCCCATTTACCCAAGACCTACAGCTGCACTGTCTTCGTAGCCTTTATGTACAACTTCAGTGTTGAGCTTATCACATTCAATGTCAGTGTCTACCTACCTGGATCACCCAGTAGGTTTTGACCTGCTTAAGGGCAAGATTTCTGTCTAATTCGTCTTTGGGATCTCCATGCCCTATTAAAGAACTTGGTATTTCATAGGGCTGAAAAATATTATGTGCTCAGATAGGTGAATGATGGATTGTAAAGTAACTCAATATTTCTCATTAGTTGCATGGCATAAATTATGAATTGGTGTAGTTTTATTTTTCTTTTTGGTAGGCAATAAGAGTATTCCCGAATGCAGGTACTTAATAGTTGTTACTGCTGTTATTCTAATTAATTAGGACTCATGCTTTGAACAATATTAATTGATTGTGTACACGGTCTAAATTTTTCAGGAATTTGTTGCTTCCTTTTTATAATTTGATGGAGCTTCTCATCTTTTTCCTTGATAAGCTACACTTCTGTTGGTTTTCTAGACAGCAAATACAATTTGGACTGTTCACTTTAAGAATGTCCTGAATCCTAAAGAAAAATTGCATTAATAGTCTGAATTTATCAAGGTAGTGTTGGATTAAAAATTGGGGTCATATTATATATACCACTGTTGTTTTTCAACATTTCTCTATATTTCATTATATTGTTTTGTTGTGAGCATTGTAGCATGTTATTAAACAATATAGGTAAATATAATTATTGACTACATAATACATCATTGTGTGATTGTACCCTTTCTTCATTGTTTTATTCCTTCAGTCACCATTTATTGAAGTTAAGTATTGTTTCATTAAGCTTGTACATGTATGTTTTTCTTTATGTATTTATCTGTTTGTACTGTGTCATGATGTTAAATGTATTTCTTATTATAGATCAGGATCAATAGGGTTTAAATGCCACTGACTTACTTATAGGGTAGTTCTGAGACTACCTATTCCCCCTAATATTTTTCTTACAAAGGCAAATTAGGTTATGATAAACCTCAAGGAAGGCAACTTGGAAAGATTTAGTAAGTCTAAGGCATGTGTGTAGAAGTTAAGCTAGTCCTACCACAGGATAATGAAATATATTATTCATAAATATAATATACTTGATTTCCTTGTATGACTTATGGAGACCGTACTCATTATTTTTAAACTTACTCTCTAGACTTACGTTAGGCCTCCTGACTATTCTGTTTCCCCGAGTCCCTGGTTCTCTGTCATTTACGACAACAGACTGAGGATACCCCAAATGAGGGGCCCAAGGCAGTGGACTCCGTTCAACATGGTCAAGTGTTATTCCTACCTCTGGCCAGCCAGCCTCAACCCTCTGCTGTCATTCCTGCCATGTTCAATCCATTGTCAAAGCTGAGCCATGTCTCAGAAGTGGGTGGCTTCAGTTAAAGAAACCAGAATAGTAGTTGCTGCTTTTAAAAATTACATTCTATATTCCTGCACAGCAATATGATTATTGATATAGTAAATTAATATCTTCACAACTCTTGCATCTTGTTTTCCTACAATAACACCTAGCACACCCCACCAGCGCATGGCCTGGTAATTCCTCTTGTGTACATTTTCCACAATTCATCTTGGTGATTCACCATTTCTAATGTTAGTAATTTACAGTAATGAGCCATGAGCTGACACCCAGACTGGGTGAGACAGAGGCAACTTTCAATCTACAGCAAGTGGAAAAGAGTACTTGAGGGATACATTCTCTGCATTCTGAAAGCATCTTAATGATCCTAAGTGGTTTGGATGTTTAGAGGAAGTTCACAGGCACTGAATCAATTGCACATTATTTAAAAAATACAATGCATAAGACTTGGGAACTAAAGGAATGCTGTTTCTTGTTCCATAGACTGAGAAGACTGAGAAGGTGGCAAGTTAGGAGAGTGTTGGAGCAAAGCTTTTGTTCCCTAGAAGCATGGGGTAAATGCATGTTTTGTTATGTGTTCATGGCTGGCTTCCATGTATGCCTGGGCAAAAATGAATGAATCCAGGCAAATTTGGGAATCATGGAACATCCCAATCTATTGTTTTTTTTCAAATGTCTTGCATTTAGCAAAGCACCACACATCCTTAGCTGAACACTACTTCATATTAAATTGTTAAATTGATGTGTACATATCAGAAGATAGAATCCACATATTTCCAAAGCCTTTCATATTTTTTTTTCAGTAAGGGTAGTCAGATGCCTTTGGAACTGTGCCTTTTATAACAAATTATTTCTTTTGTGATAATGAGAATGAAAAATCTATAGTTATTAGAACACACACATTATCACCATGTAGATTGAAATACTCAGTTCAGAAGGTCAATTTCCTAATATAAGAACACAAGCCATCAATTTGATGAATTGCATTTTCCTTTTTTCTCAGAGTGGGCCCTTTAATTTGGCTTCATTATTAAATAAAACAGAGAATTCTAGTGCCGGGAAACTCCTGCCAGCTATTTTTAGATCCACATCTATATTTCTCTCCAGAACTGTGGAAGGCATCTAAGTATCTATGTAGTGGAAAAAACATGGCCATTGGCTTCAGAGAACTCTAGGCTGAAATCCTGGCTTTGCCCCTGTGACTGGTTGAATGGCCCTAGGCAAGTCACTTCACCTCTTCAAGGCTTCGTTTGTTCATTGGTGGAAAGAGCACAATAATCCACCAGACTGTGTTCTTGTCAGAATTAAATATCTAGTATGTGCCAAGTGACTGACACAGGGCCCATAGGGAGCAGAGGCTCATGAAGTAGCAGTTAGCTCAGAGATGCTTATCTAATCACTCTCTCCAGTCGTGCAATCAATGCGATTGGTCTCTCTTTAGTTGCAGAGACCAACGTAGAAGGTGCTCTGCTTTCTCCACCTTGGGCACTTCTGTGTGTTCCCTGACTTGGCAACCACTGCTTTGTTGGCTGGTCCAAGACTATTGCAGCTGTGCTGTTTAGATGTCAAACAGGCCTAATGCCAGTTCGAAGTCGAGAGTGTTGCTCTTGATGACCACACCACAGAGCTGTCTTCCCTGAAGCTCTTGATTAGAATTTCTTGCCTCTGCATTCTCTGGCTTGCTATGGCTTCCTCACTGCATCTCACACTCCCACCCTGTTGGCAATGGTCTCTCTTTCCCTGTGCTGAAGGCAGAGTAAGAGAAAACTGAGTCCTTTGTGTGAAATACATCTCCCCCTCTCTTTTTACATTGGTTCAGTGCCCACAAGTGTTACAAGGACCATGAAAGCCAGAAGTAACTATGTCTGTCTAGCCAGCAGACTGGAAGAGGACTAAATGTAGAAGTAGAAAACTGGCAAAAGCCACTGTTGCCTATTGGTGCCTCAGCCCTGTTATCACAAACCTGGTCTTGCTTCCCTTGTCCAAGAGACCAGATGTAGGGGAAAGGTCATTCCTATGATATGATACGATATGGTACCATATGAGTATGATATGATATTTATTAGTCAATCTTCATCATTCACCGAGTCCATATCTGTGACTTCACCTCTTCACTAATATTTATTTGTAACTCCGAAATCAATATTCCTGGTGCTTTCACAGTCATTCAGGCACATGCAGAGCATGAAAAATTTGAGACTTGCTATGTACGAATTCCCAGGTGAGGTTTAAACAAGACGTTCCTCTGTTCTTGTGTCCTCTCATACAGAGGTCACCAGAGGATGCAGGAAGTAGGGGGGCAGGGCAGTGTAGGACAAGAAGCTCTGGCTCTGGGGCCAGTTGGATAGGGTCTGAATCCCAACCCTGGTGCCTGTTAGTGGGGTAGCTTCAGTCAAGTCTCAACTTTTCTGAGCCTCATTTTCTCACTTGTAAAATAAAGAAAATAGAATCTACCAATCTATTACCAATGTCTTACCTGTAGCAAAGCACTACACATCTTTAGCTGAACACTACTTCATATTTAATTGTAAATTGATGTATATGTATATCAGAAGATAGAATCCACATTTCCAAAGCCTTTTACATTTTAAGTTATTTTTTAGGATTTAAGATGGTGATCAATCTACATATTTATATCATTCTGTGTATATATATATACACACAATATATGTATACATTTGTACACACATATAGTGTGTATATACATACACACACACAAGTGCTCATCCTTAGGAACAACAGTTTCATATTTGCTAACTGAGTGTTTGCAGAGACTTTATGGAATACCATGAGTAATTAGAATGTACTATGTGTGTGTGTGTGTGTGTGCCACTTTTCTACTGTACTCTGCCTACTCTTCCATTGGAAGGTATATATATATCCATATCTACATATATGTCTATATATGTGTATATCTTATATATCTTTCACTGGATATACACATCTTCCAGTGGAACAGTAGGCAGGGAGTAATAACTAGGCTTTGGCTTGAGTTCCATTTCTATCAGTAAGGTCCACTGATGTGTGAACTGAGACGTTACTTTACTTCTGTGCCCCATAGTTCCCTAATATATAAAGTTGGGATCAAGGTGTCTGCCTTCCCAACAAGAGGTTGTTGTGGGTATAAAACGAGTTTAACAGACATGAACATCCTTAGTAACTTTTAAAGCACGCTAATAACAGAAGGCATTAGTATTGTCTGGCACATGTCCAGGCAGCAGGAGCAGTCAGGAAGCTATGATGGTCATTCTATGGGGGCTGTAGTCTACGCTGGATTGTTTGAATACAGTGTTCACTCCTTTATTAATTTATTTATTCAACCTTTTAGCAGACTTTTGTATTGAAAGCTGATTCTGCCCAGCCCTATGTAGGATGCCAAGGATACAAATGAATAAGCAAGATCCATCTCTCAAGAAACTTACTGTAGAAGGAGACGAACATGCTATATGGATTCTAGGAAGGAGTGCCCTAGGCTTACATTCTTCCACCAGACTCAGCTTTTTCACATGGCCCTGGGTCTCTACCTGACAGTAGGGACTCTCTTTTATTCACGCCAGTTGTGTATGGGTCTGTGCTTGCACACGTGTGTGCATGGATATGAATGTGACCAGAGGTAGGAGTGGGGATGCAACATACACTGGTGCTCTCAGTAAGTGCACTCTCCTAGATGTTCCATACTCATTCCCTTAGTCTTGTGGAGTTTCGTGATCCTTTCTCTAGGATGTTGGTAATATTCCTTCATGTCTACAGCTACCAATATAGGGAAATTTACACATGCCCAGATGATTCCTGAGATATAAATGCATCTGCTGAACAAATGTATGCACTTCAGATGTGCTTTGTGTGAAGCGTGTTGTGTTCTTTTTGTATCCAAAGCCTGAAGGTCCCAGAATAAATAAACTCACTGACATGGTTCCCTCAGATATTATTTATTTAGTAACTTCAATTCTCTGATCTCACGTGAAAGAAATTCTTAGATATGTGTGTATGAGCCAAAAAATATTGGTATAAGGAGCCATAAAATTGCAAGTGCTTTTTTAAACTATCTTGATTACGTATATAAAATAAGGAGAAAAATCTTAGACTCCCCTAGAAATTTGCCTTGCTATGAGATCTGAGTGGTCACAGAATCTGTCTTAAAAGAGCTACAAGAAAACTGAGTAATTACGTGGGCCAAATCCTTCCTTTCACAGATAGGGTCTAGAGTGATGAAATGGATTCCCAATGTTTGAATTGTTTGCATGAAAATACTATAAAATCTGGCTAAAATACAACATATCTTAGATCTTTTCTCCCAACTTCCTTCTCTTTGATTTTTCTCTTTTTTCATTCATTCATTCTTTTATGCATTAGTTTATTACTTAGAGAGGACCGGAAGCCTTTATGTGCAAGATACAGTCCTAAATAAAATTCCTTTTCTAGAACATTTGCAATGGGAATAAATGAACTAGATATCCTGATCTATAGTATTTTGGGGGTGGTTTCCAGCATTATACATCTGCTAAATTTTAGCAAACTCACTCTTATTAAAGGTATCAAATATTTTCTTTCATTTTGTAAAAGTTAAAAATACCTTAGCCAAAGTAGGGTTGGGCTTTCAGTTCTAACATATATTAATTTTAAGATGTCCTCCCTGGCTTCTGGGAGGATAGTGAACAGGTGAAGAGCAAGGTTGGATTGCCTAGAGCCAAACCCTGGTTTTGCTATTTTCTATCTGTGAAACTGTAGACAAGTCACTTAATTCTTTTACGTCTTGTTATTCTTACCTGTAATGTAAGAATAAATATTCTTACTTTAATAAATATTCTTTAATAAATACTCTTACTTTAGCTATAAAGTGGAAATGATGATATCTACTTCATAGGGCACTTCTGGGATATTCAGTGAAAAGTCCTATAGAGCACACAGTCCAGTACCTCGCCCACATTAAGTACTTGATAGCTGTCAGTTGTTATTGTTGGTGTTGCATAATGGAAGCAATTTCTTTGATTCCTGGATTGATTTGTTAGCATGGTAGATATTGTCTGTCAGAAATTTTATATCTCTACTAATATACTTCTTTGGATAATATAGAGCCCATGAATTAATCATTCCTCAAACCCTAAATGCCAGGGTGGGGGCACAGCATTGATGGGCTGTATCTCTCACCAGTGAGGGAAGGGAGTTGTCTCTTGTAGCTGTATATGTAGAAACAGATGTACTAAGCTACAGAAACTAGGATTGGTGGAATGGAAACAAAAAAAATAAATTCATGGAAATTTCACTTATATTTTTATATAAAGGAAATGTATTGGTGGATTTTGCAAACTTAGACATTCATCAGAATCACCTGGGAGATATTTAAAAATATGGATTTCTGGGCTTCAATTAGGACTAAGTAAATTAGAATTTTCTGAAATATCCATTAAAGATGTAAGTTCCCTGCCCCACAACTCCCCCAGTAATTTATACGCAGCTAGCTTGATACCAGCATTTGAGTACTGGCATACACTGTGGTTGGTGGTTGATGCCATTATTAGGTAGACATTCTGGACCAGGTAGAAGAGATCATTTGCTCCTTAATTTGGTCTTGTTGAAGGCATCCTAGGGCCTATGTGCCCTTACTTCTGGATTGGTGACATCAGGGGCCTGGGAGGAAAGAGAGAAATGAGGGGCTATTGTAATTTGTGTTGTGATCCTTTGTTTTCTGTGAATCTCCTGGAACTTCATCTTAGAGCTTAGAAGAAAGATGTCATCTCTCATCCTTTAGCAACAGTTCCTAGGTCTATATGTAAACAGTCAAATATTCAGTTCATGGTTATAATACCTGGTTTGGCAAAACCACGGGTAGCTGAGAAACAGAAACGAAAATTTAAAACACCAAAACAAACCACCATTGCCTCAAGAAAACAGTTTGCTTGAACTCTTTAGTTACTACATTTTGTTACTAAGAATGTAGCCCTTCTTGCTTTGACTACTAGAAAGCTCAGAGCCAAGTTCGTGGTTGACTTTTCACAAATCCAGTATAGTATGTTCTGCCAGGCATTTTATGTATTCGTCTCACTCTTGGACTCTTTTTTCCTACCCTTATTTACTCTCTGACATGATTTCTTCAGTTATCTATTTTTTATCCTAATGCACTATGTTTAGTATAAAGCATACAAAATCAGTTTTGGAACAAGTGGGGCTTTGAACATATAGAAAAATATGCTAGGCGATTGGCACAAAAGATATTATTCCTGCCCCAAAGACCTCACAGTTTAGTAGCCAGAGAGACACATAAAAACATAAAATAAGTTGCAGTACTGTTTTGTAAGAGCTATCATGGTGGTGTAGACACAGTGCTCCAAGGAGTACAACTGAGGATGCATCACCTCAGTTGTGGCGTGTATTCTGTGCCTGTTATGAGCCAGCAATTCTTTTAGGCCCTAAAGACACATATCCCCTTAGCCCAAAAGAGCTCAAGTCTAAGGGGAAGACAAATATGTAAGCAAATAATTACAGAGTCACGTGCTGCTTAATAATGAGGACACATTCTGAGAAATGCATTGTTAGGTGATTACATCATTGTGTGAATATCACAGAGTGTGCTTACACAAACCTAGATTGTAGAGCCTACTACATTTCTAGGCTATATTGTATAGCCTATGACTCCTAGGCTATAAACCTATACAGCAAGCTTGTCCAGCTTATGGCCTGCTGTCCACATGTGACTCAGGATGGCTTTGAATGCAGCCTAACACAAATTCATAAACCTTCTAAATCCTTGAGATTTTGGCCTGGTGTGGTGGCTCATGCCTGTAATCCCAGCACTTTGGGAGGCCAAAGTAGTTGGATCACTTGAGGCCAGGAGTTTGAGACCAGCCTGGCTAACATGATGAAACCCTGTCTCTACTAAAAATATGAAAATTAGCCAGGTATGGAGGTGCATGCCTGTAATCCCAGCTACTCAGGAGGCTAAGGCACAAGAATCGCTTGTACCTGGGAGGTGGAGGTTGCAGTGAGCTGAGATGGTGCCACTGCACTCCAGCCTAGACAACAGAGTGAGATTCTACCTCAAAAAACAAAAAACAAAAACATTATGAGATTTTTTGCGATTTATATTGTTTAGCTCATCAGCTATTGTTGGTGTTAGTTTATTTTATGTGTGGCCCAAAACAGTTCTGCCAATGTGGCCCAGGGAAGCCAAAAGTTTGGACACCCCTGCTGTATGGCTTGTTACTGTACTGAATACTGTAGGCAACTATAACACAAAGATAAGCATCTGTGTATCTGAACATATCTGAACATAGAAAAGGTACATTAAGATTATGGTATTATAATCTTATAGGACCCCTGTTGTATATGTGGTCTGTCGTTGACTGAAATGTCATTATGTAGCACATGACTGTACTATAAAGAGATTCATTCTAAAACTGAGTGTGTATAAAATGCTGTGAAAACACAGATGAGGGGCAATTAATTCTATCTGGGAAAGGAAGTCTCAAGGAGAGAGAGTTACAGAGAGGTGATGACATTTCAGCTTGATCTTGTGCATAACAAATGACTTCCTATGAGGTATTTTCCACCTGTTTTGAATTAACTAAAATGATTAGGTCTTAGAATTTATAAAGGTCATCTTTACTAGCATGAAAAAAGAGGATCACTCTTATAAAATAACCATTTAAAATGCAACAGCCTGATTTTTGAATGGGTACTAGGATGAATTAATGCTAAAGTTCAGAAGAAAGATTTGGAAATGGAGATGGCTGGGGCCATAATTATTAGGGATTTGACAGAAAATAGTGCTATCAAATATGTACAATAATTAGAATATAATTCATATAATATAAAATAATAATTATAGCTCCCTACCATACAACATTGCTTTTTAGTTTGTGCTTGGCTGATTTAGGCCTCATTATAGGAAAAAATTCACTGACAGATCATCAGAAACTTTATACTCTGGCAGAAGCAATGCTGTGTATTCTCCAAACCCACTTCCTTTTCCTTCTGTGTTTACTGCTAAACTCGATTTACCATTATCCTTGCTGATCTCTGCCACTTCCAGAACTGGCCTACTGAAATCTCCTATGCTTGATCTTTTACTCTCTTGCTTTCTCTTCCACGGGGACATACAGATCACATGCTGAGGACAACAGTGTCAGGAGGTGAAAGGAGCTTGAGTCCCTAAGGGACACATAGAGGAGAGCACCCTAGGAAAGCTGTTTAACCAGGGATATCTGCAGTGAATCTTGCATGAGTGAGCCAGGTATCATCTTGTATTGTGCACGGCCACTGAAATTGGAGGTTGCTTGTTATAGCAGTTATTCTATCCTAGTACATCCTCTGTGAAGTTATGTAAACAGTTCTTCCTTTAGCTCCCTTCCATCAATCCTTATCATCATATAACATGCTGTAATTTAATAAATGTTTACAGAATTCATGAATCAAGATATTCTTTTCAGATATTGAGCAAGGTTAGTATTGCAACCTCAACCTATCAAATATGCATAAGTCAAGAAAATAAATAGAAGAGCATTCAGTTCTCAGAGGAGCTACATTACATTTGCAGTGATGCATTTATTCTTGTAACACACAAATGGGACATCTCAGAATGTGGTCCCTGGGACAGAAACAGGACAAACACACACATAAGGTGAGGGGAGCATTCCCTCCTTCATTGTGTGAACATGTTTGGTAGAGGGCCTTCCGGGGTGTGAGAAATGAGTCAGGTCACTTGGCCTTAGCGTTAGAGACCTGGATTTGTTTGGCAAATCAGTAGGGTTTTAAAATAAGCTACTTCCACTAGTGAGTTATGACATTATTTCTATGGCATTCTAATGGACCTGAACAATTTACTCTATCAAGAACATTTCACAGGACTTCTGCATATTAACTAGTCATTGCTCTTGTTGGGACTAGCACAATGCACAAGAGATATGGACCCTGCCCTCAAGAACCTTATAATCTAATGGGGAAACAGACATGTAAAATACAGTGACAGTTGTTATGGAGGCAATCCAGGATATGTTGCTTTTTTTTTTTTCAGCATTTCCTTCTCATTCTGGACAAAAAGACTATCCTCCTTCTGTTGTTTAAATCCAAAGCAACACCAAAAAGAATTTCTCTATGTGCAAAATTAAATTCAATTATGAAGTCCTTAAATTTGTTTTGTCTCCTTGGTCATAATGGGTGTGGTGTGGGTTAGGAGTTGGAAGTAAGGTTTGGGAGTGGAGGGTACATTTTCAAACATGTTAATTTATTTTAAGGCTGTGATGGGACCATGTATATGCATTAATCTCTAAATAGGTAGCCACGTATTTCTAGGTAGGCAGCAATATACATGAGAATTTCCTTTTTTATCACTATCACTAGGTTTCTTAGTGGCTAAGTCCTCATTAATTCCTCAGTTAATTCCTTAATAAGCTGTCAAAAATAGTGACTTATTAAACCTACAATTATTGAACCTGGTTTTCTTGCATTCACATTCCCATGCCTCTAATACATCCTCATATTGCCATGAGATTACTTTCCTTAAGCTCTACTTATTATGCCTATTTACCCTGTTGAAAACACCTTCAGAGGCTCTCATTGCTTAATTAATCATATCCGACTCATAATAGCATTTCAATACCCTTCACTGTCTGCCACTGTGTATATTTCTAATTATAATAGCACCCCTCAATCCATCTCTACCACACACCCAAAGTCTTGAATGCTCTCTCATCTCACAGTCCCTCAGTACTTTTTCTTACCCTTACCCCTTCACAGAATCCTGAGGCTGTCTCATGACTCCTCACCCATTGTGCTTCCTGAGTGCTAAGATGCCCTGCAGAAAGGCCGTGTTGTCAGGGATTAGAGCTGATGGTAGGGTAGCTGAGCTCAGCCCCTGTGGATGGGTCATTGGAGGAGATCACTGCAATGGTGCTGCCCAAGGGCATCTGTGGATCTTAGTGTAACTGATATTCAGGGGACCTACTCAAGTCTACCTGTCTGACCTCTTGCTAGAGAGTCTCTGACATATTCCCCACAGTCAATATCTTCTGACCTTCCTTCTTCAGAAAAACGGGTGTAGGGAGGATGGAACCTGAGCCACGGCTGCCTAAGAAGTCAGGATCTGGAAGTCTATCTCCTTCCTTATGGCTGCTGTGAGTCACCTGCCTTGTCATCATCTGGATAGTTATAAAATGCAGATTTCCAGGCCCACAGCAGACCAACTAAAACAGACTTTCCCAGGTGGGAGCATCTCTGATATTTTCACCTTAAACAATTATTCTTTGTAGTTGATTTAAGTCTGAGAGTCACTGCTCCCCAGATGGGCAGACAGTCTGTGGGAAAATCCTGGTATCAGTCCTTCTAGTGTCACCATGAAAGTGAGAGCTGGCCAGGCACGGTGGCTCACTCCTGTAATCCCAGCACTTTGGGAGGCTGAGGTGGGTGGGCGATTGGAGGCCAGGAGTTCAGACCAGCCTGGCCAACACGGCGAAACCCTGTCTCTACCGAAAAATACAAAAATTAGCCAGGCATGGTGGTGTGCGTCTATAGTCCCTGCTATTTGGGAGGCTGAGGGACAAGAATTGCTTGAACCCAGGAGGTGGAGGTCGCAGTGAGCTGAGACTGTGCAACTGCACTCCAGCCTGGGTGATAAAGTGACTCTGTTTCATAAAAAAGTAAAAGAAGAAAGTAAGAGTTAATTTACTTTCCTTTCTTTGTCTAGTTGATATTAGTGTTTGGCTTTTCTACTGCCATGTAGATAATAGGAAAGTGGAGTCCAAGGAGTGGTGGGGTGAGGGCAAATAAGGAAGATACCTCTCTTGGGTACTGCCCTTCGCTGTCACAAGGAAGAGAATAAAATCTTATTGGGAGGCTGAGCAATTATAATGATATCCTTATTACCCACTACCTGTTTTCTTGAACATTAGGTACTGGGCAGGCAAACCAAAAAATGTCCACAGTCTCTGATGTCTGCCATTTCTTGTCCTTCACCCCATCCCAGTACTGTTTCTATAACCTTTATCCTTATCTTTAAATCTCAGTGAAATTGCTGTAATCAGTGAAGAGGTATTGAAAGTATTAAGGAACATCTAATTATTCCTTTTTATTTGCGTCTTCTTATTGTTGCTTTCTGAGTTTTTGTTTTTGTGTGCATTTTATAATGTACGTGATATGTAGTGAACCATGTATATGTGTAAGTGTATATATTCAGGCTGAGTGCTTACTTTTCTTTAACTGATCATGTACACCCTCAAAAAACTTCACTATCAACTATCTTGACGATGCAGCAACCTGATCCTCTGAGCTTTAGCCAATGACTGTCTCCTTTCTCCTGATAACTAAGGCCTGGGAATTCTGTGCTTTGGACTCTCCCAGGGCTTTAATGAATTTCCTTTTGATGCTCGTCCAATGGAACTAGCATTGCTATTTGACATTCTGAATTTCTCATTTCAGTACGTGACCTTGTAGGGTGTTGTTTTGAAGGAATCAAATCTTGATCTCAATCTAGTGAGCTTAACCCTTGCATATTTCTCTACCAAGGTCATGGCCAGTTAAATACTTTGGTTATTCATATAATGCACCAGAAAATTAAAGCTGGTCCTTAATTAAAAGTTTCTTCTCTTCAACCTATGTATGGCCTAGCTCAAATTATTTGGTATGACCTTATAAATTTGAGACACGAAATGGTTATATTCTCAGCTTCTTGAACCTACACCAATTAGATATGTTAGAATATCCAGTAATCATTAAATAGCAAATACCTGTCTCTATATATAAAGTGCAGAATGTATATGTACAACCCAGAGTCATTTGATTTCTTTTTAAGTTGGACTCTTTGGAGCCCAGGGATGGTTTTTTTATATAATAGATCTAAATTTATACACTTGGCTACTATTCCAGGACAGCCTTGTCACCGACATAAATCATCTCATTTCAGCAGCTACAGTAAATAATTGGGCCCCTGAGACATTGTTTTCCATCTTCTCTGCAGAGAGCCTCCTACAACCTCTGGGTTCTCCCCTGGGTGTGCAGGGTGACAGTGCTGTTGCCTCTGGCCTTTTCATTTATTATTTATTTCATTTATTTCAGGATTCATAACAAATTGGAATTGGCAAAAAATGGAGAGAGTCTTTGGAAGGATAAATCCAAGGTTCTCATAATTACCAGAAACTGTGGGGAGAGCAGAAAGGGGAAAAAAGAATAAGAGAAAAACAAATGAAATATTTCAAATCAGGAGACTTAAAAGAAAGACATTTACAACAGTGAATTTTCAGGTCCCAATAACAAAAAGGCTGTTATAATAAAGTTTTTTTGTTTTGTTTTGTTTTTGTAAGGCCAAACACAGCTTCCACTGCTAGCAGGCCGAGAGGGCTGGGTCCAGGCCAGGGGCTCTACCAGGAAGCTGATACAGACTTTCAGTATTGCCTCCCTGAGGCCAAGAGCATCCCTATAAGCCTCCATTTTTTCCTGTAGTAAACACCCATGGATTATTTTTCCCAGTCCCCAAAGTATAAAAGGGTCAACTTACTACCAAGTTATAATAAAGTTTTCTCTTTGGTTTCTGGTTTATGAAATACTTCCCAGCTTTTGTTCAAAGATTAATTTGCTGCAATAGAACTTGATTACAATTCAGTAGCTTTTATCATACAACTTTCACCTTGGACCAATTCGTCTAAAAACAGAGAGTTTTTAAGTGATACAATCCCAACTGATATCAAGTAACGCATCTTACTCAAAGGCAGTCTAATGTGTGTGAATGCTTGTTAGCCCAGGAGCCAACATAGAGTCAGCGCTTAATAAACAGTGTCACTCTTCTCTTCTCTATATAAGTATAGATAAAATCAATATGTAAACACACACATACATGCATATATTCTGTCATCCAGAATTTGAGAGTTTGAATAAATTATGGAGAATTATATAGTTCAGCAATGTGGTAGATAGGCACTATTATTATCCATATTCTGCAGACAAAGAAACTGAAGTCTAGAAAGGTGAAATAACTTGGAGAATCACTCAGGATTCCAATGCAAGAGGAATGTGTAACTTCAGTAACTCTGTTCCTAAACACTGTATTAGATTGCCTCCTAGGTCCGCTTAAACTCATGACATCCATTTGAAAGTATTCACTATTTATTAAAGTGTAGCAAATCATCCCCAAAATTAGTGACTTAAAAGAACAATGGCTTATTTTCTTGTACAGTTTCTGTGGGCTAGGAATTCAGGACGGTCTTGACAAAGCAGTTTTGACTTAGCATCTCTCATGAATGTGCAGTCAGATGTTGGCTGAGCCTGCAGTCATCTGAAAGCTTGCTGGTGCTGGAAGAGGCACTTCCAAGGTGGCCCACTTGCATAACTGGCAAATTAGTGCTGGCTCCTGGCTGGGGCTTCTGCAGCTCTCCATGTGGCTCTGTCCACAGGACTGTTGAGTGTCCTTATAACATGGTGGCTGGCTTTCCCCATAATGAGTGATCCAAAAGACCAAGGCTGAAGCCATAATGTTTTATTGTATGAACTAGCCTCAGAAGTAACATACCATTATTCCCACCACATGTCTATTGACCACACAGCTAACTCTAACTCCATGTGTGAAGGACTGTACGCAGGTGTGAATACCACAAGGCTACCATAGCAAACCACTACTTATTCTCTTTTTGCATAAACCCCTTCCAACCCTTCCTCTAACCTACCACTCTTAGTCTATATTGGCCCATCATAGACACTTAATAAATATTAGCCTAGCCAATGAACTTAATAAACATTTGGATTCAGGTTAAAAAATCCTTCCAGTTTTTTGAGCCATTGCTAGGGAAATTATATAACTTGAGCTTTTGCCAATGACTCACTTTTTCCATCTACTTTTCCTTTTCAGAAACTCTTGGCCTACCTTCCCTACAATTCTGTAACCCAGTAATTGTGTAGGAAACCTCACAACTGAGGCTGAACCTCACAGCTGCTTTGTCTGCCTCCACTGAGAACATGAGAATAGGTTTGGCATGGTTTTCTCAACTGATGAGTCTTTTCCCTGATCAACTGCTCAGGAGAACTTCTAAAGGAGACTCTAGTCCTAGAGACAGCTGTGAAACAGGTCTCTTAGACACTCCATTTCAGAGCCAATCATAAGCCATTTCTGTAATGATAAAGAGCTATACATATCCCCATACATTAATAATGCTGGTTGGTATGTATTTAGAAATACAACATTTTGAAAAATATCTATTTGGAAAGAAGGCCATTTGTTTTGTTACTGTTAGCTTACTAGTGTTCTTGTCTTATATATCTCTTTATCCTATGTATTACATAATGAGGATAAGTCACAAAAGCACTAGTTAAGACAGGAATTATGTCTTTCCAGAAACAAACCCTGGTGTGATTTTTAAAAGTACAGTGTGCTTCCAGCCCCTGCATCTTTCTCGTTCCAAGGATGTCATTATCAATACTAATATAAATTTTTCATTGCTTGAGCCATTACAATATACAGAGAATAGATTTTTCAATTTTTCCAGTTCCACTGAGTATATTAGCAAAATTGTCTGTCTGTCAGCAGGCATGTGGTGACGCCAGTAGCATCTCTGATTTTGATTGTTCTAAATCTTTTTATATTTACAGGTCTCCAGCAGAGAAAAGGCCAAGGACTTATTTGTAAACCCTTCTCCCATGTGCTTCTTCTGATCACTTTCTCTTACATTTCTTATTCTCGTCTGAGTCTTTAAAATGATAAATACTAAAAGCAATCTAAATGATAGGAAGTATGTATATTTCATTGATAAAATTGTAGGCTTTTAAAAATCATGCTTTATTAGTTATTAATATACCTGTAAGTTAAGGGTAGTTAAAGAGGGTTCTTGATCTATGCAGAATTTTCCCACACATTAGGGGCAGACTCAGAGTAGAGCCATGTTCTAACACCCGGCTTGGTGAAGATTCTGAACTCATATACAATGACCTATGGCAGATTGAACTCTCAACTCTTTTGTAATCTTCATGAACTATAAATGTTGCACATGCCTGCAGAATGAATTTTAGTTTCATTGTGGGGTAGTATGCAAGAAGAACCCTGGAGTGGCACATGTTGGGAGGGATAGATTAGAACATAGCAAGACTTCTTAATTGAAAAGATGAAGTTTCTCAGGCCAAATAGTAATATGATAAAATCATAGAATGGTATATTTGGGAAGTAGCTTCAAAGTATGCCTTTCAGTTTCTTTCAAAATAAAATGAAGAAAGAGAGAGAAAGTGCATGGCCTAATGTCACATGGTTAAAAGAAGATGAGTGGGCCTTAAATCAAAATCTGCCTTTCAGTCACGGATTTTCCCCAATACATTGGACTATCTCATGGAAAAAAAAGAATGTGGGATTAATCATGAATTCTTTTTTTAAATTTAGATTTTTCAGGGTTAGAGACTAAAGAATAGAAGTTTTGTTTGTTTGTTTGTTTGTTTGAAATACCTGGCTCAAACAACTAATTGGATAGATTGAGTTCAACAGGAGGTCCTTTATTGTAGTGTATTGTTTGTATCTATCCACTGAGCTTGAACTTGCAGCATAACATCCATGACATTTTATTATTACATTACCATGCAGACAACCTTACCAATGGATCCAAGGTCATTAACATCTGTATTAGTTTACTATTGCTGGTGTTAACAATTTACCACAAATTTAGTGGTCCAAAACAATACAATATAAATTTATTATCTTAATGTTCTACAGGTCAGAAGTCTGAGGTTAGGTCTTATATGGCTAAAAGCAAGGTGTCGGCAGGGCTTCCTTCCTTCTGGAGACCCCAGGGAAGAATCTGTTCCTTGCCTTTGCCGTCCTCGAGAGGTTTCTCACATGCCTTGGCTCCTGGTCTCTTTTTACCAATGGCGTCATGAGGACCTCTCCTTGCCATTACACCTCCTTCCCTGAATCAGATCCTCCTGCCTCCCTCTTATTAGAGCACTTGTAATTACATTAGTCCTTCCTTGATAATCCAGGATAACCTCCCCATCTCACGATCCCTAGCTTGCTCACATCTGCAGCATCCATTTTGCCATGCAAGGTAACAAATTCACCAGTTCTGATTAGGCCTTGGACATCTTCAGGGGGCCTATTCTGCCTGTCACATCTATATTTGTTATTTAGTTAGAAAATAATTGAGTATGACTGTAAGAGCCTTGCAAAGAGCCCATAGACTTCATTGTGAGTCTGATTTAGAGTACACCAGCTGGGTAACCTTGGGAAGCTTGGTTAACCTCGCTGAGCCTTAATTTCTTCATCAGCAAACTGGGGTGGACAAAATATGAGCCAAAATGTATTATGCTCTTAGTATATTCATTCACAATTCTTTAAAAAACATGATTGTGCCCTCCTTTGTGCCAGGGAGTGTTAGGTGCTGAGAGGATATGGTAAGTGGAACTCACATGGGGTCTGTCTCAGGCACTTACAGACTGGTGGAGGAGGCAGTCCATCACAGTTGTAATCCAACAAAGAAGAGTAAAATTTCAAAGAGAACTGCATTCTACTGTAAAGGGACTTGTGTAACAGGAGCTTCTAATGTAGGATTTGACCACAAGGGAGCTTGGGGAAGTCTCCCCTGAGGAAGTGACTCCCAAATGGAGACCTGGAGAAGGTGTAGGCACCAACAAGGCAGAGAAGGGAGGAAAGTGCAGGTGCAGAGGCTCATGGGAGAAGGAAGGAGAGCAAGTGAAAGGGGCTTGAAGAAGGCTATTGTCTTGGAGCAGGAAGGTGAGCTATATCAGTCCCAGGCCAACAGTGCAGGATCCAAACTTCCACTGATTTAGGCAAATGACAGGCAAGTCATGAACTTTTCTATGACTCAGTTCCCACACTGATAAAATAGAGATAACAATAATAGTAGCTTTTGGGGAATGCGCAGCTTAGATAAGAAAATGCGTGAAATCACTGTGCATACAGTCAGTGCTCTGTGAATCTTAGTAATTGCCCTAATCATAATCTCACTTATCCTTGCATCAACCTTATGAAGTAAGTAGAAACTAAGGTGGAGAATATTAAGTAGCTTGTCCAGGGTCATACAGCCAGTGACAGATCAGGGGATTTGGAACGAGGTACCTCTGCCTACATGGAGCTGGTGTTCTGCACCACAGCATCCCCCACCCCAGAGCATGGCTGCGAGAGATAAATGGGATAGTATACTGAGAGTGCTCTGTAAAGTAAACCTAAATCCATAAATAAAAGGCTTGTGATTATTCACATTATCCTCCTCACCACTATTTTTCTTCTGTTATTACTCATAACAAGGAGAATGTAAGCTGGCTGAAGCTGACCCATTTAATTTCTTCCTCTAAATCATTTTCTCTCTAAATAAATTCCAATAAAAACAAGGGGAACAGGACTAAGCAGAAGACGCAAAGTGCAGTCATGTCTTCATTGACTCTGTGGCCTCATTCCTTTTGGCCCAGATGCCAGCGCTTATTTCTGAGGGGCCAGGAAAGAATAGAACAGCTCACTCTCTGTTATACCCTTAGATTGTAGAAATAAGTGTTTGGGGCAATCTGGTAAATTGAGATAACCACATAAGCCATTTGAGGTTTACTTAATTTCAAAGAATTAGAATATTAAAAGTATCAAAGTTATATAAGTATATTTAATCTTCATTTAATAAATTTGAAGACACTTCAAAATTGTGCTGTTTCTCAGGATTCCCACCACCATTTCAATCATCTTGGCCCTGATAAAGTGCAGGAGTGCTGGCTTAATAGGCATTTTTAGTTGGTAGAATGCCAGATAATCATCTCTTACTGGAAATGGTCATAAATTGAAATTTGAATTTGTTGATTCTGTAAATCTGGAATAATACAGTAGGGTTTTGAAATTGTCTCCTTTTAATTTCATCATTAATGTGAAACAATAAAAATGATTAGATCTTAAGTGGAAAATGCATAACCCTAAAATGCTTCCCTAACTAAATCAAACAGAATACAGAAAGAAGAAAGAAGATCTTCCATTTGTCAAGTGATAGATTCTTTTTATCATTCGCTGATGTCTGACAGTGTTGGAATATGAGACTTTAGCAATTATGATGCCAGAAATGTATTGAAGGACAGATTTATTTTCACAGACATGCACAAAAAGTATATTTGTATGGCTTTTTCTGTGTGGTTGTTATTTTATGATTGTTTGCTATTGAAGAAGATTTGAAGAAGAATCTAACATCAACTGACACTTTTAAATTTGTGTGATCTGAGATCTCAATCCCCCTACAAATTCAGGGCCAGAATCCAACTAATGAAAAAGTATGACATTAATTATTACGATAAGGTGTATCCTACTGCAAATTTACAGGTTTCAAAATCTGGTCATTGAATAGCTGAGTTAAGAACTAAAGAAGCCACTGACAGCTTGGAGCTTAGCTTTCAAAGTTGGAACCAACAGCGTATCTTATGCATTGACTGAAATAATGCAATGAAATTCTTTTCTCTCTTAACAAGCTTTCTCCAGTCATGAAATTCCCTTTGCTATGCCGCAACCCCAATGTGAAAAAGGAGAACGTGTTCCGATATTGAAAAACTGTATGCCATTACCTACTTTATCATTCATATCAAAGACACTGAACAGATAGCACATGTACAATTGATGGATTATTCTCATCATGAAAGTCTGATCACCCCACTTGGGTTTTCAAACAAAGCATTTAATAACCACTGCCTTGTTAAAAGGTGGAAAATGATCTGGCTTGTGGCCTGATAGGACGAGGTTTTATTGATTTTACTGAGGCCCTTGACTTGGGAGATCACAGGCTTCTTAAGGGCAAACTTAAAAGGAAGCATTGAGATGGATGAGTAATTACCTGTGTGATGGATGTCATTCTGTAAACATCAGGATCGGGTAGCTTCTCCTTGGAGTATCAGTTGGTGGGGGAGGGAGAGAACATAGTCGAAGTCTCATTTCAACCATTTTTAGTGTTTTTGCGTATTTATAAATGAGCTTTGCTCTGTTGGAATATGGGGTTATACATGATTTTGAAAAGATATGCCTTTGTTTCTTAATTTAAGTGTTGGTTTACAAAAAGAAATAGATTTTTATGGCTGCTAGACAACACAATGATTCTTCAAATGCTACAAAAAAACAAAAAACAAAAAACCAACAACTTGATAAATGTTATTTGTTTTCATGGTTCTTGGTCTATTTGGAAATGCAGCTATCTGAATCCCAGGCTCCAAAAGGGGCCAGGCTGAGCTTGAGGCAGTATCAGAAAAGAGGCCATTGATGGAAGCCTGGGGAAGGAGGTACTGAGTGGGAGTCAGTGCTCAGGAGATTTGGAGGCCTCGCAGGGTGCTAAAGCAAGGAGGTGACAAAGCAGCACTCAGTGATAGATTAGGCAATAGGCAGGAGGGACCACAGGGAATGGAGCTCTGGGTGGGCAGCATTCTGTGGACTGGGAGGTGGCCACCCCAGAGATTGTAGAGTGGGGTTGTTGTCAGGTCTGTCTCCTGTGGCCCTTGCTTTCTTTCAATTGGTGTCACAAAGTGAAACTTAAGAAAGCTATCTTGAGGGTGGAGAGGGAGTAGAGGAAGGAGTTGTGTTTACTGGAATCCACTGAGCTGCTGAACCCAGGCGATACGTGAAATTCCTTTAATGTCATAACACTGAATTGAGCAATCCTTTTGATGTGGAAGAAAAAAACCATTTTTTATCCCATCTGTTGGATACAGTGGAATGGGTGTGAGTTTTAGAGTCAGGCAGGTGGGGTCACATGGTTCTAGTTCTGCCCCAGGCACTTTGAGACCTTGGGCAAGTTTAATTTCCCTAATCTTGACTTTCTCTCATTTATCTATCATTCATTTATCAAACATCTATTGGGTAAGTACTATGCACTAAGTACACAGTACTTATATTGCTTCTTGTTTTCAAAGAGATTCTAGTTTAATAGGGACATTAATAAGTAAATAAAGAAATGCAATATTGTTATAGCTACTGTAATATACTGGACAGAAGACATAGAAGAGTGAAGGCCTAAAAAAAGGAAGGGATTAAATTTTCTGAACAGAGTATGGGGCTGGAAACTATACAGAGAGGAGGTAATTGAGTCCTGAAAAGATGACCAGCTGGCAATGTGGTTGCAGAGGCAGGCAGGTACCAAGTCATGGAGGAATTGGAGTTGTCAAGGTGCAAAGAGGGTACTCCCTGTCGGGAGTGTCTTTGAGTGTGTGAGAGATAAATGGGTCTGTATATAGTCTGGGGAGAAAGAGGGCCTGTACCTGTAAAATGTTTTGCCTGGGTAAAAGGTTATATGAACTTGTTGCAGAGATTCCTTTTAAGGTTCCAAGTTCTACAGGGAAGAAAAGGGTGTGGCCTTATTTTTGACATCTTGATCCATTTTGTTGATCCGTGGCAACTGAAGTTTTGCCTTCTTGTGGGGATCACAAATTGATATTTTCCTGGAGTATTTAAATAATGTATCGAATCTCCATGCTATGTAATAGAGATCAAGGATGATTTAAACATGATTATTGTTCTCAAAGAGATTCTAGTTTAGTAGGTACAATCAAGTATGTAAGTAAATAAATGCAACATTATTGTAGGAGAATTTACTTTGACTGTCAGGTAGCACATCCTCCATTCCCAAGTGAGAGACTATCTACCTTCTGCAGTTACTTCTGTTGTATGAGATATGGAGTCTCCTACCCATTCCTATAGGAAAGAAGTTTTTGCTCTTCATGCAAGTTGTGACTCTACTGGCTTCCATTCTGTGGGCTGAAGAACAAAGTTTTTGTGCATGATATAGCAGGACAAGTCAGCAAACAAAGAGCTTAATGTGATATGTGAATTCTTTGTAAATATCATACAGGTTTGACTTGATTTATACTAGATGGAAACATCATCAAAGCATTTCTTCCTTAGGAGAGGAAATCCCTTGTTTTATTTCCTACTTGAAATAACATTTTTAAAAGGTAAGATCCAAGAGTGAAATCATGAAGATGAGGTGCCAAAAATATATATTAATTCCATCATTAAATGAACTGATCATTTCTGTGTGAAGAAGGAACATGAGTGGGACAGCACTTGGGAGAATAGTCTGCTAAGTGTTGTAATGAATATATTGCAATTATATTCCAATGATGTGATACTGTATAGTAGAGGAATATATGGGAGATTATTTTTCTACGTGAGAAAGTACTCAATGACTAGAATACATTTTTATTATATGGATTTTTATATATTTGTGTAAATTGGCTTTTTCCCCACAGAAAAAGTTAATACATAAGGTACTTCACTTTGTCAGAACAATCTATAGTGAAGTATTATTATAAATAATGAATATGTGTGAAGGGTATTTGAACTGAAGGATAATCTCTCTTGGATAGTAAACTGCCAGAAATTTCTTGATATTCCACAGAAAAGAAGAGGACTATCACAGGCCAAGTTAATGTATTTTTTTCATTTTCAGTTTTCCTATATATTTTAAGCCCACTGCTCATTCCTTGGCTCAGATCTTTGATTCAAGCATATCCACAGACTCTTTCCAAATTGTTTATATCTGATGGGAGAGACTAGATTGGAAACCCTACTCATATGGCTATGATTTAGCCTAGGAAAAATAATTCTCCATAATGGATTACAGTCGGCCCTTGAACAGCATGAGGATTAGGCATCCTGGCTCCGTATGCAGTTGAATATCTACGTATAACTGTTGACTCCCCCAAAATTTAACTGTTAATAACCTATTGTTGACTGGAAGCCTTACTGATAACATAAATAGTTGTTTGACATATATTTTGTATGTTATATGTATTATATACTATATTATTACAATAAATAAGCTAGAGAAAAGAAAATGTTAGTAAGAAAATCATAAGGAAAAGAAAAAATATTTATCATTCATTAGATAGAAGTGGATCATCATAAAGGTCCTCAGCTTTGTGGTCTTCATACTGAGCAGGCTGACGAGGAGGAGGAAAAGGGGCTGCTCTTGCTGTGTCCGGGGTGGGATGGTAGACAGAAAGAAAACCTGCGTATATGCAGACACGTGCAGTTGAAGCCTGTGTTGTTCAAGGGTTAAGTGTACTTCAGGTTTTATTCTGTGGAAATAATGCATGCTGTTGAAAGGCAGATTCCGTATTAGAAATGTGTTCATGATTATTCGTCCATTTAGGGGGACATCTGTTTAACGAAGGCATTTTGGACCACAGTTTTTATGAACAATATTTAAATTTCAGCATATGTAATGTTTTTATTAATAAAATTATCAGTGTATCTATATATTTTCAAAACATATCCATGAAATGTTGGCGTGTTTGGGGTGATAAAAAGTGGTATTTCTCGTGGTGGCGGGCGCCTGTAGTCCCAGCTACTCGGGAGGCTGAGGCAGGAGAATGGCGTGAACCCGGGAGGCGGAGCTTGCAGTGAGCCGAGATCGCGCCACTGCACTCCAGCCTGGGCGACAGAGCGAGACTCCGTCTCAAAAAAAAAAAAAAAAAAAAAAAAAAGTGGTATTTCTTGAGATGGGTGAGAGTTGTAGAATGAAGGCATTTCACATGGCTTGATTGGAGAGAAGTAAGGCCATAGGAGAGGCCCACAGGCTTTGCAATAAGTAGGATCTGGTTCAATTCCAGTTCCACCATCTGTGTGAACCATCTCATGTTTCTTAAACTCTTTAGCCCCTGATTCTTCATCAGTAAAATGTGGTTAGCGCTACATAATTAAAGGATATTAATAAATGTCCTTACCCAATGCCAGTCACATTATAAGTTTCAACAAATGATGGTTATTATCATTAAATGTAAATTCATGAGTAGCTTTGAAGGAATCTCACCTCTCACATGATAGTGAACTGCCTAGATTATCTGTAAATAACTTGGTTTATTTTTAGAATGACCCTAACTTGAGGATCTCTAAAAGTCTTGTTTTCACATCAGCTGCTTAGATTGGCGTGGTAATTCACCTAGCAGCCTAGCAGAACAGTTTTCCACATAGTGAGTTGACCTAAGCTATATCAAATTGACCTGTAATAACTCCAAGCAGCAGTGGCTAAGAAGTACCAGGCCAAAAAGAAAAAAAATATTCTATATGAATTTAAGTATAAAACCCCAAAATATCATTACATGGCATTAAAATAATAACTATTTTTTCCTCACAATATGTGCTTATTATAAGAAATTTAGAAAATACCAACATCAGAAAAGAAATCTTTTCTTCCCATTACTCAAATGTAATTTACAATTGTTAACATTTATTTCAGTATATATCTGTTTAGTTCTTTGCCTAAACATACAGTGTATTTTTCCTAACAAAAATTGAACATATTTCTTTGAAGTAGGCTTTTTTGATGTAATAATGTCTTGTGACCACATTTTTCAATTCTTTAAAGAACTCTAGCATATTTTTATGAATGTAGAAATATTATAGATATAATAGATACCTACAATATTACAACTACAATATTCTATCAAAATTTAATCAACTCCTTATTTTTGAACATTTGTTATGTCTGATATTTTATTGTTATGAATAAGACTGTGATAAACATTCTCGTAATTATTAAGCATTTATAAGCATGCATTAAAATTCCTTAGGCTAACCTTCTGGATGTGAAATTTTGGGGTCAAATGCCATGACAGTAGACATTATTGGTTGTCAGTATATCCTTTTTCTTCTTTCTCTTTCCTAACAAGGGTCTCAGTTCTCTTTAGTTTCCCACCTCTCATCCATGCAGCCAATTGCCATGGGAGACACTGAGCCCACCCTAACTCTAGGATCGACTTTAATCAGCAATTATATTTCCTTTGTCAATATTTGATTCAGGACTGGCTTGGGATCCTGAGAGAGCAAGAAAAGTTTACCGGGAGCTTCAGAAAAAGTTATTCATCATTTTTGGAGTGGATATTCAGAAGTGACTTCCCTCTTTTGCTCTGGTAGGTATGGATATGAGACCTCAGAAACCCCAGAACTCCTCATTCTTTCCCTGACAGAAAAGCCCACACATGGGAAAGACAGCCATAAAGAACAAAAGTGGAGCCCCTGGACTAAATTAAGAAAGCAACTTGCTCAACCTTTCCACATCTAGTTCCATGAGCAATCCATTTCCTCATGTCCAAAACAGCTTGACTGGGGGTTTTGGTTACTTATAGCCCAAAGCACACCAACTGGTATGGTCATCAGAATTTAAGGCTTTTAAGTACTTAAAATTCTGATTTTAAGGATGTTTAAATCAGAAAGTACCACTGGAAGGTTCATACTAATTTATTCTCCTACAAGCAAGCAGTACAGTTTCTTGAAAAATATACTAAAGTTTATTTTGGACTGCATGAAAATAAATTTATTATCAAAATGCATGTCTACATATGGCTTTTTTATATTACTGTTCTGGGAGATGCAAACTGTCCTTTCTTCAAACAAGTTGTATCCATTGCTCTTTTCTCCTCTTCCCCTCTCTTCTCCTATCGGCCTTTATGTATTTCAAGGATTGGTCTAAAAGAACATAAGCTGGGCTAGGCGCAGTGGCTCATGTCTGTAATCCTAGCACTTTGGGAGGCTGAGGTGTGAGGATTGCTTGAGCCCAGCCTAGGCAACATACTGAGACTGTCTCTACAAAAAAAAAAAAAGAAAAAGAAAAAAAAATCGGTGTGGTGGCCATGTGCTACTCCGGAGGCTGAGGTGGGAAGATGGCTTGAGCCTGGGAAGTTGAGGCTGCAGTGAACCATGATTGTGCCACTGCACTCCAGGCTGGGTGACAGAGTGACACCTCATCTCAAAAACCAAACAAAATGAAGCCATAAACTATTTACTAAGGGTCCTGTGTTCAAATCCCCCCATTTGCCATTAATTGTCCCTATAGTATTAAGTAATTCATTAACTCTGTGACCCTCTTCATTCACTTGCCCTCTCTAACTTAAAGTGTTCCTGTTCGGAGTAAAGAAAACAATCAATTCGAAAGAAAGCTTTTTGAAAAAATACACAAGTACTATCAATTTATTTTTTATCTATAACTTATGTTTCTACAATTCCGTTTTCTATTTCTTTTTCTGGTTTTGCTGTTAAACTTGCTCTTGAAAAGCTCCAGCTTCAGATCCCTCAATTTCTCCCCACAAATTCTAGAATCTTGCAAGAACAAGGGGGTTCTCTACTCCCTACCATGTGGCATCTACCATTCTAGTCCCCCTTGGCTCTTGTAGCCATGTTTTTTCCCACTGCTGATATCCGGGCCAGAGCTGTGCCAGAGACACACCAGAGCACTACTGTTGTGCTATCCTCACAAAAGCTGCCAATGCCCAAGTGCTGATGTTACAATACTCTTCCATGGGAAGAAAAGGATGTCTGATTTTGAGTATGCATCATTTGCCAATGGTTCTGATAATACTGGCAACAATCTCCCTGGGCCTTCTCACATATTATCTTTTGCCTCTAAAAATTTTTTCTGTACCATCTCCTCCAAACCCACTTTTCTATACCATCTCCTTCAAACCCACTAATGCATTGCTAGCTCTTATGTATTAGTCTGTTCTCATGCTGTTAATGAAGACATACCCAAGACTGAGTAATTTATAAAGGAAAGAGGTTTAATAGACTCACAGTTCCACATGGCTGAGGAAGCCTCACAATCATGGCAGAAGACAAAGGAAGAGCAAAGGGACGTCTTACATGGTGGCAGGCAAGAGAGCATGTTCAGGGGAACTCTGCTTTATAAACCCATCAGATCTCATGAGACTTATTCACTACCAGGAGGAGAACAGTATGGGCGAAACCGCCCCCATGATTCATTTATCTTCACCTGGCCCTGCCCTTGACACGTGGGGATTATTACAATTTAAGGTGAGATTTGGATGGGGCACAGACAAACCATATCATCTTGTCCTTCCTTAAAGTGTCAACATAAATGTCTCTTCTTCTGGATTTTTCTCTGCCTCAGTTGTTTTGGCCTCTTGCCTGGGTCTTGGGAAAATAAATCAATGATAAAACAGAGTAAAATCAGTAAATAAACAGATAATAAATAAATAAGTAGTGTCCATATATTCAACCAGTATTTATTTATTTATTTATTTATTTACTTACTTATTTTTTGACACAGGGTCTCGCTCTGTTGCCCAGGCTGGAGTGTGGTGGTGCGATCTTGGCTCACTGCAGCCTCTGGGACCCCAGATGCATGCCGTCATGCTTTTTTATTTTTTGTAGAGACAGGGTCTCCCTATGTTTCCCAGGCTAGTCCCAAACTCCTGAGCTCAAGTGATCCTCTAGCCTCAGCCTCCCAAACTGCTGGGATCACAGGTATCAGCCACTGTGCCTGGCCCTCAACTGGTATTTATTAAGTGGCCGCTATTTGCCAGGCCCTCAAGTCCAGGCTGGATATTTCTCTATGAATTTTTATAGCAGTCTCAGAGTATCATTTCATGGCAAGTAACATGTTGTAGTGTATTGCCCTATTTGTCCATACCCACACTGGATTGTATTAATATGTTCCACTAGGCCAGGTAACTGTCATTTTTGCTTACCCTTATACCCTGCACTGGAACTCCAGACTCATGTATCTTCACATAGATGTTTAATAAATATCTAAAATGTTACATGACCAAAACTGAGCTCTGGTATTCTTCCTTCAAACCAGTTCCCCTAACAGGTTACTCCTGTCAGAAAATGGCCTTTGTACAGAAAATCTCTTTCTACAAGTTTAAAACATATGGGGTCATCTTGGACTCTTCTTTTTCATCCACACTTCACACCATCAGCACATCCTGTCAGCGCCACCTTCTGAATTCAACTGTCTTTACCCTGTCCAACAGGTCCAAGACCCAGGTGAGGCACAAGAGGTGCGTAGGCCACAAAGTTTCACTCTCAGTCATGCAAGTGAAGACCGTGCTGACACTACACATAAACAGCCTTGATGCCAAGTGCCTCCTGAAATTAAACTTCTGCTCTAGGTACTCCTCTTACTTAAACCTCGTGCTGTCCTGCTGTCTATCCTACCAGGACTTCACACCTGGATACAGCAGGAACCTTTTCATAAGCCTCTCTGCTGCTCTCTGCCTTCCTGCGGTTATTTCCACCACATTGACAGCTGATCCTATTAAAGCATGAGTGAGATCATGTCAGTCCTGTTCTCAAATCCTCCAGTGGCTTCTCATCAAGTAAAAGTAGGTGGGGCCACATTGGTCTGCCAGGTGCTGATTGGCCTGCCTCACCATTTCACGCTGACTTCATCTTCTTCTACATTACACCTACTCACCCTGCTGCAGCTTCAGTACACCAGACGTGATCTGACTCAGGCCTTTGCATTTGGGAATCCTTCTGCATGGAAAGCTCTTCCCTTAGATCTTCCTCATTTCTTCCAGCATTGAACTCAAGTGCCATTTTCTCAGGGAGACCTGCTTGGCCAGCCCATCTACAATGTCAACACACCGCCTTAGTCTCACATTCCCTCCCCTGACTTTTGTGTTTTTCTTTAGCGCGCGTGTGCACGCCCACACACACGTGCATATTTAGCTTATATATATTCTATCCCTACCACTCCCCACTCCCACCGGATTACAAGTTCCAGGTGGGCAGGGATTTCTGGGTCCTTCGATGTATCTAACACTTGTATTATCAGTGCCAGGAACTCAATAAATACTAACTGAATGATTGAACACTGCATCTACGGATGGATGGGTGCATTTATCTATCCACTTATTTATTAATTTTACTCTGCTTTTTGGCATATGCCTTTCCTCAGGACCTAGTCAGCCAAGAAGGCTGAGGCAGTCTTGCTGCACTCAGAATTGCTACCCACCCATTTCCAGCTCCCAGTGTCATCCAGGCAACCTCATGATTCCATACACCCTGTCCCCATGATCCTCCAGATATTTCTCAAAACTCCTCAATCATAGGGCACACCACAAGTGAAACCTCTAGTATATTAAAACGGATAAAAATGAATGAACTCCCATGTATGAAAGAGATAAAGATCTTTTATAGCAAGATTTTGAAATTAGATAGCAACTAATTCTGAGATCCTCATCAAACTTCTTAATATATACCTAGATATATGTAGGAAGGAAAAAAAAACATTTTTACCAAATGTTAAACATTTCTTTTATAGTGAAAAGTCACTACACTAGATATTTTGTTTCATTAAAGCAAAACATTATATATATATATATATATATATATATATATATATATATATATATACAGGAGTGACAAATCTAGTATGTTAAAATTTATAATAATTTTATAAAGGCTAGAACCATAGACTTTTTGATGGGTATGGGCAGGTTGTGTCTTTCAAACAGAATTAGTTTTCAAAATTCCTGTGACGTTAGTGGAAATTGCTCACTACTTTGCTCTTCAAATGGTATGCTTGGTTCTTGAGAAAAATTTTTTGAAAGCCTTTATTTGATTCTTGACAGCTGTGCATTTTTCTAGGCTGCCAGACGAGACTGAATCTTGTCTAAATGTAAATACCTGGTTACTTGATTCTCTGTCGTGGAGGGCAGTTTATTCTTTTTGCAGGAAGCCTTGATTTTCAAGGAGGAAGTGACCAAGGGCCTTCATTAGCAGGCAGGCTTCAAACTGTTTCCAGGCTCTTTGTTTACTTCTATAGAGCAGACTTTATTTTCATGCCCAATAAGTTTGACAAAGCAGTAAAATCAGTCCGGTTAAATGGGTCGCCAATACAGGTGGGGAGCCCATTCTGGTCTTGCAAAGTACAAAAGTGCTGCTCCCATGAATACGGATGCTCGGAGAGCTCAAGCTTCCGTTTTCCTTGGGCAATTATGATCACAGAGTGCACATTTTGGGCTGTGGGGAGAGGCGGGTTTAGAAGGAGGATCAGCTTTGACTTAGTCTTATACGATCTTAACAGCTTGGATGAGGGAAACTGAGAACTGCCTCTAATAAAATACACATGTCACATACATACTCATAAGGCCGTTAAATGCTTGTAGTTTTTTTTTTTTTTTTGCGGTGGGGGGGAGTTGGAGGGTTGTGAAATTGCACAATTTATGCTGTCATTTTTGCAGCACTTCTAGTGAAGTATCTAGGTGTTTCTTCTAATATCTCCATTGCAACTTCCAAATCATAGTCTTCTTGTGTTAGCTGAAAGCATTAAAACCAGAAATTACCATAATAGTGCTATTTACCCCTCATTTATGGAGCTACTAGCGTTATTTTTCCACTGACTTTACAGAGTGCATTTCAACCAGCAGTACTTCTGGTTTGGTTGATGAAACTCGATTGTACTTAAAAAACACGGTTGGGCATTGTATCAGAAGACTAAACCAGCAGGCTTGTCATTTCACAAAAGGGACTTCCAGAGGTTGCAGTCCCTGTAATCGGAGAGTATTTCATTTGGTGTTTGAGGCTGTGGACTAATGCCTTATTTCGCAGCTAATCATCTCCATGTGCTTATGTAGCTGGACCAGTGTTTCAATGAAGACCTCACATTTTAACAGCACTGCAAACTAGATGTAAGAAATTCTATTCTGCCTTACGTCAAAACAGACCTGAAAGTGGGGGATGGGTATGATATAAACACTCAAAGAGTTCCTTAGTGTGAACCAAAAGGTTGAAAGAATAAAGTGGGGTGTGTGTGTGTATGGATGTGTGTGATAACCCTAAGGCTGTTAGAGCAGTTTTACTTCACTGATGTTTTTTTCTAAGCCACAGCACTTGGAGACTCTGAACTCACAAGCAGCCTTGATTACGGTGTTTGTGACACTGCCACAGGGTCTTTGCATTATTTATCTCAGTCTGCTTTACCCATCCAGCTTGCTGGGAATATTTTCAGATGGAATCACTAATTAGCACATATGTGGGAACTTCTCAAAGCATTTGGGCCCCCTCCTCATTACTTTTTAATTTTTCTCTATTTGCCTAACATATGTCAAAGATAAAATTTTAAATGATGGGTTGGGGGAACTTTCAGACTGAAATGCCCATGTTCTATGGGAAAAAGATTAGTCAAGTAAGTGACCTTTTATATGATCAGAAAGCAAGCCATTTAAATGTGTACTAACGGAGAGTGAAGTTGGCTTGGCCCATACGGTGTTCTATGGATTATTTTATTAGTTAACCACTAGGAGAGCTTTCTAGAATTGCCTCACAAATATTTCAACAATTCTGTAAACTGTGCTTTATTTCTGGCTGCACAACCTGACTTTGCTAGACCATACTACCCTACAGCCTTCTTCACCTTCCTATGCTTTAAGTTCTACACATTTTCAGCATGATATTTTCCTTATTAGATCATAAGGCACATATTTAAGAACTGGTCTTAATGTTTTTTTAATTTTAAAACACTAAGAATAATGTGAAAATAAGGTTTCTGAATCTTTGCATCTCCTTTCCTAGGTTTTTTCTTATCTATGTTAAAAATGAAGTTTTTTCCCATGTCACATAGCAATACATGATAGGAAATGTGAATTCTTAGGCAATGGTATTTTTAAGATGACAGAAAAATCTGGGTTCAACCAGAAGAGAAAATACTTTTACTGGGGAGAAAACCCATAGGAATATTTAAAAATGCATGGTCAAAATGAAACAGATCTCTTAACCAAAGTATTCAGACTTGGCAAAACTATGTTGAATTGGATAGGATGTTATTTTCCAAGTAATATAGGCCTACCAAATATATATTTTGTAAGTATAGCAATAGAATGTGTGTGTGTGTGAGTGTATGTGTGTAAGAATCATTGGATTGTTGTTCCTGAGGGATTTGCTACACAGTTTATTTATTACAGTTATGTATATATTCCAGAGAACTTAGTGTAAAAATGTGTGGAAAACTAAATATGTGTGGAAAACCATCAGGGTATTCTCTGTGGAATTCTAAAAACAAATAAGGTCTGTTAGACGGTTGAGTGTAACATTAGGTATAAAGTATATAGTTATTTGGTCAAGTAGCCAAGTTATAATTGTCATCTAGAAGATCTAATCAATGATACTGATTGAAGAGTTTTTTTAAAACCTACTCTCAATAGCTTCTTTTTGCATATATTTCTAGTGTCTTAAGACCTAGTGTTTAAAGCTTGGTATGGAATAGAGACTTAAGATTTACTTATCCATTGTGGTTTTAAAGCAGTGGCTATATGTTCAGGAAAGGGAAGGTGTTTGGACTCACCTTATATGGCAGATTCAATTCTTTCACAATGGCTGCCTGCAGACTTAGTAGGAAAATGTGTTGAGATCTAGGAGTAACATCTGCTGTTGTTACAGTAAAAAGTTGAGTGGCAGTAACAATACAAATGTCAGTCATTTTCCACCTCTTGTCTAAAAATTTATACTCAATTGTGAGATATTGCTATTTTCACAGCTGAGTTACAGATGAAAAGACTGTATAGCATTTGTTCCAAATTTAATTCATTTCAAGATGCTCTAAATCTGTTTTGTCCAATATGGTAGCCATCAGCTAAATGTGAGTATTGAGCACTTCAAATGTGTGGCTGGTCCAAATTAAGCTATGCTGTATCTGTAAAAATACATATTGAATTTCAAAAACTTAGTAAGAAAACAAGAATATAAATATCTTGTTAATATTTTTTATATGGTTACATTTTGAAATGGTAATACTTTGGATATATTAAGTTAAATAAAGTATATCATTAAGATTAATTTCACCTATTTATTTTTGCCATTTTTCCAGTGTGGCTCCTAGAAAGCTTAAAATTACGTAAATGACTCACATTTCTGGCTCACATTGTATTTCTATTGGATAGTGCTGCTCTAAATTAACATATTCTCTTCTTTCATTAGTTCTAATGTTTAAATATTGTAAACTTTAAAGACATATTGTGGTTTCTTTTCTACAAATATGTGAAAAGGAATTGTTAATTTTTTTTCCCAAAATATCTAACCAATTTTCCAGGCAGTTTTATGCCTCTAGTCTCTCGCTGTGGCTCTCCCTGTTCTGTCTGGGATGCCACCATACCCTGAAGGGCTCAGACTTACAGTGAAAGCTACTCACTTATTTTCCAAGAATTCTCTCAAGTATCAGTATGGTGTAAGGCCTAAAATTAAGGCCCAATGTTAGGTGCTGCCTTGATATCTGGTGAGATTAAGAGGGTCTCAACTAACCTAATCCTGAAGTCTCCTTCCCATGCTGCTCCTGCAAATAAGGTGCTGTAGCCAAACAACCCTCTTTATCAAGGAGATCAAGTGAAGGTAGAATTGGCCATTGTTACACAACCTGTATAATGTATCTCCTTCTATCTTAGTAACCGGACCACTCAATTGCAGTCATTTGCATGTGCATCTATGCCCTTCTCTTAGAAACTGAAAGCTGCTTGAAGGTAGTAACAGTTTCTCTGTGTTTTTATATTTCTGGATCTGAGAACAGTGCCTGGTACACCATAGGTACTCAGTAAATGTTTTATAAATGAATTTGAAACCCAGGGCTCTCCCCGGCAAGGTTTAAGTTCAAAATACTCTCCTTCACTGATGTGTATAGCCTCTGGCCCCGAGGATCTTCAGGGTTCAGAGGACAGAATTCATGATTTATATTTCTCAGCTTTAGTTTATTTTTCAGTCTGCAGATTGTCCTCTATTTAGAATTAAATTAACTTAAAAAGAAAGTGCAAGTATACCTCGTTTTAAAATCTGTTGTTTGCCTAGTGATTTAATTTTCAGCCTAGATATGATTTGGCCTCCCTGTTGGATGGTGTCTGCTTTCCATTTGCTGGGGGTTGTTCACAAGGTCCAAGGACATGGCAGGAGGCTGCCAGCAGGACAACAGCAAGCCTTGGGAAAGCCAGGCCCCGTGCATACTTGTTAACTTCAGAGTCACAGCACTTGCCTCTCAGCCTGCTGCATTCGCTCCACTTCAAGGAGGAAGGTGTGCTTTTTGTTCTACAAAGCGTCTTGCATTATTTTTTAAACATTTTGCCTTTGGTACATACCCAAGTTCTGCACATTTTCCCCCCTTAATTTTTAAACCGGCACACACTTCAAGGGAAATTGAATCCATATGTTTCTGATTCATTTACACACAACTCATCAAAATGTTGTTTTAAAAAAGCTAAACTCAAATCCCACGGGGGCTGAGTGGGTTTCAGACTTGGCTGAAGCCTCTCCCTTCTCTGATCATGGCTGGATATGGGCAAACCAACCACAGTGAAACAGGAACCCTCACACCTCCCAGAATTTGAACTGAATAGCACCTTTCTTTGAGGTTTAGCTAAAGAGAGCCTAGTGACTTCTTACCTTGCAGTCAGCCTTCATCTGCACAGCTGCCATGGCCTGTGCTTGTCTTAGTCCAGACTGCCTGGAGAAAACCAACAGAAAAAGGAGCTCTTTACATTGGTCTAGCCAAACTGGAATGATCAGAAATCTTCTAGGGACACTGCTTATGCATGCTGTTCTGCCTGATCGTGGACTCATAAAATCATGGCTCTGGCAGGGACGTTGCGAAAATCATGTTCTTACCTTCAAAGAAGCCTCAGAAAATTCCTAAGCAAACAGTAAAGCTATCCTAATTACTACCACAAGTAATGTTATATAGCAAAGGCCATTTCTTGTTTCCTTTCAGGTAATTCTGGCTGAAGCTCAACAATTTTCAATGCCAGTAACTTTCTCAAATTTTAGATACATATAAAAAGTTTGTATTCTTGCCCACAACTAAATTCTTGAGGTTCCACTAGTTCTTGGATAATGATCTGTGAAATTGACCCATTATGCTGTCTGGTTTCCGATAACCATTGGAACTAACGAGAGACTGGCAGGGCAGCCTGCAACAAGAGGCTTTGTCTGGGCTTAAGAACTGTTCCCTTTTGCCTGAGTTGATCAGGTAGCTTAGTTGGAATGGGTAAAAGAACCAGGAGCATCTAGAGATTTCCGTCATGAAAATGTCCAAGGCAATTGTAAGCATAAATAACAGCGTTTTGGGTTCTATTCTTCCATTGCTAATACAGATAACAGGAATACCAGATGTTTCACAAACCACTGGAAGGTTAGCTAGGTGACTGAGATGCATGAAGGTAAGCAGGAATTCCTAAACCTCCAAGAAGGTTCAGGCCCCTGAAAGCAATACATTTGCTAGCTGTCAGAGGGGGCCCCATACACACTCTCTGACTGACACTCTAGAAGAATGGGTGAACTTTCCAATAGACTTTTTGATTAATGTCAATTAATGTAACTGCTCTGAAATGGTGGGGTCTCATTAGTATCAAGAAGTTCTGTTAGCTGGGACCAACATGGCATCAGGCATTCAGCTAAATTTCTGCTTTCCCCAGGGGCAACCAGCCCAGCTCAATTTGCCTGGGGGCTTTTGACTTTACAATCTCTTCCAACATTAAACAAGTGAATCCTGTGCACCCTGGTGAGTTCGCAAACCCTGACAGATGTTTCTTTCCAAAAACATGCAGGCCCAACATCCCTTGAAAACCTTAAATGTATGATGTTCTCTCTCTCTCTCTCTCCTTTCTCCACGTTGTTTATTTCCTCATTTTACTAAAATGCATAGTAAGCACCCTGTTGAGGTTGGCCCTCAGATAACATTATATGGATATATTTAAGGTTTTCAAAATTAGTTTATTATTGTTTTTTAATTTATTCTTTCATTTATTCCAGGTTAGAACTGTTTAGTGGCCATGGAATATTCCTCTGGACAATTCTTCTGTGGCATCATATTTTGATCTAAATTTATTATAGGGGTTGGTTGGTGTAGCTAAACATAAAGGTACAATGGGACATATCACAAGGGCACACTTTGTATAGGTTCCAAAGACAGCTTTTAAAATCAGCTGAATCACTTATCAACTATATTAGAAATAAGCACATTGATTTCTAAGTATTCGGAGTCTAGATAAAGATAATTATCTTCATAACCTCCTGCTGTAATCAGGATATAGTTAGGCCATGGGATTTGTGTCCCAACCATTTGAAGAGTACTAATAATACAAATATTAGCAGCTAATACCTGTGGTACCCTGATATGTGTCCAGACCTACACTTAGCACACTATGCACATTACCTTATTAAACAGAGACAACAAGGTGAGGTGGGTATTATCACATCTGTTACACAGATGAGAACACTGAGGCTCACAGAAGTTGGGTCATTTATTCAAGAAGCAGGGCTAGTAAATAGAACAACAGAGATTTGGATCTAAGCTTTTCTGATTCCAAAGCCAGGTGATATGGTGTGGATGTTTGTCCCCTCCAAATCTCATGTCAAAGTGCGATTCCCAATGTTAGCGGTGGGACCTGGTGGAAGGTGATTGGATCATGGGGGCAGATCCCTCATGAATGACTTAGCGCCCTCCCCTTGGTGATGAGTGAGTTCCTGCTGTCAGTTCACAGGAGATCTGGTTGCTTAAAAGGGTGTGGCCCCTCCCCCACTCTCTCTTGCTCCTGTTCTCACAGTGTGACATGCTGGCTCCTGGTCAACTTGCACCATGATTGAAAGCTTCCTGAGGCCACACCAGAAGCTGAGCAGATGCTGACACCATGCTTCTCATACAGCCTACAGAACTGTGAGCCAGAAAACTTTTTTCTTCGCAAACAACCCTGTCTCAGGTTTTCCTAGATAGTGACATGAAAATGGGCTAACACACCCGGGAAATTAAACAAGAAAATGAAATATAATAAAATAAAAATAGTCTTGGCCGGGAGTGGTGGCTCACACCTATAATTCCAGCAATTTGGGAGGCTGAGGCAGACAGATCACGAGGTCAGGAGTTTGAGACCAGCCTGGCCAACATGGTGAAACCCCATCTCTACTAAAAATACAAAAATTAGCTGGGTGTGGTGGTGGGCACCTGTAATCCCAGCTACTTGGGAGGCTGAGGCAGGAGAATCAATTGAACCCAGGAGGCCAAGGTTTCAGTGAGCCGAGATAGTGCCATTGCACTCCAGCCTGGTCAACAAGAGCAAGACTCCATCTCAAAAAAAAAAAAAAAAAGTCTCAGAAATATTAAGCAGTGCTGAGAGTTCTACTTACTATACTTTGAATATTTGAAAACATATTATAAGAAAAAAGGGGCCGGGCACGGTGGCTCACACCTGTAATCCCAGCACTTTGGGAGGCCAAGGCGGGTGAATCACCTGAGGTTAGGAGTTCAAGACCAGCCTGGCCAACATGCTGAAACCCTCTTTCTACTAAAAATTTATGTAATTAGCCAGGCAGGGTGGCAGGCACCTATAATCCCAGCTATGTGGGAGGCTGAGGCATGAGAATTGGTTGAACCCAGGAGGCAGAGGTTGCAGTGCGTTGAGATTGTGCCACTGCACTCCAGCGTGGGTAACAAGAGTGAGACTCCATCTAAAAAAAATAAAATAAAATAAAAAAGGACTATTGCAAAGGTTATTCTGCTTTTTAGGTGAATACCATGAGGTAAATAATCAGATTTAGTTGACAACGCACTTCCTCTGTGATGCCCTCCCTGATCACTAGGCAGGGTACCCTCTCTCTCCTCTATAGAGTATCCTCCTATTTCTTTCTACAATTCCCTTTATGTGCTGCTTTTCTATTATTTTTTAATTTTTTTTCCTGGGTCTCTGTCACCTGCCAGACTATATTGCCCTCCAGGGAAGGGTCGGTGTCCTGCCTGGTACAGTACTTGGCATGAAACACATGCCCTCCAGCAGGTGTAGGTGAATGGGGACATTGAAAAAGCTGATCAGTCTGTTGTGACGTATGAAGGCAGTGGAAAGAAGGAACAGAACAGTGCCCAGAGATCTTTGGGGCTTAGCTGATTAGAGCTGGAGGCTTTCATGAGATGGGGAACCAGTGAAGGACACTTATGAGTAGTTTGACATAACTATTTTTCCATTTCAAAAAGTCACTTTGTAAGTAATGCAGAGGATGGTCTGTGAAAGGGAAGAATATAGCAAAATAGAATGTGTTCACGATATCTGGTTCATGAATCAGCCTGGTTCCAATGGCCTCAATACAGCTTCTTGTAAATTCACTCTGCTGGTGATACCAAGAGTCCTGTGAAGACATAGTTTGCTCCCAACCCAGTCATGCAGATGAAGCGCACTAGGTAGCCAAGACACATTGAGGTTAGAGGACACGCAAAGCCTTCTAGATCCAGAAGCGTGCCGCTGTCCAAGCACAAGCCCCCCACAGCAACTCCTTTCGAATCCTTGATGCAGGGGACACTGCCATGGTAGTAAGTGCTCTGCAGGTGGATGGCTGCCCTTCAGGCTCACACTCCCCAGTGCCAGCCACCTGAGGCCCCAGTGCAGCTCCTCTGACCTTCCCCAAGAAATTCAGAGAATATCTGGTAAGGCTTTTAGGGTTTCTTCTGCTGTGGTATCCACAGGCCCCCCATTTTTTAAAGGCTGATGAGTGCAGGATTTGGGGTACTGGTGCTGGAGTCAGGCTGTCTGGGTTGGCATCTTGATGTTTGTACTGGGCAGCTGAAGATTTTGGTCAAGTTACCAACAGGCTGGGTCTTTATTGTCTCATCTTGTAAAACCGCCACAAGAAACAACTGCGTTGTTTTGAACGTTAAATGACTAAACACATGTAAAGTGCCTACAACAGTGCCAGGCACGTGGTAAATGCTCAAGGAATAATGCTTTATTGTATTTTCATCATTTAGGGGGTCCTCCTGTTTGGATGAAGGAGAAATGTAAATGATTTTAATTCGTATAGTTAGGGGATCCCTTCTGCAGAAATTACAGGACCCTGGCTTAGGAGTGGGATGAGCTATGGGGTGAGCCATAGAATTTGAGATACTTTCCAGCAGCTGGCCTAGAAGAAGAAGTCCAAGATGTCTTCCACAAGCAATGCTCTGTGAGGGCCTCAGGGAAGCCCTGTGTGATCAAGCAGATTTTTACCACAGAAGCCAGCCACCTACAGGTACTGATGGGCCTGCGGCTGGCAGCGATGCTTAGGACCCGGCCACAGATAGGAAGATGTTCATTGAAACTTTTGCCACCCTACAGGTGGAGCAGATGAGGTTCCGGAGTGACTAGGACATGTTCTGTTTCCCACTTATACCAGCAAAGGGGACATGTTGCCAGGTGGGACATATACACCTCTATTGTATCAACCACTTCTTCCTGGTGTCCTAGCACTATAAGCAGAGTCTGTGATTTATGCTTTCAAAAATTATGATAAAATGTAAATAACAAATGCTCACCATCTTCACCATTTTAAAGTGTACAATTCAGTGCCATTACAGACATCCAAGATGTTACACAACCATCACCACCATCTAGTTCTAGGATTTCTTCATCATACCAAAAGCACTGTTCAAATTTGCAACTTCCAGACAAACCTTCAGGAGAGTGTCACCGCCAGCTGTCACACACAATTTCCCCTCTCCCTCACCCCCTGGCAACCACAAACCTGCTTTCTGTCTCTAAGGCTTTGCCTAATTGGAATAGTTCATATAAAATGGAATCATAAAACATGTGGCCTTTTGTGCCTATCATCTTTTACGTGGCATAATATTTTCTTTTTTTTTTTGTCTTGGATAGGCATGATGGCATAATATTTTCAAGACTTACGTAAGTTTTAGCCTATACCTGTACTTCTTCCCTTTTTATGGCTGAATAATATTACATTGTATGGATGGATCACATTTTGCTTATCCATTCATCACAACTGGGTTTGTGGGAAATTGGCTAACCTTTCTCCTTGGTCAAAACTGGCCTGTGGTTGCCAAGTGGGCCTGAGGTTGTCAGGCCTTTCAATTTTTTCAAGATTCACCAGAAATCTATATATTATGGGATATTTCCTATTTTTAAAATGTTTTTCAGGATTTTAGAAAAAACACAATGTGTGCCGTCTTATCTGTGCCAAAGGAAACATGTCTTTAGGTGAGGTCTGGCTCATGGGTCACCAGTTAGCAGTTCTGGTTAACCTTCTATATAAACAGCCTCTCTTGGTGATATGTTCAGTGCTATTTGTCTTTATTATATTACTAGACAGAATTTTTCCAGCATCTTCCTATGTAGATGGTTCAATACATTACTCTGTATTATGAACTAGGTGTGATTTTTGCAGAGAAAGTTCTAGCTAACCTTTGAGCTATGTAGACTATTAGGAAAATAATCAATGCTTATTAAGAACTTATTTATTTAGACAAAACAGATCAAAATCTTGCTATGTCATGCTTTGTTGAAAATGAATGCTGTTGGCTTGTCCCAGCACAGTCTTTTGGTACAATCCAATTGACACCCCTCTACTTTCAGAGCACAGTACGTGACATAGGCGGACAAGCAAACATAATTAAACACTGGCCCAGATAGGGTTTTTCTTAATTAGTTATGAGTTTCTATAATGAAAATACCTGGAGATTTATCTGACTTCAAAGTCCCATTAAAGCTGTCCTGCTTTTGTTGCTTTGAAAATTTGGGAGTTTAGGACTCCTCGCCTCATGCTTCTTAATGATGATAATTATATGATATACTTAAAAGTGCTTTTGATCTTGGCCTCTCAAAGCACTCAAGTGAGGCATCAATTCCCTCAACCCCACTCTGAGGCAGGCCTTCCTTGTTTACGGGCAATGTGTGCTGACATGTGTGTCGCAGCCATTGCTGCTTCTGAGAGTATCTGCCAACAGCGCCAGTGAAAATGCACGGTTACACAGCTCAACTCTCCAGCCTTCATGTTAATTTGTGGAAATAATTGTAACAACTCACAATCGTGTTGTTTTACATAGCCCTTTATCTCATTTAAACAATAGCAAAACAATTATAGAAGAACCAAGTAATACAGCACCCACTGTTCCTATAAAAATAAGTAATAGAATCTCTCCTTCTTTCTTTTTCTTTTCCTCTTTCTAATAGTTTCTCAAGGCAGTTCACCAGTCAGGTGAGAGGTGAGTGGGGTAAATCTCCTTTCAGGCTGCAAAGAGCAATTCCCTACCTTTCCTGCAGTGCCCAACCATATTAATGAAACAATTTGGAGTACAGTGAATCTCTTTATGCATCTGTAACTGATTTTGTTGACTTTGTCCCTTGCTAGAATGCTAACTTCTATGGTTTCTTCATCCCTGGGGCAGGCTACCAACAGGCATTCATGTCTATTATGGAAAAATGAATTGAAAGTTATATGATTAAAGCTTGGTTTGGACACAGGCTTTTTCAAGGAAATAAACTCTCTTATGGACAGGCTGAAATTGAGTGAGATAATCTTCTAACTGCTACATCTTTACCTAAAATGATTAACAAGTAGCCGATTTGAGCAGATGGTTCATGGGTCTAATTTGGGGAAACCTCTCAAGATCCACAGAGAAGAGAACTTGATATTTTGGCCTTAAGAACACAACCTGAAGAGTAAGCTTTTTTTATTTTTTATTTTTTCACAAGAAGACCCCAGAGTGCCATGCTATCCTTCTAGAGCCATCTATGAAGTAAAGGGGCCAGGGTTATACTGACCTCAGGGACAAGCGTTATGAACACATGTAACCATGAACTTCTAGTATATTTGGAGAGATTGATGTAAGTAAAGCATACTCATTTTGTAGATCCAGATCCATGGAGAAATGACAGAATCAGTTAAAGAAACTTATGAGCAAAGTAAATAAAGCACAATACACACACACACACACACACACACAACTCCATAGATCACACTTAAGATTTGTTAAAATTAGGCTAGCAGCAACAATGGAATTGTTATAATTACTCTACCTGAATGTCTGTCTAAAATGTACATTTTTTAATCTCGAAGACTCTGATGTGCTGTTTTTCTATGGTCAGAGTTTTAGAAAGTTAAGAAAAGGGAGTAACAGCAAATATTTACTATATTCTTTTACTCTGTGCCAGAATTGTTCTAGGCTCTTTAGATGTAATCTTCACATCAGCCTTACAATGTAGGTGTTGTTGCTCTAGTTTAGAGATGCAGAAACTGAGATTCAGAAAGGTTAACTAACTTGCTAGAGGACAATGTTAATAAAAAAAAAAACAGGATTATTACTCAGAGCTGTCTAAAGCCAAAGCTTATGTTCTTATCTGGTAGATTATTCTGCCTGGAGGATGCAATTTTAACTGGAAGACAGGGGACCTGGAACCAATAATGTTAGCACAAGAAAAATCCATCTCATATATTGTTCCTATGGAAAGGTAAACACACTCGTGCACACACACACACACATATACACACACAGAGAGAGAGAGAGAGACAGAAAGAGAGAGGTGGGGGGAGAGAGAGACAGAGAGAGAGAGACAGGCTATACCATCATATTTTGTAAAGTGGGCGTTAAATGAGTACTCAAAACATAGCTAGTAATTCTTTTCTTTAAAAAAGAAAAACCCTGCATTAGAAAAGATTATTCAAAATTTGGAAATCAGGCAAATACAACTCCTTGCGATGTCATACTGGCGCATTGTTTAACAGGCCCTTTTAGGAATTAAATCTTTGCTTTACTTCCTATTTACTTTTGGTTAAGACCAACACTCTGTACATTAAGCTGTAGATTCTCATTCAGGAGAGATGTATATGATTTTTCCACAGAGAAGATAAGCCCAAACGTTTTAATTTTATCGTCTTAAAGGACATTGGCCAGGTTTGTCTTTAATTCAGCGAACTTATTTCAACATGCCTTTCGTGAGTTACTACTTAAATTTCTGCTCCTCAAATTCACCTTTGAGCCAGATTTAGCACCTTGCTGGATGCCTCATTAATGAGTTCTATGAATTTTTGACATGTGCTGTTTATTTGTATAAGAGTCATGTTTTTAACTATTTTGAAAATTAAAATTTGATATCTGAGAAGGTTGAATAGGTGAAATGGATAAACCTGAGCTAGGATTTTAAAGACAGATCTAATAGAGAAGGCCCTCGATGAATAAAAACTAGAAGAGCAGGTGCATTATAAACCCCTTAAACATGTATAGCTTGAGCCTCAATACTAAGTTAGCATCCATCTCTGCTTGGGCAGGACCTCACTTCTTTGCTGAAGGAAGCTGGCTGGAGCCCATTTGCACAATGCATCAAACAGAAAGAAAAGCAGACTTGATTTCTAATGTTTTCCTAGGGAAACTGAAGAATAGCTACCCTCCCATCATGTCTTATCCTCTAAAACTGAACAGATGAGAATGAAGCTGATATGCTGCTTGTATTCTAACAGAGAGGGATAAGACACTCTGTTAATTCAGGAAGTCAAAGGCCAAATTATCCCAGCAGTCTCCTGAGATGATCTAAGTATATCTTTAGAGAAGTGTTTCTCAAGGATGAGATTTGGCCTTTTGGAGAGCAGCTGTGGCCCTTGTAATGGACTGCAAACGGATCCCAAAACATAAGCCATTTTTTTGAGTGTGAATGATGCACATTTCTTTTTTATTTTTATATGGCCAAGACTACTTGATAGAAATCTATCATGTTTTAATATTAAAAAGAAAATGAGATTTGCCACTCTATATTGCATATATGCAGCCATATACAATCTTGGTGAGAGGAGACTTTGCTGTGTTCACTGCTGTAGCCCCAGCACCTGAAAAGATGCTTGATGCACCTGGTAGGCACTTAACTAGTGTATTTGTACTGAAATATTTGAGTAAATGAAGCCTCCTCCTTCACACAGACATAGGCATCACATTAGATTTCCCAAGATTTTCAGGAAGGACATTTTGTTATTAGTACATCAGCAGTTTGTTATGATTTTCAATTGCTGCTAATCTTGTTTTAGAATGATAAATTCCTGTTAGTTTAGCTTTGTCATTACTAATTTTAGCATGATGTGGGTGGTTTGATGAACCCTACAATAGGTAAGTTTGCACATTTGCATCAACATTAATTTGATTTATAATTTTCCAATAAATATATTTTAAGGCATGCCTATGATGAATTCAAGAATGAGTTGTCTATACCTCTAGAGATAAAGCAGGCACGTGCATCATCTGCCAAATTGGTGCTGCCTATATGTTTGTTCTATTCAAATAACTTAAAAATGTACTATCAAAGTAAGTGTAACAAAAGTTCTAGATTATTTTTAACTTTATAAGTCATCATTGTATAATACAAAACTGTGTGTAAGCTTGTAATTAACTTGTTCATTTTGTCATCTTCTTTTCTTAGTTGTTGGGTTCTTCATCCATTGAAAGTTAGAAACAAGTAGGAATGGAAGACATGGGTCTTTGGCCTACCTATGTAGAATATGATGTCTTCCACTCCACCTTAGCTGTCTGTGTTCACAAAAAAAGTCAGAACCACTGATTTAGAGCCTGATGCTCATATGTTTAAACTGTGGCCAAAAGTATCATCTTAAAAATTCTTTGGAGAACACCTCCATGTTCAGCTACTTCTTGTCTAATCAGATTCTCCTTTGTATTTGTTTCCTGAGGCTCCTGTAACAAACCATTGCAAACTGGGTGGTTTATAGCACCAGAAATTTATTATTCCACAGTTCTGGATGCCAGAAGTCTGCAATCCAGCTGTTGGCAGGACTGGTCCCTCCTGGAGGCTCTGAAGAAGAATCTGTTCCATGCTTTTAAGAAGCCTCTCTCCTAGCTTCTGATGGCTACTGGTAATAGTTGGCTTTCTGTGGCTTATAGGTACATCCCTCTAATCCCTTCTTCATATTCATATGATACTCTCCTCTGTATGTCTGTGTCTGCATCTGAATTTCTCTCTTCTTCTAAGGATACCAGTCACTGTATTAGAGCCCACCCTAATCCACAATGACTTCATTCTAACTTGACTACATCTGCAATGACCTTACTGTATTTTCAAATAAGGTCACATGCACTGGTACTGAGGATTAGAACTTGGACATATCTTTCTTGACAACAAAATTCAATCCACAATATCCTTATTTACTAATTATTTTTCTGTCATTAATCTTCTTGCCTCTGTGTCTCGTCTTCCAGTCTTCAATTAGCCCCACTTGATTGGTGAGCTGGAGTTTAAAAGCCCCATGGAACCTTCCAGCTTGACCCCCACCCACCATGTCCAGCCCACAGACACCTAACATGGAACTTTGCTTCCAGAGTAGACCTTTGGTATGTGTCTGCTGGTGTAACTTAGTGGCTCTTAGCCTCCGAGCAATATTTTCCTTATTTGAAAAAATCAATACGACAGAATGACAGCTTAAAAAATGATCACTATCACAAAAATGATACCAATTTAAAATGGATTTTAATTTTTTCTTCACCAAAAACAGCCATATTCTAATGGTTGCTGGAGAAGACAAAGCATATATTGTCAGTCCATGAATGTATTTCTCTGTGGCTTAGTGCCTCACAAGGCCTTCAGAGGCATGTGTGCTGGCCCAGTCATAGGACATACCCTACCATATCTTTTAGTTTAATTGTGCTTCAGACAGATTGAGTTAAAACACATGCGTTAATTTTTTTTATCATGACTCCAAGGTCATTTTTCTTATGTTCACTGGTATTTTTCAAAATAATGAGTTAATCACAATCACTCTCTTGAGACCCTATAGTGGCTGCAGAGTTGAAGTTGGGGCTTACTTGCCTATTTGCCGTTTCTATGCCAATTAGTGCACACAGAGCCTGGATGTTTTGCTTTAAGAAATCACTGGGATTCTTCTCCAGACAGGAGGGGTATGGTTACAGCCTGGCCTCATCATCAGAAGGTATTTATCAAGTGAGTGTTGTTATCTTAGCATTTGCCACTTTATACTGGAATTATCTGCTTGTATTGATCTATACACGAGATTGGAAGGTATTGAAAAAAACAAACCATATCTTACACAATTTTGTATTACTAGTAGAGTGCCTGGAATATGAGTCACTCAATAAATGTTTGTTGACGCGAGTTGAAGTATTTTCAAATGCATTGCTCTAGATGACACAGAGCAGGGGATAATCCAGAGAGACAAAATGGCCTCCCTTGTGTTATTTTTCTAAATGTTATCTAAACAAGAATAGATCAAAGAATAATTATAAAGAAAGGTTGAAGGTAAAGCCTTGAGAAAAGTATACTAGGCAACTATGAGCTGAAAGAAGGTTGGGTACAATATATTATAATATCAGACATATTGACTTAAAAGTAAAAGCAATATATACATTGAATATATTTAAGATAGAATATTAGAACAACACAATTAATAAACTTTATGTAATGAACATGTATGAAACCCTATAACCAAAAAATTTAGAAATTCATATTTTCTCAAGTACACATGGAATATTTCTTTAAAAATTAACATATAGTAGGCCAAAATACAAATATTAACAAATACCAAAGAAGCAGTATAATTAAGACCACATTTTTTTTACCATAATGGAATAATATTAGAAATGAGAAATAAAAACAAGGCGAAAAGAATGCCATGCATTTGGAGACCAAAAAACACTCTGCTAAATAATGCATGGATTAAAGAAGAAATCATAATGGAAGTGTTAAACGTATGTAGAAGGAAAATAATAAAATTATCAAATATCAAGGTTTGTGGGATAAAGCTAAATTAGTGGTTGAGGGATTTAATAATTTTAAATGTCTATTAAAAACTAAGAAACACAGAAAAAGTTAAAAGCTAAGTTTTCAAGTCAAGAAATTGGAAGAAGGGCATCACAGTCAATCCAAAGAAAATAGAAAGAAGGAAATATAAATCAACATAAAGAAATAATTTTTTAAAGCAATGGAATTGACCAAAAAGCAAAAGCTGATATTTGTGAAAAAACTGCTAAGAGTAAGAAACTTTTGGCAAAATCAAGGAATAAAGCAAAAAAGTAGAAAATAGTAATATTAGAAATTTTAAAATAGAACACAACAGCAAAGTAGAAATGAAAAACACAAAAGAATCCTATTCATGATTTATGCCAATAAATTCTAAGCAGATTAAATGATTTTATAAAAAATAATATCAATTGCCAAAATGAACCCAAGAAGTATTGGAAAATCTGAATATACTAGGAAATTTCCACCAGTGATTAAAAACCTACCATGAAAAATACCACAGGTAGGGGGTTACAAGTGAGTTTTCTTTTAAGGAATAAGCAACTCATATCTTGCATAAATTGTTTCTGTAAACAGAAAAATCAGAAAGTCTTTATACCAAATCCAGAAGGTATAAGGAAAGAAAATTATAAACTAACCCCATCTATAATGATGAAGATAACAATTGACATTTAAATTGAACATTTACTGGTATGCTATAAGCACTTTGCATGCCTTATCTTCTTAATGCTAACAACAACCTTATGAAGTTGGTACCATTCTTGACTCTAATTCCCAGCTGAGAAAACTGAGGCATAAATTGGTTAAGTAACTTATCTAAGATAATAGCTAAAAAATGGCAGAACTTGGATTTTAATGCAAAAATTATAATTTAAGTGAATGAAATCCAGGTGTGTGTGTAATCTACTGCATTAACTGACCAAATGAAAAAGAACTACATTAATATCAAAAAGAAAACATGATGACAATTATCACTATGGCTCCACACTGAAATAGAAGTTCTATCCATCATGGTAAATAAGAAAAAAAAATAAGACACATACAAACTGGAATGTAAGAAATAAAAATAATTGTTATTGACACATGATAATGATTGCCTACACAGAAAAACTAAGGAAATCTACAAATTACTGAAGTAATAAGAATTCAGCAATGATGTTAGATACATAGCTATGTGAAACATGGCTTATATATAAACCATGCCAATAGTATTCATGTTCTTATAACTAGGAAAAGTAGATTAGAAAACATAATTTTAAAAAAGAAAAACATAGCTATTAAAATAATTGTAATGGATGGGAAAATGGAGAACAATCATGATGTAAAAAGTTAAAAAAAGCAAAAAAAATTATACCTATATCAGCATTTTGTTTAAACTATATAAAGCCCATTATTCCAGGGGTTTTGGTTGTGATTTTTTGGTATATGTTTATGAAGTCCAATAAAACATCAAATAAGTCACAGGAATTTGAGAGATATTGTTACTTCACAATTTCCTGCATTTTTCAAGTGTTTATATTAAGACATATTTTGAAAGTCAGTAAAAATCTCATGAAAAAGTTTAAACTAGGTGTGCTGAATTGGACCTAAAGAAAAGTTTTGGACAAATACTTTTGGGAAACATGGCAAAGTTTCTAATAAAAGAAATAAGACGACTTAATACAGATGCTAATTCAGGAAGTGGGAAATTAAACTCCAGGATGGCCTTATAAAGGCTAGACTTCTAGTACCAAATCAAGGCAATGGATTTCGGGAAAGGAGACCACATGACACTCTAGTTCTTTGAAACAGTTCGTTTCTCAACATTTTCCCGTGTTGAGAATGCCAGCAAAATGATTCCATGCACTGGCCAAAGACCAAAAAAGAAGAAAATATAGATTTAATCATCAAATCAATCAATGATAATTATGTTGTTGGTTGTGATTAAAATTACATACCACAAGGAGAAATGGAATTTACATGGAACTTTCCCTCCATCAATTAGGACTATAAGTCTAGTGGTGGTTTGATCCTCTGGTGGGTATCTTATCCAAAAAATGAATTAAAAAACTGTTATTAGATACAAAATAAAACATAATCTTATAGGAGCTCCAACCCAGAATTTTGATATTAATATTTTACATTTGGTCTTCATGCATTGCAGGGGTCAGCTTGTGGGGCAGGTGCAAGTGAGGGGATCCCTGGGGTCCTTTGGTTGATATGTGCAAGGCTGGGATGCTGGATGTCTCCTTAGGCAACAGAATGTGTTCGTTAAGGGGGTGGGTCTTGGCTTTAGACTTGCTTGGTTTGAAACTTATTCTGTCACTTTCCAGCTATATGACTCTGGGCAAGTCCCTCAGTGTTTGTGAGCCTCAGTCACCTAATTTGTAAAATGGGGTAATGGCAATAACTGGGTCACAGAATTGTTGTGAGCATTTAACTAGGTAACAAATGTAAAAAACTTAGTGTGATCTGACACTTGTGCAAAGGTTAGCCATTATTACATATGCTAAACACAAACTGCTAACCTTTGTAAGATATTCAAGTATTATAGATGTGTCAGTTCATAAAAGCTTAACTGTCCTTTCCGAATACTTTAATCTTCAGAAAATTGCTTTCTTTGAATATATGTATTGCAATAGCACTTGTAGATCAAGACTGAATTTCCCTACTTCTGAAAAAAAACTAGAAAATCCTGAAGGCTATATGGACTATGTGTACTTGCTATTTACCTAAGGCTGAGAGGGATGTTTAGAAAGCACTCTGGAAGAGGAAAGTCCAGAAAGGGAGTGCAAGGCAAGTGCTGCTGAGTCTAAAAACCAAGCAAACTGACCACAATCAGCTTGAATCTGTCAACAGAAAAAGGAAACAAAGTCAAATGGTTAGAAGCAGACAGCAGGAAAAGAATTAGAGAACAAAGGAACAATGAAAGCAAAGTTAGAGGTCCTAAATTCATCTGAAAATCCACAGCTGACTGGTTTGCTGATTGATTGATTGACTGATTGAGGGTGGGCCCCAATTTTGGAATGAATGTGCCACTTTTGAAGACTCAGATAGGATGGACAATGCATTTTTCTAATAGCTGTCAACTATGAAATTGATTTTGAAAGAAAAAGAAAATCAAGTCAATAGCTATTATAATAACCAGAAACAATGATAAAATTCTTTATCATCTACTTCTGTGCTGCTGAGGCCCATACAATAATAGATATGAAATGGTTAAGAGGTAAAATTTTGGTCACTGGTCCCTGGAAAAAAAAAGTGAAATCAGTGGAATTATGCAGGACACATTCATAGTTTTTATTTTGTCTATCTCAGACTAATCCAGGAGTTGCATTTTTTTTTCTAATAAATGGCATTGGCTTTGTACACTCATCCCTTAAATAGCTGAGCGAGGCATCTTTTGACTGAGAAGCCAGAGCACCAACTCATTCTTAGGTTACTAAATATCTATCTACAGATAGGTATTTTTGAAGTATATTAGAGGAAGTACAGTTAATTTTCTGTGTTTTTTTATGGACTTAGAGTTTTGACTTACATAGAAATTAGGAATTGCAAGTATCTAACTGATAAAAGTCTAAAGTTATCAGCATAGGCCAAAATTATATAGAAACTGTATAAAACATAAAATACAGTCAGGACCTTAAAGACTAAAGAAGAAAAGTCAAACTGAGCAGTGGCAACAATTGTGTGGTACTAAGAATGTTGAGTGAAAAACAAGGACTGTTTGGCTTACCACCCCCTGATCTATCAACCTGTATCTGTACCTATATAAACTGCTTTTCTACCTATTAAAACAAAATGATTGAACTATCCTTGTATCTTCCTAAAACTAATGTATCCCATTCCCTCTCACCAACTCAGGGACTTAGCTGCTCCAGTGCCTCGTCTGAGTCTCTTCTGCTCTTCATTCTTTTCCCCAAAGACTAAAATGATGCCGAAATAGCTTCCATAAAAGAAACAAAAACAAAACACAAAATAACCTCATTCTATTTTAGTCCATACTCACAGGGTGTTCATTTCCCATTTCTTGCTCCCTTTTGTAGCAGACATCTAAAGAATTATCTGCACTCTGAGTTTTTGCTTTCTCATTCTCCTTTCTTTAACCCAATCAGGTTCTCTTCCCACCGCTATGCTTCACTTAGGAGCCTCATTGCCTCAAACTCAGCAGTCTGTTTTCTGCCGAGTGTTGTTTGACCACTCAAAAGCTCACCCTTGACTTCAAACATATTGCTCTTTCTTTTTGGAAAAATATTCTTCTCTTGATTCCTGAGACATTATCACAGTCTTCTGGTTCTTCCTCCTCCTCCTCCTCCTATGTACTAAATAATGGACTTCTCCAGGGCTCAATTCACAGGTCCTAGCCACTCCTCTATCTACATTTTCTCTTTAGGGACTGTATTCCATTGAGTCTCATGGTCTAAACATCACATAACACTAAGGAAACCCAAATTATCTCTCTTACCCTAATCTTTCCTCAGACAAACTCTAATGTCTCATGAACATCTCAAACTATACAAGTCCATAATGTGACTTTTGATCTTTTCATCTTGAGTCTTCTCTAATTTTTTGAACTAAATTAGTAACACTGTCCTTAAACCATTTGCTCAGGCCAGAAATCTAGGGATCATTATTGCTTCCTCTTTTTCTTTTACTCTCTATCCAATCTAGGAGCTAGTGGATTGCTGTTGGTTCCACTTCAGTTTGTAATAACTTTTGAGTTTAAAAAATAAAATAAAAATAAAAACATATTCAGAAAAATATATTCTCTATTCACCTCCATTACCATCCTCGTCTAAGACCCCAGCATGGCCTTCTGACCTCTGTGATATCCTCCTAGCTGGTTGTCCTGCTTCCCATCTTGTTCACACAGGCCTCTGACACACAGCAATGAGTCTTTCAAAATGCAAGTCAGATCATGTCATTCTCCTGCTCAAAACTCACAGCTTCTACTTCCCTTCAAATAAAATTCTAAATCGTTATTCTGACCTATGAGGTCCTATGTGAATTTGCTTTGCCTCTTTTGCTGTGGCTATTACCTCCCTTTTCCTCCAATGCATAATAGGCTTTAGCCCATCATTAGCCTTCTTTTTGCTGGAATACACAATGCTTATTTTGCTTCTGAGACTTTTGTATCTGCTGTTCCCTCTTCCTGGAGGACTCTTCCCCGGGCCTTGGCATGGCTGTCATCATTCATGTTTTTCCTGCAATGCTCCCTCAGAAAAGACTTTCCATGCTACCCTACCTAAAATAGCAGCATCCTCTCTTCCATCACTCTCTCTGTTTATTTTGCTTCGTAGCATGTATCACTAGCTGAATTGATATTATTTTTTAGTTTACTGATGTGTTTCTCCCACTAGAGTGTAAACTCCATGAGGAGAGGGACATTGCCTTATTCCTTGTTGTAGCTCCTGTATCTTGAAGAACTTCTGGCACATAGAAGTAGCACTAATAACTTGTGACATGTGTACACAAAAGAGTGCATATCCATGCATGCATAGCTGGCTTTCTCTTTTGTAGGGGAGAAACCCTTTTGTGATGTTTAGTGTGAATATCTAGATGTCCCACCCCCAGAAAAACTAGGTCAACATCACATGATAAAAGACCATCTTGTTTTTTCTTTTCCTTTCATTGCATGCATTAAAACTAATAGGTAGATGACTGACAGATGACCAACTTTAAGTGCAGAGAGAAAAACTAATGACTCTTTTATAAGGAAACAGACAAGAAAACATGTCCAGCAGCATCTACATCATAATTCCTTCTTCCTTGCATCTTGTCCTACCACCCCCACCCCACAGCAGTTCATTAAGAAGTTGTAATCCCATAGACACCAGTGGCAGGTGGCAATGGCTGACAAACAGCAGGTATATTGCTCCAGGGCACCCTGTAATTTAATGTACCAGTAAAACATGTCTGCTGATTTATGGATTGATGGATCACAAGGACCTCCTGGGTATATATTGGAAAGGTAGCATCAGAATCCACAAGGAAGACTGTCTGAAGCACAAACCAATATGCATTTATTAAAGAAATTGGAAGTCTTGGTGTTTCTTTCCACTCAAAACTAAAATGAAAGCAAACTCACAGGCTTTAGCAACCAAAAATTTGTATAGCTAGATAAGATCTCAGGTATCTTCTTATTTAATCCCTTTATGTATAGATGAGGAGTCTAAGGTAGAAACGTTAGGAAATTTGCCCACAGTCACACAACCAGCCAAGAATATCTCCCTACATGTTCAATCCCGTACCAATCCCTGAAAACCACTGGTGCCTGTCTAATGGCTGGCTTTCACCAGAATACCTTCCCATTGGAATTAATGTTCCTAAACTGTTATTCCCTACACCACACTCTATTTATTTCATGTTAACTCCATCAAATTACCTTGACTTTGGATTCATTAACACACGTTTTGACAGACACCACCTTTTCCATGAGACATGTAACTAAAATTCTTAGCATGGCAACTTTTTGTGGTATTTACCTCACATGCATAAACAAAAATAGCTGTACTGGATTAATCTTTATAAATGAGGTCAAGCCATCCCTCCATTTCTGTGGGGCAGTGTGCATGGTGGTTGAAGCACAGACCCTGCCGTCACATCCCAGGGTCCTATCCACTTTTCTATTATCAGCACTTACTAGCTTTGTGGTCTTAGGAAGGGTGCGTAAGTCTTCCTATGTCTCAGTTTTCTTAGTTATAAAATAGGGATAATAACAGTACCTGCCTCATGGGATTTACAAGGACTAATTGGATTAATGAACATAATACATTTAGAAACAATGCCCGGCATACACTAAGTGCCACATGCATGTCACCAAAAAAGGAAAATCTTTGATGATCAAATATTTTTCAAGGAGTCTTTGTCCTATTACACTTAAGAATTCACTGCAAGAAATATGGCACATTTTATTGAGATTGACTTTCCCAGGATGTAATATAACTAAGCAGTACACATTATAACTACTACTGAAATTTCTATAAGTTTGTAACAAAGGAATTTAATTATAACATGATCCTGCTTAGTGGCTCCATTACTAAAAACAGAAGCACAAACATAAGGCAAAAGTTGAAACTGAGGCAATGTACTCATGATTTCAACATCTTAGGAAGGATCTTTGAGCAATTTGGAAGTGGAATTCTGTTTAATATTTTGGCAACAATTTAAAAAGCAGCAATAATCCATGCTTGCCAAATCATCACAAGATTTGTATTAGTAAAGGGATAATTTAACTTTTTACAAAAGTTGTGGCTACATTTAATTTTTCTAAGGGCTTAGTAAAATAATAAATGTAGACTTCATTTACAACATTCCTTTGCTCCTAAGTTTAGTCTGTGAAAACAAGTTGCAAGGAAGCTCCATTTTACAGAAAAAGTGAAAAAAAGAGAAACTGAGTACAGAAACTTCAGAAAGTTGTCTAAATTCTTATTGTTTGTAAGAAACAAATCAGATCTGGGACTCAAAAAGCAAATACCATTTTTAAAGTATTAATATGATGAACAGTTAAAAACATGAACTCTGAAGCCAAAATTGATGGCCTCCAATCTTAGTTGTCTGACCTTAGGCAAGTTACTTAACACCTCTGTGCTTCAGTTTCTTTTTCTATAAAGTGAACATACTAATGGTACCTGTAGCTATGTTGTAATGAGAATTACACAGGGAAGTTTAAAAGGCTCCAAGTAACCTGGGTGGAACACAATTGGGTCTGCTACCCAGAGATTACCCCAGCCGTGGCTCCAACAGGAAGCTGGTGATGGGCTCCTGGCTTGATTGCTAGGGAGGCGCAAGTACAAAGAGAGGGAAGGCCCAGCCGGGAAGGCCAGTGCTGAGAGTATTCACTTGCTTTCTTGAAGCCTAGACACTTAACCCCAAACATTTCTATCAATTCCACAAATACTCATCGGAGTGATTTAAATGGTCTCATGTTCTGTCAGAGCAATAAGAAACCTTCAGAGGAAAGCAAACCAATATGTTGTTCGATTTTCTTTTTTTTTTTTTTTTTTTTATTATACTTTAAGTTTTAGGGTACATGTGCACATTGTGCAGGTTAGTTACATATGTATACATGTGCCATGCTGGTGCGCTGCACCCACTAACTCGTCATCTAGCATTAGGTATATCTCCCAATGCTATCCCTCCCCCCTCCCCCCTCCCCACCACAGTCCCCAGAGTATGATATTCCCCTTCCTCTGTCTATGTGATCTCATTGTTCAATTCCCACCTATGAGTGAGAATATGCGGTGTTTGGTTTTTTGTTCTTGCGATAGTTTACTGAGAATGAAGGTTTCCAATTTCATCCATGTCCCTACAAAGGATATGAACTCATCATTTTTTATGGCTGCATAGTATTCCATGGTGTATATGTGCCACATTTTCTTAATCCAGTCTATCATTGTTGGACATTTGGGTTGGTTCCAAGTCTTTGCTATTGTGAATAATGCCGCAATAAACATACGTGTGCATGTGTCTTTATAGCAGCATGATTTATAGTCATTTGGGTATATACCCAGTAATGGGATGGCTGGGTCAAATGGTATTTCTAGTTCTAGATCCCTGAGGAATCGCCACACTGACTTCCACAATGGTTGAACTAGTTTACAGTCCCACCAACAGTGTAAAAGTGTTCCTATTTCTCCACATCCTCTCCAGCACCTGTTGTTTCCTGACTTTTGAATGATTGCCATTCTAACTGGTGTGAGATGATATCTCATAGTGGTTTTGATTTGCATTTCTCTGATGGCCAGTGATGATGAGCATTTTTTCATGTGTTTTTTGGCTGCATAAATGTCTTCTTTTGAGAAGTGCCTGTTCATGTCCTTCGCCCACTTTTTGATGGGGTTGTTTGTTTTTTTCTTGTAAATTTGTTTGAGTTCACTGTAGATTCTGGATATTAGCCCTTTGTCAGATGAGTAGGTTGCAAAAATTTTCTCCCATGTTGTAGGTTGCCTATTCACTCTGATGGTAGTTTCTTTTGCTGTGCAGAAGCTCTTCAGTTTAATTAGATCCCATTTGTCAATTTTGGCTTTTGTTGCCATTGCTTTTGGTGTTTTGGACATGAAGTCCTTGCCCACGCCTATGTCCTGAATGGTAATGCCCAGGTTTTCTTCTAGGGTTTTTATGGTTTTAGGTCTAATGTTTAAATCTTTAATCCATCTTGAATTGATTTTTGTATAAGGTGTAAGGAAGGGATCCAGTTTCAGCTTTCTACATATGGCTAGCCAGTTTTCCCAGCACCATTTATTAAATAGGGAATCCTTTCCCCATTGCTTGTTTTTCTCAGGTTTGTCAAAGATCAGATAGTTGTAGGTAAGCGGCATTATTTCTGAGGGCTCTGTTCTGTTCCATTGATCTATATTTCTGTTTTGGTACCAGTACCATGCTGCTTTGGTTACTGTAGCCTTGTACTATAGTTTGAAGTCAGGTAGTGTGATGCCTCCAGCTTTGTTCTTTTGGCTTAGGATTGACTTGGCGATGCGGGCTCTCTTTTGGTTCCATATGAACTTTAAAGTAGTTTTTTCCAATTCTGTGAAGAAAGTCATTGGAAGCTTGATGGGGATGGCATTGAATCTGTAAATTACCTTGGGCAGTATGGCCATTTTCACGATATTGATTCTTCCTACCCATGAGCAAGGAATGTTCTTCCATTTGTTTGTATCCTCTTTTATTTCCTTGAGCAGTGGTTTGTAGTTCTCCTTGAAGAGGTGCTTCACATCCCTTGTAAGTTGGATTCCTAGGTATTTTATTCTCTTTGAAGCAATTGTGAATGGGAGTTCACTCATGATTTGGCTCTCTGTTTGTCTGTTGTTGGTGTATAAGAATGCTTGTGATTTTTGTACATTGATTTTGTATCCTGAGACTTTGCTGAAGTTGCTTATTAGCTTAAGGAGATTTTGGGCTGAGACGATGGGGTTTTCTAGATAAACAATCATGTCGTCTGCAAACAGGGACAATTTGACTTCCTCTTTTCCTAATTGAATACCCTTTATTTCCTTCACCTGCCTGATTGCCCTGGCCAGAACTTCCAACACTATGTTGAATAGGAGCGGTGAGAGAGGGCATCCCTGTCTTGTGCCAGTTTTCAAAGGGAATGCTTCCAGTTTTTGCCCATTCAGTATGATATTGGCTGTGGGTTTGTCATAGATAGCTCTTATTATTTTGAAATATGTCCCATCAATACCTAATTTATTGAGAGTTTTTAGCATGAAGGGTTGTTGAATTTTGTCAAAGGCTTTTTCTGCATCTATTGAGATAATCATGTGGTTTTTGTCTTTGGCTCTGTTTATATGCTGGATTACATTTATTGATTTGCGTATGTTGAACCAGCCTTGCATCCCAGGGATGAAGCCCACTTGATCATGGTGGATAAGCTTTTTGATGTGCTGCTGGATTCGGTTTGCCAGTATTTTATTGAGGATTTTTGCATCAATGTTCATCAAGGATATTGGTCTAAAATTCTCTTTTTTGGTTGTGTCTCTGCCCGGCTTTGGTATCAGAATGATGCTGGCCTCATAAAATGAGTTAGGGAGGATTCCCTCTTTTTCTATTGATTGGAATAGTTTCAGAAGGAATGGTACCAGTTCCTCCTTGTACCTCTGGTAGAATTCGGCTGTGAATCCATCTGGTCCTGGACTCTTTTTGGTTGGTAAACTATTGATTATTGCCACAATTTCAGCTCCTGTTATTGGTCTATTCAGAGATTCAACTTCTTCCTGGTTTAGTCTTGGGAGAGTGTAGGTGTCGAGGAATGTATCCATTTCTTCTAGATTTTCTAGTTTATTTGCGTAGAGGTGTTTGTAGTATTCTCTGATGGTAGTTTGTATTTCTGTGGGATCGGTGGTCATATCCCCTTTATCATTTTTTATTGCGTCTATTTGATTCTTCTCTCTTTTTTTCTTTATTAGTCTTGCTAGCGGTCTATCAATTTTGTTGATCCTTTCAAAAAACCAGCTCCTGGATTCATTAATTTTTTGAAGGGTTTTTTGTGTCTCTATTTCCTTCAGTTCTGCTCTGATTTTAGTTATTTCTTGCCTTCTGCTAACTTTTGAATGTGTTTGCTCTTGCTTTTCTAGTTCTTTTAATTGTGATGTTAGGGTGTCAATTTTAGATCTTTCCTGCTTTCTCTTGTGGGCATTTAGTGCTATAAATTTCCCTCTGCACACTGCTTTGAATGCGTCCCAGAGATTCTGGTATGTTGTGTCTTTGTTCTCGTTGGTTTCAAAGAACATCTTTATTTCTGCCTTCATTTCGTTATGTACCCAGCAGTCATTCAGGAGCAGGTTATTCAGTTTCCATGTAGTTGAGCGGCTTTGAGTGAGATTCTTAATCCTGAGTTCTAGTTTGATTGCACTGTGGTCTGAGAGATAGTTTGTTATAATTTCTGTTCTTTTACATTTGCTGAGGAGAGCTTTACTTCCAACTATGTGGTCAATTTTGGAATAGGTGTGGTGTGGTGCTGAAAAAAATGTATATTCTGTTGATTTGGGGTGGAGAGTTCTGTAGATGTCTATTAGGTCCGCTTGGTGCAGAGCTGAGTTCAATTCCTGGGTATCCTTGTTGACTTTCTGTCTCGTTGATCTGTCTAATGTTGACAGTGGGGTGTTAAAGTCTCCCATTATTAATGTGTGGGAGTCTAAGTCTCTTTGTAGGTCACTCAGGACTTGCTTTATGAATCTGGGTGCTCCTGTATTGGGTGCATAAATATTTAGGATAGTTAGCTCCTCTTGTTGAATTGATCCCTTTACCATTATGTAATGGCCTTCTTTGTCTCTTTTGATCTTTGTTGGTTTAAAGTCTGTTTTATCAGAGACTAGGATTGCAACCCCTGCCTTTTTTTGTTTTCCATTTGCTTGGTAGATCTTCCTCCATCCTTTTATTTTGAGCCTATGTGTGTCTCTGCACGTGAGATGGGTTTCCTGAATACAGCACACTGATGGGTCTTGACTCTTTATCCAACTTGCCAGTCTGTGTCTTTTAATTGGAGAATTTAGTCCATTTACATTTAAAGTTAATATTGTTATGTGTGAAATTGATCCTGTCATTATGATGTTAGCTGGTGATTTTGCTCGTTAGTTGATGCAGTTTCTTCCTAGTCTTGATGGTCTTTACATTTTGGCATGATTTTGCAGTGGCTGGTACCGGTTGTTCCTTTCCATATTTAGCGCTTCCTTCAGGAGCTCTTTTAGGGCAGGCCTGGTGGTGACAAAATCGGTCAGCATTTGCTTGTCTGTAAAGTATTTTATTTCTCCTTCACTTATGAAGCTTAGTTTGGCTGGATATGAAATTCTGGGTTGAAAATTCTTTTCTTTAAGAATGTTGAATATTGGCCCCCACTCTCTTCTGGCTTGTAGGGTTTCTGCCGAGAGATCCGCTGTTAGTCTGATGGGCTTCCCTTTGAGGGTAACCCGACCTTTCTGTCTGGCTGCCCTTAACATTTTTTCCTTCATTTCAACTTTGGTGAATCTGACAATTATGTGTCTTGGAGTTGCTCTTCTCGAGGAGTATCTTTGTGGCGTTCTCTGTATTTCCTGAATCTGAACGTTGGCCTGCCTTGCTAGATTGGGGAAGTTCTCCTGGATAATATCCTGCAGAGTGTTTTCCAACTTGGTTTCATTCTCCGCATCACTTTCAGGTACACCAATCAGACGTAGATTTGGTCTTTTCACATAGTCCCATATTTCTTGGAGGCTTTGCTCATTTCTTTTTATTCTTTTTTCTCTAGACTTCCCTTCTCGCTTCGTTTCATTCATTTCATCTTCCATTGCTGATACCCTTTCTTCCAGTTGATCGCATCGGCTCCTGAGGCTTCTGCATTCTTCATGTAGTTCTCGAGCCTTGGTTTTCAGCTCCATCAGCTCCTTTAAGCACTTCTCTGTATTGGTTATTCTAGTTATACATTCTTCTAAATTTTTTTCAAAGTTTTCAACTTCTTTGCCTTTGGTTTGAATGTCCTCCCGTAGCTCAGAGTAATTTGATCGTCTGAAGCCTTCTTCTCTCAGCTCGTCAAAATCATTCTCCATCCAGCTTTGTTCCGTTGCTAGTGAGGAACTGCGTTCCTTTGGAGGAGGAGAGGCGCTCTGCATTTTAGAGTTTCCTGTTTTTCTGTTCTGTTTTCTCCCCATCTTTGTGGTTTTATCTACTTTTGGTCTTTGATGATGGTGATGTACAGATGGGTTTTCGGTGTGGATGTCCTTTCTGTTTGTTAGTTTTCCTTCTAACAGACAGGACCCTCAGCTGCAGGTCTGTTGGAATACCCTGCCGTGTGAGGTGTCAGTGTGCCCCTGCTGGGGGGTGCCTCCCAGTTAGGCTGCTCGGGGGTCAGGGGTTAGGGACCCACTTGAGGAGGCAGTCTGCCCGTTCTCAGATCTCCAGCTGCGTGCTGGGAGAACCACTGCTCTCTTCAAAGCTGTCAGACAGGGACATTTAAGTCTGCAGAGGTTACTGCTGTCTTTTTGTTTGTCTGTGCCCTGGCCCCAGAGGTGGAGCCTACAGAGGCAGGCAGGCCTCCTTGAGCTGTGGTGGGCTCCACCCAGTTCGAGCTTCCTGGCTGCTTTGTTTACCTAAGCAAGCCTGGGCAATGGCGGGCGCCCCTCCCCCAGCCTCGCTGCCGCCTTGCAGTTTGATCTCAGACTGCTGTGCTAGCAATCAGCGAGATTCCGAGGGCGTAGGACCCTCCGAGCCAGGTGTGGGATATAGTCTCGTGGTGCGCCGTTTTTTAAGCCGGTCTGAAACGCGCAATATTCCGGTGGGAGTGACCCGAGTTTTCCAGGTGCGTCCGTCACCCCTTTCTTTGACTCAGAAAGGGAACTCCCTGACCCCTTGCGCTTCCCAGGTGAGGCAATGCCTCGCCCTGCTTCGGCTCGCGCACGGTGCACGCACCCACTGGCCTGCGCCCACTGTCTGGCACTCCCTAGTGAGATGAACCCGGTACCTCAGATGGAAATGCAGAAATCACCCGTCTTCTGCGTCGCTCACGCTGGGAGCTGTAGACCGGAGCTGTTCCTATTCGGCCATCTTGGCTCCTCCAAAACCTATGTTGTTCGATTTTCAATTGGAAGTTTTAGTTGATTCCATTCTCCCATTTTTTTTAATGAGCTCAGTGAGGGAGCGATGTTAATTTTGTCTTGTGTATAACATGTATAACATTTTACTAGACGATCTGAGTCACACTCCTCACACTCTACATAGTAACAGAACTCATTCAGATTGCATGTTTTGGTATTTAGGAAGTGGCATCTATATTTATATATTACTATGTATATATAAATACATATGTGTATAGATATAAATATACGTGCATCTACATACTTTTCATTTGCATACACATACACAGATCTATGGAGAGATGTATCACAGGCCAGAGTGCAATTCAAGATGAGCTTTTTGGATTCAGTTTCTGGTTACCAAGCTGCTTATCAGATTACAAATGCATAATGATCTGCACTCTAACACTGCTTACCTAACCTAGACAGTCACCAGGAAAATTCAAAGAGCAATTAGTCTTTTCCTTTATGCTTGAGAGTTTCTGGCAAACTCTAAAATGTCAAGTCATAAAATAGCTAAGAAAATCTAGTTTCAACTTAAACTATTTGCCATCACCATTAAGATGACATTAAGTTTAACTTCAGGGAAATCAGGAGAAGATATCTATGTAAATGGTTTTATCATCAGGAAATAAATATTTTATGAGCTCTCATGAATATGATTATAAACATAATCTTATAGTGGAAGCAGAAGGCCTAGGTTGAAATCTCAGCTCCCTCACCTATTACAGATGACTTGGAGCAAGTCAAACTTTTGGAGCCTCATCTATAAAAAGAGGCTAACAATAAATATCTTTTAGGGTAGTTATGAGAAATAAATGAGATGATATAAAAGAAGGCACTTTATAAACTGTCAACAGCTACATGGTTGTATAGTTTTAGGATCATAATGGCCAGAGTCATAACCAAGGTCAAAGTGATAATGGAAATGGAAGACATCTATTCCTCAGATTAACTTATATTCTACAGGTGGTGGCTCTGCTGTTGGTGGGTATATTCATTCTAAGGAGAGACAGAACTGCATATCTCTAAAATTTCACAATGAAAAAATCTTTAAAATTATCTGTTATTTGAGGCATTTTCCACTCTCTCATGCCTTGTTATTTCCAAAGTACTGTAATATTTATCTTGGTAATGACAGCACCAGCACGTACTTTTTTCATAACCAGGAAAACACATTACAGAGGAGTTGTAATTTCAGTATACTTTTAGCTAGTTTTTCTTGGTGTACGTAAACACTCCCATTTGCTGTATCTGATCCAGAGAGCAGAAAATGTTGGCGATCATCTCCCAATATTTTGGTGCTGTGGGGGGTCTTAGAAATTGACTTCATTGTGCAAATTTCAAACATGAAGGATGCAAGGCCTCTCAGTATTTTCCTGAACTCCTATAAAACTCGTTATCCACTGCCAGTCTCACCTTGCTACTTTTCTCAGCCTAAATCCAGTGTGGTAGGGTCTGCGGCTCAAATCTGTGTATACTTGGGAAGGTTAGTCTCTCCAAGCCTCAGTTTCCTCATCTGTAATCATGAGACAATAGTATATACCTCACGGAGTTAGAGGCTGTAAATGAGTCATCATGGTCCTTAGCATACAGTAGGCATTTAATAAGTGTTTCTTCTCCTCGTCCTCCTCCTCATTCTCTTTTCATCTTCATTGTGAATGATCTTTAGCAACCCCAGCTCCTCACCCTTTATTTGCTCATTTATTTTAAACCTGATATTTAAATCTGCTTTATCCTAAAACTGGATTACTCTTGGATACTGTGGCTTAGCTACTGTCTAGGCTAAGAGTCAAGGAGAACCTGCACTTATTCAGAAAGCAACAATGAATGTTGCCGTTGAGGACTGTTAGAGTGATGTGGGAATGAACACTTCTCTTTACATGCAGGGTCCTTGAGAAGGGCGACAATGTCAGTAACAAGTTATGAGAAAACTGCCTGAAAACACCAGGGATGGTTCCATCCATTTATCTCACGTCACTGGTCACTGTTGGAGTGTTGGTTGTCAGGTTGAACCCTGAAGCAATCCTACTCAGGTGAAAATAACAGAAGACATTGAGATCAAAAAATGAAGAAATTTTATCATAAGGTTGAAAGAAGAAGGATTTACAATAGTGTTCTCTGCTTTTTAAAATGTCACTTAAGAAGAAGTTTATAGGCCAGGCGCAGTGGCTTACGCCTGTAATCCCAGCAGTCTGGGAGGCTGAGGCAGGTGGATCATGAGGTCAGGAGTTTGAGACCAGCCTGGCCAACATGGTGAAACCCTGTCTCTACTAAAAATACAAAAATTAGCTGGATGTGGTGGCACGTGCCTGTAGTCTCAGCTACTAGGGAGGCTGAGGCAGGAGAATCACTTGAACCAGGACCCGGGAGGCGGAGTTTGCAGTGAGCTGAGATTGCGCCACTCACTCTAGCCTGGGCGACAGAGCAAGAGTCTGTCTCAAAAAATAAATAAATAAATACAAAAGAAGTTTACAGACAAGCAAATTACTTTTGACTCAATATATTACTAATCTCAAAAGATGTGACCAGTTTTATTGCTTTTATACACATTTGTCTATTTCTTAGGGATCTTTGTATCCTTTTACCTTCACATTAAAAAGTTCAAGGAGAAACCATCTGCCTGGGTACAAATTCTTGTAGTGAAAAATAGAAAGATCATAGGCCTTTGAATCAAAGTCTTGGATTTGAATCCTGCCTTGATCAAATGCTGTGTAAATTTGGAAAAAGTCAACTAATTTCTCTGACCTTCAGTTTATTATTTGCCATGATAGGGATTATATTAGATGGAATGAAGAGCTGTGTGGGTTAAATGAGATTATTTATATCAAAGTGGCTAATATATTCCTAGCACTTAAGTGAGGGTCACAATAAATGCTAATAGTCTCCTCCTACTCCATTAATACAGCTTTCTAGAAAGTTCTCACATTAAGGTAGAATAAAGCAAGGCATCAAGCATATTGATTTCACCGAAGGGTGAGATATATGGAAAATAATAAACATTTTCCTGCCTTTAGTTTCATCTTGTCTTTCTCTAGTCCAAAGTTGATACATATTTGCAATTTTATTTTGGTAGCAATAGTTATTTCATCTACTGGGAAATTTCTGATATTCTTTTGGAGAATAGATGATTTTATTGCAATTATACATTTTACGTTTACTTGTTTACCGTTTACTGAGTGCCTACTCTGTTCTGTGGAAGCAGAGATAATTGTTAACATGCTCATGACATTTAATGATCTCAAAGAGTATGCAAGAAGCAATAATAATATATGACTAAATAAAAGTAATAAATTCTTATGAGTGACATCCACTGAAGGCACTGGCAGACTGAAAAGAGGAATAGCCCATTCTTACTGGATGAAATAAAAGATTTCATTAACAAGGCAATCTTGAATTGCATTTTAAAAGATAAGATTTTTCTAGGTGGACATCGTAGATAAGTGAGAAATGAATAGAGAGTGCAGTGGTATGCAGAACAAGGAGTTCCGAGTGGCTGAAGGATAGAGTGTGATAAAGGGGTAAAGGTAAAATGAGACTTGAGAGTTGGGCTGGGCCTCATGGGGGCAACATGATCACATTTGCAATTCAAAAAGATGGTTCTGGAAAAAATATGCAGAACTGCTTGGAGGAATGGCAGGGCTAGAGACCATTACAATTGTGCAATAGCAGATAATGGGACAATTGTCCTGTAGCTATAACCAAGAGCCAAAGAGGAGGGTATGGACTGAGACAGTAAGGAATTATACTATTCAGTATCTGGTGTAAAAGGAAGAGTCCAACATGGGTCTGGCTTAGGAAAATGGACACATGGCAGTGCCCATAACTAAGCATGGCTCACGGGAGAGGGGCATGGGCAGTGTAGACAGAGAAAGGCTTCAGGAAATTGTGCATCCTGATGTGTCTATGTGGCAGGCCATACTGGATATACTTATGTGGATCTGAGGAGACAGGCTTGACCTGGAAAAATGATTTGGGTAACTTCAGCATCAGGTAATACTTAACATTCTTGAAGTAGAAATAAGGTTTAATATGTACAAACCACTGGGCAAGGTAATTTGTCACTTAACGTTCACAGTGAGAGATTTGCTTCCAAGCTAGTTTTAACAGGGAAAAAGGCAGAGGAGAGAGTAGAGCCGCACTGGACAGCCCAGGTAGAGGAGGCACAGGGCAGAAAGGTAAGCAGGAAGCTGAAGAGAGTCTCCACCCCCTCATCTCAGCCCACTGTAGAAGATTTCCCATGTGATATATGCACTGACTTTCAGTGGCCTTAATTATTTTTAAGTCTCTGGTCCAGTGATCAATACTATAATAGTATTTCATAGAATCATAAGATCTGAATATAGAAGGGACTTTTGAGGTCAGTTAGTCTACTTGGTCAGTTTAAGCAGTTTTTCCAACATCATTTCTGGAAAATGGCTATTCAGCTTATCTTATATGCTTCCATAATTATATATTGTGCTATAATCTGCATCTAATTCAAGAATGCATCCAACTACATGGATTTTAGAAGAGAAAGAAACCTTAGAGATGATGTGCATCTATGCATTTCAATCTTTCTGCTACCGGAAACTGTCCTCTCTCCATTCAGCCTATTCCCCCTCCCAAACATGCTTTTCTTTGGCCATATTCTGTGGTTGAGTTGCTAGCTTCAGCCTTTAATCAAGTCAGGAATCTGACGGACTTTTTTAAGTCCCTTCGTTGATTTTCACATCCAACCAGTTTATGGACAGAACTCTGGAAAGTGTGGACACAAATGTGGAAAGTAATATTTTGGGAATTTAAATATTAATAGGCATCTTCTATAAAGGAACCTGAGAAAGAATGGTCAGAGAGGAAGTAATGCCAGAAGAACAGTGCCATAGAAGTCAGAGAGAGCAGTGTGCAATGTGCGGTGCAGCAGAGAATTCTTTTTGGTGAGGGCTACGTGGCGTTCCTTGGATTTTGCATTTTGGAAGACCATCCCTGAAATATTTGCTGTGGAGGAATTCAGTCAGAAGTTAGTTCCAAGGAACTGAAGAGTGAGTGGAGTGTGAGGAAGTTGAGACAGAAAAAGTACTGACTCTTCTCACCAAAAGCTTGGCTGAAAAGAGAAGTTGAGAAATAGTGTAGAACTATCAAGGGAATGAAGCAACACACGCACACACACACACACATGCCCATATACATATGCTCTATATGTAATAAAATTACATATGTATTAATATAAATTACATCTATATATATTTTAATTGGAGCAAGCCAAGCCCATTTATAGGCTGAAGGGAATAAGCAATACATAAGAAACTGTTTAAGAAATAGAAAAGAGGCCAGGCACAGTGGCTCACTTTTGTAATCCCAGCACTTTGGGAGGCTGAGGCAGGAAGATTGCGTGAGTCCAGGAGTTCAAGACCAGCCTGGGCAACATAATGAGACTCTGTCTCTACAAAAAGTAAAAAAAAAAAAAATGTTAAAAAAAAGTTAAAAAAAAAATTAGCCAGGCATGATGGTCTGTGCCTGTATTCCCAGCTATAGTCCCAGCTTCTCAGGAGGCTGAGGCAGGAAGATCACTTGAGCCCAGGAGTTCAAGGCTGCAGTGAACTATGGTAGCACCACTGTACTCCAGCCTGGGTGATAGAGGGAGACCCTGTCAAAATAACAAAACAAAACAAAGCAAAAAAAAAAGAAGGAAACAGAAAAGAGAGAAAGCATTTGAGGATGACTGAGAATGTAAGTACAAGGGCAGACAGGAGTGAGGGTCCCACTGGTGTGAGTCTGGAGGGAAGAAAGGATGAATATGTAGAAATATGATTGACTTTTAGCAGAAAGAAAAATAACATTTATAGAAATTGCCTTAAATGCTTATTAATTCTGGAGAATTTTCATAATTAATATCAGAAGAATTGAATCTTCAGAAGAAAATTCCTTAATGGCCTCTTGGAGTGTGAAAGACGGAGGCCTAGCACAGCATGGCCTGGAGGGTCCTGGAGTTTTGTAGCCCCAGGAACCTCTTTACACTTTTAAAAAATATTGAGGACCCTGAAGAGTTTTTTTATGTAGGTTTTAAGTGTTTACCATATTAGAAATTACAACAGAAATTGCTTTAAATATATTTTTAATTTATTTAAAACTAAAATCAATCAAATGCTAACAAAATGAGATATTTTATGAAAAATAACTCTATTTTCTTTTCTTTTTTTTTCTTTTTTCTTTCTTTCTTTTTTTTTTTGAGATGGAGTTTTGCTCTTGTTGCCCAGGCTAGAGTGCAATGGCGCAATCTTGGCTCACTGCAACCTCTGCCTCTCAGGTTCAAGCAGTTCTCGTGCCTCAGCCTCCTGAGTAGCTGGGATTACAAGCATGTGCCACCATGCCCAGCTAATTTTGTATTTTTTTTTAAGTAGAGATGGGGTTTCTTCATGTTGGTCAGGCTGGTCTCGAACTCCTGACCTCAGGTAATCGGCCTGCCTTGGCTTCCCAAAATGCTAGGATTACAGGCGTGAGCCACCGTGCTCGGCCAATAACTCTATTTTCAAAACTAAATAATTAGCCAGAAGAGAGCTACTGTTTTACATTTTTGAAAATGTCTCTAAAATCTTTGTTTTTTGAGACAGAGTCTGTCTCTGTCACCCAGGCTGATGTGCAGTGGCACAATCCTGGCTCGCTAAAACCTCCACCTCCTGGGCTCAAGTACTCTGCCTACCCCAGCCACTGAAGTAGCTGAGACTACGGGAGTATGCCACCATGCCCAGCCACGTTTTGTATTTTGTGGGGGTAGAGACAGGGTTATCCTATGTTTCCCAGGCTGGTCTTGAACTCATGGGCTCAAGCAATCCTCCCTCCTTGGCCTCCCAAAGTGCTGGGATTGCAGGTGTGAGCTGTCACACCTGGCCTTTTTGATTGTTTGTTTTTGAAGTCTTTCTTGATGGAGACAGCTGGAGTCCCATGTCTACTTCTGCATTAAGTCTGTAGTCACATCCCACATCATGCAGGCTCCAGAATCTTCACTACACACTAATGAGAAATGACAGTGAAAAAGGCAAATAATTTCTTAATTACATTGTAAAAATAGTTTTCCCCTTAGCAACCACTTAAAAAGGTGACTCTACAGATGAAGATTCTAAATAACACACTGAGAACTGCTGTTCTATGGTTAGGTCAAGATAGAGTAGAACTGCGCTGTGTGACGAAGAAAGATGAGGCCAGGCATGGTGGCTTAGGCTTGTAATCCCAGCATTGTGGGTGGCCGAGGTGGGAGGATTCCTTAAGCCCAGGAGTTTGAGACCAACCTGGGCAACATAGTGAGACCCTGTCTCTACAAAAAATAAAAAAAACATATAAGCCACATATGGTGGCATGTGCCTGTAATCCCAGCTATTTGGGAGGCTGAGGTGGGAAGATTACTTGGGCCTAGGAGGTGGAGGTGGCAGTGAGCCAAGATCCTGCCACTGCACACCGGCCTGGGTGACAGAATGAGACCCTGTCTCAAAACAAACAAACAAAAAATAAAACAAAATTAAAAAATAAAGTAGGAGGAATTGGTAGTTTCTGGGAAGGGTATTCCTGGAGAGAAGTAAGGAAAATCTATCAAAGAGCAGTAAGAGTTGGGTTGGACAGTTGGGTTATTATTAAGGAGAAAGGCTTGAGAAAATGACAGCAAGCTTGCTCTTTAGGGGGCTCACAGCCAGAACGAAGTTCTAGATCACAGGGAATGGCCAATGGGTTTGAGGATAGTGATGTTTAATATGCAATGTTAATAATGGCTTTTATTGGCCGGGTGCAGTGGCTCATGCCTGTAATCCCAGCATTTTGGGAGGCCGAGGCAGGTGGATCATCTGAGGTCAGGAGTTCGAGACCAGCCTGACCAACATGGCGAAACCCCATCTCTACTAAAAATACAAAAAAAAAAAAAAATTAGCCAAGTGTGGTAGTGGGCTCCTGTAATCCCAGCTACTCAGGACGCTGAGGCAGGAGAATCGCTTGAACCTGGGAGGCGGAGGTTGCAGTGAGCCGAGATTGTGCCATTGCACTCCAGCCTAGGCGACAAAAGCAAGACTCCTCAAAAATAAATAAATAAATAAATAAAAAGAATGGCCTTTATTGTTCTACTCTAAATCCACTTAGTGACCCAAACCATGCGTACATGTTTGTTACACAGCAAAAAGAATGGTAGCCTCGAGTAAGAAAAATGGTTTTCTGCCATAGAAAGAAAGTTTTTAAGTGTGGACAGATTTAAGGAACACATAAACCATTCCTACCTTGGTAAAACATTTTGGTAGTCACCACAAAGTATCTAATGAGGGTTCAAATCTTTTTCTTTAAGTGTTAAATAAAAGGGTTCCCTAGGCAGTGCAACCTGGATGTGAGATCATTAGAAGTAGGATGTTGGGTAATTGAGTCAGGTCAGATTGGATTTTGCCTAAGTCTTCTGGGTGCACCAAGCAAGGTCACCTGAGAGTGAGAGGGATGGGAAGTGGAAAGGAGCTGAAGAGAGTAGCAGACAGTTCTTTTTGTTTTGTTTTGTTTTTTTGTTTTGTTTTTGTTTTTTTTTGAGAAGGAGTCTTACTCTGTCGCCCAGGCTGGAGTGCAGTGGCGTGATCTTGACTCACTGCAACCTCTGCCTCCTGGGTTCAAGCGATTCTACTGCCTCAGCCTCCTGAGTAGCTGGGACTACAGGTGCATGCTGCCACAACTGGCTAATTTTTTTTGTAGTTTAGTAGAGATGGGGTTTCGCCGTGTTGCCTAGGCTGGTCTCCAACTCCTGAGCTCAGGCAATCCGTCCTCCTTGGCTTCCCAAAGTGCTAGAATTACAGGCGTGAACCACTGTGCCCGGCTGCAGGCATTTTTAATAGTTGCTGAAGGGTGTGCTAGTATTAGTCAGTGTTCTCCAGAAAAACAGAACCAACAGAGAAAGAGAAAGAGACAGAGAGAGAGAGAGAAAGAGAGGTTTATTTTAAGAAATTGGCTCACGTGATTATGGGAGCTGGCAAGCCGGAAATCTGTAGGGTAGGCCAGCAGGCTGCAGACCCAGAAAGAGTCAACATTGCAGACTTGAGTCTGAAGGCCATCTCTAGGCAGAATTCTTTCTTCTTTGAGGGACCTCAGTCTTTTCTCTAAGATTTTCAACTGATTGGATGAGGGCCACCCACTTTATGGAGGGTAATCAGCTTTACTCAACATCTGCTGATTTAAACGTTAATCACATCTAAAAAAATACCTTCACAGCAATATCTAGATTGGCATTTTAGCAAACAACTGGGGTAGCACAGCCTAGCTAATTTGATACCGAATTAACTATCGCAAGGTTGAACCAAGAACCAAGGACAAATAAACAAATGTCAGGTAATTGTAAGAGTCCAGGTGAGATTGGGGATCTCTATTTCATTGTATCACTAGTCCACGTGGTTGCTGGGATTTTCTCAAGTAATGTTTAGTAGTCTGAATATAGGAACAGAGAAGATGACATATGGGAATGACCCAAGGATAGATGAAGATCTGATATTGTAAAGATTGTGAGGAAGGTGACTGTTCATAGGATATTTATGTGATTGCCATCGGTCAAGCCTGGTCAGAAAAAGATGTGAGGCTGGAAGGTTCAATCTCCTAATTATTGTGGGATATGGATGGCAGGAGAATAAGATGCCTCCATGAGAGAGGGTCTAAGAAAAACTTTGGATGAGTTTGAAGTTGTAAATGAGAGTTGAAGAAGCCTCAGTTAAAACTTGTTAGAGCAGTAGGAGTTCTAGAATTTCTCTGCAGGAGAGGCTTATGAGTACAAAATATATTGAAAATGAGGGCTTGGAGACTTGTTGAGACCTTTGTAATCCATTTCTTGGTTTCTCTGACCATTTGGATGGAGGTAGGGAGAGGGAGGGCGAGAAGAGTTTGGGATGACAAATGGAAGAACTGTGGGACTAATATTTTAGCTAATAGTGACAAGAAGTCTATTGAAACGGGCTGGTATCCAGGTTCCAAGAGAGTTTCTGATGACAGAGTTCAAATAGAATGATAGCTGGTGAGCTTGTGGTGAGGAGGGCCAACTGCAATGGCCGTGTTGAGGCAGAGTCAGGTTCAGGTTAGCAAGTCAAGGGCCTGGACACTTGGTTCTGTCTCTTATACTTGACTTTAGGCTTCTTGAAAGCAAAGGCATTATTTTGTGATGGTTGTTCATTTATAGTGCCAAGTAGCTTGAAAACTTACCAGTGTCACATGGTATGTGGCAAAGCTGAGCTCAACTCATTCATTCATTCAATGAAAATTTATTTAGTACCTACTATGTGCCTGGCACATGCCAGCTTGGAAATACTAATGTGATTATGACAGAAATTGGTTTCTGCATTGATGGTGCTGATTATGAAGATTCTTAATTTTTTGATTCTAGTTAATTTCAGGATGCACTAAGGGGAAGCATGGAAACCTTGAAAAGATATCAGTAACAATATCATGCAGAGTTCAGCTTCATTCCTGTCACCTTAGGATGCTGCGGGCAGGAGACTATCTTCTTTTAAATTCGATTAGTCCCTTTCAAGCCATGTTATTTATTGCCTCACCCCTCAACCTCACATCGTGCATCTGCCTCTTCCCTGATATGCTCCAGTAGCAACATAACACCGAGCACACGGCTCTTTCTCAATCAGAGCAAGGCTGACTGTGAGGACAGCAGGTTTCACTGGGTTGGAATTGCAGTTTTGGAACGAGAGGGAGCTCTCTTGGGAATGGAGCAGGCACAGATTGTATTAGCCAACGTGATTCTAGGTGAATTGGCAAAAGAGAAAGGAACTGTCAGCGTTCAGGATGAATATGGGAGAGAGCAACACAGTGCATGCTGGACAATCCAATAAACAGACAAAGGTATTTAAGCAGCACCCCTCAGGCAGTTGACTCGGTGAAAGAAAATGAGACTCAGGTCTCATGAGAACTGAAACAGCAATGATTGGCATTGCTTCACTGATGCTTCTTCCCTCTCCCCCTCTCCTTCTGCTCCATATTTGAAGGTATTACCTATTCCTTCTTCATTCTCACTGAGAATTGTTTTAACATCCTCCACAGTAATCCGTCTACCAGTGTCAGCCCAGAGTGGCCTGTGGAGTCCCCTTCACCAGCGTTGGCCACGAAGGCACACAAGGTCCAAAGCAAGTAGCTCCTTCCCAGCCCCTTCAGGAAACAGTTCATTCCATGAGACTCTTAAGGAATAATCTTTACACTCTTCTGTTTGCCTTTCATCATGATTCTATTGTTAGCCATGTGAGTTCAGCTGTTAACTGATCACTTAAAAAGAAATGATCTCTTCCCCCATTCTCATTTTCCCCAGTAACAGCCTGACAAACAAATAGCACCTGTGGTTGCTCGCAGAGAAAAATATGAGAAAGTAGAAAACCAAAGACGCAAAGCACGAGAATCCCACTAATGCCTGGTGACTGATCTTGTTAGTACGCACAGTGCGTCCTCATATTTTTCCAGAATCTTAGCTCTCTCTGCTGAACAACCACACACACACACACACACACACACACACAGCCCTCCCCCCCCCCCCACACACACAAAAGCATTTTGGGGCAGGCTGCATATGCCCCTCTACCCTCTGCCTGGAGCTTGATTGTCAGTCTAATACACAAGCCCAGACAATGCTCTCAATAGGCGTCTTTTGGGGAGACAATTACAGAAAGCATGATAACGGGATTTGTCACCCTGATGTGGCTGCTGTTTCAGCAAGTGTTTCAATAATGAAAGAAAGTTTTACTAATTGTAAATGTGAATGAATTTCAGCTGTCTCTTCTTAAAAAAATTCTTTTGGAAGAAAGCCAATTAAGATCATCTGCCTAATGCATCTATTCACCCCCACTGCAACAATATGTCAGTTATAATAGATGTCTAAGAAACAGACTTCTCAGGACAGGGTGCTGAGCAGGCTGAAAACAGGGAGAGATCAGAGCCTCTACCTGCAAAATATTTGGAGGTAGCTGATGAAAACTCCTCCCTGTGAAATTTTATTTTTAATCCATAGGGTAGTGGAGCAGGGGGCATTTACAACACACCGACGCATCAAGATGGAGTCAGTTTCAATGCAACCATCTATAGTATCCAGAGCAAGTCTCTTTCCTACTGGTGGCCTGGTACACAACTTGTTTTCTTTCCAGGGAATTGTGAAAGCTAATTGTCAAAATCCATGGCCTGGCTACTGGATGCCTGCTACCTTACCTCCAGAGGGGAAGTATTTATTTATGTTAAGGAGAATGCACAAATGCCTCCAGGAAGTGGAGCATAGGCAATCATGCTGACAAACTCTCCTTCGAGAAAAAATCATCATGCCTCTTGAGGCATCAACTTATTGGGAGGGCGCTGTGTCCTAGAAAGAGACTGCCTGAAGTCACTAGAACACACTAAGAAGTGTGACTAAATATGCAGCACATCATTTGCTTCTCCAAAGAAGGTTGCACACAGTGGCTCCCAAGTCACACACATACCTTGGAGGTGACAGTCTTCCATCATGTATACTGGAAAAATTAATTGTACAGAAAATCCTGGAGAAGTTACAAAGGAAGGATAAATTCTTTTCATGAGCTTAACATTCAAACCATCATAGTCTCATGAGCTACCAGCTTTGTCTCAGTTCCAGATCAATCCACTATGTGACTAGCTATTCTTCCGTAGGTGACATCCTTCTGCCTTTTACATACCTTGAAGGGGACTTCTGTGTAACTGTAGTTTCTGTGTATAAATCATTTCCCCCCACAAGCGAGAAACTGTCTTAGCTTCCCACTGGGCTGACATTGCTTGTTGAAGGCCAGGATGTAGTTAGTCTGGTTGGAGCACTCTGGCCTGTCCTTTAGAGCCATGGGCAAGAGTACTGTGCACTGTGACGTCTAAACTACCATTGAGAATAAACCCCCTTTGCTGATGTTCCCAGTCCTGCTATTCTGCTCACATTAACACCACCATTGCCTTTGCCAACATCAACGTTGCCTCCATTGCCACCATCATAGTTTGTACTATCACCATGAACTTCATCAACACTTCTGCTACCATCTGCAGTACCATTACTGCTGTCTTCATTACCACTGCCACCAGAACCACCAATATCAGTGTGGTGAGCTGAATAATGGCCCCCAGAGATATCCAGGTCCTGATCCCTGAAAGGATACCTTCCAGCTGTGATTACATTAAGGACTGTGAGATGGGGAGATTATTCGGGATTACCCAGGAGTCCCAGTGTAATCTCAAGAGTCTTTTCAAAAGAGAGGCAGAGGGAGATTTGGCTATAGAAGATGAAAAGGCGATGTGATGATAGCATAAGAGATTGGACTAACACAGACATAAACCAAGGGATGCCTGCAGCCTTAGAGGCTGGAAGAGACAAAGGAATGGATTCCCCCTTGAAACTTCCAGAAGAAACCCACCCTTTCAAAACCTTGTGTAAGACTCATTTTGGACTTCTGATCTTCAGAACTGTAAGAGAATAAACGTATGCCGTTTTAAGCTACTAAATTTACAGTAATTTTTTACAGTGCCAACAGAAAACAACTATAGTCAATAACATTACCTTTGTTTATATTACAATGCTTTATTTTCTTTTCCTTTTCTGGCTTCTGGAGGAAAGTAAACAATCCAAGGGGAGCCTAGAAAGTGCCTGCAGATCCTTGCAGCTGTCCCTGGGTCCCACTCCCTAGGAAGGGAAGTCAGGAATATAGAGTTTCTGTTTTCCAAAACATTACTTGGATATTGTTCTCTATAAGGGAAGAAGAAAGTTAAGATTAGCAGCCTAGACATTTGTGCAAAAGTTCTAGATGGTGTCCCTTCTCTTTTCAATCCAAGAGTGTTCCATTGGGGTAGCACGGGATTGATCTCAAGTTGATATAAGGCAACTGCTCTGCACGTAAACTATAACTACATACTGACCCATACATTTTCTCATTTCAATGGTCTAAACCTCAGAAAGGAAGAAAATTATCTTCGTTTCTGCAATTGCCCTCTACCTGTGGTCCTAGCCAAGCATGGCACATGCAGATGATTTTGAAAATGTTCAGCTGTGGCTGAGTTACATGTGCAACAATCAATAGATGAAGAAATGGCTTTCTCAGTTTGTTTTTCCTTGAAAATAAGCCTATTGAGGAAATTATCTGATGCCTCATACTCCCACATATTAAAAGAAAATAGCTAGAATAGAAGGAAAGTTCTTAATTTTGTTTATTACTATGAGCAGGATTTACTAAATGTTTATTTGTACATGGCTGGGTCTTGGGCAGGGTGGTTTTACTTTCTTTGAGCTATAATGAGCTTGAATAATTTTGATTAGGTGGCTACACTAATTAAATTTACCACATAATTAGCTCACGATTTTCACTTTGTTTTGCCATGCAAATCCTTTCTAAAAAGTAAAACCCATTCTAACTTATCTTTTTAATAAATCAAATCAAAAGTTGGTCAATCATTTTATGTACTTAGATTTAAAAAAGTCTCTTTTGAGTTAATTTTTTGAAGGTTTTATGTGGTATTTACATACTTATTATTTATTTTTTCTTCATAAGAGTAACATATTACAATTTGGAGAACTGAGGAAAATATGTAATTTTATCCTTGGGGCAAAATCATTTGTAGCAGTTGACTAATTTTTCATCCATTTTTTTCTTGGCCTATAACTGTCCCATAATTAAAATTAGAGTGTTGGTAGTATTTAAAATAAGTAAAACATTAAAAATGCATTATTTTTCACTGAAAGTCATTGATAATCATTATAGCCTATAAAATATTTACCTAATACATAAATCAAAAATATCCTAATTCATAATATTTAGAAATATAATATACTCTTTTTCAGATAATATTCTAAAAAGCAATCTTAGAAAACCGAAGTTACACCTAACATGACCTATTTGTCTCTTCCTGTTTGGTGTAAATGTATCAGTACCTTTAAGACATTCATAACAATCATCGTTGGTTACATGTAATAGAGTGTTCTCTGGGAAAACTGGAGCCCTCAAATTGTCAATAAATAACTTGTCAATAGAGGTCATGTTCAGCACTCATCAATCTGAGGAATATAGTGCTTAAAGCTAAACTTAGGAGTATTTCCAACAGTTTTTATATGATTTTGGAAGTGCATACTACTAACCATACAACAAACTAAACCTTAACTTCTG